>NC_057830.1:7325377-8721336 GCF_910594005.1 Cervus elaphus | reverse complement strand
CGCTGTCCACACAGTGCAGAGAGCCAGGCTGGGGGAGCAGCTCACAGGCTCCAAGCCTGAGGTCCAGATCAGTGTGGGTTTCCCACTGTGCAGTGAAAGGCTGGTCTGAGGCTCCTCTAGCACACCTGCCTGCCTTTTCTGTGCTCCTCTTTCTTTTCACTTCTCCTCTCTCTTACTTTCATTTCCCCTGCTACCACCAGGCAAGCTGGTTCTCCTTTCAGAGGCCCTGTTTCCTTTCCCATAGTAATCGTTTTCCACTTTCTAGGGCTCTTGCGGGAGACCCTGGTTTGATTCCTGGATTGGGAAGAGCCCCTGGAGAAGGGATAGGCTACCCACTCCAGTATTCTTGGGCTTCCCTGGTGGCTCAGACGGTAAAGAATCTGCCTGCAATGCGGGAGACCTGGGTTTGATCCCTGGGTTGGGAAGATCCCCTGGAGGAGGGCATGGCAAGTATTCTTGCCTGGAGAACCCCCCTGGACAGAGGAGCCTGGTGGGCTACAGTCTATGGAGTTGCAAAGTCAGACGCAACTTAGTGACTAAGCGCAGGGCTCTTGGAGGATTAAATGGAATCAGGACTCTGACCCTGAGACTGTGCCTGCTGCATAGGAAGGGCTTAGTCCCCGGAAACTATTCATATTTTATTTTGTTGGTCTATTTTTATTCCAGCCTTTATCTTCTTTTTATCTATTTTCCTTCATTTGCTTATTTTAAAATCTTAATTGTATAATTTTGCCTTTTCATATTTTATTTTTATGAAATCCTTTCTGGAACAAGGTGTGGGAGGATAAAAACCAATACAACTAAACCAGTGTGGCTTTATGGTAACTTAGGCGCTCTGACAAGCTTTAAATGATGACAACCATAGCAGCCAGTTATTCAGCACCCATTTTACACTAAACGCTGTATTTTCACCGTCTTAATTATTTGCAAAATCCTCTGCAGTGGATATCATCATCCTCTAAGGGGATGGCCAGGAATTAAATTGCTTCTTCAGGGTTTTTCTGTTAGTGAGAGGCTCAGTTACAATTTGAACCCCAAACCATCTTGAGTGTGCTTCCCCCACTTCTTTCAGACATGAAACATTTATCTAGTACCGGCTGTATACTTGGCACCGAATCCAGCTCAGGGGATTCAGTGATGTGTAAAACCCATGTGGGAGTCTATTGTTTGGATGGAGACAGTGGACTAATTGAGTAACTCATCTTTAGTGAGCATAAAGGAGAAGGGCAGTGATGGGCAGGTTTATCAGACAGATTTGACCTGACAAGAGTTTAGAGCATCAAGGCAGACTCCCTGGGAAAGGGATTAATGAACTGGAACGCAAATGATGGCTGGAATCTAAGGGAGTGATGCCAGGGGTAGGTGTTCTAGGGAGAGAGAGGGAAGAGCATATGCAAAGGCCCTGGGGTGGGAGAGAACACTGCATGTCCAAGGAACAAAGGAGGCTGGAGCAGCAAGACACAGAATGAGGCTGAGCCTTCAAGCTGGTTTGGCAGGAGGCTAGTTCTTCTAAGGACTGGGGGAGTATGGTAAGGAGGTTGGTTTTCTTCAGAGCACTGGGAAGCTATTGGAAGTTACTTTAAAAAAAAAAAAAATTATTTGTTTATTTAACTTTGGTTGAGCTTGGGTCTTCATTGCAGTGTGCGGGCTTTCGCTAGTTGAGGGAATGGGGGCTACTCTCTAGTTGAGGTGCACGGGCTTCTCATTGCGGTGTCTTTTCTTGTTGCAGAGCATGGGCCCTAGGGCATACATGGGCTTCAGTAGTTGCAGCCCACGGGCTTAGTTGCTCCACGTCATGTAGGATCTTCCCAGACCAGGGATTGAACCTGAGACCCCTGCATTGGCGGGCAGATTCTTACCCACTGGACCACCAGGGAAGGCCTCTATTGAATAGTTTTACTCAGAGGATTCATATCATTTGATTTGTGCCCTGGCTGCTCTGTGAATGCACTGTAAGAGGAAGAGCAGTTGGAGAAGCCAGTTAGGAGACGGGGGACAGGGAGAGGGGAAGGGAGCCTGGGAGAGGGTTGTGGCCAAGATGCCGAGGGGTGCATGGAGCTGGGAGAGATTTTGCTGGCCCCAGTTGGCAGGGCCCAGGGATGGACTGGGTGAGGGGGTGGAGGAGTGATTGAGGGAGTGATTGAGGAGGAATCCCCAGGAAGGTAGAGCTTTAAGACTCCAGTATTGCCCAGAGCTGGGGTCTGTGCCAGTAGATAACATGTTTATGGCTTACCCCCTTCAGTCCTGCTCCTCTTCTGAGCAACAGCTACAGAAAATGTGCTGAAATATTCAGCTCCCAGCCTTGAGTGGCTAAACTCTAGGATCCTAGCATCTCGGGGCTCGGCCAGCCCCAGCTTTGCGCTGCTCACCAGTGGCTCCCGGGGCCTCATAGCTGAGGGAAGAGCTCAGTCCTTTCGGACAGAGTGCACTCAGAAGGGGAGTAGGTGTGGCCTCTTTCTGCTGCCTTTCTCCTGGGCCTGAGGGGATTGCCTCACTCTGGCTCCTGGTCTGGCTTGGATTGCCTCACTCTGGCTCCTGGTCTGGCTTCAGTACAGCGCTGCAGGGCAGGCATGAGAGGTTGTGATAAGCCTGAGCTGGTGAGCTTTTTGAGGTATGACTTTCATGCAATTTATGCTTTTAAAATGATGAGTGCTGATATCCTGGGGAGGGCTTGCCAATAAGTTGGTGGGTTAGTTTTCTGTGGTTATTGTAACAATGACCACTAACAGGGGCTTAGAAAATGCAGTGATCCTCTTACAGCTCGGTAGGTTAGGAGTCTGATACTGGCCTCACTGAGCTCAGATCATGAGGTCAGCAGGGCTGTGTTAGGAAGCTCCAGGAGAGACTCTATTTCCTTTTCTTTCCTAGCGTCTAAAGGCTGCCTCTATCCCTTGGCTCCTGAAGCCTTCTGCCACTTTAAAGCCAGAGGTGTTCCATCTCTTTGTACCTTTCTTCCATAGTCACAGCCCTCCTGGCTCTTCTGCTGCCTCCCTCTTCCACTTTTAAGGATCCTTGTGATTGCAGTGGACCCCTCCCCAGATTATCTGGGCTTCCCTAGTGGCTTAGAAGGTAAAGAATCTGCCTGTAATGCAGGAGCCTGGAGTTTGATCCCTGGGTCAGGATGATTCCCCTGGAGAAGGGAATGGCTATCCACTCTAGTATTCTTGCCTGGAGAATCCCATGGACAGAGGAGCTTGGTAGGCTACAGCCCATGGGGTCGCAAAAACTTGGACATCAATCAGCAACTAACATTTTCCACTTCACCCAGATAACCTAGGAATCTTCCTATTTCTGGCCAGCTGATTAGACCCTTACTTTTACCTTCAGCCTTCATTGGAAGGTTTGAGGATGGCAAGTCCTTCCTTGCCATGTGAATGTTCTCAAGGCCGGAGGAGGTGATGCCATCAAGGTCTGGGTTCACCCCAAGTCCTTATCGCTTAGCCAGATGAAGCGTCTGTCTGCTTTCAGAGCTCCGCAATGGCCAGATCCTCACGGTGCTCCGGATCGACAATACCTGTGCGCCCATCTCATTTGACCTGGGAGCTGCCGAAGAGCAACTGCAGACCTGGGGTATTCAGGTGAGTGCTGACTTTATTGTATCCTTATTACTTTTTCTCCCATCTACCCATCAATCCACCCATCTGTCTGTCTTATCTATTCTATCATTTCATTATTGGCAACTTTTTTTTTTTTTTACTGGTTCATTCATTGTTTTTTTAAAATTCTGTTTATTTTTATTTTTTTTGTCTTATTTTGGGGTATAGTCAATTAACAATGTTGTGATAGTTTCAGGTGAACAGTGAAGGGACTCAGCCATACACAAACATGTATCTATCCCACCCCGCCCCAGACTCCCTGCCCACCCAGGCTGTAGCATAATATTGAGCAGCGTTCCATGTGTGTTACAATAGGTCCTTGTTGGTCATCCGTTTTAAACATAGCAGTGATTCACAGCATTTTTTTTAAGCACCTACCCCATGCTTGAAATGCCAATTCGCTTAATAGATGTGTGTTTGGGGGTGTCCGCCCTGTGCTGGGCACTTAGCTGCTCCGTGATTACTACAGAGGTGACTAGGTCCCCGTGCCTGGGGTCACACACCGGGGTTTCTGTGCAAATGAGAAGACATAGTGCTCAAGGAACACGTGCACTGGCTCTGGCACATAGTAAATGTTCAATAAATTGTGGCTCTTTAAGTTCCCACAGGTGTGGTTCTCACTCTTCTCATATCCTTTAGAGTGATGAGGTCTTGATCATCACTGCCCAGGATGGATTATTTATGGATAAGGAAGCTACAATGCTAATTTTACCCTGAAGACTTGAGAATTTACTCCGTTAGCACAGAATGGTATTATGGTTTAAAACATTTTAGCACCAGTAATGGGAAACGTTCCAAGTTGACAGTGCTCACCCCACCTCAGCAGACAGCTGGTTTTCCTTCCCACGCTTCCTTTCAGCCTTTGTACAAAAGGACATTTTCCTTAAACAGTTGTCTTCAGATGGGGTTTTCTTCACTGGTGAACAGTTTGCATATTGTTCTACCATGCTCCTAAATATCGTCTCTAATGATTAAATTCTGTGTTCTTAAGCAGTCCATTCTCGTAAGACCTTTATGCTCTAGGGCGTTTTGCTTGGGCAGGAAGATGTGAGTTTTCAGTATCTTGGACTGTATTAATAGTTGTTGGTGTAGTTTGATACTGACGCTTGTATATCAGGTGTTCACTTTGGAAGTGGCCCTGGGCTTGTCTAAGCAGATAGTTAGATACACATATCCATCTGAGTGAGAGGACTACTCTGTGCTTAGTCACTCAGTCACGTCTGATTCTTTGCAGCCCCATGGACTGTAACCCACTGGGCTACTCTACTCTGTCCATGGGGACTTTCCAGGCAAAATACTGGGGTGGGTTACCATGCCCTCCTCCAGGGGATCTTCCCAACCCAGACCTGAGATCAAACCCAGGTCTTTGGCGTTGCAGGTAGATTGTATACCATCTGAGCCACCAGGGAAGCCCCAAGTAAGAGAACAGAAACTCCCAAAGATGTCCAGATAATATGTATATATATTATACATATATTAACTGTGTAATATATGGGCTTCCCTTGTGGCTCAGCTGGTAAGAATCCGCCTGCAATGTGGGAGACCTGGGTTCGATCCCTGGGTTGGGAAGATCCCCTGGAGAAGGGAAAGGCTACCCACTCCAGTATTCTGGCCTGGAGTGTTCCATGAACTAAGTCCATGTGGTCGCAAAGAGTCGGACATGACTGAGAGACTTTCACTCACTGTGTAATGCATATGTAAGTGTTATATGTGTTATCTTGTTTAATATGCACATCACCTCTGTAAAGTGTACATTTATCACCCTCATTTCCCAGAGGAGGAAAGTGAGGCTCAGAGAAGTGGGTTTCCTTGTTCCAGGTCACATAGCACATGAGGGGCAGGGCCAAGGTTTGGACCCAGGGCTGGGCAACTCCAGGGCCTGCCCCTTAACCATTAGGCCCTCCTGGGTCTGTGTGAGGTGCTGAGCCTGGGGTGATGGGGGTCCCTCTCTTGGATGTCCCCCTGGCTCTCGAGCTGTCCCGTCCCCCCAGTAGGGCCCATCCTTCTCTGACCCTGTGATGCCACTCGGGGCTCCGTGCGCCAGATGCGCTCACCCCCCTTCCACATGATAGCCACGTGAACTGCACACAGCATGCTTGCTGGTGGGAAGACGAGGGGCGTGGTTCTCTGTGGCCGACGAGTCTCTTTCCCTTGGGTGGCCGAACAGGTCCCAGCTGACCAGTACAGGAGCCTGGCTGAGAGCGCCCTCTTAGAGCCCCAAGTGAGGAGGTACATCATCTACAACTCGAGGCCCATGCGGCTGGCCTTCGCCGTGGTAAGGAGGCCGGGGTCCCTTCAGACTCTGCTGAATTCAGTGCCATGCCCTGCCGCTGGGGGTGCTGGTGACGGGTTTAGGGGCTGGTGGCCGGGCTGCCTGGGAGAGAGCAGTACCCGTGGCCCTGGGTTTGGTGTAGGAGGAGGTTTATGGGGGAGAGTTGTTCCCAGCTCCTCATGTAAGCGGTAGAAGGCAGGTTTACTAAGGGCAGAGGCCGGGGCACTGGGAATCTGCAGACCCACCCCCGAGGCCCCAGTCTTAGTATCTGGTCTTGATATCCAAGACCTTTCTGCTCTCTGGGAGTTGGTTCTTTTATTGACCTTTATAACAGCCACAGGAGGGAGGTATTATTATCCCCATTTTATGGATAAGGAACTGAGGCTCAGAGAGGTGCTATAACATGTTAAGTCCGCCTAGCATTTAAAGGATCAACATGGGCTTCTGACTCAGATTCATCTCACTCCCAAGCCCTGTCCTTTTCTGTTTTATTTAAAGTCAGAGTTAGCAGGAATTTGGAATACCTGTTCTAACCCCTTGCCTCTCCCTCTACTTATGAACAAGGAACAAGGGCTCATTCTCACAGGCCCCCACAGCCCCATTGGTCTCTGCCTGGCACTGTGAGCTCTCTAAATCCGAGGAGGGTGTCTGAAGTGGCCAGAGGGTGCCCCTGGGAGTGGAGCTGCGTCATCCAAGGACAGGCGTCCCTGACCATGCCCTTCCTCTGGCTTCCCACAGGTGTTCTACGTGGTGGTGTGGGCCAACATCTACTCCACCAGCCAGATGTTCGCCCTGGGGGACCACTGGGTGGGAGTGCTGCTCGTGACCCTGGCTGCCATGAGCCTCACCCTGACTCTCGTGCTCATCTTTGAGAGACACCAGAGGAAGGTGAGCCCTCCGCGGACCCCAGCCATGCCCCCTCCAGAGAGGCTGTACCGGCAGGAGAACCCCAAGTCAGACTTTTCTTCCACCTGCTTCAGAGAATTTCCCCACCTGTGAAACTTTGCCATGGTCCGTGTGCCCAGCGACTCAAGGCAGACCAGTCACACGTGTGATCAGGTCCTTCTGTGTTTCCCTCTGATCCCTGTGTGTTGTGTTGTGGAAGCGGGCTGTGTTTTGAGAGAGTCTGGGGGTGGCAAGGACGGCCCTCTGAGGCGACTGAGCCCTGTCATACACCTCCCCTGTGTGTGGGGGAACTCCAGCCTGGCGCAGACTCCAACTGGCTCAGTTGCCAGTTGCATCTCATTTAATCCCAGTAGCGACCTTTGAGGCTGAGAGTGGGTGATCAGGGAGTTTAGGTAACTTGTGCCAATCCCAGTCTGACTGGCAGAGTTGGGGGTTCCAAGCTTGAACCCTCTGATTCCCGACTTCATTCACAAAGGAGATTGATACCCACTGGCTTAATGTATGGTTTGCTAACTGTCTTCTGCTTCTTCAACATCAGTCTTTTGTTACTGTTGAGCACTTCATTTGTGGTAGATGTCTATTAAATGCTTTACATACATTAACTCGTTGAATCCCCCAGTAAATCTCTGGGTAGAGTCTTTTATGTTCATGTTACAGATGAGGTACTTGAGGTTCCAAAAGGCCCAAGGAGTAGTCCACAGTCATGCTGCTAATAAATGGCAGAGCTGGAATTCAAAGCCAGGAGCTCAGATTTCAAGCCACATTCTGGACCAATACCCAAGTGCACTGGTGTTCTGTGGCTGTAACAGATAACCAAAAATGTAGTGGCTTAGAACAATGTTTTGTTTTGCAGTTCTGTAGTTTAAAAGTTTTGACAGGGCAGGGCTGTCTCTTCTCTAGAACCTCTAGTGGGGAATCTGTTTCCTTGTCTTTTCTAGCTCTGGAGGCCTTCTGCATTTCTTGGCTCGTGGCCCCTTCCTCCATCTTCAGAGCCAGCAGTGGTGGACTGAGTCCTTTTCACATTCTTGACTATGAGTCTTCTCCCTCCCTCTTCCACTTTTAAGGCCCCTTGTGATGACTTTAGGGCTTCCTTGGTGGCTCAGATGGTAAAGAATTTGCCTGCAACGCAGGAGACTCAGGTTTGATTGCTGGGTCTTTGGGCTGTCTAGGTAATCTGGGCCAGTCTTCCTATTTTAAGGCTAACTCTTTAGCATCATTAATTCCATCTCCCACCTTAATTCCTCCATGTCACATAGCATAAATTCACAGACTCTGTGCGGTAGGGATTAAGCAGCCTTGGGAGGTCATTATTCTGCCTACCACACCTCCACTGTCTGTCTTTCTTCTTCTTTTTTTTAAAAAAAATATTTATTTGTTTATTTTTGGCTGTGCTGGGTCTTCGTTGCTCCACGTGGCTTTCTCCAGTTGCAGCAAGCAGGGGCTGCTCTCTAGTTGCGGTGCACAGATTCTCATTGTGTGGCTTCTCGATGCAGAGCATGGGCTCTAAGTCTGGGCTCAGTAGATGTGGTGCCTGGGTTTAGTTGCCTCGCAGCATGTGGGATCATCCCGGAGCAGAGCTCAAACCCATGTCCCCTGCATTGGCAGGTGGGTTCTGAACCCCTGGATCACCAACGAAGCCCCTCCACTGTTCTCCTGGCTACTTTAGGAAGCTCCCCAGCACTTTGAGACCTTTAGTAAACACTCTGCTCTTGCCTGACTCAGGAGGAGAGGGCGGGCTGTGAGGAAGGGTGGTCAGGGTCTGGGGTATGAATTCCATTTAGCTCCTGTGCTCACAGGGACGAATAGGAACTTTATGGTTCAATCATTCTGAAAGGATCTTTGTTGAGCTTCGAGATGAGGCTGACAAAATAATGCTGCCCTTGGGCTCCGTTAATGCTTTCATGGTCTTGTGTTTGGCCTATAAAAAATAAATTGAACTGGCTGCTTTTGCAACAAGAACCTTCTCTTGGGGAGGGGGAAAATGCTAAGTGTTCTGCTTTATCAGGAGCAAGAAAAATATCTGGCACCTGGCAGGTGCTTCAGGGAGGCGGTTCAGGGGAGGCCTGCTGTGGGTTTCTGCCTCCTTCCTCCGTTTCTTCCCTATTCAGCTGGTGTTTATGAAGGCTCAGCAAGTGCTAGGGGATGTGCTGGGCATAGGGCAGAGAGATGAACAAAACTGTTTTACTCGTAGGTGCAGCATGGAGGCCCCAGGTATAGAATGGCCCTTCTGTCATACTGTTTTTTGATCCTCCAGGATCCTGTACTTTCTAATATGGCCATCATTTAATGAGCACTAATTATGTGTTCTGTATTTGGGGCCTGATATCTATGCCCAAAAACCTGATAAGAAGGCAGGATCCCCCTATCATTTGCTAACCCTACAACCTGGGGTGACTTATTGCTTAACCTCTAGGGGCTTTAGTTTTCTCATCTGTAAAATGGGATAATAATTGTAGCTCCTCATAGGATTGCGGGGAGAACTAAATGATGTAATACATGCAGCGTGCTTGTAATCCTGCTTGTGTGTGTGTGTGCATTAGTTGATCAGTTATGTCCAACTCTTTGTGAGACAATGGACTGTAGCCCGCCAGGCTCTTCTGCCCATGGAATTCTCCAGGCAAGAATACTGGAATGAGTTGCCATCCCCTTCTCCAGGGGATCTTCCCAACCCAGGGATTGAACCTGGGTCTCCCACATTGCAGGCAGATTCTTTACCATCTGAGCCACAAGGAGAGCCCATAATCCTACTTGGTATTGCATAAAGAATTAACTCTTCACTAGTGGGGAAACCGAAGTTCAGAGAGGTTAAGTAACTGGTCTGTGGTCACACAGCCTTCCTTATGTCTTCCTTTGAGCCTCAGTTCAAGGACTTCTTTCGTCTCAAATCCCTTGTCCCTCAGGGCGGTGCAGATCCTCCTCCCTGACCGTTGTCACTCTTACTGTTTGTGTTCAACCTGCATCACACAATGTCCTTGAGAGCTTCAGCATTTGTACACACTGCCTTGGTTTCCGCCTGTTTGGGAGAGGCGGGAGCCTTTCCCATCCCCTCCTCCTGCAGATATCTGTGGCACATGACGGTGTCCTGGGCACTGGGTGAAGTACTTCACACACAGTCTCAATTCAATCTCACCACCTTCCTCAGGGCTGGGGACACTTTTTATCCTTATTCAGACCTGAAGAAAGTGAGACTCAGAGAAGGGACACAGTTGGCCAGGACCACACTGCCCAGAAGTATCGGAGTTGGGCTTCACCCCAGGCTTGCTGACATTGCTGAATTTATTGTCCCAACAACCCCACAGACTTGTATAGGGGAGACATTGGCTGTGTCTTAAAGGCCAAGATTGTCCTGTGCTGTCTCGGGCTGGGACAGTGTGTGGTTATTACCTGGGCCCAGGAGTGCCCCGACGACATGAAGTTTGGGCCGCGAGGCTGGCATTTGTCTTCTAGGCCAACACCAATACAGACCTCAGGCTGACAGCTGCCAATGGAGCCCTCCTGAGACACCGGGTGCTGCTGGGGGTGACGGACACGGTGGAAGGTTGCCAGAGTGTGATTCAGGTACCGCGTCACCGAGCGACCCCTCCTGTGGGAGCTTTGAGGCCGGGCTCCCCCGGCCTGTGCAGTGGCTGCCCGGGTCTGCAGCCCTTCCTTCCTCCCTGCTCCTGTGTTCCCTTCTGGAGACGCCTCTCGGGGCCGTCAGCAGCAGCCTGGAACCTCCACGAGGCAGGGCTGGAAGGACAGCTTGAAGGAAGCCAAGCCACATTCTGCATTCAACATTTATTTGCCCGAGAGATAGGTCCTCCCCTGCTTCAAGCCCTCAGTGCTCAGATGAGGTCCCTGGAGAGACAGGTCAGACCCTGAAGGCCATGTCCCCCTAGCTTGCTTGTTTCCCTGGCTCCAGGGAAATGCGAGATCTGAGGTGACCGGAAGGAGGTCATGCAGCGGGTCTGGGACACAGCTGGGCTGGATGAGGCTGAGGGCTCCTGATCCTGCCTGGGCTCTGCCAGTGGGATTGGTGCATCTCCTCAGTCAGCGTCACGCCTACATCTCACCCAGTGGGAGCCCGGGGTGGGGGTACAGGCGGTCTTTGGTAGGAGGCCCATTGGGCACGTGACCTATACATCCCCAAAATATTTACTGAGAGCCCACATTGTGCCAGGCACTATTCTAGGTACTGAGGCTGCGGCAGAGAACAGACACAGGCAGATCCTGAGTTTACGGAGCATGCCCGAGATGGTGTAGGATGCAAAGGGATCTTGCTTGACACCAAGGGTGAACTTGATCACTAGACTACTGGTAGGTCAAGCGTGATAGTGTAGATCAGGAGCTTCTTGAATCTGGGGGTCCTTTCAGCCTCATTTATCTCTAAATCCTCTTTTATCATTTGGTACAGAGGAGCGACTTGGCAAGTGTTAGTTGAATGTATGGCTGGCTGGCTGGATTGACTAAGGAGTGGATACATCTTTTAAAAAACTGGGTTCTTTCAGTTGCAAAGTAGCATGTTGAGATGGGGTGATATAATATCTTGGATTTTTTTGGGGGGATGTGGGGCATGGAGGGGTCCAGGATGAGGAATGGGTGGGGGTACAGATGAAACAAGAGTAGCATAAAGAGATAATCACTGAACCAAGATGACACGTAACTGGGAGTTAATGACTTCTTGTGCTCTCCTTCTGTGTATATGTGTTTGGAAAATTTCATGATAAAAAGTAAAAAATCTATTTAAAAAGTATTCCCTTGGGGATGAGGTAGTGGGAGAGGTGTGACCTTGGGTCTCACTGGGAAGAGGGAGGCCCGCGATCTAGAGGAGCGGGTCTGTGGACAGGGGTATGAGGCAGGCGCCACTGGTTTCTTGCAGAACTTGGGTAGTAATGTGTGAACACGGAGGATTCCCACCTGGCTGAGTTTAACCCGGCCTCTTGAGGACTCTGGAGGTGGAGGTGGAAGGGGAGGTGATGGCGAGGGGCAGGCAGACTTCTTAACCTCTCCTAGCCCCAGAGCCCCCAAGTCGATTACCTCTGACCTGGCCACGGACAGTAGAGGTGATAGCTCTAAAGGGTTTCACTCGTTTGATTTTTGGGTTCCAGACTGAAGGGCATGCCAACCACTGTGGATAGAGGGGGTACATACATGTGTTCATCCCAGGTGGATATGTGATGTCCAGGATGGTCCACAGTTTATCCGGGATGTTCAGTGACTTGAGAGAGATGGGACTTCAGCCGTTCAGGACAGTGTTTGACATTTTCCAAATTTTTCATACAAAACCATTTGTCTGCCAGTCATCCAAAGGGGATCGGCCATGTAGGGGAACTCTGAGAGACAGCAGAATGGCTCCCGTCTGAGACCAGGGTGAATCTGCTCATACCCAGAAGGGCGGGCCTGTGGGGAGGAGGCAGGCGGTGAGGTCTGGCTTGGGGATGGAGAGTTCGAGGTCGGGCGGGCTTTGTCCTCTGTGATCACGACTGCTTCTGTCCCCAGCTCTGGTTTGTCTATTTCGACCTGGAGACCTGTGTGCAGTTTTTGTCCGATCACATTCAAGAGATGAAGATGAGCCAAGAGGTAAGATACCTTGAGTGAAAAACAAAAGAAGAAAATAAACCAGGAGGCTAAATTGTACAGATTGCATTATCTTGGTGTTGGAAAAATGTCTAAGGAGCAAGTTACTTGGAAGGAAGAATACCTCTGTGGAATCATGGCTGTTTTTTTTTTTTTCATGGCTGTTTTTGCCTAGGGAATGATGGCCGTTTTTCTCTTCCTTTCTAACTAGTTGCATTTGCCACATTTCTTATAGTGAACATTTAATTATAATTATAGTAATAAATAACAATAGATTTCATTTATCACAACAACAACGATAAATATTCTGGCAGAGGAAAATACCGTATAGTTAGGTGACTATCCCTTGTTCAGAATCTTCAGTGTTTTGAGGAAGAATGGGGAGATTTTGCTTCACCTACACAGAAGCAGAAACGGAGGCTCTGACAAGGCCCCCCCAGCTGGAAATGCCGGATTCGGAGCCCAGTCCTCCCATCTTTGAGCCCTGTGCTTCTGATGGTATTTTTGCAGGAATTATCTGATCTCTCCAATATGGCTCAGCTCCAGGGTCTCCTGAGGTCGGCATCTGAATCTGTAGATGGTCCATCTATCCTCTGTGGGTCTGATGCTTGGCTAGCCACCCGGCCTCCTACGTCCACCCAACTGAGGATACCACCCAGCCCTTCTCTGCTTCCTTTGCAGTCCTTGCTGAGAAGCAGACTGAGCCAGCTGTGTGTTGTCATGGAGACTGGGGTGAGCCCCACAGCCGATGAGGAGCCGGAGAACCTGCTAGAGGAAGCTCCGCTCCTGCCCGACCGTCCGGGTTCCGCGGAGAAGCCGCTCATGCAGACTGAACTTCGCCAGCTTGTTCCTGAGGCCGAGCCGGAGGTAATAGGCACCTGGGCCAGTCAGGGCCTCCCTCCTTCACCGGGTGTTTGCATAGAGTTCGTGCATGGCTCTCAAGTTCTGCTGTAGATTCCTGGGGACGTGCCTTTACCGAGTTGGTGGGGACCATACACCTCTTCTAGCCTACTAGTTTTTTAATATTTTTTTTCCTCACCACAGCAGTTTAAAAGATAGTTTAGAGGAATATATATATAAATTTTTAAATATAAAATACTTACCGGGTACCCCCCTCCCCCATTTAAAAAGCATCTTGGTATTTTTTTGTATAGTTCCATGGGATGTGTAGTTGTGTGTCAATGGATGGTAAGCATACCTCAACATGAGGATGTTGATAAATATTTGGGTCATTTTAAAATCTGTTTATCAACCAATCTATCATCAATTTATCTATCTCCTTAAATTGCAGTTGGATATTGAAATCTTATATGCTTCTCTGTTGAATTCCATTTCCTCCTGCTCCAGAGTTCTATTGGGTCCTGCTAGCTAGGCTGTTTGTTTGGCATGGCTAAGAACTGGTAGACCAGAAGTCTGGTAATGTGGTTTGCAGCATGTGGAACCCCCTTCTCACCAGGAGGACAGACGGTTTGGATGACTTGCAGCGAGGGTTATCTCCAGCAGGGTGTGATACAGGCAAACACTTGCCTTTGGTTTTTTGCCAATAGATTTGGAGATGAAAAGTCCAGCCCAGTCCAGACTTTCCCTTTTGCATGGATGGGGAGTGGGGAGCCTGCAAATAGGACCAATATGAGAGAAAATGATAAATATATTAATCTCTTCAAAGAGCTGAAAATATAAGGTCACATTCTTTCTTGTGCATGCATGTCTGGGTTTATGTGAAATAGCCTATTAACTATGATGGGTCTTTTAAATGATTTTTTTCAAATTCATTCAAACCAATACTAATACAATTTCCTGTCATGAATATCGAGCGTGTGCACATGTTTTTAAAGTAGCTGCCCTTACAACGTAGTGAGGGAAAATACAATCAATGCCCAAGTCTCAGCCTGGTCCAGACTGTCATATTTCAGGAGGAACCCAGTGTGTGTGAAAGGCAGATAAATAGTTATAATGACCTCTTACATTTTTATAGATTTTTTTCATGCATAAAATTCTTTAGCATTTCCTCTGAAATATGGGTTATTTTCCCTTTTTTCGTGTTGGGTGAAATAGACTTCCAGGGGGTCAGCTGACTTACCCAAGGTCACATAACAAGGGAGAATATGGCAGAATCCAAGGTGGAAACCAGCCTATGATTTCAGGAGGCAAATTTTCTTGTTGAGTTTCTTTGCTTATGTTAATCAGTTTTAAAGTAAATGGATGCAAAGCTCAATCTGAATTAGTAAGTGGTAGGCTATTTGATGTTTTCAGCATTTTTCTAGCACAAAGGATAACTCTAAGGAAACATTGCTCTAACAGCTAGATTCTGTTTTTTAAATAATGATAATGATAGTGATATTGATGGCATTTATTGAGTACTGCACACTGGGCTTTCTTTCCATAAGTTCCTTTAATAAATCCTCACTCTAGCACAAACAGAAAGATGTTTCGATTTTTTGTCTTTTGCTGCTGAGGAAATGGCTCAGCAAGGTGAAGTGACTTGTTCCCGGTCTGTCCCAGGGTAGCTGAGCGGATATTCCCACTTGGCCCTTTTAATTCAAAAGCCTATTCTTGATGCCTAACTGTACCAACATAAACAGCCTGGGTGTAACCCACACCTTACTGCATTACCTTCAGACACTGCAGGTGAAAGATCTCTGAAAGCGGAAAATAAATATAAAATTTTAGATAAAAAATACTTATTAGGTCCCCCCCCCCCCCATTTAAAAAATATCTTGGTATTTTTTTTGGGTAGTTCCATGGGATGTGTAGTTGGGTGTTAGTAGATGGTAAGCCTGCCTAAACATGAACATGTTGATAAGTATTTGGGTCTTTTTAAAATCTGTTTATCAGGCAGTCTGTCATGAATCTATCTTCTTAAATTGCAGTTGGATATTGAAATCTTATGTGCATCTCTGCTGAATTCCATTTCCTCCTGCTCCAAAGTTTTATTGGGTCCTACCACCTAAGCTGTGTTGCATGTAAGGAGCTAGAGCATCTTCCCTGGAATCCCAGTTGCCAGACAGGTGGATGGAACTTTGGAGACCAAATGTGTTAATAAGAACATGCAGTAAACACAATTTTTCCAATTCTTTTTTCTTTTTACTTGAATTTTTTTCCACTGCAATAAAATATACCTAATATTAAATTTCCCACCATAACTCTTTTTTAGTGTGTGAGTCAAGGGCATTTAAGTACATTCACATTGTTGTGTAACTATCACTACATCCTCCTGCAAAACCTTTTTATCTTCATTGTTCATCATTGAAACCACATACCTGTTAAATACAAACTCTCTTACCTTCCCCAGCCCCTGGGAACCACCACTCTACTTTCTGTCTCTATGAATTTATTGCTCTGTGTGCATGCTCAGTGGTAAAAAATCTGCCTGTAATGCAGGAGACCTGGGTTCAATCCCTGGGTCGGGAAGATCCCCTGGAGAAGGACATGGCGACCTACCCTAGTATTCTCGCCTGGAGAATTCCACGGGCAGTGAAGCCTGGTGGGCTACAGTCCGTAGGGTCGGACATGACTGAGCGACTAACACACACACGCACACGCACACACATGTGCTCAGTCACTCAATCTTGTCCGACTGTTTGCAACCCCGTGGACTGTAGCCCACCAGGCTCCTCTGTCTATGGCATTTTCTAGGCAAGAATACTGGAGTGCATTGTCATTTCTTTCTCCAAGGGCTCTTCCTGACTCAGGGACTGAACCTGGGTCTCCTGCATCAGCAGATGGACTCTTTACCACTGAGCCGCCTGGGCTTCCTGAACTTATTGCCGTATGTGCCTCTTTTAAATGGAATGGTACCGTGTTTGTCTTGTGTCAGATCCTGTGTACACACACCTCTGCTTGAAGAGGTCTTTGGCCTCAGCCAGCAAACCGGCAAACAAAAGCAAATATGTGAACAGGGTGAACTGATGCATTGTAGTTTGTTGGAGAGAAACCTGTTCCTCTCACATGCATGGGGGCAGGAAGTGAAGGCAGGTTCTCAGTGGGACGGCGACGGTGTCCTTGTACTTTTAGGCTCAGCTTTTTTAGCCCCTAAATATCCAACTGAGTCAGGCCCTAAACCCCACCGTCCCTGGAACAGAGCATCCTTTATTTTCCCAAGGGGGCTCACAGAGCATAGAAGAGAGAGGCGTGATCTAGCAGCCTTGATAAGCACTTTTAACATAGGAGTACTAGTCTGAAGTGATACAGCAGGTACGACTGTGTGTAAATTGAAGAATCTGCCGTCACAGGGGTATTCTCCCAGCCCTGCTTCCGTTTACTGGTGAGTCTCTTCAGGTGCATTACCTTGACCTCGTGTACTTTACAAAATCACTTGAAACTGGAAGAAGAGAAAAAGAGACTGTCTCTGTGTGTGTGTGTGCGGTTGGCTGGTAGAAGCTAATGGTAATTTCTCTAGTGCTCCCTAGCTTTTTTGTGCATGAAAGTGAAAGTGAAGCTGCTCAGTCGTGTCCGACTCTTTGCAACCCCATGGACTGTAACCTGCCAGGTTCCTCCATCCATGGGATTTTCTAGGCGAGAGGACTGGAGTGGGTTGCCATTTCCTCCTCCAGGGGATCTTCCCCATCCGGGGATTGAACCCAGGTCTCCTACGTTGCAGGCAGATGCTTTACCATCTGAGCCGCTAGGGAAGCTTTTTTGTGCATATTATCACCTATTAGCAGTTAGGTTACCCACCTTGGAGATGAGGAAATGGAGACTGCAGTAGCCCCACAGAGCTTGAGAGTGGGAGTTGCGGACCCGTTCAGGCATCTGCAAGAGCCCCGGCTGAGGGCCTGGCCGGGTCCTTCTTAGCGAGTATCACGGCTGGACCAGCGTCAAAGCCAAGCACCACGTGGCTTTCTCCTCACTCTCTAGAGACCTCTCTGTGGCCCTCACTCTGCTTCCCCGCCTCTTCCAGGAGATGGCCCAGCAGCTTCTGGCAGTGTTTGGCGGCTACTACATCCGGCTCCTCGTGACCTCTCAGCTTCCCCAGGACCTGGGGACACGGCACACGGACTCTCCGAGGATTCCATGCCCCTGCCAGCTCATAGAAGCCTACATCCTGGGCACGGGGTGCTGCCCATTCCTGACCAGGTGACCTCGGAACGGAGGTACTCCTCTTCCCCCAGGACTGAAGGTGAGAGGTCAGGGAGGCCTCGGAGCTCCAGGGTGGCTGATGGCGAGGCCTCGGTGAGGGGAGCAGCGTCTGGGGTGCCCTGAGGCTGTCAGTCACGTCAGCACTGGGGATCCGGTGTTCCCTTCAGGACCCTGCACCAAAATGGCTTGTCGACAGCCCACGCTGACCTCTGGCCTTTGCAGAAGCTGATGGTCCCACTCTGAGCTACTTTCTGTGCTGCTTAGAACCATTGGTGTGAGTGGAAGAGGCCCCTCGCCCATCCCTTTCATTGTCTGGTGATCCCCGAAAATGTGAAGATGACCAGATGGGGCTGAAAGTGGGCCCAAAGCTTGGTCTCAGGCGATGCTCCGGTCCTCACCCGCTTTGTGTCAGATGGAGACTCAGGGAGGACTCTGTTCTGAGTGGCATTGCCTTGAGCCCCTTAAATTATAAGATGCCCCCTTCCAATCTGAAGCAAAGAAGTAAATTCCCAGAGTGTTCTCCACTTTTAAGTTGCTCTTGCCCTACATTTTCTGAAAAGTGACGTCACTTGGGCTTGCTGCTAGCATGCAGGCCTTCAGGAGACAGAAGGAAGGAAGGAACAGCATGTAACTACTACTGAGAAGATTTGGAAGAGACTGATCCTGTCTATCAGAGGACTTACTCTGTTCCAAGGCGCACATGCCTGTGGGTATGTCTCATACCGCAGACGGAGAGCGGCGGTCCTGTTCCCTAACACTAACGCTGTCCTGCAGTGAAGCAGAAGCTGCCCCTCGTGGAATTCCATGAAGAGCTCAGAGGCTGCCAGGCGCTCTGCTGCTGAAAAAATGTGAAGACCCATTGTTCCCTGGGCCCAAATCTAAAGACCCTCGCCTGGCGTTTAAAGGCTCCCCAGTGCCGAAGACCTGGCCATCATCTGCAATTTTAGCTTCATCGCCCATAGAAATCCTTAATAGGTTGAAACTGTTTCCTGAACTGACATAGCTATTCTTTTGCATCTGTTGGATTCCTATGCATGCTTTTTTAAAAAAAAGATGTTTTAAAATTGAGGTATAGTTGATGTAAGATATACTAGGTAAGTTTCAGGTGTACAATGTAGTGATTCCTCATTTTTAAAGGTTATGCTCCATTTATAGTTATTATAAAATATTGGCTGTATTCCCTGTGTTGTATATCTTTGTAGCTTATTTATTTTATACATGGGAGTCTGTACCTTCGTCCCCTCCTCCGTATTGCCCCTCCTTCTTGCATGCTTTAAAGCCTAGCTATCGTTACCCCTCCTTCAGGAAGTCTTCCAACATCTCTGCCACTTCTATTTTTTTATTTTTTAAAATTACCTCTTTAATCTATTAATCCAAATCATCTCACCTAGGTTTTTTTGGCCACACCACAGGGCTTGCATATCTTAGTTCCCTGACCAGGGCTTGAAACCAGGCCCTTGGCTGTGAAAGCACTGGGTTCTAACCACTGGGCATCCGGGGAATTCCTGACTCTGCCTCCCTTAAATTCTCTCTCTCTTTTTAAAAAATTACTATTATTATTTTGCGTTTTGGCTGTGTCACATGGCATGCTGGATGGTTCCCTGCCCAGGGACTAAACCCAGGCCTCTGCAGTGAAAGTTCCAGATTCAACCACTCTGGGCCACCCGGGAATTCCCTCCTTTGAGCTCTTGATGTAGCTGCTGCCTTTACTGCCATTTTATGTTATTGATTCTGTTTTCCTGTGCACAGACCATAAACCCCTCAAGGACAAAGACTTATACTTTTTGTGTATGACCTAGACCTGCTAAGGAAAAAAAAATTCTTGTGGATCGAGTGCTTGTCATCTCGATAGTAACTTTTGCAAAACACTCTCTGTACTCAGTTTAGTGATGGGTAGAGTTGGCACAGACTGGGGTTCTGGTCTTGAGCTGCCACTTTTAGCTATGTAATTTTTGGCTGGTCCTCAGTTTATGCATCTGTATAATGGGTAGCTTGGATTTTTTCTTTTTTTTAACTGGCCCTTTCAAAGTCAAATGTCTGGAAAGTTCCCGCATTTTCTGTTCCATTCTTGCCCTTGGCCTTTCTGTCTGTTATGCCTTTATCTACATGTAGAAAGGTTCTATAGCCCCACACAGATAAGGTGCCCCAGACTTGATAATCATTTGGATGGGGTTGCAGGAGACCTGGATTCTCATCCTAGATCTGCTTCTTCTTAGCAGTGTGACCTTGGCTAGGTTAACCTCTCTGAATGTCAGTTCACCCTATAAATGACTCTAGTGAACATGAAATGTAATTATGTGGCTGACTTACCATGTAAGAGATGAATCTGACTGTTCATTTTCTCTGGGCCAGAGAAGAGAAAGCATGAGCATAGACCAGCTCTCAGAAATGGCTGTTTTAAGCATTTCTCTTTGGCTGATGCTGTGGCCTGCTTTGCTTAATGAGATTTATTCATAAAAGTGATCACTGCCTTCTTCCACCTGCCACAGAGGAAGTGTGGGCTGTGAATGTGATCAGTAGAAGCCCATGTTTATCATCCAACCACAAAGCCCTGGTAAGTATAATAATAGAGAATAAAAATGTGTGTGTGTTGAGAAAACAGCAGTTTCTCCTTAAAGGGCCCTTGATGAGTTCTTTCCTGCCTTTCCCTCTCTGTAGAGTTTCTGGTGGTCTCACTGGGCAGATGGACCATTCAGGTATGCCCACAAGATACGTTTCTTTGCATTCAAGCCTCGGTTTCTTCTTTTAGAAAGTTCTGTGATCTCTGTCTTGCCTAGACCTTACAGGGTTGCTGTGAAGATGAGATTCCATAAAAGAACGCGTGGGCTGGGTTAATGATAAAGGCTCTGGGTTAATGATAAGTATGGTGCTGTGTTGTGAAGCGGGAGTGGAGGGCTTGGATTCCAGAGCCACAAATCCAAGGACTGCCACTTTAGGGGAGGTGCCTCCCATCCTTGGGTCTCAGTCGTCAAGGGTGGAGTGGGGATAAGTGTGCCTACCTGGCAACTGATTGTGAAGATTAAATGATAGGAAAAATACTGTAAAGTGCTTACAACTGTGAGTTGCAAACTTGAGTAAAATCTCAATAAATTGTGGCTGTCATCTTTATTTTTTATCTCTCAGTATGTCTTGTGTGCTGTAGGCGCCCCAGGTATGTTTTTGTGGATGATGAAGTTGATTAACAGTTCCTGTTTATTCATTCTGCATCGGAGCTCAGCTGCCCCAGCACCGTGAGGTGTACTTATGTGAATAAAGAGTCCAGTCTGATCTCTCTGAAATTCAGTACCGGAAGAAGCCTAGCGGGGTTTTAAGAACAAGCTGGTTGGAGATTTTGGATCAGATGCTCACCCTCTGTTCCTCCTCGTCTGTTAAGGGAGCGTGTGATGTCAGGGAGATGAATTGAGGTGATGCATGTAAAGCACAAGGTCTGGTTCATAGTGTGGTCCATAGTAAGGCTCCATCATCCAATGCTGTCTTTTCTTTAGCTGCTACATACTATTTTCTACCTGTGTCTATTTGGTAAGATTTTACTTATGTTATTCAAATCTGTATCCTGACTGATTTTGGTTGGTTGGTTCTATCAAGAGAGGAAAATTTGCAACTAGGATTGTAGATTTTCTGTTTTCTCCTTTTACTTTTGACAAGTTTTCTTGTTTTAGTTGCAGAGTTTAAAGTATTGAGATATCATTACTATGCCATAAAATTCACCATTTTAAAGATGAAAATTCAGTTGTTTTTCGTATATGCATAGGATTACACAAATATTACCACTGATTAATTCTAGAAGATTTTCATCACCTCTTCTCTCCCCACCAGAAAAAGCACCCTACCCATTCAGTCACCCACTATGCCTTCTCCCCAGCACTTGACAATCACCAATCTACTTTTTCTCGCTATGGATTGTCTAGTTCTGGATATTTTATATAAAGGGGATCATACAGTTTGTGGCTTTTTAGGTCTGACTGTTTTTTTCACGAAACATAATATTTTCAAGATTCATCCACACTGTAGCATGTGTCAGTACTTTACTCCTTTTTAATGACTGAGTAATTTATATACCACATTTTGTCTATCCATCACTTGGGGTAATGAACCTACTTTTTGGCTATTACGAATAATGCGGCCCTGAGCAATTGTGTACAGGTTTTTGTGTGAACATGTATTTTAATTCACTTCTGACAAATTTTGTTGTTGTTCCACGCATACAAATTTAGAATCATTAAAACTGCCTGATTTGACCCTTTTATCTTTATGAAATGTCCCTCCTTATCTCTAGTAGATTTTTGCCTTGAAAATCTACTTTGTCTGATACATTAGCTTTCTTTTGATTAGTGATTATATAGTGTATCTCTTTGTAATTTTACTCTCAACTTACCTATATCCCTATATTTAAGATACCCCTCTTATAAACATATGGCATTAAAAAAATTTAGTCTTTTTTAAACTAGAATATTTACTATGTCTGGTGTGTTTCCTGATGTGTTAAATAGATTTGAGCTTAAATATTCCATCTTACTACTTACTTTCCGTTGGTTCTCCCTTTCTGTGTTCTTCTTTCTGTACTCTTTTGCCTTCATTTGTATTAAGGTTTTGTGATTTGTGTGATTTCTCTGCTATTAGCTTGTGAGGTATGTAATCTTTTCCCTTAGCGGTCACCCTAGAGTACAACATACATCCCTGACTCATTCAAGTCGGTGACAAGAGAATCCTTCTACCACTTTCTGGACTATCCAGAGAGTTTAGAACCCTCACCTTTTCTGCCTGTGGTCCTCTTGTTACAATGAGTTTCAATTCTTGCTGTATTGTAAACCACAACAGACATCATTATTGTTTTATATAGTCTGTGTTCACTAGGTTTATCCACATGTTTACTTTTTGTTGTTCTTCCTTTGTTACTTTGTTGTTACTCTTTGTCCCTTCCTGCATTTCCACACATGAATCTAGGTTCATCCACCTTCTCCAGAAACTACCTTTGGAATTTTTCTGTAGAATAGTGTTAACTATATTTAAAAGTACCTTTATATTTCCTTCCAGTACAGATCTTCTGGTGACAGAATGAGTTTTGGTTTGCTGAGAGGTTTCCATTGTGTTTTTATTTTTGAAAGAAATTTTTGGTAAGTCAAGAATTCCAGAGTACCACAGCTTCCCCCTCCCTCTCTGCCCCCAACCTTTGGAAGATGCCATTGGCTTTCACTAGTTGTCAGTTCTGTGCTGTTCTTAAAGTTTTCTCTCCGCTTTGGGTTTCAGCAATTGTATTTTGATCTGCCTAGATATAGATTTCTTTATATTTATCCTGTTTGAGGTTCAGAGCACATCTTGAAATCTGGGACATAATATTTTTCATCATAGCTTCTACTTTCGTTTCCCCTTGTCTCCGTCTGGGACTCCTAAGGATATGTGTGTTAAAGTCGTATCACTGTACCTCTAAGACTGTGTTTTCTGTTCTTTTCATTCTTCAAGATTTAGTATGAATATTTCTTTTACTGACCATCTTCACTCCATTATTTTTGCTCTCATTTGTTTTTTCTTTGTTTGATTTTGTGGTTGTTTTCTTGGCCACATCATGCAGCATGTGAGGATCTTGGTTCCCAGACCTGGGATCGAACCTGTAGCCCCCTGCATTGGAAATGAAGAGTCTTAACCACTGGACCACCAGGGAAGTCCTTTCAATTGAGTTCTTAATTTCAGCTATTGTAATATTCAGTCCTATAGTTTTTAATTGATTTTTAAAATAGTTTACAGTTCTCAGATAAAATTGTCCATCCTATCATCTGTTTTCATCAACTTTTTTTTTCAATATTTAAAAGTTTTTTTCTTCAGTAGTCCACATCTGCTAATTCCAATATCTGGTTCTTCTGTAAATATGTTCCTTTTGTTTTTGGTTAGTTGATCTTATCTTCTAGTATTCCTGTTAATTTTTGATTGAATGCTTGACTCTTAAAAAAAAAATGAAGTATTGAAGAAATGTACAAGACTCTGGATATTTCTTCAGAAAGGATTTATTTTTGCTTCTGGGAAAGGTAAAGTTGAAATAGCTTGACTCTGGGTTTTAGTCCTAGTGAGATTTAGTCTGTTTCTGGTTAGCATTGATTTTCAGGTCCTCGCTTTTCAGGAACTTTAACTAGATACCTATTTTATAAAAGCTTTTAACAGCCAATCCTTTTCCTCCAGGGTGAGCCCCCAGCCTCTAAGCTGTGAGTCTGCTGGAAGCTCCACCCACTTTTTCAGCCTTCTCAACTCTTTTTAGGAATTGGCAAGTGCCTGGAGTAGATGAGAAGACCTTGATGTCCATTTCATCTCTCTGGACTTCATTTCTCTCCAGGATCTTGGCCCCTCAAGTCCTCACTGCCTTGGTAGCTCTCTGATACATTCAGACAGATTTAAGGAAAAAGAAACCGCAGGCTTTTAAGCTACTCTCAGCAGGAGGGCTAGTCTGATACCAGCTAGTCTGCCATATTCAGAGGTGAGGCCCAACTGTGGCTTCCTTATTATTTTTATTATTATTATTTGAAAATCCTCTAAAGAAAGATATCATTCTGAGGCCAAGAGCCATTTGACAGGTTCTGTGAAGTGGCTTCTAAATGCAGGAGATGACATTTACGGAGCATCTTTTGTGTGTGGATCACGTGCTCTATCTGTTGTAGGAAACAGTTCCAAGACATGAGGAACCTAGGGTTTTCTGGAGGTTCCCTTCCAGCCCTTGTTCTTTTACCTTTTCCCGCTACACATTTCTAAACTTCTTCTGGATGTGGCCACCTAGATGTCCCATAGGCTTCTCTAGCTTGACATAGCCCAAGATGACATGGTCGCCTGTGCATGGTCAGCTTGGCCTCGCGGCCGCCCTTTTCTCAGTTCTGTGCTTTGCAAAAGAAGGCAAGAACCTCACTGTACAGAATCTTCTTCCCTATATGGTTCTGAGTTAGAGTGTGGCTTTACCTGAGGTATATATATTATAACTTGGGACTCTTCTCCATCCTAGAGCTGCTGACCTAGCGCACACCTATGTCACTGTCCTGATTGCTTAAGTGAAGTGAAGTCGCTCAGTCGTGTCCGACTCTTTGCCACCCCATGGACTGTAGCCCATCAGGCTCCTCCATCCATGGAATTTTCTAGGCAAGAGTACTGGAGTGGGTTGCCATTTCCTTCTCCAGGGGATCTTCCCAACCCAGGGATCGAACCCGGGTCTCCCGCATTGCGGGCAGACGCTTTACCGTCCAAGCCACCAGGGAATCCCTGATTGCTTAGGCAGCCTCTTTTTGGATGTATCAGTCAGGGGCCAGTCCGAAGACAGAAGGCACACAGTCATTTGAATATAAGGCATTTAATACAGAGAATTACTAACTTTAATGGGGGGTCAAAATAATGGATTAGTTAATAAGTAATCTATAAAGAATATAGAAATAGCAGATCTAAGGCATAGCACCACCAAAGGGCTGAGATAGAGACCCCCTCCCACCCCTGCTCCATCCCCAGCTGAAGTATAGACCTTGGAAATAACATGGCTGTGGCCCCCTGGATGCAGAGACATCTCTGAGATGCCATGTTGACAGAATGTTCTAGAAATATGCCCTCTTGGGTGCTAGATAGCTAGCTAGATATCTCTAGCTGTCACAGAGAGATGGAGACACTGCTCAATTTGCTGGGGGAAGGCATGGGAGAAGCTGCTGGCTGCTAAGTGCTACTGACCACCACCATATGCTTCTGGATCCGGGTGCGGGAGAAGCCACGTGAACTGTCAGAGCCAGATACCCAAGAAGCTGCGGCAGGAGCCTTCTTAAGAGGAGCTCCCCAGAGCAGAAGGAGAGCCCTGTGTCTGCCACTATCTGTAGCACCCCGTACTGACAAAGCATGACATTGCGCTAGCTGCCAAGGGAAAAAGATTTCAAAGAGCCCAGCACCAGGTTTGAAGAGCAGGCAACAGATGGTTGGGAGCCAAAAGCAATCACTGAATGTCGTTCTACCGTCATTGTGAAGGGCAGCATAACAGGTTGGTTAAGAGTATTGAATCTGGAACCAGGAGTCCTGGGTTCAAATCTCAGCTCTGCTACTTACTATTAGTGTAATCTTCAGAGATTTACACACTATCTCAGTTTCCTGACTTGTGAAAATGGAGTAGTAACACTACTATCCTTGTTGGATTGTTATGCTAAGTGAGTTGATACTTATAAAGTACTTAGGAAAGTAAGCAATATACCAGATTTATATGTTACCAGGATTGCTCACACTCCTTTTCAAATAGCACATCCTTCAAATTGCAGCCAGGATGACCTTTCTGTTGTAGGTATGAATTGTAATCTATGATATCCTGGTGTAAGACATCTTCCTTTATTCTTCTGTGCTGGGGGCAGACACAAGGAGTAAATGTTGCCTTCTTAATAACTCACCATGTTCACACTGCAAAAACTAGAAATATGGCTAGGTAGCTATTGCCTGCTGCTGCTGCTGCTAAGTCGCTTCAGTCGTGTCCGACTCTGTGTGACCCTACAGAGGGCAGCCCACCAGGCTCCGCCGTCCCTGGGATTCTCCAGGCAAGAACACTGGAGTGGGTTGCCATTGCCTTCTCCGGTAACTATTGCCTAAACATTACCTTTCTTGACTCCCCATTACCTTCCAGACAGACTCTAACTTTTTTTCCTGGATTTAAGATTCTTAATGCTCTGTTCCCCTCACCTCCCCCCATGCCCTGGCTCAGGTCTTCACTTTCATCTTTCCAAACATTGAAGTTCACTACCTTATACTCTTACCAGCTTGTATCTCTATTTCCCAAATTTGCCTATTTTGTTCCCCTCTTCTGGAATACCATACCCCCCTCTTCTTTTGACTTTCAGGAAACCCAAGCACCAGGAAGCCTCCCACCATACCCCCAAGTTGGTTGCCAGATTTCCCTGTGTTACTGTTTCTGAATCATTGTCTGCTACGTGAAGCGATGTGCTTCTGTGCCTGGCTCCCCAACTAAAGTTGAAGCCACTTGGGGTCTCTTGCCTGTGACTCCTGTTGGCATGCCCTGTGTTTTAGCACAAACAGCTTCCTACATCTGCATGGGCTGTGCGTTGCATCACTATAGGGCTGCTGACTGCAGAGCTTTGCGCTTCCTGCCCCCCTGTTCACCAAGGCCCCGACCACCAAATCAAGTCCCCCGTAGGCGAGCAGTATTGTGCCCTGCAGCTCCAGACAGTTATTACCACATCTATTTAGAGCTGCCCGTTACGCTGACCAGCCTCTCCCAAGCCCTCTGTCAGGTGGGTGAGGAGTGACTGAAAGTGCTTTAGAATCAAGCCTCATTTCTTTGTTGTTTTCTTTTACTTAGTTTTTTTTTTTTTAATAATATACAGTAGGTCCTTGATGGTTATCCGTTTAAAATACAGCAATGTGTACATGTCCATCCCAAACTCCCTAACTATCCCTTCCCCTCATCCTTCCTCTAACCCCAGCAACCGTAAGTTTGTTCTCTGAGACTGTGAGTCTCTGTTTTGTAAGTAAGTTCATTTGTATACTTTCTCTTTAGATTCCACATTTAAGGGATGTCATACCACATTTCTCCTTCTCTGTCTGACTTACTTTAC
Organism: Cervus elaphus; assembly: GCF_910594005.1. Classification (NCBI taxonomy): domain Eukaryota; kingdom Metazoa; phylum Chordata; class Mammalia; order Artiodactyla; family Cervidae; genus Cervus; species Cervus elaphus. Next base: position 8,694,364 of record NC_057830.1, on the reverse strand, counting down.
TCAGTATGACAATCTCTAGGCCCATCCATGGAGCTGCAGATGGCATTATTAATGGCTGAGTAATGTTCCCTTGTGTATATATGTACCACATCTTCTTTATCCATTCCTCTGTCAATGGACATTTATCAAACCTCATTTTGTAATCAGGGATGCCAGATTCTAATTGTCCCCTACTCAAGGGAATCTCAGAAGTAGGGCTGGGAGAGGGGAAAAAAAGAGGAAGAACACAGGCCTACGATGCAACTGAGGACTTTAATTGGAGGCAGCTCCTAGTGGTTTTTCCAGGAGCTGAGGTGACTCTTGCTGGTGGCACAGGGATGGCTCAGACATCTCCTCCTCCTCTGGGAGAGTTTCTGAATCAGTCTTCATGGTCCCTGTTCACCACCCTCTTCCTCCTGGAGACACTCTAGTAGCCATGCAGCCTCACACACGTGCAAGGAGCTGCCATCTATACAAATCAGGGTCTCCCAGGAACACACTTCTTCAACACAGAACTGTGGAAGTGATGGTGATGACGACGTTGGTATCTCACTGACATGTTATTTCTTTGAGGATCTGCATTCAGATCTGAAAGAGTGAAGGAAAATATTTATCCCAGGTAAAGGCTTTGAATTACATGTGAATGTCATGTCTTGGTCATATCCTCCTTGGGATATTTGTATATTATTAGTGACTTTAAAAAAATACTCTGCTTGCTCAAGCTTCAGATAACCTCAAGCTGGGTTAAGGAATTGAGATCTTAGAATTTCTTTGTCACTTCAGCACAGCCTGTCTGGTCCTGACTCTGACGTATACACAATTACTATTTATTGAGTGCCTGGGTGGGGCCATAGTCTAGACATTTATATACGTTGCTTCATTTCATCTTCCTAACACCCTGAAAAGCAGGTGGTGTATTATCATGATCTTCATTTTGCAAAGAAGATGCTGAAGCTCAGAGAGAGATTCAAAGACATGCACAGTAAGTAGCTGAGACTGAGCTCAGACTGGTGTGTGGGACTTAAGTTGGTCATCAGTTCAGTTCAGTTCAGTTCAGTCTCTCAGTCGTGTCCGACCCTTTGTGACCCCATGAACCGCAGCACGCCAGGCCTCCCTGTCCATCACCAACTCCCGGGGTCCACCCAAACTCATGTCCATTGAGTCGGTGATGCCATCTAACCATCTCATCCTCTGTCGTCCCCTTCTCCTCCTGCCTTCAATCTTTCCCAACATCAGGGTCTTTTCAGATGAGTCACCTCTTTGCATCAGGTGGCCAAAATATTGGAGTTTCAGCTTCAACATCAGTCCTACCAATGAACACCCAGAACTGATCTCCTTTAGGATGGACTGGTTGGATCTTGCAGTCCAAGGGACTTTCAAGAGTCTTCTCCAACACCACAGTTCAAAAGCATCAATTCTTTGGCGCTCAGCTTTCTTTATAGTCCAACTCTCATATCCATACATGACTACTGGAAAAACCATAGCCTTGACTAGACAGACCTTTGTTGACAAAGTAATGTCTCTTTTTAATATGCTGTCTAGTTTGGTCATAACTTTCTTTCCAAGGAGTAAGCGTCTATTTAATAACTGACGTAGTTTTTAGCTGTGCTAAAAAATGAGTAAGAAAAATCCCCTACCACACCCCCAAACGGCTTGAAAGAAATCTGAAATGACCCAGAGCAGAGGCTGGGTGGAGAGTCCAGAGAAATGATTCGGTGTTTTTTACCAAAGCACCATGCACCCATGCGTGGAACCTACCGAAAGTCCGTGGGTGACGCTTTTGGCAGGCATTTTGACTGTGGGAGCTACCCATGGTGGAAGCCCCCTCGTCGGGGCAGCAGCAACAGAAGATCCTTGACACCATGCTTTGGTGGGCAGTGGGAAGAGGACAGGGCACTGCGGTGTCTGGCTCTGTAACCTCAATCCCAGAAGCCCATTGTTACTTAAGCAGTGGGTCATACTGGACTAGCCTCCCCCAAGGTATCACGCCACTCTTCTCTCCCAAACCTCCTGTGGCTCCAGCAGATCCAGGCCCTCTTCTGCCCAAAATTCTCCTAACCATGGGAAGTACCGCTTCTGCTCTGCCAGTCTTTACCACGTGTGTGCGAGCTCAGTGGCTTCAGTCAGGTCCAACTCTTTGCGACCCCATGGACTGTAGCCCACCAGGCTCCTCTGTCCATGGGGATTCTCCAGGCAAGAACACTGGAGTGGGTTGCCACGCCCTCCTCCAGGGGGTCTTCCCGGCCCAGGGAGGAACCCTCGTGCTCCTGCATCCCTTGCATTGGCAGGCGAGTACTTTACCACTACTGCCACCTGGGAAGCCCAGTCTTTACCACAGGGTCGCCTTATTGAGATCAGCAGATCTTAGAGTCTGGCCCAGTTCTCTGGACAAGGCTGTTTCCTAAATGAACAGAAGAGTACAGCCAGAGGAAGCCAGTCCCTTCTCTGCCAGGACTTGTGGCAGCGCCCCCAGGCCAGCCCGTGCTTAGGGGTCAGATCTGTCTTCTGCTTTCCAGGTCTGTGCTCTTGGGTGGATTCTGTAACCTCTTTGAGCCTCACTTTCCTGCCTGTAAAATACCAGTGTGGAGTGGTACCTGTCAGGAAGCATTGAACAGGAGGCTTCCTGTGTGCTGTTTTGGATCTGTCAGGAATCCTTTGGTCCTTATTAATTCCTGAATATTCAGGAATTAAAATGAGAGGCACGCCTTTCCCGGGGTTGAGAAATCTAGGCATTTCCTTTGTTAGTTTCTCATTATGGTGATAAGTACCCTCTTCTCTCTTTAATAGGTATCATAGCCTTGTTTTGTAAGTCTGGAATTTTAATCTTTATCTTTGCTGAGAATAACTGCCTTGTAAGACAGTATATATGCCCACACCATGTTGATTAAACACCTTTGCTCCATCAGAGCTTTGGTCCCCATGTCTGTCTGTCTTTCTCTCTCTATCTCTCTATTTCTGGCTGATTCCCTGGAGCCCGAAAGCCGGCTGCGTAACCCAGGGAATATTAGCCTCTTTCCTTCTTTCACTCTCTCATCGTCGACTCCGGACCACTAGGTTCCGGTCCATTAAAGGACCAACAGTACCCACCTTAAAGGAGTAAGTGATTAACTGTGCACAGTGACCCCTGGGGTGGCAGGTGCGTATAGATGCTGGCTCAGGGCACATTCTTTCTCCAGTCCCACTGGAATAGGTAACGCAGCTCAGCCTTGCTCCTTCAACTCTTGCTTCCATCACTCACCTGCTCAGTAGCTCTGAGCCCAGGCTCCCATCTGTAACAGGAGGCACTTGGGCTGCACCTTCTCTCCAAGGATCCTTCCGGCTCTGATGACACAGGCTGCAAATCCTTGTCTCAGCCCCAGTTTCTCCTTTCTTTCTCCCAGATGCCTGGTCATCTCCTGCTCTTGCTCCTTCTTCCCTCTGGCCAAAGCCCCACTCTGGGAATTTCCGTCTCGGTGGCTGTCTTTACTAACGTCACACTGGCTTCATTTCCTGGCCTCACCCATGGCCACCGGCTCCCCACCCCTCCCAGCCAGCACCATCTCTCACCTGGATTATTGCAACGGCCTCCTGGCCCCTCCCAGCCCAGTCTCCATTAGTGTCAACACAGCTGAGAGTGTAAGTCCGATCCTCTCACCCTCTGCTCCTTGGCTTCTCGTGTCAGGCAGAGGAAAAGCTGAAGTCCTTCTCTGGGACCTTCCTCAAAAATTCAGTCTCACTGCTACCTTCGCCCCCTCCTCCCCTTCGGTCTCCTCCCATCCTTCCTTCATCCAGCGGCACTCAGCACCCCACCACGACTGCGTTTGCACATGCTCCATGCTCCACCTTTGGCCTGAGACGCCCTTCCTTAGAGATCCGCAAGCTCACCCCTCCCCTCCTTCAAGCCCGTGCTTAAAGGTCATCTTTCTAGTGTGGTCTTCTGGCCAAGTCACCTGAATTATTTACCCTATTTAAATAGCCCTCCCCCTCCCCTGGCATTCCCAGTTCATTCTTCTGCAGAGCCCTTGGCGCATTCCAACACACCCTAGAGTTTATCTGCATGGGCTTTGTCTTCCCAGGAGAAACGCTGGCTGGGGTAGGGTGGGTGTGGTGTTCCTTGCACTACCAATGACATCCTCTAGATGGAAGCAGGAGCTAAAGAAAAGGGCCCTTGGTTTGCCCCTAGTGGGCTGTGAACTTGAGGTCTCCCATGACCTCACAGCACTTCAACCAGAACGAGACAGATCAGTGAGGTCAGAGAGGAAGACTCCTAGAGCTGGAGGAGCCCTTAGAGGTCATTCAACACAGGCGGGGAGATTGGGACCCAGAGAGAGAAACAGTGGGGTCATGGGAAGAGTGATGGCGTCTGCTTCCGGAGCAAAGTGGATAGGTGCCCAGGAGTGATGGAGATGTTGTCCCTCTAAATACAGAAAAGTACTCTTCCTGCTCTCAGGTCCAGCCTTTGAGCCCTCGCCCCTGCAGCTGGCAGAGCAGAGATGGGACTGTCTGTGATGTCACAGAGCCTGAGAACCAGGGGATGTTGGGGACAGAAGGGTTTGACTGGACCATAAAGTTAGAGAAGGGGGAGGAGGTTTACTGACTCTCTCTGCCATTGTCCTTCCCTCGGTTCATGATGCCATGTTCATCAGGCTGACTGGGGCGGTTCTGCCTCATGTAGCTCCTTCCTTGGAATAGGTAGCTGGGGCATGTTCTTCTCAGGGGGATTCTAGAGGCATGAGACAGCAAGCCCCACTGTGAAAACACATTTCTAAGCCTCTATTGGTATCCCATCTACTAGGTTTCCATTGGTTAAAGCAGGTCATATGATGAAGTTCAAAGTCAAGGGGGAGGAAAGGACACTTCACCCAAGAAGACTTGGCTAAGAAAGGTGAAGAACTGGCTAATAGTTTGCTGTGCCACAGGTAGATGCCATTCCTGTACCCATTTTACAGGTGAAGAAACCGAGACACAACATTTATTAGGCATCTTGGCTAAAGTGACACCGCTAGTAATTGGCAAATGAAGTGATCAGAGGTGGAGTTTTTAAAGGTTCAAATTGCTTTACAAATGGGTTGTATCATTTTAGTTCCTTCTCTACTGGGGTGGCAATGCTGCTGCTACTTCCCCTCCTTCTGTCTTGGCCTCTGTGCTATCATGGCAGTAACCAATTTAACAAGAAATTTGCAAAATTTATATGAAGAACATTGAAAAATAGCCCTGAGAGACATAAAAAGTAGGTTTGAACAAATGAAAAGCCATTTGTATGTGGGTGGGAGGAGTCAACATTATAGAGGTGTCAGTTCTTCCTATGTTAATTTATATTTTTTTCCTAGGTTAATTTTAAAATTTAGTACAGTCACAATAAAAAAACAATTTCTTTCTTTTTTTTTTGGCTGCACTGCACAGCATGTGGGGGTCTTAGTTCCCCAACCAGGGATCAAACTTGTGTCCCCTGCTTGGGAAGCACAGTCCTAACCACCGGACTGCCAGACAATTCCCCCAAAATATCAATATATTTTAAAATGGATCTATACAAATAGATACTAATGTTTATATTTTTTAAAAATGGAGGAATGTGGGGAGGGAGATGGGAGGGAGGTTCAAAAAGGAGGGGATGTATGTATACTTTCGGCTGATTGATGTTGAGGTTTGACAGAAAACAAAATTCTGTAAAGCAATTATCTTTCAAATAAAAAATAAGGAATAAGACAAGGTGGTACCAGACCAACTTAGTGGAATAAAATAGAAATTTCAGAAAGAAACCGAAATACATATGAAATTTTGGTGCATGAGGATAAAGGAGTCATCGCAAATAATTGGGCCAAAGATGGTCTTCCAATAAATGTCCAAAAAGATACGGATCCATACCTAATATATATAGTGATAAATGTGAAACGGAACAAGATCTAGATGTAAGAAATAAAGGCACAGAACACGTAAGAAACATGGATGAACTCCTCTATAAACTGAATGTACCGGTAAGGCGGAGGGAAAAGAGGTACACAGTCCTGTGACGTCACCAAAGACTTTACTTGGAGGCAGCTCCGCCCCAGTGGCTTTTTGGGGTCTGAAGTGACTCTTGCTGGAAGCACAGCCTCAGCTCAGACATCATCTCCTCCTGGAAGGGAGTTTCCGAATCAGTCTTCATGGTTCCGCTGCACCGCCCTCTTCCTGCTGGGAACTCTCCGCAGCTGCAGCTGCGCAGGCTCCAAGACCTGCGAGGGGGCTGCCGTCTAGAATGATCAGGGCCTCCCGATGAGGCATGGTTGGTACGGCCAGTGATCCTGGGAGTAGCGGCTGAGCCTTCTCTTGTGAAACCCTCTCTTGGATACTTGTGAATTTACATCTGAAAGGAGGAAGGAAAGAAGAACCCTGAGCGAAGCCTCTGCTTTGGGCCTGGATAGACTGTTCCGGTCACCTCCATCCCTGGTCAGTATCAAATCTGGAGTAGTCTGTGAGTCGTGTGCGCCCCGCCCCACCCCCGCCCCCGCCTCCGCCTCGGTCTGGGACGTGTTGGTACCCTTATCGGAGCATTCAGTGACAGCAGTTTGTCTTGTGAAATGCAGTGGCCTAGAAAATAGAACTGGGCCCATCCTGGTTCTGACATTACCACCACGCTCTGCTGAGCTTACCAACACCAGTGTTCTTGCCTGGAGAATCCCAGGGACGGCGGAGCCTGGGGGGCTGCCATCTATGGGGTCGCAGAGTCGGACACAATTGAAGTGACTTAGCAGCAGCAGCAGCTGCTGAACTTTGGGAAAGCCCCTTCCCCCTAGAGACTGAAGCCTCCTCTATACAATCAGAGATGGGTTTTTAAACTATGCACCATGGAGCCCGGTGAGGGGAGGGGAGCTAGTGGGGCACCCAGACACTCATGCCCGATTCAAGTACAGCAGGACCTCTTTGATTTTTTATAGAAATTGGACTTTGAGATTTTGGTTGCAAGGAGGGTTTAGCTGTTATGAGAATTTTGTTTGTTTGTTTCAAATGTGGAATTTATTTATCTTACATTATATATATAATATGTAATTGATTTCCTTTATAGTTCTATGTATTTTATTAAATGCATATAAATACATTACTCTGAGAAGGGGTTGGTAGCCTTTTCGTTGTTGTTTTGACTGTGCCCTGTGGCACGTGCATGGCATGTGGGATCTTAGTTTCCTGACCAGGGATCAAACCTGTGTCCCCTGCATTGGAAGTGCAGAATCTTAGCCACTAGACCGCCAGGGAAGTCCCTGTTGCGAATCCCTCTGAAGTGACTGGGCTGGAGGACCTTTACCTCTCAGCAGCCAGCCTGATGGGGTGGTTGTGAGCTATGTGAGGTCACCCGGGCACAGCGTCGGTGCCCATCAATGGAGCCACATTTCTTCTTCCTGGATATGGCTACAGTCCAGGACTCAGAGGCATCCTCCTCTCCCTGGAGACTCTGAATGCACAACCATTTTTTGGCGTGTTGATCTGCCATGTGTGTGGTTGAGTTTGGAGGAATAACACTCATGTAGGCCCTGCCCTCCTGGAACTTACCGTTTGGAGGCTGAAGCAGACATTAAGCGAACACTCACACACTGTACACATATAAGACAGTGCCACCGGGACTTAGAAGGAAAGCATGGACATGGATTCTTTCCTCTCAGGGCTTCTGCTCCTCATGTAATTCCCAGCTTGGAGGATCATACAGGCAGGTCTGACCCCTGTGCTCTGGCTGGTGTGTTCTGGAATGTGACTGCAGCATCCTAACGGGAGGAGTCCCGCCACTCCTGTCATCCCACTGAGCTCAGTATCAAACTGGGGTTTGGACATGAGGACAAGGCTCCCTACCCCAGAGGTTCCCGGTCAGCGTTAGGGCCCCAGGTTCAAACTCACCATACTCACTGCTGCTGAAACAGGAAGTTGTCTTTTCTGAGGGGAGCGTGGCTTTCCCCAGACTCATGCAGGGTGCTGCGTCACTGTGCTCAAGACTTTGTCTGTTGAGCTCATCCTTCTGCACACCTGGCAATGGTAATTCCACGTGTCATGTGGGGTGCTCAGAGGAGGTCACGGAGGCCAAAGTGTTTTGCTAGCTCTGGAGCGTGCACATGGACCAGCGGCCGTGGTTATGGGCTGAGGTGTACCTGAGTCAGCATCCTCTAGCCTTCTGAGTTCTCCACCCCCATATAAGCAGGTATTGGATTCAAAATGTGTATTTCTTTAAAAGCATAAAGTTTACTTTTTCCCTTTTATAAGTCATATACATTATACAAAAGCTTAGGAAATATTGAAGAATATAAGTAGGAAAAAAATGCCCCAAACACCACTCCCCTCAGATATGATCACAGTTCCAGGGTTTGCCTATGGATGTTTTTACAGAGGCTGAGCACTGAAGAATTGATGCTTTCAAACTGTGGTGCTGGAGGAGACTCTTGAGAGTCCCTTGGACTGCAAGGAGATCAAACCAGTCAGTTCTAAAGGAAATCAGCCCTGAATAGTCATTGGAAGGACTGATGCTGAAGCTGAAGCTCCAATGCAAAGAGCTGACTCATTGGAAAAGACCCTGACAGTGGGAAAGCTTGAGGGCAGGAGGAGAAGGGGACAACAGAGGATGAGATGTCTGGATGGCATCACCAACTCAATGGACATGAGTTTGAGCAAACTCTGGGAGATGGTGAAGGACAGGGAAGCCTGGTGTGCTGCAGTTCATGGGGTGGCAGAGTCAGACACAACTTAATAACTGAACAACAACAGTTTTTACATAGTCCATCACATCCTATATGTTATGCAGGCTTTTACTTTCTATGTATCATAAGCTGTTTTCTTATGTCACTAAGCTTAAAAAAATGGTTGCATAATATTCTGTGGATAACTCAGGATTTATTTAACCAATATTCTATTTTTGGGTGTTTAGACTATTTTCAAATTTCTCTACCGTAAACACCACTGTGATGAACGTTGTATATAAAACTTTGTTTTGATATACTCCTAGATTCTTAGAAGTATAACACAGTCTTGTCAACAGACTAAGCAGTGTTCTGTAATAAACAGCTCTGTTCTTTTCTAGCTGCCTACCTTGAACAAACTGCTTCACCTCTCTCTGCCTCCGTTTTCAGAAGTGCAAAATAATACATTCATTCTGGATAATCAGATCCACTTCTTAGAGTTATTATGGGAGTTAAATAAGACCACTTTTCTAGTGGTTTAAGTTCTGAAACAGTAAGGGACTTACCTGATCACAGCTGGGGCCCTGTGCCTAGACAGTGCCTTACATCTAATAGGGCTCAGTACTTATTGTCATCTTGGAAAAAGGAGCTGACACTTTTAAGATTCTTGTTTTTTTTACCATGAAATTATTTGGTTGGCCAAAATCCAATGGAATAAAATCCATGGAAAGCCCTGAATGTACTTTTTGGCCAATCCAATATTCCCAGGGGAAGTGTTTTAAAGGCTCCTAGCTGAACTGAGGTATGGATTTCTGGCAAAATATGCCCTGAGAATTTTTCTCCTGGCATTGAACTGCCATGTCTCCCAGTGGGATCATGCCACCACTCACCACTCAACTGTGTGTTAGTCCTAGCTTTGCCTGATCTTGACAATAATGCATATTTTTTTTTGTCTGAAATTGCTGATTTTGACCCCCAGTCTTCTCCACTATGATCTTTTGCCCTGGATCATTAAGAAGGATATAATTACAAACTGAAGGCTAGGATGCCTTCTCTCTCTCTTCCCTCTTATATCTGGTAGTCTTGGAAACCATGTGTTCCAGATGCCTTGGCTAAAGGTGAAAAATAATATGTAACAGACTTTGCACAAGCAAGAAATACACTTTTGTTTTGTAAACCATTGAGATTTAAAAGCATGTTTGTTTTAGCAGCAGAGCCTATCTTCTCCTGACCAATACCTTATACTATAGTTTCCATTTGTTTGACTTTTGTTGAATTCCTACTCTGTGCAAGCCCTGTGCTTTTTGCTTCTATACATTCCCTCTTAACCCTTCCAGTGATTCTGAAAAGCAATAATACAGTATAAGTATCCCTGTTTTACAGGTAAGGACACAAGCTTGGAGTGGGAGGGTAATTGACTTGTCCAGTTCTGTAGCAGAGCTGATTGAATTTAGCCTCAGCCCCAAAGGTAGGGCTCTTTTTGTTTATTTGTTTATAAAAAACAAACAAACTGTTATAAAAATTATATAAAACTTTATTAAAAAATTAAATGTATTTATTTTTGATGGAAGGATAATTGCTTTACAATATTCTGTTGGTTTCTGCCAAACATCAACATGAATCTACCTATGGCTGAGGTAGGGTTCTTCAGCACTATCTTTATAGTCTTTAGACAAGTGATTCTCAAACTATGATACACATTCAGGTTTCCCTGTGGGTCATATTAAAATAATAGTTCTGACTTGGTAGGTCTGGAGTAGGATCTGAAAGTTCAGTTCTAACAAACTCCCAGGTATGCTGATGTTGCTAGTCCAAGCATCCACCGTAAGCATCAAGATTTTAAGCGCTACTGTTTATCAGTTTGGTTACTTAGCCACTCAGTCTTCACCTCATTTTAGGTTGGCATTATTCACTCAAAAGCTGAAGGAAATCTGAGGGCATCTCAGCAGGACGGGGATGAGCAATATGAGGTCTCCCCAGGCTGGGCAGGGCATTCTTGCCTGGTACCTACCATGCTTCGACAGCTGAAGCTCTTGGGTTTGATTGGGGATCTTGGAGTCATCTGCAGCATCGGGTTTCTCACAGCATTTGCAGCATAAAGAGAAGATCTTCGAGGCCAGATTTTGGTGGGCTGCTAATACAAAGAAAAAGGAATGGGGGCCCTTGGGTTCCAGGGCCTGAATTCCAGATGCCCCATTGGAAATTCACTGTGATGGAGGTCATATAGGCTCAGCCTCCCGCAAGGTATAATAGCCTTCTCCTTTCCCAGATCTTTTGTAGCTCCCCCATAGGCAGCAGGCCCAAGCCCTTCAACCTAGTGTTTCTCTTAAAGTCATTTTCCCTGTTTTATACAAAATTTTCTTACCCATGGAAAGGAGTTGGAGCCTCTTCTTCCAGCTTTGCTTGCAGGGTGCCTTATTGAATCAGCTGATGTTGAATTTGAGCCCAGTTCCTTGGGCAGGGCTGTTTTCCTAAATAAACATAAGACTGTGGGTGACAAGTGCCAGTCCTATACCTGTTCTCATGCTCCAGGTAGGACCTCACTATAGCAAAATGCTGGACCATGCAGAAATGCACATAAACATGTTTGGAGACCTGTATTCTATTCTGTTTCTAGGCATAGGTTCCTTAACTTTCTCGAGCCTCACTTTTATCCTGTGGAAAATGGGAATAGCAGTGCCTGCTTTGCAAGTGTAAAGGTTTACACATATATAAAGTGACCTCTGTGGTTCTGGGTACTCAAAGTGCCCAGTCAATGGTCATCCCCTTCATGTAGCTCGTGGGCTCCAAAACTATCCTGCCGGTCCAGGTCGCAGGAGAACGTGGTGATGAAGGACACTCTTACCAACTTGTTGTGTGGCTTTGAGTAAGTCCCTGCTTCTCTCTTTGTCTCAGGCTCCTCACCAGTAATAAGAGGAAGTTAGGTTTTGCATGATCATTTCAAGCATCTTCCTAGTTTGGACAGTCCAGAAAAAGGCCTTGTTTTCATCCCAAAGTTCTTTCATTGTGTACCAACTTTTCCAGGTTTCTGAATGCTTCCTGTTCTCCTTTTCCTCTCAGTGGTAAAACCCCCTTGTAGAAAATTCTTCTCATGGTATTGATTAGATGTCCCTCACAATACTCCATTCAGTAGATGAGTTGTCTCACCCGTAGGCATTTCTGTCTCACTTTCTCCCTTGTGATACCAAACAAGCCACCCTGAATTACGGCAATAGCTTTCTATTAGTAAAGTGAAAGTGAAAGTTGCTCAGTTGTGTCCGACTCTTTGTGACCCCATGGACTATACAGTCCAAGGAATTCTTCAGGCCAAAATACTGGAGTGGGTAGCCTTCTCATTCTCTAGGGGATCTTCCCAACCCAGGGATCGAACCCAGGTCTCCTGAATTGCAGGTAGATTCTCTACCAGCTGAGCCACAACTGATTCTTAATAATTAATACAAAAATCTTTAACTTCCTGCACATAAGCTATTCAATATGTTGATAGCATCCTTTATATACTGTGGCTAGATACCCTCAACAGACTAAACACATTCAGATGTTTCTACTATGTGGGATCCTTGGACCAAGAAGGGTACTTTCTGGGCCCATTTAGCCTCAATCTCTGATAGACTTTTGGATCTGCCGCCAAGCGAGTTTTCTATCCTAATTTGAGCTGTGACACATTTCACTGGCTCTTTTATGAATTTGTTTTATTTTCTTAGGATTTATAAACAAATGGAAGTTAATATGAGGCAATCAGATCTTTTGTTTTGGAGATGCATCATTTAGCAAATATGCTTGCCATTAATACACAGATTCTTCTGCTGCTTGCTGTAGTTTCAATTCTCTTCATCTACTTATATAAACTCTTGCTTCATGGGGTTTTTCTCTGTTCTAGATTGCCTCATGTATGTGAGTGTAGAAGGCAGTGCTTCATAGGAGGGAATGAAGGCTTTAAGTCTAGCCAGCCTCCACCACCAGGCAGCCCTGGGATCTAATGGTTGGAGGTCTATTAGACTGGTGGTCAGTTTGTAGGAAGGGAATTGCTACAGTTTTGCCTTGGGTGTCTCCAAACCTTCATAAGCATATGTCTATCTTGTTAAAGCAATGAATGGTCACTTTTCTCACCCTATATTCTGGAGTTAGTGATTTCCAGGGCATAGATCATATGAATTCTCTTAGGTTCTCCTTGGCCAAGAAATTCAAGACACCATGCAAAGTATAAACTTTTGACTGACTGTAGTGTATTCTTTGGGCTTCCCTGGTAGCTCAGCTGGTGAAGAATCTGCCTGAAATGCAGGAGACCCTGGTTTGATTCCTGGGTTGGGAAGATCCCCTGGAGAAGGGATAGGCTACCCACTTCAGTATTCTTGGGCTTCCCTGGTGGCTTAGATGGTAAAGAATTCGTGTGCAATTGGAGAGACCTGGGTTCGATCCCTGGGTTGGGAAGATCCCCTGGAGGAGGCCATGGCAACAGACTCTAGTATTCTTACCTTGAAAATCCCCATGGACAGAGGAGCCTGGCGGGCCACAGTCTGTGGGGTTGCAGAGAGTCAGACGTGACCGAGCGACTAAGCAGAGCGCAGTGTATTCTTTCCTGTGTCTCATGGTCTCATCTAAATTAAATTGCTGCCTCTTTCCAGAAAAATCCTTGCTTTGTATATGTACTGTCATTCAGTGTGCTCTGATGTGTTTATCTTAGTGACAAAAATTTTGCTAGATGACTTAAAATGACAATGTCCATTATGGCAAACTTTCAGTGTCAAAAATATAGATTCAAGAGGCACAGTAGAAGAGAGAGAAGACCAAAACTCAACACTCAATAGAAGGCTTCTTTGATTGATATACTCTGACCCCAGAAAGAAGAAAAAAAAAAGATCTTACTCCTTCTCAAACCTGAAACTTACTTCATTTCATCTCTCACTCTTCCTCCACAAAGCATTAGCTTTGTGCATGTATTAATCATTCAGTCGTGTCCGACCCTTTGCAATCCCATGGACTGTTGCCTGCCAGGCTCCTCTTTCCATGGAATTCTCCAGGCAAGAAGACGAGTGGGTTGCCATGCCTTCCTCCAGGGGATCTTCCTGACCCAGGGATCGAACCCAGGTCTTCTGCAGTTTGGGCAGATTCTTTACTGTCTGAGACACCAGGGGAGCCCAGGTTTATCTTTATTACCGACTTAAACTTCTCTTGTTCCTTTCCCTAACTGCCTACATAAACTTTCTTTATAGGGCATTTCTATAGAAATGAACAATCAACATTGCACAATATTCCTCTAAAACTCCTGTACAAGACAGTGGGTCCATAGAGGTTGAGTTTAAAATCTGGTGAGAGCTGAGTTGAGGAGAAATATTTAGAATCATGCCAAATTTCAGAACAGAAAGTTGCAGTCCAATTCAGGGTTCTGTTATTCAGTTACTTATTGCCCTGAATTATCACACTTCTATCGATTAGTTCACTTAATTTTTAACCTTCAACATGGGGGAAAATATTAAAAAGCAGCAGGATGGAAAAGATCAGATTTAAACAACCTCTCTATGCATAATTCCTGGGGCTTCCCAAGTGGTACTAGTGGTAGAAAACTCGCCTGCCAAAGCAGGAGACATAAATGCAGGTTCAATCACTGGGTCAGGAAGATCCCCTGGAGAAGGAAAATGGCTATCCACTCCAGTATTCTTGCGTGGAGACTCCCAAGGACAGAGGAGCCTGGTGGGCTACAGTTCATGAGGTCACAAAGAGTTGGACACAACTGAAGCAACTTAGCACACATGCATAATTCCAAAAAGAATCAGGGGCTTGAGAAGTTTAGAAACAGAAAATATACCACATAAAATTATTTCAGAAGCTATTAAAAAAAAAACCTTTCTCTTAAGGGAAAGGTAGATTGGACAAAGATTCAGAATTGCAAACAAAACCAAGATGAATCAATAGGAGACTGAATAAACTTCAGGACATTCTGGGGTAAACCAACAACTTAAGGGGAACTTCTCTTCTTGCAAAGGACTTAGACCTGAAATGTGAACTTAGAGACAATAAATTGGAATGAGAAATGTCAACTTTGATCTCCAAGTTATTTTCAAATAGTCCTAAAATATTAACTAGAAATCAAAATGACTTAAGACCTCCTAGATAAAACAGTTGGTTTCTGAAATAAAAACAGGACCAAAATTCCCTCTGTTCTTAGAGACTATGGATCTTATGGATGAAGATACTTGCATATACTTTGAGCAGAAAGACCATTAGAAGAACTCATGTTCCATTATGGCCAAAGGTCAAATGTCCAGACTTGTCTATTTATGCCATTCTAAGGAGCCTTAGCACTCAACACCTGCCTGTTCTTCCTCTAAACTTGCAAAGAAAATTGATGAAGGTAGACAATGATACTGCTTGACTGTTGACATGGTTTATTTCTTGTAGGAAAGTCAGAGTCTTCAATGCTGTGACTGGGTTTTTTTTTTTTTTTTTTTTTTGATGACTATATGGACCTTTCCAAGTGTCCAGTTCCCCGGTACCCTCCGTGGACTTACACAGTGTTGGAAAGGAAAAAAAGTCTTTATGGGGTTATCAATACCCTAGACTTTTGAGGACAGTGAGCCCTCCAAAGGAGGTGGACAACACAAAGCACTCATTTTCCTTCACGTTTACTGACATAGTACAAAAACAGCTCACACCCTAGGGCACAAACAACCAATTGAAAATCCATAGCTCACAGGTTTGGATTGTCTTACAGTCATCCATTGGCTCTTGTCCAGAGAGTTGAATACTTCTATGCCCCAACTGGCCCAACATATGGTTCTGCAGATAATTTAAGGACAGAAACAAGAAGATATCAGGCTGGTTGATGCTCAAATTGAACACCAGATCCCACAGTTCAAGTGGAAAACTTGAACTGTGTCTTCAAGGAAAGTCAGCAACAGTGGTGAAGATCTGTACAATCCCCTAGAGTATCTCCTGCAATTTTGGTTTAGGGAGGGCCAAAAGGGGGAGTTCCTACACTTATAAGTGAAGACCAATTGCTCTGTAACCTTGGTAACAGGTAATCACCAGGACCTGTTTAAACCCTTCAATCTGTTAATGAACTTTTACCTCAATGACCGCTCTCCTGAAAGTAACAGATGGTAGTTACACCTTCACGGCTGATGGTCTGCCATCCCTAGGCACTCCTGCCTCTGAAATACCACCTGAACATGAACTCAACGCCTTCACAAACCCTTAAAACACCAGCCATTAGCTTTGCTCAGAGACTTTGTCATCAAAGCATAGGTCTCCCTTGTGTAACTAAATTCAGATTTTGTTCCACACATTGAATGGAACAAAATGGAAATCTCTTCTGCTGAAGCAGCTTATACATACTCAGTGTCTTGAGGATCTTTCTGTAGTAGCAGCTCAGCAGAAATTTTCAAGTATAAGTTTATCTGAATCTAGCACTGATGATTTTCATATTTTTACTCCCCAGCAGTTCACTGAGGAGACAAGTAGAACCACTTTCTCCTCTAAGTGTTTGTTTCCAAGAGTCTTGAACTTATGAACCCTCTTCAGAAATGGAGAGGATCTTAGGGAGTGCAGTGTAGCAATTCCAAGCACATATTTGGGGGTATAATTCCTAAAGACTCACTACTTATTAGCTATGAAATGTAGAATAATTTAACTCTCCTATTTTCATATCTGTAAAGTGGGAATGATAATAGTATCTACCCTTGAATGTGGTCTTGAGTATTAGTGATGGAGGTGCTTAGCACAGCTGTCTGGCACATTGGAAAGGCTCAGTAAGTGTAAAAGCTGATGCTGATGAAGATGTGGGCTTGATTTGGCTAGGGTGGGCTGGGTGTGGTGTTTCTTGCACTTCCACTGCCCTCCTCTAGATGGAAGCAGGAGCTAAAGAAAAGGGCCCACAGGGATTTCCCCCCACCTCCCCTGCTGTGACTGTGAACTTCAGGTCTCCAGTGACCCTGGACACTTTGACCACAATAGGAAAGATTGATAAGGTCACACTTCTGTGTGATAAGGAAGACTTCTGGTGCTGGAGGAGCCCTGGTTGGGGGGGTGGGGGGCGGTCATTCAACACAGGTGGGGAGATTGGGACCCAGAGAGAGAAGCAGTGGGATCATGGTAAGAGAGATGGCCTCTGCTTCCTGGAGTAAAGTGAAAAGGCGTGATGGAGATGATGTCCCTTTAAATAGAGAAAAAAATACCTCTCCTGCTCTCAGATCTAACTTTTTGAGCCTCACTCACCTGCAGCTGGCAGAGCAGAGATGGGGCTGTCTATGATGTCACCTGGGAGCCTGGGAACCAGGGAATGTTTGGGCCAGAGGGTTTTGGGCCGATGGTCAGTGCAGGGAGGGGGAGGGGTGTCTGCTGATCATCCCTCTAGGGGTCCGCAACGCCATGCTGTCCTTTGGGGCCCTGGCAATGGAAGTCTTGGTGTCTCTTGTGAAAGCTTCTTGAGGATGGCTGGGCAGAAGGGGGCAGTAGAGCGCTGGATGCAGAAGACCTGGGTCCAGGTTCTGTCTCATACCCAGCTGGGTGATAACCTTAGGCAAATGCACTTTGCATCTCGGTTTTAAAACGGCAATAATTATTATTATTTAATTTTAAATTATAGTTTTAGGCTTAAATGGGATCAGGAAAACATTTAACGTGGTGCCTAGGTAAAGTAAACATTCAAGAAATGGTTGTTGTTAATGATAGGTGACAAAATAAAGTGGCATTCTCTTCCCAATCTATCCTCCAGGAAAAGGCATATTTTATATTTGAGTACTGAAAAATCTCTCACCTTTGGGAGCACTCTCAGTTCCTTTATTTGGGACAACCAAGTTCTCTTTGGAGAAGCCAAATTAGGTTAAAATGTTCTCAATTAGTGCCATCTTTTGATGCTTCTAGAAGCCACCTGAAACAAAAGGAATAGAAACCAGCAAAGATTCTGCCCAGTTTTTTATTTCCTGGTGAAGGGGTGGCTAGAAGTTGTTGTGGGAGGGGGAGGTGCCCTAACCCATAATATGTGATGGTGGGTGAAACAGACTTTTAAACCTTATTTGTAAAGAAATACTCCTAAGTGGTAATATTGAAGGTTCTCAACTCTGGCTTTAAGTGAGATTCATCTGAGATATTTTTAAAATGTAGAAACACCCTGGGGCTGAATTCCAGATAAATTAGAATCCTGGTTGGGGATGGGGAGCAGAGGGTAGACCCTGGCATAAGTATTTTTTTTTTTTTTCATTTATTTTTATTAGTTGGAGGCTAATTACTTTACAATATTGTAGTGGTTTTTGTCATACATTGACATGAATCAGCCATGGATTTACAAGTATTCTTGTAAATATCCTGGTTGGGGATGGGGAGCAGAGGGTGGACCCTGGCATAAGTATTTTTACAAAGCTTTCCAGGTGATTCTTATATGCAATCAAGACCGAGAACTACTAAATTACATTGTGGAGATTGTTCATTGTACATGTAAGTGGTGATTCTTACAAAGGCTGCAGAAGTTTTAAAAATGTCAAGCTTGGGAATTCCCTGGTGATCGGGTAGTTAAGACTCTGAGCTCTCATTGGAGGGGGTGCGGGTTCAGTCTCTATCGGGGAACTAAGATCTCACACCCTGTGCAGAGTGGCCAAAAGAACAATGCCACGCCCAGAGCCCACTTTACGGGGCAATAAAATCACTATTTCTGGGCAATGGGAAATTTGAAAACTCCCCGGATGATTTCTCCCCACCACCCTTTAAAAAATTGAGATATAATTGACATACAACGTTGTATAAGTTTGAGATGTACAACAGTGTTGGTTTGATACATTTATATACCACAATATGATTATTAGGATAGTGTTAGCTAACACATTTATCACTTCACATAATTATTTTCTTTTTGTGTTGAGAACAATTAAGATGTAGCCTCTTACCAACCTTGAGATTTATAATATAGTATGACTTTTAAGTTGCAGCCAGCATTGAAACTACTGATTTACAGAACAAATTTTAAAAACCTAACTTTTGTTGATGCTTGTATAAATGTATCTTTTAGCTTTTCAAGGACAGTATTTTTGATGGAGTCTAAAGGATTATTTTTAAAATAGCTTAGAAATGAAGACAGTATACTCTGGAAACCTCTGTTAGATGAAAATTTTATGAAAATTTTAAAGATACTAATGTTAGAGATATGTGAGAAGCATTTGAATGAAATCGTTTCAGAAAACGGGAGAATGAGGATAGCAGTATTTCCAAGTTAATAGATTGTATATTATATGCCATTGTATACACACATCCTATATTGAATCCTTGTATTGAGTTGGGCAAAAATTTCATTTGAGTTTTTCCATAAGGCATTAAATAAATGCTTGCTTATTTCACCCATAGCACTAAATGTTTATATATTCGAGTTGCCCAAAATACTTAAAAAAAATCTTTGCATGGAGAAATTGGGAGATTGTCTTCTGTTTGGGATGGTTTATCGTTTAAGAATATATGGTATGGTTGCTTCTTTCCTCTTGATCTGAGGTAGGAGTCTAATCAGCAGGCTCCTGTACTACTTTCTGGTCCAGGTAGAGAATAATGAACTCTTCAACTAAGGCAATGGCCTAAGATGAATGGGTGGATTTTGAATCTGATGATTCCAGAGGGTATGGGCTCTGGAGTTGGGCTGCCTGCATGAGAAGCCTGCCATGGTAACTTGCTGTGTGACCTTCGTCAAGGTCATTTACCCCTCTCATACTCAGTTCGTTTACCTTTAAAATGGGGATTATAAGAGTGTTGATGTGAGGAGTACCTTAGGCCAGGCATGGAATGTTGCTAGTATATAGTTGTCCCTCTGTATCTGAGGGGGGATCGTTTCCAGGACACCCAAGGGTACCAAATCTGAGGATGCTCAAGTCCCTATATAAAATGGTGTAGTATTTGCATATAATCTAAACACATCCTCCTGTATACTTTAAATCATTTCTAGATTACTTGTAATACCCAACACAACATAAATGCTAGGTAAATAGTTTCTAGAGAGTGACAAATTCAAGTTTTGCTTTTTGGAACTTTTCAGATTTTTTTTCCTCTGAGTATTTTCTATTACGATTGTTTGAATCTGTGGATGTGAAACCCTTGGATATGGAAGGCCAGCTGTGGTGCCTGGTAGAGAAGAAGCATATTCAATAAATGTGGCCTGTTATTATTATTGGATATGGAGAGTGAAGGTTGAGTCTGGGCTGATGGTGTCACACCTATGGATGTGGAATTAGAGAATTCAGGAAGAGTATATTTTGGATAAGGATAAATTTAGGTTTTAAAACAACTTTATTTTGAAATAATTACAAATTCACAGGAAGTTGCAAAGAAAAGAGCAGAGTTTCCATGAATCCTTTACTCAGACTTTCCCAATGTTAACATCTAGTATCACTAATGATATCAAAACCTGGAAATTAACATTGGTGCCATCCACTAAGCTCATTTGAAGTTCACCAGTTTTGTATGTACTCATATGTGTATGTATGTGTACAGCGGCATGCAGTTTTATCACATGAGACTTCATGTAACTGCCACCACAACCAAGGCACTTAACTACCATCACCACCAAGTTCCTTTGTGCTTCTTCTTTAGAGACACAACACCCCCTCTCCCCACCATCTCTAACTCCTGGAAACAACTAATCTGTTCCCCATTTCTAGAATTATGTCATTTCATGAGTTTTCACAAATGGAAACACAGAGTATGCATGTATCTTTTTTAGTTTTTTTCACTCAGCATAATTTCCTTGAGATTCATCTAAGTTTTAGCATGTATCAATAGTTTATTCCTTTTCATTGCTGACTCATAATCCACAGTGTGAATGTGCCACATTTTGGTTAACTAGTCACCAACCGAAAAACATTTGAATGGTTTCTAGTTCTTGGCCATTACAAATGAAACTACTGTCAACATCCATAAACTAGTTTCTGGGTGAAGATAAGCTTTTTTACTTCTGTGGGATAAATGCCCAAGAGTACAATTTCTGGATTGTATGGTAAATCCATTTTTAGTTCTAAAAGCAAGTGTTCAATTGTTACCGACTTTCCCAAGTTGGTCTCCAAACAAGGGTCCCCCTGCCTCCAATAGAATGAGACTGACTTGAGTTCAGAAGCAAAGGAAAGGTCCCCCTTGCCGCCACACCTCAGGCATGGCATGTGGGATCTTAGTTCCCCGACCAGGGATCAGAGGAGTGCTGCTGCCTCCTGCAGTGGAAGCATGGGTTTTTAGCCACCGAGCCACCAGGGAAGTCTGGGAAAGTTTTATTCTTTGATCAAAGACTGCCTGCACTTCCACTTCAGGGGGTGCAGGTCCCATCCCCGGTCAGTGAACTAAAATCCTGCATGCCATGGTGGCCAAAAAATAAACAACAGCGGCAATAACAACGGCCCAGCATGCAGAGGTGCCAGCTCCCGCTCTAGCGTCCATGCTCTCTGCGTGCCCCCCAGGACATCAGGACGCGCTGCTTTGCAGGGAATCGCTCATCGGTGGGGGCGGGGCCAGCACGGCGTTACTGCTCATGCGCCAGAGCGTGGTGCCGGGCACAGCCTCTCTGCACACGGCCCACTGCCGCCATCTTGAATTGCAGTGCCGTGTGCAGCGCTTCTGCACACGGCCCCGAGCTGCGGTGCTGGCTGCAGCGATCGTTTCTCACTAGGAACTCTGCTTTGAAGTACCAGGTGGAGACCTCTGTCAGTGGTAGCTTGTGAGAAGGTAAAGCTCAATGAAGCACAAAGGAAAAGGAAAAAAGTTAGATTTTATTTTGTTACCCAGATTCTATTTTTATTTCTTGGGAATTGTGAATGGGCTTTGCTGGTGAGCAAATGATTTTCCAGAGAGACTCTGCCACTTTATATTTCTCGCCTCTTCTCCAGGTTTTTTTTTTTTTTTTCCCACTGTTTTTTTTATTTTAGCCATTCTAATAGGTGTGACCGGGTATCTCATTGTGATTTTAATGTTCATTTTCGTAATAGCTACTAATGTTGAACATCTTTTCACCTGCTTACTAGTCACCCACATATCCTCTTTGGTGAAATGTCTTTTCATGTCCTTTTCCCACTTTCTGACTGGATAATTTTTAAAATTCAGTTTTTTAAAATGATAGCTTATTGAGATGTAATTAATATGCTAGAACAAGTCAGTAGTTTTAGTATGTTCACAGAACTGTGCAACATTGTCTAATTCTTAAATATTTGCATCACCACAAAAGGAAACTCTACACCCATGAGCATTCTCCATCTCTCCTTCTTTGCAGCCCCTGGCAACCACTAATCTGCTTTCTGTCTCTATGGATTTACCTATTCTGGACATTTCATATAAATTAAATCATATAATATGATTCATCTTTTTAAGGTTCATCTAGGTTGTGACATGTATCAGTTCCTCATTCCTTTGTGTTGTCAAATAATATTCCATTGTAAGGATATACTACATTTGTTCATCTACTCTCTGTTGATGACATTTTGGTTGTCTCCAATTTTTGGCTCTATGGAAAATATTGCCATGAATACATGCAGGTTATTTTTTCTGTGGACATGTGTTTTCTTTTCTCTTGGGTATATATACCTGGAAGTGAATTTGCTGAGTCATATAGTAAATTAGTTTTAACCTTTCAGAAATAGCCAAACTGTTTCCAAAGTAGTGCTACTCTCAGCAATGTATGAAGATTTCATTTGCTTTACATTCTCAACATACTTGTTACTGTCTTTTTTAAAAAAAATTTTAACCATCTTAGTGAGTATAAATAGTATCTCATTGTGGTTTTGATTTGTGTCCTAATGACTAATGATATTGAGCATCTTTTCATGTATCTATTGGCCATTTATGTATCTTGTTTAGAGATATGTCTATTAAGCTCCTTTAACCATTTATAAATTGGATTGCCTTCTTATGGTTGAATTTTAAGAGCTATTTACATATCCTGTATATTGGACCATTGTCAGATATATGGTTTGCAAATATTTCTTGCATTCTGTTGTCTTTTCATGTTCTTGATGGTGTCCTTTGAAGCACAAAAGTTTTAAATTTTGATGAAGTTCACTTAACCAGTTTTTCTTTGGTGCTTATGTTTTTGATGTCATATCTAATCAATCACCTAACCCAAGGTCATAAGGATTTACTCTCATATTTTCTTCTAAGAATTGTATAGTTTTAACTCTTACATGTAGATCTTTGATCCATTTTGAGTCTCAGCTAGATGTTACCCACTCTGTAATGCCTACAGAAAGTTGACAATCTCCCTTTAATAACAAAAAGAAAATGGCACCCTCAGAGTTTTTGCAGGTGACAGCATCATACCAGAATCTCAGCACATTATTTTGTTTTTATTCAGTTTTTTTATGTTGACGTATCCTCTTATGGTACATTTGTTCTAGTGTAAAATAATGAGATGGCTTAAAGAAAAATATAAAGAAATAATACTAGAGATAATAGGCAGATCCAACAATGATATGTGAATAAACGGAGTCTAGGAAATACTGATTTGATGTACAACATCATGTCTGTGGCCTATATAATAAATATTAAGAAATGGATTCATGTTTATTTTCTAAGTGGTTGTGGAAGGGCATCATTTTAGAGGTAAACTCATATCTTGCCAGTACTATTTGAGCCAAAAATTAGGCTTATTCTTTCAAAATATTTGGACTTCTCAATTTCCAGCAATCTCAACCCCTAGACTTCCTTCAAAGCCCCAAGGTGATGGTCACAAATAAAACCCTTTTGTGGCTCTTACATAATTGTTACTTCAGAACCTTTTGGAAAAATCCTCCTCTGTAATCTCACATTCTAAAAATAGGCTTGACTTTTGGATTGCTTCTAAATAAAAACATATTTTTCGATTACACTGGTGACAAAGAAAAAAAATTTCCAGTATCGCTTTGAGACTTGTGGGAAAACGGAGAGACTCAAAGTTTCACTGTTCTCGGTGAAGGTTTTGGCACTGAAATTTTGTCATGTTGGCTGACTTCTGAGTGCAGTGGGGGTGGGGAGGGAAGAAGGGTAAACAGTGTCACCAGTCATTTAGCATGTCACTTATTACTCAGATCTGACACTAAATGCAAAGGCTGTGGCAGGAAGACGAAGCGCACATCACTGTACATGATGTGGTCCAGGAGAGCATCTCTGAACTGCTACGGTTTCTCTGAGTAATGCCTGAATCATCTCTTTATTACACTGAAACTTCACAGTGACACTGTTTGCTGTGGAGCAGAACCAGAGGGCTTCATTCTGGGACTTCTTGGGCAGCGACTAAAAAGGCTTGGCTTCCAAAGAGGCGATGCATACTCCTACACATGTCCCCCTCACCGGAGCGCAGCCCACAGGATAATGCTACAGTGTAGGCCAATTCTCGGGAACTCCTTCTTAGCGCTGAATTTTGTTCTTCCTTCCTCCTCTTTTGAAACAGTAGATAGAAAAGAAGGAGCCATAGGCAGCATAGGGTGGCGTCTAATCCAGGTTAAAATGTGGGCTTTCCCTATTCATTCAAGGATGTTTTCCTTTTGTACCAAGTCATTTGCTAGGTCCGTGGTGTGAAAGATTACTTACCCTTATGTGGATTCAGCTTTCTGCCTTTTCCACTCATGGCAAGTCATTCACCTTCTTTGAGTCTCATTTGCTCATATCTGAAATGGGACCCACAATTCCCACCTTGCCCAAGGCAGAAAGAATGAGCATCTATAAAATTCCTTGTTGAACTGCGCCGTGTGGTGTATTTTGGAAGGACACTGTACGTTCCCCAAGGTCTTACCAGGCTGCCTTTATGTGGCCACCCACCTCCCTGTGCTCTCTTCATGAGCTTTTGTGCTCACAAAGCACCAGTGTGCTCACAAAGCACCTGATCCAGATGGTGATGGAGTAACTTGACTGGATGATAAGGGGGCAAGCTTGAGACCTCACCTTTTCCCCACCCCTCTGACTCCCGAATATCAGTGTTATTTATTATGTCTCTTTATAGTACAAATCCCAGCAGAGTGCCATTTCTACATGGAGGATGGCGTATAAATACACTTTAATTGCATTTGAGTAAGAAACTATATGGGGCTTACCAGGTCAGTGGTAAAGAATCTGTCTGCCAATGCAGGAGTTGCAGGAGACATAGGCTGGATCCCTAGGTCAGGAAGATCCCCTGGAGGAGGAATTGGCAACCCACTCCAGTATTCTTGCCTGGGAAATCCAATGGACAGAGGAGCCTGAAAGGCTACAGTTCATGGAGCCGCAAAGAGTTGGACACGACTAAGCATGCATGCACGCAAGAAACTATATTTATTGTTGCCTTGATGCTTGAAAGAAACAGGAGACGTCAAAAAAATGTATAGTGTCAAGCAATAGGGAGATAGAAAAGAAGCATGTTATAAGACTAAGAACAAAGTCTTACAGAGAAAAACATTAAAAGAGTTGAAAAAGAGAGATTCAAGGTTTCCAAATCAGTGGATTTGGATAGTTTACTGGTGTGTCCACACACCTTCTTCCAGTATTTTCTCTGGTCTACTGATGGGCAAAGTTGCACCATTAGAAGTGACAGTACCCCTGTGTGCAGCATCCAGCAACTCTTTCATTTCTAACACCTGACCACCTGAATTCCATCAGGTGTGTCTTCAACTGAATAAATTAGAGATTTCTCCTTATAAAGAAAGATTGGAAGGTATCAGCTTAAGATTCTATCCTTTTCATGGTGATTTTTTGCTTAGCCTTATAACCGATTTCAAGACAGTTTGCCAACTCCCCAGGCATATGGAGATTAGTAGGCTTAATTTGGAAGAAGAGGTTCTTATGCCTGTCAGATGGAAGAGGCTTTTACTCTTAAGATTTGAAAGCTTTGTGATATTGTCCTAACCCAGAGGGAAGTAGATTGTTTCATCACAGAATTGTAAGGCTTTAAAAGATGTGAAGAAGACCTTAATTAGACTCTGAGCAAAGGTTTACTGTCTCTTTACAAAGTGCATATATGGGCTATATAATTTGATGGTGGTAAATTAAAATATGTTTGTTGTCTCTTCCCGCACTAAACAGGGTCACATAAATGTTGCCTGGCTGGGTTTTGAATATCTGACTGCTCCTGTCTCAAATCCTTTTGGATCGTATAGCTTCCTTGCCCTGGATATGGGGCGGGAGTTGAGTGGTATAAATTAATCTTTGTTTTCTGACCACTACTAGGTGCCTGAGGGTTATAGCTAAGGTCAGACTTAGAAGCTTCTAAGCTCCCGAGAAAGCCACTTCTATGCAACATGGAAAGCAGCAATGGGAGAGCTCATGTAGATCTCCCTCTTTATCCAACACAGGTTTATATTTGGCATTTGTCCTTTTTGTTCACTAAATGCTTTCAGACCCAAGAGGAAATGTCACCCAGGTTTATAAATAGGTATATATATATATATATGTATATGTGTATATATATATATATATATAATAATTATATATGTTTATATTTTAATATATTTATATACCTATTTATAAATGGATGGCTAACCTGAGGATGGAAGGCTAAACTGTTCAGAATCTTGTCTATGACTCAGGAAAGGGAAGAGCCAGAAAGAGATTAAGAGGCCATGCAGACCAATTCTCTCCCTTGCTCCCATTCTATAGACAGGAACACTAAGGCCTGAAGAAGGAAAGAATTTTCCCAAGTTTAAAAGTTGAGCTCTTCCTGGCTGAACTATGATAACTTTCAAACTAGGTCTGTTTGATCCAAAACCTGTTTGGACTTGCAGCAGAAACTACTAATTGTTTTCCAGTTTCCATCTGCTACTTTCCCCTTATGAATAGAACCTCCAGTTTGTGGCTGAGCATATAACTTTCTGGAATAAAGATTTATTTTTCAGTCTTCTTTGCAGTAGAGTAGTCAGGTAGTCAAGAAACTAAGTTCTGGCCAATAACAAATCCTGTACATTTTCTGGAAACATTACTTTGTTCTTCTTCCACCTTACTGTTTGTACTGTGGAAGTGATGGCTGGAGCTTGAGCAGCTATCTTGGATGATGAGGTGAAAATCATGTGTTGAGCATGGGGGAACATCCAGATAGCAGAATCCTAGATGCCTTACTTTACAGAACACCATACCAGCCCTGAAATGCCCATCCCTGGCCTTTTTATATGACTGAATTGTTTTTTAATATTTCATTTGCATCTGGAGCTAATCTTTACTGATACTCTACTACTTCATTCTGCCTCCAGATAAATTTTCTTGTTGTTAGAGGATAGAAGTTAGGTCTTGGGAGTTCTGCAGGGGGATGGTGAGACAAGATTGTCCTACACAAAGAAAGAGATATTCTGTGTATATATTTCAGAAGATGTGACCCCTATGAGGGAGGACCATGACTGAATTTTCTTTGTGATTCAGGATTCAGTGTAGGACATAGAAGACACTGGTAAATGTTGCTGGATCTTATATCAGTTATTTGTTGCCAAAACAATGCTGAGTAACAAATAACCGTAAAACCTCAGCATCTTATGACAATGTCTATTTATTGCTCATGTGTCTGGGGTGGCCAGCTAGGCACCTCTACTGAACTTGGCTGGAGCTGATCACACATCTGGGGGAACTGGCTGGCTACTGGATGATCTAGGGTGGCCATGGCTGGGATGACTGGCGTGACTTGGCTCTGCTTCACGTGCCTGTTATATCCTCCCTAGCTAGCCTGCGCCAATTGAAGAGGCCACAAGTGAAGAGTAGAACATTCAGGTAATTATTCTTGCCTCTGCTTGTGTCACATCTGCCAACATCTCATTGGCCAAAGCAAATCCCATGGCTGGACCCAGAGAGAGAGTGAGAGGACGCTTAACTGTTACATGGCAGAGGCACTGGTACAGAGTGAAATGAGAACTAGGGCCTTAGTGGATCCAGTCTACTACAGGTAGATGACTGAATGGATGGAGGGATAGATGGAAAGAGGGAGAAAAAAAGGCAGATGGGATAGGAAGCTCTGTTCACTGAGTCCAAAACACAAGGGCAAGGGAGGCACTGGGGGGCGGTTTTATAAGTCTCTGAGCTTAGCCGCTCTGGGTTTGGGGACTGCCCATGGCACACGGGGTCTGGACCTTTGGCACAGACCCACGCTGAGGGGTGTTTATATTATGACTTACATCTGTGCTGGGGAATCTTTGCTTCTGAGTGAGTAATTATGAAAGGCTTCAGACGCTTCACCCAGTGCTTGGGAAGAGTCTATTTTGGAGACAAGACACTTTCAGAGAGAACTAATTCATAACACGAAGACTGTTGTGTTGTGGCCTGAGAACTGAACTGGGAAGCAAGGGGCCTTGGTTTCAGTCCTGCCTCTGCCAAGTCAGGGAAAAAAAATACCATAAATATGAGCTTCTCTTGGGCAACTTCTAAGTACTATAGTACTTGTTAGAAAGATAAAAGGCTAAAAAAAAAAGTTTCAAAGAATACATTTTCCCCCAGTCTTCATGGTTGTTTGAGTTCATATAAATAATATTATTTAGGAAGAGGAAAATTCCCCAGTGCTAATAAATTTGATAATTCAGTTTTCTGTTACATATTGAATTGGCCTTAAGGTTCGTTCAGGTTTTCCTGTAATATTTTTGGAAAAACCTGAACATCCTTTGTGGCCAACCCATATATTGAAGATACTTTTTCATTTGTTTGTTTCAAATGCATTCAAAATATTAGATATTTAAATGCTTAAATATTTATATGCCATAAAATGATGACTAGGGTAAACATTAAATCATAAAGTGTTGGATAGTATGAAAATTAAACATTACTAATGTGAAAATCAATAATGATTCTAAATTTCATAATAGTTGATGCAAGAGATTTAGTAGCAGACGTAACCAAGTGTTCCTCAAAGATGGGGAAAAAAAACTCAATCGGTTTTGACAGTGTTAGGATGAGCAATTCACTTGGTCATTTTGCTTCTGTTTTAGAAATGAAAGTGATTCTGGCAATTTTCCTGAATCTTCCACACAAAATAAATGCCTTGTTTGCTTACTCAGCTTAAATGAAAGGAAAATTAGCTCCAATTCCTTGGCAACTGCAGATCCTGCTGGCTTTTCAGGGTCAATGTCAAGAGCACCAAAGAAGGTCACTTTCTAAGGGGCTGAATTCTGGAGGCCTGAGTCAAGTCTTTGGGATCCTCTTTTTGATCCTTCCCCTCCCTTGAAATTCCAGGGCGTCATGAGGCCTGGAAGGGGAAAGAGATTTGCCTCTGTGAGTTTCAGAGAGCCACTAGGAATTCTGGATCCTCATGTTGGTTCTTGTCACGTTCCCTGAGATCATGTCCTTCCATCCTACACAGCTTGTGTTCTTTTAAATGGTGACTTGCTGGTTCCTAGATGCATGAATTCAAAAGGTGTTCCTCTGCTTTCAGAAGAGAACAAACAATGTTCTATAATGTTGCCCTAGAGGAACTGAGGAACAATAGCTATTTCATTTCCTCATTACTTGAGCACTGTCAGCCTAAACCCCACAAGTTTGTTAAATAGATCTGGGGCCCGTCTCACTCCTTTTTATCCCTTTCCTCCTTGGCTTGCACTGAAATACAGAAGAAATGCCTTCTTTTTCCTGGTGCGTGTGATTCCACTTCGTTGTGAATTCCGGATAGGCAGGAGATTGAAAGCACCAGCACCAGCCGCTGACAGCTGTGAGATGGAAGGGCTCCCGGGGGTGTCTCAAATTTCCCTCAGTCAAAAGCCATATACATCTTAGGAGGGCTTCTGCTCCTGCCACTTTGATTCATGGGGCATGATGATGCCTGTGTGCAGAATGATGGCTGCAATAGAGGAGATGGTCTTGAGATTTATCTGTTGATCCCTTGAGTCAAAACCTTGCAGCTGGAGTCTTATTTCTTTAGAGAGCAGCAACAGTCACTGCCTCCCTTGCTGACAGTGGCCAGGATTTGGCATGCCTCTGGTATCAAGATTCATAGCTACTTGTTTATATTTTGTGTTGTTCCAAATAGGATGAAAATGACCGCCTCCAGACTATTGGCTTGGAAGGCACTTGGGGTCCTAAAGTTTTGAGTGAATCTTCAGAGACCCTAAAATCCTATGGCTTTCTCATTGGAGTCTGTAGAGTCATTTTCCCTTCTCTGACCTGTTTCCCTGCCGTCAAAACTGATATCTGTGTAGAGATTACCCCAGGGAATTAAGGAAAAGCTGAGCAGAAAGGACCTTGACCTATTACATAGGCTTCAGACAGAGCACTTCCATTCTTAACAATTTCATAAATTGAGGATACATGTGAGTTGGTGTTTAAACAAAGGGCTCTGCTATTGCAAAAGATGGTTGAGCACTTCCTCACCTCTTTTACAAATCCCTGCTTGACATCTGAGAACATCTGTTTTAAATACTCCCAGGGACAAGTTGGGTGGCAGTAAGGAAACATAATTCTCCAAACTTTCCATTGTCTTTAACACCTCAGCAATGAGCAGACTTTTGCAGTACTTTTGCTTGTCCTCTTTTATGTGAATGCTTTCTTCATATCTCTGATTGTTAGCCCTGAATTGAACCCCTGAATCCTCCTGTCTAGTGATTAGCTTTGGGAGTGGATTCATCTTGTCCAAGATACTGATGTATAAACTGGATGTCACACTATCAATTTACAGCATGTATAAATAAAAAAGCTGGCCATTTGCCTGTTATATGATATGAAAATATCGATTGAACTTAGAGATTTTGCTTTGGATGGAATAACCTAAGTTTCAGTATCTGTATTAATTTTTTTTTTTTTTGCTTGATACTGCTGCATAACAATTAACCCTACCTACTTATCCTTGTATCATGATTTTTGGTAACACATATCTTTCTTACTCAGATTTTCTGGTCAGGAAAATGTGTCTCTACTGGGCTTAGCTTGGATCAGCAGGGCTTGGCTCTAGGATAAGGGTCAGCTCAGACTTAACCTCACATATCTGCACTTTAAGACCTGAACTGAAGGGACAGAAACTCCTTGGGGGAGACTTTTCTTCTGGCAAACAGCAGGGGTACGGCAGAGGTGAGCAGAGGCAGGTGATGCCTCTAAAGCCATTGTCAGAACTGGCACTTTGTCGCTCCCACACATGTCACACTGGCTAAGACAAGTCTTATGGCTGAGTCCAGTGTTGATGGGCTTGGATATACGCTTTATCTCTTCTACTCAAAGGGAGTTGAGTAGATTGCCAATTCACAAGGCAAAAAGGAGCTGTAGTCCTAATAGTAATTACAGGGCAGGAAAGAACTGGGAATAGTAATTCAGCCTACTGTAGTATTCTTGCCTGGAAAAGTCCCTGGACAGAGGGGCTTGGCATGCTGTACAGTCCATGGGCTTGAGAAGAGTCATACACAGCTGAGTGACTGGGCGCAGACAGACTGCTCCAGAGGTTTATGTGAAATTCGCTTAGTGGGGGCAGTGGGGAGCTGTTGAAAGGTACAGTCATTCACCTCCCAGAGGAGTTAAAATGGAATTACAGTGAGATCCCATGTTAGGCTAACCTTTACAGTCTGTCACATAAGACAGGCAAGCAGTGGTTTCCAACGTGAGCTCCACGTTGAAAGTCACAGTGGTAAGCAGGTACAGGTACAGGTCCTGATTGTCAGGTGAGCTGTTTCCCCCACATGGCATCTCTACGCACTGTACTCCTGGGTTGGTAGCACCAAGACCCAACTGAATCCACACTCAATCTATGAACTTTGGCTTTTCAACAAAAAAAAAAAATCTGAATTCTTGTAAGGATGACAGCTCTCATGAGTTTTATGTCCATTTGTCTTATTTTCATTCTCAGGGTTCTAGATTTGACTGTTTCTGTCACTTTCATATTCTGCCTACAGTAATGCTACTCAACATAGGAGAAAAGGCAGTGAAAATAGAATTCAGACAAAGATAGGAAATCGAAAGTGACCAGTCTACCTATAGCACTCATGCAGACACTGATAAACAAAGGTCCTCTCTCCTGCTGAGCTGACGGGCACCCTCAGTCTTGTAACAAGGAGCTCCACGAAGTCACTGCTTATACGTCTGCCTGGCAGGAAAAGGATTTGGCATCTTTCCCTAAGAGGAAAGGCCCATGATACCCCAGACAGCATTTGTCCTGAGAGATTGCCAGGGAGAGAGGCAGGGAGGTGGAATGAAAAGAGCTTTGACTTACGGGGGACACAGGTTCTAGCCCCAGCCCTGCAGGTGACCTTCTGTGTGACCTTAGGCAAATGGTTTCCCCTACTCTCACCTCAGTTTCCCCATTGCTCATTGATACCCGTGATGAAAGTCGTGGGTTTTAGTCCTGACTCAGCTGCATGGCCTCAGTCAACTCATCTGGGATTTCACAATCCTGTTTTTCTCATCTGGTAAAGTAGGGTCAAATGTTCTTCAGTAACTGGGACAAGAAAGTGACCTGTCAGTTCCGAAGCGTCAGAGGAACGTGAAGGGCTTTCATCCAAGGGGCTACTTGATCAGTCCTGGAAGAGCCAGGATTCTCCCTGCAGTGGCTTTTTTCAGTTGGTCTGGTAGAAGGCAGAGGGTAGGGTCCCAGAAGCTTTGAGGGTCCCTTCCTGACTGACCTGGATGCTTTTGTAAACTTTCCTCTCAGAGAAGGGGAAAGGCCTCGTTACTTGCTAGTGAGTGTGCATGTTGGAAAAAAACAAAACAAAACCCCACCACTTTCTAGCCTGGGGCCTCTTCTGAATCTCTCTGCAGAGAGAAATCAGGGATGCCCCGAAATTGAGAATGTGGCAGAGAACTGAGACCAAATTGCTCACAGCAGGGTTAGGTGACGGATGCTCAGTCATATCAGGACCCAGGAGATGCGCAGGGCCCTGCCCTGCGGGCTGTTTGAAGGTCACACCGACTCGGCCCTGCTGGGAAACGAACTCAGTGTGTGTGTTTGCGGGTTCTCTACGCTGAGGGCACGGTTCGCTGGGCTCTGCCTCCCCTATTCCTACTCCTGCCTGACCGCCTCTGCCCCAGAGCCCCTCCTGGTGAATCTTCAACTTATTATTTTTGAGCTGTCCTCCTCTTTGCTGTATTTTCCTCAAAATTTGTTCTAAAGGGGCCAGCATGGCACAGGAAATGTGGCTGTGGCCTGATGCCGTTCCAGTCTAATTGAATCTGGGCCAGAAAGAAGCTCCTGCCTCATTTCAGGGGAGAAGCTTCGGTCTTTGTTTTGTTGCCCCCCCTGGGGGGGTGGAAGCAGAGTGAGCCCTGTGACTGTCCTGGAGTCCCAGGACCACTCAGGACAGTGAAGGGGACGGTTTCTGTGGAGCACTGGCCGTGAGGCATTTTTTCCTGTGTAAACCTCGCAGCCCGCAGCCCGGGGGGAGGTGCTGTTACTCCTGTCTTGCAGATGTGACTCAGGGAGGAAAAGAACTCATCTGAGGGTAAATGAGCAGCCCGTTGGCACCTCCTTTTTCAGCCTCTCTGCCTTAAAAAGTGTGTGCTGGGGAGAATAAGGTGTTATTGCCTTCTGCTCTGTGTCTTTAGAAAAAGCCCTTTTCTCTCCAGGCTTCCCTTTGTGCTTCTGTAAAATACAGTCCTTGACATTAGACCCCTTTGAGTTCCAGAATGCTGTATTCCATGCCCTCTCAGCACTTCCCCGAGTTCTCCTTAGCTCCAGAGCAGACTGGATAACTTCCTGGGATGTTGGCTTCCATTTCAAGGAGTGGTCCCACAGACAGGTGTGGATCTAGGATTTAAGGTGATAGAAGGACCTGCCCAGATGTTGTAGGGAAGATGGTGAATGGCTGTGAAGTGGTCTGAAAAGATTCCTGGATGTTGTTGGTGGAAAACTATGTGTTTCTATGGGGCTGTTGTGATTTTCGTTGCCTCTGAGCTACTTGAGAACTCTGTAAGCTGTAGATAACTAGGAGCAATGCAAATGATTCACAGACACCCAAATGCTTTTTTTTGCAGTGGAAGTGCAACTGGTTTGGCACACACCTGTGGAATAAGCCACTTAAGCATCTATTTGTAGTTTCATTTCAAAACTTCTTATTGTTTGTGTATATGTGATTCTTTAAACATCTTACTGGTTCCCTCGGTAATTAATGACCTAAATTAAAATCTCTGATACATATTTATTTTATATTTCTATGAGGGTCATGATTATACCCTTTTAAATAAGTTATCCTTTAACAATATATGGTAGCTGTGACACAAATCTGTTTAGCATTGTTGATGGGTAAAGGGTTGAAAGTGTAGGTATATAAACCTTTGTACTTCCAGGCTAGAGGCTGTTTTTCTGGTCCAAACTATTTCCTACAAAACTCTGGCCCCCTGAGTTTTTCTTTTTGCATTTTCTGCAAAGGGACCCATTCTTCCTGACTCCCTACTTCGAAGCTACTCTAGAAGGCTTGCTAACCTACTACCTACTTCTGTGTTTAGGTTTGACCTATCATGACATGGAGGGATAAACATACTTCCCCTGGAGCAGAGATGAGGACTAGGTTAGGCTGTGTGTGTCTGAGGGTATTGATCTGCAGTCATTTCAGGTACCAGTTGAGCTGGCCGCTCAAGGGATCAATGTCTTGTGCCTGCCCCAAATTTGCTTATGAGAATTGGGCTCCCTAAGCTCCAGGCCACCCCTCTCCCCGCATCAGGCCCTTAGCAAGGTTGGTGGAACTCTCTGCCATTTAGAGGTGATACTGGGGCCTGAAGAGCTGACCAGACCTGGATGCTAGGTGCTTCTCAGACCAGGTGACAGGACCTTCTAAAGTCTCCAATCTTTCTAGGAATGACCTTCTCCAAGATTTCCTCACCAGCACTTTCCTATTGACTATATGTTATTTCCATCCATTTTGAGTTGAGCCCTAGAATAGCTCCTTGAGCTAGGCTGGAAGAGACATGAACTTCAGAGCGAGGAAGTGACTTGCTGAAGGTGAGTGTGGTAGGGAAAGAACCCAAGCCAGGACATGGCAGGGCCCAGACCACTGTCTTGACACTTCATTTTGACCCTAGGCTGCCAGCATTCCCCAGCCTTAGCTGTCTTAAACTTTTGTGTCTTTGACCAAAGAGATGGTCTGAGTGAGGGAGGGGAGGACTTTCTTCCACCCATCCCTTCTGCTTGGAATTTTCCTCTACCCTGATATTAGATACTTAACTGTTCTTTGAGATGCAAATAAGATAAGGTTGATGGCTTGAATATTATCCCCTAGGCAGTGGAGGCTCTGGGACTGTCCTAGTCTCTCTCCCTGGGAGTAGTAGTTAGAATGCTTTTGGCCCCAGTCAGGTGGCGTTA
The DNA here is from genome assembly GCF_910594005.1 of Cervus elaphus. Taxonomy (NCBI): domain Eukaryota; kingdom Metazoa; phylum Chordata; class Mammalia; order Artiodactyla; family Cervidae; genus Cervus; species Cervus elaphus. Next base: position 8,659,648 of record NC_057830.1, on the reverse strand, counting down.
GTGGTAAAGAACCCGCCTGCCTATGCAGGAGACGTAAGAGATGCAGGTTCGATCCTAGTGTTGGGAAGATCCCCTGGAGGAGGGCATGGCAAACCACTCCAGTATTCTTGCCAAGAGAATCCCAGGGACAGAGGAGCCTGGTGGGCTGCAGTCCATAGGGTCGCAAAGAGTTGGACACGACTGAAGCAACTTAGCGCACACGCATGACCAGAAAACTCAATTTACAGTAACTTAAAAACTAGGGATTTCTCTAGAAAAATGGGCAGCTTGGAGATAGATGGCTCAACATCAGAGTCAGAGCTCCTATGATTCGCTAGCCCTAACTGTCCGATAAGGTCCTCCAGCCACATGTGGCTATGTAAATTTAGATTAATTAAAATTTAATAAAAAGAATGAAGTTCCTCAGTCATACTGGCAACATTTCAAGTGGTTGGTGCCTACTTCATTGGGCTAGTACAAGTACAGAACATTTCCATCAGTGCAGAAAGTTCTATTGGATGGCAGTGGGATGTTCCCTGCAGTCTAGGAGTGCATGGACAAAGAGAGGAGAAAGGTAGAACATGATGGTGCTACCACGTTTTTCCTTTTTATCAAGAATGCAACTTTTCCAGAATTCCTACAAGACTTCTGTCAGTGTCTTCCTGACAATGTCCAGGGCCCTTCCCAGCTGCCAGGGGGAGTTTCTGATACCAAGAAGAAGAGGGAAGGATGTTAGGCAGGCTTATATTTTTCTGGTTACATCTCCTCTGAGATCCTGTCTCTGCTCAATGTGTTCTAAGTCCTTGGGTTGTTTCTGGGTATGTTGACACATACACAGAGTCTACCCCACTTTCCGTAGCTGTTTGCACAAAAAACAGCAATACAGATGCTCATAGAAGTCAACTGAAGCAGTCCAGGGACTTGAAGGGACCTTAGATCCTATTAATGCAAATCACTTAGCACTAACATTGGGCATTCTTGGTTTTACCAGTCAGTGTGTGTATCACACTGTCATGCTAGCCTGTTTCTCCCCTCTATGTACCCATCATAGGAGCACCATCTCTTAGCCCATCTGATTCACCTCCTTTTACTAAGTAGAGCAATTTAGGCTGATAATTCTTGCCACATGGCCTGGTCGTGGGGTGGGGTGGGGGGCCTCTCCCTTTGCACAATGAAAAATCCTGCAAAGCGATGGCAGTCTTCTTTACCCTCCCTCCCTCCAGCCTCTTGCCTTTTCACTAGTGCCAGAGAACCAGGAACAGGTTTTGAAATTGTCCATCTATTCCTTTCTCTCGCCCTAGCAGCTCTGCCAGACTAAAGATAAGATGTATCTTTGCTCTGATGGAAACAGTTTCTCCTGTCTTGGCAAGGCAGCAACAACCACAGCTAGTTTTAATTTTAAATAACATTTGTTCTTCTCTTGCACTCATCCACAGCATTTTTCATTATTGAATGTTGAAAATACAATTAGCCAAGCATTTTGGTTAAGAAGTAGAGATTGAGATTTTTTAAGAAACTGAATAAAATAATCTTAATTCTGGAGGTAGAGTGGCCCATAAATCAGATCTGAATATCAGTGACAGTTCTGATGGTTGAGTAACCTTGTACAAATACACTTAAACTAGCCTTGGATGAATCAGCAATCCATGGACCATGGTCTGGTCTTCAAGCCAAATTCTGTCATTTCAGAATGGAAACACTGTTTTTAGCTCAGGAGCTTGTTATAAAATAAAGATTGGATGTGACCTGCTAAGCCTAACGTATATACTATTTGACCCTTTACAGGAGAAGTTCACCCTACCCTGGATTAGATGGTCTCTGAGAATTTTTCCAACTCTCAAGGTCTGAATGTCTGGGATCTTGGTAGCCTAGGTGGTTCAACATGTGTTAAGTCCAAGATTTCGTGGGGCTCAATTAATGACAGTGGTTTCCGTCATCTCTGGGGTCTTTCCATTCCGTATCAAAAAGGAAAATGGGAGGGGGCATGACTAATCAGGGGCTGCGACTGGAAGCTACCAGAGGATGACTTTACGGTAAACCTGCTGACATGGTGCGTGAAGAGAGATTTCCCTCAGCAGGTGAGCAGCAAGCGTGTACGTCAGATACGGGAAACTGTGGGGCAGAACATTCTGGCTTTCTAGCCGCAGCCAGGCCTGCCCATCTGTAACGGGTGTCAGCAGCTCCGACTGTGGTCAGCTGGACAGCTCTGGCCCCAGGCTGTGGGTATGTGGGGGGCAGGTCAGAGGTGGAGGAGTCAGGGTGGGAGAACTGAGTCACATTTACTGCTCCACAGGCCCTGAGGTCTTGAATTCCACTCTGGTAAGGACTTTGTAATGGGGACTGCTCCCCTCAGTCGCCTCTCTCTGAGGTCAGGGAAACCCGGCCTTTAGTGCAGGGTTTCCAGGGAACCCAAGTCTTCACTCCTGTTCATCCCCAGAGAGACCGCGTGCAAGTCACCTAACTTCACTGAGACTCAGTTTTCTCAATAGTAAGATGGTGCTAATGAATCCTAATCTACAGAGCTTCCTGGACTGTTGAGAGGGCAAAAGGAGATGTTACCTGGAAAAACGGTTACAAACAGGAAAGTACAATAAAGCCCCAAAGGTTCAAGGGGAGCTTGCTTTTAAAACTACGGTTGTTGAACACTTACTATGTGCCAGGCACTTGGGTAAGCTCTTTACATGGTTTATCCATTTAACCCTCAAAACGACCCTCTGGGACATGTACTACTAACGCCATGGGATACTATACTATCCTTGTTTATGGAGAGGGTGACTGTGGGTCACCCTTTGACCTTTGAAGCTGCAGCACTGGGATTCAGTCCCAGGTGTGAGTGAGCAATTTCCTTGTTCCTAACCACTTTTCAAGATCTGGAAAGACCAGGAACTTCTAGAATTGACATTTTTTAAGTAGCTCTGAGGATTCCTCATTCCATTCGTGGGAATAGCCAAAATCACTTTAGACTGGCCTACTTTTTGTCTCATAGAATTTTATTTTGGCTTCTGACAAATCACATGGATGATTGCCCTTATTAAAGCTCTCAGTTGGAGTATTTATACTCTTTAGTAACTTTAGAGAAAAGAAGAAAGACAATGTTTTCCGGAAACAAACACCTAAAAATCTCATCCCCAGATAAAATAATAATAGCAATGAAAAACCAGTTAAGATGAAATTTCAATGTTTGAATGAATTTTGTGCCATTAGAAGTTTCAAAATTCTTTGATTTTTATCTTACCTCTCCCACTGCCAGTTCTTTTCTTTTCTGATTGCATTCTGGATAATTTTGAGATGGAAACATTTTAGAATTACAGATATCCAGTCATATCTGAATAATTATTATCCATTTATGGAGTCATGCTACAGAGTTTTCTAACCACTTTTATTTCCAATAAATCAGTTGAATTTTATAGACACCTTCTGAGTTCTGGAAAGCATGATGTCTGTTGTCCATGAGAGGAAGCAGAGGCACAGGGAGGTTAAGTGACTTACCTAGAATCACACACCTACTCCACAGCAGAGGCAGAATTTCTAAGACTTACCATATCTGCCCACCTCCTCTGGGCAAAGGCAGCCTACCCTGATTTCACTGTGTATTCAACCACTGCAAACGTTGGCTGTGTGTGTGTACTGAGTTGCTCTATTGCATCTGACTCTTTGTAGCCCACCAGGCTCCTCTGTCCATGGGGATTCTCCATGCAAGAATACTGGAACGGGTTGCCCTCCTCCAGGGGATCTTCCCAACCCAGGGATCAAAACCAGGGCTCCCACATTGCAGGTGGATTCTTTACTGTCTGAGCCACCAAGGAAGCCCAGTATTACTGGGTTGGGTAGGCTATCCCTTCTCCAGGGTATCTTCCCAACCTAGGAATTGAGCTGGAGTCTCCTGCATTGCAGGCAGATTCTTTACCATCTGAGCTACCCAAATACTGGCTGATTGTGTTTTAATTACATTTCCTCATTTAATGCATCCATTAACTTATTAAATTTATTTATTTTATTATTATACTATAATATTACAGTATATTATTATACTATATAGATTATAATATGCCATAATATGCTATGCATATTATAGTACATTATTATACTATATATAAAAGTATAACAATATATCATGTTATCATGATATATTATTATGATATGTGATTGTGATATTTATAATCAATATTCATTAAATTCATCACAATTATATTATAGTATATTATTATGCTATATTGCCATAGTATTATAGTATATTTTTACATTATATATTATATCATTATAATATTTATAATATTTAAATTTAAAATTTATTACATTAATTTATTAAATTCATTACATCATTTTATTAATTAATTTTATCATTAATTAATTAACTACCTCATTAAATTCATTTCATTGATTCATGACAGTCCTACAAAATAGATATTTATTATCATTGGAGTTTTTCAAATGAGGAAACCAGGACTTACAGAGGTGAGCATTTGTTCAAGTTTACTCAGCCAAATAAAAGAAGAGGCAGGATTTGAACCCAGCTCTGCCTGACCCCAGAACCACTCTCTTGCCACCTGTCCTTCTCTGCCGTCATTGGCACAGCCAGAGAAGGTTTGAAAGAGGCAGAAGGGAGACTATAGGATATCTTGGCTCCAAAACCCATTGGGATTTTATCTGGCCCTTTGGAGAGCTCATGAGTGCATCTGGTGAGTGACCTTAACATAAGTCTGGTGGTGAGGGCAGCAAGTTGTGTCCTGGCCTCCCTGGAAGGAAGTGGGTCTGTTCAAAGGCAGCTGAGAAAATGATCTAAAAGCAGCAGCCAGTCTTGTCAGTTTGGGCAGGTGAACTTTGTACCTGTCTGGATGTCTCCTCTCTTTCTCTTTTCTAGCTAAGGATTCAGGAGTTCATAACGTTTATTAAGGCTCTCTTAGATATCTTGAGTTCACTGCAAGCGTGTATGATGCCCATTTTACAGAAGAGGAAACAGAGGCTGAGAGGTGTTCTATGACTCGAGATCACACAGCTGAAAGGGCTGAGCTGGGATTTACACTTAGGTTTCTCTGGCATTAAGACTGTCCACCTGCTGCCTCTGTCTGTCTTTTCATTCAGTCCTGGACCCCTTCATTTTCAAGTAGCACTCTGCTATGTTCCTAATTTCATTTGTCCTCAGGCCCAGCTTCTGGAGAAGTCCATGCTGGGCCTAAGCGAGAGAAAGCAATTCCCAGAGACTCAGATGCTGCCCCTGCATATGCGCTCTGCTGGGTCAGCGAGCTCCTGTCTTCCAGTGCTTGTTCCCTTACTAACAATTTGAGTGACTGGGAGGCTGTCCCTAGGAGGATTAATGGCACTAGTAGCTCACAGATGCCCAGCTCTTCACGCTCATTTTATTCCTCATCTGAACTGGGAAGGCTCAGATACTTCATGAATGTCGCCCACTTCCTGGGTTCCTGGGTCCTGCTCTAAGCTTGTCCAGCAAGCTTTTAGTGACCCTGGCTCCAATGCCTTCCCTTTTCTGGACCTCAGCTTTTCCATCTGCAAGTGAAAGAGATCCTTGGAAAGCTGTGTGTGTGCTTAGCCGCTCAGTCGTGTCCGACTCTTGGTGACCCCATGGCCTATAGCCCTCCAGGCTCCTCTGTCAGTGGGGCTTCTCCAGGCAAGAATACTGGAGTGGGTTGCCATGCTCTCCTCCAGGGGATCTTCCCAACCCAGGGATAGAACCCAGGTCTCCCGCATTGCAGGTGGACTCTCTACCATCTGAGCCACCAGGGAAGCCCTGTTAGAAAGCTGCCAAGGGACAAATCTGAGGCCTTTGGCGTCTATGTAAAATTCTCTCCTTTGTTTTTAAAATTGTGATCTATGCTAAACAACTTTTATTTAATCTTATAGAAATAACCAAACAACAACTCTCTCAAAACCTTTTATACATTTTCTGCTGTTTTTGGGGAGGTCATGTTTTTCTCTTTGTAATGTGAACTTTGCCCAAATCTAATTGATCATTTTTCTCTACTCCACCTCCAAGAAATGGAATTTAGGTTTGAGATGACTACTTCCAACCCAGCACAAAGTCTTCCTGCCGTAGTCAGTCACAAGCTGAGCCCCTAACAGCACATCAGGATGATGACACATTTTCCACCCAGGGGACCATATCTATTTCCGTCACCAACCTCATCCCTCTCCCTTTCACTGAGAGTTCAATTCTTAGACCATTGCAAGAGCTTGTTTTAAGGAGACGCCCTGACTGCAGAGTTTTACTTTTTGAATCAGCTTTGGGAACTGCAGCCTAGCGAGAAAGATTGCTCCCTTTGCTTAGCCAAATGTTTTTACCTTTCCCTTTATGGTTATTTCATGAGCTTCCTTTTACCCATCACTATCCCACCCTCACCTCTGTGCTCACTGGAAGCATGGGTCTAGGATGGCAAACAGGACCTGAAACCTGGAATAGTGTCTTACCAGGCTGCAAGGAGAGCTGCAAGGGCAGGAGTCTCTGGTTCCGTTCTCCGCACTCTGTCCCTTAGGTCTGCACAGCATCTCCCGGCCAGGTTGGGGATATTTTTCCTCATCACCTGTGAAGCATCATAAATCATCTGCCCCTGCTGTATGCTTAGCTGAGTTCTGGAGATTTGCAGAGAAGTCTGAAGGTCTACTTTTTGTCCTCAGGGGGTGAACTGTTGAGGCAAGTAGATTTGATTGGAAAAAGTTCAGAGTTGGTTAAGATTGGTCTGAGGCCGTACTGAAAGTACCAACTTGCTGCCTACCCCGCCCACGAGTTCTGGGCTGCAGGCTCTTCCGGGTTTGTGCTAACCACCTGGGGCTTTGCAAAATAGCAAATTTAGCTATTTGGCCTTTGGAGGCTACACGATAGCCTGGTAAATACCACTTTCGTAGTGTCACTGCTTTGCCCAAAAATACCCGGGGATTCCTCATGATAGTTTTCTACCTGTGTGTCACAAAATCACCCCCAGGCCCAGTGGGTCAGCACCTTGGGAGCAGCTCAGCTGGTCGATTCTGGCTTCAAGCGGGTGTGACCTTGTGTCTCGGCAGAGGAGACAGATTCATGAACACATGTGAATGTTATGGTTTGCGTTACCAGCTTTGAGTATAAACACAGTCACAAGAAATTATTAGGAAATGAATTTTAAAAGCAAAAAGCCCTAAAGAATCTTGCAAGATGGGTGTACTCTACCTATCCTAAGAAACAAACATTTCCAATCCTGTAGAAACTCCTGGGTATACCTTGCAGGTCCTTGCTAAGTTGCTTCAGTCATGTCCAACTCTTTGTGACCCCATGGACTATAAGCCCGCCAGGCTTCTCTGTCCATGGGATGCTCCAGGCAAGAATACTGGAGCACGTTGCCATTTCCTCCTCTAGGGGATCTTCCCAACCCAGGGATCGAACCCACCTCTTTTGTGTCTCCTGCATTGGCAGGTGGATTCTTTACCACTAGTGCCACCTGGGTATACCTTTCCTGTTGCATATTCCCACCATCTCTTCATCCAAGTGGTAGCTAATTCCTTGAATGAAGTCTTTATCAGTCCACATCAGTTCTCCTATACCTTTACTGCACCAGTGTGCGCATGTGTAGCATTGCTTTGCAGACTTTTAAATGACACTGAATTTTGTCCTAGTGCGGGTGCTTTTCTGCACGGTGCTTTCTTCATCCAGCATCCTACAGGGGAATACCCATGTTCATCCAGTTTTTGCTGCTGTATAGTGTTACACTGTGTGGCCATACTGTAACTTTTTTATTCATGCTCTTGTTGATGGATACCTGGGTTTTTATAATTTCTTTGAAAATAATTGCCAGAGCTCTCCCTGCCACAATTAGCAGAATGTTCCCTATCACCCCCTTGAGATCCTATGATACCCCCAAAAATGGATAGGAATCTTAGTGACTCTTAAGCTTAAGGGATAAGCTCTGCTCAAGAGCTGAAACTGTTCATTGGCTGCATTTGCTTCAGCTCAGTCGCTCAGTTGTGTCCAACTCTTTGTGACCCCATGGACTACAGCATGCCAGGCTTCCCTATCCATTGCCAACTTCCGGAGCTTGCTCAGATTCATGTCTGCTCATCATTAACTCAATGAAAGTATGAACCATGCTGTCTAGGGCCACCAAAATGGACAGGTCATGGTGGAGAGTTCTGACAAAATGTGGCCCATTGGAGAAGGAAATGGCAAACCTTTTCAGTATTCTTTCCTTGAGAACCCCATGAACAGTATGAAAAGGCAAAAAGATATGACACTGAAAGATGAACTCCCCAGGTTGGTAGGTGCCCAGTGTGCTACTGGAGAAGAGTGAGAAACAACTGCAGAAAGAGTGAAGAGACGGAGCCAAAGCCAGCCCAGCTGTGGATGTGACAGGTGATGGAGGTAAAGTCTGATGCTGTAAAGAGCAATACTGCATAGGAACCCGGAATGTTAGGTCCATGAATCAAGGTAAATTAGAAGTGGTCAAACAGGAGATGGCAAGAGTGAACATCAGCATTTTAGGGATCAGTGAACTAAAATGGACTGGAATGGGCGAATTTAATTCAGATGACCATTATATCTGCCCTTGCTTTCTGGTAGTTAGATGGTGTCACTGCTCAAAACCTGTTCCTGGTAGTCCTTGGTGTCCTTAATCCTCAATATGGTAGCATCTGCAGGAGAAGGGCTGAGCAGGTGAGTATGAACCAAAGAGCCCCGACCTGGAGTGTGAGCCTGGGCCACTGCTAGTTCTGTGCGGGAACTCGGTCATCACCAAGGCTGTTTCTGCACCAGCCCTGAGAGCACTGATCCAGATAAAGTGATCAATAACCATGGCCATAGTCACCTTTTGAGGTTGGAATTTTCCTGCTGAGGCCTCCAGAAGCACAGCCTTTTGTACATATGTGTGTGTGTGCTCAGTCGTGTCTGACTCTTTGCGACCCCATGGACTGTAGCCTGCCAGGCTTCTCTCTCTATGTGGTTTCCCAGCAAGAACACTGGAGTGGGCTGCCGTTTCTTCCTCCAGGGGATCCTCCCGACCTGAGCATGGAGCCCCGTGTCCTGCCCCTCCCGCCTTGGCAGGCAGGTGGATTCTTTACCACTGCGCCCCATGGGGAGCTCACAGCCTTTTGTTGGTCTGCACTAACAGGAGACCCATCTTCAGTTTTAAACGTCACTCTCTGAGCCTCTGTGTTTTAGTTTCTCATCTGCCAAGAGTGCATTATCCCATGCAATACTGAAAATCACAGTCATCGATTGCTCAGCTAGAAACAACCTCACCTAATAGGGGCCGCAGCCCTGACAATACCCTCCTCCTTCCCAGGGGCATTAACTCTTCTCTGGGCTTCCCTGTTAAGAGGCCACTTAACTCTGGCATGGCCAGGATGCTGCTCTTGGAATGAGAGGACCTGGTGTAGGTCCCACTCCATCCACGTTCTAGCTGTGTGATCTTTTTAATATCACTTAACCTCTCTGAACCTCGGCCTGCCTATGTATAAGCACAGGGAAACTCACTTTTCTCGGCAGAGAACTGCTGTGAGGGCAAAATAAGACCATAAACTTGAAAGGGCTTGAGAGGCTGGAGTGGGTGGGGTGAGGGTGGGGGAAGGGGGGTCTCTCCAGCTTTGGAACAGCACATTCTGTTGTTAAACAGCTCTGGTTTTGCAAACGTGTGAATCGGTTCTGGCTTCCCCAGAGCAGGCTCTTGACAGCCTTTTGTGAATTCTAAGACTGGTCATAGTCCAAACGTCCTTCCCTATCCCTAGTCTTTTCTTCTCTAGAAAATCTTCCCTAGTTCCTTCAAAAATTATGTTATGGGACACAGTTTCTGTAAAACAAAAGAAAGTTGTTGAATATAAACTGCTTGTAGAAGCATAAAAAGGCCATGTAGTTCTAGAGTGATATCATTGTTAAGATCCTTTATTGTTCTCACCATGATGAGCATGACAGCCGCCTCTATCTGGGACAGAGGTCACTGATGACTTCCATGAGCCTAAGTACCTTTCAAGCCTCACCTGACCTGATTTCTCACCTGGCCACATTTCTTAACATGTGCTCTTTCCTTGACGGGCAAGGGGGACAAAAGCATTTATTTCTCTGGCAACTTTTTCTTAGCCTCTTGCTATCTCTTCTTCAGACCTGCCCTTACTTGTTGTAATCCTCAAGGATAGGTCCTTGGCCCTCTATCCTCTTCCCTCCTCACACCATCCCTGGAAGTTCACCCCTGCTCCTGTGGCTTCAATTCCCGTTCATGGGCTAATGACATCCAAGGCCATCCAGTCCATGTTTCTCTCCTGACCACGAGCCCTGTAGCCCCAACTGCCTGTTAAACATCTCAATTTGGATGTCTTGTGGGCATGTCGGTCTCCTTGGGTCCTGCTTGAGTCCTTTCCCTGACCCCAGACTGTCTTGTAATACACAGTAGAAGTTACCACCATCCACTCAGTTGCCCAAGTCAGAAACTTAGGAATCATTCATGACTTCTTTCTTGCCTTTTATCCCACATGTAAAGAATTACCAAGTCCTATCATCACCATCTCCGTTCCCAGCACCACTGCCTCTGTCTAGGAGTTGACAGCTCATTTATCGCAGTAGTCCTTTCAGTCTCCGGGATTCCCCATTTCTAATTCAGTTTCTACACTGTAGCCAAAGAGATCTTTCTAAAGCTGGATCAGATCATGGGGATTTCTGGTTGGATGGTTCACACCACACCCACTGGCTCTTGTACCCTAACCCTTGCCATCACAACCTGAACTCTGGGGACACCATGGAAGGAGAGGGAAGCATGGAGGCACTTAAGAACTAGTCTAAGTCTGTGGGAAGCTCCAGGGAGGACATCCTGACTTGGCATGTGGAGGGAACATGAGCCAGGCAGATGGGGTGGGAAGCCTCAGCAGACAGACCTGGCTTCTGCTCTTCACTGTCCCCCACTTACTGTCAGGGCCCCGGTGCCTGCCCGGTGCGGCCCGGCTGTGACACAGGAGACTGTGGGGCGCCTTGGCTTTCCCTGCAGCTGATGCCGAGAATTAGAGGTGAGAGGTGGTGCTGTGTTTATATTATATGTTAAATCTATATGTTAAAGTGCTAACCCTGAGACCCTCGGATTGTGACTGTATTTGGAGATAGAGTCTTTAAAAATATAGTGAAGTTAAAATGGGGCCTTTAGGATGGGCCCTAATCCAGTAGGGCTGGTGTCCTTATAAGAAGAGGAAACTGGGACACAGACATGTACAGAGGAAAGACCATGTGAAGATAGGGAGTAGACGGCCGTCGACAAGCTGACAAACCAGCCCTGCTGACACCTGATTTTGGACTGCTAGCCTCTAGAGTTGTGAGAAAATAAATTTCTGCTGTTTAAGCTATTCAGTCTATGGCACTTTGTTATAGATTCCCCAGCAAACTAATAGGTGTGAAGATTGAAGGGGAAAGATAAAACTATCATTATTCACAAGTGCTATGATCATTGACAAAGAAAGCCAACTGAATAAAACTAACAAGAGGATTCAGCAAGATTGTCAGACACAAGACCAACTAAAAGCCAATAGCTTGTTTCCACACCAGCAAACACCAACCGTAAAACACATAAAAGAAAATACGATGCCATTCATAGTAGCTACAAAAACTATTCTTAGGAATTAGTTTATCAAGAAATAAATAAGTTCTCTATGGGAAAAAATTAAATTCAATTAAACGACATAAAAGAAAGTTTTAAATAAATGGAGAGATACTCCAGGTTCATGATAAAATAACATTGTATACATGTCAGCTACTTCAAATTAATTTAAAAATTTAAAAATGCAATTGCAATTAGAATTCCATATACGTTGAGAAACTTTAACTTTTTCTCAAGTTAATAAATATAAAAGTCTGCAAATAGCTGAGGCAGCTTTTATAAAGAGGAGGGACATGTCTCCCAGACATTAAAATATTTTAAAAAGTCGTACTAGGACTTCCCTGATGGTACAGTGGATAAGAGTCTGCCTGCCAGTGCAAGGGATGTGGGTTCCATCCCTGGTCCAGGAAGCTTCCACGTGCTGTGGAGCAGTGAAGCCCGTGCACCACAACCACTGAGATCCCTGTGCCACAGCTGCTGAAATCTGTGTGCCTAGAGCAGGTGCTCCACGGCAAGAGAGACCATCACCGTGACAAGCCCATGCACAGCTAGAGAGTGGCGGGGTTCCCTCTCCCCCCCAACAACTAGAGAAAGCCTGTGTGCAACAAGGAAAGACCCAGCTCAGCCAAAAATACATACGTACGTACATACATAAATATAGCTGTATGTAGAATTGATGCTTTTGAACTGTGGTGATGGAGAAGACTCTTCAGAGTCCCTTGGAGTACAAGGAGATCCAACCAGTCCATCCTAAAGGAGATCAGTCCTGGGTATTCATTGGAAGGACTGATGTTGAAGCTGAAACTCCAATACTTTGGCCACCTGATGGGACGAACTGACTCATTTGAAATGACCCTGATGCTGGGAAAGATTGAGGGCAGGAAGTGAAAGGGACAACAGAGGATGAGATGGTTGGATGGCATCACCAACCCGATGGACATGGGTTTGGGTGGCCTCCGGGAATTGGTGATGGACACGGAGGCCTGGCGTGCTGCGGTTCATGGGGTCACAAAGAGTTGGACATGACTGAGCAACTGAACTGAACTGAACTGAACATGTCAAAAAATAAAGAAAATGCAGTATCTCTGGGAGTGTATTTTAAAAAGTCAGAGTAATAGAGAACTATGTGGTTTCCACAGAAGGAAGGTCAATAGATCAATGGAAGAGGATGGAGAACTCAGAGACAAGCCAAGCATATATGGGAACTTGATACATGATAAATATGGCACCACAGAGCAATGGGAAAAATCTCACTGACTTGCAGATGTCTTTGAAAACTGGTTGATTATATATATCATGGTAGAACTGGATTCCTACCCAGAACACACAAATAGACTTCAGATAAATTGAAGATTCAAATGTCAATAAAACAATGAAACAGGTTGAAGAAAATGTAGGGGAATATTTCTTCAAACCTAGGCATAAGGAAGTCTTCTCAAACAATATCCCCAAATGCAAAGTCTAATATGAGAAATTAATTTATTTTTAATCAAAATTTTGGATTTCTAATCAATGGGATTAGATTGTCATAACCCAGTGGGAAGATGACCTATAGATCAGTGGTTCTCAACTAGGATTGATTTTGCCCCACATCCCAGGGCACTGACAATATTTGGAGACATTTTTGATGTCACAGCAGGGCTGGAGGCACTCCTGGCCTCTAGTGCACAGAGGCCAGGGATGCTACTAAACATGCTCCAGTGCCTCAGTGAAGGACTCTCAGGACGAAATGTGAACAGTGCTGGGACTGAGAAACTCCTGTAGACAGATGTCACATACAGATGCCACATCTAAAACCTGGAATATATAAGACATTTTATAAAATTGTAAGAAAAAAATGGGGAGCCCGATGGAAAGTTGGGCAAAGTGTTGCTGCTGTTGTACAGTCATGAAGTTGTGTCCCGCTCTCTGTGACCCCAGGGACCGCAGCACGCCAGGCTTCCCTGTCCTTCACCATCTCCCTGAGTTTGCGCAAACTCATGTCCATTGAGTCAGTGATGCCATCTAACCATCTTACCCTCTGTCACCCCTTACCCTCTTGCTCTCAACCTTTCCCACCATCAGGGTCTTTTCCAGCGAAGTGGCTCTTCACAACAAGTGGTCAAAGTATTGGAGCTTCAGCTTCAGCATTAATCTTTCCAATGAATATTCAGCATTGATATCCTTTAGGATTGACTGGTTTGATCTCCTTGCTGTCCAAGGGACTCTCAAGAGTCTTCTTCAGGACCACAATTCAAAAGCATCAGTTCTTTGGCACTCAGCTTTCTTTATGGTTCAACTCTCACATCCATATGTGATTGCTAGAAAAACTGTAGCTTTGACTATATGGACCTTTGTCAGTAAAGTGTCATCTCTGCTTCTGAATACGCTGTCTAGCTTTGTCATAACTTCTTCCAAGGAGCAAGCGTCTTTTAATTTCATGGCTGCAGTCACTGTCCACAGTGATTTTGGAGCCCAAGAAAATAAAACCTGTCACGGTTTCCATTCCCCCCCACCATCTATTTGCCATGAAGTGATGGGCCCAGATGCCATGATGTTAGTTTTTTGAATGTTGATTTTTAAGACAACTTTTTCACTCTTGCCTTCATCAAGAGGTTCTTTAGTTCCTCTTAGCTTTCTGCCATTAAAGTAGTATCATCTGCATATCTGAAGTTATTGCTCTTTCTCCTGACAGTCTTGATTCCAGCTTATGATTCATCCAGCCCAGCATTTCACATGATGTACTCTGCATATATGTTAAATAAGCAGTGGCATATAAGTGACAATATACAGCCTTGATGTACTCCTTTACCAATTTTGAACCAGTTCATTGTACCATGTCCAGTACTAACTGTTGCTTCTAGCCCTGCATACAGGTTTCTCAGTAGGCAGATAAAGTGGTCTGGTACTCCCATCTCTTTAAGAATTTTCCATAGTTTGTTATAATCCACACAGTCAAAGCCTTTAGTATAGTCAATGAATCAGAAGTAGATAGTTTTTTTGGAATTCCCTTGCTTTTTCTTTGTCCCAGTGGATGTTGCCAATCTGATCACTGGTTCCTTCGCCTTCTAAATACAGCGTGCACATCTGGGAGTTCTTGATTCACCAAATGCTTAGGCCTGGCTTGAAGAATTTTGAGCATAATCTTGCTAGCTTGTGAAATGAGTGCGTTTGTATGGCAACTTGAACATTCTTTGGCATTTGCTTGGGATTGGAATGAAAACTGACCTTTTCTAGTCCTGCAGCCACTGCTGAGTTTTACAGATTTGCTGGCATATTGGGCAATATGTACAAATAAGCAATCCACATGAAAAGAAGCCAGAATGGTTGTGAGTATATTCATTAATAATTGGAGATATGAGTTAACACAACGGTAAACTTTTACACTCGCTGGCAAAGATGAAACAATTGGATAATGCCAAGCATTTACTGGGATATGAGGATCTAGGGACTCTTGCACACCACTAGTGTGGGTGTAGACCAAGGCAGTGATTTTGGAGAGCCATCAGGCAGAATTTAGCCAAGATAATGTATCAACTCTGATGGACTCAGCATTGTGACTGGTGAGCATCCCAGGTTTTCTACACAGGTCCCTCAGGGAACATATTCAAACATGTTCATCACAGCATTGCTTTTGGTAGCAAGGGGATCAGGAGGTCCTTAGGGTACACTGGGGGAAGAGGAAAGTAAAACATAGTGTAGGCACACTCTAAAGTCCTATGCGTTAATCAGAATCCACAGGTTGCACATATATATGGCAACAAGGATAGATTTTAAACAGCTGTAAGAATTAGATGAAATAAAGTAGAACCATGCCTGACACACAGCTTTGAATAATGTTTTTGCTTGTGCCACTTAGATGAAATTAAAACATGTGCGCACATAGATTTGAT
Source organism: Cervus elaphus (assembly GCF_910594005.1). Taxonomy (NCBI): domain Eukaryota; kingdom Metazoa; phylum Chordata; class Mammalia; order Artiodactyla; family Cervidae; genus Cervus; species Cervus elaphus. The sequence continues at coordinate 8,644,248 of NC_057830.1, read as the reverse complement.
CAGAACTCGGGCACCTGTGTTGTACATTTAGTTAAATTCATTCTATGTCTTGTTTTGTTCAGTACTATGTACTTTGTGCCAGACACTTTTTTTGTTAACTTTCCTCCTCATGCCCTGGTAGGTAATTATGTTAAGGACTTTGATATATACCGTGTGTGGGTAATAAAAAAGTAATAAAACTAGGAGAGAAGTGTTGTATTAATCTTCTTAGGCTGCCATAATAAAACACCACAGACAGGGTGGATTCAACAACAGAAGTTTATTTTCCTCCAGGTCTGGAGACTGGAAGTCCAAGATCAAGGCGCTGGCAGGTTTGTTTCTCCTGAGGCCTCTCTCCTTGGCTTGCAGGTGGCTGCCTCTTGCTGTATCCTTACATGCCCTTTTCTCATTGTCATGCCTCCCTGGTGTCTCTGGCTCTTCTTTTTTATTTGGCTGAACCTCCCAACGTGTGGGATTTTATTTCCCTGACTAAGGAGCAAACCTGTGCCCCCTGCATTGGAAGCTCGAAGTCTTTACAACCAGACCACCAGGGAAGCCACCTCTGCCTCTTCGTACAAAGATCCCAGTCCTGTTTGACTAGGGCCCCACTTTATGCCCCCATTTAACATTAATGACCTTCTTAAAGGTCCTATTCCTTACAGTAATGTTGGAAATTAAAGCTTCAACATATGAATTTGCAAAGTGAAAATGTTAGGTGCTCAGTTGTGTCTGACTCTGTGATCCCATGGGCTGTAGCCCGCCAGGCTCCTCTGTCCATGGAATTCTTCAGGCAAGACTACTGGAGTGGGTAGCCATTCCCTTCTCCAGGGAATCTTCCCGACCCAGGGGTTGAACCCAGATCTCCCACGTTGCAGGCAGATTCTTTACCATCTGAGCCACCTTTGCGGGGAGGGGTAGGGGGCAATGCAATTCAGACCATAACAGGACTATTGATTTTAAAGGGGTCATGAGGCCTCTGCGATGTGTTTCCTGATCTGGGTGCTGATTACACAGATATATTTAGTTGGTGAAAATTCTTTGAAGGACACTTAGAATTCGTACATTTTTTTTAAAAGGTATCAGTTCAGTTCAGTTCAGTCGCTCAGTCATGTCTGACTCTTTGCGACCCATGGACTGCAGCATGCCAGGCTTCCCTGTCCAGCACTGACTCCTGGAGCTTGCTCAAACTCATGTCCAGTGAGTTGGTGATGCCATCCAACCATCTTGTCCTCTGTTCCCCTTATCCCCCTGCCCTCAATCTTTCCAGCATCAGGGTCTTTTCCAGTGAGTCAATTCTTCACATCAGGTGGCGAAAGTTTCGGAGTTTCAGCTTCAGGATCAGTCCTTCCAATGAATATTCAGGACTGATTTCCTTTAGGATTGACTGGTTTGATATCCTTGCAGTCCAAGAGACCGTCAAGAGCCTTCTCCAACACCACAGTTCAAAAGCATCAGTTCTTCAGTGCTCAACTTTCTTTATGGTCTAACCCTCACATCCATACATGACTATTGGAAAAACCATAGCTTTGACTAGAGGGACCTTTGTTGGCAAAGTGATGTCTCTGCTTTTGAATATGCTGTCTAGGTTTGTCATAGCTTTTCTTCCAAGGAGCAAATGTCTTTTAATTTCATGGCTGCAGTCACCATCTGCAGTGATTTTGGAGTCCAAGAAAATAAAGTCTGTCACTGTTTACATTGTTTCCCCATCTATTTGCCGTGAAGTGATAGGACTGAATGCCATGATCTTGTTTTTTGAATGTTGAGTTTCAAGCCAACTTTTTCACTCTCCTCTTTCACTTTCGTCAAGAGACTTCAGTTCTTCTCCGCTTTCTGCCATAAGGGTGGTGTCATCTGCATATCTGAGGTTATTGATATTTCTCCCAGCAATCTTGATTCCAGCTTGTGTTTCATCCAGCCCAGCATTTCGCATGATGTGCTCTGCATATAAGTTAAATAAGCAAGGTGACAATATTTAACCTTGATGTACTCCTTTCCCAATTTGGAACCAGTCTGTTGTTCCATGTCCAGTTCTAACTGTTTCTTCCTGAACTGCATACAGATTTCTCAAGAGGCAGGTCAAGTGGTCTGGTATTCCCATCTCTGTCAGAATTTTCCACAGTTTGTTGTGATCCACACAGTCAAAGGCTTTGGTGTAGTCAATAAAGCAGAAGTGGATGTTTTTCTGGAACTCTCTTGCTTTTTCGATGATCCAGCGGATGTTGGCAGTTTGATCTCTGCCTTGTCTAAATCCACCTTGAACATCTGAAAGTTCTCGGTTCACGTACTGTTGAAGCCTGGCCTGGAGAATTTTGTGCATTACTTTGCTAGCGTGTGAGATGAGTGCAGTTTTGCAGTAGTTTGAACATTCTTTGACATGGTCTTTGGGATTGGAATGAAAACTGACCTTTTCCAGTCCTGTGGCCACTGCTGAGTTTTCCAAATTTGCTGGCATATTTAGTGAAGGACTTTCACAGCATCATCTTTTAGGACTTGAAATAGTGCAACTGGAATTTCATCACCTCCACTAGCTTTCCTCATAGTGATGCTTCCTAAGGCCCACTTGACTTCGCATTCCAGGATGTCTGGCTCTAGATTGGCAATCACACCATCATGATTGTCTGTGTCATGAAGATCTTTTTTGTATAGTTCTTCTGTGTATTCGTGTCTTCTCTTCTTAATACGTTCTGCTTCTGTTAGGTCCATACCGATTCTGTCCTTTATTGAGCCCATCTTTGTATGAAATATTCCCTGGGTATCTCTCATATTCTTGAAGAGATCTCTGGTCTTTCCCATTCTATTGTTTTCCTCTGCTTTTTGCACTGATCCCTGAGGAAGGCTTTCTTATCTCTCCTTGCTATTCTTTGGAACTCTGCTTTCAAATGGGTATAGCTTTCCTTTTCTCTTTTGCCTTTTACTTCTCTTCTTTTCACAGCTATTTGTAAGGCCTCCTCAGACAGCCATTTTGACTTTTTGCATTTCTTTTTATTGGGGATGGTTTTGATCACTGCTTCCTGTACAAAGTCATGAACCTCCGTCCATAGTTCTTCAGGTACTCTGTCTATCAGCTCTAATCCCTTGAATCTATTTGTCACTTCCACTGTATAATCATAAGCAATTTGATTCAGGTCATACCTGAATAGTCTAGTGGTTTTCCCTACTTTCTTCAATTTAAGGGTTGATTTCTTCTGAGGCCTCTCTTCTGTCTTACAGATGGCCATCTTATCCCTGTGTCTTCATAGCCTCTTCGCTCTGTATCTGTGTCCAGATCTCCAGATTGTATAAAGACACCAGTCCTATTGGATTGTGAAAATGTTGGTCATTCAGTCATGTCCAACTTTTTGTGACCACATAGACCATAGCCCACCAGGCTCCTCTGTCCATGGGATTCTCCAAGTAAGAATAGATGAGTGCCTTGCCACTTCCTCCTCCAGGGGATCTTCCTGACCCAGAGTTCAAACCCAGATCTCCTGCATTGTAGGCAGATTCTTTACTGTTCGAACTGCCCGGGAAGCCTGCTGGATTAGGGCCCACCCTGATGACCTCATTTTGACTGAATTATCTCTTTGAAGACTCTGTCTCTAAATATAGTCATATTATGAGATGCGGAGAGTCAGGACTTCACTATGTGATGCATTTTAGGGGAACACGGTTCAGCCCATTACCGGTATGGCGCATTAACAGGTTGTCTGAAGGAATATTCTTGTAAAACTTGAGTATGATATATTTTACACATTGCTTGCTGAATTAAAATCGACAACATTTTGTATAACAGTTAAACAATTCTGTGGCCATACTTAAATTTGTCTTATACTTTATGACACCATCCCTGTCAGGTTTCAGTATCAGGGTTATAATAGCTTTATAAAGTGAGATAGGTGATTTTTGCTCTTCATTCTGTTATATAAAATAACTGTTGTAACCTCATTTTATGTGCGCCTTGAAGGTTTGTGGAAACTGAACTGTAAAATTCCACTGCCTCAACAAAAAGTGAATCAAAGGTGGAAACAGAAGAGGGAAACTTGTCAAAGTGGTTGATGACTACCATGAGCATATTTTCTGCATCCAAGGTGCCATTCCACTTCCTCAAAAAATACAAAGAGAAAACAAACCAAGTCAGATTGTCACTCTCCTGCTTAGATTCCTCACTGACTCCCCATTGCCCTTGGGAAGGAGCCCACTCTTCAGCATAGCCTTCTAGGTTATTCATGTTCTGGCTCTGTTGGCCTGTCCTTTTTCCTTCCTGAACTTGGAACAGGTTCAAAGGCATCTTCTTTGATCTTACTCCTGGGCTTTTTCCTTAGAATGTTGCCCTCCCTTTGCCCCCTATTTCACCTGTAGAACTCCTCCAGTTCCCAGCTCAGAAATCACTTCCTCCAGGAGGCCTCCCAGACTTCTCCCCTGCCAACATCTGGGCTCAATTATATAACCCTTTTCGGTGTTCCTCCTGCCCTTTATGCTTCTCCCAACTTCAGCTCTTCCTACCCTATCTCTCCTATTGCAGTGAGCCCTTCCATGAGCTGAGTCTACAGTTGTGGGCACCAAGACAGACTCTGCTGGATGGATGACAATCTGAGACCCACAGAGTCACATCATGAAACCGCCAGTTCCTTAGCTAAACATGCATATAAATAGGAATCAGCTTTTTAAAAATGATGGTCTCAAATTTAATCTGAAGTTAAACACTACTCAGCTTCTTCTTTCAGAGTGAGATGGAGTTGGATGGGTGGGAGAAACGCAGCCCTCTCTTTGTTTTCTTCAAGCACAAAGTCTGCTGGAGGCAACTACTTCTAGTGTTGCTTCGAGGTAGGCTGCGTCAAGAGTCCCTTGCTCTTAGGGGAGAGTCTCAAGCCGCTGACCTTTGTATTATCCCCCAACCCTTATTTTTATCTTGAATGGGCCTGTTTAAAGAATATCTGACTCTTCTTTGAGCCGTAGGGGCATTCACCCCTGCATTGAGAGCCTGCTAGGAGACTCGCATCCCCTCCAGCACTGTAGACTCAGGGGCACTGAGGCCAGACAGGGAAAGGGGCTTGTCCCGCCGCCTCCAGTGTGGCCCAGGCAGGTCTGCACACAGGGTTCCTGCCGCCAGGTGAAGACTCTTCGTAGAGTGGCTTCTAGGCCCAGTGTGGTGCCAGGACCCCCTGGCTGGGCTGCTGTCTCCCCTTTTCTGTGTCCCCTCTGCCCTCTTACAGTAGACTGAATGGTGCGTGCCAAGCTGCTTCAGGCATCCCTGCCTCCTACGGCCTGTAGCCAGCCGGGCTCCTCTGTCCCTGGGATTCTCCAGGCAAGAAGGCTGGAACAGGCTGTCATTTCCCCCTCCAGGGAATCTTCCCAACCCAGGGATCAAAATCGCATCTCTTAACATCCCCTGCATTGGCAGGCAGTTCTTTATCACTAGTGCCTCCTGGGAAGCCCAGACTGAATGGTGTCCCCTCCTAAATTCATATGTTGAAGCCCTAGCCCCATTGTGACTGCATTTGGAGATAGAGCCTTTAAGGAAGTACTTAAAGTTAAATGAAGTCATAAGGTAGGGCCCTGTTCCAATATGTTTAGTGCCCTTATAAGAAGAGATACTGGAGAAGTAGCTCTCTCTCTCTACTATGTGGGGACACACCTAGAAGGTATCTGTCTTCAAGCCTGGGAGAAAGTCCTGAGCAGAACCCACCCGCGCTGGCACCCTGATCTCAGAGTTCTAGCTTCTAGAACTGTGAGAAAATAAACTATCATTTAAGCCTCCCAGGCTATGGTCTTTTGTTCTGGCAACCTGTGCTGACTAAGACAGCTCCCAACCCTGCATGGATCTCTCTATCTCTGACAGCTTTATCTGTCTTATCCTTTAGCTCCTTTTTTCCCTAAGATCTTGAATATTGGCATTCTCTGAGGCTTTGCCCTTTATTCCCTCTCTTCCCCTCTTTTCCTCCTGTTCCCTTTCTTGTTCTTTTTTTCCCCCCTCTCTCTCCTATCTGCAATTCTAGCCTTAGTGTAGGTAACATGTCCCTCTATTATTTATCTCCTGACCCCAACCTAGTATCTCCTGCCATCTCCTGGATTTTTCTACTTGGATTTCCTGCTGTCAAGGATGGACATCCTCTCTTCCTTTCAGTTCACTTTAGTCGTTCAGTCATTTCCGACTCTCTGTGACCCCATGGACTGCAGCATGCCAGGCTTCCCTTTCCATCACTAACTCCCGGAGCTTGCTCAAACTTATGTCCATTGAGTTGGTGATGCCATCCAACTGTCTCATCCTCTGTCATCCCCTTCTCCTCCTGCCTTCAGTCTTTCCCAGCATCAGGGTTTTTTCCACTGAGTCAGTTCTTTGCATCAGGTGGCCAAAGTATTAGAGCTTCAGCTTCAGCATCAGTCTCTTCCTTTACTGACCAGAAAATTCATGCCCTCTCCTGACTTCCTTATTTACATCCTAGCACCTGCCTCCCCAGAGAATCTCGCAGCCTTGGGATAAATTTCCAAGTCACGATGGTCTTCTCCTCCCTCCCTCTGGACAAGAGAATAGTGGGTGTAGGTGAATAGTCAAAAAGCACAGCTCCTCTAGCCACAGAATTTGAATACCCAGCAGGAGTGGCCTCTGTGAGTCATGAAGGATGAAACCACACGGCCCCCAGCTCTTGTGTTTTTCTTGGAATCGGGTGTGTGGGTGTGAGCACCCTCTCACGAAGACCTTTGAAGACTTGTGTCTCAAAAGGGGGCCGACACCTCACCTGTACAGGATGCTCTGCAGGTAGCAAAGCACTTTCATAAACCTTGATTCCTTCACACATTAATGGCAGCCCCTGAGATTGGGATGGTCATTCCCAGGCAGGAGCTGACGCATCTGAGCACCCGGCTGTGGCTTGCACAGAGTCATCACTGACAGCTCAAATGCCACTCAAAATTGGTCTTCCTGCTCACAGATGGAGGAAAGAGCATGCATTGGGGATCTCTCACTCCCAGGCCCTTGGCAGTTGCTACCTTGTTGCATGAGAGAAGTTGAGGCTCAACTAAGTGGGTTTGCTCAGAGTCTGCAGCTCCTGAATGTTATCATGAGGGTCTGAAGCCACCTGGCTCTGAATACAAAGTCAGTGGATGTGCCGATTCATTCGGTGCATGGCTTCCCCAATCCAGGTCTTCCCAGTGACCCAAAGGGACTTCCTAATGGGCACTGATGGCTTGTCATCCTGTTGCAGTAGCTCCTAATCAGGAGAGTGTCGTCATCTCCATCGTCACCCTCACCTTTGGCGCCGCTGACTGAGTGCTTCCTGTCTGCCAAGCACTGTACCAGATGCGTGTTTGTAATTCACGTGTTAAAGTTCTAGGCCCTGGCACCTCAGATGGTGACTATATTTAAAGACAGTGTCTTTAAGAGATAATTAATTTAAATGAGGTCATCAGGGTGGGCTGTAATTCAATATAACTGCTATCTTTATAAGAAGAGGACATTATGACATATTTACATAATATTTGCACATATTTACATAAGTATTTATGCAGAGGGAAGATGATACGAAGACATAGGGAGAAGAAGACCCTCTGTAAGTCAAGCAGAGAGGCCTCAGAAAAACCAGCTTACCAGATCTTGACCTTGGACTTATGGCTCCTGAAACTGTGAGGAAAAACATTTCTGCTGTTCCACCCAGTACCCGTCTGCGGTACCATGTTACGGCAGTCCTGGTGAACACCTGACCTTTCGATGTTCCAACAGGCATTATTTGAAATAAGGAGCCTGCATAAGGCAGGAATGAGATGCAAACAGGTCTCACGGATTGTCTGAGAGACCAATTGACAACCAGACTGGCGCCCACGAAGTGGTGGTTATGCTGGGGACATCTGCATGGTGGGGACTGGCAGCCTTCAACTCTGTGAGTTCAGACACCCCTGGGTCAGTCCACCCACTGAGGATGAAAACCTCCTGCCTATCCTTGCCTGGGCTCTACTGTTGGAGCCACAGTGAACGTCTGACACACAATATGTGCATCACACATTTTAACTGACTTAACGGTGATAGTGTATGTGAGGACAAAAGTGATAACAACCACACGGCTGGCCCTGGTTGCCCCTTGTCTGTTTTACAAGGGGCACCCTTGGTTGGCGCCGCTCGCGGGGTGTGGAGAGGAGCAAGGCCGAAGGCCCCCGGGGCCAGTCTGCTCTACAGGGGCTGCTCTGAGGGGCTGGTGAAGGCACAGGAGTGTGACTCTCAAGTTCTAGGATTTGAGCAAAATGAGAATGAGTAGGAAACAGGGCAGAGATCTGAGCAGGTTCACAAAGGACAGAGCTCTGCAGAGAGAGAAATGCTGAAGGAGTTGGAGGAAGTTTTGTGTGTGAGAGGCGCTGACTCCCTCCTCGACACCCTCAAAAGACCTTCGGAACAGAACCAGCAGTCCCATCACCCAGCAGTTGTCAAAAATGCAGATTCTCTGGCTCCGCCCTGGATCTGTTGAATCAGAAACCCTGTGGGTGGACTCAGCGATCTACGCTTTAATAAGCCCTTTGGGGGATTCTGACTCACAGTAAAGTTTGGGAACTGACTGCAGGACAACCCAGTACCACCGAACACCTCTTTCTGTTGCTCTGTAGAGCTGCTCTTGGGCTCCGGGGGGAGAGCCCCCGTGTGAAGAGCTAGGCTTCGGGTCGAGCAGCAGGGCCCAGGGCTGGTCCCACTTACTTGCAGGCTCTTGGTGGCATTTGCTTCCTTCTAACCTCGAGGTACTGCCAACAGCCTCTGTTTGACAGAGAAACTGAGGCTCAGAGAGGTAAGGAACTTGGTCAGAAGACATCAGTGGACTGAACAAGTCAGGTTTTGGGGTTGAGACCTGATTTCCAGCATCACTTATGCTTTTCTAAAGCATTTGTCGCTCTGAGTCCAGGTATTTTGGTCTGGAAAATGGAAACATGGGTTTGAGCCAGCAATGAGCTCACTGAACCAGCAATGGGGTAACAGTTGTGGAAGGCAAGTGTAAGGAGCCTCATATAGAAGATGTAACAGTAGAAGTGCACCGTCTTGTTGCATACTAGAAACTTGGTGTCACTAATTTCTTACTTGTAATAATTTCGGAATTGCTGACTCTAATAGGTACTGTGCAAGACTGGGGAAGCGGGGAGAGAGAGAATGTCACAAAGCCTTTTGCTCATTAATGTATTTTGGAGGAAGCCTTTGTCTGTGTCTGATTTCTGAGAATTTATTCAGGATTGGAATGAAAAGTCAGCCGTCTGTGCCTTGGATGATTTTTCTGCAGATCTAGGGTTTGCAAACTTGGCTGCAAGTTAGAATCCCTGAGCAGTTTTAAAAATGTCAGTGTCCTGGTTGCACCCCAGTCCCATGACTTTAAATCTCTGTAGATGGGCCTGGGCTGCTGGTGAGGTTTCCAAGGAATGACTGCCAGCAGAGATGACACGGCATTAAAAATAAAACTCAAAAGATTATTATAAAGGGGGAGGGGCGATTCCATTTATTGAGCACCTTTTCTTCCATGGTCACATCTCTTTCTCACCTCATCTGGGAAAGATTCTTGGCTTTCAAGAGCCCATGTGGTTAGACTGATTATACAGTTTAGACCCAGACAGTCCAAGATAATCTTCCCATATCAAGGTCCTTAACTTAAGCACATCTGCAAAGTCCCTTTTGCCAGGTAAGATGATGTATATATGTAGGTTCTAGGGATTAAGGCAGGATATCTCTGAGGGGCTATTAATCTGCATATCACAAGTGCTGAACCCAGTAGGGGCTCGGTAAAGGTTGATTAAGTGAAGTGAAGTCACTCAGTTGTGTCTGACTCTTTGCAACCCTATGGACTGTAGCCCGCCAGGCTCCTCCAGCCCTGGGATTTTCCAGGCAAGAATACTGGAGTGGGTTGCCATTTCCTTCTCCAGGGGATCTTCACAACCCAGGGATTGAACCTGGGTCTCCCACATTGCAGGTGGACTCTTTACTGTCTGAGCCACCAGGTTAAGCTGGTCGGTAAAGGTGAGCCTTATTAATTTCATTAATGACTTGGAGAGATGGACACTAGTATCCTGCCTACTTTCTGTCACATCCATGATGTGCGACCTTGGGCTGGTCACTTAACATCTCTGAACCTCAGTCTCCTAGTCTGTATAATGGGGGATAATAGCATCTATCTTATAGTATTGTTTTTGATGATTAAGTGAATTATTTCTAATCAAGTGCTTAAATTAAGGACTTCCCTGATAGCTCAGTTGATAAAGAATCTGCCTGCAATGCAGGAGACCACAGTTCGATCCCTGGGTGGGGAAGATCTGCTGGAGAAGGGATAGGCTACCCACTCCAGTATTCTTGGGTTTCCCTTGTGGCTCAGCTGGTAAAGAATCCTTCTGCAATACAAGAGACCTGGGTTCGATCCCTGGGTTGGGAACATACCCTGGAGAAGGGAAAGGCTACTCACTCCAGTATTCTGGCCTGGAGAATTCCATGGACTCTATGTGTCACAAAGAATTGGACACAACTGAGCAAGTTTCACTTTACTTTGAAGTGCTTAAAATGTTGTCTGGTATACAGTAAACTTCCAATAGTTGTGATCTAAAATAATAATAAAATAATGACAACAACATCATCATCTTCGTGTTACATGGCACAGAGAATTAGGTCGTTCAAGGTTTCGAGGTCTGTTGCAGATACAAGTTTGTGACCCCAAGTTCTGTGCTTTTGTCCAGAGAAGTGAAGGGTTCTCTGGGGAATAGTTTAAAGGTCAAGGGTGGATTCTCCAAGAAGCAGATTTCAACTCAGTGAAAGACCTTTCTATCAGGCAAGGGGACTGGCAGAAGCATGCCTCCTTCTGTGGGGGCTTCAGGGAGCCCCCGCTAGTCTCCTCAGGAGTCTGGGAGTCTGGCAGAGGAGCAGGGTTGGGGGCCCAGGGAAGGACAGAGAGTCCTCAGAATGCACCTTGCTGGCTTCCTGAACTCCTCTAGCAGAAATGGGACTGCTGGGGTCCGGGCAGCTCCCTGCATAGCAGGTGGCGAGGGCGTCTGTTTCTCCTCTCTGCTCCTGCTGTCCCTTCTTCAGGAAGCAGTTGCCTGTGGAAGGGTGGTTGGCAGAGGCCATGTGAGTGCGTCAGCAGAGAAGCAGAATCATAGAGGTGGCTGCCTCTGCTCGATCGTGGGACCCTTACCCCCATTTTGCAGATGAAGAAACTGAGTTTCCTCATCTGTGATACGCCACTGTTATGGTGAGGGGAAGAGGCAGGGGATGGCTCCCAAAGCTCCTGCTCCTATGTCACTTACATCATTACTGCTCACACACACCAGTCACGTGGCCAGGCCTGATTTTGGTGGGGGGAGGGGACTGGAACTCCACCAGCCTCCTCCAAGGATGCACTGCAGGCCACAGGGCCATGAGTGGGGAGGGTAATCTGACCCCAGGGAAGGCAGCCAATAACTGGGACTCATAATACGCTGACCACCCTCTGATCTGAGAGCTTTAGTCATTTGCGGAGCGTATTCTGATGCATCCCTTCAAGTTTGCTCACCCTGATTCTCTACTCACAACACAGAAACATCACTCTGGGAGACTTGGGGGGCTGTCAACTAAGAATAGATACAATGAGTCGTCTGTAAGAGTCTCTCGCTCTGCAGGTGGGTCCATAAACTGAAACCTTTGAAACTTCCTTCATGGCAGTGTTATGTAAGGTAATTGGGAGCAGCCTAAATGTCCAGCAAGAGGGTACTGGCAAAGGAACCATAGCTAAAATATTAAATTGGAAGACTCTCCCAAACATAACGGTGAGTGAAAAAAGTAGATGCAGAATGATACCAACGTAAAAACATGTAGAGTTTTGGAAACGAGCGATTCCTCAAAATGTTAAACATAGGCTTGCCATATGCAATTTCACTCCTAGGTGTCTACCAAGAGAACTGAAAACAATTGTTCACAGAATAACTAGCATATGAATATTCACAGAAGCATTATTTATAATAGCCAAAAAGCAGAAGCAATCTAAATGCCCATCAATAGATGAGTAGATAAACAATTATAGCATATCCACAAAATGGAATATTACTTGACCATAAAAAGAATGAAGTGCTGATACATGGAATAACATGGACGGATGATCATTGAAAACATCATGCTAAGTAGCAGAAGCCAGACTCAAAAGACCAAAGATCTACATTGTATGATTCCATTTGTAGGAAATGTCCAGAATGGGCAGATCTGTAGGGGTACGAGTAAGGCTCGTGTTTGCTGGGGGCTGGCAGAGGAGGGAGTGATTGCCTAAAAGCCACAGTGTGCCTTATGGGGTGATGAGAATGTTCTGAAGTTAGATAATGTGATGGTTGTATAACACTGTGTCATACTAAAGGGCACTGGGGGTTACTCTTTAAAAATAATTAAAATGGTAAGTTCTACTATGAGTGTTTTATCACAATAAGAAAAAACATACATACATGTAGTGTATATAAAAGAACAAGAACAGCATACATGTAGTGTATATGAAAAATATGCATGGGACTGTCTATACCAGTATCAGGACAGTGATTAACTTGGGGATGGTTGAAGGAGGCTGGAAGGGGAGGGGTCTCAGTTGTGTCTGTAACATTTTATTGCCTGAAAATGCCCTGGAAGTGTATATGGCAAAATGTCAAATTTTTATGAAAGTTGGGTTAGTATGTGAGTATTATTTTGTAGTTCTCTGCATTTTCCTGAATGTTTGAAATATATCTTAATCAAAGGAGAAAAAAGCCCAGAGGCTTTGAACACGGTTTCTGGGCAGCGGTAAATGCGAGTGCGTCTTTTGCCTCACTGCACTCTGAGAGCAGGTGACTTAGGGAACAGGGAACATTAGATTTCACTGTATTTCTGCCTGGCTGCATTCCATTATTTTAGATTCTATTGAAATTAATGATGCAGGGACATTATTTTTTTTCATCTAGACCTGGAACTTTGACTCTGATCTATGAATTCCATCTTCCAGAGGCATACTGATGGGCTGTGGGTTTTCATCTCAGATAATTGCTTTTTTCCCCGCTTTGTCTGGTGGAAGACACAATTTTCCTTTCACACCCAAACCATTCAAAGATAAGGCAGTAAACTTCTTTTCTCAGTTTGTGATGTTTTAAATGAGTTATTCCATCATCATTACAAGCAATTCTCCAATCTGTGGGACCTCTCAGAGATGATGAAGAGGGAGAGGGAAGAAGCGAAGGTGCTAATTTTAGATGTTACCGATTATGTCGCTGAACAAACAAATTCAGAGAGTATCTCTAGGGATAAGGCAAGAGGTGGTTGGAGTTTGTTTTTCCTCCAAAAGATTTAATACCTCTCTGGGTCCTATTCTTTTTCTCTGTAAAATAAAGTGATCATCCTTGTTGTTTCAGAAGCACCTATGCAATAAAGTTAACTATCATTTCAACAAAACTTAGCTAAACTCATATATCCAGCAGCAAACATAATACCATTGGGATTTCCATTACTCAAACTTTTCCTGAAGTTCCCTTCAAGGTCATGTTATCCAACAAGCTCACTTTATAGATGAGGAAACTGAGGCCTAGTTTGGCAACAAGTGTTGTCCAGGATCCCAAAATCTGTTTAGCTATTTCAAGGTTAGATTTCTATCTCACTTGTCTGTCTTGAGCTCAACTATCTATTGTCTGTTTCTAAAATAACTTTTGCTACCAATGACAGTTGCTTTGTCTATTCAGAGTCTTTTTTTTGTGTGTGTGTGTGGTACCATATGCATTTTAGGATTGTTTTTTCTTTTTCTGTGAAATGTGCCACTGGGATTTTCTTGGCAAGAATACTGAATTTAAATACATTGCTTTGGATAGAATGGACACTAATAATGTTGTCTTATGATCCATGAGCACAGTATGTCAGTTATCTGTGTAAAGACGGACAAATAGATCAGTGGAACTAACTGACAACAGTGCCAAGAATACATAATGGAGAAAGGATAGGCTCTTCAACAAATGTTGGGAAAACTGGATGTCTGCATGCAAAAGGAGGAAATCAGACCTTTATTTTACACCATGCACAAAAACCAGCTCAAAATGAATAAAATCTTAAGATCTGAAACTGTGAAACTCCTAAAAGCAGAAAATAAGGACAAAGTGTCTTGATTTCTTGGCCATTTCTGGTCTTGGCGATGATTTCCGTAACGTGACAGTAAAAACACAGGCCACAAAAGCAACATAAACGGTGGGGTCACATCAACGAGACAGCCTCTGCAGAGGGAGCAGTGAACAGGCAGCCTGTGTAGACAGAGAATGTACTTGCAAACCCTGCATCTGACAATGGGTTAATACCAAGAATATGTAAGGAACTCCTCTGCATGCATGCTAAGTCATTTTAGTTGTGTCTGACTCTCTGTGACTCCACAGATTGTAGCCCTCCAGGCTCCTCTGTCCATGGGATTCTCCAGGCAACAATACTGGATTGGTTTGCCATTTCCTCCTCCAGGGGATCTTCCTACCCAGGGATTGAACCCACGTCTCTTACATCTCCTGCACTGGCGGATGGATTCTTTCCCACCAGCACCACCTGGGAAGCCCAAGAACAACTCTGACTCAATAGCAAGAAGACCAGAAATACGCATAATTTAAAAATGGACAAAGGACTTGACTAGACATTTATTCAAAGAAGACATACGCATGAACAAATGGTATATGAAAGCATGTTCAAAACCACTAGTCATCAGGGAAATGCAAATCAGTACCACAATGAGACATCATTTCACACCTGTGAGGAAGGTGCTTATCAAAAGAAACCCCAAAACAAAGGATAAGTGTTGGCAAGAATATGGAAAAGTTGGAATTCTTGTCCACCATTGGTGGGAATGTATACTGGTGTAATCATTATGGAAAACAGTATGAAAGTTCCTTAAAATTTTAAAAATAGAATGAGCATATGATTTACCAATACACTTCTGGGTATATATCCAAAGGAATTGAAGTTAGGACCTCAAAGAAATATCCGTACTCTGATGTTCACTGCAGCTTTGTTTACTATGACCAAGCTATGGGAGAAAATCAATGTTTATCTATGAATGAATAAATAAATGAGGGATATATACTCACAATGGACTATAACTCAACCTTAAAAAAGAAAGAAATCCTGACATATGTAATAATGAGGGTGGACAATTCTCTACTAAATGAAATTAGTCAGTCATAGATTACATTTGCATGATTCCACTTATGTGAAGTATCTAAAATAGTCAATCACTGAAGCAGAGAGTAGAAAGGAGATTGCCAGGGGCAGGGGAAAGGAATAAATGTGGCATTCAATGGGTAGGCAGTTCAGTTATACAAGATGAATAAATTCTAGAGATCTGCTGTACAGACTTATTGTACACTTAAAATTTTGTTAAACAGGAAAACTACAGGAACAGGGAAAATAAACTTGTGGAATTTCACTTTCTTGAGAAAAGGAGAGGCTGACAGAAATACATGGGAGACCATGCATTTTGAAAGGATGGTTTGAAAAATCTGACCAGGATGAATGTTCCTGTTTTCCAAATTCCAGATCAGAGCAACTTTATCAGCATCATTTGCTTCCGACCACTCCATCCGCACCAGAAAAAATCACAGGTCAGTGATTTGTCCAGCAGGGCTTCTGACCTCATGAATGGAGGCCTGGAGCTCTTAGTAGGTATGAAGCCTCTGAGGATGAGTGAGGGCCCTGTTGAGAACATTGTTTTGATGTTCGGCAGGGGTCCCCTAACAGTCTTTGCATGTGGTCTGTAGCGCATGTCCTCTCTATGTGCTCTGGACTTCTTTATCTACCGCTGTACAGTTCAGTTCAGTTGCTCAGTTGTGTCCGACTCTGCGATCCCGTGGACTGCAGCACACCAGGCTTCCCTGTGCATCACCAACTCCCAGACCTTACTCAAACTCATGTCCTTCAAGTCGGTGATGCCATCCAACCATCTCATCCTCTGTCGTCCCCTTCTCCTCCTGCCTTCAATCTTTCCCAGCAGCAGGGTCTTTTCCAATGAGTCGGTTCTTCACATCAGGTGGCCAGAGTGGTGGACAGGGTCTCGTCATTCTGCTCACTCCCAAGGTGAGGCCTGGGTAGGGAGGAAGTTCAGGAAGCAGGCGGCAGTTCGGATGACCCTGTTTTCTCTTTCCTACTGTCCCTCTCTTACCCTGACTGCCCCGCCATTGCTTTTCCTTTCAGTTATGTGCTTACAGCTTCACGGACTGACCTTCCTGTGACCCCTATCCGCTGTTGGTCCATGTTAACATGTAGTTTACAGGTTTGTGGGAACACATTCTATTTGCTGCTCTATTTTTCTTTTCCTAATTAAGCTTTCCAGTACCACCACCTAAGGCCAGCCTATCTCTTCATCAGCTTGAAAATCTGTTGTATTCTTGTCGATAGCTTAGGTCATCATCTTGTCTACAATTCTGAAATATACAGTTCAGTTCAGTTCACTTCAATCACTCAGTCGTGTCTGACTCTTTGTAACTCCATGGACTGTACACGCCAGGTCTCCCTGTCCATCACTAACTCCTGGAATTTCCTCAAACTCATTTCCATTGAGTCAGTGATGCCATTCAACCATCTCATCCTCTGTTGTCCCCTTCTCCTCTTGCCTTCAATCTTTCCCAGCATCAGTCTTTTCCAGTGAGTCAGTTATTCCCATCAGGTGGCCAAAGTATTGGAGTTTCAGCTGCAACATCAGTCCTTCCAATGAATATTCAGGACTGATTTCCTTTAGGATGGCCTGGTGGGGTCTCCTTGCAGTCCAAGGAAGGGACTCTCAGGAGGCTTCTCCAACACCACAGTTCAAAAGCATCAGTTCTTCGGTGCTCAGGTTTCTTTATAGTCCAACTGTCACTTCCATACTTGACTACTGGAAAAACCATAACTTTGACTAGATGGACCTTTGTTGGCAAAGTAATGTCTCTGCTTTTTAATATGCTGTCTAGGTTGATCAAAGCTTTTCTTCCAAGGAGCAAGCGTCTTTTAATTTCATGGCTGCAGTCACCATCTGCAGTGATTTTGGAGCCCCCCAAAATGAAGTCTGTCACTGTTTCCATTGTTTCCCCATCTATTTGCCATGAAGTGATGGGACCAGATGCCATGATCTTAGTTTTCTGAATATTGAGCTTTAAGCCAACTTTTTCACTCTCCTCTTTCACTTTCATCAAGAGGCTCTTTAGTTCTTCAGTTTCTACTGTAAGGGTGGTGTCATCTGCATATCTGAGGTTATTGAAATTTCTCCCAGCAATCTTGATTCCAGCTGTGCTTCATCCAGCCCAGTGTTTCTCATGATGTACTCTGCATATAAGTTAAATAAGCAGGGTGATAATATACAGCCTTGACGTACTCCTTTCCCTATTTGGAACCAGTCTGTTGTTCCATGTCCAGTTCTAACTGCTGCTTCCTGACCTGCATACAGAGTTCTCAGGAGGTGGGTCAGTTGGTCTGTTAGTCCCATCTCTCTCAGAATTTTCCACAGTTTGTCGTGACCCACACAGTCAAAGGCTTTGGCATCATCAATAAAGCAGAAATAGATATTTTTCCGGAACTCTCTTGCTTTTTCAGTGATCCAGTGGATGTTGGCAATTTGATCTCTGGTTTCTCTGCCTTTTCTAAATCAAGCTTGAACATCTGGAAGTCCACGGTTCACATACTGTAGAAGCCTGGCTTGGAGAATTTTGAGCATTACTTTACTAGCGTGTGAGATGAGTGCAATTGTGCGGTAGTTTGAACATTCTTTGGCAATGCCTTTCTTTGGAATCAGAATGAAAACTGACCTTTTCCAGTCTTGTGGCCACTGCTGAGTTTTCCCAATTTGCTGGCATATTGAGTGCAGCACAGTATGCTTTCACAGCATCACCTCTGCTAGCTTTGTTTGTAGTGATGCTTCCTAAGGCCTACTTGACTTCGCATTCCAGGATGTCTGGCTGTAGGTGGGTGAGTGATCACACCATCGTGATTATCTGGGTCATGAAGATCTTTTTTGTATAGTTGTTTTATGTATTCTTAGAAATCTACGCTGCTCCATAAACCAGAAATTCTTCTGCTGGGAAAATTCTTGTTCCTAACTGCATCTTAGTGGGTCTGAGGCTCTCTGTATTCATCATTTATTCCACTCAGGGTGACTGTGCATCTGTTTTGCTACAATGTTAGTGTCTTTGAGTGTGGGCTGCCCTTACTTGGCTGGGTGGGATATGCAATAGAGTAGAAGCAATATGTAGCTTTTCTAAAACTGGAAGCACTTTATTTCCAGAACACATCAGGCTGTGAGGCTTTGGGTGAGGGACTGTGCACCTGTGCGGTGTCCCACAGGGCCCGCGTGGCTGTTGCCTTGCTGCTGAGTGTTTGAGATGATTTTAACTCCATACTGTCAGGTATGCTGTTTCTCTTCACCGTGCCCCGCTCACTGTGGGATTATTTCCTTGGGAACACTCTCAGAGTGGAAATACTTTATCAGTAGGAAAGAGCAGTTTTATAGTTCTTGGGCCGGGCACCAGGCTGTGCCCCCGACACTGTCAGGTTCTGGACCATTCATGGTCACCCGCTCTGTGCTTCAGAGCGGAGGGACTTTCATGAAGATGCTGTCAGTTGGAATGAGTCTGTGAGGGTGAGCAAAGAGCAGGGCTCTATACAAATAAACAGTTACCCTGGGAATGGCTTCTTGGATATCCTGGGTGCAACATGGTCCCCTCAATCCTGTCGGCTGGATTTCCAGGGCGCAGAAGATGACAGCATCGGTATGGAGATCTTTATCGCTTCATAGGACTTAGAGCATGGCCGGGGCCTTCTCTTAGGAGGACAGCCACCCACCTGTTCATCCACTGTCCATCCTTCATGGGATATTTACTGAGGATCTATCCCTGTCTAAGAACTGGGGGTAAAAGCAGCGAGCAAGACAGACAGGGTTCTTAATCTTATGAAGCGAAGAGTACAGTGGGAGTGGGGAGCAAGAAAGGGCAATAAACACAAAAATCAATAAACAAGATGATATAATATGGAGTGAAGTATCATGACAGAAATAAAACTTCACAACAGGATTGAGAGGGCTGCTAATCTGGGCAGGGTGTTCAAGGAAGGTGACATTTGGTTTGAGGCCTGGTTGGCAAGAAGGAGGTCATTGCACAAAGATTTGGGGGGGAGGGGTAAGCCTCAAGTAGAAGCAGTAGCAAGTGTAAAGATCTTCAGATGAGCAGGAGCTGGTGTTCTGCAGGATGCCCTGAGTGCTGCTAGATATTGGTAAGGGGACATACAACAAGCATCTGGAACTAATGCTCTGAGGATGTCAAAGAAGGATGTGAAAGAAGAGAAGGGAGAACACCAGATCCGTCTGCCACAAGGACTCACACTTCTCTAGGACCTTGGACCAAATGTTGTTTTTCTCTGGGGTACGGGTCTCTGGGCAGTGGGTGGGTTTCCTGAATGGTCTCTAAAAAGCCCTTCTGATCTGATATTTTGATCTTTTCTAGCCTGTCAGATGGATGCCTCCCCTGCGCTCATGCTTGGTCTAATTCTGAAGAGGTACAAAATGGTACACATTTTGTACACACATTTTGTGTGTACACAAATGACAAGCCACACATGACAAGTAAAATTAAAATTAATGTTGATTAAAGTTAGCGAAATAGAGTATTTAGTTCCTCCATAACTGGGGGTAACTCACCACATTTCAAGTGTTTCAGGAGCAGAGTACACAGATCTACCTTTCTGGACAGCACAGAGAGAAAGCATTTTCATCACTATGCAAAGTACTCTTGGACAACACTGGCCTAATTTGAAATATAATGAAGCCCATCATCAGGAGGAGAAGGGGGCGACATGGTTGAAATGGTTGGATGGCATCATCAACATGAGTTTGAGCAAACTCCAGGAGACAGTAAAAGACAGGGAAGTCTGGCGGGCTGCAGCCTGGGGGTCGTAAAGAGCCAAACACAACTTAGCGACTGAACAGCAACAATTTTCCAGAAAACCCCCGGTGACCGTTACGGGCTGAACTGTGTCCTCCCCAACTGCGTATGTTGAAGTCCTAATTCTCCCTACTTCAGAATGTGACCATATTTGCTTATAGGGTATTTAAAGAGGTAATTAAGGTTAATTTAGGTCATCCTATTAGGACTGGTTCCCTTATAAAAAGAGGAGATTAGAACACATTTATACAGAGGAAGGCCATGGAAATACGGTGAAGATACCAATCTTCAAGCCATGCAGTGAGCCTCAGAAGAAACAACTCTGCCAACACCCTTCTCTTGGACTCCTAGTCTCCAGGATTGTGAGAGAATAAACTTATGTTGTTTAAGCTACCCAGTCTATGATGCATTTATAGTAGTTTCTTTTTTTCAGTGAGAGCCTTGGCAAATGAATTCAATAACTTTTCTTTGATCTGCATATAGCACAGGAGAGTGCATTAAACTCTTTGGGAATGCAATTCTGTCCAGTCGTGGCCAGTGGAAATAAACTAGTTTCGATAGCCCTGTCCTAGGTTTTCACTCAGATTCTCCTTCTGGGCACTGATTCGTCATCCCTGGTCTCCAGTGCTGTTCGTTCTCCACCCTCTATCACTTGACCTTTGAGGGGTGGATGGAGTCACCTTTGTGGATTGCTTTCTTCCTGTAATTTAGTTTATGGTCTTCCTCTTAGATCTCCAGTGGACATCGTTTTAAAGACATAGCTGAGTTGTACAATCTACTCATGGAATAGACATAAGAAAAAAAAAATTCCTAAGGTGTCAACAGTACAGGATCAGGGGCGAAGGAATCAGATTCCTAGTCCAACATTGAATAGCATGGGTTTAAAAGTGTTATTATATAACATTATTATATCTAATATTATATATACAGGCATATATCTACAGATATAAACGTAGTTATATATGAAGTGAAGTGAAGTCACTCAGTCGTGTCCGACTCTTTGCGACCCCATGGACTATAGCCTACCAGGCTCCTTTGTCCATGGGATTTTCCAGGCAAGAGTACTGGAGTGGGTTGCTATTTCCTTCTCCAGGGTTTCTTCCTGACCCAGGGATTGAACCTGGGTCTCCTGGCATTGTAGGCAGATGCTTTACCGTCTGAGCCACCAGGGAAATCCTAGCTATATATAATTATGAATTATAATTTATAATTATAAATTAATAAATGTCATATTCAAATGGGTGACCTCCACCCAGCAGGGAACTTTATTGAATTGACCCATACATTTTTTCCTAATTCTATTCCTTCAGCCTTCTCTCAGCAATAATCACTACTATAAAATTAAAAAAAAATTTTTTTAAAATATGTTTTCAACATGTAAATCCATGGCTGATTCAAAGAATAAAAAAAAAAAAATAAATAAAAAAATTTAAAAAAAAAATATGTTTTCACTACTTCTGTATATACCCTTTTTTTCCCCACTTTAAAAGCATGAATTTTATAATATTTTATATCACAGTCCAATAAACACACACACATGTAATATGTATACATACATAAAAGCAAAAAAAGTTTTGCCAAAAATGTCTATCCTGAGTTAAATTTTTTTTGGAGATCTTTTTCTTTTTTTAAAGCAGTTTTAGGTTTACAGTAAAACTTGACAGGAACGTACAGAAATTCCCCATATACCCCCTCCCCTCACATGAACAGCCATTATCAACAGAATGGCACCTCTGTTTCTTTTTAGACCAAGGATGACTGCATTGACACATCATCAAGACGCCCCCAGTTCACCTAGGGTTCACTTTAATGAGCAGAGCAGCGTTGCATATTCTGTGGGTCTGGACAAAAGTATGACCACATATAGCCATCATTGTAATGTCTCTCATAGCACTTTGACTGCTCATGACAACGTCTGTACTCTGTACTCCTCTCTGCAAACTCTTGACAACCACTCGTCTCTTTATTGTCTCTACAGATCTGCCTTTTGCAGTATGGTATACAGTTGGAATCTTTTTCTCTCTCCTTGAAATGAGAGGTTCAGACCGTTTATGAGACCACTCCTGGCCCACGCAGGCGTGGACCGGACAGGCTCCGGGGGCAAGCTCCCGCATTGCGTGCTGCGGCTTTCCTGCCAGCCCTGGCCCCGCCCCGCCGCCACGTGGAGGTGCGGGGTTTCTGCTCACAGGAAGGCCGCAGCGAACCCAGGTTCCTGTCGGGTGTGTTGGAAACAGCCGAGCCGTGTCTTCGGGCCCCCTGCTCTGAGCACACCCCTGTGTATATCCTTAAACACTAGGGTTGCTTGCTTTGAGTTTTATAAAGGTGGTATTATGCTTACATGTATTGTTCCATATATTGTTCCACGAGTTGGCTCTTTTTCATTCCATATTATGCTTTGAGGATCCATCCATGTTGCCGATAGCTATAATTTCATTTTTTCTTTTATGTCGTATTTTATTGTATAAAAACTCTTAAATTTAATCCTTCTCGTTTGGTAGACACTTGAACTCTTTACAGTTCCTGTTACAAACAGTGTGATTTTGAACATTCTTGCGTCTGTCTCTTCTTGTTTATTGCAAGTTTCTCAAAGGTATGTACGTATAACGCTTTTACAATATAAAAAACTTTAAGAATGTGTAGTGATGTAACATATGCTTCAAAATAATTCTACATTATTTCATTAAAATTAAAGTGGATTTTTTGGTTTGAAATAATCTAGATATCTTAACTAACCCCCCAATTTTAGGACATCCCGAGGGCTGATATTTTACTGTATTATTAGTTTCTTAAAAATATCTCATTTCTTAAAATAAATAAAAGTTGTTTAGAATATTTAGCCCAGTAACTTATGTCATTGAAGCACATTTAAAAATTTTTATTTGAGATGTTCCAATCTTCCTTTTCTTTTTATGTCTGTTTCTTGACTGGATGGTAAGTATCCTGAGGACACATATTATATAATGAGGATTTATTGCCTCTGTTTATAGCGAAGGAAATGAGACTGAGCAAAGTCAAGCCTAAAATGGCAGAACTGGGAATCAGTCTAAAGCCCATGCACATCTCATTGTGTAATGCCTCTTGCCCCTGGGCTGTGTCCCCTCCTATCCTGAGGTCCATCACCACCTCTGTTGCTGCCGGGCTTGGCAAAGTAAGAAAGTAAGTGTCTGCATTGGGCAGGCCAAGAAATTAAAAGATGCTTTCTCCTTGGAGGAGAAGCTATGACCAACCTAGATAGCATATTAAAAAGCAGAGATATCACTTTGCCTACAAAGGTCCATATAGTCAAAGCTGCGGTTTTTCCAGTAGCCATGTATGGATGTGAGAGTTGGAACATAAAGAAAGCTGAGTGCCGAAGAATTGATGCTTTTGAACTGTGGTGTTGGAGAAGACTCTTGAGAGTCCCTTGGACTGCAAGGAGATCAAACCAGTCAATCCTAAAGAAAAGTAACCCTGAATATTCATTGGAAGGACTGATACTGAAGCGCCAATACTTTGGCTACCTGATGTGAAGAGCCAGTTCATTGGAAAAGACCCTGATGCTGGGAAAGATTGAGGGCAGGAAGAAAAGGGGGAGACAGAAGATGAGATGGTTGGATGGCATAATGGAATTAATAGACATGAGTTTGAATAAATTCAGGGAGATAGTGAAGGACAGGGAAGCCTGGTGTGCTGCAGTCCGTTGGGTCACAAAGAGTTGGACACAACTTAGCAACTAAACAGCAGCAACAGCTGGGTGGTCTGCTAACTGCTGCGGGGTCTTCTGTGCCCGCTGCATGCCTGCCAGGCACTGCTAGGTACTATAGACAGGTGTGAACTGATTGTCATATCAGCAGGATAATGTTGATATTATTATTCACATTTTCCAAGGTGAGAAGAATGAGAACTAGAGGGAATACAGTAGTCCCCACTTTATCTGTAGTTTTGCTTTCAGAAGTTTGAATTACCCATGGGTCAACCATGATCTGAGAATGTTAAAATGGAAAATTCCAGAAGTAAACAATTCATAAGTTTTAAATTGTAATGTGATAAAAACTCGAGCTGTCAGCCCTGACCTACCCAGGAGGTAAATCCACCCAGAAGGTGATTCATCTTTTTGTCGAACCTTTTCCATTCCCACCCATTAGTCACTTAGTAGCCCTCTTGGTGATCAGATTGACTGTCATGATGTCACAATGCTTATTTCAAGGAACCCTTTTTTTTTTTTTTTTCTTATAATGGCCCCAAAGTGCAAGAGGAGTGATGCCAGCCATTTGGATCTGCCAAAGAGAAGTGATAAAGTACTTCCTATAGGTGAAAGGAGAAAGTTCCTTACCTAGTAAGGAAAAAGTGTCATTTGCTGAAACTGCTAAGATCTATGGTAAGAAAGAACCTTCCATTCCTGAAACTGTGAAGTAGGAAAAAGAAATTTGTGCTCGTTTTGCTGTCGCACCTCAAACTGCAAAGGTTACAGCCAGAGTGTCTGATAAGTGCTTAGTTAAGATTGAAAAGGCATTAAATTTGTGGGTGAAAGACCTGAACAGAAAACAAGTTTCTATCTATGGTTTCAGGCATTCCCCCCATGGATACTGGGGGATTCCTGTAAATATCCAAGGACAAGCAGGTAGTAGAGATGGCAGAGTTGGGTCTCAAATCCTGGTCTGTCTGACTGCAAAACCTTCATTTTTCCTAAAAATATCATATTACCTTCAGGAGGAGGAAACACTAAATGTGCTCGCAATGTGATATCACTTTCTATCTGACTGTGATTACAGATTCCTGTGCTGCTAGAAGGAAGCAGAGTGAGGACAAAAATGTTTAAAATGAGCTTGAAAATTCAATGTAGAGGTGCCTTTGGGAAGACACTGGGCTCAAACTCAAACAGAACTTGTTGTGATTCTGACCTTCAATTTTGGATTGAGGTCCACTCCCTGCTATGAGTTAGCTAAGAGATGGTAAAGATTATCTTCCAAGTGGGGCTGGATTTAAAAGAATGGCTACAAAATCCAGTGAATTTGAATTTAGCTTCAAATTCTGACTCTCACTTATTAGCTGTTTGATCTCAGATGAGTTGGCTTTTGAGAGCCACACTTTTTCTATCTCTAAAATGGGGATGATTAATAACACCTTCTGTATAGAGTTTTGGTGGGAGCTGGGTTAAGCCATGTAAAACCTCTTAGAAGAGCATTACTGTAAATACTCAATACCAGATACTGCTATTGCTGAGTAAAAATAGAGGATTGAATCAGGTTAAACTTCAGGACCCTGTCTAGGCATGGTAGGAATACTCAGGCTAGTCCATTGTGGGGGATTAAAATGTATGATCTGGGATGAAGTCCACTAGATTCTCTCCCTAACCCTGAAAGACTGGCAGGACTTGCTGGCCAAGTGCCCTTGCTACCCATGGAGTGCTGGGGGGCGTGTGAGTTATTCAAAGACCCACCTGCTCTCTCTGGGGACAGAACTCTGGGGGCTTATTTGAGCCCTGTCTTGAATGAAGTCTTCCTTGTGCCGTGTTCAGATCCCCAAGGGATTAGAGGTTAAAAAAAAAAAAAAGAGAGAGACTTCTAAGAATTGGCTTGAATGGGTTGTTTCTCCATGGCAAAGATCCAGCACGACTCACTTCTTTTTCAGTTCAGTTCAGTTCACTCAGTCGTGTCCGACTCTGCGACCCCATGAACCGCAGCACGCCAGGCCTCCCTGTCCATCACCAACTCCCAGAGTTTACCCAAACTCATGTCCATTGAGTCAGTGATGCCATCCAGCCATCTCATCCTCTGTCATCCCCTTCTCCTCCTGCCCTCAATCTTTGCCAGCATCAGGGTTTTTTTTTCCAGTGAGTCAGCTCATTGCATCAGGTGACCAAAAGTATTGGAGTTTCAGCTTCACCATCAGTCCTTCCAATGAAATCCAGTACTGATCTCCTTTAGGATGGACTGGTTGGATCTCCTTGTGGTCCAAGGGACTCTCAAGAGTCTTCTCCAATACCACAGTTCAAAAGCATCAATTCTTTGGTGCTCAGCTTTCTTTATAGTCCCAACTCTCACATCCATACATGACTACTGGAAAAACCGTAGCCTTGACTAGATGGACCTTTGTTGGCAAAGTAATGTCTCTGCTTTTTAATATGCTGTCTAGGTTGGTCATAACTTTCCTTCCAAGGAGTAAGGGTCGTTTAATTTCATGGCTGCAGTCACCATCTGCAATGATTTTGGATCCCCCCAAAATAAAGTCTCTCACTGTTTCCACTGTTTCCCCATCTATTTGCCGTGAAGTGATGGGACTGGATGCCATGATCTTAGTTTTCTGAATGTTGAGCTTTAAGCCAGCTTTTTCACTCTCCTCTTTCACTTTCATCAAGAGGCTCTTTAGTTCTTCTTCACTTTCTGCCATAAGGGTGGTGTCATCTGCTGCTTTTTAGCATTTATTAAGATGGCTAATTGGGTACCATTAGAATGCAGGGTCTTATATGAGTCAGACTTAGGCTGGCAGTTGTGTTAAGGTGAAGGTAATTTGTGTTTTATGTCTTTGGACTGTTCTATCTTCATAGATAACCACCTGTGGGAGAGATTGGTCTGGAAAAAAAAAAAGTTTCTGTAGTTCCTGGAGAAGTTAGACATTCTGTTGTTCTTTTCTCTTAGAATTACCCAGTCATGCTTGAGAATATTTTCTAAGTTTCTAAGAAGTTGCCATAACCATAGCTTGGTCTGTTTGTATTGAAATCAAAACATTGACATGGTAGGTTTTAAAAAGAAGTAACAACTTTTTGACAATAAAACGGGGTGGGGAAATTACCCAATGTTGGGCAGAGTTCAGCTAAAGTGCTGCTTGCTGACAACATCGTAGAGCTGTGTGGAGAGTTCAAGGTCATGCGGACCCTGACCACTGAGGGTTTCTGTGTTTCATGTCAGAGAGAATGTTCTCGCTCTGAATGGGCCTTATGGGCTGGGGTCTGGCCCTGGCTCTGAGCTTTATTCTTGGTAAGACCCCAGGAAAGTTATTTTTCCTCTTGGAATTTTATTATTGTCCCATATTTAAATGGGGATGTTAGATTAAATGGTCTCAAAGCTCCCTTTCACTTCTGGAATTTTAGGATTCGGTGAGTTCTGTTTCTGTAGCTTTGCCGCCCATTTGAAAACGATACGCTTTCCATTTCAATCCACCAGAGGGCGATATGACCCATGTTTTGGCCCTGCAACCCCTCCTCCCACCCCCGCTTCCCCCTCCTCCAGTCTGAGAGACCTGATCACGAAGATCCAGTGCCTGCCTTTCGTGGAAGATCGATGGAAAAAGACACTATATAAGTTGTTCCTTAGAGCTACAGTTGACAAGGGATCTTCATATCTATTGCTCTTTTGATCTCACATCAGTTCCCTGTGCCAGATACTCTCCTCTCATTTCACAGGCTGGGGAACCCAGGCTCACAGTATTGAAAGGATGTGTCTCTGGCTATGTGGATTTCCAGCGGTGGACTTGGGACCTTATCTCCTCATCCGCAGTCATTCCTTTGGTCATCTTGCACTAGGCTTCAACAGACTGCCTCTGTTTCTAAGGGGTTTCTGAGCTGAGAAGACAATTTACACAGATATTGACTAGGGCAGAATCTGAATCCGTATTCGATAGAATTGGGATAGGAGCTGAACTGCATGTAGACAAGAGCTTCTTTTCAGTAAAGCTCTCCTCTGGAGATTTTGGGCTTTCCTGGTGGCTCAGCTGGTAAAGAATCCACCTGCAATGCGGAAGACCTGGGTTTGATCCCTGGGTTGGGAAAATCCCCTGGAAAAGGGAAAGGCTACCCACTCCAGTGTTCTGGCCTAGAGAATTTCATGGTCTGTGTAGTCCATGGGGTCGCAAAGAGTCAGACACGACTGAGTGACTTTCACTTTTCACTTTGGAGATTTAGGCTAAAATGTAGCGGCCTACAGGAGCTCTAGTGGTCCTGGTTCTAAGTTGCAGATGGCAGAATCTACTTGGGCTCATTTAGGTAGCAAAGGAATTTTTGAAAGGGTTTTAGGAAACTCTCAGACTCTCCAGGAGGGCCAGAGAACAAGAATCTGAAATGTATGAAGCCAAAATCATGACCAATCCCACTGTGGGGGCTTTTCAAGGAAAAAACCAACTGCCACCACCGCTTGACGCTATGGTATTTGAGACTGGGTACCACCATGGGAATTACCATTGACTGCGCTGCATCTGTGTGCAGGGCATGTACCTTATCTTATCTCAACTGGTCCTGTGGGACTTGTATCATTGCCTCTCATGTACTCGTACTTGCCCAGTTAAACCCAGGCTTCCCAAAGTCTGGACTCCAGCAGAATGAGAGGATATAGTTGTTAGGCTGGAGTTTGGGTCTCCTCCCAGTCCTGAGAGGATTTCAGGAGAAGAGGGCTCTTCCTGGTGTTTGTTACTGCCTCTGTAATGCTTTTGTGTTCTAGTACCATGGAAGAGGAACAGAAAAGAATGCAAATTCTTAGTGTCTATTTATTTTATCCCCTTGTGCCTCTGGGTCTTTCCAACAAATATAAATAGCCCTGAAGGAAGGGAGTATTTTCCACTTAACACTCTGTAGGCATTACTTGGATCTGACTTTCTCGAATAAAAAATTGTTGGAAAAGACCATGATGTAGACTCATCTAATCCCATTAGTTTATTAAACAGAAAACTGAGGCCCAGAGCAGAAAATTAACTGCTCAGAGTCACAGAGTAAGAGGGCAGCTTTCATATGCCCAACGATTATTTAGTGAGCCTACTGTGTGCCAAGCACAGAACAACTGCTCTGTTGCCATGGAGCTTTATATAAACGGATACCTCAAAGGTAGCCTTGCCTCTAGTTATCCAACCCTAACTTATCTGGAGCAAAATATTTTTAACTCTTTTTTCTAAATTAAAAAAATAGAATGTCATTAAGAAATGCCACTGGGAAAGAGCATAACTTTATTAGTTAACAAACAGTACAAATAAACCTTTTCTGTCACGTTGCAATATTTAAGAGAAAAGACTATCCAATGATGATGAAGTAATGCGGAGTTCTTGTCATCTCATACATCATTGATGTGGGTGTAAATTAACCTTTGTGAAGAAAAAAATGCAGTATGTAGCAAGACATTTTTTGACCCAGAATTTGCTTTTTGAGACTGTCTCCTAGAAAAATTACTATGAATGTGTCTGAAGATATATCTAATAAGGATCACAGTATGGTTTATAATAAATAGAAAAATCTGAAAAACCTGAATGTTTAATAATTGATTGATTATTATCAAAAATGCTGTACCTGCCTCTACCAGGCAGGACCATATTTGGCTGTGTATAACAGGAATCCCCAAATAATAGTGACTTAGATGTGTATGGATTTATTTTTCTCCCCTAAAAGAAACTTGGGTGTAGGGAGTTTGGTGTTGGTAAAGAGGAGTGACAGTCATCTGGAACCCAGATTCCTTCTGTCTTTCAATACTGCAGTTCTTAGTGCGTGGTCAGAAGTGGCTGCTGGAGCTCCAGCCATTGCATTCATACCTCATGTGAAAAGTGGGAATGGTAGAATTTAGTCTGTCATTAGCTGGCATTTAGTCACTTGTCCATACGTATTTGCCAGGAGACTTGGAAGCGTGGATTTTCAGCTGGGCACATTGCCAGCAATTCTGGTGTAAGTAATAAAAGGAAGAATGAGTGAATATGTGTTAGGCAGGTGTAAGGTCTTTAAACATTTTTGCTCACATATCCCTTAAAAGAATTTTGAAAAATTATAGACTACTTTGTGCAGTTTTAGATTGTCCCTGAAATTTTTAGCTTTTATTTTTTATCACAGTCATATATGAATGTGAAGAATAAAATTTCTGGCTCATTGTAAATATTGGTGTAAAAACAAACTCTTGTGTTACCTATTAAAATATGTCCAATGGAATGTAAATACCATTGCAAATCGATAGCCACCATCCTCCATCTAAAAAATAAACAAGTTTTTAAACAGCTGGAAATTTTCTATCATTCCTTTTCTCATTCTGCTTCCTCTAAAGATTTTTTTCTAATATATATTTTCCTGCTTCAGCATTTTTATTGATCACTTTATTGTTATCTATAAATAACATTTATAGAAATGGAAACTTTAAGTATTAAAATGTTTCTTTGAATTATCATTGTAGCTATTGGTGCTATACAATCAATTAAAATAGTAAAAGCATAGCATATATTTTGGCAAATATGAAACAAAAATGTATCTTAACAAGAGGGATGAGGCTTTTAAAAAATTAATTTCTGTATCTGTGTATGACTACTAGTGATAGGAAGTATAAGCATAACGTCAACTGTATTTCTGATTTTAGTTTCATAGATTCAGGCACTGAAAAACCTTGTTCCATAAATAAATGGCAATGGAGGGAATTATTTTAGAGCAATGTTACTCAGTTCCCTGGACTCTTTTGAGAGAATGTGAAAAATTGCAGTCTACTGTCAAACATTATTTTTAATCCTCTCTCAGTTGACAACTCACTCTCAGTTTTATTGAAAACCACCTGACTTGTAAAGGAGTTTGTTATGGAGTTATTAGCTTCATTGGTTATCACAAAGTTGACACCAGCAGTTTGAATTTTCCCTTTTGATGACCTGTATCATCGACACCACCACCACTATCATCATCACCACCCTCAGGGTGGATGAGAAGTGTGTCTTTCTGTTGACAGAGAGAGAAGAGTGGCTTTGAAAGGGAGAGTGGGGACCCAAAAGACAAGCCCAAAGCCTGACCGGGACTGAAGGTGCATTCTCAGTGCATTTCCGTTCTAGGAAAGGATCCAAATGGATATGGTTTATCTAGTCACTGATTTCTTTAAAACTATTCCTGCCCAAGTGCCCCTTGAAGTGTCACCAATGAGGGAGCCAGCAGGTTTTGCCACATATCTCTACAAGGTTATGTGATAAAATAGTATTGTACAATGTTTGTATTTCAGTAGGTGCTGTTGTTATTGAAGGAAAATTATAAGCTATATGGTTAATTTAGAAAATGACTACAAACTAATATGAGCAATAAAATCCCATTTTTTTTATGTTTGTGTCTGGAAGGTTAAAAACATGCTTTTGTCTAAATAAATGAATTAAACATAATTCTTACACAATTTTAATTTTTCTTATAATGCAAATGTCCTAGGCTTCAAAAATCTCTCTTCCCTCTCTCCTATTTTTTCCGTCTCTCCCTCTCTCTCTTTCTTTCTTCCTTCCTTCCACAATTTAATAGTTAAAATTGGTTTTATATACTTTAAAATTTTAATTATGTTTATATATTTTAAATTATTTACAATATGTTTTAAAATTGATTTAGTATACTTTAAATTTTAAAATATTTTATATATTTAAAATGTATAATTTTATATATTTTATAAATTAAAATATTATTTTATTAAATATATATTATGTATAGATATGTAATATTTATTTATATAATTATCTGTATTATAGAATATTATATAAAATATATTCAATATATATTTTAAATTTATTTATAGTATATATTTTAAATTTAGATCTTAAGTATCCCATTCAAGAAATTTTGATAAATATACATCAAGACACCAAACATTTCCATCAACCCAGAAAATTTCCTTATGTCTCTTCCTAGTCAATTCTTGCTTACACGGTATTCCCCAAATAACCACTGATTTCACATCTACTGCCATAGGCTATTTTTGCCTATACTAGAATGCCTTGTAAATGGAATCATACAGTATGTAATTTTGGTGTGTTTTGCTTGTTCTACTTAGTACAATATCCTTAAGATACAGCTATGTTATAACAGTTATTATTAATCTGTTTCTTTTAATTGTTGAATAGTATTTAATTACATGAATATATCACAGTTTATTTCTTTTCCTGTTCAATTTGAAAAATAACTTCTTTTGTTAAGTTTAACAGAGAAGTTGCAAAGATAGTAGTTTCCCTGATTTAGGATGGTACATTTATTGCAACTATGAAAAAATACTGAGTAAAGTCCTTTATAATTTGAATTCCTCTGTTTTCCTCTAAGGACTTTTTGTTGTTGTTCAAGGACCCGGTTCAGGATACCACATTACATTGAGTGTTTTTTTGTTTTTTGTGGGTTTTTTTTGGTTTTGTTTTTTGAGGCTCCTCTGTCCTGTGACAATTTCTGACTTTCCTCAGTTTTGATGATCTAGATAATTCTGAGGTCAGGTTTTTTTCATAGACATTGCTTCAGTTGGGATTTATCTGATGTTTTTCTATAATTAGACTGGCGTCATAGGTTTTGAGATGCTTCAGTTGGGATTTATCTGATGTTTTTCTATAATTAGACTGGTGTCATAGGTTTTGAGAGGAAGACTGTAGCGGTGATACGCAGTTCTCATGATATCAAGGGTACCTTTTATCAGTGTGACTTATCACTGATGATCCTAAGCTCGATCACTTGGCTAAGATGATGCTTGTCAGATTGCTTCCTATAAAGTTAACCATGTCCCCCCTTTTCGATACTCTGCTGTCTGAAAGGAAGCTGCTTTGCTCAGCCCACACTCAAAGCGTTATGGAATTATGCTCCACTTCCTTGAGGGCACAATATCCATGTGGGTCATCTGCAGTTTCTTACTATGGGAGATTTGTCTGTCTTCCTGCATGTGTTTATTTACTCATTCACGTAAGTATGGACTCATATATATTAGCTTATACTTTGAGGTGACTCCAATACTAACTTTCCTGTTTTGCTGCTGAATGTCCCAACTTTGGCCTTGGGAGCTCTTTTAGTCAGCTCCTATATCCCTTGGACATGCCTCTGTTCTTTTGTTTCTTGAGCATTTTCTTACTTTTTGGTGCTACATCATGCTGCAGGTTCATCCTCCTTATTTTGTGCCATTGCAGAATCGGTCATTTCTCCAAGGAGTCCTATTTTTGTTGTTGTTTTATTTAAGAATAGTGTTACATACCAATATCTGGGTGCTGGGGTGTGATTACTTTTTTATTTATAATTTTTTAATCATTCACAGCTCAGCTCAGAGAAACCCTTTCTGATCACCTAGTTTGAAATAGCATTCCATTTCCAACCAATTGCTCTCTATGATATAATCTTTAATATATTTTATAGGACTTATTATGACTTGATATACTTATCGCAATTTGTATATATATACACACTTGTTGGTCCTTTAATGGACCGGAACCTGGTGGTCCGGAGTCGACAATAAGAAGGCTGATAGCACTTGTTGGTGCTTTAATGGACGGGAACCTGGTGGCCCGGAGAGCAAGAGAGAGAGAGAGGCTGATGTCCCCTGTTTACGGGAAAGCCAATAGAGTCCTGTTCTCAGGGCTCGCGCCGCTGCACGTGGGCACCGGGCGCCCTCTCCAGTGGGTGAAGGCGCAGTGCGCCTTCTCGAGAGGGGCTTAGAAGCCTGGGCAAGAAAGTGAGCTCAGCGGGCCTCTGCGCTCCAAGGAATTAGCCAGAAATAGAGAGAGACAGGAATAGAAAGAAAGAGAGACACGGGGACCCAAGCTCTGATGGAGCAAAGGTGTTTTAATCAACATGGCGTGGGCATATATACTGTCTTACAAGGTGGTTATCCTCAGCAAAGATAAAGATTAAAATTCCAGACTTAAAAAGCATAAGACGATCCCTATCAAAGAGAGAGAGTTGCAAACAATCACCTTTTACCGTATGGCTCATAAAAAGGAAGAGGGTACTTATCACCGTAATGAGAAATGCCTGGATTCCTCAGCCCCGGGAAGGGCGTGCCTCTCCTCTTAATTCCTGAATATTCAGGAATCAATAAGGGCCAGAGGGTTCCTGACAGATCCAAAACAGCACACAGGAAGCCTCTTGTTAAATGCTTCCTGACACACACTCTTGAAACCAAGCCATGCATTGTGTTTTGCAACTTGCTTTTGTACTTCCACAATTCCACATTATATTATGGATATCTTTCCAGATCAGTATATATGATTTTGTGTTATTTTAAAAAAAGAAACTTCTGGTATTCTTTCTTCTGCTCTGGCTCTCTGCACACACATGTGATAATTTTTACATTGATGAAGCAGTAAAGAATTTCAAATTTTCTATTACAAACAGCACTATGAAGAATGTATATACATTTATGAAAGCTTGAATGTTTAACAGTGGCTAATAATTTTTAAAAATAATTTACTAAGGGCTTTTACATGTATTAAATCATTTGTTGTTGTTCAGTTGCTTAGTTGGTCCAACTCTTCGTGACCCCATGGACTGCAGCATGCCAGGCTTCCCTGTCCTTCACCATCTTCTGGAGCTTGCTCAAACTCGTGTCCATTGAGTTGGTGATGCCATCCAACAATCTCGTCGTCTGTCATCCTCTTCTCCTCCTGCCTTCTATCTTTCCCAGCATCAGGGTCTTTTCTAATGAGATGGCTCTTGGCATCAGGTGGCCACAGTATTGGAGTTTCAGCTTCAGCATCCATCCTTCCAATGAATATTCAGGATTGATTTCCTTTAGGATGGAATGGTTTTATCTTGCAGTTCAAGGGACTCTCAAGAATCTTCTCCAACACCACAGTTTAAAAGCATCGATTTTTCGATGCTCAGCCTTATTTATGATCCGGCTCTACATCCATACATGACTACTGGAAAAATCATAGCTTTGACTAGACAGACCTTTGTTGGCAAAGTAATGTCTCTTGCTGTCTAGGTTTGTCATAGCTTTTCTTCCACGGAGCAAGTGTCTTTTAATTTCATGGCTGCTGTCACCATCTGCAGTGATTTTGGAGCCCAAGAAAATAAAGTCTGTCACTGTTTCCATTGTTTCCCTATCTATTTGAAATGAAGTGATGGGACTGGATGCCACGATATTCGTTTTTTGAATGCCGAGTTTTAAGCCAGCTTTTTCACTCGCCTGTTTCACCTTCATGAAGAGGGTCTTTAGTTCCTGTTCACTTTCTGCCATGAGGGTGGTATCATCTACATATCTGAGTTTATTGATATTTCTCCCAACAGTCTTGATTCCAGCTTGTGCTTCATCCAGCCCGGCATTTTGCATGATGTACTCTGCATATAAGTTAAATAAGCAGGGTGACGATATTCAGCCTTGACTTACTCCTTTCCCAACTTGGAACGAGTCTGTTGTTCCATGTCCAGTTCTAACTGTTGCTTCCTGACCTGCATACAGATTCCTCAGGAGGCAGGTCAGGTGGTCTGGTATTCCCATCTCTGGAAGAATTGTTCATAGCTTGTGTTCTACACAGTCAAAGGCTTTAGTGTAATCAATAAAGCAGAAGTAGATTTTTTTTTTTTGGAATTCTCTTGCTTTTTCGATGATCTGATGGTTGTTGGCAATTTGATCTCTGGTTCCTCTGCCTTTTCTAAATCCAGGTTGAACATCTGGAAGTTCTCAATTCACTGTTGAAGCCTTGCTAGTGTGTGAGATGAGTGTAATTGTGCGGTAGTTTGAACATTCTTTGGCATTGCTCTTCTTTGGGATTGGAAGGAAAACTGATCTTTTCCAGTCCTGTGGCCACTGCTGAGTTTTCCAAATTTGCTGGCATATTGAGTGCAGCACTTTCACAGCATCATCTTTTAGGATTTGAAACAGATCAACTGGAATTCCATCACCTCCACTAGCTTTGTTTGTAGTGATGCTTCCTAAGGCCCACTTGACTTCACATTCCAGGATATCTGGCTCTAAGTGAGTGATCACACCCTTATGGTTATCTGGGTCACGAAGATCTTTTTGTATAGTTCTTCTGTGTATTCTTGCCACCTCTTCTTCATACCTTCTGCTGCTGTTAGGTTCCTACCATTTGTGTCCTTTACTGTGCCCGTCTTTGCATGAAATATTCCCTTGGTGTCTCTTAATTTTCTTGAAGAGATCGCTAATCTTTTCCATTCTATTGTTTTCCTCTATTTCTTTTCATTGATCACTGAGGAAGGCTTTCTTATCTCTCCTTGCTATCTTTGGAACTCTGCATCTTGTGCTAGAATAATACTTAACCTGAAAAATGTATAAGATGCCTGTTACTATCATTTTTCTCTTACAGATGATAAAGGCTAACGTAGGGCCAGATGACTTCTTCAATACGACATCCTTCCTGAGGACAGAGTCTGAATTTGTTGGAGTCCAGAACCAAAGACAAATATTATGTAATTCTTGTGTAGAAAGTGAAAAGGATATGTGCGCTGTGCTTCATCTCTCAGTCGTGTCCAGCTCTGCGGCCCCATGGACTGCAGCCCGCCGGCTCCTCCGTCCGTGGGGCTCTCCAGGCAAGAGTACTGGCGTGGGTTGCTGTGCCCTCCTCCAGGGGATCTTCCCAACCCAGGGGTCAAACCCAGGTCTCCCGCATTGCAGGCAGATTCTTTACCATCTGGGACACCACATGCCTATAATTCCCAAAACATATCCATATACAAATTACCTTTTCAAAGGCTCTAGTCAGGGTTTTGGTCTATAATTCTGCCCCATATCTGGCAAAAATAAGAACTTCTGCTTCTTAAAAGATTCAGATGTTTAATCCTCTAATAAAGTGAAGTGAAGTCACTCAGTTGTGTCCGACTCTTTGCGACCCCATGGACTGTAGCCCACCAGGCTCCTCCATCCATAGAATTTTCTAGGCAAGAGTACTGGAGTGGGTTGCCATTTCCTCCAGGGGATCTTCCTGACCTGGGGATTGAACCGAGGTCTCCCAAATATTTCCCAAATGAGCATATATTTCTCTGCTTTGATATCCAGGACTTCCTTATTTTTGAATAGCCGTGAGCACTGTTTATCAGATATTTCCAGATCTTTGCTTTCTAGATATATGGTAGAATTATATTTCCTCTAACTTTGAGTTTAAATGTAGTGATATTACTTTCTTTGACTAAAGAAATATGACCAGAAGTGACATATGTCAAAGTCCTGGGGATCCACACTGGACATGTACTGTGAACCAGAAATAAACTGGTGGTGTTAAGCCATCAGCAAATTTTAGCTGCAATAATGGGTAAACCTTAAATTTTTGTGGCTTCTGATAGTAGAATTTTACTTCTCAAAGTGAAATGAGACAGTACTCTATGTATGCAGTGATTCTAGAAATCATTTAACATGTCATCTTCAACCTGTGACTTCCAGGATTCCTCTGGCTAAGACGTAGAGATGAGGTAAAATGAAGACTCACACAGGGTTTTTGTGGGCCAGGGCTTCTGCTAGTTAGGACTCGTACTTACAACCATACCTACAAGGGAGTCTAGGAAAGGGAGTTTACATATATGAACAGGAAGAAGAGAAATGAATTTCTTCAAGGTCTGTGTCTTTGCCACTCTGAGTCTCTTCTCCCACTGTATGTACAACATGGAAAATAAGTTCTGTTTTATGGCTTATTGTGAGGATTGATGAGATGCCCTGTGAAAAACACTCATATAGTATCTGGCATATAGTGGGTGCTCAAAAATGTTTGGTTTCCCCTTCTTTTGAATTTATGATTTTAATTTGCCCTGGCTGCAAAACTGCCCTGGCTGTTAATGAGTCTTCTTTATCTTTGAGCTTTCCGTTGCTCCAGGCATGATGGCCAGCATATGGTAGGTGTTTGATACAGATCTGGCAGCTGATTGCATTTGCTGAGAAAGGAAGAATGTTGAGGCCTGCACACTCCAAAAATTCTGGAAGTTACAGATGTCAGAGAGCATGGGTTGATCTAAGCCCAGCTCTGAGCCGAGAGCAGTGGTTTAACAATTGTGATGGCATGGTACTTCTTTTTGGCATGATTGCTAGAAGAAGCAAGGGGAGTGGACATTGCTATGACTCTAAGACTTCAGCAGTGACCAAGAAGCCGTGGGTGTGCAAGGTGAGGCTAGGGAGTAGGTGGGGACAATTCTCCCATAAGAGGAAATGCTACCTTTCGCCTGATTTTCCTCCCTATGTACAGGGACTGTTTTAACTGTGGGTAAAAGGCTGGCAAATGGTGTGGTGGAGCTAAAGAAAGTCCAGGCCCCAACCCAGTCTGGTGGGGAATTTGAGATGGACAGAAATGACTCTGGGTGATCTCTCTTGGATTTTCTTCCTTTGTTCCCCTAAACAAGAAGTGCGAGCTTCCAGGGTGATATGAATGATGATCAACCCCAAGCTGGTCTTGGCAGTTTGGCCTGTTGAGGATTCCTTGTTCCGGGGGACTCTTGTAGCCAAGAGGAGTTCTTCTTCTTCCTGACTTTATGGCTTTTTGTTAATGTCTCCGTTTATGAGATGGGAAGAGTGTTATCTGTCTTACAGGGTTGTTGTGAGTGGTATACAAATAATATACAAGATTGAATACATCACCTTGCTGTTCCCTGAGCCATACCTGCTTTACCCCTGGGGCCATCTAGCTTTGAGAGGAGCACTACTGTGCATCAAGTGCTCCAGCCAGAACCTGGACATCATACTTGCATGTTCTCCTCCAATCACTACATTCTATCAGTTGTCAAAGCGTGTTTCATATGTCTGGTCTTCATGTTCCTGTCTGTCTCTCTGATAAAACTTTAGCCCAGGCCACTAGCCTCCCAATAGATCTTTCTAACTCCACTCTTGCTCCTAACCAATTCTTTCTCCCGGTGCAGCCAGCATAATCTTCCCAAGCTTGAAATCATATTAAGTTCTTCTGCTGTTTCAAGCCTATTCATGGCTCCTCAGGACTCCTAGAGAAAGTCCACAGTCATTGACATGGCCCGAAAGTACTTCTCGTCCCTGGCTCCATCTACCTCTTCAGGCTCAGCTTTCTTTGCACACCTTAGTCTCTGCCTGTCACCCCCAGTGCTCTTCTCTTTGTCAGACTGAACCCCCATCAGTTTCCCCAATGCATTAGTCTGCTTGGTAGCTCAGGCCTTTGGCTGTGTTCCCTCCTCTACTTGATGCTTTCTTTGCCAGGCTGACTCTTATTCAGCCTGGGAGGACCAGTTTAGAGGTCCCTTCTTCCGGGATGCTTATTTGTGATGCTCCCTTCATCCCTTCCTGAATCATCTGGTCCCCTGTCCTCTCCCACGCTAGAGCATGAGCTCGTGGAGGCCCTGGCTGGCTTTGTATCCAGGGCACATCAAGTTTTTAGCTGATAATTGTTAGAGTGAATTGAAATGAATTTAACAACACGTAGTCTCTTTTCTCAGAGTTCCCAGTCAAGACAAGGACAATAACTACCAGTGTTAACCACCATGTACTGACATTGCCAGGTTCCTGTTTTCTTTTTCTGAATGAGGCAGATTGGTCTGAAACAGCATATTTTCATGTCACTGGAAGTTACCAGCCAATTTTGGGTTTGTAGTAGAGATGGCACTCTGCTGTGTTGCTAGATTCTTACAAACCTTGTTTGAGAAAGTTTAGTCCTTGGTGAAGGCCTTCCTGTGTGTCTCCAGGTGCAGATGGAGTCTGATGGCCTTCATTGTTAGAAAAACGCCACGGGAGGAAAAAAGCCGCCTCTAATGACCAGTGGTAAAGGCCTTTATTGAGCGGTCGCTCTCGGGCAGAACTCCCGTGGGTGGGTGAGTGCGGAGACAAAGGGAGTCTACGAGGTATGAGGGGTGGGGAGGGGTTTTATATCCAGGGCCGGCGTCCAAGCCAGGTCTTTTCATATAAGGAAGAAAGCGCGGGCTACAGCGGTGGTCAGTGTCCGAGGGCTCTGGGTCGGTGCCTGATTGGACCAGGCTGCAGGGGGTCGGTCCCCGGAAGTTTAGCCAGCCTCCGGAATTTGCCTTGCGGCACTTTCCCGGGACATGCCCCGACCTTTCATCCCGGCCTTTTTGTTATAGGACAAGGGGCGCCGGTTCTCTCTGGCTATTTCCTGCTGAACGGGGGCGACGAGGGGTAGGGGCCAGCTGGGACGAAAGGTCAGCTTATGGAGGATTGTGAAGTGGGTCTGTGTCTTCTTGATTGAGTCGAGTGTAAGCTGTTAGGAGCATGGCCCGTCCGGTCGCAGCCTGCGCTATTTTTTTTTGACCCATTGAGTCTGGTCTAGAGGGGGCTTTTTTGGAGCTGTCTGTGCCTTTGTTCCAGGCCTGACGGTTGGGGCCAATAGGGGATGTGGAGATGCCAGTCGATGTCCAGGGCCGTAGCCACCTGCTGGGAGATCTGTGAGAGTATATTTCTTTTTTTTTAAGAGAGGAGTAGGGCAGGAAGGGATGACCAGAAAGGAGTGGGCAAATAGGCAGGAATCTAATTGACAGGGTGGTGGTTGGGTTTGGAGCGGACATGAGGGTTGGCCGTCAATGCCCATAACCGAAACCTGGGAAGGACGTAAAGTGTCCCCGAAAGAGGGAAGGACCGAATAGGTAGCCCCCGCATTAACCAGACTTACCCGTTACCTGGAGCATTACCCTGGGCTTGGCTTGGGTTATCGGGGTTCCCGAGTCTGGGCGGCGTCAGCCGTCGTCGAATCTCAGCAGCTCGAAGGCCGGAGGAGGGCAGGAGGTCTCCCTGGGGCGCTCTGGTCCCCGGCCCCTAGAGGTCGGGGCCCGAGAGGCCCGGGGACAGTCACTAGCCCAGTGTCCTCGTTGTTTGCACAACGGGCACGGCTTGGAAGGAGGCCGTGGATTGGGGCACATCTTGGCCCAGTGTCCTTCTTGGCCGCACTTGAAGCAGGCCCCCGGAGTGGGGTTTTGGGGCCCTGAGCCCGCCGCCGGCTGCAGGGCCACTACCAAGGCCTGGGTTTGCTGGTTTAGGAGGCTTGCCTGAAATTCGGCCTTTTGTTTGAGCCTTGCCTTTCGGCTGGCCTCAGCCGTTTCTTCACGGGCGTTATAAACTTTAAAGGCCATTTTTACCAGGTCTCGAATAGGGGTCTGAGGGCCGTCCTCGGCCTTGGCCAGTTTTTTTCGGATGTCAGGTGCGAATTGGGAGATAAAATGATTGGCCAAGGTAGCTGCCCCAATGGGGGACTCCGGGGACAGTCTGGTGTATTGAACAAGGGCCTCAGTTAGCCGATTAAGAAACATGGCTGGGTGCTCGCTTCGGCAGCACATGTACTAAAATTGGAACGATACAGAGAAGATTAGCATGGCCCCTGCGCAAGGATGACACGCAAATTCGTGAAGCGTTCCATATTTTTAAGAAAAAAAAAAAAAAGAAACATGGCTGGGTTTTCGTCAGGCCCCTGAGTCACCTCATCTAGTTTGAGGAGGTTTACTACCTTATGAGAGGACGTTTCCATCTCATCGAGGATACACTCTATCATATAGCATACCCGCAGCTGGCCGCCACCCCCTTCCTGGTAGTTCCAATCAGGGTCGGTGTCAGGAACTGCCTGAGCTCCCGGGGGACGCTCGGGGGAGGGGTTGGCACTCGAGGGTTGCTATGGGAACGAGTGTGGGAGCTAACCGGAGAAAAGGAGGGAGTGACGGGGGAAAGGGGAGGATACAAGATAGGGTTAAGGGCCGGAGGATCTGGGGCCGGCGGTGAAGCCTCAGGAACAAAAGAGGCC
This sequence comes from Cervus elaphus, assembly GCF_910594005.1. NCBI lineage: Eukaryota > Metazoa > Chordata > Mammalia > Artiodactyla > Cervidae > Cervus > Cervus elaphus. The sequence continues at coordinate 8,603,097 of NC_057830.1, read as the reverse complement.
GGAGTAGGGTTAGAGGGGGAGCGGTTAGGAGGGGCCGGAGAGGAGGGGGAGGAGGTAGGAGGGGCCGGAGTGGAAGGGGTGGGGCGAGAGCGCAACGCCCAAAAGGCCTGAACATAGGGGACCTCAGACCATTTTCCCGTTCTCCGGTAGTAATTATCTAAATCACGGAGGACGTCAAAGTCTAGTGTCCCTGTGGCTGGCCATTGTGAGCCATTATCTAGGGAATACTGAGGCCAGGCCTGTGAACACAGAAAAGTGAGCTGCTTGGGACGGATATCTCCCTTTAGTCTTAGAGTCCGCAGGTTAGCCAGCAGGCACTCTAAGGGGGTGGAGTATTGGGGATCGGGTTTGGAGGCTGTCGATCCCATGGCGACCACGGGGCGTGGAGGCAACCCCCGCTGTCCGAACGTCTTAAGACGAGTCAAGGGGAGCCGGAGGTCCATGTAGTCGCGGGGAACGTCTTCCTCATGACCGCAGGGACCTGGAAAGGCTGAAGCCGGAGGTCTACTCAGCCGCTGGGGACGTCTCCCCACCAGCTGGTGACCGGGAGGGCCCAGTAAGTGCGCACCCGTTACGGGGCCCTAGGAGGTGGTCGCCAGGGAGTGCAGGCCCCAAAGCCGAAGGGACTTACTCCGTATCCTGCCGTCCGGGGGGTTGGTCAGCCGCCTGGGTCCGAGGCTTCTGCGGCAGTGGAGCTCGAGGGGGCCTCAACGGCGAGTGCCGGGGGCTGTCACCTCGGGCCTCATGTTGGGGCGCCAGATGTTAGAAAAACGCCGCGGGAGGAAAAAAGCCGCCTCTAATGACCGGTGGTAAAGACCTTTATTGAGAGGTCGCTCTCGGGCAGAACTCCCGGGGGTGGGTGAGTGAGGAGACAAAGGAAGTCTGCGAGGTATGAGGGGTGGGGAGGGGTTTTATATCCAGGGCCGGCGTGCAAGCCAGGTCTTTTCATATAAGGAAGAAAGCATGGGCTACAGCGGTGGTCAGTGTCCGAGGGCTCTGGGTCGGTGCCTGATTGGACCAGGCTGCAGGGGGTCGGTCCCCGGAAGTTTAGCCAGCCTCCAGAATTTGCCTTGCGGCACTTTCCCGGGGCATGCCCTGACCTTTCATTCATCAGTGAGAAGTGAAGGGATGGGGCGTGAGACTCAGGAGAGGCACTGGGAAGGGAGTACTGATTCTGGGTACTCTCAGCTCTTGCTCCTCTAACCCCTCCTCACGGAAAGTCATTTGACTTGTTCCGCTCCTTCCTAAAATACTGGGAAAGCCCAACATCTGTTCCATTGCCCTCGTCTCAAAGTTGGGAGGGCAGTTTATTTCACTTCTGTAATCTCTGAACATCTGGACCTGTATAGAACTTAGTGTTCTAAGGCCGATGAGGCTGGTTGTGGAGAAAGGGGTAGGTGAGAGTTGGTGGATCCGAGAGAGGAAGTGTGGGTGAGCTGCGTTCCCACTGTGATACAGGGGATTCTCCCTCGGGCGGAGTGAACCTCCTGAAGGTGCCTGTGGCTTAGACCTTCCTGCTGATTCCTCTGAGGGCACCACTGAGGGGAGAGGGGCCTCTGAGGGAAGAGGAAGATGTCCAGCCTCAACTGGGCCTCCCAGCTAGGGGACTGGGGAGAGGGCAGTCCACAGAACACCAGCCCGCCCCCACCAAGAGCTACAAACAACCTGTACAAGAGAGCTTTCATTTGAAAACTAGCCTTTAGAAAGAAAAGTCCAACACTTCCAGAGGCAGACGGCGAAACAGAGGCAGCCAAAAAGAAGGGTCACCTGCACCTTTCAAGATCCCTGTGGATTTGCTCCCGAAAGGGAAAAAGTCACGAGCAATGAAGATGAGAACAGCCACTTTCTCTACCAATAGCTGGCTGAGAACAGCATCAACTCCTTTCTCCCTCGTTCCCACCCCGACAGAGGAGGAAAACCAGGGAAGGAAGAAGGATGGCATGTGTACCATATCCAGCTCCTTCTGTCCCACACTGCTGCAACCACAGACACAACCTAAGCTGGGGTACAAGGGAGAGAACTTTAATGAGATGGATTCAAAAATATTGGCTTGGCCAAAATGTCTGTTCAGCTTCTCCATATGGTGGCTCTGGTAGTATTCAGTTGTCTCTAACTTTATTGGAAGCAGTTTGGTTAGATTGTATTGTGACAGCTGTCATATCAGTGTGAATTAAAAAAACATTAAAATTGATGAATTTTTGTGTAGCCATTTTAAGATTGAATTTGGAAGAAAAAGAGCAACATTTTCATCATATTATTATGCTTTATCATTTCCAGAAAGGTAAAAATGCAACTCAAATGGGGGGGAGAAAAAAAAGATTTGTATAGTGTATGGAAGAAGTTCTGTGACTGACTGTGTCAGAAGTGATTTGCAGTTTCATGTTGGAGATTTCTCCCTGAATGATGCTCCACAGTTGGATAGACCAGTTGAAGTTGATGACCAGATGAAGTTGAATGAAGGAGACATTGATTGAGAACAGTCAACATTATACCACATGGGAGATAGCCAACATACTTAGGGTATCCAAATTAAGCATTGAAAATTGTTTGCACCAACTTGGTTATGTTAGTTGCTTTGATGTTTGGGCTCCACTTAAGTGAAAAAAAAGCCCACAAAAACTTCTTGGCCGTGTTTCTGCATATCATTCTCTACTTGAACATAATGAAAGCATTCTGTTTTTAAAACAAATTGTCAGGAGTGGTGAAAAGTGGATACTGTGCGATAAGGTGGAATGGAAGAGAATGTGGGGCAAGGGAAGTGAACTGCCAACAACCACACCAAAGCCTGCAGGATTTTCCTGCAATGAGTGCTGGAGTTCGGAAGCCAAGAGAGATGGAAGAGGTCTAGCAAAGTTCTGATGATAAGGAAGAAAAATCTATGTTTGTACATCTCTTACGCTTGATTTGTGATAAGTATTGCTAAATTTTCTTCTTCATCCAAAGAGGGTGATATTGTGTATATAGTGGGATTGGAAAGGAGTCCTCTTTTATGAGTTCCCTGCAGAAAACCAAACAATTCCAACAAATATGCTTTCAATTAGACCAAATGAAAGCATCATCATTCGAGGAAAAGCATCTGGAATTAGTCAGCAGTAAACACATGATTTCCACCAGTATAGCGTAAGACCACATGATGGTTTATTTGATGACCAGGCGGTAACTGCTACAGCTTGGCTGGAAATTTCTGATTCATCCACTGTATTCACCAGGCATTGCATTTTTGGATGTCCATTGATCTCAGTCTTTACAAAATTCTCTTAATGGAAAATATTTCACTTTTCTGGAAGACTATAGAAGGCCTGGAAGAGTTCTTTGCCCCCAAAGGTAAAGAGTTTTGGGAAAATGGATTTATGAGGTTGACTGAAAAATGGCAGAAGGTAGTGGAACAAAACTGTGGTGAATACTTTGTTCAATAAAGTTCTTGGTGAAAATGAAAAATGTGTCTTTTATTTGTACTTAAAGACTGAAGGAACTCTTTGACCAACTCATAGATGGACCAAGCTATAAAAATAGAAACTAGACTGCTTTTAATATTTAAGGTGACTGAGAAGTGGTAGAACAGAACTGAACCAAATTTAAGGATGCTTATTATCCAGCAGCAAGGGAAAGCTGGACAAAGTATAAAAGTAACAAGAACTTGAAAAATAAAATCTTTCACTGCGTATGTACCAACAAAGCAGGAGTCTCTTTGTTGAGTCCTTTCAAAAGCTCTGCAGCATAGCGTATCACCTTCATTTCCAGAGACAGAAATTGCAAGTCATTTGCATGACTTGTTGAAGATCACCCCGCTATAAGTGCATAATCATATTACAGTGTGATAGCAACACAGACTTGAGAAAGTCACAAGGTGGGACTGTGCCTGTCTTGGAGGAAAGTGGGCTCAAGGAAGCTCTGCTGGAAGGTAATACCTAAGCTGGATTTGAGTGATGAATAGGATTTTCCTACAATGAGAGTGCCGGAGAAGGAAACCAAGAGAGACGAAAGGGCTCTAGCAAAATTCTGATGATAAGGAAGAACAGTCTATGTTTATAGAGCAACAGTACAGCTCGTGCAGCGGGATTTGTGATAAATGTTGCTAAATTTTCCTCCGATGTTCCCCCTGAACTGTGCCTGTTTTTTGTGTTCATGTAAAAGCAGACGACCTGACCCATCTCCTGAGAAACCTGTATGCTGGTCAAGAGCAACAGTTAGAACTGGACATGGAACAACAGACTGGTTCCAAAGAGGAAAAGGAGTACGTCAAGGCTGTATATTGTCACCCTGATTATTTAATTTATATGCAGAGTACATCATGCCAAATGCCAGGCTGGAGGAAGCACAAACTGGAATCAAGATTGCCGGGAGAAATATCAATAACCTCAGATATACAGGTGACACCACCCTTATGGCAGAAAGTGAAGAAGAATCAAAGAGCCTCTTGATGAAAGTGAAAGAGGAGAGTGAAAAAGTTAGCTTAAAACTCAACATTCAGAAAACTAAGATCATGGCTTCCTGTCCCATCACTTCACAGCAAATAGACGGGGAAACAGTGGCAACAGTGACAGACTTTATTTGGACTCCAAAATCACTGCAGATGGTGATAGCAGCCATGAAATTAAAAGATGCTTGCTCCTTGGAAGAAAAGCTATGATCAACCTAGCATATTACAACCAGCATATTAAAAAGCAGAGATGTTACTTTACCAACAAAGGTCCGTCTAGTCAAAGCTATGGTTTTTCCAGTAGTCATGTATGGATGTGAGAGTTGGACTATAAAGAAAGCTGAGCACCAAAGAATTGATGCGTTTGAACTGTGGAGTTGGAGAAGACTCTTGGGCTCTTGGAGAGTCCCTTGGACTGCATGGAGATCCAACCAGTCCATCCTAAAGGAAATCAGTCCTGAATGTACATTGGAAGGACTGATGCTGAAGCTGAAACTCCAATACTTTGACAACCTGATGGGAAAAAGTGACTCATTGGAAAAGACCCTGATGCTGGGAAAGATTGAAGGTGGAAGGAGAATGGGACGACAGAGAATGAGATGGTTGAATGGCATCACCGATGCAATGGACATGAGTTTGAGTAGGCTCTGGGAGTTGGTGATGGACAGGGAGGCCTGGTGTGCCGCAGTCCATGGGATCGCAAAGAGTCGGACACGACCGAGCGACTGAGCTGAGCTGATCGATGATGTTTTCAGAAGATGCCATCTCAGCAGTTTATTTTGCATTATCTGATTGCCAATGAAGTTGAAATGTTTTATTAATCTGTTTAATTGACTTTTATTTCTTCTTTTGTGTATATGTATATATACACATGCACATATATATATACACACATATACACACACACATATATATACATACATATATATATACACATATACACACACACATATATATACATACATATATATATATATATATTTCCTATGTAAATCCTTTGCCTATTTCTGTCAGGCATTTGGTTTCTTCTTGATTTGTGAGAATTACTTAAATAGTGATTTTACTACTACGTTTTTAGTTTTTGGTCAATTTCTTAAATCCTAATAGAAGTTTAAAATATTCATCTAATCAAAATGTCTTTCACTTTGTGACTTCTATTATCAGAGTTTCTAGGAAGGTCCCATCTTTATATTCATGATGACTTTATCACTGTTTTCTTTTAGTACTTTTGCTGTTTTCTCCCTGCATGCATGTGTGTTATGTTACTTCAGTCGTGTCCGACTCTTTGCGGCCCTGTGGACTGTAGGCTTATAGAACCCTCTGTCCATGGGATTCTCCAGGCAAGAGTACTGAAGTGGGTTGCCATGCCCTACACCAGGAGATCTTCCCAACCCAGAGATCAAACCTATGTCTCTTACATCTCCTGCATTGGTAAGCAGGTTCTTTACCACTAGTGCCATCTGGGAAGCCCCTGTTTTATCCTTAGATTTATATTTCTTAGTTTGATATATTTGTAAAATTAGAAGTTAAACTTAGCAGAATTACTAGTAGCGTCATAATGAAGGCCTTGCTTTTTTTTTTTTTCTTTTCTCTTTTTTTAAGCCAATTTTGTGAACTTGAGTGCATGCAATTTTAAGTTGTTTGTGGGTTTCTCTCTCCCCTTCCTTACCTCAAATTCTCCTTTCGACTCACTTCCATCAGGTTATGGTCCTGTGGAAGATTAATGATGGCCACAAATTCCTTGCTAACCTCTCACTGAAAGGTGAAGTCTGCTTCCCCTCCCCTTGATTCTGGGCTTACTTTGATCAGTAGGACATGGTAGAAGCATTGCTTCATGACCTCTGAAGCTAGCTCATTAGAATCCCTTCAGTTTCTGCCTGGGTGGGTCTCATGGTCTGATGCCTCTTGCGACACTCCTTCCCAGAACTGAGATGCCGTGAGAAGCCTAGGACATGGAAAGGCCACATGTAGTTACTCTGGTCCATAGCCCAAGTGGGGCTTCCAGCTGACTGTCAGCATTAAATTCCATTCGTGCTGGATGTTCCAGCTTGACTGATTCCAGATGACTGTAATCTTCTCAGCTCACCACCTGAAACTCTGTGGAACAGAGGAACTGCCTGTCAAACTGCAGAATCATGAGGAATAATAGCCAAATTCTAAATACTTGATGATTTGTTACATAGTGACACATAACTGAAACTGTCCTGTCACCACCCCCGTCACCGTCACTGCAAGGAGTCATTACTGTTCAAGTGTGTTGATGATCTTTCTGCCGTCAGATCCATGGTCATTTCTTGGGTCTTCCCTTGTGTGGTCTGTATCCCTTCTTGACTTCTGTGACCTCTCACTGTCCTGGATTTTCCCCTGCCTGACTGGCTGACACCTCTGAGTTTTCTTTACCTTCTCTTTCACTCATCCTCTAACTCTTAGTATGTCTCAGAGTGATCTTGGGCTTCCTTCTCCATCTATAGCTATACACGTCTCTCCAGGAGACCTCATTAAGCCCCATGGCTTAAAAAATATCCCTGTGCTGATGGTTCTCAGACACACGGACAGGTTGATTTCTCTCTGGGACGGTAGATTCATATTGCCCATTGCTTGTTTGCCAACTCCACCTGGCTGGTCAGTAAGCTTCCCCAAACTTACATAGTAAAAGTATAACCCTGGACTCTCCTCATAGCCAAGACCATTCCTCCATCTGTTGACTTTAGTAAAAAGCAGTAACAGCCACCTGACGTTAAAGCCCAGAAAGCTAGGTGCTAAACCTTGACTTCTGTCTTCCTCAGCCCCTACATCCAATCTAGTGTTCAGTCATATGAGATCTGTTTGAAAAATGTGATCCAAAAGAATCCACCACTCCTCTTGAATTGACATCTATAGACTATGGTCCCATTTTCTCCTGTCTTGCCTCATTCAAACGATTTCCTAATTGATTGTCTTTCTTTTTTCTACTCTTGCATCTTGATGACCTAGTCTCTAAATTTCAGGCAGATTGCTCTTTGAAAATATAACTCAGATTGTGTCACTACATTGCTTCCTTATAATGGATTCCAGCTGCTTATAGATCAAAGCCCAACTCTCTCTCCTTATACTGAGCACTATGTGACTTGGTCCTTATCTTCCTCTTTGACCTTATCTCCCACTGTGTTGCCCCCCCTGTCCATGCCCCACCCATTACTTGTCTTTCTGTTGGTTCCTTGAAACACTTCAGGCTCATCACACTTAAAGCCTTTGCACTAGTTGTTCTCTGTGCCTGGAGTTATCTCTTCTTTGATCAGTTCTACCTGGTTCCTTTTTGCCCAGCCGGTTGTCCCTGGTTCCATCGCCATATTTCAGGTTTCCTTGCAGAGGTCACTTTGTTACCCAGATCAAGGAGAAACACACTCAGTGCCAGCTGTCGCTCCGATCTCACCCACCACTGCGGCTCTGTGTCACTCTCTCTCCCCAGGAAACTCATCTTCCCTGTCTCATATATCTGGTTCTTCTCCCTGTCCTCTCCCTGTTTCTGTACTTTTCCATTATTCCTACAACGGAAATGCCTGTTGTTTTATTTGTTTTTAATTTTTTTATTGGAGTGTAATTGCTTTACAATGTTGTGTTAGTTTCTCCTGTACAACGGAGTGAATCAGCTACATGTGCACCCATCGAAAATGCCTATTCTTTTTATCTCAGCATATCCTACAAAATCCACCCTCAGCCCCACCTCAACAGGTTGGCACACCTTTATTGAGTTCTCACCACAGGTCAGGTCTGTTGAGTCATCAGTGTTGGCAGCTTCACAGGCCAGACACCATTCCTTACATGCCTTTGAGAGATGACCTTGGGCTTGGTCTCTAGAGGGGTGAGGAGAGTCAGGGGGAGCTGCTTGAGGGAAGGGGAGGCTCTTGGAATTTCTCCTAGGTCACTTAATGAGAGCATCTCTGCTTTATCTGTTGTATGGTAGAATCCCATTGTAACGAGGGTGAGATTTTTAAAGTCACCCTGTGAAAACCCCTTCAGAAGGCACAGCCCTGGAAAGTGACTCTCATTAGGCACTGCCCAGCCAGTTTTATCCCCAGTGGGACTACTGTCCCTTAAATTGAGCAACACTGTCATCCACTCACTGAACACGTTCTATGGACAGTGCGTATCTGTACCTTTAAATGAAGGAGCTACATTCAGCTCATACTCTTAAAGGAAGTGTGGGCTGAGACCACACATCAGGGGTCCAGTAGCATCACACCTGCTCACTTGGTGTGGAATGACTGGCAGAGTCCCACACGATCGAAGTTGCTGATTTTGTGTTTGTGGGCAGTAACCAAGGTGGCTTGGGATTTTGCCCACTGACTGCTTTGTTTACGGAGCATCTTACCTTTCATTTAAATACAGGGCTCTGCTGTTAACATGTTGAAACCACAGCTCCACACATTGCTGTGCTTCAGCAATTTGCTGAATTTGCATTATGCAATATGCATATGTAATATGTCTCGGGGATGATCTGAGGCCCACAGCACAATTATTACTTTCAAGCTCTAGGAGCAGGGAATTCATCACCTTGCGCTATAGATACAACCACGAGAACTGTGGCTACGTAGGATTAAATCAAGCTGTTTTGGCTAAAAAGAGTTATCAAAGTGCTTTATCCCCCCTTTATATTCTAAATTCTCAGAAAGTGAGGTTATTAAATCAGCAAGGTGAAGAGAAAAAAAGGTTCCCAGTCAAATAAGTTGAAAGCAAATTCACTAAGCATTGCATGAACTGAGTAATTAGGATTTCCAATCCCTTATTAAAGTACCCCAGTGGATTTCAGGAGGGGAATTTCCCCTGAAATTTGCAATGTATCAGCAGAAAGGACTTGCTGAGTAACATGGCTGTGCATTTTAGGAGGCCAGTGCATTCAGTTTATGGTGCATGCTCAGTCGCTTCAGTTGTGTCCGACTCTTTGTGAACCTATGAACTGTAGGCCACCAGGTTCCTCTAGCCATAGGATTCTCCAAGCAAGAATACTGGAATCGGTTGCCATGCCCTCCTCCAGGGATCTTCCCAACCCAGGAATTGAACCTGCGTCTTCTGCATTGCAGGCAGAGTCTTTATCACTGAGCCACTGGGAAAGCCCACATTCAGTTCATTCACCCAGTATTTGTTGAGTACTTACCTTTGCCAGGCAGTGTTCTATATGAATTAGGCTGTAACCATTTACAGTGTAGGCAGGGCCTCAACTTTCAAGGAGCTTACATTCTAGTGTGGACGGAGAGACACAGGTGATAAAAAAAATATGATTTTTTTAAAATTCAAGCATAGTTCATTCAATACATAGTTGACGTACAATATTATGTAAGTTACAGGTCTGCAATATAGTGATTCTCTATATACTCCATTTATACTCCACTTATAGTTATTATAAAATATTGACTGTATTTCTTATGTTGTATAGTATATCTTTGTAACATTTTATACATAATAGTTTGTACCTCTTAATCACCTACCCCTACGTTTCCCTTCCCCCCTCCTCCCCACAGATAGCCGCTAGTTTGTCGGCTATATTTGTGAGTATAGCCATTGGAAGGTTTTAAGCATGAGAATGGGATCATTCATTATTTGCTTGTTGTGTCAATTTATTCCCCTGCAGAAGAATTAGTCAGAGATTCTGAATTACATCACATAGAAAGATTTGAAATAATACTGGTCCAGGCCCAATCTTAGGGATTCTGATTTATCAGACTGTTGAAAACTGGAGTATTGGGTGTTTCCTTGTGTTTCTGCTGCGCAGCCCTGCCATCTGTTCCCCTTTTGCTGAAAGTGCCTACAATAGAGAAATTAAGATCATAGTTTATTAAGGATATGTCTTCCTTCTTGGATGGGAATGACGCTTAACAATTAATGCAGCAGAATAGCTAAATTCAGAAATGATAGCAGAAACTTAATACCACTACCATTGTTTGTTTGAGTACCTGCTATATCTCAGGTACTGGGATAGTACTTTCTGCACCTTATCACATTTATACCTTGTAAGAAGCATGCAAGAAAGCAGATAAAGTCCCAGGTCTTGTGGCCAGAACATGTTTGCCTGAGCCTTGAGGTGAGAAGAGAATTGTTGCAAAGATGAGCCATCAGACAGGCCTGGATGGTTTCTTACTCTTGTCTGTGTGTGCATACTGAGTGACTTCAGTCACGTCCGACTCTTTGTGACCCTACGGACTGTAGCCTGTCAGACCCCTCTGTCCAGGGGATTCTCCAGGCAGGAGTACTGGAGTGGGTTGCTGTTCCCTCTGACCCAGGGACTGAACCCAGGCCTTGTGCAGCTCCTGCATTGCCGGTGATTTCTTTACCACTGAGCTGCTGGGGAAGCCCTACTGTTGTCCATAGAAGGACCCAAGATTACCCCATTGGGTTCAATATCTGTCTCATATATTTCTTATCAATCATCAAATAGAAATCTTCCTTTATTTTTAGTTGATCTGAATTGATATTTAATTAGTATATGGTTTTAGAATTTCCATGTCCTAAACCTTGTAGACTCCATTTCCAAGGCTGAGCTATCTTCATTGGTGCTAAGGGGAATTAGTGTATTCACTCCAAAATCCTATAAAATGTTCAGCTTTTAAAAAAAAAAATGTTCGGCTTTGTAATACTCTTGGCCACCTTCTTAACCTTTTCAATGGGGGGAGTATTGAGCCCTGCTAGGCAGCAAAGAGGGAGAAACTGATTCAACTGTCACTTGTGCAATCAAAAGGCTTCCTAGAAGATAAGACATTTCATCTGGGTCCCACACAATGAGTTAGGAGTGAGCCAGTGGAGATTGAGGGAGGAGAGAGGTTTGAAGATGGGAAAAGTCTTCTCAGAGCTTTGCAACGCCCTGTGCAAAGGCACGAAGTTATCAAGGAGCTTTTGAGGGATCTCTGAGTGGCTCAGAGTGACCCGATGTTCTGGGGACAGAGTGCAAAGGGCACTTTGGGAAGAAAGACTGTGCGCTTCCGTTCTAACCTCCAGTTCTATTATATCAGCATTGATATGACCGAGGATAGCGATCCTGAGGTCCAGCTTTCAAACCAGTTCTGCTCCTTCCCTTGATTGGCACCTCCCAGTAGCATCCTTTGAACCCCCAACAAGATTCATCAGGTGGGGCTTTTCTGCTCCCTGTCCAAATGTAGAGACTGGTGAGGCCACTGGTGTGGGGGACAGTTTCTCTGTGAGGAAGAGCAAAGTCTGTGTGTGTGTGTTTGTGTGTGTGTACACATGTGCAAGTGTAATTGTGTGTGAGAATGTATGTGTGTGTGTGTGTGTGTGTGTGGGCATGGGAAACTAACGTGTGTGTGTTACGTGTCTGCGGTTGGAAGGAGACAGAGAGGGCTGGGAGCCGACACAGTGAAACAAGGTCTCACTTTGTTTCAGAAGCTGAGGGGTTAATACTGACTTCACAGAATATAGTGCCTTTGTCTACAGAAACACCTGGCATCTTATCTCAATCTCTCCAGGATTCTTGTTTCACTCTTGTAGGATACATTTAAATTAACTTGCTTTGATAGTCTTGAGTCCACATGGGAGATGACACAAGATAAAAATGAGCTCATAGTACCAGAAAAGGAAAAAGCAAAACTGCTGGCTTGCCCATAACTGTTGACTCAAGCCATCTGTGAGCTGATACCCCTCAAGAGATTTTTGACTTTCCTTGTTGAATATTTTGCACAAATGCGAGAAGGGCGTGAAAATGTTAGATAGTGTTCGCCCAAGGGAACAGAATTCTGAGATAAAGATAATAGTTATATATAAGATTCGCTGAGAACTTAGAGGATGCTGAGCAGTTTAGGACAATGTTAAGGCATTTTTTAAAAAATTGAAGTCTAATTTACATACAGTGAAATGCACAAAACTTGTGTGGTTTCATGAGTTCTAACACATACAGCTATGCAACCCACATCCATACCAAGATATATCAATACCATTCCAGAAAGTTTCCTAAAATACTTGGTACTGTCACTGTTTTTGTTTTTTTTTTTTAATTTCATTTTGTTAACACCAAAAACATTTTCTATTGGGGTGTAGCCGATTAACAATGTTTTGATGGTTTCAGGTGAACAGTGAAGGGACTCAGTCATACATTTACATGCATCCTTTCTCCCCCAAACTCCCCTCCCATCCAGGCTGGCACATAATACTGAGCAGAGTCTATACAATAGGTTTTTGTTGGTTATGCATTTTAAATATAGCAATGTGTACCGTGACCTTCCCAAAGTCCTTAACTATCGCTCCCCTCACGGCCCCGCCCACCCCGGCAACCATGAGTTCGTTTTCTAAGTCTGTGAGTCTCTTTCTGTTTTGTAAGTAAGTTCATTTGCACCATTTCTTTTTAGATTCCACATATAAGGGATGCCATATGATATTTCTCCTCTGTCTGACTTACTTCACTCAGTATGCCACTCTCTAGGTCCATCCATGTTGCTGCCAATGGTCTTATTTCATTTTTTTTAGCGACTGAGTTATATTTCATTGTGTGTGTGTGTGTGTATATATATATATATATATATACACACTACATCTTTATTCATTCCTCTGTCAATGAACATTTAGGACGTTTCCATGTCTTGGCTATTGTAAACAGTACTGCAGTGAACACTGGGGTGCATGTATCCTTTCAGGCCGTGATTTTCCTTTGGATATGTGCCCAGGAACGAGATTGCCGGGTCACGTGGTAGCTCTATTTTTAGTTTTTTACAGAACCTCCATACTGTTCTCCATAGTGGCTGTACCAATTTACATTCCCACTAACTGTGAAGAAGCATTCCCTTCTCTCCACACTCTCTCCAGCATTTGTTGTTTGTGGATTTTTTGATGATAGTCATTTGCACCAGTGTGAGATGATATCTCATTGTAATTTTGATTTGCATTTCTCTAATAGCTGGGACTTTCCTGGTAGCTAAGCTGGAAAAGAATCTGCCTGCAATGCAGGAGACCCCAGTTTGATTCCTGGGTTGAGAAGATCCACTGGAGAAGGGATAGGCTGCCCACTCTAGTATTCTTGGGCTTTCCTGGTGGTTCAACTGGTAGAGCATCTGCCTGCAATGTGGGAGGCCTGGGTTTGATCCCTGGGTTGGGAAGATCCCTTGGAGAAGGGAACACTTCACTCACTCCAGTATTCTGGCCTGGAGAGTTCCATGGACTGTGTAGTCCATACGGTGACAAAGAGTTGGACTTTTCTCTAATAACTAGTGATTTTGAATATCTTTTCATGCACCTACTGGCCATCTGTATGTCCTCTTTAGACAAATGTCTACTCAGGTCTTCTGCCCATTTTTTAATGGGTTGTTTGTTTTGATGCTGTTAAGTGTCAAAAACTGTTTGGTACTATCACTGTTTCTAATTTTAACCTTTCGAGTGGGTGTACTCTGGTTTCTCATTGTGGTTTTATTTGTATTATCCTAATGATAATGACCTCAAGCTTTTTCTCATGTGTTTATTGGTCACTTAAATAACACCCTTGGTGATATATATGGTTCAGGATTTAGCCTATTTTTATATTGGGTTTTTTTTTTTTTTAATTGAGTTGTAGAAATTCTTCATATATTCTGAAGTCTAATTTACTATTTTTTCTTTATGGTTAGTGTTTCCTGTGTCCTGTCTAATAGATCTTGCCTGCCCCAAGGTTGGAAAGATATGTTTCTTTACTTTCAGTTTTTATATTTAGGTCTGTGACTCATTGCAAATACATTTTTGGTGGCTGGTGTGCATTATTGTTTTTCATATACACATCTGCATCATTTGCAGAAACACTTTCCTTCCCCCTTTGAATTATTTGGCCCTTTATAAAAAGTCAATAGAACGTATAAATGTAGGAATATTTTGGACTCCATTCCACTGATCTATCTTTGTGTCATTGTCTTGATTACCTTAACTTTATCTTAAGTCTTGAAATCAGGCTAGATCCTCCAACTATTTTCTTTCACAGGATTGCACTGAATTTTCTAAGTCATTTGCAATTTCTTATGCATTAGAATCAATCTATCACTTTCTATAAAAAAGCCCATGGGTTTTTAATTGGGATTATATTAGGTTTATCAATCAATCCAGAGAGAAATGACATGTTAGCAATATTGGGTTATATGATCCAAGAAGTGGTAAATTTCTCTGGTTTTTTTTTTTTTTTACAGTATTCAAGTTTTCTAAACATTGTTTACTAGTTTTCAGTGTAAAGCAGAACTTGCCAAGCTCTTTTTTGGTAAAGGACCAGATACTAAATATTTTAGACTCTGTGGGCCAACATGAAAAATCAGATATTATTTATATTCTCATGTAAGAGGTAAGAAAACAAATTTCAACATTTTTTATTGACAAAATTATAAATATTGAGTACAATGTTTTTTATAATATTGGTCTACTAATGAGAAGAATTAGATGAGAGAACTCCCAGGTGTTCAAGCTGGTTTTAGAAAAGGCAGAGGAACCAGAGATCATTGGCAATATCCGCTGGATCATCGAAAAATCAAGAGAGTTCCAGAAAAACATCTATTTCTGCTTTATTGACTACGCCAAAGCCTTCGACTGTGTGGATCACAATAAACTGTGGAAAATTCTGAAGGAGATGGGAATACCAGACCACCTGACCTGCCTCTTGAGAAACCTGTATGCAGATCAGGAAGCAACAGTTAGAACTGGACATGGACCAACAGACTAGTTCCAAAGAGGAAAAGGAGTACGTCAAGGCTGTATATTGTCACCCTGCTTATTTAACTTATATGCAGAGTACATCATGAGAAATGCTGGGCTGGAAGAAGCACAAGCTGGAATCAAGATTGCCGGGAGAAATATCAATAACCTCAGATATGCAGATGACACCCCCCTTATGGCAGCAAGTGAGGAGGAACTATAAAAAGCCTCTTGATGAAAGTGAAAGAGGAGAGTGAAAAGGTTGGCTTAAAGCTCAACATTGAGAAAACTAAGATTATGGCATCTGGTCCCATCACTTCATGGGAAATAGATGGGGAGACAGTAGAAACAGTGTCTGACTTTATTTTTTGGGGCTCCAAAATCACTGCAAATGGTGACTTCAGCCATGAAATTAAAAGACGCTTATTCCCTGAAAGGAAAGTTATGACCAACCTAGATAGCATATTAAAAAGCAAAGACATTACTTTGCCAACAAAGGTCCGTCTGGTCAAGGCTATGGTTTTTCCAGTGGTCATGTATGGATGTGAGAGTTGCACTGTGAAGAAAGCTGAGTGCCAAAGAATTGATGCTTTTGAACTGTGGTGTTGGAGAAGACTGTCATTGAGAGTCCCTTGGACCACAAGGAGATCCAACCAGTCCATCCTGAAGGAGATCAGTCCTGGGTGTTCATTGGAAGGACTGATGCTGAAGCTGAAACTCCAATACTTTGGCCACCTCATGTGAAGAGTTAACTCATTGGAAAAGACCCTGATCCTTGGAGGGATTGAGGGCAGGAGGAGAAGGGAGCGACAGAGGATGAGATGGCTGGATGGCATCACCAACTCGATGGGCATGAGTTTGAGTAAACTCCGCGAGTTTGTGATGGACAGGGAGGCCTGGCGTGCTGCGATTCATGGGGTCGCAAAGAGTTGGACACCACTGAGCGACTGAACTGAACTGAATGAGAAGAATAGAATTCTTTTTCTTTGAGGGATAACATTTTGCTTAACTGGAGTTTAGAGTTAGTATTCTCTGTCATCAAGTTCAACTGCAAACGTTCATCTGTGAGTGCTGATCGGTAATGAGATTTTTATCTATTTCAATTCTGAAAAATGTTTTATCACATAGGTGGTACTGGGAATACTGACACCAGGTTCCTGGCATGTGATTATAAGTAAACGTATTCACCACTTGGAAGGTATTTAAAATTTTTATTAGATTCTCCTCTTGATACTTCCCTTTTAGCATGTCATTACAATTCACATTCAGATCAGTTCAGTTCAGTTCAGTTGCTCAGTCATGTCCAACTCTATGCGACACCATGGACTGTAGCATGCCAGGCCTCCCTGTCCATCACCAACTCCTGGAACTTACTCAAACTCATGTCCATCGAGCTGGTGATGCCACCCAACCATCTCATCCTCTGTTGTCCCCTTCTCCTGCCTTCAGTCTTTCCCAATATCAGAGTCTTTTCCAATGAGTCAGCTCTTCACATTAGGTGGCCAAAGTATTGGAGTTTCAGCTTCAGCATCAGTCTTTCCAATGAATATTCAGGACTGATCTCCTTTAGAATGGACTGGTTGGATCTCCTTGCAGTCCAAGGGACTCTCAAGAGTCTTCTCCAACACCACAGTTCAAAAGCATCAATTTTTCAGCGCTCAGCTTTCTTTATAGTCCAACTCTCACATCCATACATGACCACTGGAAAAACCATAGCCTTGACCAGATGGACCTTTGTTGGCAAAGTAATGTCTCTGCTTTTTAATATGCTGTCTAGGTTGATCAAAACTTTTCTTCCAATGAGTAAGCATCTTTTAATTTCATGGCTGCAGTCACCATTTGCAGTGATTTTGGATACCCCCAAAATAAAGTCAGCCACTGTTTCCATTGTTTCCTCCTCTATTTGCCATGAAGTGATGGGACCAGATGCCTTGATCTTAGTTTTCTGAATGTTGAGTTTTAAGCCAACTTTTTCACTCTCCTCTTTCACTTTCACCATGAGGCTCTTTAGTTCTTCTTTGCTTTCTGCCATAAGGGTGATGTCATCTGCATATCTGAGGTTATTGATATTTCTCCCGGCAGTCTTGATTCCAGCTTGTGCTTCAGCCAGCCAGGAACTTGACATGACGTACTCTGCATATAAGTTAAATAAGCAGGGTGACAATATACAGCCTTGATGTACTCCTTTCCCAATTTAGAACCAGTTTGTTGTTCCATGTCCAGTTGTAGCTGTTGCTTCTTGACCTGCATACAGATTTCTCAGGAGGCAGGGAAGGTGGTCTTGAAGAATTTTCCAGTTTGTTGTGATCCACACAACATAGCATAGTCAGTAAAGCAGAAGTAGATGTTTTTCTGGAACTCTCTTGCTTTTTTGATGATCCAGGGGATGTTGGCAATTTGATCTGATTCCTCTGCTTTTTCTAAATCCAACTTGAACATCTGCAAGTTCACAGTTCACATACTGTTGAAGCCTGGCTTGGAGAATTTTGAACATTATTTTGCTAGCGTGTGAGATGAGTACAATTGTGCAGTAGTTTGAACATTCTTTGGCATTGCCTTTCTTATTAGCCACTTTCAATTGACATTTAGGGGGAATCTCCTCAACTGTCCACTTTAATGGATTTTGAAAATGGACATTTTGTTTGCACTTGTGCTGGGGTTTGAAAAACATAGCTGGAACTGTACTTTGAGCTCAGAAAATATGTAAGCTGCAAATTTGTGTGAAATAGAGATTATCCTTCTTAAGTTTTGAATGCACGGGTAGTATACCAAGCAGCTTGACATTATTTGTGACCCAGATTGTGTTGCTTGTTGTCAGACGACTTTGTCGAAGTACACGATCAAATACAAGCTGTGCTGTCTTCTGATTTTAAGTTGAATTCACTGAGAAACATGACTGACTCTTCAGCAAAAGCTAATTTCCAGTCATTCACATGTTGGATAACAGTAGTTTTGTTTGTTATTGTTTAGTCATTAAGTCATGTCTTATTCTTTTGGGACCCTGTGGACTGATGGCTCAGATGGTAAAGAATCCACCTGCAATTCAGGAGACCTTGGTTCAGTCCCTGGGTTGCGAGGACTCCCTGGAGGAGGGCATGGCAACCCATTCCAGTATTCTTGCCTGGAGAATCCCCATGGACAGAGGCGCCTGGGGGTCTGCAGTCCATGAGGTCACAAAGGGTCAGACACGAAATTGCAATAAATGTTTACCACTGTTAAGCCATCAGACTGCTATGTGGTAGGGCAAGTGAAAATATTCCCTTTTATTTTTACCAAAAGTTTGTGAAACTGACATGGAACTTCATTCATATGGAAGTGAATGAAGTCTACCAGTAACACTAGTGGTTTAATAATACTTGGATGATTTAAGTAACTACTGATAAATAAACCATTGACCTCAAACATCTCACATTTTCATAAGCTTTGTAAGTTTGTATGAGTAAGAGATTTTCTTTTCTGCACACATTTTTACCACCATCAGTTGTAACCCGTCTTATCAGATTCCAGTTCAGATTATCCCAAACTAGTGTTTTCTCAACCTCTTTGAAAATATTTTTACCTGTAGTTGTTCCACAAAAACTAGTCATAGAGGCCAGTTCTTTAGTCAATTCAAATTTGGCAGTGACTTCCTGAATAGACAACAACGGAGCAGTATTTGTAACATTTGTCAACACATAGACAGCCAAGGAAAATAGCTGAAATCATTTGTCTTGTTTTTTAATTGACTATTGATGTTGCTCCTAGTGTCCTCAACAATTCAATCAAGTCTTCTTGCCAAAAGGTTAATAGTCTTAAACAAGTTTATTTCCTCTGGACACGTTTCTTTAGCTGCTGCAAACGTAATTTAATTAACTCATCACTGGTGACTGATCTTCCTGCTTGTGTAACAAATGAGCCACTTGTAACTTCACTTTGATTGTGGCTTCACTTCCATTTATCATTTTTGTGAAGAGGTTGTTCTATGAGGAGATTTGTTATTTTAAATTTTCTAATTCTTCTGACTATTGCTAGCTTGTGAATAGGGAATATTGTGACAAATGTTAGTCTAGTAGTGTTGAGATATATTGTCTTCTTTCCATACAGTTATAATGCCATTGTATAATAAACACACTGTATTGCCATCTATTTGACAAAAAAAAATAACCCACACTCCACTGTACCTTAAAGTGAAACATTGGAAGTCCACTTTTCTTTCTTTTTTTTTTTAACATTACATATTTGCATTGTTAATATTAAAAAAATTGCATTGCAGATATGAGACTGGAAGTGCTGCTAAGTTATAACTGCATCACAGGTTTGCAGTTTACCACATGACAGGGAGAGGCAATGGGAGTGATAAATACTGTTCTGTTGGTCCACTCTGCCATTATCGTGCCAAGCAGAGCCACACATGCTCCCTAGGCAAATGTTGCAGACTATGTTCCATGCCGTGTTTTATAGATGCTGAAATTTGAATTTCAAATAATTTGCCACACACTGTGAAATATTATTATTCTGTTGATGTATTTTCAACCATGCAACATTTAAAAATATAAAAGCCATTCTATCTTGTGGGCTTTACTGGATTTGACCTGCTGGTCTTCACTTGATGACCTCTATTTTAAATAACCAGTTGTCTTTAAAAGAAGAACAAATATGGGAAAATTTATTTTATAATCCGTCTTATATTTTCCTTTTCTGGTGTTTTCATTCCTTTGCAAAGGTCTTTGTTTTCTGTGGTTCCATTTCCCTCGAACCTTAAGAAATTCCTTTAATGTTTCTTTCAGTCCAGATCTACTACTGACAAATTCTCATAGTTTTGTATATTTTAGATGGTTTATTTTGCCTTCATTATTCCCTTTTAAGTATTTTTATTCTCATAAGGAGGAAATAAAAAAGTAGTACACCAAATAATGAGAATATTAATAATGTTTTAAGGAAATTAGAAGCAATTTGTAGTTCTGTTATGTAATTACTCATTGATATTCAGTCTTGGCTGTCAAAATATCCAATACTATTAATTTGCAGTTAGCATTCACATTGCTTATTAGATACTTTTCTTCTTTAGTTCCGACTTGATGCTAGTACATTTGTTTGTGTGCACATCTCAAGAGTTGTGTGTGAAAGTGAAAGTATTAGTCGCTCAGTTCTGTTTGGCTCTTTGTGACCCTATGGACTGTAGCCAGTCAGGCTCCTCTGTCCATGGGATTCTCCATGCAAGAATGCTGGAGTGTGTAGCCATTCACTTCTCCAGGGGATCTTCCCAATCCAGGGATCAAACCCAGGTTTCCTGCATTGCAGATGGATTCTTTACTGACTGAGCCATGAGGGAGAAGAAAAGGTGTGTGTAAATAAGTGTATGTGTGTGTAAATAAGTGTATGTGTTTAATGTGTGTGTGTTCATGTTTTGATCCTCTACCCAAAAGTTTACAAATGTCAAGAAAATTTGGAGTTCCTCTTTTATGGATCTTCTTCTGTTATACCTTCTGATTTGTCTCCATCTTCATCAAAGACTTGTTAAAGCTAAAGTTTTCTTTAATTCCAAAACATTATATTCCTCTGATGTTGAAGTAACTCTTTTTTTTAAATAACTATCAACCAATTGGAGTTATTTGGTTAGATAGAAATTCAAATTCTTAAGGTTACCAAAATAGAATTCACGTGTGCTTAAAATTCAGTATATGGAACTCTCCATTAAGAGGAAAAAGTGCAGACATATTCTGGCTTAAAAAATTTCTTTGTGGTGATCAAGTTTAAGCTGCAATATTTTCACATGTTTCATAGCTTTCATGTATCTGAGGAATAGAAATAACACTCTTTGTAGAATGTTTGTGTGCTGTGCTGTGCTTAGTCGCTCAGTCGTGTCCGACTCTTTGTGACCCGTGGACTGTAGCCCACCAGGCTCCTCTGTCCATGGGGATTCTCCAGGCAAGAACACTGGAGTGGGTTGCCATGCCCTTCTCCAGGGGATCTTCCCAACCCAGGGATCAAAGCCAGGGCTCCCGCACCGTGGGAAGATTCTTTACAAACCGAGCCACCAGGGAAACCCAGGAAGTTTATAGCTCTATATTTAAATTTCAAGTTAAAATTGTGCCTTACAGAGTTGCTGTAATTAAAAACTATAAAACTACTCAGTGTAAATATTTAAAGATAGATAACATCTGCATTTCTTCCTTTTAGTAAGCTATTTTCCAGTTGAATATTTCTTCATTTAGCATATTTTTGTTGCATACTCACCATTGTTAGGGCAGGCTTCCCAGGTAGTAAAAAACCCACCTGTCAATGCAGGAGACATAAGAGATGTTGGTTCAGTCCCTGGGTTGGGAAGATTCCCTGGAGGAGGGCATGGAAACCCACTCCAATATTCTTGCCTGGAGAATCCCACGGACAGAGGAGCCTGGTGGGCTATAGTCCATGGGGTTGCGGAGTCAGACATGACTGAAGTGACTTAGCACACACGCATAGTTAGGACACTGTGCTAGGTGCTGGGACTCCACAGTGAAAAGGTAGATGTTCCTGCCTTATAAACACTTAAAAATAGAGAACAGACCTATGGACAACGGAGGGGGTGGAGGGAGGAGGGAGAGGGTGAGATGTATTGATGATAGAGCAACATGGAAATTTACAACACCGTATGTAAAGTAGATAGCCAACGGGAATTGGCTGTAAGACTCAGGGAACTCAGACAGGGGCTCTGTGACCACCTGCAGATGTGGGAGGTGAGGGAAGGGGCATGGGTGCACGTATGGCTGATTCTTGTTGGTGTATGTCAGAAAACCACAACATTCTGTGAAGCAATTTAAAAAAATAAACTATGTGAGGTATTATGAAGGCAACAACAGAGATGCAGGGCTGTACATCTCTACATCTTTCCCTGATGTAGAATGATCGGGGAAATCTTCACAAAGAAGCTCATCAGTGAATTGAGCAACTTTGAATAACGACTGATAAAAACATGGATGAAGTGGATGGTTTCCACAGACCATCTGAGACGAGAGTAGATTCATTTCAGGTTGGTTGTGGCCACATGGATCTGGTTTCCTTTTGTTCAGTCTTAGAAGGGTTCCCGGGTGTGGCTGCTGAAGAGGAGCTACTGCTTACTGCTGCAGCTGAGCCGCATTAACTGCTGAAATGTTAGTGCATCTGTCCCCTGAGAGAGCTGCCACTTGGAATTGGGGTCCAAAAGGCCCAGGGTGACTTCTGAGGAGTCACCTGCTACCTGAATACCAGGATTGTCAAGTGGAACAAGTCCAGACCAACTTGTTCCAGGTATTTGGATTCTTCATTTCAGCATTTGAAAATTCTTCAACTTGGGGTTTATTACCTGTGTGCCGGACCTGCCGGCTAGATGAACAGGTCAAGGACGCAATCACCAGTGCACCTGAGAAATAAAAGACTAAGAAAGATGGGGTTGAGAGGGACGGAGTCAGCTTCTGACTGATTCCGACGACTTTATTGAGGGGTAACATACATATATATACTAACAGGATTCACCAAATTTTAGATCAAAGACTTGCATACGTGCAGAACTGCAGATACTAGTTTTAGGAGTTTTATCTTAACCCCAGCAGAGCATGGCACCAGCGTCTTACAATCAGGTAAAGACTACCTAGACATAAGCCATTCACAGGAGCCCGATAATCTTATCTGAGTCAGGAAAATAGGCAAATGGTGGCTGCAGCGATTTCCTTGAGGGAGGTGAGAAAGGCCAATTTGCACTTTAACAAATCAGGGGTGGCGGGACAGAGAGGGACCTTTTGATCTCTCTCAGGGCCGAGAAGGGGCCTGAGCAGTCAGGCCGGCTCCCCGCATCTCCCCCTTTTCTTTTGACTAATGGCCATTATATCTCCCTCGAAGGAAATGGCCGCATTTGCAAACGGGAAAACATCAGCAATCTTTTATTTATCATCTCAGATAAGCATTGACAAATGCAAGGGCCAAAACACAGCAATAACAATATGCATATAATGATGAAAATTATAGATTTCCACCAACCACTATGAAACCAGGCAGATATCTGACTCCAAATGCTGGAGTCAGAGAAATCCATAGCGGCTACTTGTTGTTTCATATCTTCTAAAGCATCAGAAACATTTGAGGAATAATCAGGAATATATACACAACACTCCATTTTTATTAAGGCACATGTTCCCCCTTGAGAGGCTGTTAGAATATCCAGAGCCATACGATTTTGTAGAACGGCTTTTCTCATCTGTTTTTGTTCTTCATTAAGAGCCTCTAAAGCTCTTCTAGTATCTGTCAAAGCTTGTTTTGTAAAATTGTTCAAAGCCTCTACCCTGAGCATAATATCAGTGGCTCCTAAAGAGGGCACAAAAATTGAGGCTAAATAATCATACCAATGAAAAACAGAGCGTGACCACCGGGCTTTAACATAAGGTAAATTAACAGGTTGACTAATTTTTTGCTTATGAATTCTCCCAGGGGCAAACACAAACCGTAGGGTACATCTCCCCACCCATCCTACAGGGAGCCAGGGCCAAAGGTTGTATCCACAAATCCATCGAGTGTTATTTGGGGCTACCCATCTTATACCAGGGCTATTTTCCCAATCTGTCCCTGGCCAAATAACAGACTTGTTGACAATAAACGTTACATCCATTACAGTCTTACATTTGTGGGTAGGCAATAGTCCCATATGTTTCATGTGATATCCTGGAAATTCTCGGCCTCCAAATGTTGGTACATGAGTCTTTTGCTCCCAGCAAATGTCAGCAGGGGTCAGTAGCTGTCCTTTTTCAGGGGTCATCCAGAAATATTCATCCCAAACTTGGTAGTAGTCACCCTCAAATCGATTAAAATCATTAGGAGAAGAAACAGATCTATTTTCGTAATATAAGTACGCATTAACAATTTCCTGATAACTTTGTGTTACATTAAAATAAAAAGAAGAAGCGTGTAAAGGATCAGAGCATCGAGAATCTATATCAAAATTAACTGTAATTAAGCTTCGATGTTTCTTCTGATATTCTTTTAAAAAATCACATAAAGCCGAAGTTTCATTTTTTGGAAAGGGAAGCACCCACCAGGGTAATCCTTCTGTAACCGATAAAGGCATGCTTGTGCAGACCCAGCAGGCTGTTTCATTGTAAAAATCAGCATAAGAATGAGCCCAGGAAACGAAAGCATTGGCTTCAGCCTGAGGGAAGGCTTGATTCATTATCGCGCATGCCAAAGCGAGGGCGATATAAGCCAGCGCATATCGAGGTTGGGCCGTCTCTGCAGCCATCCTCCTTGCTTGAAGGATAAACTCATGCATCTGCTGATTTGTCGGGAGAAGATTCCTCTGCTGTAAAGTCAGCCGACCTAATTGCTGATTCAGTAATCTCCTCCGTCTGGCGTACCAGCCTTTCCGGGAGCCAGCGCGGTGCTTCGGCATCCTGTGGAAAAACACATACATGACCCCTCCCCCAAATTAACACAGGATCTGGGCCATGCCAGTTATTATCCAGCGGGTCTTTCCACAAGACCATCGGCTTTCTGCTGGAAATCTGAGGGTCCCAAAATCTCTGCGCGGCTGAATGTCCTTCTTTATCTAAAATTAAAAAATTTAAAATATATAAAGCGTGATTAAGGTAATTTCTGGGTAGAAGGGGATAGAGCTCCCCCCTCTGTATTTTTTGAAGCTGTAGTTTCAAAGTTTGATTAGCACGTTCCGCGATGCCTTGACCCTGTGGATTATAAGGAATGCCTGTTTTTAGGGTGATAGAAAAAGAGGAACAAAAATTTTTGAAGGCAGAGGAGACATAGCCGGGGCCATTATCAGTTTTTATAATCTTTGGCGTGCCTAAAATGGAAAAAGCATAAAGACAATGTGAGATAGAATGTTTTGCGGCTTCACCAGTCTGTAAGGATGCCACAATATATCCTGAAAAGGTGTCAATAGATACATGAATGTACTTTAAACGACCAAAGGAAGGGACATGAGTGACATCCATTTGCCAAAGATGATTCGGTAGAAGCCCGCGAGGATTAACGCCAAGATGTGGAACTGGAAGAAACTTAGGGCAAACAGAACAAGATTTAACAATTTGTCATGCAGTCTCTCGAGGGGTTTGAAACTGCAAACGAAGAGTATTATTATTTTGGTGATGTAGCGCATGTGACTGCTGTGCTGCTTTCACCTGTGAAAGAAAAACTCTAGTGTGAGAATCAGCCATCTGATTTTTCATAGATAGAGGTCCAGGAAGCCCAGTGTGGGCACGTAAATGTCCAAAGAAGCAGGGTAAGGTGCGCTGTTGCAGCAGAGACTGAATTGAACGTAACAAATGTTGAATGTTAGAATTCACAGTAGAAATAAAGGGAACAGTTTCTATATATTGCAAAGCATGAGCAATGTATTTGCTATCAGTAAACAAATTAAAAGACTGTGAGGAATATTGTGAGCATACTTTATGGACGGCTGAAAGTTCTACTTCTTGAGCCGATGTATAGTTCGTCTGCCAGGAGAAAGGGGTATCATTAACCACAAAGGCAGCAGTTCCATTGGAGGATCCATCAGTAAAGATCGTAAGAGCATCTTGAATAGGAACATTAGAAACATTCTTTGGAAAAATAAATGAATGCTGGCTGGCAAAATGCAAAAGTTTATCAGAAGGTAAATGATTAATAATTTGACCTGTAAAGGAGGAAAATGCCAAAGCCCACGAGTCATTAAACTGAAAAAGCCATTCCTGCTGTTCTTTGGTATAGGGCACATAAATGTAAGCAGGATCGGCTCCCAACATTTCTCTGGAAAGACGCCTTCCTTTGGCAACGAGGAGGCTAATGAAATTAAAAAAAAGGAGTAAGAACTTTTGAAGGCGATACAGGTAAATGGATCCACTGTAAGGGAGCATTTTGATATAACACTGCCGTCGGGGTATGTTTAGAGGGAAACACATATAGTCCCCACGGTTGAGAAAAAACACAGTAGGTAGCAAAATGCTGAGAGAGGGCCTTTTCAACCAATGCCAGAGCAGCTCGCCCTTCATCATTTAATATTCTGGGAGAGGAAGGATCGGTTGTTGATTAAGATCTCTAAATTGTCCTTCCTCCATTAGCATGTCAAAAGTAACCTGCAGCCCATTACGGCGGTTACGGTCTTCAATGATGTTACAGACCTCGCCGTATTTTGAGCACCACAAGAGATTAGGAGGCAAGTATTGAGATGAAAGACTTTCAATTATGGCTAGAGTAAACGGCACAGTAGACCCGTATTGAGTGCAAGCTTGTTTCAGTTGTTTAAAAGGCAGAGGCTCATGATACCTCCGATGATTAGCATCTTGAAAAACAGGAAAAATCATAGAATATCCCTCAAGATTTTCACCCTGTTCTCGGGCTGTTTTCACAGCCATTTGTAGTGGTGAAAGTACTGGCCTTTTTAGGCTAGATGGAACATATACTGGCGCTGTTGGAATCAAAGGCGCTTCTGCGAGAGGAGGAGGAGGGAGTGGGACGGGCGGCGGCAGCGGGTTAGGATCTAAACTGGCTATAACAGGTGGCGTTTTAGAATGCAACGGCTTAGTTGTATTTATGGGCGATAAGTCTAGTTGTTCCGTTCTCTGAGATATGGATGTTAGCATCTCTCTAAGTTCAGAAAAAGGGGAGCCTTGGTCTTTATTCTTTTGTTGAGTTACTATAAAGGCATCCCATCCTTCTTTGTCATGCTCAAAAGCCTGCTCTTTTAAATCGTCTTCCTCATCAGGAGAAAGTTCTGAATCTGAGTCTTGTTCGAGAGCAGTAGTCTCATTATCATTTTTTCTGGAACCTGAAACAGTTGGGGAGTCATATATGTGCTCCGCTACCCGTTGGGGGGCACCTGAACACTTGGGTGTTATAAATTTCAAGGCTGTTTCAAATTTCCTACTCTCGTGTTCTGGGTTTAAACAATCTCTTATTAGAGTCCATAGAGAATAAGCATCAAGAGGAACTTTGTCTGGTCCACAGAGGGTATAAACTGTTTGAATTTGTTCTCCCACCTTTATCCAAGTTTCAAGGCTAATAGTTCCTTCCTCTGGGAACCAAGGACAAGTTTCCTCCACAAAGACAAGAAATCTTTCTAGTTTCTGTTTAGAGACAGAAATTCCTCTAGCTTTTAGCATAGTTTTTAACATAGAAACAAAGAACTGTCTACTATTACTTTGCCCCATAATTTTTACTCTCAACTATACCCTCTCCACCCACAGTTTTCCAACGATACCTGAATAGGTGAGGCTTTCTCCCGGGATCACTTTCAATATTTTTGGGTGGCTGTGCTCTGGGATCCGCCCACGTCCCTCGTTCTGGCGCCACTTGCCGGACCTGCCGGCTAGATGAACAGGTCAAGGACGCAATCACCAGTGCACCTGAGAAATAAAAGACTAAGAAAGATGGGGTTGAGAGGGACGGAGTCAGCTTCTGACTGATTCCGACGACTTTATTGAGGGGTAACATACATATATATACTAACAGGATTCACCAAATTTTAGATCAAAGACTTGCATACGTGCAGAACTGCAGATACTAGTTTTAGGAGTTTTATCTTAACCCCAGCAGAGCATGGCACCAGCGTCTTACAATCAGGTAAAGACTACCTAGACATAAGCCATTCACAGGAGCCCGATAATCTTATCTGAGTCAGGAAAATAGGCAAATGGTGGCTGCAGCGATTTCCTTGAGGGAGGTGAGAAAGGCCAATTTGCACTTTAACAAATCAGGGGTGGCGGGACAGAGAGGGACCTTTTGATCTCTCTCAGGGCCGAGAAGGGGCCTGAGCAGTCAGGCCGGCTCCCCGCACCTGTGGAATTAGGAAGAGACCACAATTCAATGGGGGGATTCATACAGGGCCCCAGATACTCAACTACTTCAGTTGAGAGACTTGATGACTTCTAGGAGTACACTTAAAGCTTTGTAATCAGCATCCATTTCACTTGAAAAAATTTTAAAATGTATTTCAGAATCATCATCATCTCCTTGTTTAAGATCTTGGCTCCAGTCCCATCACTCTTGACATGGAAAATACTTTGAGAAGATTTTCGGCTTCACCCCTACGAGAATGTTAGCTTCTTGACAGCGGAGACTCTGCTTATGTTGTTAGTGGTTATAGTCCGTGTGTATAGAACACCAAGTACTCAGCAAACATTAGGGTAAGGAATGAACTCAGTGCACTGGCCTCCAAAAATGGTATCAAGCCCATAGGCCCTTTCTGTTGATAATGTTGTCAATCGCAGGAAAATTCCCCTAGTGAAATTCTCTGGAGTGTTTTACAAAGGGAATCCTAGATGCTTCACAGAATGCTTTCTGATCGTGTTTACTGTATTGTTTCCATGAAAACCCTGTCCAGATTTTCTCTGTACTGTAAGCTGGAGCATTGAGTGATGAGAAGTCTCTCAGGCAGTCTCTCTTCATTCACTGTCCCCCAAGAAGTGTGCCTTTTTGATTCTTTTGTTAAGGTTCCGAGAGAAACTTTTTCCATAGAAAAAGTTTTCAAAAATTTTTGGTAGTCAAAAGCTATTTCTGGGTGAACAGCTAGAAGAAATTGCCCTTCTGGTGGTGAGTCAGTGAAGTTCTCATCATCTCTTTCATTCCCTGAGATTTTAATGTAAGGGCCTGAGAGCCATAATTCATGTCATTCGTAGACAACCCTAGACTACTGCAGTTCTCTCCTGTTCCGCATGCATCAATCGAACCTCTATTTTGCCTTCATTTTTGAAGGAGAGTTTCACTGAATACAGAATTGTGTGTTGATATGTACTTTTTTCCTTTGGCAATTTAAAGATGTTATTCCATTGTCTTGTTTCTGTTGAGAAATTAGGTGTCATCCCTCTCATTGTTTCCCTGAATGTAATGTGTATTTTTCTCTGATTGCTTTAAGACTTTTCTACATTAATTTGAATGTGATAAACCTTTGTTTGGTGTTCTTTCTTCTTTTTTAAAAAATGTATCCTGTCGGTCATTTTGAGTTTCTTGGGTTCATGAGTTGTTTTTCATCAAATTTGGAAAATTTTTGCTATTATTTCTTCAGGTACATTTTCTGCTTCAACTAGTTTTCTTCTCTCTTTTTGGGACTCTCATTAAACATATATTGGACCTGATCTTGTCCCTCAAGTTAATATTTTCAGTATTTTTCCTCTTTATGTCTTAATTAGATTAATTTCTATTGACCTGTCTTTGAGTTAAGAAATTTTTTTTCTGAAATGTCCATAAACTGTTAAACCCACCCAACAAATTTTAAAATTTACGATGTGGTGTTTTACATTGCTAGAATTTTCTTTTGATTGTTTTTATAGCTTTCATTTATTGAGAGTTCCTAGATATTCACTTGTTTTATCCATTTTTTCATTTAAAATTATGACTAGGTATATAATATGTTTAAAAGTTCTTGTCCCCTAATTCCAACAGCTCTGCCATTTCTGGCATGTCAGTGATCTTTTTCTTATTGGCTGTGTGTCACATTTTCCCTGACTTTTTCCCATATCTGGTAATTTTTATTGTATGTTGGATATTGTTGAATTCCAGGATTTCTGTTGTCTTCTTTTGAAAAATGTTGAGGGTTTTTTTTTTTTGAAGTGTGTGTTTTTTCCTGGAAGTTTTGATCCTGTTAAGGCATGTTCAAAGGGCTTGATAAGATGAGACAAATGTCTACGTAAATGTGGTCTTTCTAGGATCTCAACTGAATGCCTGGGCTTATAATCATCTGTCTCTACTCCAGTTGGTCAGAATTCCATGATATCCCAATAGTGTATGACTCCTGTAATGCCCATTCAGCTTGTCAGTTCCCTGTAGCTGTTTCCTGATGCTTCTGCATTTGCAGTTTAACATTTAACCAAAGGAGCCTACACAAAAGTTTCTGCTGCTTCTCTGCACAGCTTCCTTCTTCCGTGTGTCCTTCCTCACCAATTCTGGCTGCCTCAGCAGCCCCCCAAACCTGACGTCTGTTTCCTTTCCTTGTAAGACTGCTGCTTGCTCTTTGGGCACCACTTTCCTGTCACCATTTGAAAACAGCACAGGCAGGAAGCTGAGATGAACGGGGAGCTCATGTCGCATATTTCCTTTCTCTCAAGATCACAGAACTATGTTGTCTGTTGCCCAATACCCAAAAGTAGTTGCTTCATAAACTTGGTCCAGTTTTACAGCTGTTACGACAGGAAGTTAAGTCTTCTAGTCTTTACTCTGCATGGCTAGAACTGGAGGTCCCACTGTCGTCTTAATCTTTGTTTTCTCAGAGCTTAGAGTAGTGTTTAGAACGAGGTGCTGGTGTTGGTTGAAGGAGCGCACAGTAATTTTGTTAAGTGACCTGGATAGGGATTGTGGTGGACTGCTATATGGACCCTATGTCTCTGGCCTCCTGCTCTTGCTTTTCTATGCTGTATTGTATGGGACTTCATTTTCTCCTCTCTGTGGTTGTGAATTGGGGGTCAGTGTTCATTTTTGTAAAAAGAAGGCTTAAGTTCCCCATGAATGACTTTTTCTTCCCTGCTTTATGAAACTGACAACCACATTTGTGATGAAACCACTTTTAACCTTTCAGGATTCACTTTGGGGGACTATGGGGGAAGCACAGGGAAATGTCCAGTGTTTTTCAGTACTGTCTTTGTAGCTTCCTTCTTCATTTACCAAAGCCACGGGACACTGCTTAGAGCATCTCTCTGAGGCAGTCAGAGGCAATCAGTACTTCTCTGTCTTCCCGAGCAATCCTGATGTTTATCCTGGTCCTCCTGGAGCGACTGTTGATTGGTTTACACTCTTTCAAGTTGATGCTGAGCTGTCAAATTTCTATTTAAACCATTTCCTGGGAGTGACTGTGCGGGAAGTTGGGTTAGAAGATTGCGTCAGGTCAGACAAGTAAACCTTGGAAGAAAGAAGGGCTCTGAAAGCTGAGTTCTAGTGCTTATGAAATGTGCAGCAATTGTCAGTTTTCTTAAGCTCTCTAAGCCTCAGTTTCTTCATGTGTAAAATGGGCGTATGAATGCCTATCTTCTAGGTTAAATGAATTAACAAGGGTAAATCACCTCTGTCATGCTTGCCTCAGGGGAGGTTCTTACTGATGGAAGATACCCTTTCTCCCTCCCCTGTCCTTCCTTCTTTCTTCTTTTGGACACTTGGTGGAAGATGGTGGTGCCTCTGAAGTGCTAGTGCTCATGAATATATGGACAGGGAGAATGTCTTTGGGGATTATGGGTATTTTTTTCTGGGAGGTTCTTTGCTGTAAACATATTTGCCACAGCATTTTTGCTAAAAATATTTTTGCTACATAACTAATTGATTGGAAGACAGCTTTGCTCTGAAAGATAAAATAACTAGCTGACAGTTTGGTTTGACAGGTTGGTTTCAAATGGTTGGAATGAATAGTGTTTTTCTAAGTTAGCCTGATTAATGATGGCTTTATCAAACTGACAGAGCATGGTGGTTTGCCCCCAAGAATTGGTTTCTTGTTTTGAAACACACTACGTTGGAGTGAAGCAGGTCAAGGGTGTTTGAAGGCTCAGAGTTGAACCCGCCTTTCCCATGGAATGTCTATCAACAGACATATGACAATACTCCAAGAATAAGCAATAGGCATTCACCAGTCAATACACCACTCAGTTACAAATATGCATCCCCATATTTGGAAATCTCTCTTAACGAAGGAAGAAATTTTAGGGAAAAAGAAAAAATATGAGGCTGAACAAGGAGATGAGTCAATAAGCCAAAAAATGTATAATATGTGAACAAAGGCTTGGAAGACAACTGTTTAGGTATAACTCACAAAATAAAATTGGTTCCTTGTGCAGTATTGCCATGAGTCAGAAATTTTAAACACATTTGAATATTTTATATTTTGCAATAAAGTCTTTAATTTTTTATTTATTTTTCATGTTTCATTATGTCATTTTAAAATTTTAGTTGTTCATTTTCACATTCTGACATTTTAATTAAAATTTTTTTAATTAATTTTTAATTGAAATATAGTTGTTTTACAATATTGGGTTAGTTTCTACTACACAGCAAAATAAATCAACTATACATATATGTACATATATATCCTCTCCGTTTTGGACTTCCTTGCCATTCAGGTCACCATAGTGCGGTAAGTAGAGTCCCCCGTGCTATGCAGTAGATCTCGTTAGTTATCTATTTTATACATAGAATCAGTAGAGTGTATGTGGGTCCCCCTGGTGGTCCAGTGGCTAAGAGTCCGTGCTCCCAGTGCAGGGGGCCT
Organism: Cervus elaphus; assembly: GCF_910594005.1. Taxonomy (NCBI): domain Eukaryota; kingdom Metazoa; phylum Chordata; class Mammalia; order Artiodactyla; family Cervidae; genus Cervus; species Cervus elaphus. Next base: position 8,570,899 of record NC_057830.1, on the reverse strand, counting down.
GTCAGGGAGTCTCATGCTCCAAGGTGTCAATCTCAATCTTCTAATTCCTCCCCCCCCCCCCCCCATTAAGACCTTTTGTAGATTTGAGTTTTTTTAATTTTATATTGGAGCAGAGTTGATTGACAGTGTTGTGCAGGTTTCAGGTGTGCACCAGAGTGATTCAGTTATACATACACGCGTGTCTGCTCTTTTTCAAGTTCTTCTCCCATGTAGGTTATTACAGAGTACCAAGCAGCATTTCCTGTGCTACACAGTAAGTCCTTGTTGGCTGGCTATTTTAAATACAGCAGTGTGTTCATGTCAATTCCAAACTCCCAGTCTCCCTCTGACCCTTCCCCTTGGTAACCATAAGTTCTTTAAGTCTGTGAGTTTTGTTTCTGTTCTGTATAAGTCATTATATCCTTTTAAAGTCCCTCTTTTTTGTTATTTTATCTTTTATGGCAAAATTGCCTTACAACCCATTAGTAGTTATACAGCAAAGATGCTTGCAGCGAAGATGTCAATGACAAAGATGCTCGCGGTGAAAAGACCAGACAAGGTCTTAGAGACATGAGAAGGTCCCAGTGCATCGGTCCTTACTACTCTGTTCCTGTCTGTCTCACACCCACAAGCACTTACAGGGGTTTGATCTGGCTGTATAGACTCCCAGAGTGGGACATCTCTGGCCGTTTTGCCCAGGGGCTGCACCCTCTAGGGAGGCACTCCAGGAGCTGGGAACAGTGTACTGAGGTTGATCAGGCTCCTTTTATTCTTGCAAATCATTGGGCCTGACAGTTTCCTCTCTAGGCCTGTTTGCTTCTCTATGAAATTGTTATTGTCCTCTGGACCCGATTCTCCTCCCCATGGAACTCTTGAGAGAAGAGATACATGCTAGTACTTTTTCCTATGGTTTCAAATTGTGTTTCCTAGTGCCAGGACACTAGGGAAAGGTCCCTAGTGCAGGAAGCAAACTCCAGTTGGGTATCATTCCTAAAAAAAAACAATTGGGGATTTCCCACCAGGTGATCCAGGGTGAAGACTCCACCCTCTCAATACTAGGGGCCTGGATTCGATCCCTGCTCAGGGAACTAGATCCCATGTGCCACAACGAAGACCCAGCACAGCCAAACACATGAATAGATATATTTTTTTAAATAGCAAGAAGGGCCAAGAAGGGTTCTGGATCCCCATGCCGTGGTGCAGGAGAAATGTTTCCCGTCTGAAAGCATGGAATGGAGTGCTTGGGATTGGTGGGGTAGTTGTGACCAGCCATGCCAGACGAGTCCAGGGTGCAACCCATCTGCTTTTGGCTCAGGGACAGCTGGCCGCCGGCCAGTGCGCAGTCTCTTATTCTTTGCCCCTGCAGGTCCCAGTACTTGGCAGTACTCGCTGGATGAGTCACACTTGCTATCAATCAGTGACTGTGTTGTGTAGTCATCAGTCCAAATGTTAACTAAATCAAACACGCTGCGTCAGCCTCTGTGGTTGGATCCCTCTTCTTGGTTCTCTGTCTTCACACCCTGTTTGTTTCCTTTCTGTGATGACTTATCAGGATGTATTGTCATTATTTTATTTCTTTATGGTTCCCCCTTCATAATTTCAACTCAGTAGCTTGGAAGCTTGGTGAGCTCAATAGCCATGTCCATTTCACTCACAGCTCCCAACAAGAGCCTAATACATTGAGGGTGCTTATTAAGCATCAGTTGAATGAATGAATAACCCAATCTGTAGTTCATCATTTACTCTACCCCATTTCATTATAATTTCTATAACTTGGTTTTGCTTCCTTAAATGCAGAAGAGAAGAAATACACAGAGCATAATCTCCAGGTTATGACAGAAGGGCGACTGTTATTTACTGAGCTCTGACCAGAGGACATGCACTTTGACGGGCAAAATCTCATATTATCTTCATGAGAGCACCTAAGGCATGCACTGCTGTCATTCTCGTTTTGCAAATGAGGAAAGCCAGGCTCAGCTAGACTAACGCAGCTGTCTGAGGTCTCATAGCTGGAGCGTGGTGGAATTGGGAACGCAACACAGGTCCGTCCAGCCTCAGGGCCCTGCTCTCTGCTTCCTATGTCAGTGTTTCAGAAATTTTGGTTCACTATTGCAAAGTAGAAATAGAGACACAGATGTAAAGAAGAAGCATAGAGACACCAGTTGGGGGGAAAGGGAGTGGGATGAATGAGGAGATGGGGATTGACCTGTTACACCACTGCGTATGAAATAGGTAACTAGCGGGAACTGACTGTACAGCCCAGGGGCCCCCTCAGTGCTCTGTGGGGCCCCAAATGGGAAGGGAATCCAGAAGAGGGGGGGTTTTTGTATGTGTATAACTGATTCACTTTTCTGTATAGCAAAAACTAACGCAACATTGTAAAGCAGCTCTACTCCAAGAAAAAGAAATTTCTGGTTCAACTCTGGCTGCACATTGGAATTACCTGGGAGTTAAAAAAAACACGTTCGATTGTCTTCCATTGTGTGTGTGCGTGTGCTCAGTCATGTCCAACTCTTTGCAACTGTGTGGACTGTAGGCCTTCAGTCTCCTCTGTTCATAGGATCATCCCAGCAAGAATACTGGAGTGGGCTGCCGTTTCCTCCTCCAGGGGATCTTCCAGACCCAGGGACTGAACTCATGTCTCCTGTGGCTCCTGCCTTGGCAGGTGGATTCTTCACTGCTAGCACCGCCTGGGAAGCCTAACCTTCTGTTATTCTGATTTAATTAGTCTGTGATACTGCCTGGACATCAGGATTTTTTTTTTTTTTTTTAATCTAGCCCCATCTCCCACTTCTGCCAATGCGTAGTCAAAATTGAGATCTATTGCCCGGAAAAGCATGAGATAAACATAGAGCCAGTCAAGCGGTTTTGCTTGGGGGCAGAACTTCCTGGGAAAGGCTGTAATGATAGTGCATCATGGTCCCCTGGGATAAATGCACAACCTGGAGGGGAGAGGGCTGTGGGTAGGATTTCCCTTCAAACGCAAGACCTGACCTTACTCACCTGTAGTATGAGGATGATGACAGTTCTGGCTTGTTTAGATGTGAACCTAGAATCTTAGGCTGGAAGTGAACGTAGAAACCCAAACTGATGAAAGGGCTGCCAAGCCCAGTGGAAAGTCCAGGGGTGGGTGGTGGTGGTGGTGGGGCGGGGGCGAGCAGAGGGGCAGGAGGAGTGCCGTCAAGATGGTAGAGCTCTCACTGACCGTGGAGTGTGTCTCAGTTCCAGCCACCTTTCCATTTCCTGCCCTGGACAAGTGAAAAGTCCCCATTCGCCAAGTGTTAAGGTACTCAAAATATATGGTGCATGGGGAATTTTGCTTTCTCTTGGAGAAACCCTCTTCTCTCCCCCAATACACTGAAAAAGGGAAGCTCACTTGAAAGTCAAGCATTATGAGCATAGAATTATTGAGACTTGTTTCTAAATTACAAATGGAAGGGGCTTTAGCTCACTTGATCCTTCTCTACTCACGATTCTTGGGCCTCCCTAGTGGCTTAGACAATAAAGAATCCCCCTGCAATGCAAGGTTTGATTCCTGAGTTGGGAAGATCCCCTGGAGGAGGGCATGGCAACCCACTCCAGTACTCTTGTCTGGAGAATCCCATGGACAGAGGAGCCTAAGTGGGCTACAGTACATGGGATCGCAAAGAGTCAGAGACGACTGAAGTGACATAGCATGCACTCACTCATGATTCTCACAGGAGGACATTGAGATTCATAGAAATAAAGTGGTTTGCCCAAGGTGGCAGAATTTGCTGGCTGACAAACCAGGGCCTGGAACAAAGTTCATTGACTCTAATCCACTGTGTTTTCTACAATTCCACCCTGGAGCATTATTATTATTGTCATTATCATCATTATTATTATTTTGGTGTTTATGGAGGGGTGGGGGGTAGAAGCAATATAAACAGGGATGGCAGTCAAAATATCTAACAGTTGGTTAGTTTTGCTCTTTGTTCTGAAGTTTCTAGGGATGAGAGTCCTTTTGAGAACAAAAATTGTGTTTGGGGAGGTGGATTTGGTTCTCCAGTATTTTTCATCTGGAGAACTTGGTATTATGACTTTTGTGGACGTTTGACTTTTAATATATTTAGGGCAAATATTTCATTTTTTTCCATAAGTGTAAAAAATGGTTTATTCTTATCACTCCCAGGAGTTCAAAGTGAAAGTGAAAGTTGCTCAGTCATGTCCGACTCTGTGACCCCATGGACTATACAATCCACGGGATTCTTCAGGCAAAAATACTGTAGTGGGTTGCCATGCTCTCCTACCGGGGATCTTCCCAACCCAGGGATCGAACCCAGGTCTTCCGTGACGCAGGCAAATTCTTTAACTATCTGAGCCGCCAGGGAGAGGGAAATTTTTGAGACTGAGTTTTTGCAGGAGAATTCATCGTCTTCTCCCTCAATACATGCTTCATTTTACCTACAACCACTAGCTGGAAACAAATGAAATTTCAGTGTGACCATTTTTTTGACCCACAGAAATGGCAATTTAATATGGTCCAATCTAATATTGGCTGAGCATCAGTGGTGACTCCAGATACTGCTCTGGAAATGGAAAGAGATTAATGAGTTTAACCCCTTCAATTCTGGCTGAGTGCTGTTGTCATAAGTGACAGAATGTGTGGTTTCAAAGATCTGCGTCCAAATTCTGGCTCTATCAAATACTAATATGACTTTCTCTGGCCTTTTGTTCTCCTTTTTTAGGGATGTTTAGTGTGAGCTTGCCTTGGAAACAAACAGAGATCATTCTGTCGTTTCTGAGATTGCATCCAAGTATTTAGGACTTGGATTTAGGACTCTTTTTGTTGACCATGATGGCTACTCCATTTCTTCTAAGGGATTCCTGCCCACAGTAGTAGATATAATGGTCATCTGAGTTAAATTCACCCATTCCAGTCCATTTTAGTTTGCTGATTCCTAGAATGTCAACATTCACTCTTGCCATCTCCTGTTTGACCACTTCCAATTTGCCTTGATTCATGGACCTAACATTCCAGGTTCCTATGCAATATTGCTCTTTACAGCATCAGACCTTGCTTCTATCACCAGTCACATCCACAACTGGGTATTGTTTTTGCTTTGGCTCCATCCCTTCATTCTTTCTGGAGTTATTTCTCCACCGATCTCCAGTAGCATAGTGGGCACCTACCAACCTGGGGAGTTCCTCCTTCAGTAGCCTATCATTTTGCCTTTTCATAGTGTTCATGGGTTCTCAAGGCAAGAATACTGAAGTGCTTTGCCATTCCCTTCTCCAGTGGACCACATTCTGTCAGACCTCTCCACCATGACCCATCCGTCTTGGGTGGCTCCACACGGCATGGCTTAGTTTCACTGAGTTGGACAAGGCTGTGGTCCTGTGATCAGATTGGCTAGTTTTCTGTGATTATGGTTTCAGTGTGTCTGCCCTTTGATGCCCTCTCGCAACACCTACTGTCTCTCTTGGGTTTCTTACCTTGGATGTGGGGTATCTCTTTACGGCTGCTCCAGCAAAGTGCAGTCGCTGCTCCTTACCTTGGTCGAGGGGTATCTCCTCATGGCTCCCCCTCCTGAAGAAGCTGAAGTTGAACGGTTCTATGAAGATCTACAAGACCTTTTAGAACTAACACCCAAAAAAGATGTCCTTTTCATTATAGGGGACTGGAATGCAAAAGTAGGAAGTCAAGAAACACCTGGAGTAACAAGGCATATTTAGCCTTGGAGTATGGAATGAAGCAGGGCAAAGGCTAATAGAGTTCTGCCAAGAGAACACACAGGTCATAGCAAACACCCTCATCCAACAACACAAGAGAAGACTCTACACATGGACATCACCAGGTGGTCAACACTGAAATCAGATTGATTATATTCTTTGCAGCCAAAGATGGAGAAGCTCTATACAGTCAGCAAAAACAAGACTGAGAGCTGACTGTGGCTCAGATCATGAACTCCTTATTGCCAAATTCAGACTTAAACTGAAGAAAGTAGGAAAAACCACTAGACCATTCAGGTATGACCTAAATCAAATCCCTTATGATTATACAGTGGAAGTGAGAAATAGATTTAAGGAACTAGATGTGATAGACAGAGTGCCTGATGAACTATGGACGGAGGTTCGTGACATTGTACAGGAGACAGGGATCAAGACCATCCCCATGGAAAAGAAATGCAAAAAGTCAAAATGGTTGTCTGAGGAGGCCTTACAAATAGCTGTGAAAAGAAGAGAAGTGAAAAGCAAAGGAGAAAAGGAAAGATATTCCCATTTGAATGCAGAGTTCCAAAGAATAGCAAGGAGAGATAAGAAAGCCTTCCTCAGCAATCAGTGCAAAGAAATAGAGGAGAACAACAGAATGGGAAAGACTAGAGATCTCTTCAAGAAAATTAGAGATACCAAGGGAACATTTCATTCAAAGATGAGTTCAATAAAGGACAGAAATGGTATGGACCTAACAGAAGATATTAAGAAGAGGTGGCAAGAAGACACAGAAGAACTGTACAAAAATGATCTTCACGACCCAGATAATCACGATGGTGTGATCACTCACCTAGAGCCAGACATCCTGGAATGTGAAGTCAAGTGGGCCTTAGAAAGCATCATTACAAAGCTAGTGGAGGTGATAGAATTCCTGTTGAGCTATTTCAAATCCTGAAAGATGATGCTGTGAAAGTGCTGCACTCAATATGCCAGCAAATTTGGAAAACTCAGCAGTGGCCACAGGACTGGAAAAGGTCAGTTTTCATTCCAATCCCAAAGAAAGGCAATGCCAAAGAATGCTCAGACTACTGCACAATTGAACTCATCTCCCATGCTAGTAAAATAATGCTCAAAATTCTCCAATCCAGGCTTCAGCAATACGTGAACCGAGAACTTCCAGATGTTCAAGCTGGTTTTAGAAAAGGCAGAGGAACCAGAGATCAAATTGCCAACATCCGCTGGATCATCGAAAAAGCAAGAGAGTTCCAGAAAAACACCTATTTCTGCTTTATTGACTATGCTAAAGCCTTTGACTGTGTGGATCACAATAAACTGTGGAAAATTCTGAAAGAGATGGGAGTACCAGACCACCTGACCAACCTCTTGAGAATCCTGTATGCAGTTCAGGAAGCAACAGTTAGAACTGGACATGGAACAACAGACTGGTTCCAAATAGGGAAAGGAGTACGTCAAGGCTGTATATTGTCACCCTGCTTATTTAACTTATATGCAGAGTACATCATGAGGGATGCTGGGCTGGAAGAAGCACAAGCTGGAATCAAGACTGCTGGGAGAAATATCAATAACCTCAGATATGCAGATGACACCACCCTTATGGCAGAAAGTGAAGAGGAAGTAAAAAGCCTCTTGATGAAAGTGAAAGAGCAGAGTGAAAAAGTTGACTTAAAGCTCAATATTCAGAGAACTAAGATCATGGCATCTGGTCCCATCACTTCATGGGAAATAGATGGGGAAACAGTGGAAACAGTGTCAGACTTTATTTTTTTGGGCTCCAAAATCATTGCAGACGCTGATTGCAGCCATGAAATTAAAAGACGCTTATTCCTTGGAAGGAAAGTTATGACCAACCTAGATATCATATTAAAAAACAGAGACATTAGTTTGCCAACAAAAGTCTGTCTCTTGATGAGACAGTTGGTTTTTCCAGTGGTCATGTATGGATGTGAGAGTTGGACTGTGAAGAAAGCTGAGTGCTGAAAAATTGATGCTTTTGAACTGTGGTGTTGGAGAAGACTCTTGAGAGTCCCTTGGACTGAAGGGAAATCTAACCAGTCCATCCTAAAGGAGATCAGTCCTGGGTGTTCATTGGGAGGACTGATGCTGAAGCTGAAACTCCAATACTTTGGCCACCTCATGTGAAGAGTTGACTCATTGGAAAAGACCCTGATGCTGGGAGGGATTGGGGGCAGGAGAAGGGGATGACAGAGGATGAGATGGCTGGATGGCATCACCGACTTGATGGAATTGAGTTTGAGTAAACTCCAGGAGTTGGTGATGGACAGGGAGGCCTGGTGTGCTGAGATTCATGGGGTCACAAAGAGTCGGACACGACTGAGCGACTGAACTGAACCGAGTGTGAGCTTGAGCTGCTCAACCACAGAGTCTCCTCATTCATGAAAGGAACTCCTCTTATTCCATGCTTCTCTTCCTTTCCTCCATCTGACCAGAGTGGTATGCTCTGTTGTGCTTCACAATCAATTTGTCATAAGGTTTATTATAACCTGTGAAAATCAGTTGCCATTTTGGATTCAAATACATGGAGAACTAGATGCATTTTAAAACTTCAAGAGATTATCTTTGGACCTTAATCTAGAAAGAAAAATAAATGCACAGATTGACAAAAGAATTGGTCTAATTATTAAAATTCTGTGGCTTTCAATGCCAGTTTATTAAGTTACATCTATTAAATACTTTAACATGTACAACATATCATTCACAGTGATTGAATACATACAGTAGTGCCAGAAGACATGGGATTAGTTAACATATCCAACAGCATACAATATGCAGTTTACCTTGGGTTTATGATGTTTTAACATAAAACATAAAATCAATCAAAGCACATGGGGCTTATCATTAAAACCAGATAAATACCTACATTTGTTTAATCTTTTCACCCCTGAAACAAAAGGGGGGAGATTACATATTTCATGACTTTACAAATAAAGTCATCTGATGAAGTCCCACTTCTTTAGTTACTCAACATCGTTTGTCTCCTTCTACCTGAACACACACGACGTGAGAGTGGGACTCGCCCGTCATATTCTTTGTTGTCTTGACTCTCCAGCATCTAGGTAAGTGCTGTCATGTGACAGATGCTCCAGAAAGTAACTGAGTCATGGATGACATGGAAGATTACTAGTCTGGGTGTCAGGCGATATGCCTTCTAGCCTCACACTGCTACTTGTTACTGCCTGGCAATGGGCCATTCACATCACCTTTTTGAGGCTGAGTTCCTTCATCCTTAAAATGATATAACTTGGAGCAAACAAACACTGCAGTTCTCTAACATCCCATGACATGCTCTGTTGGTCATGCTGTCCGAGTCACTTGTGTTGGACAGTCTCTGAGAAAGTAGGAAATGGCAACCACTTCTAGGCTAGAAAGCCCTGAACCCTTGACAAGGCCTTCCAGGTTCTCAATAATCAAATAGAACACACATAAATCATTTTAAAAATGGCCACAAAGATTTGGAAAAGACCTCAGAAATCCTTTGACTCAGTTCTTCTTCTTACCTCAATGAAGGAATGGTTTCTACAAAAGCCTTAAGATGAATCCTTCACTTGAGTATCTTCTGGGACTAAACAATCACTATCTGGGAACATTCTATTCAGGGATTGAAAGTTTATTTGGATATCAAGGCAGACATGGTGACCCTGTAACTTCAACTTCTTAGCCCTAGTTCTTTCCTCTAGGGAAATAAAGAAATCTTTTCCCCTTTCTACATCACCCACTGATACTTGATACTTCTCCTGTCTTCCTCTAATTTCTCTTCCAGTTATTAAGAGGAATACTATTAATAAGAGCAGAGGGTAATTGGTGAGCCTAGGATTATGATTCAGGAAGCTAGTATCCCAGCTCTAGATCTGCCATTAGCTCATTGTGCGGTCCTGAATAAGTTTCGAATGGGCTGGTATGGTACTTTTTTCTTAAAATGGGATGATGGAGGAAGGGATGGCAGGGGGCAAATGTGTATCAGAGCTTGGAAAGTTGTAAATATGGTTGTAAGAGTGGGGCAGGGCATAGATGTGACTATTCTGACCCTCACTCTCTCACTGTTGGAGCAAAAGCATTCAGGGGTTAATAGTCCACTGAATTCTTCCCAGGCCCAGCTGCCAACAGGATGCAATAGCTCTTAATATCCAAGATAGTGGTGCATCCTTTAAAAAATTTCTTCTAAAAATGGCAGAATACTCCCGGGGCTCTGTGTCCTGGGAGAGCAAGAAATCTTGAGGCAAGTGACTTCTGCATGTGTTTCGCAAAGTGCAGGGTATAAACAGTCCTGTCCTAAAGAATTCATCCCCAATGTCACAATCATGAAAATATGACTGGGAAAGGACTTGGGAAAATACCTTGCCAGAGAAACTTGCAACAAACATGCCTTGTGCAGTGAGCTAGTTGAACTTTTACAGTCCAGAGGGGTTACTGACGATCACAGGGGTGATGTTTCCTCTGGGGTGGCGTAGCTTTGATTGAAGTGGAGCCCAAGGCTCAGGCATGCCCTGTTACTGAACTGAACCAGACACTTTTCAGGATGTGAAAGTGGACCTTTTCATGTCCTGCTGTAGCTTAGCCAAACAATTTAGGAAGTTTAGTAGCTTAAGCAATTTTGTTCTGCCAAATAGATCTAAACCAGGGTCAAAATGCCAGTGACCTCATGCATTTAGATCATGGTTCCTGTACTGGCTGAGAAACACAGGCTTTTCAAAACATCTGAGTTATCCTTAAAGTTCTAATAGTATCATTGGTGTTGATGAATTATCTTCTCTAGTCCAGGAAATAATAAAAACCTTTTTCTATATGAAACACAGGCTTTTCAAAACATCTGAGTTATCCTTAAAGTTCTAATAGTGTCATTGGTGTTGATGAATTATCTTCTCTAGTCTAGGAAATAATAAAAACCTTTTTCTATATGTGGTTTAGCTAGTGGACTTTACCATAGAGAGTATCTTTGTTTTCTTCCCTTTTATTTATGGAGAACTGTCCTTGAATAGCTATTTTAAAAACCACTTAGAGTAAGCACAAGTCATTTTGTTAGATTATCCTTCATCAAACAGCACCCATTTTCATAATGAGAAAATACCCACATGCCTAAAGCTAGCAAATTAATTAGCTAATACAACCAAAATAAATTAAAAGATCTACAGACAATGGAAGCGCTAAGCAGTTAGAATGAACACATTTAAAGAGAAAATAATTTATCTTTGTATCCCCAGGGCAAGTAGGTACTTAGTAAATGTTTGTGGAATTGATTTGAGTTCAGCCTTCTCAGAGTTAGAACCAGTAAAACATTTTCTCCCTAAATTAACTATTTTCCGAAGCGTGTAAACATGTTCCTTTTCCCCTTCTAAATCTTTGAATGTACCCCGTTTACTCATAATAATGCCAAGGAAACAGAAGTTCTGACTTGAGTCCCACTAGCAATGTTTGGCCTACTTAAACAGTAAAAGGAAAATCAAAGAGGATTTAACAAATTCAGCATTAACAAAGAAGTTAACATTTCATTTCAGCAATGAAAACTTAAGCAAAATACAATCTTTAATAATCAAGAGTAAAACAAATATGTGGTGGGGATTTTTTCAAAGCCTCAAGTCTTTTAGGAGAGTAGGAAATTCCTATTTTTCGGATATACTTCCAAATTCATCAGATTCCCTGTGGAACAGAGGGCAGGTTTGAAGGCCCTTGGTGAGGGGTTCTTTTCAGAGGAGGGGACAGTGAGCAGGCCACGCTGGGCCCCTCTGTGAAAATCCTTTTCCACATCCCGGGTTTGCTCGGTGCTCACATGCAGATGCAGACAGAGCCTTTTATTTCCTTAACAGGATGTTAGTTGTGATCTGGAGCCAGGCTGGAGTCATTGATTAAAAACATTCCTGAATTGCAAATAGCTATTGTTCTAGGAGTTGGTGGAGGAAACATTCTGTTATCAAGCTGGTTTTGTAGTTACTGAGAAACCTTTCCTTTCTGCTTTAAGTAAAGGGTAATTCCTCTGACTGAGATGCCCTTTCCCCAGGCCATCTGCTGCCCGCCCACCTCCTTTCAGGACTCAAGCTTCACTTCCCTTGTAGACACTTCTGAACCAGGTGGAAGGGACCACGCCCCGCTCTTTGCTCCTGCTGAGCCCTTTGCTGACTGTTTATAGAGAAACTGAGGCCTTCAGAGCCTTAACCTCCCAACTAAGAAATTAGAAATTAATTTTTATTTACTTAGAGCTCAACAAGTGTTGATCCAGTACTGCTACACCAGTCATCGTGTTCAGGAACCCCGTCATACACGTCTCTGCCTCTGCGGTAACGAGAGTAAGAGCGAAGTGAAGTGAAAGTTGCTCAGTTGTTTCTGACTCTTTGTGACCCCATGGAACAGTCCATGGAATTCTCCAGGCCAGAACACTGGAGTGGGTAGCCGTTCCCCTCTCCAAGGGATATTACCAACCCACGGTTCAAACCCAGATCTCCTGCATTGCAGGTGGATTCTTTATCAGCTTAGCCACCAGGGAAGCCCAAGTTAAGAGTGATGTCATTGCCAAGTTTGCTTTCAGACCCATCTGTGACGTGTCTCACAATAGGGAATATTTATAACAAAGGCCAAGGTGCTGGAGAACACTCCCCAAGTCACACTGACACACTCATGGACTTCACAGAATGCTCAGAGCTGACCTGTTTGATCCCCATGAGCTCATTTGATCCTGGGAAACAAGTCGGTGGATTCCTTCTTTACAGGCAAATCAACAGAGGCTAAGAGAACAAGAATGTCCCTCCAACCTTTGACATATGAGCGCAGGAAAATCATACAGATTTGAGGACCACAGAGGATATGAACTCATAGAAGCACAGGAAGGGCCTTCTCAGTGTTCTGCCTCTTCTTCAGGAAAGATGCCTTGGCTGGGCTGATGAGCCAATTCCACATTTAAATCCCTTTGAATATTTTCAAAGTACCCATATAACACTCTGCATATAAAGTGAGTCAAACCTCAAAGCAGATCTCAGTTAACATCTCCAGATGTGGTGATTGGCATTTTCCCTCCAGGGACTAAGTCCATGGGATCAGTCAACTTTGTTTTATGGTTGGTCTGTTTGCCTGAACTCTTGTCTTCAGGTTTCTTGACTGGCCTAATCAGCTGGTTGTCTTACATAGCGAGGAGAGCTCCAGAAATCTCATGTTTAACAGTGTCCGGTGATATTTGTGAGGAGTTGGAATTAGACCTTGCAATATGTTGAGCGGTATTTGACCTGCAGCCAGGAATTCATCTACATTTGGGTGGAATCGGCCTCGTTCTTCACAGCGTGTTTTGGTTCAGCACACACATGAAAGGTGCTCAAGAACACTGTGCTGAATGGGTGCTGTTGTGTTTTTAAAATGCATGGGAACTCACAGCTTGTTTTGATGCACGTGTACATAATAAAGAGAAAGGCAGTTTTTCTCACTTGGCATAGATGGCTTGAAAGTTAATTCCTTTTCTTGAGGCACATTTATAAGAAATATGAGTTCTTTTTTCATTTTTTTTTTCTTTTTCGGTAAGGCATTAAAGTATGGGTTTGGGGGAACTGATGAAGGATTTTGCCTCTGAAGTGTTTGGACTGTTTCTGGGGCTTTCGATTTTGTTTTTAAGTTTCCTGAACTGAAGCAAATGCTGCATAATAAAATTGAACAGTACCTGCGCCCTCTCTTGACAAATGCATAGGACCCAGGCATGGAAATGTTCCATTCATTTGGTGGTCAGTGTTTTAATGTTTAGAAGCTCACCGCTCTTCCAAGCAGCTGTGATAATAGGTCTGCTCTCTTCTGCCTTTTTCTGATTAGTATTCTCATCAGTCAGGTACATAAAGCATGAATTTTTGGCCCCTAAATTTCTTAACTACTGTCTCTATCAATGCTCCAACAAAGCCTCCTGGTTATAATTACGAGTGAGGAAAATTAGGACCTAAGAAGCAGAGGACCTCCATGCAATGACATCTGCCTTACTACTATAGCAGGAAGGCTCCGAAGAAGGTTTTATCTTCTTTTGTGTAATCCACCAAAGAGATATCGCTGACATTCACCATCAGCTTGTCCCCTTCATTCAAGGAGAACATGGCCCCTAGGTAGATGGGTTGGAACCAGTTGCTGCCTATTTCACACACTGACTTGGTCCCCATTAGGAGCTGGGTTGGTTCGGGGTAGCTGTCTGTTACCTTGGTGATGACCACAATGATGGAGTCTGGCTTGTTGGGTCTCCTTCCTTGGCTGATTTCAGCACACTCGGATGTGGTCCCTCGGAATGTCACCTGGGAGTAAACAAAGTAGTCTCCCGACTCTGGGATCACCAGGAATTTGTTGGTGTAATTCATCCGGTTCTTGGTGAAGGCCAAGCCAAGTTCATGTTCCCAGTGCAGAGCTGGGAACTGATTTTTCAAGGGCTGCATGGGAGTCTGTCTCACAACTGCAAAGACAAGAGGGTGGTTTCATTGCTTGTGTCAGGATCTAAGGAATTTGCTAAAAAGAATCTAACATCATTTTCAAAGAGTAAAGAGACGGGATAAAACCAACAGCTAACAGTCTCCTTGAGAAGGAATGAGTAGAGGATGTGTGAATGGACGTACACATTGTTCAGAGAGTAGCATCTTAGGCAGGTGACCTCAAGCAAATCACTTTGCCTCTCTGGACTTGAGTTTTCCTGTTTGATAATTTTGAATTTTTTTGAGCCCTCTGATCTTGGAAACCAACGAAGGTTAAAAAAAATCTCCTACCCTCCTTGTTCCAGGCACCTGAAATTCTGTCCACCCTCAACCTGATCCTCAACCTGAGCCAGCCTCCTGAAAGTATGCTGGCCTCAGGATAAAGCATTCACTGAGCTAATCAAGCCAACCTTCCATCTCTCTTCTCCATACACGGTTCTTTTTAGCTGTGTGTACTCCCCTCTATAAAAGGAAAACCCTTCAGCCTAACTCTTGAGACACTTGCAGACTTTATGGCCTGAGGTCCTTCCATTTGCAATAGTCTCTTCCCTCTCCGACCTCCCCACTTTGCAATAATCCTTTTGCGTAAAGTGTTTATTAAAGAGGATTTGTTTTTTGATGTATTTTTCCTTAAAAACAACAAAAGAACAACAACATTTAAAAAAAAAAAAAAAGGAAAAGGAGATAATACCAATGGAAAGGATTAAGAGATGATGTGTGAGGAACATCTTCTAAATTACATTCACTTTTACTAGCCTTTTGGTTTCGGAAATGCTCTGCTACTGAGAGAGATGTCAGAGAGAGACATGTTCCTTATCACTCCCTTCCAATGCCTATTCCAAAGCCACATGAAACACAGGAAGTAATTAATAAAAAATTAGCATGCAGAACACCAGAGATCCAAAAGATTTTGCAAATGCTTCTCCCACATCAAAAGGGCCAAAATGTAAGCCAAAATACCACAGACTTGAGGAGTGAAAGAGACCAGGACTCTGGACCACCCAGGCCCTGTTCTAATCCTGACTCTATAACATGGAGGCTCTTCTCTTTGAAACTCAGTCTCCTGTCTGTGAACTGGAGACAAAGCTCTCTCATAGTCTTGTTCTAAAGAGCAGATGAATGGAAGAGATGTGGACCTTTTTCTCATGATGGCTGGATACAGTGTTACTTCTATATATATTTATTCTCTTTCCCCAAATAAGCTAACATCTTTCATTTTGACAGATTAAAAAACAAACATTTTTCATTTTATATGTACTTTATATGTTTTTATGTTTGCATTATTTAAAATGGTGGCTCAGACAGTAAAGTATCTGCCTGCAATTCAGAAGACCTGGGTTTGATCCCTGGGTCGGGAGGATGTCCTGGAGAAGGGAATGGCTACCCCCTCCACCCAGCATTCTTCCCTGGAGAATTCTATGGACAGAGGAGCCTGGTGGGCTACAATCCATGGGCTTGCAAGGAGTTGGACACAACTGAGCAACTGACATTTTCATTTTCACATACATTACATAGAACAAATGAATGAATGCTTTTTTGAGGTTTTGTCTATAGCAGAAAAAAAATGAATAGAATCAAACCATTGATTCAAACCATTGATTTCAAATAAGATAACCTGCAATAAAACTGGTACTTTTCAGAAAAAATAAAAACACATTTTAATACACTGCTGCTACTGCTGCTGCTAAGTTGCTTCAGTCCTGTCTGCCTCTGTGCGACCCCATAGATGGCAGCCCACCAGGCTTCCCCGTCCCTAGGGTTCTCCAGGCAAGAACGCTGGAGTGGGTTGCCATTTTAATACCCTACAACTGCTTTTGAAGCAATAACCATTATGTACTGTTGGCCACGGTTTGGGGATAGGTTATATTTAAAGAAGTGTTCAGCAAACTTCTCACCTGCTAAGTGACCAAAACCTGGTTCCTGGATTTTCTAAAGTGTCTTTCCCGTTGCTGACGAGACTGTGACTCCTTTTGCGATTCTGACACACGTTTAGAGTGTGCGTGGGCTTCCCTGACCCCGCACTGAGTGGCTCATGGAGAGCTCCGCTGTTTCTCTGCAAACCCTGTGGGAGACACTGTTACCAGTCCCCCCTGAGAGCCTCCACTCCTTCTTTGTGGGTGAGGCAATAGATTTACAAAAGTCATCTCCTGGAACATCCCTGGCAGTCCAGTGGTCAAGACACCACGTTTCTGCTTCAGGGGACATGGGTTCCATTCCTGGTCAGGGAATTAAGATCCCGTATGCTGAGTACAGTCAAAAATTAGAAAAAAAAAAAAAAAAAAAAACCAAAATAACAAAACTTAATTTCAGATGATTCGAAGCAAAAGCATTTATTTTCCAGACAAAGTCAGTTCTGTTAAATTGGTATGCAATTAGCTAGGTCAACACAGCAGCAAGCAGGTTTTTGAGTAGCAAGTATGTTGTAGTGGAAATAGTTGGAGTCAGTGTCAGATCTCAACTCTTCCTCGTCCTGTGACTTGGGAAGGTGAATTTAGTTGTCCGAGCCTCAGTTTCCCCATCTTATTGGGCTAATGTGCAGACTGAAAGAGATCATGAATGTAAAATGTCTACCACGGTGTTTAGTTTTTGAAAGTGTTAGTTGCTCAGTTGTGTCTGACTCTCTGAGACCCCATGGACTGTAGCTCACCTAGCTCCTCTGTTCATGGAATTCTCCACACAAGAATACTAGAGTGGGTTGCCATTCACTTCTCCAGGGAATCTTCCTGACCCAGGGATCGAACCCAGGTCTCCTGCATTGCAGGCAGGTTTGTTACCACCTGAGCCACCAAGGAAAACAACGGTGCAGAGACATGAGAAGCTCGGGAAAACTGGGCTAGATGCCTGTCCCAATTTCCATTCCCCCCATTCACCAGGAAAAGGAGCGGCATCTCCATACTTGGCTTCTGGGATTTTCCTGCCCAGCCTGTTCAGCATCTCCCATTCTCATAGGTAAGTGGTGAGTGACAGCAACTGACATCCCCCTGGTCCTCATCCTCACTTAGGACTCAGGCACATGTGGGCCCCAGGGATATCCCTTTGTGGGTTGCAGACTTTGTTATAGGTCAGAAGAATATGCTTCTTTTAACTCTCTAGTATTTCAGCGGGCTTTTAACACATCCTTCTGCACTGTCTTGCGCTTGTCTCTGGAGTCTTAGAAGTTTGTGTGACTCCAGACACTAGGTGTCAGGAATGTCGACCTGGGACTCTGACTAACTGGTGATGCTAAGAGATTGCTCTTAATCTTTTCACATCAATGAAAATTCTTTAGAAATACCTAGCTGAATGTAAATGTCCAATAACTTCATCTTGAATAGAGCACAGATGGACTCAATAACTTGGCAGCTCAGGGGAGCATTCATCTTTGACTAGATTTATAATTATGTGACTCTCTGAATCTGAGGAAAGTCATTTCTGAATGACCAAGTGTGAGAATGAGGGGAGAAATGATAGAGAAGGAGGAGAGCTGATAGAATCTGAAAGAAAATGCCCAAGAAACAAAGGGGCTTTGGACCCTTCAGGGGAGGAAGAGATCTGAGAACCCTTGACTGGGAGAAGTCTTGTTACCAAGGGGTGTGGTTTCCAGTTTACAGCTACACGCTTCAGTTTTGGCAAACGCTGAAAGAAATCTCAGGCCCTTGGCCCATAGTCTCTTCGAAAACACAGTCAGAAGAATTACCTGTCAGGTGTGCCCTTGGCTTCTCCCTATCAGCTCCAGGAGGTGCGTCTATGAGGAAAGGAGAGATGCTTGTATGAGTGGGAGGGTGACTGGAGTTGAATTTGGGGAGTTGCATGGTGCCTGCAACCGGAGAGAGACAGTCTTCTCCTCCCGCTTGGCTCAGGGTGTTTTTTTTTTCCCCCAGGGGCAGGGCAGCCTCAGAAGAAATAATCTTGAACACAAATGAACCTTGACTCCATGACTTTGGCCAAGTTATCCAACCTGAAACTCTGTTTTCTCATATCTAAGGTGGGCACATCAATTCCTACCATGGATGATGAGTGCTCAAAATGATTCCTGGCACATGGCTGGTGTTCAGCAAAGCTCATCTTGCCTTTCCTTTGCTTCTGTCAGTTCTGTGGGAGCTGATTGGCCTTCCTTATAGTCCCTTCATCTGTATCCTCTGAGCCATCTGAACATGCTAACAAAACTAGTTGGGGACTGCTCTGTAGCTATGTGACCTTGGCAAATCCCCTTCCCTCTCTGGACCTCTGTTTCCCTGTCAGTTCTCAGAGATGATTATATTGGATAAGTGTGTTCTAACTGTAGTAATAAAGATGATGTTATTGATGATAAAAGGAAAGATTATTGTATACATTTGATGTGCTAGGTATTACAAAAATACCTTTCCAGGAATTAACTGAATCCACACTAACTTTGGGAGGTCGGTAGTATTATCACCATTTTTATAGGTGAGTAAACTGAGCCTGAGGAAGGTGAAATTATTTGTTTAAAGACTATCAACTCCATAGGTCATACACTTGGCCACGGCACCATTCTGCCTTCCTAGTGACTGAGGAGGAGCCTCACTTTTCCTCTGAGTCTGCATCTGAACTTCCCATGTATCAGAACTGCAAGAAACATTCTTGCACCCCACAAGAAAAGGCATAAAATATGAACACACTTACAAGCTCGCTGATGTGAAGGTCCAATCTCCTGTTCTTTTGGAGTCTGTTGGGAAAGAAAGACATGATTCAGGTCATCTGTGGTCCTTTTGACCCACTGCCCGTGTCATGAGCACAGTGAAGATGCTGCTGCTACCCAGCCTTGGTGTGCAGAGATAAGGGAAATGGGCATAAGAACATTGGGTTGATGGAAGCCTTGCAACCAAGCTCTCTCCCTTCCTCTTCCTGCACCCCAATGACCTTTCTCTCTCCGAGGCTTGTCTCTGAAGCTCAGCTTTAAAATTTTGTCCTGAGAGCTTTTCCTGCTCCATACTAGGGCACTCTGACATCTTATCATTGCTTCTATTATTTGAACAAATAGCCACACTTGCTTTATTTTCTTTTCTTCAGCACAATTTAAAAATTGGAACTATTGCCAAAAATGAGACTGAAAAAGAAATGACTATACTGTCTTTCTCATCATCACCCTCCACAATTCTGCCTATTGCTTTGTAATATGTGAAGAATTTTTCATTCTTACAATCCTAGTTTGTGAGCCATTTCAGATACCAAAGGGTAGTTGAAGAGTAACTGCTCTGGGGGGTAGACAGACTGGATTTGAATCCTGGTTCCACCATTTATTAACAGTATAATCTTGAGCAAGATACTTCTACTCTGAGCTTTGGCATTTTCATTTGAAAAATGGGAATAACAACATCCCCAACAACAGATAACTCCTGGGTCAGAGATGAAGAAAATGTATGAGTCAGCGCAGAGAAGGCCTAGGAAATGAAGAACCACCACTCATAAGACCTGCATACGAACTCAGGAGCAAAACTACGTTCTTAGTTTAGGAATAAGATCACTGTCTTACATTATCCAGTGTTCTCTTCTCTGCTACAATTTTGACTCAACTCAGAGTCTTCTGATTTGGTTCTTGTAACTGCATAGTCCACGTGACCACTGATCATAGTGTCACCATGAACACTTGATTAATTCTACATTTTAAAATTCGTGTGTGTATGTGTGTGTGTGCTTGTGAATGAGAAACTGTGTGAGTAAGAGAGAAGACAATTTCCTCAGCGGGAGAGGGTGTAAGTGTGTTTTTGCATCTGTGTGTCTGCACATGTTGTATGTACGGATTCTCTGCATATGCGTATGTGCTCTTACGGATGTAACTGTGTTGTCGGTGGGTCTAGGTCTGAGCAGTTCTGTGATAACAGTGATTTTGTTAGAGACCAGACCACCAGGCTTGTGTTACTCCCAAGACACGTTGTCTAACTTCTACTAGAACCGCCCCCGCCCCGAATTGTCTAATGGCTTTCTCCCTTTCCAGCACCCTTTCCTCCACTTCCTACTTCTGTTGATGGCACCGCTACTGCTTCTCTTCAGTTACCAAGCCTGAAATTTGCTTCTTTGTTCTTCCATGAACCCAAGTGTTATTTTGTTTTGAAAAATTTGTCATTCATGCCTCCACTCCAGGTTTCAGCACACTGCTCTCCTGGATCCTTCCCATAGCCTCCTAACAGGTCTTCCTCCACCTGGTTCCTTCTTTACCTGAACCCGTCTCTTAACCCGCCTTCAAAGGGCTTTTCCTGAAGCATCACTTTGAGATACAACTCTGTTCCTAAGCCTTCAGTGCCCCCTGTAACCTTTCGGACACAGCGCTAAATACTTATGTTGGAATTAAAGTCCCAGCTGCCGTCCCAGTCTTGTTATCCTATGTTTATCTCTCTCCATGTTCTCTTTGGCTTCTCTGGTGGCTCAGCAGAGAAGAATCTGCCTGCAGTGCAGGAGACATATGAGACACAGGTTTGACCCCTGCATCAGGAAGATCCCCTGGAGGAGGGCATGGAAACCCACTCCACTGGTCTTGCCTGGAGAATCCCATGGACAGAGGAGCCTGGTGGGCTACAGTCCATGGGGTCCCAGAGTCGGACACGACTGACGTGATGGAGTAAGAGCAGCAGCAAATTCTCTCTACTCTAGTCATGAGAGGCAATGCAGTGAATGACTCCAGAGCCCTGGAGGAGGCAGGAAATGCAGCCTTAGTTACTCACTGAGTGCTGGCACTGTGCTGTGCTAAGCCCTGTATATGTGTTACCTCCTTCCTGCTGGCGCCGAGTCTGAAGTGGGTGCTGTTTATATCCTCATACTGAAAAGTAGGCCTAGGGACACCGAGAAAGTTGCCCAGTGTCTTATATCTGGAAAGTGGACGAGCAGGGCTTTAGCCCAGGCCAGCTGACTGCAGAATCCTAAGTCCTCAGCCATTATTCCTTCTAACTTCTGGGCAAGTTCCTCATCTGCTGAGGTGGATGGATAAGGGCTAGAGGTTCCATGCACTGTGGCAGTGGGGGAAACACAGAGTCCAGAAAATAGGAACTTGGCCCAGAAGTGGGAGAATCAGGGGGAATTACCCTTGGACTGAGTCTTGCAGGTATTAGCCGGGTAATAAAGATAATGACCATTTTAGACAAGGCCAGAAGCTTGTGCAAGAGTGAAGAGGCTCAACGGAGCATGGGAGCAGTTGGGAAACTGGGGTGTCTGCTGCCAGATGAACACATTATATGCTTTTAGCATAGCGTCATGAGCACAATCATCTTTGAACACTTAAACCCAATCAACATGATGACTTATCCAACATGAATAACTTTGATGAGCTTGGGAGGTAGGGAAGCAGCCTAGAAATGAGCTTACTCTGTAGCCTGCTTCCTTACTTGTTATTGACAGAGCTGATAAAGGACTTGATCCTTTGGCAAGGTAGAAAACTGAAGGTGAGTTTTCAGAGAGAACTGGGTAGCCTGGTTGCATCCCCTAGTGTAGGAAACGGTACCTTCCCTGGTTGGCCTTCTACTTCATTTAGTTCTCTGCTGAGAGATCTTTGTGAACATCCTGCTTACTTTTGTCTAAGCAGACTCTCAGCTAAGAGTCTGGAGCATTTCCTTTGGCTCAGAGTCCGACTGTCTTCAGCACGAATTTGGGAGTGAACATATTTTCCTATTTGCTCTGTTGGATTTCTGTATCTTGGGCACACATTTTATTTTTGTATATGGATGGATGTGTGTGGGCTTGAAGTGGCCCACCCAGCACACTGCCAAACATCTGGAGGCTGTGATAGTGCCTGCCAGTTGGAGGTTTGAAGAACAAAGCATTCTAACAAAGAATCTCCAAGGAGAACATCAGCTGGGACTCTCTTTCCAAGAACAGCATCTAAAGCCTTCCGTTGCTATTCCTCTCTCTTTCTTTAAAAAAAATGATTTATCTATTTTTTTTTTTATTTATTTATTTTTTTCGCCCGGTCTCAGTCCGTTCTCAGAACACGCTCCATCACCTAGTTCCCAGAACTCAGATTGCGCAGTGGTCACGTCATCATCGACCATGATTTATCTGTTTTTGTTTCTGGCTGTACTGAGTCTCTGTTGCTGTACGCAGGCTTTCCCTAGTTGTGGCAAGCGGGGGCTTCTCTGTGCTGTGGTGCGTGGGCTTCCCACTGCGGTGGCTACTCTTGCTGAGGAGCACAAGCTCTCGGGCACACGGGCTCAGTCGTTGCAGCTCATGGGCTCCAGAGCGCACGCTCAGTGGTTGCGGCCCATGGACTTAGCTGCTCCCGCGACATGTGGAGTCTTCCTGCATCAGGGATTGAACCCGTGACCCTGGTATTGGCAGGAGGATTCTTATGCACAGTAACACTAGGAAAGCCCAATTTTTCTCTTAATAATCACTCTATCGTGGAAGGAAGATGACTATGATGAGATGCAGGAATGAATAAACAGGAGATTTGAGAGGACGAAGCAGAACGTTTTCAAGGCAAGGTTTATGCACGTGTCCTGGCTCAATGCCTGCTGCTCTCAAGGTGGTTGCTTAGAAAAAATGTCAGTAAGTGGCTTACTGTCTTCCAACCCTGACTCCTCTTTATCACTTCTGGTTATTCTGGGGTAGCAAGGAGATGATGGCTCTGGAGAAATGCAGGTTACTGCAACATTAGCTCACATATCTGAATAGATACGGAATCCAAGAACACCCCTGAGAAATATGATTTATCTATTTCCCATTAAATGCCTTCTCAAATCACTGGCTGAGAACAAGGATCCAAGTTTTATTTCCCCTTAAGAGCATTTATCACTCCCTCAAGTGCTGTTGCTTATTTGTGGGCTTATTGCTTTTCTCTCTCTAGCAAGACTTGGGCTGGCTTGCTCACCCCCACATTCCTAGCACCTCAGACAGTGCCTGGCTGTCCCACTGGATTATCCAACTGATGCTCAGGCACCGGAATGACAGGCAGAAGAGAGAGCAGAAGATGGAGGAAGATTCAGTTTCAGTGACTCTAGCCAGAATTTTACAACTTAGAAATCCAAAACTTTGCACGTATTCTAAAACTTAGAATAGATTGTTTACCACTGCACCACCTGGGAAACTGAGTGGTAAAGAACCTGCCTGCCAATGCAGGTAAGACAAGAGACCCAGGTTTGATCCCTGAGTTGGGAAGATCCCCTGAAGAAGGAAAGGGCAACCCACACCAGTATTCTTGCCTGAAAAACCCCATGGACAGAGGAACCTGGTGGGCTGCAGTCCATAGGTTCACACAAAGGCAGACATGACTGAAGTGACTTAGCAGCAGCAGCAACTCAACTAACCATGATCTATTACTTCAGACATTTTGGAAATTCTATAATACCTCCAACAAGGAAAAAGGATGGAGGGAAGGAGGAGACTGCAATCTAGTCGAGGGCTCCTTGGTGCCAGGTACCGTTCAAGTGCTTTTGTGCTCGCCTCATCTAGTACTCCAGTTGCTCTCAGGAGAGGTTACCACCTCTTCATCATCTTTATAAGTCAAAGGCAAAGAGTTCATGGAGGGCTGGGGATCTGAACCTTTAGACCAAGTACAGACTGGCACATGTCAGGAGCCCCATAAACATTAGCTGACTACATTATGTCCCCTGAGTATATTTTAACTAATGACCCACTTAGCCTTTCTCCCATAGTCTGTAATTACTCCATAGTAAATTTATAAACAGGAAGAGACGTCTATTTCTTAGCATCACAAATACCACAGTTGCAAAGGCATCAATGCTTTATGACCCATAACATTCTCCCAGCACTTCTAGGAGAAACACACAGATGCTTATTGCCTTGCCTTTTACTTCTGCAATTTCCTGTTGGTATTTGCACAAGGATATACCCAACCCGGAAATGTTTGATGCCAAGGCCATTTCATTTCATCCGCCTCCAAGGTGTGCTGGATGGAGCTTTACATGCAACACTCCAAGTGGTGCAAGGCAAAGAATGTGGTGTTTGCAGCCCAACAAAAGGTGAAAATCTCAGTTGTATTATTTCCTAGTTGTCACAGCTGTAAAGAATCTGCCTGCAATGCTGGAGATGCAGGAGACGTGGTTCAGTCCCTGTATTGGGAAAATCCCCTGGAGGAGGAACTGGCAACCCTCCCCCTTGTTCTTGCCTGGAGAATCCCATGGACAGAGGAGCCTGGTGGGCTGCAGTCCATAGAGTCGCAGAGAGTTGTACGTGACTGAGCACACACGCATGATAACCTCAATGAGACAGTCTCATCGATAAAAGCAAATTGATTTTTTCCTCCCAGGACTGTTGTGATGGCTAAGAAAGACCATGGGCATAGACTAGAAAGTCAGTTCATTTTCCTTCTTGGTTTGGGTTCAGTCAGTCCTTGCGGTATGTGTTGTTGGTTCCCCATACCTTCGCTTCATCCCACCACTGCAGTGGTAAGCAGAAGCCACCTTCGGGTCTCTTTATGACTAGCGACACATTTGGATCCTTTTGACGCTCTGGACGACTCCCTCCTTCTCCCAACCGGAGAGGCCTCCTTAGTCCAGTTTGCTTCTAGACTCCTGCCCTTTCTAAGTCTACTACAGGACTTGAAGGATTGGGATATAGCCTCACCCAATCAAACCCCATGCTTGTTGCTGCTTTCAGCTGTGGGGCCTCATTAAGGACACCCAGGCTGTGGGGTGACCTCTGAGAGCCACGGTGCTGCTGCCGCTGGGCTGCCTGTGCTGTTAGAAGAGGACGCTGGCCTTGAGTGATGCGTATGTTTATAAGAGGGAATGGGTGGATCATGGAGTCACTAGCCAGGAGCTGCAGTGGAAGTGTGGAATTCACATACCTGCTCAGTTGCCCTCCCTTCCTTTCATTTCTGCAGTGCGCCCTCCCCTCCTCTGGATTCTCTGCACTTTGCCTCTGGTCTGGCCTTGGGAGTGGGCTGGGTTTCTCCTTCAGGTGTGCCCAGACTCCCCGAGGCTACAGCAGAGGCAGCCACGGAGTGCTCAGTGTTCTGCAGTTTACGAAGCGCATTTCCCTCAACTGTGTTTCCTCTAGGCAAGCAAAGGAGCTTAATCCTTTCCTCATCCAACAGAGGGAACAGCTTCCGTGAAATAAAACACTTAAAGGTGGACTCAGCAGAAAAATGATGTCTGTGGAGCATCTACCATATGGCACTAGCTTTCTGGACTTCGTGCAGAATTCTCAGCACAGCGCTATGAAGAAAGTGGGTTACTGTCCCTCGTTGATAGGTGGGGAGTTTGAGGCTTTGGGAGGTCAGGTACCTTGTGCATTCCTCCATTCTCTCCTTCCAGGAAACACTTATGAGTGCCTGCTGTATGCTAGGGACTGCTAGGTGTCCCCAGAGGAGAAAGGGAAGTCGCGTTTTTGAGCACTTATTATGTGAAAGGCATTTTCTAGGGTATCATTGTTAAATCCTGTCTGACTACCCCCAGAAAGTGAATAATTTGCTGGCTTTATACTCAGAGGCAGACTAGCATCATGGTTAAGAGGAAGGAACATGCACAGGGGTTCTGATCCCAGTATCACTCCGTGTGTGGTTTAGATTTTCTAAGCCTCAGATTCATCTTCTCTAAAACAGAGATAATAGCAGTCCTTTCTTCATTGCGTGATTTCAAGGAGTCACCGAGGTGATGCACTAAGCATCAACAGCAGACGTTCATTGCACGCGTTATATGCCGGATCCCTCATGTGCTTGTCTCAAAACCCTAAATATGAAAAAGCTTAGAATGGAGTCTGGTATATAATAAATTATAATGTGCCTAGTCGCCCAGTCATGTCCGACTCTTTGTGACCCCAAGGACTGTAGCCCACCAGATACCTCTGTCCATGGGGCTTCTCCAGACAAGAATACTGGAGTGGGTGCTCCTCCATGGGATCTTCCCAACCCAGGGATTGAACCCAGGTCTCCCGCACTGCAGGCGGGTTCTTTGCCATTGAGTCTCCAGGGAAGCCCATAAATCATAACAAGGCCGCAGCTGTGGCCTGGAGGGGCCATGGCTCTCCCTGTAGTGTGTGCCGTGCTGAAGCTTGAGCTGGCATCACTATTGGGTCCTGCTGATCCGAGGGAAACCAAGGCGTCTCAGGGGCCATGTGTAGGAGAAGGAGGGGTGGGAGGGGTGCAGGGAACAAGAACCAGGAGCCCTGCAGGGATTTTCAGGAAGGGCTGGAACTGAGCTTGGAGGGGACCAAGGAGAGGTGAGGAGAGTGCGTGCAGATGATTCTAGAAGTAGGACCTGCAGGAAAGGACCGAAGCTGATGGTGGTGCAGCCCTGAGAAGTCGTCCTCCCGTGGCATTCCTGACACTTCATCACACAGCACTGAGTGCCCGACCTGTGGGTCTGTGCCAGGCTCGGGCTGAGCCAGTGTGGTGCATTCAGCTATGCCTGGAGCGCAGACTCTGTGTGCTGGAGGGAAGATGAAGGCCTAGGCTCCGGGCACCCATGGGCCAGAGTCGGGGATGCGGACAGCCACTAAAGGCCAAAAGAACGCCAAGGCCATGCTCAAGAGCAGCTGGGAAAGGATGGATTGGAGTGTGGGTAAAGGGGGAAAGACCGGGGTGGAGAAGGAGGTATGAAGACAGCTCACAAATATCAGAGACCAAGAAAAGCCTTCCAGTGCCAGAACCTGCTCTCTGGACTGCTGATGGCAGATTCCAGGAAGGCTGCTGAAATCGTCCTCTGTGACGTAATTTCCATGAGCAGGGAAGTTCCCGGAGCCTAGTTGCTACAATTGCTAATACTCCACTCCCTGCCAGATACTTTAAGTGTTTTATTTCTAATTATCCCTATTTCATACATTAAAAAGCTGAGGCCCAGGAAGATTAGGTAACATGGCTAAGAAGTGGCTAAGCCAGAATTCAAATCGGGTTTGAACTTTTGACTGATGGTTTTTCCACAATGCAAATCTGTCTGGCATTCTTCAAGAGTCTCAAATGCTTCACTGTGTCTATTTTCTTTTTCTTTTTTTTTTTTCTGTATAAGTAACAAATATATTTTGTCCAAAAGGTTATGGGTTCAAAAATATCTTCCTATTTCCTTTGTTACCCAGCCACCCAGTTTCCCCACTTGGATACTAACAGAGTTATCAGTCTGTTTGATCCTCTTCCTTGAGATAGTCTATGCATTTATAGACACATTCATATATATTAATATGCATTATCTTTTCAGAAAATGAAGTATTTCACATTCTATATGCTGTTATGTACTTTGCTTTTTTTCACCTAACATATGTCTTCAAGAAATTCCCACCCTTTCATACACAGATGCTTCATTTTAGTTTCCCATTGCATGAAAGGACCATGGTATATTTAATTGATGTTACATTTATGATCACTTCATCTGGGTGTGAAGTGATCTCAAATCTAATTTTCATTTCTTCTCTGCAACTTACTGGATAATATGTTTGTCACACTGAATCTTTCCTAACACATTCCCTGAAGGTAGAGTCCAGTTTAAAGTAGTTTCTTTTTTTAACAGTGCTGGTAACTGTTTTTGTTGCTGCTACAAGAAACCTGGAAGACTACTCACAAGTTGCTGTTGCTTTTCCAGTCTAGCCTAGGGTCCCAGAAAGAAAGGAATTGGTCCTGCTTTCTGGTAGAGTGAGGTCAAGCAAACACAAACACAGGATCTAATTCTAGGCCTGTCCCTGACCTGCTCTGTGACCCTGGACTTTTCCTTCTCTTCTCTGATGCTTGGTTTCCTGAACTGTAAAACGAGGACATTTGACTAGATCAAGGGTCAGCAAACACTTCCTGGAAAGGGCTGCATAGTAAATATTAACTCTGCAGACCACAGAGCCTGTCACAGATATTTAACTCTGCTGTTAGTATGAAAATGCCCAGTGTGTAATGTGTCCAGTGTGAGCATGTTCATTGTGTAAGCGAGTGGGTGTGGCTGTGTTTCCACCAAACACAGTGGGTGAGATTTGGCCCATGGGTCATAGCTGTTGACCCTTGGACTAAGGGCATTTCCATCTTTTAATTTCTGTAAATCTCTGTGAAGAGCTCGTCTACTAAGGGAAAGGAAGGGACAAACACCCAGCAGTGCCTAGATTGCCAAGGACTTTCGAGGGGCTTTATGGAGTGTCCTTAGAATCCTCAGGGCTCTTCTGTGGGGTGGGTATGATGGGAAAGCTGAAACTTGGGGAGCTTCTGCCTGTTGCTCACTCTCTTCCTTTCAAGCCCTTTTGAGCCTCCTCTTCTCAAGCCTCAGCTCTCTTCTAAAGCAGACTAGAAAAGATCCTCAGGGATGCTGGCCTCCTACGGGTGTTACATGGGTGGAATGAGGAAGTCCCTTAGTGCAACCCTCACAGGGGGAAGCGGCCAGGTGAGGACCTGGAGCAGAGCAGAGCACTAGAGCCCTGAGGGGACCTAGGGAAGTCAGAGGGGCTGAGGAGCCAGAGGCAAGAAAGAAGGGTGAGGGGTAGAAGATGAAGCCACCATGGTGGGGCCGTGACACAATGCAGTGCAAAGGTTCCCAAGAATCACTGTGGCTCCCGTGGGGAGAGTCAGGGTCAGGCTCCTCTTTACAGAGATCTCTCATTTTGCAGAGTTCTCCTATTCCCTATGCTCCTCAACTCCCCAATACACAAGGGTGACACCCTCTCTCATCCACGCAAAGGGGAAAATGGAAGGTGCTTTTGTTGGCTGAAAGCTTGATTGTGGTTGGGGCGGTGGAGGAGGGGAGGTAACAGAGAAACCAAGGCCCTGGATTTGCCGACTCTGGAGACTGTGCTCCGTCCCCCTAGGCTGTGACCTTGGGTGCTCCGCTGATGCTCTCGCTCCAAGCTCCCCATCTGCCAAATGCCTCTGTTCCCCCTCACACTGCCTCTCTGGGTTGGGATGAACATCCAGCGGGATCATGTGTGTGAGCTCGCGCTACACGTGTGAGATGGTAGCTCATAGCGTGTCATCATTATTGTCTTTGCTGTGTGATCATCAGCTTATCCTCTGCTGCTCAGCTGGCTCTTCAGGCCTGTGAACGTATTTGAAGGTCTGGGTGACCCTCCTCTCTTAATTTTTCTTGTGTTAGCATTGATTTGCCTGGGCCTGAAAAATCATTCCATAAACAAGCTCAGATTCCGTGGCTCTCACTGAAGGCTGTGGGCAGAAGATGGTGTTGTGGGGCTGGGTAGGGGTGGTGAAGAGGAGGAGGAGGCCAGGATGGGGACGCAGAGGGGAAGCCTGTGGAGGGGAGGATGGGGAAGGTGGTGATTTGCCCCTAGGGGCATCTGGTGCAGTCCCCTCAGGCAGATCACAGTGGGGCTTTGTATCTGCAGGGCTTGCGGAATGTTTCAGGCTCTGAGGGAGACAGGTCTGGGTTTGAGATGTGGATCTAGGTCTTACTAACTGTGGCATCTAGGTCATAAGGACAAGTGCAAATGAAAAATAAGAGGCTTTGTTCCCCCTGTTCAAAATAAGGGAAATTTCTTTCTCTTCCTCTTTCCTCGAGCATTTATGTTAGAAAACCCATAAGTGCTTTCTCTTTGCTTTGGAATGTATAGAAACTCTTTCAAAGACCACATAGGTCTCTTCTCGCCGCCCCTTCCCTGGACCTGAGGGCATCTCTCTGAAATGTGAACATCAGGAAAGATAATGCCCCCACCTCCCAGTTTCATTGCAAAGGTAGGCACCTAATTTAGGTGGGCACCTCGCTTCGAGTTGCAAAACTGCCTTCTATCATAGAGAAAGTAGAAGTTGGCTTTTCCTCTGGAGAAAGCCCATCAGCTACCACAGATGGTCACTCCAATTACAGGAAGTTTGGATGAACTCTGTGTGACAACCGGTGCTGTCAAGTCCTCTTAACGTGTTCTTGTAGCTCTCCCCACATTTCCAACATGTAAACTGCACCTGCACATGCTTCATTAGTGCTGTCAGAGTACGAATAGTAGAATCCTTTCTGGTAGGAAGAGAAACAGGCAAAGACACACACAAAGAAGCCTCATGCCTACGGACACGACTGGAAGCTACTGAGCTGGGGTTCAGAGTCGGGCGGCTAAGAACCCTGACATTTCATCGTGATGTCTACCCAAGCTGTCCTGCTAAACTGATTTTCCGTCTTGAATCCCACTGTCTTCCATCTCCTCTGAGCTGATTATTGTCTGCTAGCCTCTCTGGGTCCCCTCTCTGTCCTGTGCCTGGCGAGTCTGCCCTCCTGGCAGACTGCCTTCCTGGCTCTTTTGAACCCAGCTTCCAGCTGAGTCTGCCCAGTGGGGTGAGAGGCTGGTACCAGATGCTGGTCAGTTTTCCTTGCCCGCTTTCTGTTGCCTCCCTGCTGCCCCTCCAGGCAGGCCCTCTCCTACAAGTTAGGTCTCCTTGGGTTCTTTTAAAGCGCCTCCCTCTGCTTGCCTCTTCAGGTCAAGAGGCGGTGACCAGCTTGATACCGTTGGTAGCACCAGGAGGCTGCCAGCCCTGCGGTTCCCATTTAATCCGTCTGCGTTTTAGCAAACTGACCTTTCTTTGAACCCCTTTTAATTAAACTCTCTAAACATTCTTATTTAAGTCTCTTCTTTGAACAGGGCTGGTGTTTCTTTTCAGGACTCCAGTTCCTGCCTGCTCCCCAGCCTTAACCTCATTTCCCTTTCTCTTTCTTCTGACCAAGAAGTTGTATAGCCTGACCAAACCACAACTCCAAAAGTCCCCGCGTGTTCACTCTCCAGGGAGATTGGTTTAGCAATGACAGAACGGAGTGTTAACTTCTGCATCTCTTGAGTGCATACAATAGGGCAGGCACGTGGTTCCTTCACTCACAAGGCTTCCTGTCTAGTCCCAGCTTGTGCCTCGACTCTCTTCCTGACTGGGTACGTCACTGGCCCCCGTGGGACCACAACATCCCACCCGATGGGCCTTTAGATCCGCACGCCTTGGGCAGTCGTTTGAGGCAGAGACAGGGTTTTCCGTCAGAACCGAGGAGAGCTCAGGTTGAAAGCACCCAGTGCCTCCTTCAAGAACGCCTAGCTCCTTCCGGCTGACGAGGGGCAGAGTCCAGAATGCTGACGGACTCCATGGTCTGACTTTGTAGGACCAGCCGCGCGGTGGCCTGGGGGTCACAACCCGAGCCCATGCCCTCCTGCGCTCCTGGAGTTCTGAGCAGCGTTTCTGGTCCCCGCCTGCGTCTGCATTCCCCGAAGGGCGGCGTGTGGCCATGGGTGCTGGTGTCCGTCTCGGGGTCCCAATCTCTGCTGACCCTGGTGGGTGGTGAGAGTTACACTCTCACCGTGACTGGTGCAGCGTGTCTCTGCTTTGAAGTCACCAGCAGTGCTTAGCGAACAGGTTTCCAGTTAAACCAACCGAAAAACCTGTTTGCCCCTTGGAATTTAATACTTTGGACTGAAGTTAAATAACTTATCACAGATTATGCAGGAGAGTTGTTGTTGTTTTTTTTTAAGAGGATTGCTTGAGTGACACATTCTTCAGGCTTTGAGGTTTCTGAAGTTCCTAGTCTGGAACTGTTCTCCCCATCACCTGCCAGCACTTTCCAACCATTGCATCATTGCTTTCCTAGACCCAGTATTCTTTCTTTGACTAACCTCCCTGACACCCCACCCCGACCAAGACCAGAGAAATAAATAATCAGGTAGGAGGTTCTCTTTTGAGCTTTGATAAAGAATATTTCCAAACCCAAGAAAAGGGGTTGATTAAATAAATAAATTATAGCACATACATATACAGCAATATAATACAACCATCTATGTCATCATGCTGCTGTGAATTTACTAACAATAAATAAAATCACAATATATTAGGAGACTCAAAATAATCCCATCTTATTGAAAAATGTGAAGTTATATACCCCAGAATGTTAATCGTAGTCACCTCCATGCATTATGGGTAATGATAATTATCTTTTTCCCCTTATCTGTATATTCTATCTTTTTTGACAACTATGTATTAGTTTTGCACTTCCCCCTCATAATTTAGCTTTTTTTTTTTTAAAGAAAAGGAATATTCCCAAATTATCAGTACATTATAAGTATCTAAATGTGTGGCTTGAAGTTCTTTCCAAAAGAAACATCCAAAGGCACAGCTGATACCCTGGAAATGTGAAGGATAAAAGCCGGTTTGGCCTTCTCCACCCTCACACTCTGCCCCTCCCCTGCATTTGGAAGCAAAGCACTGTGATGGTCACGGAGCTCTGTCCAGAGCCGCGGAGGTGGCCAGGGGGCCTCCGGATGTCTGCGGCCCCCCGGCTCACCGAGGAGTCTCGCTTACCTGGCGCTCACAGGCCTCTCCTTGGGCCCGGAGCTGGCCGACGAGCAGGTAGGTGGTGAGTGCAGCCAGGATGGGGATCGACAGCAGGCAGCAGGTCAGAGGCCAGTGGGCGCTGCTCCTCCTGGACGCCAGCCCGACCCTGGCCTTGGGCCTGCAGCCGCCGTCCTCTGGCAGCATTTCCACGCCGGCTGTTTCCCCAAAGCCCGGCCTCAGAGCCTCTGCCATGCTCCTGTGCTCCCAGAGCTGCCTCCAGCTCCTTCTGGGCAGAGACCCCCCATTAAATAGAAGCCCAGCTCTCACAGAGGATGAATTAATCACTGCCTACTCCTCCCCTTGCCCGCCCCCCCTCCTCCCCTTTCCACAACACACTTGGCCCCACCCCACCCTGCTAGGGAATGCACCGCCTACAACAGAAACCAAGTTTGGTTTAAAAAAAAAAAAGAGAAGGAGAAGAAGAAGAAAGCTTTCCCAAGCATATTTATATACAGTGTGCTCATGTGCTCCTTCCTTCATCTACAAAAGGAAGTTAGGAAAGTCCCTGCAGGAGGAGAAAAAGAATTCATCAAGTCAGTGGGTGGAGCCAATGAAAACATACCTGCTCCCTGAGCTGCTGGAGGCCTGCCCGCGTGCCAGTCTGGGAGTGTGCGTCTTCCGGAAGTGAAAGTGAGGATGGGGAGGTGTGCCCTGTGGCTTGCGGACTGACAGATGGAAATCACGCTTGCATCACCACTTTGCAAAGTGCTGCCAAGCCCTCTCTTTTTTAGGTCTCCTAGGAGCTTATCCCCATTGCACAGATGGGATCACTGATGTTCTGAAACGAGAAGGCACCTGCCCTAGGTCAGCCAGGGATGAAGACACAGGAGCTAGGAAGAGGATCGAGTTCTTCCAAATCATGTTTTAAGCTTCTTTCTCACGGTTGCCTGTGAAAGGAAAGTGTATTTTTAGCTTGTGTTGACCAACCTGTGTTTGTCTGAGGCAAGATATAAGGTAATAAGAGGTGACTGTCTATATGGGGAGGACACCCTCTGATGAGTCCAAAGTTGACTGAGCCCAAGCTGGGCGTGCCTGGGGGCCATCACATGTAACAAAGGCTAACACTGATTAACCGCTGGCTTTGTGCCAGTCACTCTTCTGAGTGAGTGAAATGTATCAATGAAATTATTCCATCCTGAGATGACCTTTTGGGGTAGAAATGTTTCTGTTCCCACCTGACAGATAAGGAAATGAAAGTGTAGAGAATAAGTGATAGAAGCAGGCTTGGCACCGGGGGCAGGCTGGTTCCAGAGACTCCTAACCATTACATTACTCTGCACGTCCACGGACACCCACACCCATTCTACCCAGAGTAAGTCATCCCTTCCAGGTACAGGTTGCAGAGGCTTCCTGGAGAAAGAGGTGGCATTGGAACAAGACCTTGAAACTTAGGGAGGGTGATACTGGAGAAGAAGAGAGGGCCCTACAAAAAGGTGGGTTACAGAAAGAGGAAAACTTAAGGGTGTCCTGTGGCGTGTGGTGGAAACCAGTCTGACCAGTGCGTCCATTCGGTGGCTACGTCTGCTTATATCACAGCTGAAACTCTTCAGGCTACTTGGAAAAACCTTACATGACCTACCCACCGTCATCTCCCCTCAAGGTCCAGCTTTTCTCTTGTTATTTTCCAAGCTGTGGTTCCCTCAAATGCACTGTGGACTGCCTGCACTGTTGAATTTGCTGTTCCTCCACTGGGAAAGCTTCCATTTCTTTCCTTTCATATCACCACACTCCTCTATTTTTTTTTTTTTTTTAACTTCACGTAGAAACCTTCCCTGCACCTCACAGCCTCCAAGATGGGCTGAGATGCTCCTCTATGTTCTTACAGCCTCCCATTCTTCGCCTGTAATTGACTATTTCATACCAGACTGTGACTGACTATTTTTCATCACCATCAGTAAAGTATCAAATCTAAGATGGCAGACACGTCCCTTCGTTGTTGCTTCTAACATGGTAGCTGTCACACCATAGAATCTTAACCAACACCTATTGAAATAAGCATCTAACAAATTCTCAAAGAATCCCAGCCAAGGGTGTGTTCCTTGGTTGCCTATTCTTGGTTTAACAAATCTAATAAGAAACTTTTCCTTGAGATTAACCTAAATCTTTGCTATTGTAACTTTTAAACACGTAATCACACTTAGTATCAAATCATCTTGAAGGAATTTATAAATGTGTACTTACCTTTGTAGTTCTTTTTTAGACAGCTGGTGTGCTTGATCAAGTCAAGGTCTTAAAAGTGGTAAGCGTATGGGTTTAAATGAAGAGGTATATATTATCCTCTTCAATATAAGAAGGTCTTGAAAAATGGTGAATACTGAAAACACGAGACTGGGTATTTGCAGACCTGAGTTTTAGTCTCGTGGTTGTGCAACCTTTAGAACTCTAGGAGACTCTCCTCATTCTGATATATCTGGTTATCTGCAAAATGTGGTGACTGAGATTATTGTGGGCTTCCCAGGTGGCACTGGTGGTAAAGAAGCTGCTTGCCCGTGCAGGAGACGTGAGAGACACAGGTTCGATCCCTGGGTCTGGAGGATCCCCTGCAGGAGGGAGTGCCAACTCACTGCAGTAGCCTTGCCTGGAGAATTCCATGGATGAAGGAGCCTGGTGGGGTGTGGTCCATGGGATCGCAGAGCTGGACATGACGGAAGCAACTTAGAACGCAGCACACAACCTGGTTATAATTCTGTTTAAGGGTCAGTGGATTCTGGGTTTGTGCCTGGGGAACTTCTTATGGGAAGAGGATAAGAGTTTTAGGGCATAGACCTATTAGACAACTATTTGAGATAATTGTAGAGGTACATTTACAGAGAGTTGTTAGAAAAAAATAGGGCTTTCCTGGTGGCTCAGTCTGTAAAGAATCTGCCTGCAATGCGGGAGACCTGGGTAGGGAAGATCCCCTGGAGGAGGGCATGGCAACCCACTCCAGTATTCTTGCCTGGAGGGTCCTCATGAACAGAGGAGAAAATACAGAGAGATTCTTTATACCCTTTACTCAGCTTTCCCCAAAGGCAGCATCTTGCATAAGTATAATATCATACCATAATCAGAAAGTTGACATTGATATTCAGATTCTACCAGCTTTATATGCAGTCTTTGTGTATATGTGTTTAGTCCTGTGATATTTGTCACATGTATAGATTCCGGTGACCATCACTACAGTCAAGATACAGAAAATTCTCTACCACAAAGGTCTGGCACGCTGCACTGTATAGTCACAGCTGCCGTCCTCCCCCTCTTCCTCCCTCAACCCCTGACAATCACAAATTTTCTCTCCAACTTGGTAATTATGCTATTTGCCAGATATCATATAAGTGAATCATGCGGTCTGTATCCTTGAGAGATTGGCTTCATTTTTTTTTTTTTTTTTGTTCACATCATTTCCTTGAGGTCTGTCCAAATTATTACATAAATAATACTTCATTTCTTTTAATTGCTGAATGGGGTTCCATGGTATGGATGGACCACAGTTTGTTTAACCAGTTATCCATTGATAAACTTTTGGGTTATTTCCTGTTTAGAGTTAGTAGAGCAGAATTAAGCTGCTATGAATGTACGGGTGTACAGATTCTTGTGTGAACGTGTTTTCATTTCTCTAGAGTAAATGCCCAAGAGGGAAATTGCTGAGTCATACACTTGGCACAGATTTAGTTAATAGGCAACTGCCAGACTTCTCCAGAGTGGTTGTATCATTTTGCTTCCCACAGCAATGTGCGAAAGAGTCAACATCCTTTCTGCATCCTCTTTCCAGAACTTAGAGTTACTACGATTTTTTAATTTTAGCTCTTATGTTAAGTGTATAGGGATATCTCACTGTGGTTTTAATTTTCATTTCCCTAATGGCTAACAACATTGAACATCTTTTCATGCACTTTATTGTTATCTGTATAACCTCTTTGGTGAGACAAACATCTATTTTGGCTGTTACAATGTACTTCTCCCTTCCTCCTTGATTCTCAGTGGAGAAGGAGATTCTCAATTCTAAGGCAGAGGTAAGTAGCTTACAGAGAAATAATGAGGTACTGCACTTGAGTGCAAGATAGTGTTCTAAGTGATGGGCTAAAGCAGTGATGAAAACACATAAAAATCCCTTGTTTCATGAAGCTTATATTCTAGTGTGGGGAGATGGCCAGTAGCACAAAAAATAAGTTGAATTTATGGTATAGTAGATGGTCTTAGTGCTTTAGAAAACAAATTAAAAAAACAGAAAAGAGAGCTAGGGAGTTACCCTAGTTGTAATTTAAAATAAGGTGGTCAGAAAAAGCAACTTTTCCCTGAGAGTGGACATTTGGTTGAAGACCTGGAATGAGGAGAAGCCCTGTGGGTGTCTGGTATCATAGATTGCTCCTGACCTTGAAGCAGGTGAAGCATCAACGTGGTCATGAAGACTGGAACTGTGTCACAGGAGCCTGACCACACAGGGCCTCTGGGGTGGGACCCGGGTAAGACTTGGCTTCTCCTTCTGGGAGATGGGGAGTCTTAGGAGATGTGTTGCAGAAAGTTGGCAGGTTCTGATTTCAACTTCAGAAGGATCATCCTGGTTGCTGTGTGGAGAATAGCCTGAAAGGAGAAGGATGGAATCAGAGAGACTAGTTTGGAAACTATTGAAGTAAACTAGGTGAGGAATAATGGTGAATTGGATAGGGTGGTGGAAGGGAGAGTCACAAGAAATGGCAGATTCCAGATATATTTTGAAATAGAGAAGATATAATTTCTTACTAAGCTGAATGTGAATGAGAGAGAAGAGAAAAATCTGGGTCCAAGTTCTTGCCTGGAGCATCAGAAGAATGGAGATGCTGTTCATGGAGACAAGGAAGACTGTGGGAGTTCAACATCTCAGATCTAGATGTGCATCCTTTAAGGTGATTTTAGACCGCAAGCAGAGAGGACATGATGAGGAGGCAGTTGGATGACAAGTCTGGGGTCCTGGGGAAAGACTTGGGAGAAGACACTCATTTTTGAGTCACTCTTGGGGCAGAATCCATCACATAAATAGTGCCCCAAAGTGGAGGCTCCTCTTTTGATTACAGGTTGTCAGTACAAAGTCTTTAGGACCAGATTTTAAAAAAGCATTAAGCTGAACCATAAGAAATTGCCAATATCAGACCACTTTTGACCTATATTAATAATATATATGCTTCATCATAACTGTCCATTCCAGATGTCTTATATTATGTAACACTCCTAGTGAGTCTGTGCCGGGCCAGCCGGAAGATTTCAGCAAGCAACACTACGCGTTCCTTTAGGCTAAGAAATAAAGAGACAGAACAGATGGGGTCGAGAGGATCGCTGCAGTCAACGATGATTCTTTATTTCTCAGGGTTACATATATACTAAACCAAGAAGAGAGGCATCCCAAAGAAAATTCTTCCCCATGTACATCATCTTTAAGATAACGATCACCAGAGCTCTCTCATGGCGCCAAAGGCATCCTACTTATCTTAAGGGCAGTTGTGCAAAGCTATCTATCTGCGCCTTGTGTGCATTCAAGGCTCACTAATGTTCTGTTAGGAGTTAACTTGGATAGTAAATTCCAGAGGGGTGGCGGGACAGAGAGCTATGTCTGCGAACAGACCCTTGATAATCAATCAAGGCAGCTCCCAGAGTCAGCTCTTTCAAGCCGCTCCCCGCAAGTCTGGAACAGTGTGCTAATCAAAATACAGAGATATTTCTGTAAGCCCAACTCATACTGAGTGAGATTTATCTACACACCCACACACTTATTTTTTCAAGTTAGGTTTTGGTGCCAAATGCATCATATCAGTGTCTTGCGTTTGCGTCTCACATTGTTAGGGTTTTTTTCCCTCACAGTTTTGGATTGTGGACTTGTATTATTATCATTAGAGCTTCCCAGATGGTGCAATGTTAAAGAATCCACTTGCCAAGGCAGGAGACGCAAGAGATGTGGGTTTGATCTCTGGGTCAGGAAGATCCAGCTCCATGGACAGAGAAGCCTGGCGGGCTAGTTCCTGGGTTCTCAGAGTCGGACACAACTGAGTAGCTGAGCGTGCACACACACATTGTCATCATTGTTGCTTTTTGCAACAACATTGTTGTTATTTTACCGTTCTGTGTAGCATCCACAGAGTCGAGTGAGTGGAAGGTACTGAGGGGCATGTTTCAGCTCAATACTCTTCAAAGATAAACCATGCTGCTTCCAAAGGTGGGAACTCTCTGCCTAATGACTAAATACAAGACCTGAGTAACCACTTATTGGGGGATATTTTAGGAGAAATTAAATTATTAGATGATTGAAGTCGATGTCTTTTATAGTTCTTGGTCTCACTGAGACAGGATGAGTTTAAATCATTTCTCCTCTTTTGGCCTCGATCTCTGCATCTGTAAAATGGGGACAAGGAGTTTGTGATTATTACTGAGGGTGCTTTCGGCATCAGTGTTTTCAGGGTCTCTCTGTCTTTTCACTGGTTGTTCCCCCTACCCATCTCTACACACCCTTGTTTGCTGAGTAACCCTTTCCCACACCGTAGCATGCAACTTCCCCACAATGTGCAATGAGGAATTAGCATGGGGAGCTGGGATAGGGAGGAGGAGGTTTCCTTGCTGCTTCCCAAATTGGGAAAACCAGTCATTTTTTCAGTAATTATTTCTTGACATCTAAGTGTGTCTTGACTTGTGCAATCTCCACAGTCTTCCCAGGAGACTGCTAATCCAGAGCACATCTCCACCTTCCTGGAATGGTGTTCTTGGCTGCAGAGCTTCCCCTTTCTGGTTCTGTTGGGAAATAAGCTATTTGATGAAAGAATTTTTCTTCCTTTAAAAATTTTATTTGTTTATTTATTTATTCATACTGAAGTGACTCTGTCGTAAAGAATCCTCCTGCCAAGCAGGAGACTTGAGTTCAGTCCTTGGGTTGGGAAGATCCCTTGGAAAAGGAAATGGCAACCCACTCCAGTATTCTTGCCTGGGAAATCCATGGATGGAGCAGTGGGGTGGGCTACAGTCCGTGGGGTCACAAGAGTCGAACACAATTTACAGCTAAACCACTACCACCACAGAGTTGTGTATAATATTATACAAGTCTACAATATAGTGATTCACAATTTTTAAAGGTTTGTAGTCATTACAAAATATTGGCTATCTTCCCTGTGTTGTACAATACATCCTTGTAGTTTATGCTTAATAGTTTGTACCTCTTAATTTCTCACCACCTCTCCCTTCTTCCCTCTCCCCCTCGGTACCCACTTAATTTGTTCTCTGTATCTGAGTCTGCTTGTTTTTTGTTATATTCACTAGTTGGTTATATTTTTAGGGTTCCACATATAAATGATATCATGCAGGATTTGTCTTTCTCTGACTGACTTATCTCACTTAGCATAACACCCTGCAAGGCCATCTATGTTGTTGCAAGTGGTAAAACTCCATTCTCCTTTTTTGACTGAGCAGTATTCCATTGTATTAAAATACCGTACATGTGGTATGTTTATACCACATCTTCTGTTGATGGATACTTAGGTTGATTTCGTATCTTGGCAATTGTAAATAATGCTGCTATGAATGGGGAGCATGGATCTTTTCAAATTAGTGTTTTTATTTTTTTCAGATATATACCCAGAAGTGTGTATCATACATGTCATATGGTAGTTCTATTTTTAGGTTTTTAAGAACCCTCCATACTGTTTTCCACAGTGGCTGTACCAATTTACATTCTGCCAACAGTGAACAGTGTTTGAGGGTTCCCTTTTCTTTACATCTTTGATGACATTTTTTTTTTCTTTTTTTTTTTGCTGTGTAGTTGTTTTCAGCTCAGTGGTAAAGAATTTGCCTGCCAGTGCAGGAGACGTGGATTTGATCTCTGGGTCAGGGAAATCCCCTGGAGAATGAAATGGCAATCTACTGCAATATTCTTGCCTGAGAAGTTCCACAGACAGAGGAGCCTGGCCGGCTACAGTCCATGGGCCGGCAAAGAGTTGGGCACGTCTTGGCAACTGAGCACACACATAGTTGTTTTACAAGTTGTGTTGGTGGCTGCTGTGTGGCAAAGTGGATCAGCTTTATGAATACACATATCCCCTCTTTTCTGAATGTCCTTCTCATCTAGGTCACCGCAGAGAGCGGAGTAGAGTTCCCTGTGCTGTATAGTAGCTTCTCATTAGTTACCTGTTACATTTTATACATAGTCGTGTGTATGTCTCAATCCCAATCTGCCAGTTCATCCCACCTCTCCTTTCCCCATTTGGAATCCACACATTTATTCTCTATGTCTGCTCCTCTATTTCACTTTGCAAATAGGTTCATCTGTACCATTTTTCTAGATTCCACATATATGTATTAATATATGATATTTGTTTTTCTGTTTGTAACTTACTTCACTCTGTATGACACTCTCTGGGTCCATCCACATCTTGATAAATGTCCCAATTTTGTTCCTTTATATGGCTGAATGATATTACATTGCATATGTGTGCCACATCTACTTTATCTGTTGCTCTGTTGATGAACATTTAGGTTGCTTCCATGTCCTGGCTATTATAAACAGTGCTGCAGTAAACATTGGGTCATGTGCCCAGGAGTGGGATTGCTGGATAGGAGTAGTTCTGTTTTTAGTTTTTTAGGGAACCTCCATACTGTTCTCCATAGTGGCTGTGCCAATTTCCATCCCTACCAACAATGAAGAGGGGTCCCTTCCTCCATACCCTCTAGAGCATTGATTGTTCACAGATTTTTTGATAATGGCCATTCTGACCAGTGTGAGATGATACCTCATTATTGTTTTGATTTGCATTTCCCTAATAATTAATGACATGACTGAGTGACTAAGCACACACACAATAATTAATGATAGTGAGCACCTTGTCATGTGCCTATTGGCCATCTGTATGTCTTCTTTGGAGAAATGTATATTTAGGTCTGGAAAAGGAAATGGCAATCCACTCCAGTATTCTTGCCCAGAGAATCCCATCGACAGAGGAGCCTGGCAGGCTATAGTTCATGGGGTGACAAGAGTCAGACACAACTTAGTGTCTAAACGAGCACCAACTGGCATATTTAGGTCTTCCACCTATTTTTTTTTCCACCTATTTTTTGATTGGATTTTTTTTTATAGTGAGCTGCATGTGATTTTTGGATCTTTTGGAGATTAATCCCTTATCAGTTGCTTCATTTGCAAATATTTTCTCCCATTCTGAAAGTTGCATTTTCATCTTGTTGATGGTTTCCTTTGCTCTGCAAAAGCCTTTACATTTAATTAGGTCCCATTTGTTTATTTTTGTCTTTATTTTTCATTACTCCAGGAGGTGAATCAAGAACTTGCTGCAATTTATGTCAAAGAGTGCTCTACCTATGTTTTCCTCCAAGAATTTTATAGTGTCCAGTCTTATCTTTAGGTCTTTAGTCCATTTTGAGTTTATTTTTGTGTACGGTGTTAGGAAGTGTTCCAGTTTTATTGTTTTGCATGTAGTTGTCAGGTTTCCCTAGCACCATTTATTGAAGACGTTGTCTTTTCTCCATAGTGAACTCCGATCTCCTTTGTCATAGCTTAGATGCCCGTAGGTGCTTTATCTGTGGACTTCCTGTCCTTTCCCATTGATTTCCATCGGTTCCTGTTTTCATGCCAATGCCGTATTTCTTGATTAGTGTAGCTTGTAATGCAGTTTGAAGTCAGGGAGCCTGATTTCTCCAGCTCCGTTGTTCTTTCTTAAGATTGTTTTGGCTGTTTGCAGTCTTTCCCCTACATCCTCACCGACATTTGTTATATGTGTTCTTTTTGATGACACTCATTATGGCAGGTAAGCAGCACTCTCACTGTGAGTTTGAATTGCGTTGCCCTGATGATTATTGATGTGGAGCATCTTTTCACGTGCCTGTTGGCCATCTCCATGTCCTCTTTGGAGAAGAGGTCTTAATTCATTCAGGTCTTCTGCCCATTTTTACATTGAGTTGTTTCTATTTTTGATGTGGAGTCATATGAGCTATTTATTTATTTTGGATATTAACCCTTTATCAGTTATATCATTTGCAAATATTTTCTCCCATTTAGTAGACTTTTTCTCATTTCATTGATGGTCTTCTGCTGTGCAAAACATTTAAGTCTAATTAGGTCCCGTTAATCTGTTTTTCCTTTTATTTCCTTTGCTTTAGGTGGTGGTGGTTTAGTCACTAAGTCATGTCCGACTCTTGTGACCCCATGGACTCTGGCCTGCCAGAGCAAGAATACTGGGGTGGGTGGTCATTTCCTTCTCCAGGAGATCTTCCTGACCCAGGAATTGAACCTGGGTCTCCTGCACTGCAGGCAGATTTCTTTACCAACTGAGTTACTAGGGAAGCCCCTTTAGGAGACGGATTTGCTTTAGGAGGCAGATTCAAAAAAAATATTCCTATGATTTTATGTCAAAGAGGGTTCTGCCAACTTTTCCTCTAGGAGTTTTCTGGTTTACAGTTTTGCATTTAGGTCTTTATGCCCTTTAGATTTATCATAATTCTCAAGCAGGTTAGAGCCAACTAGTCTACTCCTAAGCACATGCCCAAGAGAAACTCTTGTACATGTTCAACGGGAGATGTACGAGAACCTCTGCCGTAGCAGAGTCACCATGGAGGCAAAACCTGGGTGTCACCAGGAAAGGTGGTGAACAGAGGGTGTTGAAGTCACCAAATAAGGCGTTATATAGCCATCCAGATGAAGGAACAACGCAGCATGCCTTGATATGGATGAATCTTAGCGAAATGTTTTAAGTGGAAAGGTAAATTCCCAGAGGTTATATGTAGCAAGGTTATATGAAGTTAAAAAAAATGCATGTGCGTGCATGTATGCATGCACACACACACACACACACACACACACACATATGACACAGCTAATTATAAAGGAGAATAAAGCAATGATGAACACAGGATGAGGAATACCCTGAGCTGGAACAGTAAATGGGTGGTGGTAAGAGGCTTCATATGATACCCCTCAAGGTCCTGGCTTTCATTTTATGTCATAGGTTAATTGGTATTTACAATGTTATCACTAATTAATTAACTGACTAATTAAAAGGCAGTCCAAGCATAGACTATGATGTGTGTAACATGATCCAGGGATTATGACAATTCCAATTCTGTCTTTATGAGATCCAAAATCAGACAAAAAATAAGAATCAGTGGATGCTGTGTGTGTTCCTGAAAGACTTTCCAACAAATCATGTGGATGAGCCTTAACACATGGATTTCAGAGTGACTGCTTTGGTCTTACAAAGGAATGTTTTGATTTCTTCTTAGTTCTTAATTCTGGTCCAGCAACTGATGTTGCTAGAAAATAAAGTCTGGTTGAACCTTGTCCCATAGTTAAGCCTTCCCTTAAAATCAACATTCCCTTAAATGGCCTGGAGTTATGATTGTGTATTTGTTGACCATTCGATGACAGAAAAAAAAAAAATAGAGGAGACCTCTTTGGATACATTAAATGTTCTGGTTGGGAGGAGAGTGCTTGGGTGAAGAAAGTGTGGAGCAAATTTGGAGCAGGGAAGGTGGAATCTGGGTTGTCTTGGCCAAACAACTAGACTCTTTCCTTGAAGTCTTTCTTTCTTCTCTGACCTTTCTGGTATTACTTAGTTTCAACCAAGAATGTGGCTATGTTGTGAAGCCTGGCTGTAAGTGTGGGCATTCCCTGAAACCTCGGACACCAACCCCATGACCCAGACTCAACCAGAAGCTGGATATACATATTTGACCCAGATCTGAGGTTGAAGACTGATAATATTTTGTCCTTGGCTTATTTTCTCTCAACACGGGCAATATTGGCTCCTCGTGCAGTATCGCATCAAGTGGATCTCCGCGTAGAGGAGCAGAGGACTCAGCTGTCCAGCCGAGTTCACAGTGGCGGCCCCAGGCAGAGTTAGAGCTCCCTCCTTTCAGTATGTTCCGCCCACACCTCAGTCACTGAAGTCTGATCACACTGTGTTGTCCTGGTTTATTTACACAGCTCTCCCGCCCACCCGCCTGTGAACATCTCAAGGGTAGAGATTCTGCCGTTTTCACCGCCACGTCTCCCGAGTTTGGGGAAGACTGGAGACGCTGCTTGAACGCTGGGAGACCACCACGCATTTCACCTCGTTGTCAGCACCCAGTGACTGCGACCTCAAAGCAGTGACAGGCTGTCACTGCCTGGATGGGGTTCAGGGGAGATCAGAGACACGGGAGGTGGTCTAGCTTGGTCTTTGAAGTGGGTTCCCTGCATAGAGGGCAGGGGAGAGTGGAGAGGAGTGGAGGTAATGATGGG
Organism: Cervus elaphus; assembly: GCF_910594005.1. Taxonomy (NCBI): domain Eukaryota; kingdom Metazoa; phylum Chordata; class Mammalia; order Artiodactyla; family Cervidae; genus Cervus; species Cervus elaphus. Next base: position 8,526,420 of record NC_057830.1, on the reverse strand, counting down.
GCAGGGATAGTCGAGGTAAGTAACCACCGAAACTGCATACCTGCTCATCCGTCAGAGTAGACTCTGAGAGCAAGTTGTCGATACTGCTGTCTTGGTGTCCACCAGCTGTAGGTCAGACTGGGGAGACGAGGTGGGGGCTGGGGTTTGGGTGGTGAAGAGGTAGAACAGGAATAAATGTTTCACCATCAGCTCTGCATCAGGAACTTCTATGCACGATCTTACTTGACTGTCACACAACATTGGCAGATAGGCACCATGACTCCAATTTTTAAGAGTAAGAAAGAGTTGATGGAGGGGTGAGCAACTTGCGCAGAATTACCCAAAAAGTGAGTTGTAGAGCTGGAGCTGAAGTTTAAATTGGTCCCCGCCCCAAGTTCCTAGGCCTGTGCCTCTGCTCCTTCTGACATCCCGTCACACTGCCATGCACAGAAGGTGTGGCCAGTGGAGGTCAGGCTCAGAGCCAAGGCATGGGGAGGAAGCCATTAGACACATGCAGAGGACTGTGTGGAGGAGGAGCAGGAATGAGGCTGCAGTAGAAGGCCGGGCAGTTCCTGAGGTCAGGGTGAGTGTCCGTGGTCAGGGACATTCTGTTTAGAGCCTGTAAACCTCCACCCTTCACACCCAAGAAAGTCCGCAGTGGCCACACCCTTGTCATGGGCTTTCTGGGGAGTGTTTCTGGAATTGGACAGAGAGCTCAGGCAGCAAAGGAGGGCAAGGCACTGCCCTGGAACCAGGGCCAGAGATGATTTTGGAATTTAGAAGGGGGAGATTGAGCACAAGGTTTCCAGACTTTGGGGCTAGAGATGAGTAATGTCTGGTTGCGGGAGGAGCTCTACTCTAGGGATGAAAAGGAAGTGATTAAAAAAGAATCAAGAGACGGAAGGTGTGGCTGAACAAGTAGATGGTTTTAGTCCCCATTCTGGTGAGAGAGAAGCCCTAGGACTGGTTTCATGGGGATCATCCAAAAACATCTGAGTGGTATAAACATCACAGTGTATGAGAGGGAGAGACAGAGTGAAGACTGAGAAAGAGGAGAAAAGATACACTAAAGCAGAGAGACAGACTGAGGTGGAGACCGAAATACACAAAAATAAAGGAAAAACCCAAAGATACAGACACACAGAGAGAACGCTGTGGAGATCCAAAGGTGCACAGAAACCAGGACAATGAGAGAGGAAATCAGAGAGGCAGAGAGATGGGGACAGAGACTAAGAAAGGACAGAGATGAAAATACCCAGTGGGTAGCTGTGTTTCATGGAGAAAAAAACATCTAAACTTCCTGAGAAGGACTGTGTTCTGGCCCTGTGGGCCTCCTGGGAAGAGGGATTCTTTGGCTTACCTGAGATGCTGGGGAGTCCTAAGTCTCTGGGCTTTCCTCACTGATAGGTGGAAAGCCCGGGGGAAAAGGTCACCTACAACATAGACTTTCCCCGTAACCACAGTCCCAGAAGAGGCCTTCATGCCCTCTCCCGTCCTCCCATCTCACTCCCCTGTTTACAGCCCTCCAGGGAACTCCCAAAGACCAGCCACCTGGCACTAACTCCCAGAATGTTATCCCTCAGGCTGAGCCACCTCTCTGTGACTTTAAGTCTGGGAACATCACACGAGCAAATCGGTGCTGCCTTTCCACTTGACCCTTCAGGCTGTTGATGACAACGGCCACATTCCCATAGAGCCTCTCTTCTTCAGGACCACCATCCACAGTTCCTCCCCTGGTATAACCAGTCAGGACAGGCTAAGTTATGCTACGGTAACAAACAATCTCAACATCTCAGGGGCTCTCAGGAACAAATGTTTATTCCTTGTAGTAAAGAAAAAATCATTCCTGATACTTGTTAAAGAATGGCAAGGAGACTTCATTCAAGGGGGCAAGTGGTATTTCAATGGCTGTAGAACCACCACAAGGCCCTGCAGAGACTGAATTCAGCTCTTAATATAGCACAGGCAAGTGGAAATTTTTAGACAAAACTCAGGGTTGGGATCAGTGGATGGAAAACAGCTAAGAAGAAATATCAGGAGTAAGGTGATTCTGGCTAATAAGATCTGACAGGATTCTCACTGAAGGCAGGCCAGGGTAATTACACATCACCTGGGAAGTGGTGGAGGATGAAGACCTGATCAAATGTTGAGAGCCATCAGACCTGGAGTTTGGAGGAGTCTGGCTGAACTGACCTGGCGGGATTCTTGTTAAAACAGGGCAATGCAGAGACGAACATGGAAGCTCAAAAATCAGAGCCTGCTTGAGAGGACAGCTCATAGGAGCCTCAATAGAGGTGGCCGAGGAAAGAATCTTTGTCGTTTGCTCAGGCTGTACCTTCTCTGTGAGCTGAAACCGCTGCTTGGGTTCATCTTCATTCTGGGATCCTGGCTGGCCAAGCCTCGCGTCTCTCTGAGTGCCAGCTGGTCCACCAAGGTGGGGACGCTGGGCTGGGAGGACCGCAGAGTGCGTGCTTTGATGCCTGTGATGTGACGCAGCACGCGGACGGCCTTGGATGGGCCCCGCCCCGGGCGCTGCGTCTACACCACATGCTGACCGCCAGATCCGAGAGCCCATCTACCTGGTGGAGATCCACTGTCCACGAACAGGAAGTGGGCCACGTCCTGAGGGTCTCCCAGGCGGTCGCCACCCGCATGTTGGTCGTGAAAGCTTTGCTGGCCGTCATGAGTCCTTTGGTTTCTCCAGTGACCTGAGGTCCATACGGGTGGCCAGGCCTTACCTCGCACTCCATCGGACACTCACACCCTGGCGGCAGACCCCTCGGACACCGCCAGGCGCCCCAGCCAGCTTGCGGTGCAAACACAAATGCAAAGCCTGAAGGAGGGCATCCTAGCCCCCGAGGACTTCCTGGACAGATCATAGGCGGCTTTCCATCCGTGAACTCAGCGCAGCACTCGAATCCTGCCGGCGTCCGAGTGCAATCAGGACTCTTGTGCCCTTTTCACGACACCCGACGGAACTGTCCGACCCAGTGATGCTCCATCTGCCAGGCGTCTAGGGCCCACCCTGGGCCATCACACAACCTGAAAACTTGGTATCTATTTCAAGGTTCCAGAGGCAGCGCGAGTGACCTCCTAGCAGGTACTTATTTGGCCAGTGGAGGTGAGGGAGGGGATGGGACACCCAACATTTTTTTGTCATTTCTTCAGAGGGAAGTTCAAGTTTACTGCCCTCTCCTCCCCGCCCCCAGATTTAAAATGAATGCCTTAAAAGGTTTACAAAGCAAAGCCAACAACGACAACAACAACAAAAATAAAGCATTGCCAATTGTATTAGTTGAAGAAAATGAGAGCACAAGCCTCCATACCCTGGTCCTGAAAGCTTCTACCGGAATTGACACATCTCACCTTCAATCATGGTGCATTAGTCAGAGCTTCTGTCAGTGAGGTGAGGAGGAAAATTCTGCAGTGAGGAAGGGGCAGCGGATATTTGTGAACAAAGATACGGTTTGTCACAGTAGCTTCTCCCACACTACAGTCTCAGGCTTTTGAAGCTAGTCCCTTGATTAAGGTCTCCCAAGTTTATTGATGTTCCTTTCGATATTCAGGAGCTAGTACTGGACAAGAAGCTTGCAGGAAGGTGATGTTTATGGAACACTTGGTGAACATAACTATGAATGGTCTTCTTCCATCTTATAGTTAGAACATGTGTCCACTGGGTTTACCAAAGGCCACAGGAGAGATGGGGGAGGGAAGCACACCTTTAATTTGATTTTTCTACCTAGGTTTTACTGGGCTTTATCATTCAATGCCTTTTAAAAATCTCATCTTTTATCACTTGGGGTCTTGAAGCAGTTGCCTCTTCTGTAGCTCTGAGATGGAAAAGGGCATCTTATCTTCATTGGGCTTTGAATGAACGAGAAATAAACCTATATTCTTTTAAGCCACTGAAATTGTAGGATTTATCTGTTTTGACAGCTACTGTTAATTATTTTAATGCAGAAATTGGTGTAAGAAGTGAGGTCCTCCATAACAAAAACATAGAATATATGATATCTTAGTGATTGGGACAGATAATGGGAAGGTGTGTTGGAGACTGGAAAGATGGAGGTAAGAGTATTCAGTGGCAAGGTATTTGTAAAGTTGTTGCTTGTGGTGACTTGAAAATGCGAATCCTGAGCTTAGTGTACTTCTCTTTCCAGGGAAGATGTAGGAAAATAGAATGACAGTGGCCTGGCTGCATTTGACAAGATATTGTAAGTATGAGCAGAGCTCAGGACATTCTTAGGTGGATTGCCAGCAGAAATTAAGAAGAGAGAGTCCAGAAATTCGAGGCTTTGAAATTGGATTGCATACTGCTTAAGATCACACAATAAGAGATGAGATTCTGTAAGGATTTAGGTGGCTAAGGTCCAGTAAAACCTCTCAGTTGGAAAAATGACTTGGGGGATGGATCAAATGAAAAGAGCAGATTTCTCATTGATTTTTCCATATAGGCTCAAGATAGCTGCCATTAGCTTAAGAGGGAGAGAAGCAAGGGGGTGAGAAAGCAAAGGAAAAGGATAGATTTGAGAACTATATCTTAAAAAGGGCTTTGGCCGTGGTCAGTGGAAATAGATCAGAAACCTGTTATATTATCGAATGAAATGCAATGCTAAAGAAACCATTAGCCTGGTCTAGAAAATCTTTGAGGCTTAAAACAACTCTTGGGATTCCAACCTTTTCCCAGAGAAAAAGATACAGTGTCCAGCAGAACATAATCCCTAATACTCACTCTAAGAAAGGTCGTGCATGGCTCCCAAAGGCGGACCCTGGGGTCATGAGAACAATGGACACGCCCTGAGGGCTCTGAGAGGACATTATTCCCTCTTACCCAGAGCAGGAGGCTTCCTGAAGTCTGCCTAGCAGGATTTCGGAACCACTCTAGACTTGTGACTCTTGTATGTTTCCCTTTCTTTCCAAGCAGGTATGTTGATCGTGGTTATCCTGCCCCTCTTTGTTCATTGTGTTTTGGATAAGTGGTGTGGGGATGGCTGGGAGAGAGGGATATATAATTTGTCCTCTTGGATCCTTTGTGTAGGGTAGTGATCTCAACTGGGCAACATTTGGCAATACAGAAGGCAATGGCACCCCACTCCAGTACTCCTGCCTGGAAAATCCCATAGACGGAGGAGCCTGGTGGGCTGCAGTCCACGGGGTCGCGAAGAGTCAGGCATGACTAAGCGACTTCACTTTCACTTTTCACTTTTATGCATTGGAGAAGGAAATGGCAACCCACTCCAGTGTCCTTGCCTGGAGAATCCCAGGGATGGGGTCGCACAGAGTCGGACACGACTGAATCGACTTAGCAGTAGCAGCAGTAGCAGGCAAGTAACAATTTTTAGGTATAGTTAATTTACAGTATTGTATTAGTTAACCTGGAGGCCTTTTTGATTGTCCCACCTGTGGGAGGGATGCTCCTGGCATTTCGTGAATGGAGACCAGAGGTTCTGCTAAACATCATACGACAACGCGCAGGACAGCTTCCCGTGCCCACCCTGAACAAAGAATCATCCAGTCTAAGATGTCAATATTGGGCTTTCCTGGTGGCTCAGTGGTAAAGCACCTGCCTGCCAGTGCAAGAGACGCAGGTTTGATCCTTGGGTCCCTGGTGAAGGAAATGGCAACCCATTCCAGTATTCTTGCCTAGAAAATCCCATGGACAGAGAAGCCTGGTGGGCTACAGTCCCTGGGGTTGCAAAGCCTTGGACATGACTTAAACTGAGCAGGCACACACAATGTTAATCAGGTCTAGGGAATACACTCTGGTCTAGGGAATAAAAGTTGTAGCACCCTGACCTAATAGCGAGATTAGGGAACGTCACCTGCCAATCAGAAAGCCTGAAGTGGCGTTGGTGCTCAGTCCTTCATTTAGCACTTAACTGAGTGCTTGCAAGAGGGAGGAGATGGAAAGGGGTGGGGTGGGGATCTGTCAGGTATTAATGCTAGTTGCTGCATTAGCCAACCTCCGAGAACCTGTGTCTTAAAAGGAAAAGTTTATTTTTCACATCATGTTAAGGAAAAAAAATTTGTTTTTCACCTAAACGACTAATGTATATTTTTTCTTATGGGCATTGTGAACCTGGTAATAGATTGATTTTCCTCATTGAGTTGGCTACCAGGAAGTTCGTTATAACAGCTGTTTGTTGCTGTTGACTGATGTTCTCTGGCTCATCTTCCTATTTGACACTCATTTGGCCAAGACTTTGATTTTTTTCCACCCCTCCCCAATATTGCATGTACTTTTGTTTGTTGCCTCAAAATACCAAAATACTTTTGGGGATGAGGTGAGCTATAGAATAAATGAATGAATCAAAAGCATTCTTGCTGGAAGATGGCTCCTATTAAAGGGAAATTGGGGAAACAGTAAGTATCTCTTTCCTTGTTTAAAAAGGAAAGTGAAGCTTTGGGTCCTGGCTTGAAAATTTATAGAATTGAAACTGTTGTTTGGGCTTGAGATCTGCAAATAGCTTTCCTTTTTCCTTCTGCAGTTTTACTTACCCCTTTTAAGTTGCTATTTTAGCAATCCAGACTCCCATTTGCTTTCATGGGTGAAGGGAGACAAGAAAACCTTTTCTCCACAATCTTTTGGGGAATCACTTCATGCAAATATCTTTGTCTCAGAAGGAAACTGTCCCAAGGTTAAGTCTCTGCCCATCTCTGAGTAAGAGACATTAAGAGTTAGTGTTTTTTCCTTTTACTTTTCTGTTCCAAATGGTCAAGGAGTCAGGAGACCAGTTACAAACTTGTTATTTCTGATTTCTGGAGAAAAAAAGTGGGCTGAGAACCCAGCCAGATCCACAGTTCTCATCTGTGTGTCCAGAGAGAGGGCTGATCTAGTGAAATATGCTGTCTGATCATTTTGATTGAATGTAGTTTTAGTGACACCTAAACCATGTTGTCCGAAGAAGCTAGCTCTGCTTCTTGTAAACATGGAAGAAACGTTGGGTTTGGAGACCGAGGCCAGGGTCTCTCTGGGCAGTTCTGAGAGGTGGGTCGGTGTGAACTGAGGAACCCACTGCCTGGCTCCCAGTCCCGGCTGCGTTCCTCAGTTGTGTAAACTTGGGCGAACCACGTTGCCTCCTTAGCCACAGAGGTATGCCAACAGTAGAATGACGTGTCCTAAAGAGCAAATAACACGTTGCTCGTAAAGTGTTGGACACATTATGCAACATGTATTCCTGACTGCTTCTCTGACAGCCAGGACGGATTGGAGCATGGCTCCTGAAAGATTGAGACAGCATTCCTTCACACTGGGCCCCCCGGACCTTCCTTTCTCATCTTCAGAGAGGTCAGGAAGGCAGTGCCCTGGCCACTCTCCCCAGATGGGGTGGTGGGAAGGGTGTAGAAACCTCCCCACGGGAAGCTTCTGGAGGTAGCCTCCTCTTCTCCATGTGATCTCTCCTTGGGACACGAATCCCTTTCCCTTTTTGATCTCTGTCTTCTCTTCTGTGAAATGAATAGGTTAAGTTATATCATCTTTAACAAATTTCATTCCACCCTAGTTTAGGTAGTTTGTATTACTTTGAAGCAGGATTTCTCAACCTTGGCATTATTGGCATTGCATGGCAGATAGTTCTTTGCTGTCCTGTGTATTGTAGAATGTTTAGCAGCAACTTTGGCCTCCAGCCACAAATGTCAGAAGCAGCTCTCCCCCAAGTCATAACAACTAAAAATGCCCTCAGACATTGCCAAACATCCTAGGGAGAGGGGTGAGGGGAGCTCAGTTGCCTTGGTTGAGAACCACTAACTTAAGAGTCCTTAAACATAATAATGCTGATGACCTTTGTTGAGTTCTTTATGCCAGCCACAGTGCTGGTATTTCCATGCTGGGATTTTATTCAGTCCTCACAATATCCTGGTGAGGTAGGTGTTAATAGCCTCTGTTTTGCAAATGAGGGTCTTGAGCTACTAGTAAATGATAAAGCTGGGATCTGAACCCATGTGTTCCCAACATTAGCACTTGAGATGCTTCATCACATTAAATGTTTAGAAATACAAGGGCAGTCTTTTGGAAAGTACAGCAGCGGTGTTCATTTAGCGCGAACACAGAATTTGGAAGCAGACAGATCTCATCTAGAATATCAGCTGCAAACTGATGAGCTGATCATCGGCCCCTCACTGAGCTCCCTTTCTTCCATTGTTAAATCGAGGGTAATAGCAGCCTTGTAGATCGTTGGAGGAGACACACCAGGTCCTTCCCCAGCTAGATGATGCGCGCAGCGACAATGGAAAAAACTTGCTATCGCTTCATTCCTTCCCTGCAGCCCTCATGCCATAGTGTATCACCTCATTACTGGTCCCACCCTCTCTTGGGTGCCTAGGCCTTTCTTCTGAGCTCCAGACCAACATAGCGGTTTTCAGAAAATCCGTACTCAGTATGACCAGAACTGAAATAGTTGTGCTGCCCGTAATCTACTTCTCCTTTGTGTTCCCTTTCTCAGCGACCCCAGTCACCTAAGCCAGGATTCTGGGAGTCATTCTTGACTCCTCCCAACTCCTCACCCCCCATCGCCAAGCAGTAACTGGGTACTGTTCAGTGTACCTCTGAGACCTGCCTGCATTTATCTGTATCTCTCAGTCTCCCCAGCTCCCACCCCGGCCCCAGAGTCGGGTTGCCATACCTATCAGGGTGCTGGAAGTGCTGTCAAACCAGCACCTCCCCGCCCCTCTCTTCTTTTTCTATTAGAGCATAGCTGCTTTACAATGTTGTGTCAGGGTCTGCTGTACCGCAAAGGGAATCAGCTGTACATACACGTAGTATGCCCTCTTCCTTGGCTTTCCTTCCCATTTAGGTGCCCACAGAGCATTGAGTAGTTTCCTGTGCTGTACAGTGAATGCTCATTAGTTAGCTATTTTATACATAGTGTATATGTGTCAATCCCAACCTCCCAGTCTGTCCAACCGCCACCCCACCGCGCTTCCCCCCTGGTACCCGTACATTTGTTTCTCTGTCTGTTTCTGCTCTGCAGACGGATTCATGAAAACAGTCTTGCTGCCTCCACACTTGCCCTCACAGCCCATCCCGAAAGTACAGCCAGAACAATCCTTCTTGGCTGCGTTCTTATTCTCAGGATAAAGCCTACTTCCTTAACTGGCATGGAAGCACTTCTCATTCTGGCTCCATCTTCTCTTCATCCTCACTTTTGGCCTCTCTCCCCATCTTTTTATCTGTTTCAGACATATGGGACCTCTCACACTTTCTCACAGAGCCATGCTCACCCTTACCCCTAGCCATCTGCTTATGTTTTCACCTAGTAGAGAACTCTTGGCTGCCACTTTTGCTCTGACACAGATAATTCCGTAAGCGTCAGCTCGGAGCTCCTGCCGCTTGGGAGCCTTCTCTGACCCCTCAGCCTGTCGGGCATCTCCTGGGGCTTCCTCACTAAGGTAGTTACTGTGCTGTGTTGTCACCGCCTGTGGGCAGGTCTGTCTCCCCCTACTAGACTGCGATTTTTCTGGATGGGCAGTGTGCCTTTTGCTGTAACCCCTGGTATCCAGCACAGGCCTTGTTGTAACAAATGTTTGTAGCACAAATGAATGGCACTCAGTGTTGCCCAAGTTAAAGAGTGGCTGTCCAAAAGACGGAGGAAACCAAGGCAGTGAGGTAATAGAAACTGATAGAAACTGGTCCAGAAACTGGCTCAGAGACACCTCTTTCCATCTTGAAATCTCCAGGGATTCAACAGAAGATTATCTTTTTTTGGTGGAAATGTGACTCAAGTAGCTTTATCTTTGACATTTAGATAGACAATAAACAATCTTCATTCCCAACAAGGCGCTTCTGTTTCTTTTTGTGTTATAAATGTCAGATGGAGAGGATCAAAGAACCAGGAGTTATGTGGCCTAGGATTCACTTTCAACTTAGCTGTCAAAAAGTTTATGAATGAGTCTTTCAGATGCTGTAATTTGAAAAACTAGGTGAGCTTTTGGTATGTTTTAGAGCAGGATTTCTCAACATTATTGGCATTGTAGGCCAGATAATTCTTTTCTGTGGGAGCTACTCTGTACCTTGTGGGATCCTTGGCAGCATGCCTTGCTTCTATTCACTGGATGCCAGTGGTTCTTTGTGGCACTGTGACAAGCAAGGATGTCTCCAGACATTGCCAGATGGCCCCTGTGGAGACACAGTTGACCCTGGCTGAGAATATGGCCCCAGAGGAATTAGAGTAGGAATCCATCTGATGGAGCCAAGGGGGCACTGGACCAGAGTTGGGTTTAAAGGTCATTGCCGACTTTACCACTTGGAGAAGATGTGTTTTTACTAAGTTCTATATGAATCTAAAAGTAGGATGTTTGAGGGATCAGCTTGACCTCTATCAGCCTCCTCATCTGAAGTTAATAAATAATGCAAGGCCAGAAGGTTTTGGATCCTTCCAAGTTCAGTTTTGGTGTTAGGAGTGATGAGGGAGACAGAGTGAGCTCAGAACTGGGGATGACGATCTGTGGTTTGGCAGCTACAATCAGCTGATGAGCTTCGGGCCTCTGCTTGCTCAAGATGGCCTATCCCCAACTTGGGCCTCTCCCTAAAAACTCCTCAAGATGCCTTGGGAAGGACTGTCTCGTTCAGTCACTTTTGGCCATTTTCCCTCCGCAGAAGCAGAGACTGTCAAAACTGGAAAGTGCTTAGGGACGTTTGGTCTGAGTCCTTTGTTAGAGGGGGAAGTGGAGACTCAGAAGAGGGAAGAGGCTTAGCTGAGGTTGCACAGCTAGAGTAGGGCCTCTTATTGATCAAACTTTTTTCTTTTTTTTTGAACTGGTTTGCTGAGGTATGATGACACGTGAAAAGGTATACATATTTTGTTGTTATTGTTGGTTAGTCACTAAGTCGTGTCCAACTTTTCTGCAACCCCATGGACTATAGCCTGCCAGGCTTCTCTGTCCATGGAATTTTCAAGGCAAGAATACTGGAGTGGGTAATCATTTCCTTCTCCAGGAGATCGTCCCAACCCAGGGTTTGAACCTGTATCTCCTCATTGGCAGGCAGATTCTCTACCACTGAACCAGCAGGGATGCATATAACTCAGTGGGTTTGGGGTTAAAGTATACACCTGTGAAACCATCACTACTGTCAAGGGCAGAGCCACATTCATCACCTCCCAGAGTCCTCTCCTGCCCCATTTATCATGATGATGATGATTATTTGGTGATAAGGACACTTAACATCATATCCACCCTCTTGGGCAGATCCTGAGTATACAATGCAGCTTCGTTAGCCGTGGGCATTCTCCTACACAGTAGAGTTCTAGAACTTACTCATCAACATCAGTTATTATTTCTCCCCTTCTGTCCTGCCTAACTCTGGGAGCCTACCCATATCTGTTCAACTCCTGGTGGGAGTCTTTATTTCATTGAACCTTGACGTGTCTTTGGTTTTATACTTCCTATATCCGGATTCCTGCTTGCTGATAGCCGTCTAACACAAACATAGGACCGTAACACTTCAGCAAGAAATAATGTGTTTACCTCCCAGCAGAAACATTTGGCTTTTAGTTGAGCTTTAACCTAATGAAATGAAACTAATAGTAGGAATTTGAAGCAGGGCCTGGGTTTAGAAAGACTTCTGGACCAGCTGGATTCTTTTGGGAAATTCCCCATCTCTGGAGGTCATGTCATCTCCCGTTGAATATAGAGTTGCCCACTGGGGTTGTTTCCCAGCATGTGATACAGAGGAAGGAACCTTGGCTTTGGACATAGGTTCAGATTCCAGTTCCACCTATTCATAGCTCTGTGAATTTACCACAAGGGTAACACCATTTTTGAATGGTCCGTGTGGGCTGGTCATGTCACTTAACGTTATCTTATTTAACTCTTATGACTGCTGTGGGCAGAAGGGTTCACAGGTTATGGATGAGAAAACTGAGCACCAGAGAATGTATAAACTACAAAGGTACATTGATTAACAAAGTTAGAAGCGGTGGGGTGGGGAGTTTAACCCACGGCAATCGGGCTGTAGATTATGAGCAACCAAACTGAGGTAAAAAACAAATGATTAGGGCTTCCCTGGTGGCTCAGTGGTACAGACTCTGCCTCCCAGTGAAGGAGACATGGGTTCGATCCTTGGCCTTGGAGGATCCCACATGCTGCAGAGCAGTTAAGCCTGAGCACCACACTACTGAGCCTGTGCTCTAGAGTCCGGGAGCCACAACCACTGAAGCCCACTGCTCTAGGTCCGGTTCTCTGCACCATGAGCAGTCCCGGCAGTGAGACGACCTCGCACCGCAACTAGGGAGCAGCCCCCACTCACTGCAGCTAGAGAAAAGCCCGCTCAGCAACAAAGACTCAGCCCAGCCAAAAATAAATAAAATGATTTAAAAAAACTGATCAGGCATACCTGCCTGGAACTTCAGTTTCTTAATATGCTAACTTGTGATGGCAACATCTCTGCAGAAGTATTGCTGGGAGGATTAAATATTAATAAAATAATGCCTATATAGCACCTGGTATCCACTAAGTGATAGATGGTTAATCTTCCCTTTAGCTCATGTTCGTTTAGTATCAGTTACGATTTGTTATTAACTTCGTGTAAGCAAAGTGCTAGGTAAGTTTACATATATAATTTCACTAAACTTTGCAAAAGCTGTGTGAAGGAGGCCAGTGTTACTTCCCCCTTTCCCGTGGAACAAGTAGAGGCACAGAGACTTGTCGGAAGCTGCAGAGTCAAACAGCGGGGAGACGGCAGAGCCACCATTTGTGTTCATGCCTGGCTGACTAAAGCAGCGTTCTCGCACCCTCAGCTATGCTCACCCCTCTAACTACTCAAAGCCACAAATGAGCTTCAGAAAATCGCAGATGCTCCAAGCCATCCCCTTGACATGCCATTCACCTTATGAGACTAAAATAAACAAAAATTGTATCTTAATTAGTAGAGACCTCTTACTGTTGATACCTGGAAGACCATCTGAGTACTATGAAGCCTTGGTTTATCTTTGGTGAGTGTCTAATTCAGACTCGTATCCATCCCTCTTCCATCCTGCCCAATGTGGCCTCAGGGGCTTCAGACTAATCTTCAGCCAAATTGCTGAATTTAATGAGTGAGATCTAATTAAAGCTGCTCGTGGTCTGCACCCAGCTCACCTAGCCAGCCTCATTTCCCAGCACACTCTCCCCTCCTGGAGACCCTCGAGAATCGTAGCTCCCTCTGTGACTTTTAACCTTTCAGATCCTTGTTCCTCTGCTGGGTACAAACCTGTCTTCATCTGATTCAAATTCCTTCTCTCCAAACCCGTGCCTGCCAAGTGTGAAAAAGTTGGGTAGGATCAGAGTCACATCTTTTTTCAGACCAAAATGATGAGACTGGAAACCAATTTTCTCTTTGTTCTTCATCTGGAAGACCTCGCCATGGTGCTCAAACCAGTAGGCTCTAGTGAGTGCCTGGTGCTGAAAGAGGGGACTTCATACGGCACACCAGCAGGGGCTGTGGACACGGACAGGCCTAGATGTGGATCCCAGCGCTTATTAGCAATCTGGTCTCAAGTCACACGAACCTCCCTGTGCCTCAGGTCTCCCTACCAGTAAAGTAGGGACCGCAGTGGCTGTGGCGAAGGTCCAGAAAGGCCACACCTGTGAAAGCACTTGGCACTGCTGGATCTGAGCAGATGTTTGTTAAGTCACAGAGGGCCCATAGGCTTCTCTTCTCTCATCTGACCTTGTGGCATTGCACTGTACCTCCTTAAGCCACTGTACACTTTCCACCTTGCTTGTGATCAATGGGATGTATATATATGTTCTCCTGCTACTCTGAGCTCCTTGAAGAGAGGTTTCATAATACACTTGACTCAGTTTCTGCTCCACCAGGGCCATACCTTGTATAGAGATAGTCTTAAGAAACAGAATGGGAGAAAGAGAAATTTGCTCCAAAGAGACACTGGTAAGAATCAGTTTGTGAAGGTTGGGATCAAGTCCATCTTGGTCACAGCTGTGTCCTTATCACTTGGCACAGTGACAATTGATAGTGTTTAACAGATGCCTACTGAATACATGAATTTGAGGTCCAGGAAATTTTAACTTCTCAGAGTCCATAGACATCACTGGGACTGGTGCCTACCTAGTCTTGTATGGAGAAACGAGTCCCAGGGAAGGGGAAGAACTTTCTAGTTTCACCCAGGAGCTCAGAGCAGGTATTTTAGATCACCTGATATATGAGATTATCTATAATCTGATACAACCATAGCTCTTGGTTGGCAGAGACTGGCTTCATGTACCAACCAGAACTGAACCTGGCTTCATTCTTGTGCCCTTCAGTGACTGGCAGGAGCTGAACCAACCAGAGGATAAAAAGGGACTAAAGCATTCAAGGAGTTCTTTTTGGGCTGAGATTCAGTACATTCCTAAATCAAACTGTGTGTTTTGGGAGGGAAAAGAGTTTTGATGATTTTTTAAATTGTGTGCCTTGACTTTTACCATGTGGGGTTCTACAGCCAGATTCTGCCTCACCCTCCCCCCCACCCCCAAGTTGTGCTAAATCATCCAAATATACTAGTTGGAGGCATTCTCCTTGGGAACCAGAGTCTTGCCTTAAAAAGCATCAAGGTATGTTGTGTGGTCCAACACAATAGTCAGAATTGAATTCTCTTTTGATTTCCTGTGACTTCTCTGAAAAAAAAATATTTCCTGTGATTCAGATGAGTCCATAAAAAATTACAGAAGAAACTAGAACGTAAGCTTCATGAGGGCAGAAACTTTGTTTTGTTGCTACAGTGTCCCCAGTACCTGGAATGTTGGTAGGAACTCAGAACAAGTATGTAAGGAGCCAAAAGAAAGAAAGAAAAAGAAGAAAGAAGGAAAATGGATGAATGAATCTACTGTTCCTTGCAGATGGAACAGAACCTTAAACACTGGTGGTTGGGAGACCCTGACAACATCTGTATTTTTGCTTGTAACCAACGTACAACCTTGGGCAAAGGCCCTACCCTCTCCGGATTGTTGGTTGGTCTGTCAAATGAAGTGGGCAAGATGAGTGTTTGTGAAGAGGATTGAGTTCAGTAATGGTTATGAAGATATTTTGGGAAAAATATTTCACTTTCATCACTTTCCTTTCTTTAAAGTTTCTCTGTAGGAAAATCTCTGAACATGTTTGTTTTTGGACTGTTGTGGACAGCCAGCTTCACACCAGGGTGGACTGTGACAGTGTTGTTGGATGGTTTATGATGGGTGGGTCATAACCAGATCAACAGGTGTAAGTGGCAAAGACCAGGGTGTATTCTGGAAGCTTGTACTGGGGGTAGCGTTGTGTGCCTTCTTGATGTGAGCAGAATCCAGAAACCACTGAGGTAGATGGGGATGCAGAGAGAGGAGTTTGGATGTTCACTGCACTGCTTTGGAAGAGCACCTCAGTAAAACTGAAAGTTGAAACTTCAGGCTGTACAGGTCAGATTTTTATTCACAAAAGGGTGGAAAGAAGAAATTAAGAAAGGTGAAAACGTTAGGGCTGAGAGATTGAGAGAAAGCAGGTGAGGAAGTGAGCTTATCAAGAGCTGGTTCACATGTGACCTCTTCTGCTTGTATGACCTTGGACAAGCCATTCAGACAAGAACTGGGTGTTGTTTCCAGCCCTGTGGGGGACTTTTTTGTTTAGCTGCTAAGTTGTGTCCGACTCTTTTATGACCCTGTGGACTGTAGCCCACTAGGCTCCTCTGTCCATGGAATTTCCCAGGCAAGAGTACTGGAGTGGGTTGCATTTCCTTCTCCAGGGGATCTTCCCAACCCAGGGATCGAACCTGGATCTCCCGCATTACAGGTAGATTCTTTACTGCTGAACCACCAGGGAGCTCTTAGAGATGAGTATAATGCAGTCTCAGTGCTCACAACCCTGGGAGATGCAGATAGGTAAGGCAGAGATGAGTGGTGACTGCAGAACTAGAGTCTATCAATACAAGATTCTGTGGAAACAGGAAAGCGGGAGGGAATTGAACCTGCTTGAGTGGTTCTGGGAGGGCATTAAAGAAGAGGCAGTATTTGAGATAGGCGTTAAGAGAAGAAGAGACCTTTGCCAGGTGAGTAGGGGTAACGATGGGCCAGATGGCACTGTTCTCAAAGGAGAGAGTAACTTCTGAAAGCGTGAAGGCAGGAAGGAGCGTGGTGTCTTTGGACAGCCAGTTGCGATTGGGTACAGCTCCAGCATAGGCTGTGTGGAGAAGAAAGCGGGGCAGAAGGAGGGCACAGATGCTAAAGATCAGTGAAACCAGGTTCCCTGGGCCTTCTGTTCCTGTGTACAGAAGCTCCTAGTGATGAGCTATGGACAAATTGTAGGCAGAGGAGGAACACAGTTACATTTGCATTTCAAAATAATCATTCCCATGCAGAGGATGAGTTGGAGTTAGAGAGGCTGGTGGAAAGGCTGCTGGTGGAAGCCTGTGGCATTTGTCCAGGCTAGAGATGATTAAGGCAGAGGCCAGGGAGATGGACTGGCAGGCCTGGGATTCCCCATCTATAAAGTCAAACCAAGTTAAATATTTCTGAACCCAAAGGCAAAAATAAAGTGTAACTATGGTTGAGATTGGAGATACCCTGGGAAATGAGTGTCCTCAGGAGGAATGCCATTTTGTTTACTCCTCGTAATCCTATTGGCTGAGTCGGTGGTGGGGAGGGAATGTCCCAGTTTTCATAACAGCCCTGCCAAAGGGTGAAGAAGCTATGCTGTGAAGCTTGAAGGATGGGAGCCGAGGCTGGTATATTTGAATGATTGTAGCAGAGTCTCAGGTTAGGAAGAATCTTGAGAAGCCAACCTGTTGGGTCCTCTCTACAGCTGTCTCTCTCACACGCTAAAGACGTTATCTCTTCTTTGTCCTTCCTGTAATGAGAAGACACTCGTCTCCTCAATTGCCTATTCTGTTGCTGAAAAGCCTCAGCGCTGAACATCAATCCATCTGTCCCATTTCTACCCCCACCTTGGCCAGAGAATGCAGTATTTTTGAAAGAGATGGGTCTTAAGAATCCTTGCATGAAAATGCTTGCTTAACAAAGGCACCCCTAAAGCAAACCATTGCCTTGATTTGAAATTGATTTTCATTTTTTTCTCATTCAAGGCCCAGCAGTATTTCCAGCTTCGTGTCTGACAGAGACAGAAACACGGTTGAGCTCAAGAAGGATTTTTGTCAAAATAGAGCTCTGGGCGTCAGATAATTCTAATGCCAACTGTAGTTAAGATGGTTCCACCCATGATGAGGAAGGAATACATGTGGGTCAGGAAGGCCACAGGGTACAGGCTAAGAAAGCCAGAATCCATTCTTGGTGTTTGGGATGGTGTACAAGTGTCCTACACGAGCATGGGAACTATTAAGAAATAAGGCAGAACCTGCTGCAGTGAGTGTGGCCAGAGGGTTGGAAAAACACTGAGGAATGACTCCAAATGCAATGGGCTGCTTTCTGCCCTCTCTCACCCCCACTTCCCTTATCTTCCTCCTACTCCCAGCCTCTTCTTCCTGGTTTCTTCCATTGTCCCCTGTCTAAATTGGCTGCCTTCTTCCTCCTTCCCACCCAGCTCTTTCTCACTCTGGTTTCTGTCTCATTCCCCACATAGAAGAAATGCCTTACATGTTTATGATGCTTTGCAGTTCAGAGAATCAGTTGGAATATATGAGCTCATCAACCTCACAGCCACACTTGCAAGTAGGTACTGTCCCCGTTCTGCAGATGATGAAATTAAGGCTGTGGGAGATGAGGTCACTTGCTTGAAGACACATAGCCACATGGCAGTAGAGGCAGGTGGTGACCCAGGCTTCTTTTCTCCCTCGCCCTGGCTTCACAGATCAAGTCTCTGGTATTCCAGTGTCCTGACTTACACTGGGTTTCCCCGGAACCTAGGAAGTCAATTAATCTCCTCATTCAAAGACCCCAAAGATTGACTACTTTCTCCTGGAGGGATTTCTAGAGAAAGTCAAATTTGTCTCCCTAAAACGTGCCTTGAATTCTGGGGATGTCTTGTTGGTCTTTGAAGTCTTTCGATATTCAGGCCCACTGAATTTGCCCAAACTCCATTCTGGTGGTACGGATACTGTGGGCAGAAGCAGACCAGAATTAGCATTGTGCTGGAATCAGCTCACACTGGTCCATTTGTTACATTTTCAGGAATTTTGCAAGCTGATTTGTGAAACACAGCCATTATTGAAAACTATATAAACTTATAATCAAATGAATTATAATGAAAATACAAGTAAGGGAATATTCAAGACACCACTTTTTAATTATTTTACTACATTTTACTGTTACTATGATTACTTTACTCTTTAGGTTATTTGCGTCTGTTGTATCTGAATGGTGAAAATACAATATAATGATATGCATTAGTCATCTCTTACCAACTTTGTGCTCCATATCTTCAGCAGTTTGAAATTGGACATGGGGGAAATATTTACACCATGGAAACTGGCAAAAGCTAGAAATCAAGGCCCCTTTTTCTCCCTTAGAGAACCAGTTATTAAACCTCTAGCCCAGCACTGGCTAAGATAGGTGAAGGTTTGTGATAAGTGGCTCTGAAATCCTGAATGCACAGCTTGGTCTTCACCCTGCCAGCAGGAACTTGGGCAGAAGGGTAATGGTGTCTGGAGAGGAATGCAGAAGGATGGAGGCAGTAGACAGTAGGAGGGTGGTCACTCTCTGACGGCCCTTCCTTCCTCTACCTGGGTGGTGATGTAACACCAGCAGTGGTATATAACGTTTAACCCCTGCTGTGGGCCAGGTACCGTGAGTCGTTTGATATACCCCGTTTTGGTTAATTCTCATAAAGACCCTAAGGGTCAGTGTTACTGTTTCCATTTTACTGATGGAAACCCACAGTTCAGGGAAGTGGAATAACTTGCCCAAATTTACCCAGAGAGAAAGAGGTAGGGCCAGGCTTTGAGGCCAGGTCCATCTGACCCCTAATCAGTATTTTTTCTGACATGCTGGTGGGAGGAAAGTCGCGGACACCCTATGGACCACCTTGCACATCTGTTCTCACCCCCAGATGAGATGAATGTATATGGACCAGTGATATATCAGGTGTCTTGCACTAAAATTAATCACTAACGCCAAATGGAAACCAAAATTGGGGCATCTATTCATCCGTCCAAACAAATTTTCAAGTGTATGTTGAGTCTGAGGCACTATCTTAGGCACTTGGGATCCAGCAGTGGACAAGACCGGCAAGATCCCTGCTTTTGAGGAGTTGGTCAGCCAAGAGTCAGCTTTAGGCCTGGTGACATGCAGGTCTTGCTCTGAGGTTATGATATTCAGAAAACCGGGTGGCGACTGTGTGCTCTCCCGCAGTTAGCAGGCCTTGCCCAGGTCTGGCAGTATCTGCCTCTAGGGTTATCAGAACTCCCTTTCCCTCCCCTCTTTCAGAAGAAGCTGGGTGACCAGTTGTCAGATTTGATACCACTGCCCAATAGGAGAAGTGGCCCTGGACATGGTCCTCAGGTTGTTTCTGCTTCCAGGGCTAGGTAATTGGAGACCAGTGTGTACGTGGTTTCCTCAAATCGTGGTTTCCTGTTTGTGTTTGTGGTTTAGATCCCTATGTTTGGCAGTTATCTCAGCTACAGATCAACCACTTACACAGGTAATTCTGTTCTACGCCCCATGGACAGCTTTTGATGTTCGAGGGGAGGTGTATGGTTTATTATGATTTCATTCTTTGGAGTGAGGAGAGGCACAGCTAGTTGTTGGGGAGATTTTTGGTTTTCTTCTTCAAGGGCAAAGGTCAGACCATTCTAGAGTGCTCTACTGCAGCCGCATTGGAGTTGCTAATGAGATTATTCCTGAAGCCTGTATTTTGGCTCAGACAATAGAACTCTTGTGGTAGGTAGAAGATCATTTTGATCTATGCAATGTTGATTTCCTTAGGCTAGCTGGGGTCATTTCCCCTGTCATGATGGTGGGAGAAACATCTTGCAAAGCCTAGAAACCTACAGAGGAAAGTCCCTCAGGAAGCTTGATTGTTGAATGAGTCTGACCACAGCTTCATCTGACTGTGATTGGTTTTCAGTGATCGGAAGATTTGGACTTTCCATGGCTGCCTGATCTTCCCCTCTTACCATTTGTAAAGAGAGGTAAGTATTGATTCTACTTGAAAAGTATGCCCAGAAGATGGCCTTCATTCCAGTGGAATGATGAGAGTGGCACTTTGGTGCTCACAAACGTCAGGCTGGGAGTCTAGAAACGAAAGAGAGGAAAGCACCCTGCCCAGCTGGTGAGGTGTGAGCTTGGAGAGTCCCCAGCCGGGCGGGGAGGGGCTGCAGAAGCAGGTGTGGTCTCAGCTAACCTGGCTTCCTCCGCAGGCTGCCTTCCTCACCCTTCTGTCAAGGACATGGACTAAATCCTCTTTGATAGACCACCTCCCCCTGCCCCAGTGGGGTCCTGTTTCAGTAATCCAGACAAATGGAGTGGTTTCCCCAAGCTGGAGTCACACACACAGGGAGGAGCAGTGCTTCTGTCCTCCAGAGTCCTTGACCATTTCATTGCCTTTGATGGCATCCACCCCTTCTCCTCTGAAATCCCTGCCCACAACCAGCCGCCTGTAGTTCCGCTGCCAAATAAAACTCTATATGTCTTGAAAGATGTTTTCCATTAGTCATTTATTTCCCTAGTATATATGAAAGACCTCGGAAGGGATGATTAGAGCTTCAGAACTGCCTGAGATAATCAGAGAGACCAACAGCTGCAAGATCTTGGAGATCTTGTCTTGCATAAACTGCTGTTGTTTAGGTGAACATAATAACAGCACAATAACATACCCCTCAAAGAGTTGTTGAGTGGATTTTAAAAGACAGGAATATAAAATGTTTATTCTCGAGCCTGGACTTGTCATGGTCTCTCTGATTATCCCACGTGTGATAGATTGTGCTTAGTCGCTCAGTCGTGTCCAACTCTTTGCAACACCCTGGACTGCAGCCCACCAGGCTCCTCTGTCCACGGGGATTCTCCAGGCGAGAACACTGGAGTGGGCTGCCACGCCCTCCTCCAGGTATGTGATGGGTTAGAAGAACAATATTTGAGGAAAGCCTGCTCCGTGCCCAACCCTGAACCTGGCTCTGGAGATACATTGATAAGCATCCCTGCTCACAGTCTGTCTGTTCTCCTGGAATTTTGAGTTGAGAAGGAAAGAAAATCAGAGCAGAATAAAGCCAGTGGGTAAGAAAGTCTGTCGCGTCGACTCCACGTGCTCCAGATGTCTCACCTTGTAGAGAGTTCTGTTTCCACCATCTTAACTCTTACCCCAATGGAAGCTGTTCCAAAGCCTCTTTTCCTCCCTGTGACTTATCTCCCATGAGTTTCATGTTTCCAACTTTCTAGTAAACGTTTCCTTGGCTTTACCACCTTGACTTTAAACCCACTGTGTCTAGAAGCAAGTTTATTCTCCCTATTCTGACCTTCCCCCTGAAGAGCACTGAAGTTGCCTTGTTTAGCTGTTTAGCTGGGCTCTCTGGGTCATCTTTAGTGCTTTCCTCTCCCCCCTCTCCCCCACTGTCCCGACACTCCTTCTGGAAGGCACTGATGTTCTCTCATTAGCTGATCAGCTGGGTCTTGACTATCAGGGTCATCATTAGTCTTGCCTATGTCTTGTTCCCTCTGTCCTCTTTATCTCCAAACCTTCCAGGATTCCAAGCCATCCTCCCAACTTTCCTGTAAGCTACAGTGATCTCTCTGCCTCTGATCCCTCATGCATACCCCCCTCTGGTAGATTAATTTTCCCCAAACATGACTTCATAATATGACTTGACAGTCACCATTTATCAACCACTGATTTTATGCCAGGTACTATGCTAATAAGCATTTTATGGCCATTGTCTTTTAAAATCCTTCCACCGACTCTTTGAGGTCTATATAATTATGTTCACTTAAATAACAGAAGCTTATGGGAAGTGAGCAGTCTAAGATCTTCTCATTAAGTGACGATATATGAATGCATTCTTTTCTCTGATCCCAAAGGCCATGTTATACTAATTAGCCTGTGGATTTTTTTTTTTTTTAATGTCTGCTGTCAGGTAAAAAAATATTTGGGGGCTCCCCGTTGCCTAAAAGGTAGGGTTCAAATAGCTAGCCAGTTTCCTTGTTGCCTGTTCTTTGTCACCATTTTTTCTAGCACGAACTTGTTGCTTGGGCCAGGGCTGGGTCCTGAATTCCCCTTCAGTGCTTCGTTCACTCCAGCCTTTCTATTTTTGGTCATACTGAGAGCTATCTGAAAAGTCAAGAGACTGATAAAGGAACCTAATCTAAGCGCTATTTAGAGAACAGGAAAAATTACTCAATTCTACTTGAATTAGAACAAGAAAAAATCATACGTAAGTTTAGTGAAAATGGCAAATGTTATGAAATAAATTTGTATCCCATGCTGTTAAGTTGTGGCAACATAAGGTCAGTCTTTCTTCTGATGTTCATGAGCTAATAAGGCACTTGATGAGTTCCATGAATGAATGAAGGAAGTTCAGAGTGGTGAATGAGAAAGCAAAAAGGCAAGACAAGAAAGATGGAGATCTTTGTATTTGGGGAGAACGAATGATGTATGCATGTTTTATTTACAATGGTGAGGGCCTTACAGTTTAAGCAAAGATTAAAAAGCAAAAATACAGAATTTATATGTTATATTAATAGTAAAAATTTAACAAGCTCGAACTTGTACTGCAAAAAATATATTGTAATACATTTGTGCTATTTGTAAGATGAAACAGACTTCATATGCCCAAATACAACCTGATGTAGTCATTTAGAATGATAAACAAATAAATCTAACCATATTCAATCATTTTTCTTGGGTTCTGCCTTCCTAGAATGTAAGTGATGGGTGAAAATTAAACAGATGGTTTTATTGAAAAATAGAATTAGTTTGGTTATGCTATGAGTATCACAGTTATGCACCAGAAGACAAAGAAAACAAAATCTTCCAGTATTCTGAAAATGAAACTTGTTGCCTTGGATTGCATTTGAGGTGTGAGTATGATTTGTGGATCAGCTTATAGTCCTGAAGCAGAAGTATAGATGATACACTCTGAAGAACTGAGTTTGATGACTCCAAAAAAAAAAATGGCTCTATTGATGACAAAGACAGTGATGTTGAAGATGAACATGAAGATTTTGATTAAAGTTATTACAATATACATGAGGATGGGAGGTTTTTAGTGATATTTTGTCAGGGATTGTAAGCTTCTTCCTATATATGGACTTGCTTTATAGTTGGTCATATATGCCACTCACTGAGCTCCCTAGAAAGCATGCTTTTTGGTTATTGGCACAAGTTAAAAGTTGCAAGATGAGTGCCATCTTTAATCCTGATAGTGCTGGTCTGTGATAAAAACCACGATTGAAATTAAGGTCAAAATGTCTCTCAGGAATCTTGAGACCTGCCATGAATCTGAGGTCCTTCACATTGGGACCTTGATGTGATTTTTCTGAGAGAAGATGAACCATAGGAGAGGCTTAGGTGAGGAAATCATAGGGAATTTCAAGTGTTTAATGTTCTAGATCATTCTTTTCCTCCCAGGCCTAAAATATCTAAGAAACTCTCCTTCTCATATCATATGTCTAGAAATCCAGCTCCTTAGTCCTGCCTCCATCCATCCCGGCCTTTCTCAACTGGGAGCCTCATCTGTGTCACAAACACAGAACATGATCTGAGCAACCATTTTCTCGTTTCTTCCAAGGGTGGTTTGTAACTAGTACCATTCTGGGTGCATAAGAGAGAAATAAGAGAATACCACAAGGCCTCTGTTCTAGCTCTTGGGGTGCCTTTCTTTCCCGGGATACCTAAGTATGAAGACTCATCTCCTCATTAGATGAGAGGAACTATTGTTGCACACTTGCTAGGGGCTAGGACTGTGCGGGGCGTTTTGCTTGCTTCTCATTTACTCTTTCTAACAAGGCCGTGGCCTGTGTATCATCATTTGCATTTTATGGCTAAGGATATTGGAGCTCAGAGAAGGTAATTACTTGGTGATGATGATGGTTATTTAGAAAACTAGGATTTGATCCCACGTCATCTGAACTCCAAAGACCTTGCTTTTAATGCCTGCTCTCCACTGCATGTAACTTGGTATCAATTAGATTTCATCCCTTTGGATGATGAAAAATTTCATAAGACTAAAGTTTATAAGAATCATGAGCAATCTTCTCAGTCTGTTGTTTGGACTTTGTTTCCTTTCTCATAAGTCTTAACATGAGTCCATTCTTACCTGAGTCTGTCTGGATGTTTCCTGAAAATCTGAGTTAAATTGATAGGGTACCTACCATGAACCTGGTGCTGTTCTGGGTAGCAGTATAAGAAGAGAATTAGAAACTAACCCAAGAATTCCTCCTGGGGATAAGTAGCGCCTGGGGTTGTGAGTGAGCCCTCCCGAAGGGGTCCGGTTGCTGTTGTTGTTGTTCAGATGCTAAGTCGTGTCTGACTCTTTGTGACCCGATGGACTGCAGCACACCAGGCTCCTCTGTCCTCCATTGTCTCCAGGAGTTTGCTCAGATTCATGTCTTTTGAGTCGGTGATGCTATCTAACCATCTCATCCTCTGCTGCCCCCTTCTCCTTTTGCCTGAAATCTTCCCAGCATCAGGTCTTTTCCAGTGAGTCGGCTCTTCGCTTTGAGGTTAAGGGGTCTAGTTAGAGAAAAGGAAAAAGAAGGAGCTGAAAGACTCGGAGTAACAAACCAGCAGGAATTTGGGTATAGAGGGTGAGGAGAGAAGAGAGGCATGGGTTGATGTTGGCAGGGAAGCAGCTGCCGAGGAACTTTTTGAAGCCCAGGGTTGTCTACCATGGAATTTTAACATGCTTGAGCTATTGTCATGCAGCACCATCTTCACTCTTGTCATCTCTGTAAACCTTTTGCAGAGTCCGCTGCAAGTGTCAAGGTCCTGTGAGCTCATGTACAGCAAGTGAGGAAATGACTCAATTCCAGACCTGCATCGACTTTTAAGGAAGTGAGGGAGTGGCTCCAATAAGTAGGATAAAGATGTAAATGAACTGATTCTGTTGGTAGGAGCTGGGGCTCAGAGGGTTCATGAAAATGTCAGTTCCCTGGGAATGTCAGAAAACTCGAGGAGGTGCCCAAGCTTTCCTCAAGATGAGTGATGGGAATTCAAGACAGTCTTATCCAGGTCTTAAGAGGCACAGTGTCTGTAGCTCTGAACATATTTGCCTTATTCGGTGAACAATGAGATATAGTCTCTGTCCTCAAGAAACTTGCAGTCTAGGCAGAAAGGCAGTTATTAGTACAAAGAGGTTGTTTGAAAATCAAATCATGTCTCAAGCTTCAGGGGAAGTTTGGGATACTGAGTTCTATGAGTTCAAAGGAAGAGTGCAAGGATAGGTTGTGCCAGGGCCAAGCATGGCTTCTTGGAGGTGATGACAAGAAGCTTAAAGTAGGGTTAGAAATTGGCCAGGGGAAAAAGAGTGGAAAGGACTTCCTGGGTAGACAGTCTGAGAATTCTGCTGCTGCTGCTACTACCACAACCACTAGTTAACATTTATTGAGTATCTACTATGTGTACCAGATATTCTTAGCAATTTAGATCTACCTAAATTTGAGCCTCACGACTCTTAGAAGATACATACTGTTGTTGTCAGTATTTTACACATGAAGGAGCTGGTCAGGTGACTTGCCCAGGGTCACACAGCCAAGTAAGTGGTGGTGAGTGGCACCCAGACAGTCTGACACTGGAACCTGGTAAGCTTAATCACTATTTGACTCCCCATACTGGTAGGGAAATTTAGGTAGTTTGGTATTATTGAGTATAAGGATAAATGCCGGAAGTGGTTAGAGATGAACCCAGGATTGGTAACTAAAGGCCTTGTCATGGGATCCCATTGCTGTCTTCTTCTGGGGAAAGGAGTTCCTGGAATTTCCCTTTATCTCTCTTTGCTACAAAGGAATCTCTTTCCAGTTGAAATGGACCAATATTTGCATGTTAGTTGCTGTTGCGTCAGCTATGTCTTGCCACAAAAATATTATGTGACAACCAACCACAAAATATTTATTTAGCTCAGGAGTCAGTGCGATTCAGATGATCTGGGTTGGACTTGACCCTGGCTGGGTTTGCTCAGGCGTTTGTGGACTGCGGTGAGTCAGTTCTATAGCTCTGCTGGTCTTGGGGGCGCGTGCTCACATGTCTGGGAGTAGGCTGACTGCTGGCTGATCTGGGCTGGCGTGCCTCTGCTCCGCTCCACGTGACTCTCAGCCTTCAGCAGCCATCTAGCTCAGGCCAGGTCACATGGCAGGGGCAGAAATAAAAGAAGCAAGTTGAAATGCTCAAACCCTTTTTCAAGTCTCTGATTGCTTCCTGTTTGCTTAACATCTCATTAGCCGAAGCATGTCAATAGGCCAGCCCAGATTCAAGGAGTGGAGAAATAAACTAAGAAGCTCATGACAAAGGGCGTGATTCATGAGCAAGAGAAAAGTCGGATCGTTAATCCAATCAGCCTACCATCTGTACTCACCTGCTCTCAGTCTGTTTCTGCCAGCCGTTTATAGGATCACTTGGAGGAGTTGCTTGAGGGCTGTGCTTATTAAAACAGGGAAGGAAAAGAAGAGAGAGAAGCAAAACAGGACAGCAATCATTTTGGAATGGGAAGAAAAAGAAGACATAGAAAAGTGTTATAATTCTACATTGAGTTTCTTTTTAAAAAAAACAAATTTATTTTAGAAATTTTAGAATAACTTTAGTTTTACAGAAAAATTACAAAGTACAGAGCGTTCCCATATACCTATAACCAATCTTCCCCTCTTACTAACATATTAGTATGGTACATTTGCCATAATTAATGAACTATTGTTGGTATAAGATTATTAACAAAGTTTCATATTTTATTCATATTTCCTCAGTTTTTACCTGATGCTTTTTTTTTCTGTTCCAGGATCTTATCCAGGGCATTGCATTACATTTTAGTCATCATATCTCCTCAGACTCCTCTTGGCTGTGACTGTTTTGCAGACTTTTCTTGTTTTTGATGATGCTGGCAGTTTTGAGGTGAATTGGTCAGGTGTTTTATAGAGTACCCTTCACTGGACTTTGATATTTTTCTTATGATTAGACTAGAGTTATAGGTTTTGAGGAGGAAAACCACAGAGATGGTGTCATTTTCACCACATCATGTCAAGGGCTCATGCTTTCAACATAACTTAATCACTGTTGATATTAACCTGCACTGAGTTTGAAAAATGACTCATATATAGTAATTTATTTTTAATTACATAAACTAAAGAAGAACAAACTTACAAATGTTTTTCCTAATTCCAAGAGAACTTGGGCCATTTAAACTACCATTTGGATTAAATATGGATGAGATCTTAAGTCAGTGGGTTAACTGTTATAAGCATGGTGTGTGAGTGCATGCATGCTAAGTTGCTTCAGTTGTGTCCAGCTCTTTGCGACTTTATGAACTGTAGCCTGCTAGGCTCCTCTGTCCGTGGGATTCTCCAGGCAAGGATACTGGAGTGGGTTGCCATGCTCTTCTCCAGGGGATCTTTCCAACACAGGGATTAAACCCAGGTCTTCTACACTGTAGGCAGATTCTTTACCGTCTGAGCCACCAGGAAAGCCCTATAAGCATGTTAAATAAGTTTAATTTCTCATGACAAATACAAGGTGAGTAAATACAATTCCCGAAAGCAAACAAAGAAAGCATCTTAATGTCAAGGTAATAATTATATCATCATGAACCATTGCAGTTGAAGGAGTATCTCATATATGAGATATATTAAATATGCATATATATATATATATGAGGATATCTCATATTTCCTGGAAATAAACTCCTTTTCATGATTATTGAATATATAATAGCAGAGTTAATTTTCAGTAAGATCTTTCTTCCTCTTGACTATTGCTCTCCACCTTCCCCCGTGCAGGTTTCTTCTAGTCTTTGGAAAAATGATATTGTCTCTCCAAGAGTGATTCATTCTCAAAAGAATTCCTGGGGAGAATTTCTTTGTATTCTTTCAGAATTCTTCATTTCCTACCATAAAAGCATGGGACCTCTGGTTTCAGTGACAACTCAACCAAAGTGGAAAAAAGATACTGGGACACATAATTCTTTGTTTCCATAGTCTAGGGGCACAAACAAGAAGAAGCAGACAGAGGGTGCATTCACTTATTCAAGTACCATTTATTAAACACCTGTTATGTACCTAACTCTTACCCAAGGTTGATGAGACGGTCACTGCCTTGAAGGAGTTCAGTTGTGATACAGAAATGATGACAAACCGGTATGGACGGTGTGAGAGGAAAGTAGCCCCGTGTGGGGGGCTGTGGGCATGGCTCAGGGAAATTTCTCAGAGTGCTGGACCTGCAGGAGACCTGAAGGAGAAGTAGGATTGGGGAAAGAGGCATTTATGTGCGTGCGTGTGAGCACACATGTACGTGTATTCATGTGTGCATGTAAATAAAGACTGTTTTGGTGGAAGGAAAGTCATATCTATGAAACCTAGAGATAAGTATGGTTGTGGCATGCCCTGAAAGGGTCAAGAATAATTTAATCTGAGAGTTTGGTTTAGGAGTGTTTCGTGGATACAGAACTGTCGAGCTGGTCTTACATGGTGGGTGGGAGTCAGCAGCCAAACAAGGTGGTGGGAGGCCAGGACTCTCTGAACAGGGACCACAGCTTCAGCAAAGGCACAGAAAACATGAAATGCCTGGTGCCTTCAGGTGAACTACAGCCAGCTCAACCAGACCAGAAAATAGAGACAGGAGGGTACAGAGAGGGGAGGGCACCAAGAGCGGGGTGGTGGGAAGGTGACAAGAGTCTCAGGTCTGCCACTCAGTAGTTTTGAGCTCTTGGATGAATTATTTGAGATCTCTGAGCCTCAGTTTTTTTTCTGCCTTAAAATAGGGATATCAGACAACAACAGCTATGGACCCTGCTCCATAGCATCATTGTGAGCCTCAAATGAGGTCAGTGGGCAGACAGTCTAGTACATTGTTTGGCACCTAGAGAGAGCTCAGAAAGAGGCAGATTTGATTGTCGTTCATTACCTTTAAATTGGTTTTTTTTCCATTTATTTTTATTAGTTGGAGTCTAATTACTTTCAATATTGTAATGGTTTTTGCCATACATTGACATGAATCAGCCATAGATTTACATGTATTCCCCATCCTGATCCCCCCTCCCACCTCCCTTTCCATCCCATCCCTCTGGGTCTTCCCAGTGCACCAGCCCTGAGCACTTGTCTCATGCATCCAACCTGGGCTGGTGATCTATTTCACACTTGATAATATACATGT
This sequence comes from Cervus elaphus, assembly GCF_910594005.1. Classification (NCBI taxonomy): domain Eukaryota; kingdom Metazoa; phylum Chordata; class Mammalia; order Artiodactyla; family Cervidae; genus Cervus; species Cervus elaphus. The sequence continues at coordinate 8,497,265 of NC_057830.1, read as the reverse complement.
TTCAATGCTATTCTCTCAGATTATCCCACCCTTGCCTTCTCCCACAGAGTCCAAAAGTGTGTTCTATACCTCTGTGTCTCTTTTTCTGTCCTTTAAATTGTTAATGCACTGGTCAGTAGCCACTGTTTGCTGCAGGGAGTAGAGGTTTCCTGAACTTCCCTGGGAGAAAGCCTTGGCTAGGCAGGGTGCCTGGAATGATCCTGGTAGTCAAGGGCTAGGCATAGAGGTGAAGGGAGATTATTCTCTAGATTTTTGTCACAGGGTCAGACATGTGTCCTTGAAGGCTGTTCTCAGTTCTTGTTCCAATTTTCATTCCCTTTCCTCAGGTTTTTTCCCCCTAAAATACAGGTGTGCTTACTGGAAATGATGGTGGTAAGAGTGAGCATTAGGCAGTATTTTTTTTTCATTTATTAAAGTACTGCTCTGCTAAAAATTCTACTTGTGGTTTTCAGCTTTTCAGTTAAATTGGCTGACTCTGGGTATGTAGAATGTTTAACAAGACAGAAAAATTTGTGTCTTTAACTAAGAAAGAATCTGGAGAGAGAACCTGCTTGCAGTGGACTGAATGTTTGCTTGTGTCCCTCCAAAATTCTGATGTTGAAATCCTAACCTCCAATGTGACAGCATCAGGAGGAGGGGCACTTGGGAGGTGATTAGGTCATGATTGTGGAAGGACCCTTATAAAAGGACCCTGGAGAGCTGGTGCCCTCTTTCAGCCATGGGAGGATGCAGTAATTCTGCAACCCAGGGGGGATTCTCCTCAGAAGTCGACTGCTGGCACCCTGATCTGGGACTTGCAGCTGTCAAAATGTGAGAAATAAGTAACTGCTGGCTAAGAAATAAGTAACTGCTGGCACCAACTGTGGTGGTTTGTCATAAAAGCCCAGGTGGACTAAGACACAGCCTAACCATGGCCAGTGCCCATGGAGAGTCAGACCACTGAGGCCCCCATGGCGCTCCTCTGAAGGCGTTTGGGGCCATCCGCTCAGGGCCTTAGGCTGAGACCCCTGGGTATGGAGTCAGTGATAATCTCTTATACACAGACATGAATAGGATAGCAGGAACCCACTAAAACTTCATTATTTCTCTGTATCAATTAAGAAAAATGCCTAACCAAATTTTGACCAAATCAGCTTTTCTGGCTATTTCTTTACAGTCACTGTACTCTTGGATATTTATTAGAGAAAAACAAAACAAAACTAATTTGAACAGATGTTTGTACCCACCTTGTTCACTGCAGTGATTTACAGTAGTAAAGATATGGAAGTGATCTAAGTATCCGCTAATGGATAAACAGATACAGAAAATGTGATATATAAAGAACTGAATTAGTAAAAAAGAAAAACTGAGAGTAGGCTGAGAAAAACCCACCTGAATAACTGTTTTATCTTAGTTTTTTAGAATACCTTAAAGAGAATAATCTTGATACATTTTCACTCTTTGTGTTAATAATATCTTAGTAAAGATTTCATTACAAACTTTATTGTTAAAAAAATCATTTCAAAATTAACTGTTTATTGTAACTATTTCAGAATTTATCAGTAAGGCACAAAGTACAGCCTCCTACAATTTTGCCATAATTTTATAATATTTTGATATATACCTTTATAGTTTCATCAAATACGTATATAATTCTAAATATTATACGTGTTCTATAACCTTTCTTTAATCACTTTTTATATCACGAAAATCTTTCTTGCTATTAAATATTTTTGTTGCAGTAGCTGCATGTTACTGTTCTAAAGATGAATCACACTTTGCTTAACGGTTTGCCTGGAAGCAGGCCATTTAGATGGCTTCTGTTTTTTTCTTTGCTATTATGACTAGTGCTATAATGAGCATTCTTGCAGTTAAATATTTGTGCAAATTTATGTTTTACTTTCCTGCTTTAGGTTACATTCTCAGAAATAAAATTCTGGAGTCAAAGAGTGTGTGTTTAAGACTTTTGACACATATTGCCTCTTTGTAGTTGAGGATATTATACCATTGAAGTGACCCCCCCAGCACTAGGCACTGCCATTAGTTTTAATACTTGGCAATTAAGCAAGTAGAGAATGATATCTTATTTGAAGATGCATTTCTTTGATGATTGATGAGGTTCAGCATCCTGTTTAACTGATCATTTATTTTTCTTCTTTCATAAATTACCTATAATGACCTTCATCTATTTTCCAACTTCTGGGTTCATCTTTTTTTTCCCCTAGGAGCAGTGATAATACTACTATTTTATTGAGGTCCACTGTTTGCTAAATGTCTGGCATCAATTTTCTCATCTAATTCAGTTACTCTGTGAGGAAGTAAGAGACATTTTTCCTCCTGACATCGAACGTGTGATGTTTTTTCCAAGATCCCATTTCTACCTCTGACACCAACTAGGTGTTAGTTCTGACACTAGCCACCCAGAGTTAGCATCAGTCACAGGTTTAAGGGCTCAGTCTCACAAGACTGCCTTCAGTTCAGATGCTAATTACAAGTATCAGGTGACTGAGAGGCTGGCTGTAAATTGGGGTTTCCACAACCCCATTCTCAGGTTTGATGGGTCGCCAAAATGGCTCACAGCTCAGAATAGCACTGTGCTTACTGCTACAGGTCTATTATGAAAGATGTAAGGGAACAGCCAGATGAAAAGGTCCAAAGAGTGAAGTCCAGAAGGGTCCTGAGTGCAGGAGCCTCTGTTCCCATGGACAGACCTTGTGTTTACCAACTCTGAATCTCTTGAAACTCTGTGGTTTGGGAGTTTTTATGGAGACTTCATTCATTAATCATTGAGCATGGTATATTAAATTACTGGCCATTGGTGATTAACTTAGTCTCCATCCTCATTCTGCATAGAGATTGGGGGACAAGACTGAAAGTTACAAATCTCTCATCAAGTGTTGGTCTTTCTAGTGACCATCCCCATCCTCCCTGAGGGGCCCGCCAAGAGCCACCTCATTAGAACAACTCATGCTTCTCTCGCCCTTATCACTCAGGGCTTAAGGAGCTGTGTACCAGGACCTGGGGACAAAGATCAGATATTTTACTTGTACTCTAAGCAGTATTATCCTCATTTTGCAGAGAAAGAAGCTGAGGCAAAGAGAGAACATGGCCTAAGTCTTGCATTTGGCAAGAGGGAGTCTTGGAGCTGATTTGATTTGTCTGTCTGCAAAGCCCATTTCTAAACAAAAGACTGCACGGCATCATTAATATTTATTAGTTCATGAAATAAATACAGTCGCCTATTCTGTGGTAGATGTTGCAAATACATGTTCTTTCTGGAATATTATTTGTCTTTCAGTTTTTGACTATGAAAGTTAACATTTTTGCATTATGATTTTATTATTTGAAAAGCTCGTCTAGGGACTTCTCTGGTATCCAGTGGTTAGGAAACCAGCTTCCAATGCAGGGGATGTGGGCTCAATCCTTGATCCAAAAAGGTTTCACATGCTGTGGAGCAACTAAGCCTGTGTGCCTCAGTTGCGGAAGTCCACACACCTTGGAGCCCACGCTCTGAAACCAGAGGAGCCACTTCAGAGAGAAGCCCAGCCACCACAACTACAGAATCGCCCCCACTCGCTGCAACTAGAGAAAAGCCCGCGCAGCAGCAGAGGCCAGCACAGACAAAAATTGAACAGATACATGAAAAATTAAACGTTAATTAAAAACGTTATCTTTAAAAGAAAAAGAGAGAAGAACTAATCTACAGGCATAAAAGCAGCATAGTGACAAGTTAGTCACCTTCCTACTCTTGGTTCCTAGTCTTCAGTTTTCCACTCCAAGAGTTAAAAAAAAATTATAGCTGAATCCATTCCTTTTTTTTTTATATTGTGACTTCTACCTTAAGTGTTGTATAGAAAGGGTATCACTCCTACAAGATGTTATGAACATTCATGTATGTTTTCCTTACAACTTTTATAGTTTTTTAAGATCTAAAGATTTAAATCCATGGAATTTATTTTTACTTTATGGCATAAAATTTCTTCTCTGTAGTTCACTTACATTTGAATTTTAAATTTCAAGGGAAGACAGGGCATATTTCAAGTCCAGTTTCAGAATCCAAGAACATGAATTATGCAATAATAAAAAGAGAAGATTCCTCATCTGGAGGGAATACTGAGGATAACACAAGAAGAACTGCTTCTGTGAGAGAAAGTGAATGTGCTCACCATCTCACCAGTGGAATCCACAACTTTTAACAGAACCAGTTTGAACAAATTTACGTGATGATGAAAGAGGAACTCACAGGGCCACTCCCAGCAGACTCTCCCAGTTGGATTTCAGCCACCATATTTTGCTGCAATCCCCAGGAAGGAATGAAGGAAGGGATTCTCCTCTGCATACTAAGTTTGGGGACTTTCTCAATTTTCCTGGGTGGAGACCCATCCTCTCTCATGGTTAGTGCAACCAGGGCCTTTGGCAAATAGCCAGTCCTGTGACCCATGATGGCAGATCTTGACTCCTGAACCTTATTTGGCTGAACCAATGCCAAATGGAAACTGGACCTTGGGAGCCACAGTCCTGGGGGAAAGTGGTGAGTTAGATGGAGTCTGGTCGGGGGAAGTCCAAAACCTGTTCCACTTTCCATTTCATTACTGGTGAACATACTCAAATTCAACAGAATCTCTGAGATCCTTCCCAACTTGAAGTTTATGATCCTTCTGGGCATGTCCCATTATCACCCTCACTTACTCAGTCATTCGTCAAATATTTATTAAGCACCTACTGTGTAGATACAAATTGTTGTCATAGCTAACCAAAATGAAATGTATTGAAAGCTCTTCAAGAAAATAAGGCTCTCTATAAAACCCATGTACATAATAAGACTTAAAGAAATCTTACATAATAAGATGTCCCAAGATAGGAAGATTTCAAAATAGGCTAATTCAGCTGCCAAATGACATCAGATACCAGCTGCTTTCTGCCTTTCCTCTGTTCCACTTTCAGTGTGTTGGTTGGGTCCCCTCATTTTCTCAATATAGCTGAAGCAGCTCATTGTATCCTCATGTGTCTAGGGGTACATAGAGTGAGTATTGAAATGCCTTGAGCTTTCTTTTTAAGATTTAAGATATTGTTCCTAAAGCCTTTCTCAACATGTTTGTGTCAAATATTAGCCAGAATGGGAACATGTGTCCCTTCCCAAGTCAGTCACTGATAAGAATGGAAGCTCATACTAATCCAAGTTCTTCCTCACTGGGATAGGGTGGGACTGGAATTTAGAAAAATGAAGCCAGTCAGAAGAGTCTGGATAACTCAACAAATCCAGGTTCTGTTAGCAAGGAAAAATGCTGTTGGGTAGACAACCAAGTGCCTGCCTCACCAATATTTGTATTTTTTTTTTTGCCAATCTTAGATGCAAAATGTGATATCTCATATTTTTATTTATGTTTGCTTTTTAGTTCAGTTGGGTATTTCTTCCATATTTTTTGGCCATTTAAAATTTATCTTTTATAATTTTTTTGTCTATATTCATGGCCTATTTTTCTCCTGGTATATTCATTTTTCTTATCAGTTTGTAAGAGTTCTTTGTTTATTAGTTTTCTAGTGGGACTGTTATTTCCTTCCCCATTCCTCTGCTCTGGATCAGGCAATCCTGAGTTCTTTCTTTTCCTTCAGTCCCATATACTTTCCAAATTTGCCTTTTTGGAGCTGTTTCCAAATTCATTCCTTTATAACAGACACGTCCCTGGTCTAGTACAGAATAGTTTCCCACCAACATCTCGTTAGTCCCCAGTCTACTGTATTTGTCTTTTAGAATAAATGTGGCATCCTCTTTTCCTCTTCCAGTTGCAGATGCCCCAACCACGACTCTCTTTGGACTGTTGCCATGGCCTCACAATTGTTTTCCTCTCCTCCAGGGCCTGCTTTTTCATCTGCCCCACAGTATATCCGTGACAAAACACGAAGGTGTGGGTGACACAGCTTCACAGCCTTCGTGACTAAGGCTGACCTCTCTCTTGCGCAGTGATGTCTAGACTTCTAAGCCTAGCATGCAAGATGTGCTCTGTTCAGTTCCAAACATCCTTTTTCACTCTTGCCTTATGCTCCTGTTATATCAGTCTACTGTGCCTAATCTTGCTTTCTGCCAGGTCCGTTTCCTTTTCTCTCATGTCCTTATGGTGAAATCTCACCCATTTCTTAACACTCACCTCAGAGCTACCACCTTAGCAAAGTCCTCCCAGATTCCTCAAGTCAGAATGACTTTCTCTTTCCTCTTTTGTAAGCATTTTTACTGCCTGTGTTTGAGTGTTCAGGATGCCTTACCTGTATCACTCACTGAGCCCATGCATGTGGGGCTCTCCACAGCCCTCATCACCTCCTAGAGTTTATGTGGGGGGATGCTCAGTGCGAGCTTGCTGAATCTGTTAGTGCTCGATAAATGCCTGACCATAACAATTCCTCTTGGTTGGTGTGCAGTTAACCTGTGGGTCAACTTAAATTTGATTGCCATTTAGCACTTGCTAGAGCAAGGCTGATGACCATTACATGCAAAAACACTTTTGGGAAAGGAGGTGTTTTCCACAGTCTCTTTGTAGTATGGATTTTCAAGCCTCAGTTTTGATTTGTTAGCAGATGGACTCCATGATGGTACTTCAATCAATCAACCCTTTTAGCTATTTTAAGTGAATTCAGCCTTGAAATGGCAACTACAAACAAATCCTTATGTCATGCTAAATTATGGGGAATGAAATCAATTGTAGAAATTTACTTTTCTAGTTCCACTTAAGAAACTTTAAAAGATATATAATAGCCAGTGGTTATTGACAATTTGCTACACATCATGCACTATTTTAAGTACTCTAGGTATATGAGTTAATTTAATCCTTATCACACTTTTAAGAGATAGGTGCAATGATCATTTTCATATTAGATATGGGAAACTGAGGCCAGAGAGTTTAAGTAACTTGCTTTAAGTCACAAAGCTAGTAGGTAGAGGAACCAGGATTTAAATGCAAGCAGTTGGATTTCTGAACTTGCACAGTGAAATGAACTCTGAGTTGTATTTTTACTGACCACCAAGGAGATAAGTAGTCATATCAAAACCACTCAATGTAAATTACTTTTTTAGCAACCTTATGTTTTCAGGGACAGGAGGACAAAGAGGAGAAGAGTTGGGTGGGGAAACTTTTTGGCTATGTCTCCAGTTGTAAGAATTAAAAGCTTTATTCATCTGCCATCTCACATTACTCTTGGTTTTCTTGCTGGAACTCCTGATGACCTGGAAGGCCCAGTTAAGGATGCAGAGAGATGATGGGAGGTAAGTTAGATGGAACATTACAGAAACTGCAGTTTTATGCTGCTGTGATGAATTTTCTGTTTCGTGAAGATAAGCTTTTTGTAGATTTTAACAACTATGATATTTTAATCATTTAATGAGAATGTGCCTTCCAATTTCTCTACCAATGGCATCCTAGAATAAAAGGATTTATCCTAATGGGATAAAACTTTATATCTATTTAGAAAAAAGAAAAGTAAATCCTTCGGTTAATTTTCCCTACTGTGTGTAGAGCACGTATTATGCAGTGCGCTCAGCAGTGGTTCTCAAAGTGTGGTCTGGGGCTCTCTGGGGTTCCTTGGACACTTTTAAGGAGCCCATGAGGCCAAGACTATTTTCATATGACACTGAGACTTTACGGGGCTTCTCCACTCTCATCCTCTCACAAGTGTGCAGTGGGGCTTCCCAGAGGCAGCAAGTTGGATGCAGAAGCAGCCCTGAAAACCTGTTGACTTTTACTAAGCGAAACATTAAAGAGGTTTCCAAAATGAAGAAAACAAAAACAGTACCACTTTTCACATTAAGTTATTTTTGTTTCTGATCTTTGACCCCATGGACTATATAGTCCATGGAATTCTCCAAGCAGAATACTGGAGTGGGTAGCTCTTCCCTTCTCTAGGGGATCTTCCCAACCTAGGGATTGAATCCAGGTCTCCCACATTGCAGGTGGATTCTTTACCAGCTGAGCCACGAGGAAGTCCCACGAACACTGGAGTGGGTAGCCTATCCCTTCTCCAGTGTATCTTCCCAACCCAGGAATTGAACTGGGGTCTCCTGCGTTGCAGGTGGATTCTTTACCAACTGGCCTACCAGGGAAGCCCTTTTGAAAAATACTTTCATAAAAATATGTTGTTTGTGTTAACCCATTACAAAGTAATGAGTTTATTACTGTTGTTTTAAAATAAACATTCTCAATTGATCAGTTTTAATTCATAATACTTTGGCCACCTGATGCAAAGAGCTGACTCATTTGAAAAGACCCTGATGCTGGGAAAGATTGAGGGCAGGAGGAAAAGGGGATGACAGAGGATGAGATGGTTGGATGGCATCACCGACTCAATGGACATGAGTTTGGGTAAACTCCGGGAGTTGGTGATGGACCGGGAGGCCTGGTGTGCTGCGGCCCATGGGGTCGCAAAGAGTCGGACACGACTGAGCGACTGAACTGAACTGAATTCATAATACAGCCCATATCAGTAGGTATGACCCATGTGAGCAAAAGCCCTTTAAGATTCTCAGTCAGTTTAGGAGTAAAAGAGGATTCTGAGGCCATAAAGTGTGGGAACCATGGGTATAGACTAGAACAGATCTAAGTCATGTTATATTTAGGTAGACTCTTAGATCATGATTTCAATTCTGTATTTGCTGAATATTTATTTAATATTAAAGCTTGAAGTATATTCATTTAGTTATTATTTTATTCATTTAGTTATTATATAGCCACAGATTCCGTGGCTATTTGTTCAGTGCTTGCTGTGTGCTGGTGCTGCGTGGAGCATTGAGGGTACAGTGGGGAGCAAGACAGCCTCCCCTGGCTGAGCTTAACCTTGATATTCATTCATGCAGCTTTCCCTTTGTCAGTGATACCCAGGGTCTACTCTAGTTTTAGCAGAGCCCCCAAAGGATTTATAATCTAGGGAGGCAAGACACCTGTGTGGAACGCTTAAGCAAATCAGGATGAATATAGTTACATCATCATTAGCAGCTCTCATGATGTAGGAGCTCAGAGAAGGGAGAAATCAGTGTGGATTGGTATGATAAGGAATTCTGGGACTGGACTTCAGCCCAGAAGGACAGTCAGGCTTAAGAGAGCTCAGTTTCAGAGGGAGGGGCCAGGCTGGGTGGGGGGAATAAATGAGCAGATTTGTGAAGGTGAATCACTGTCACTGTCTAGCATGTAGGGAAGGGAAGAGGCCTGCCTAATGGAAGAGTCTTATGGAGGGGAACTCCTGGGTTTTCTTCTGAGGTTGATGGAAACCTCCTTATGTCTTCTAAGTTGCTGGTCATCTGCTGTGGTGGGTCTCCTGGGTGTGATTACAAATCTATGCCATCATTCAGTTCAATTCAGTTCAGTCACTCAGTCATGTCCGACTCTTTGCGACCCCATGAACTGCAGCACGCCAGGCCTCTCTATCCATCACCAACTCCTGGAATTTACCCAAACTCATGTCCATTGAGTCGGTGATGCCATCCAACCATCTCATCCTCTGTCACCCCCTTCTCCTCCCACCCGCAATCTTTCCCATCATCGGGGTCTTTTCAAATGAGTCAGCTCTTCTCATCAGGTGACCAAAGTATTGGGAGTTTCAGCTTCAACATCAGTCCTTCCAATGAACACCCAGAACTGATTTCCTTTAGGATGGACTGATTGGATCTCTTTGCAGTCCAAGGGACTCTCAAGAGTCTTCTCCAACACCACAGTTCAAAAGCATCAATTCTTCGGTGCTCAGCTTTCTTTATAGTCCAACTCTCACATCCATACATGACCATTGGAAAAACCATAACCTTGACTAGATGGACCTTTGTTGGCAAAGTAATATCTCTGCTTTTTAATATGCTGTCTAAGCTGGTCATAACTTTCCTTCCAAAGAGTAAGCATCTTTTAATTTCATGGCTGCAATCATCATCTGCAGTGATTTTGAAGCCCCAAAAAATAAAGTCTGACACTGTTTCCACTATTTCCCCATCTATTTGCCATGAAGTGATGGGACTGGATGCCATAATCTTCGTTTTCTCAATGTTGAGCTTTAAGCCAACCTTTTCACTCTCCTCTTTCACTTTCATCAAGAGGCTCTTCTTCACTTTCTTCCATAAGGGTGGTGTCATCTGCATATCTGAGGTTATTGATATTTCTCCCAGCAATCTTGATTCCAGCTTGTGCTTCTTCCAGCCCAGCATTTCTCATGATGTACTCTGCATATAAGTTAAATAAGTAGGGTGACAATATACAGCCTTGAGGTACTCCTTTTCCTATTTGGAACCAGTCTGTTGATCCATGTCCAGTTCTAACTGTTGCTTCCTGACCTGCATACAGGTTTCTCAAGAGGTGGGTCAGGTGGTCTGGTATTCCCATCTCTTTCAGAATTTTCCACAGTTTATTGTGATCCACACAGTCAAAGGCTTTGGCATAGTCAATAAAGCAGAAATAGATGTTTTTCTGGAACACTCTTGCTTTTTTGATGATCCAGCGGATGTTGGCAATTTGACCTCTGGTTCCTCTGCTTTTTCTAAACCCAGCTTGAACTTCTGGAAGTTCATGGTTCACGTATTGCTGAAGCCTGGCTTGGAGAATTTTGAGCATTACTTTACTAGCGTGTGAGATGAGTGCAATTGTTCACTCAGTGTTTCCTAAACCTGCAAGACTCAAAACTTTCCCAAACAACAGAATTATCTGGAAGGACTTGTTAAGGTTACAGGTTCCAGGGCTTCATCCAAGATATACTAATCTGGAGAGGGGCCTCGTGTTCTGTGTCTTTATCAGTCATACTAGGTGATTTTCTTGTTTTTAAGTTATATGCAAGCTTAGGAAATGTAACTTACCCCATTATCAGTGATTCCAGCCTTGATGGTGCACACAGGGAAACTTTACAAAAATGCTACAGCTCAGGCCCTACGTACAGTGACCTAATCAATGACAACAAAGTGATGAAAGTAAACATTGACTAATAATAATTCGAGTGAAATTCAGAGAGTTTTTGGCTCATAATTTGTCATCAATTGCACTATGTTTTCCACAGTCTAAGAATCAGTTAGGAATATCACATCTGGCTCCAATAACAGTGTTTATCTAGTTTCAAGATGCCAAGACTCCATTAGTGCAAACAGGGTGTGTTTATTGGTGGGGTGGAGATCAGGAGCGACATCACTTGATTTGAGGAAGAGTGAAAGAACATGTACTGTTTCTTGGCACTACCAGTGTCTGTTCAGGTCACAGCAGAAGTTGAAAGCATCCGCTTGAGGCCCCACAGGAAGTAATCCCCTGGCTTCACTTAACTGGAAACTTTGGGAGGAAGGAGAGAAACAAAGTCACACCAGGGCCTCATGGTTCCTGAGAACTTTCTGCGTAAATGTGATCAAGCGCCACTTGATCCCAGGAAAATCAGTTTAGTTTTACTGAGAAAATGTTTGTGTGTTTCTGTTTATGAAATCATGGACTCCAAGTTTTGGGCCGTCACAGAGTGAGAGGCCACTTGTCTCTACTGCTTCCTCTCTGTCCCTCTCTGCCCTTCCTCTTCAGCTGGACCAGGTACCCGGAAACGGTGAGCTTGGAGCTACCTCTGGCTCCTGGCTTGCTGCGTGACCTTGAGCAAACACCTTGCCCCCTCTGGGCCTCAGCTTGCCTATCTGTTTGAAGAAAGATGTGCTCTGTTGAGCCCTTCCAACTGGATTTTTGGAAAAGTAGAAACCTCAATTATGACATTTCTCTGGCTTCTTTTTAGAAAAAGAATACGTAGTTTATAGAACCAAAGGGTTAAACTGCATCTAGAAAGAACTATGCATGTAATGTGGTCCAGTGGAAGAGGATCTGTGCAGGGACTTAGAAAACAGTCTGAGTAGTCAGGAGGGCATATCTGAAATTCGGAAGAAAGGAAGCGTCTGAAGCTTGACCTTCTTGGTTCATCTTCCTGCTAGGTTGTATAGTCCTGAGCTTGTTCTCTACGGGATCCGTTTTCTTCATTCATAAAATAGGGTTGATAACAGTGATACCCGTCTCATGAAGTTGTTCTGACAGGTAGATAAAAGGATGTGCTTAGTATCTCAATAAAAACTAGCTGTCAGTATTCTCCTCTTAGAATTTTGGTTGCAGTGGACATTTTCTCCTTCCTTTCCTGTGTCCCTGGTAGTGCTCCAGCTTAGTTTTGTTAACGCATCTTTATTCTTTCTACTCTATAATTATTTTGGCTTGGTTCACCTAAGGAAAGAAGAAAGGAAATGCTTTTTATGAAGTGAAGTTTTAAAGGACAAATAATACACGTGGATGGTAAGATTCGAAGAAGGTGAAAAACTACCTATATTTAATGGAGACAGAAATAGAGTCCAAAATTTGGAAAGGGGAACAGATCTCTGGGTGAGGGACTGCTTCCTAGCACTGTGCCTTTTGACCTTCATTTCCTGAGCAAGAACTTTCTATGCAAACCATTGGCATGAATCAGAGAACATCTGGGTTCTCTCGAAGGGCAGCTTCCAGAGCAGAGCAAACAGTCAAGACCTTCCTGCCCGCTTTGTCTGCCTCTCATCTTCCTGGCCCCAGTCTCTCGGAGTGCAGCGATGACAGTGAGGAGTCCACGGCTGCAAAAGAGCTGGTCCTGAGAGTCAGCTTCATATTCTCTGTGGGTCCTTGAGTGAGTTGCTTGCCCCCTCAACCTCACACAGAATCTGTACCTGTGAATGGGCTTGTTGGAACAGATGTTAGGTTCCATGCATCAGGACTACCTAATTTTACTAAAAATACAACAGGTTCAGAACCTCAGGGATCCTGGTTCAGGAAAGTCGAAGATGACTTGAGAGCCACTGCTCCTGAACCCGTAAAACCCTAGATGTCCTCCATTCATGTCTCACCCTCCTAATGGAAGTGAGAGAATTCAAACAAGTTTCCTCTTGCACGGGGTTGTCATCCAGGCCATGGTTCTGGAAGTGTGGTCTCCTGTGAGCCATGAGGGTTTGTCTGAAAGTCTCAGACAGAATCATGTGTGAATCTCGCCTTTGTTTTTAGATTTGTTGTTGTTCAGTCGCTGAGTCATGCCCGACTCTTTGCGACCCTATGAACTGCAGATGCCAGGCTTCCCTGTCCTTCACTATCTCCTGGAGCTTGCTCAAACTTGTGTCCATCAAGTCAGTGATGCCATCCAACCATTTCATTCTCTGTTGTCCCCTTCTCCTCCTGCCCTCAATCTTTCCCAGCATCAAGGGCTTTTCAAGTGAGTCAGCTCTTTGCATCAGTTGGCCAAAGAGTCTTCTCCAACACCACAGTTCAAAAACATCTATTCTTCTTTTTAGAAGAATCATCAATTAGTCTTTTTAGAAGATTAGTGACATAAATTTTCATAAGTTGTAATCTTTTATATCAGTATAATTAAGGACTATTTGTTAATTTAGTATCTGAGTTTGAGTTCCCTGAAAACAAAGCCCAAGGCAAGGTTTTAGGTGAGATGTTTATATGGAAGGTGACCCCAGGAAATAGACAAAGGGATGGGAGAAAAACCAGTAAAGGCTATGTCACTGAATTAGTCACTGTTGTGGGCAGCTGGGCTTAATGCCTTGGGGACCCTCTGTCAATCCATATAGTTCAGTGGTTTCTAACCAAGTGATTTTTCTCAGTGACATTTGGCAATGTATGGAGATGTTTACGGATGTCACAACTAGGAAGGGCTACTGGGATCCAGGTTGCTGCTAAATATCCTACAATACACAGGATAACCCCCCACAACAAAGAATTGTTCAGCCCAAAATGTGAAATGGTGCTGATATTGAGAAACCTGTCTCAGAACTGTTCCTCTTATGGATAATGATATCTACCCATCAACCCTCACCGCCTTTGGATGAAGGCTGCCTCTGGGAGCGTGAACATCTTCAAATCAGTGGGCTGTACTTGAATAAGGCTGATCAGGTTTCCATGGTTTTGGAGAAGTCCCTGAGGCAGAAAAGCATAAGGTAGCCTGTTGTGTGCTAAAATCAGGCTCAGGTCAAAGGGGATGTGACTAAATGTAATTTTCCTAGCTGAGTTTTGGGGCTGTAGAGAATATGGTACAGCTGAAAAACAAATGTAGACCCTAAAACTACCATAATTTAGTTTAACCATGAAAATGGCTGAAGGTTGGAAATCCAATATATTACAGAGTCACTGTGTGGTGAAGTGGTTAAAAGCATGGTATCTGGGGCAAGACTGGCTGCATTCAAATTCTGCCTCCAACAGTTTTTAGCTTTGTGGCCTTGAATAAATTAGTTAACGTCTCTGTCCCTCAGTTTTCTCATCTAGAAAATAGGCTTAATAATGATACCCCCCTCATAAAGTTATTGTGAGGATTAACTTTTATTTTACATGTATATATTTAATGTAACATTTTAATAGTACCTGGCATTTGGTGAGCTGACTGCTGCTGCTGCTGCTAAGTCACTTCAGTCGTGTCCGACTCTGTGTGACCCCATAGACAGCAGCCCACCAGACTTCCCCGTCCCTGGAATTCTCCAGGCAAGAACACTGGAGTGGGTTGCCATTTCCCTCTCCAACGCATGAAAGTGAAAAGTGAAAGTGAAGTCACTCAGTCGTGTCCGACTCTTAGCGACCCCATGGACTGCAGCCTACCAGGCTCCTCCGTCCATGGGATTTTCCAGGCAGGAGTACTGGAGTGGGGTGCCGTTGCCTTCTCTGGGTGGGCTGACTGACCAACTGGCTATTAGCATCATCCCAGGGCTTGAGTTCTCAACTTAGGGAATTACAGCGTTAATCTAGCTTGGCCCTTTTCCATTTGTAGTCAGGATAAGTCTTTCAATTCAATTGAAATATGTTTATTGAGTGAGCTCTTATTATAAGCCAGATACTGTGGTAGGCTCTTGGTCAGTCTGTTCGTAATAAGGCTAGGAATTTCTCTCTTTCCTCCTCTACTCTTTGTTTATGTGCTACTATTCTGGTCTACATTCCATGGGGCTGGAAAGAGCAGCTCACACACACATTCCTCTCTTTGATTTGGTGAAGTGTCTGTGGAGAGGAAAGACTGCAGGACTTAGAGAAATGAACTCCATTCAGTTCCAGGCCCCACATCAACATTCACTGGTTATGGGTTTGGGAAATCGCTTTGCTTCTCATTTTGACCTTTGTAAATGAACATAACCCACTTCTGCGTCACTG
This sequence comes from Cervus elaphus, assembly GCF_910594005.1. Classification (NCBI taxonomy): domain Eukaryota; kingdom Metazoa; phylum Chordata; class Mammalia; order Artiodactyla; family Cervidae; genus Cervus; species Cervus elaphus. Next base: position 8,482,167 of record NC_057830.1, on the reverse strand, counting down.
TGAGACTGCAATGACACGGTATAAGGAAAGCTATTGTAAGAATTTCTAAATGTGCCAATAGTTCGTTGTTGTTTCCCTTGAATGTCCCGTCTTCCCCATTCTGTGTGGGACCGTGAAACTGTGAAACAGATTTCTGGGCATTAGCCCGGTGGTTCTTGAGAATATCTTGAAGGATACCAAGAGACTCCTTAATCTTTTTTTCTAGTCAGTTTTGGTGATCAGCCAAACTCGAGAATCATTAAACTTTACTGTGAGTGCCATGGAGCAGAGATGATGCCTTTCATTTTTTTAAAGTTTATTTCTTTATTTTTGGCTGGGTCCCTGTTGCTGCACATGCTTTTGTCTAATTGTGGCGAGTGGGCGCTGCTCTCTCGCTGCAGCGCATGGGCTTCTCATTATGGCAGCGTCTTTGTTGTGGAGCACAGGCTCTAGCGCACGTGGGCTCGGTAGTTGCCACTTTCCAGGCTCTAGGGCACAGGCTCAAGCACCCAGTACTTGTGGTACACTGGCTTAGTTGCTCCACAGCTTGTGGGATCTTCCCAACCAGGGCTCAAAGCCGTGTCTCCTGCGTTGGCAGGCAGGCTCTTATCCACTGCATCACCAGGGAAGCCCCAGGAATGAAGTCTTATTCAACTTTGTGTTCCCACCGCCTGACAAAGTTCTTCATATACAGTATAGTCAATAACTGTTTTTTGAATGAACAAAAGGCTAAACTTCTCTATACTTAAGAAAAAAGAAGTTGCAACACTCCAGGAGTCACCCTCTTTCCCCCATCTGCATGTCTGCTGACCCACATTCTTTCCACTAAATTAGTTTCTGAAGCACCTAAGCTAACTTAGACTTGGGACTATAATACTTGAGCAGCTTTCCCTGTATGCTCAGATTCACCATGAGTGACAGTATCTGCTCTTTCTACTTCAAAGGTAGTTGTGAAGATTAAGCAGAAAATAGATAAGAAAGTGATTTTTCAGACTGCAGTGTGCTATAGGGAATTAATGTTATTAGGAAGAATATGCTAAAGAGCTTCGTGGTTCTCCAAGGCTCAATAGTTACAGTGGCTGTAGAAGAGAGACGATTCTTTAATTGGAGTCTATAAGCCCACAGATTCACTATTGAGCTTCCTAAAGCTATTTAGAGACTAGATGTAAAATGAAGCAACATAGAGAGTTGAAAGTGTAAGACTGGGCAGAGGTATACAGGCGAAGGAAACCCCAAAGAATCCAGAGAGATCTTAGTGTTAATATCAGGAAATTAGAACTCAAGGCAAAAGATGCTAAACAGGTCAGAAAAGAACCTTTTATAATGATGGAATATGTGAATTCCATACTGTAATGGAATATACTGGCATGAATATATGCATCAATAAACATAGTACTAAAATATAGAAAGTGAAATCATCAGAAAACATCACTATAAACAGCAAGAGAATAAGCCCTGATGGAATCAAATTTATAGTGGGAGCATTTGTTATACTTTGGCAGATCCGGTAAATACAAGAGTTAAGATAAAGAGGTCATAAAGGCAATCTAAAAGCTATTTCTAGTAGAAATACATTGAGACCTACAAACAAAGAATAAATTTTTTTTTTTTAAGCATCTATGGAACAAAATTTTACCATACTCTAAGCCTAAAAATACTCTAATAATTTCTTTAAAAAACAAATAATATTGACCTAAACTATCCAATATGTTAACCACAATTCATATCTGGCCAATGAGCACCTGAAATGGGGCTTCCAATGGTGACTCAGATAGTAAAGAATCTCCCTGCAATGCAGGAGACCTGGGTTCAATTCCTGGGTCAGGTAGATCCTGTGAAGAAGGGAATGGCTACACATTCCAGTATTCTTGCCTGGAGAAATCTATGGACAGAGAAGCCTGGCAGGCTACAGTTCATGGGGTCACGGAGAGAGTTGGACACGACTGACTGAGCTACTAACAACAACCTAAGAAAAAATCCAATATGGTAGCCACAGTTCACATCTGGCCATTGAGCACTTGAAATGTGGCTAGTTTTAATGGAGATGGGATGTGAGTATAAAACACACATGAGATTTCAATGACTTAGTACCAAAAAAAGGACTGTTAAATATATCATTAAAAGTTTGACATTGAATAATATTCAAGTGGTAATGTTTTATATATTGAGTTAAATAAAAATATTATTAAATTAATTTTACCTGTTTACTCTTACCTTTTCTAGTGCTAATACTAGAATATTTTAAATTATATATGTGACTCACATTTGTGGCTTGCATTATATTTCTATTGGTTAACACTTGTATAGGTTATATTTATTTTCCACAATGTGATAAAGGACAAAATCTAAAGTGCAATAATAATTTAAAAACCCAAACCACTTAGAATTTGAAAAAATAAAAGTACAAATTTTAAACTCCCATTTAAAAATCTTGCTGCTTTCAATAAAATTTTTAAAAAATATCAAAAATCGTTTTGGACCAAACTGACAATGTCAGAACATTTCATGAAGTAAATTTGGAGGATAAAAATAATTTATATAAAAAAATAATAATAATTTATATCAGAATATATGGGGTTTACCCAAGAGAAAATTAGGAGCCCTAATTATTTTCATTACTAAATAAGCAAAAGTGGAAATAAATGAAAAAGAGTCAACAGTCAACTCAAAAAATCAGGAAAATGAAACTACGTTTTCCAGGGGTCTTGTGGTCCAGAAAAAGAAGGCTGCCAGTGGACAACGCATGTCTGGTTGTTCTCAGTATTCAGGGCCTCCTGTGAGTCAGACAGCAGGGGCTCACCTACGTTATCTCAAATCCTTTCAGACACACTGCAAGATTGGCATAATTACACCCATTTTCCAGGTGGTTAGACAGACTTAGCTAGGTTAAGTGCCTTTTTCAAGGACTCAAAACAGTAGATAGGTGTGATTGGAGTTCTGGCTCTAATGCCCAAGCTGTTTCCAGTTCATCACTCTTGATTTAACAGAATGTTCATCTGCATGGTTTGGAGTCCATGAGTTATGAAATAGGACTTCAGATGTGAGAGAATTGAAAAGTCCAAACCATTGATTCACTTTTATTTGGTTGGTATTCCTTGGTTTAGGTTTAGGAACTTCAGTCTCCTCCTTTATCAGACAAGGAAACAAAAATAGGTCATTGTTGGAACAGGATAGAAAACTCAAAAATATGCCCATGCACCTACGGTCAATTAATTAATAACAGAGGAGGCAAGACTGCACAATGTTGGAAAGACTGTCTCTTCAACAAATGGTGCTGGGAAAACTGGACAACCATATGTAAAATAATGAAATTAGATCATCCTTTAACTCCATCCACAAAAAACAAGCTCAAAATGGATTAAAGACCTAAACATGAGACCAGACACTAGGAAAGTCCTGGAGGAAAACAGAGGTAGAACACGCTGACATAAATTACAGCAACATCTTTTTTGGTACATCTCCCAGAATAATGGGAAAAAAACCCAAAAAGCAAAAATAAACAAATAAGACTTACTTAAGCTTAACTCAAAAGCTTTTGCATAGCAGAGAAAACAAAAAGCAAATCAAAAAGACAAGCCACAGATTAGGAGAAAATATTTGCAAATCATGTGACCAATAAGGGATTAGTCTCTAAAATTTACAAACAGCTTATGATACTTAACAGCATCAGAAAAAAAAAAAAAAAAAAGAGCCCACTCAAAAAATAGAAGAACTGAATAGACATTTCTTGAAAGAGGACATACAGATGGCCAAGAAGCACATGAAAAGATGTTCAACATTGCTAGTTATTAGAGAAATGCAAATCAAAACTACAGTGAGATACCACCTGACATCAGTCAGCATGGCTATCATCAAAACATCCACCAACCAGTGCTAGAGAATTGTGGAGAGAAGGGAACCCTCCTGAACTGTTGGTGGGAATGTAAATTGGTACAGCCACCATAGAGAACAATGTGGAGGTTCCTTAAAAAACTAAGAACAGAGTACCATTATGACACTGCAGTCTCAGTCCTGGGCTTGTATCTGGAGACAAACATGATCCGAAAGAATGCATGCATCCCAGTGTTCATTGTAGCACTGTTTACAGTAGCCAAGACATGGAAGCAACCTAAATGTCCATTAACAGAGGGATGGATAAAGAAGGTGTGGTACATATATACAATGGGATATTACTCAGCCATTAAGCAGAATGAAATAATGCCATTTGCAGCAACATGGATGGACCTGGAGAGTGTCATACTGAGAGAAGTAAGTCAGACAGAGGAGAAATATGATATGACATTCCTTATATGTGGAATCTAAAAAGAAATGATACAAATGAACTTTCAAAACAGAAAGAGACTCAGTTCAGTTCATTTGCTCAGTCGTGTCCGACTCTTTGTGACCCCATGAACTGCAGCACGCCAGGCCCCACTGTCCATCACCAACTCCCGGAATTCACCCAAACCCATGTTCATCGAGTCAGTGATGCCATCCAACCATCTCATCCTCTGTTGCCCGCTTCTCCTCCTGCCCTCAATCGTTCCCAGCATGAGGGTCTTTTCAAATGAGTCAGCTCTTTGCATCAGGTGGCCAAAGTATTGGAGTTTCAGCTTCAGCATCATTCCTGCCAATGAACACCCAGGACTGATCTCCTTTAGGATGGACTGGTTGGATTTCTTTGCAGTCCAAGGGACTCTCAATGACAGTCTTCTCCATCACCACAGTTCAAAAGCATCAATTCTTCGGTGCTCAGCTTTCTTTATAGTCCAACTCTCACATCCATACATGACCACTGGAAAAACCATAGCCTTGACTAGACAGACCTTTGTTGACAAAGTAATGTCTCTGCTTTTTAATATGCTGTCTAGGTTGGTCATAACTTTCCTTCCAAGGAGTAACCGTCTTTTAATTTCATGGGTGCAGTCACCATCTGCAGTGATTTTGGAGCCCCCCAAAATAAAGTCAGCCACTGTTTCCACTGTTTCCCCATCTTTTGCCATGAAGTGATGGGACTGGATGCCATAATCTTAGTTTTCTCAATGTTGAGCTTTAAGCCAACCTTTTCACTCTCCTCTTTCACTTTCATCAAGAGGCTTTTTAGTTCCTCTTCACTTTCTTCCATAAGGGTGGTGTCATCTGCATATCCGAGGTTATTGATATTTCTCCCAGCAATCTTGATTCCAGCTTGTGCTCTTCCAGCCCAGCATTTCTCATGATGTACTCTGCATATAAGTTAAATAAGCAGGGTGACAATATACAGCCTTGACGTACTCCTTTTCCTCTTTGGAACCAGTCTGTTGTTCCATGTCCAGTTCTAACTGTTGCTTCCTGACCTGCATACAAGTTTCTCAAGAGGCAGGTCAGGTGGTCTGGTATTTCCATTGCCTTCAGAATTTTCCACAGTTCGCTGTGATCCACACAGACTCACAGACCTAGAAAACAAACTTATGGTTCCCTGGGGGAGGGGAAAAGATAGGGAGTTTGGGAATGTCATGTACACACTGCTACATTCAAAATGGGTAACCACCAAGGACCTATTGTATAGCACATGGGACTCTACTCTGTATTATGTGCCAGCCTGGATCGGAGGAGGGTTTGGAGAAGAAAGGATGCATGTACATGCGTGGCTGAGTCCCTCTGCTTTCACCTGAAACTACCACAGTGCTGTTTATTCGGCTATACCAAAACAAGAGTTTAACATTTGAAAACAATAGGTCCTTGTCTAAGGTCCTTTTTGGAAGGTAGCAATGAAAGGTGCTTTGGGCCAGGTCAATTTTCAAGGTATATGGTGGTATTACTGGTGCCTCCCAGAAAAGGCCCCTTCTCTCCATCATGGTGTACCATGCAGTCACATGCATGGGACATTCCTGACATGTGCTCGCTTACGAATTCCCTGGACTCTGGGCTGTCTATCCAAGTATTGCTCTGGTAATAACTTTGGACACTTTGCAGTTGGAGTTTGATTGCCTGAAATAGACTTCACCAGAATTTATTCTCTAATCTTTTTAAAAGAAAGGGAGAGTGGGAATCAAAAAAATCTAGAATTAATCCATTTCTTGGAGCATCCTTATCAGTTGAATCCATTTCAACGTAAACTTTTCAGGCTTCTACTATGTGCCAGAACCAGGGCCAGATTTGCAAACAACAGAACACTAACCCTAGGAGGAGCCATATGAGTGTGTGATAGTTGTGTTATTTTTCCATTTGTAGGAACAGAGACCGTCCCACGTCCACTCAGCCTATCTTCAGTATTAGAGAACTACTTGAATAAACAACCCAAATTCCAGGGAACTCAGGAGATCCCTCAACCTGCCATAAGGATACGTGTCAGAGTAAGAAGACACCCGCCTTCTACTTCTTCCCAGACACACAGCTTGATCCCCAAAAGACTGGCTGATCTTGGGGGCAGCGGTAGGCTCAGGGCTTCCCCAGAACACTACCGAACACCACCACAATTTCAGCCACCACCACCAAATCTCTCTTTCATAATCATCGTGCCTTTAAGGGTCAGGCCCTGTGCCAGACACTTTCCAACTATGACGAGTTTTCTTTTTTTCCATGTCGCCTGCTACCTCCTGGCTATTGTTTTGCCTCCCTTTGCGTGTGTGCCCTGGCTTCCTTCCAACTCTGTTAATAATTTCTCAGCTTGCCCTGCCTGGATTGCAAATGATCCTAGAATTCCCCATGGGTCTGCTTCATTGATTTTTTTAACTAATATTTGTGGTCCTCCACTTATGTGCCAATAAGGAATTATATTCTGGGGATTCCAAATTTAATGAGTGGTAGACCCTAAAGTGTGTGTGTGTGTGTGTGTGTGTGTGTGTGGTGGGGGTGAAGTGTGCTAGATCAATACACCAACATGATCAAAGTTTTACTTCAAGAAGATCCTTTTTCATGGATGGAGATTGCATCAGGGTTAGGGAGGAGGTAACAAGAAAGTGATGCGAATAGGAGGGACAGATTCCAGTAATGGAGGTGAGTATGGTCGCTTGGATTACAGTGCTGAGAGTAGATACGAAGAAAAGAGGAAAAACACGAGAGCATGTTACTGGTTGTTTGGATGTTGGACACCAGTGAAAGGGTGGTTTCTGGTTTGAGCCATCGAGTTGATGGGATGACACTTTTTTGAGGAGGTCTAGAGAACAGGAGGCAGGGAGGAGAATAGAAGATGTTAGAAAACTTTAGACAATTTATATTTGAGATATCAGGGAAAATGAATTTTGAATTTGGAAAGGTGGATCTCAGAGGAGCTAAGTAGAAATATAAATTTGGTAGTTCTGACATACAGATGGCACTTATTTTGTTGTTCAGTTGAGCTAAGTTGCGTCTGACTCTTTGTGACCCCACGGACTGCAGCGTGCCAGGCTTCCCTGTCCTTCACTCTCTCCCGGGGCTTGCTCAAACTCATGTCCTTTGAGTTGGTGATGCCATTCAAATGCCTCATCCTCTGTTGCCCCCTTCTCCTTCAGCCCTCAATCTTTCCCAACATCAGGGTCTTTTCCAGAGTTGGCTGTTTGCATCAGGTGCCCAGACTATTGGATCTTCAGCTTCAGCATCAGTCCTTCCAGTGAATATTCAGGGTTGATTTCCTTTAGGATTGATTGACTTGATCTCCTTGCTGTCCAAGGGACTCTCAAGACTCTTCTCCAGCACCACAACTTGAAAACATTGTGTCTATAACTCCTGGCAAATTTGGCCTTGCGTGGAGGATAGAAGATGGTATAGGCACTACAGAGATCAAACTTTGGTTTTCTGGTGAGGGCAGGCATTTGAGCATTTTTGCCACTTGATGGGAATGGTCTAGTAGAGAGGGACAGAGGCTGGCATATTCCATAAAGGGTATAACTAGGGAAGTGGGGTACTTCAGAAGGCTAGATGAATCAGCAGAATGGAATCCGAAGCCCAAGAGGAGGGGCTGGCCTTCGTTAGGCCTGAGCACACTTTCTTTGTCAGAGTAGGTTAAAATAAAGAGAAAATTAGTGCAAATACCTAAGGCTTGAGCATGGGTGGTGATAAGCTGGGGGAGTTTGCTTCTGGGAGCTTGCATTTTTCTCAACTATGAGGCAAGATCATCAGATGCAATTGTGGGTAGAGGAGGACTTGTGGGAGGCATACGAGAGAGGTTATTCATCTCGGCGAGTGGAAAAGTGAGCTCGTGAGAGAAAGATGGTCAGCTCTCTACTCTCTCAATTCATCCTACCTTCTCCTTCCTCCATTGTGTCCACATGTCCATTCTCTATGTCTGGCATCTATATCTATATTCCTGTCCTGCAAATAGGTTCATTAGTACCATTCTTGTAGATTCTCTATGGAACATGGGAGTGGGGGGAAGAGAGGGTAGGATGAACTGAGAGAATCAGTTCAGTTCAGTCGCTCAGTTATGTCCAGCTCTTTGCGACACCATGGACTACAGCACGCCAGGCTTCCTTGTCCATCACCAACTCCCAGAGCTTGCTCAAACTCATGTCCTTTGAGTCGGTGATGCCACCTAACCATCTCATCCTGTTGACCCCTTCTCCTCCCGCCTTTAATCTTTCCTAGCATCAGGGTTTTTTCCAATGAGTCAGTTCTTTGCATCAGGTGGCCGAAGTATTGGAGTTTCAAATTCAGCATCAGTCCTTCCAGTGAATATTCAGGACTGATTTCTTTTAGGATTGACTGGTTGGATTTCCTTGCAGTCCAAGGGACTCTCAAGAGTCTTCTCCAACACCGCAGTTCAAAAGCATCAATTCTTCAGTGCTCAGCTTTCTTTATAGTCCAACTCTCACATCCATACATGACTACTGGAAAAACCATAGCCTTGACTAGATGGACCTTTGTTGGCAAAGTAATGTCTCTGCTTTTTAATATGCTGTCTAGGTTGGTCATAGCTTTTCTTCCAGGGAGCAAGCGTCTTTTAATTTCATGGGTGCAGTCACCATCTGCAGTGATTTTGGAGCCCAGAAAAATAAAGTCTCTCACTGTTTCCATTGTTTCCCCATCTAGTTGCCATGAAGTGATGGGACCGGATGCCATGATCTTAGTTTTCTGAATGTTGAGCTTTAAGCCAACTTTTTCACTGTCCTCTTTCACTTTCATCAAGAGACTCTTTAGTTCCTCTTCACTTTCTGCCATAAGGGTGATGTCATCTGCCTATCTGAGGTTATTGATATTTCTCCAAGCAATCTTGATTCCAGTTTGTGCTTCGTCCAGCCTGGCATTTCGCATAATGTACTCTGCATATAAGTTAGATAAGCTGGGTGACAACATAATACCTTGGCATACTCCTTTCCTGATTTAGAACCAGTCTGTTGTTCCATGTCCAGTTCTATCTGTTGCTTCTTGACCTGCATGCAGATTTCTCAGGAGATACATGAGTGGTCTGGGATTGCCGTCTCTTTAAGAATTTTCCACAGTTTGTTGTGACCCACACAGTCAAAGGCTTTGGCATAGTCAATAAAGCAGAAATAGATGTTTTTCTGGAACTCCCTTGCTTTTTTGATGATTCAACAGATGTTGGCAATTTGATCTCTGTTTCCTCTGCCTTTTCTAAATCCAGCTTGAACATCTGGAAGTTCACAGTTCACATACTGTTGAAGCCTGTCTTGGAGAATTTTGAGCATTATTTTACTAGCGTGTGAGATGAGTGCAATTGTGTGGTAGTTTGAGCATTCTTTGGCATTGCCTTTCTTTGGGATTGGAATGAAAACTGACCTTTTCCAGTCCTGTGGCCACTGCTGAGTTTTCCAAATTTGCTGGCAAATTGAGTGCAGCACTTTCACAGCATCATCTTTTAGGATATGAAATAGCTCAACAGGAATTCCATCACCTCCACTAGCTTTGTTCATAGTGGTGCTTCCTAAAGCCTACTTGAGTTCACATTCCAGGATGTCTGGCTCTAGGTGAGTGATCACACCATTGTGGTTATCTGGGTCATGAAGATCTTTTTTGTATAGTTCTTCTGTGTATTCTTGCCACCTCTTCTTAATAGGTTCTGCATTGTATGAAGTTTTAAGCAAACCTTCGTTCAACCACATGGGCCCATACGGGCCTTCAAAGGCATCTTTGCTTTTGCACGCATCCCTTTCCTGAGCTTGCTGGGCTCTGCGGCATTCATCAACCAGCCTCTGAGTGACTCCATCCAGTGGGACTTCCTCTGTTCTGTCACCTCGGCTGTCACTCCACCATCCCACACTTCTCACAGATCAAGATTCTGGTGACACCGCGTGCCTTTTGCTGTCTCCTCTGCCACTTCCCTCCTCCTGTGGGTTTATACTTTGTATCTCTCTTACTCTTATTTTGGGCTTCCCTTGTGGCTCAGTTGGTAAAGAATCTGCCTGCAATGTGGGAGACCTGGGTTGGATCCCTGGGTTGGAAAGATCCCCTGGAGAAGGGAAAGTCTCCATTCTGGCCTGGAGAATTCTGAGTTGGCCGTGACTGAGTGACTTTCGCTCACTGAGAGAATAGCGCTGTTGTGTACACACTACCAGGTGTAACATCGATGGCTACCGGGAAGCGCTGCGTGGTACCGGGAGCTCAGCCTGGTGTTCTGTGACGGCCTCAACAGGTGGATGGGGAGGCAGGGAGGAGGCTGGGGCCAACCAAAGAGGAGAGATGGCTGGTGTGTGCAGGCAAGGATGAAGGGGTGGGTTATGGGGAGGAAGCTGAGGGCATTTTCTAGCAAGTAATTAAAAGGAAACCCAGGAAATCTAGGATGGCCAAGAAGGGAAGTGAAGTCAGAGGAGACTAAGAAGTGATGAACATGGTGGGGATTGAAGGGTAAGGTCAAAGAATTGTTTGTGTGTGTGTGTGGGGGGGGGGGGGGCCTGTTCAGGAGGCTGGGATTTGAAGCGATGGGAGGTATGTTCAGAGTATGAGGTGTTTCAGGTGACATTTCACAGACGGTACGTGGTTTCTTTTGGTGGGGAGGTCCAGGATGTAGCTGAGAATTGGTAGCTGAGATAGGGTGCAAGAAAGGGTGAAGGACCTGAGCCCAGTGAACATGATGCAGACCTTGGGGTGAAAAGGAAAACTGAGCCAGGAGCTCAGGTCATTCAGGACTAAGTGGTCAGGAGGTCAGTAGATTATAGCTACAAGGAAAAGGTGTGAGCTCCCAAGAGCCTGAGTGTTTTATAAGAATAAGGGGGAGCAAGGTGGGAGAAGAAATGAGGAGTGAGCAGGACACCCACCCCATCTCAGGACTCGGGTGGTGTGGGGTATAGGAAAACAACGTGTCTCCACTGTGAGGGCCATGGGAGGAATGCTGTCTCAAAGAACAGCCAGGTTTCAACAAAAACAAAAAGATCTAAGGGCTCACCAAGAAAAGCTGATAATTTATAGATGTTTGCTGACCCCAGAATAGGGTTGCCAGGGGGTAACAGTGGAAGGGTTTGTTGGGGAGGGATTGGGTTAAATTACGGGCTGTGGAGAGCAGCACAGCGGTCTGCACCCATTTGCTCCCCTCTGTCGCTGTAGAGCCCAGTCTGCTGTCCAGGTTCATTCACAGGTGACTGAGCAGCCTGTAGGCTTGCCCGGGGGTAACCTCTCCCTGTCAAGCCGTCTGACGTCAGGTCGTACCGACGTGGCTACAGAGTGCAGCTTCTTGTGCTGAGAAGCCACCAGCTTCCCTTCGCAAAGCCTGGTAGGACAGGGCAGATGCTCTGAGGGCAGGAAATTCCTGCAAAACCATGACCCATCCCGACCCCTTTTCAGGACAGTAGTCTTCTCAATAGCATGGTTAGTAACGTATTTTTAAACACATTAGATTAATATGATAATATTTCTAGAGTTCAGTTCATATAGTATTGGCAGTTTCCATCGTAGATATGTGGTTATTTTTAAATGCCAAAGAAATTGTCAGTGAAATGTCATCTAATCCCCCTTAGATTAGCCAAAATATATAAGACTGGTAAGACCCATGATGGCGCAAGTGTAAGAGGTGGGCACCACTGTACCCTGTTGGGGGAATAGTGAACTGGTTCAAAACTTAGGGGTGATAATTTAAGATATATGTTAAAATCTTAAATGTTCATATCCGGTGACATTAAATTTACTTCTAGGATTCTAATCTATACAAATTTCTCACTGTATCTTAGGCACAGAAAGATGCATTTTTTTAGGGGTGTTGATTTTAATACTGTTGAAACAGCAACAAACTTCAATCTGTTTATCAATGGAGAAATGGTTTGAAAATTACCTCTTTATAAAATATTACACAGTCATTTAAAAGACTGAAGAAAAACAACAACAAAGACAGATCTGGAATGTAAATTGATAGAGCCACTGTGGAAGATGGTATGAAGATTCCTTAAAAAACTGGGAATAAAATCACCATATGACCCAACAGTCCCTTCCCTAGGCACATATACCCTGAGGATACAAAACTGAGAAAGACACCTGTGCCCCAATGTTGACTGCCACATTATTTACAATCTAGAACATGGAAGTAGCCTTAGATGTCCATTGACAGATGAGTGGATAAAGAAGTTGTGGCACATACATACAATGAAACATTACTCAGTCATAAAAAGGAACACACTTCAGTCAGTTCTAATGAGGTGGAAGAGCCTGGAGCCTATTATACAGAGTGAAGTAAGTCAGAAAGAGAAAGGTAAATATTGTATTCTAACACATATATACGGAATCTAGAAAAATGGTACTGAAGAATTTGTTTACAGGGCAACAGTGGAGAAACAGACATAGAAAATAGACTTATGGCCATGGGGAGAGGGGAGGAGAGGGTGAGATGTGTGGAAAGAGTAACATGGAAACTTACATTACCATATGTGAAATAGACAGCCAGTGGGAATTTGCTGTATGGCTCAGAAAACTCAAACAGGGGCTCTGCATCAACCTAGAGGGGTGGGACGGGGCGGGAGGTGGGAGGGAGCTTCAGAATGGAAGGGATATATGTATACCTATGGCTAATTCATGTTGAGGTTTGACAGAAAACAACAAAATTCTGTAAAGCAACTATCCTTCAATAAAAAATAAATTAATTAAAAAATAAATGTAAAATTAAAAAAAATACAGATCTGTAGGCAATGACTTGAGCAAAGGATGTCTTTGGTGTATTATTAAAGAAAAATATAAATTGCAGACCTATATATGTACAAGTGGTATGTATGTGTATGTGTGTATATATATATATATGTATATATATATATACACACATATAGGGTGATTGCACTTTTTGTAAAAGAAAATATATGTATGTATATGTATCATATGTGTGTTTCTGTGTATTTCACCAACTCTAAGGTAAAGTAATGCTCAAAATTCTCCAAGCCAGGCTTCAGCAATACGTGAGCTGTGAACTTCCAGATGTTCAAGCTGGTTTTAGAAAAGGCAGAGGAACCAGGGATCAAATTGCCGACATCCGCTGGATCATCGAAAAAGCAAGAGAGTTCCAGAAAAACATCTATTTCTGCCTTACTGACTGTGCCAAAGCCTTTGACTGTGTGGGTCACAATAAACTGTGGAAAATTCTGAAAGAGATGGGAATACCAGACCACCTGACACGCCTCTTGAGAAACCTATATGTAGGTCAGGAAGCAACAGTTAGAACTGGACATGGAACAACAGACTGGTTCCAAAGAGGAAAAGGAGTATTCAAGGCTGTATATTGTCACCCTGCTTATTTAACTTATATGCAGAGTACATCATGAGAAACGCTGGACTGGATGAAGTACAAGCTGGAATCAAGACTGCCAGGATAAATATCAATAATCTTAGATATGCAGATGACACCACCCTTATGGTAGAAAGTGAAGAGGAACTAAAGAGCCTCTTGATGAAAGTGAAAGAGGAGAGTGAAAAAGTTGACTTAAAGCTCAACATTCAGAAAATGAAGATCATGGCATCTGGTCCCATCACCTCATGGGAAATAGATGGGGAAACAGTGGAAGCAGTGTCAGACTTAATTTTTTTGGACTCCAAAATCACTGCAGATGGTGATTGCAGCCGTGAAATTAAAAGACACTTACTCCTTGGAAGGAAAGTTATGACCAACCTAGACAGCATATTAAAAAGCAGAGACATTACTTTGCCAACAAAGGTCCATCTAGTCAAGGCTATGGTTTTTCCAGTGGTCATGTATGGATGTGAGAGTTGGACTGTGAAGAAAGCTGAGCGCCGAAAAATTGATGCTTTTGAACTGTGGTGTTGGAGAAGACTCTTGAGAGTCCCTTGGGCTGCAAGGAGATCCAACCAGTCCATCCTAAAGGAGATCAGTCCTGGGTGTTCATTGACAGGACTGATGCTGAAGCTGAAACTCCAATACTTTGGCCACCTGATGCGAAGAGTTGACTCATTGGAAAAGACCCTGATGCTGGGAGGACTGGGGGCAGGAGAAGGGGACGGTGATGGACAGGGAGGCCTGGTGTACTGTGATTCGTGGGGTCACAAAGAATCGGACACGACTGAGTGACTGAACTGAACTGAACTGAAGGCTTACATTTTTTTGTATTTTCCTATCTCTGAAATCAAGATGTGTCTTATAATGTGTGGTGTGTTACAGTTTGGCAATAGTATTTTTTTCTCTCTTTATTGGTGGTACAGAAATTAATGGTGCATTTTACAATCAACAGAGACCTAGACATGACAAAGTATGGTAGATGAATAGACGAATAGAGAGAAGGAAAGATAAAAAGGTATGGGCATAGAAAAAAAAATACACATCAAATAGTTACTAGAGGTTATCTTTAGGGAGAATTGAAATAGCAGCAAGTGGGTGTTTTTCCTTTTTCTTTGAAATATTTCTAAATTTAAATTTCCAAATGATTAGAAATGCCCACATCTTCAGTAAACAAAGTAAACAGTTTGATGAGTTTTGGGGGGTGTATATAACCTGTGTAACCATCACTCAGAATAGATTTAGGTATTTTCATCACTCAATCACCCCCCCACCATAAATGTTCAACTTCTATCAACAGATAGATTTGGCTGTTCTGAACTTTATATATTTGGCCAACCCAATAAATATAATGATATATGAATGTATTACATTCATCCAATGCAATGAAATGGAATGGATTCTTTTGGATCTGTCTTCTTTTGCTTAATAAAATGTCTGAGATGCATTCATATTGCTGTACATGGCAGCAGCTTCTCCCCCACCCCCCACACCATTTTTTTTGCTGCCTAAGTACATTGTGTGAATATACCACTATTCGTTTATCCATTCTTCTGTTGGTGGACATCTGAATTCTTTTTATTTTGGGACTTATGAATAAAGGTGCTACATTCTTCTACCTGTCTTTCTGTAGACTATGACCTCAGTTCTCTTAAGATTAGGGCTATGAGTGTAATGGTTAAGTCATAGGACAAACATATGCTTGGCTTTAGTAGGTATTGCTAAACAGTGTTCCAAAGTGCTTGTACCTGTTTCACTTCTCCTAGCAATTTATGAGATTTCCAGTTGATTTGCACCCTCACTGACACCTAATATCATCAGTCTTCTTAATTTTAGCAATTCTGATGCATGTGGGATCTCACTGTGGTTTTAATTTTCATATCCCTGACCACTAATGATACAAAACCCCTTTTCATATCCTTATTGGTGGTTTGGATTTTCTCTTTTTTTGAAGTCCTGTTCAATTCTTTTGCCTATTTAAAAGTTAGACTGGTTTGTCTTTTCAATTGATTTATAGGAGTTTTATGTATTGTGAATGTGAATTCTTTGTCATATATATATAGCAACAAGTGAAAGTGAAAGTCACTCAGTCGTGTCTGACACTTTGTGACCCCGTGGGCAATACAGTCCATGGAATTCTCCAGATCAGAATACTGGAGTGGGTAGCTGTTCCCTTCTCCAGGGGACCTTCCCAACCCAGGGATCGAACCCATATGTAGCAAATGTCTTCCCAAATATATGTGGCATTTCTGTTCACTTTTATAATGTTGTCTTTTGATGAAAAGTTCCTAATTTAAATGAACACCAATATATCAATCTTTTGTGGTTGTGTCTTTCATATCCTATATAAGATGTTTTTGCCTACCTCAAAATCATGAGAATTTTCTCCTATATTTTATTGCAGAAATTTAATGTTTTATTATTTACATCTAGAGCCATGGTCCATCTCAAATAAATTTTTATGTATGGTGCAAGGCAGGGGGTAAAAAATTCATTTTTAATACCATTGTTTCAGCATCGTTTATTAAAAAGAACATTGTTTCTCTACTGAGCCTTTTGTCACAATTCAAATGACCGTGTATGTGTAGATCTATTGTTAGACCCTGCTTTTTTGATTACCTTAACCTTATAGCAAATTGAAGTCTGATGGTGTAAGTCTTGCAACATGCTCATTTTCTTTAAGACTGGCTTGTCTATTCTAGGCTCTTTGCATTTCCAAATAAATTTCACAGTTTGCTAATTTCTATACATAAAATACTTCCAGGCATCTTAATGAGGGTAAAATTTATTCTTATAGGTCCATTTGAGGAGAATTTGTGTCGTAATATATTGAGTCTTCCAATTCATATACCGGAAATATCTCTCCTTTTAAGTCTAATTTCTCTTAGCAATATTTTATAATTTCTAATGCAGAGGTCTTGTACATCTTTCATTAGATGTAGTCCTATATATTTGATATTTTGGGGTACTGCTAGAAAGGGTGCATTTTTGTGAATTTTGTTTTCTAATTGTTGATAGTATATAGAAATATAATTGATTTTTATATGTCGACTTTTTTATCCCCCAACTTTGCTAAGTTTGTTTATAGATTACTTGTAATTTTATAATTATAAGATTTATATTATCTATTAATTCAGATAGGCTCACTTCTCGTCTGATCTTTGCACGGCGTTTTGTTTTTCCTCCCTTACTGCTCTGGCTAGGATTGCAGGCTCAGTGTTGCAAAATGTGGTAGTAATGGACATACTTGTCTTATTGCCAACCAGTCAACGAAGGGTCAGTATTTCACCACTGACTATGGTTTTAATTGTAAGCTTTTATAAAGATAATTCTTTTGTTACTTAATATGAAATTTTTAACATAATGATGAGTGTTTATGAGGAGCACTTCTCTTTTCCAGATGATTCTTTCACATGAAGGAAGCTCACAGTGTAACAGCTCCTTTTGCTCTTTGTTCGTTCTGCCACAGGAATGGAGTGGCTTTATATGCTTCGTAAATCTGAGAAGAATATAGTAAACATGTTGCTCTCAAGTACTCTCTTTATCTTCCTCTTGGTAGACCCATGTTCCTGTCCAGGGTTCAGGCATGCTGAAACAGGCAGTTTTCTTTAGATAAGGAATTTAGCTAGAAGAGATGACATACTTGACTCTGAAGCCAAGTGACATCATCTGACTTGGCCTTTCACAGTAACAGAGTTTAATTTCCCAACTGCCTTAATTTTTGCTTTAATTTTCTATTTGTCCCAGAGTCTGGGTGCAAAAACAAAGGTCTTGCTATTTACTGTCTCCTCTCACCCCTGAAACTTAGACAGGACCATCAAGGGATTCTGATACTTGTTGCATTATTTTTATATTTTTTAGAATTTTATTTGTTTATTTTTGGCTGTGTTGGGTCTTTGTTGCTGCACAGACTTTTCTCTAGTTGCAGCGATTGGGAGCTACTCTTCATTGTAGAGCCCGGGCTTCTTTTTGTGGTGGTGTCTCTTGTGGTGGAGCATGGGCTCTTGGACGTGAGGGCTTCAGTGGTTACGTGGGCTCAGTAGTTGTGGCTTCCAGGGTCTAGAGCCCAGGTTCAATAGTTGCGGCGCATGAACTTAGCTGCTCCGAAGCATGTGGGATCTTCCCAGATCAGGGATTGAACCTGTGTCTCTTACACTGGCAGGTGGATTCTTTACTACTGAACCACCAAGGAAACCTAAACTATTTTTAAATACAACAAGTTTGTCATGAAGAATTAAAAAAAATCTGTTAAGACAGGATGTTTACAAGGTCTGATCTTCATGAGCCATTTGAGCATCCTTCCTATTTTGCTTATCCTGGCCCTTTTGCCTTACCCTTCCCTTCTCCCCAGTCTTCCTGCTGCGCTTTGGTCAAGTTTCAGCCTCAGACAGAAAACTGCTCAACACCCTTCCCTCTTTTTTTTTTGGCTGCATCAGGTTTTAGTTGCAGCAAGGGATATTTGTTGCAGCTCGTGAACTTCGCTATAGTTGTGACTCCTGGGCTTAGTTGCCCTTCAGCATGTGGGATCTTAGTTCCCCAGCCAGGGATTGAACTTGCATCCTCAGCATTGCAAGGTGGATTCTTAACCACCGGATCACCAGGGAAGTCCCAGCACCGTTTCCCCCTTGAAGCCCTTGGTTTCTCCCTCAGAACCACCATTTACCTTGTGGATTGCCTTCTTCCCCGTGGGCCCGCAAAGTCACATCCCACAGTGATCACAGAAATCCTACCCTCAAAAGGCCCTGAAGTAAATTAACCTCTTAGGGCTTCATTTCCATATCTTAAATTGACGATCGTCATAGGACCGATCTCATAGGATACCTGTGAGGATCAAAGAGTTATTTGGATGCAAGGCACTTCTACGAACGTCTGACTCACTGTGCTCTCATTAGAAGTTAGATATTATCATTAGCTGATATTATCACATTCGTTAGGCTTTTTAATATATCATCTTTTACTTCTGTCTGGATGTTTTGGGTACGTGTAGCTTATTTTCCAAATTAACTTTTTTAAGCTCTATAAAAGCACATCTGAGTCTTGTACTTTTCTTACATTTCTTTGTGCTAGTCAAATTTACTGTCTGTAATAGAATAGCAAAATGGTCGTATGGGGATTTCAGTACTTTTTTTCCACCTGTATTTTTAAAATACCGTTAACCTGATTCTTTTTGAAGTGGTGATATTTTGGGAATAATGGATGTATCTCTATTATGCAGAGATTTTACTTCTTTAAGTATTCAGAGAAGGAGATGAAGAAAGCTTCTCTCAAGAAATAGCATAAAAACTAATTTGATTCCTAAAAATCTGGGTTAGAGTCCTGGTTTTTCTACTTAGTGTTTATTAGCTAAGTGATTTTCATCGCTGATTCTTAATAAAATTAGGGACAATAAGGCCTACTTTTCAATGCAGCGTTTACCTTTCTTGTGTATTTTACTGTTCAGATTAAAAATAGCAAAAATAGCAAAAAATTTTATTTATTAAACAAAAATACTACTTAAAAATAGCTGGACTACAAGAATGCTATAAATCTGTACCACCAACACTAGTACATGTACACATTTGAGTATGAGATATACATGTATTCATACATGTATCAGTTCAGTTCAGTCACTCAGTCGTGTCTGACTCTTTGTGACCCCATGAACCGCAGCACACCAGGCCTCCCTGTCTGTCATCAACTCCCGGAGTTCACCCAAACCCATGTCCATTGAGTCGATGATGCCATCCAACCATCTCATCCTCTGTTGTCCCCTTCTCCTCCTGCCCTCAGTCTCTCCCAGGATCAAGGTCTTTTCCAGTGTGTCAGCTCTTCGCATCAGGTGGCCAAAGTATTGGAGCTTCAGCTTCAACATCAGTCCTGCCAATGTACATCCAGGACTGATCTCCTTTAGAATGGACTGGTTGGATCTCCTTGCAGTCCAAGGGACTCTCAAGAGTCTTCTCCAACACCACAGTTCAAAAGCATCAATTCTTCAGTGCTCAGCTTTCTTTATAGTCCAACTCTCACATCCATACATGACCACTGGAAAAACCATAGCCTTGACTAGATGGACTTTGTTGGCAAAGTAATATCTCTGCTTTTTAATATGCTGTCTAGGTTGGTCATAAGTTTCCTTCCAAGGAGTAAGCGTCTTTTAATTTCATGGCTGCAATCACCATTTGCAGTGATTTTGGATCCCCCCAAAAGTAAAGTCAGCCACTGTTTCCACTGTTTGCCCATTTATTTGCCATTAAGTGATGGGACCGGATGCCATGATCTTAGTTTTCTGAATGTTGAGCTTTAAGCCACCTTTTTCACTCTCCTCTTTTACTTTCAACAAGAGGCTCTTTAGTTCTTCTTCACTTTCTGCCTTAAGGGTGGTGCCCTCTTCATATCTGAGGTTATTATTTCTCCCGACAATCTTGATTCCAGCTTGTGCTTTTTCCAGCCCACTATTTCTCATGATGTACTCTGCATATAAGTTAAATAAGCAGGGTGACAATATACAAGCGTTGACATACTCCTTTTCCTATTTGGAGCCAGTCTTTTATTCCATGTCCAGTTCTAACTGTTGCTTCCTGATCTGCATAAAGGTTTCTCAAGAGGCAGGTCAGGTGGTCTGGTATTCCCATCTCTTTCAGAATTTTCCACAGTTTATTGTGATCCACACAGTCAAAGGCTTTGGCATAGTCAATAAAGCAGAAATAGATGTTTTTCTGGAACTCTCTTGTTTTTTGGATGATCCAGCAGATGTTGGCACTTTGATCCCTGGTTCCTCTGCCTTTTCTAAATCCAGCTTGAACATCTGGAAGTTCATGGTTCATGTATTGCTGAAGCGTGGCTTGGAGAATTTTGAGCATTATTTTACTAGCGTGTGAGATGAGTGCAATTGTGCAGTAGTTTGAGCATTCTTTGGCATTGCCTTTCTTAGGGATTGGAATGAAAACTGACCTTTTCCAGTCCTGTGGCCACTGCTGAGTTTTCCATATTTGCTGACATATTGAGTGCAGCACTTTCACAGCATCATCTTTCAGGATTTGAAATAGCTCAACTGGAATTCCATCACCTCCACTAGCTTTGTTCATAGTGATGCTTCCTAAGGCCCACTTGACTTCACATTCCAGGATATATGTATATTCATATATGTATGTATATATATACACACATATATATGTTCATATATATATTATATATGAATATATATAATGAATGTATATGTTCATATATATGTATATTCATGAATATATGTATATTCATATATATGTATATATATGAGATAGGGACAGAGTAAAGGGACAAGGTAGGTGATTAAATAATTAATCCCACTAGGGGATTGTAAATAGAAAAATATGGGAGACCCCTGTAAGTTGACGATTACCCAAGACAGCAGGTTTTTAAAACATAAACCCAAGCAGACTTGCTTAGCAGCAAAACCATGTGACAAAGGAAGGAGACATGCCCCAGAACAATAAAAAAATGATGGCATGAGACTCACATACTGCCCAGTGAGCTCAGTAAGTTAGGGCACACTCTCTGTAAACACAAAAACATAATGTGTGGACCTAGCTTGACCATGTAGGGACAAGCAAAGTCCCCTGCTCAACCTGGAGGAGGAGCTGATGATGGAACCGCGAAGTCTACTCAGGAAAGACCAAGACCTTCTTCTCCCCCTCTCCTCTTTTCATTTGATTATAAAACTATAGCCCAGTGAGTTTTCAGGGGATGCATTTCTCACCTGCCCACTTGTAAATCTCACATTCTATTCTAATGAATCACTTCTTATCTATCACTTTGTCTCTCACTGAATTCTTTTCTACCCTGAGATATAAAGGACTATGGTACTGGCGATCTTCAGAGCCCCTTCCCCAAATGACACCCAAAAGGGTTTCATATACATGCATACATAGCCACAGAATGATAATCAGTTGCATTGCATGGAGCATAATTTGCATTTTTATGGACAAAAATTATTTCCATTACTGTTGTTTTTCTGCAGCTTTAGGGGTTGTAAAAATATCAGAGACAACAAAAACTTGAAATAATTCAAATTTAGAAGCTAATTTTAATTTCACTAAATTTCAGTCTTTCATAATTTTTTCCTATACCTCATGTTTTCTGAAGTAGAAGGCTATACTTGCCAATCCTTTACTTAAAAGGAGACTTGAGTTAATTATTTTTTAAAAATATATGAATATAGAACTTACTTAATGAGGTTTTGGATAGAATATTTTCAGTTTAAAAGAGATTAAACTGAAAGAAATTGAAAAAATTCAATATAGGTAGTTTTTTTAAGGTGATTTCAGCTTCTATTCAAGTCAGTAAATACTTCATAAGTACCTACCATCTGATTCAAAGAGGAGTAATAATGATACCTTGTCTCTTGTTGTTGTTCAGTTGCTAAATCATGTCCAACTCTTTGTGACCCCATGGACTTCAGTATGCCAGACTTCCCTGTCTTTCACCATCTCTGGGAGTTTGCTAAAACTCATGTCCATTGAGTCAGTGATGCCATCCAACCATCTTATCCTCTGCTGCCCCCTACTCCTTTTGCCCTCAGTCTTTCCCAGCATCAGGGTCTTTCCAGTGAGTCGACTCTTTGTATCAGATGGCCAAAGTATTGCAGCTTCAGCTTCAGCATCAATTCTTCTAATGAATATTCAGAGTTGATTTCCTTTAGGATTTACTGGTTTGATCTCCTCGCAGTCCAAAGGACTCTCATATTGGCACCAGTAATGTTCCACTACCCACAGTGTTGGGTTTGGCCCCATGTTTGAGTAGGACCTTATGTCTGATAGTTTATTTCTGCAAGTCTGGATAATTCAGTCAAGGAAATAGCTACATATGAGTTTCCGTAATTCACATAGAACTCACTTAAGTCCACTTTACTAGTGTAAATTGAAGGTATGTTTTCCTGTCCCTCCACTTTCCTGTTACTAGTTACATCTAGTCTCTGTATCCAAACTCCTATTGGTAGCTGATTGAAGAAAAACATACACATCTAAGAGCAAACAACAATTTTCCTAGAAAGGTGCATTCTGAATCCCTATTTTAGAAAGAGACATCCATTTAAAAATTCTTTTCAAGAACCGTATCCCTGACTTGTTTAGTGTTCTTTATTCTGACAAGGTATAAAACTGTGTTGAGAACCATGATTTTCTGGAGCAGTTTCTCAGACTAATCTGGGAAGTAGGTGTCCAGACAAGTCCTTAGTTTGGCTCAAATACAACTCCTTTCTATTAAAAAAAAAAATCTTTTCATTATTATAGAGAACTTTAAATCTTCGCATCTCAATCTTCTTTTAGTTAGAAAAAGATCTTTGCTTTGTTTTGCAAACTAAATTGCTGTTGTTGTTCAGTCTGGCTCTCTGCTACCCCATGGATTGCAGCACTCCAGGCTGCTCTGCCCCCACCATCTTCTGGAGTTTGCTCTCATTCATGTCCATTCGGTTGGTAATGCTATCTAATCATTTCATGGGCTTCCCTGGTGGCTCAGCAGTAGAGAATCCACCTACAATGCAGGAGATTTGCAGAAGACATGGGTTTGCATAACTAAAAGTTCCCATCAAGTGTGTTTTTCCCAAAACAAAAAACTCATGGTCCTCAAAGGTTAATTCAGACTCTTGACTTAGAAAGCTCCTGGCAGCTTTTTTTTTCTAACTGAAGTCATCAAGATTTAATAATAATTAAAAATAAGAATAATATAAGAAATATTTTTTAGCATCAGCCATATTACTACAAGACTGAACTGGGTCACTTATAAGAGTGTGTAGGGTTTTCACAAAACCGAGAGCTAAAGAGATCCAAGTTGTGATTTTAAAATTCTTCTCTTTATGGTTTTGTCTCCTCTTACTGGAAGTTATTTTAAAATTCTTCTCTTTTTTTATGGTTTTGTCTCCTCTTACTGGAAGTTAACAATATTGAGAAGTTCAGATGGAAGCAGTGGCCAAATGGTTCTCTTTGTGAGTGAATTTAGAAAGTGTGTGTGTTGTATATAAATATGTACATCTGAACAGATATGGAATCACCAGCAGTATATAGCAGAGTTGGCAAACATTTTCTATAAAGGGCCAAGTAGTAAATATTTCAGGTTAGCAGGCCACAGAACCTCTCTTACCTCCTAGCTTAACTGAAACCAATTGGTGTCATTTCAGGGGCTCTGCAGACCTCTGGTACCATAGTCCTTTATGTCTCAGTGAAGAAAAGAACTCAGTGAGAGGCAAAGTTATAGATAAGAGTGATTTACTAGAATAGCACACTCCTGAGGTTTACAAGTGGGCAGGTGAGAAATGCCCCTTACTGGTACACAGTTTTGTAATCAAAGGAAAAGTGGAGAGGGGGAGAAGAAGGTCTTTGTCTCTCTTGAGCAGACTTCAGGATTCCATCATCAGCTCCTCCTCCAAGTTGAGCAGGGGAGTATTCTTGTCCCTCATGTAGGGACAAGAATTATGGTCCACGAATTATTGTTTCTTCTTCTTTTTTAATGTGTGCAGAGAGCACGTCCTAGGGATCATGACCTTACTGAGCTCACTGGGCAGGATGTAGGTCTTATGCCACCATTGTTTTATTGTCTTGGGGCATGTCTCTTGCTTCTGTTGCATAGTTCTGTTGCTAAACAAGCCTCTTTGGTTTTGTGATTAAACAAACCTGCTTTCTTGGATAATCATTAATTTACAGGGGTCTCCAATATTTTTCTACTTAAAAGCCCCTAGTGGGATTAACTATTTAATCGCCTACTTTGTCCATTTATTCTGCCCCTGTCATAACTACTCATTTTGTAATCACTGTAGTACAAAAGCAGTAATAGTAATAGACTGTATGTAAATGAATGGACACAGCTGTTTTCCAATAAAACTTTATTTACAAAACATGCAACTGCCCCAAAGCTATTGTTTGCTGACCCCAGAATAGAGTATAGTCTGGGCAAGAAATCAGAATACCAGGGGCCCTCTACTCTGCCCCTTACCAGCTGAGTGCATAAGTTAGTTCCCTCAACTGTGACTTGAAAGAGTGGTTTGTAAACTCAAAAGTACTGTGCAGACATCTAAGATGGTATTCACCAAACCTTTCATTTAGTCAACAAATATCTATCATATGCCCATTGTGCGTCAAGAGCTCTCCTCGGCTTTAGTAATGTGCATAAATCATCAATGTACAGCTCAGCAAAAGTTTAAAGTGAATATACCCCTGTATGCATCCCCTCCAGGTTGAAATATATGCATAATATGTACATAAATATTATCTTCGCTAGTGCCTCTCTCCAAAGGTTTAATAGCCTTTTGGATGCTCAAGTTGTTCTAGCTTTGGTTCTTTCCTTTTTGGTTTTGGACTCCTATATGTCTAATAAAAACTACCTCCAAAATGGAAAGAAAAAAATCTATCCTAGAACAACAAGGTGCTAGTAGATAAGGATGAGTCAGATAAACTTTGGGGGGTACTGATATTGAGCTGTAAGGTGATTGTCAGGTTGGGGTCACAGGATAAGATGACAGCCTGGTAGGTGGGGGTGGGGTTTTCCCCTGAAGGGAATGGATGTTCAGAGAGTCATTCATTTTTGGGAAGTGGTTAATTCTGGGCAGGAAATGAGTTGGCACTTTGGGTTGGGGGTGGTCACACTTTTCTCTGTCTCTCTCTGGGTCCAGGAAAAGTTGGGTTAGGATTCTCAGTCATGAAAAGGCCTGGATAATTCTGATAGTGGGGAGTGAGACATTGCCTGACTGTGCCGAGTTAGGCCGAGAGTGACTGGTACCTTCAAGTTCATGGTTCTCCACCTAGTAATGACAGTGATCAAGAGGAGAAGCAGCCAAAGTTTCTAGAGCAGCCAGAATGAACCATAAAGGTTCAGTGATGTAGAGTGACAGGCTTCAAGAATCCAAAGTAGGGTGTGAATGCTGGAGGATCATGCCAAAATAATTTGGAAGCAAAAATCACTTTATTTTGTAGACATGGGTAGGGGGCATGTACTCTAAGCCTTTTCTTATTAAGAGGCCTACAAGCTTAACAAGTGAAGCAAACACATAATCATACAGTTATGGTACAAGGTGATAAGTGTTTTTGATGAAGATGAGATTACCAAGGCCCAGGTTGGAATGCCTAACTTAGCCTGGGACTGGTTCTTGAGAAATAATGCTTGGGTTGAGATTGTATGAATGAGGTCAGTAAACCAAACTGAAAAGGAAGGGCACAGATTTTGTAGACAAAGAAATCGCATGTGTGAAGTCAGGTGGCTTCACAGTAGAGCAGTGTAGTATCCTTTGGGATGTGGTTCTCAAGTCAGACTCTGGGCACGTACACCCTGACCTGCTTAAACCTGGACTTGCTGATGCATTTCTTCGAGCCTCAGTTTCCTCATCTGTAACATGGGACTGGCAGTCTCTCCTAAGATGGTGTGAGAATGTAAGAGCCTGCAGTCTTTGAAGCCTTCCATATGATGTCCAGAACCTGGTAAAGAAGCGTTCAGAAAGTGTGATCAATTACATAGATTCGTATACTATTAAGCTAGGTGTGAATGAGGAGCGTGGACAAATCAGATCCAATTGAGACTGTGTACTCGAGGGTAAGACTGTAACTTTGGCTGTAGAAATTAAGGCTCCGAAAAAAAAAAAAAAAAAGAAAGAAATTAAGGCTCCGTCAACACTTTATTGCTTTTCCTCATCTTGCTGGGTCAGTCCCGTGACAGCTGAACCCTTTCTTCGTTTGTCTTCTGTACCCAGTGCTGGGTGCGTCAGGCCAGCTGGTGCAAGGAAACTCACTGTGAGAGCAGAAGGCAGAGTCAGGTCACAGCAGTTCTGCCTCCGGTGCCCGTGCCCCCGGTAGAGGGAACGGAATGTTGAAATACTTGAGCTGGTTTTCCCTTGGAGCCTTCCAGTGGCAAGAGGCATAAAGCTTCAATTCAGCATTTTCCTGCTTCAAACCAGCTGCACTGATAGCCTCATCTGCTGATTCCCTGTCTTGCTGTGGGTGAAATCTGCTTTTCCGAGTGCTGGCTTTGTGCCAGACACAGATCTAGGTACTGGGGGTTTGGAGAAGGAGTCTGGCCTTCCAGACGCTCTACGCTCAGCGGGGGAAAAGACCAACACCAGTAGTCCAGTGCTGCATGAGGGAGACCAGGGGAGGCACCCCCAACACTCTGCCTCCCAAGTATTCCTTTGGCTTATGCAGGCCAGTTTTCCCTGAAGCAGCGGTCCACAATCTTTTTGGCACCAGGGACTGATTTCATGGGAGACAGTTTTTCCATGGACTGGGGGTGAGAGGAAGGTTTGAGAATGATTCAAGTGTATCATGTGTATTGTGAAACTTTTATTTTTAATCTGACGCTGCCACTGATCTGACAGGAGGTACTGGTATGTAGCCTGGAGATTGGGAACCCCTGCCCTAAAGTATAAAAGTGCCCGTCGGCTGTCTGTCTCACGGATACCTTTGTTGGTCATCTGGCCACAGATGAGAGATGGCTTTGGTGAGTTTGAGGAACCTTCATTCACCTTCATTCCCCTTCAGCATTTCCCCCTGCTCCTCTCCCCACCGTCAGACTCCCCCGTGAATGTGAAATACAATACAATTACTTCACGTCTGTGTACTTTTCAAGCTTGTGGTGTGTTTGTTCTCCCACAGCTTTGGGAAGGATTATGCTTCTCATTTTTCAGCAGAGGAAATTTCAGTTTAAAGAGTGTTTGTGACTCATGAAGCTCCTCCTGTCAATGATTGCCTGAGCCAGGATTCACACTCAGGTTTCTAAGCTGTCCTTTCCCACCTGCTGACCTCAGACTTACTTGCTGTGTTCCTTGGCCACAGGGAAAGTACGTACATCCCCGTCTCTCTACCGTGTCCAAAGCTTTCGACATATTGGCCAGAATTTTGTCCCAACTCTTGCCTAAGCTTCTCAAGGGAGAGAGCTGGGCCAGAAAAGCAATTTGAAAAACTCAGTGATAGTCATTTCAAATGAATACCATAATAGTGACTTAATGATGCCCTTGGCAGTGTCCAGACCCTCACATTTGTATATACAGCATAAGGGAAGGGAGAGTTCATTTCCCAAAATCAATTTGGGGGAAACTGGGAAGCATAATGGGTTCAGAGTATTCTCCACTTACTAGGGAAAGTCATGGAAACCGGTGTTGCTCAAACCATTATGTGCCTGTGAATCTCTTTCAGATCTTATTAAAATGCACATTCTGTTTTAATAGGTCTGCTTGAGTGTGAAAGTCTGCATTTTAGTAACTATCTTGTGATGCTGAGGTTGCTAGTCAGGGGCACAATATGGATATCATGGATTTAAACCACCGACTTTTAAACTTAGTGTACATTGTGGGAGCTCAATCCTGGGGCCTGGGGCCTAACCCTAGAGATTCTAATTTAACAGATGTGAGATGTGGCCTGGGCATGAGGAGTTTAAGAAGTCTTTCAGTTGACTCTAAGGTGCACTAACATTTCATTTAAATTCTCTAGGGAGTGTGTTACCAGCTATGACAGGATTCCAATAGCATATAGTCTTATAGAGATAGTAAGAGAATAGCAAGAAGAGATAAAAAAGCCTTCCTCAGTGATCAACGCAAGGAAATAGAGGAAAACAATAGAATGGGAAAGACTAGAGATCTCTTCAAGAAAATTAGAGATGCAAAGGGAATATTTCATGCAAACATGGCCACAATAAAGGACAGAAATGGTATGGACCTAACAGAAGCAGAAGATATTAAGAAGAGGTGGCAACAATACACAGAAGAACTGTACAAAAAAGATCTTCACAACCCAGATAACCACAATGGTGTGATCACTCACCTAGAGCCAGACATCCTGGAATGCAAAGTCAAGTGGGCCTTAGGAAGCATCACTATGAACAAAGCTAGTGGAGGTGATAGAATTCCTGTTGAGTTATTTCAGATCCTAAAAGATGATGCTGTGAAAATGCTGCACTCAATATGCCAGCAAATTTGGAAAACTCAGCAGTGGCCACAGGACTGGAAAAGGTCAGTTTTCATTCCAATCCCAAAGAAAGGCAGTGCCAAAAATGTTCAAACTACCGCACAATTGTACTCATCTCACACGCTAGCAAAGTAATGCTCAAAATTCTCCAAGCCAGGCTTCATCAGTACATGAACCGTGAACTTCCAGATGTTCAAGCTGGATCTAGAAAAAGCAGAGGAAACAGAGATCAAATTGCCAACATCCGTGGGATCATTGAAAAAGCAAGAGAATTCCAGAAAAACATCTACTTTTGCTTTATTGACTACGCCAAAGCCTTTGACTATGTGGATCACAACAAACTGTGAAAATTTCTTCAACAGATGGGAATACCAGGCCACCTGACCTGCCTCCTGAGAAATCTGCATGCAGGTCAAGAAACAACAGTTAGAACTGGACATGGAACAACAGACTGGTTCCAAAGAGGGAAAAGAGTATGTCAAGGCTGTATATTGTCACTCTGCTTATTTAACTTATACACAGAGTACATCATGAGAAGTGCTGGGCTGGGTGAAGCACAAGCTGGAATCAAGATTTCCAGGAGAAGTATCAATAACCTCAGATATGCAGATGACACCACTGTTATGGCAGAAAGAGAAGAAGAACTAAAGAGCCTCTTGATGAAAGTGAAAGAGGAGAGTGAAAAAGTTGGCTTAAAGCTCAACATTCAGAAAACTAAGATCATGGCATCCGGTCCCATCACTTCATGGCAAATAGATGGGGAAGCAGTGGAAACAGTGACAGACTTTATTTTATTTGGGCTCCAAAATCACTGCAGATGGCGATTGAAGTCATGAAATTAAAAGACACTTGCTCCTTGAAGAAAAACTATGACCAACCTAGACAGAATATTAAGAAGCAGAGGCATTACTTTGCTGACAAAGGTCTGTCTAGTCAAAGCTATGGTTTTTCCAGTAGTCATTTATGGATGTGAGAGTTGGACTGTAAAATAAGCTGAGTGCCGAATAATTGATGCTTTTGAACTTTGGTGTTGGAGAAGACTCTTGAGAGTCCCTTGGACTGCAAGGAGATCCAACCAGTTAATCCTGAAGGAAATCAGTCCTGAATAATCATTGGAACGACTGATGCTGAAGTTGAAACTCCAATACTTTGGCCACTGATGCAAAGATCTGACTCATTGGAAAAGACCACAATGCTGGGAAAGATTGAAGGTGGGAGAAGAAGGGGATGACAGAGCATGAGATGGCTGGATGGCATCACTGACTTGATGGGCAGGATTTTGAGCAAGTTCTGGGAGTTGGTGATGGATAGGGAAGCCTGGCATGCTGCAGTCCATGGGGTTGCAAAGAGTTGGACACAACTGAGTGACTAAACTTAACTAAACTGAAGAGATGGATTATATAGCAAATGTTACACCTGACTTATAGAAAAGGTTCAATGAAGTAAGTCAGGGTTTGTCTTTTTCCACATTCTCTGATGGCAGAGGTGAATTTTGTTTTTTGAAAATTTGTCCTCTCTTTAATCAGCATTCATTACTCTCCTCAGTGCTGCAAAACATTCATAAGAGAAAAGATGGCTTTCAATCTTCTTAAGTTTTAAAAATTTTTTGTGGCTTATTTGATATCTTGCCTCTAGAATAAGGCCCATGTTTACAAAGATTTTTCTTTGGTTACTTATTTAAGAAAT
The DNA here is from genome assembly GCF_910594005.1 of Cervus elaphus. Lineage (NCBI taxonomy): Eukaryota > Metazoa > Chordata > Mammalia > Artiodactyla > Cervidae > Cervus > Cervus elaphus. The sequence goes on along the minus strand of NC_057830.1, from coordinate 8,452,014 downwards.
ATAACTATAGAACAGCTGTCTGATATATCAGGAACTGTGCTAGACTGTTTGGGCTGAGCACTGAATATGACTGATGGGGTCCCGGCTGTTGTGGACTTTGGATGTTGGGGAGGAGCTCTAGGGAGAACCGGGGTGGACAGGGAAATGTCATGCAGTTAAGGATGCAGCAAGAGTGAATGGAGACCGCAGGGGATTAGGTGGGGCCAGAAGAGCCAGAGGACTTTGTTGAGGAGCCTAGAACAATGATAGGAGTTAATAAGTAAAAGAGAGTAAAATGAGCATTTCAGGAAGAAGGAAAAAACATATGCAAATATTTGGCAGTAAGGCTGAACACAGAAGGTTTGAGGAATTGGGAGAAGTTCAGTGTCATTTGAGCAGAGGACGTAGGAGGTGGGAGGTGGGTATAAAGGTGTGAAGCTGAAGAGAAAGGCAGGATATAGAGAGAGACACAGCTGGTTTGGAAAGCTTGGATTTTAGGAAGGCTGGGCTCATAGCAGCTGGTGCATGGATGTTGAAATGTGGATGTTCACACACCAGGGCTTGAATCCCAACTCAGCCACCCCTGGCCTGTGTGATGTTGACTACACCTCTGTGTCTCAGAATCTCAATGTCATTGTTGCCGGCAGTGTCGGGGTAATAATGCCTCCCTCCTAGGGCTGATTTGAGGAATGAATGAGTACATGACAAGTGCATAACATATAAGAGCTTGATAAATGATCATTATTGCTGTCAGTTCCAAGAACAATGGAAAGCTGTTCTTCTGTCTGGAGGTGTAATTTGTAAGGAGTGAGACAGGGATGTGAGTTAAGGGGATGGGAATAGTGCACACGAGGTGGTGGTGGCTGGGACCAGAGGACTGAGAGATATTGGACAGATATTTTTGGGTGGGAGGTAGGAAACAAGGGTCATGGGCGTCTCGGGTAGTCCTTGGGATTTGGACACAGGGATGGTGACAAGTGTGGGATGTGTATCATGAAGTTGGTTGTATACATGTTGAGTTTGTGTCCATCAGGGATCAGTTGCAGGGAGCAGACTTCACTCCAGCTCGTTTAGCAGGAAGGCATTTATCCCAGTGTATTAAATGCCTCAGGCTTCCCAGATGACACTAGGGGTAAAGAACCTGCCTGCCAGTGTAGGAGACGTAAGAGATGTGGGTTTGATCCCTGGATCAGGGAGATCCCCTGGAGGAGGGCATGGCAACCCACTCCAGTATTCTTGCCTGGCGAATCCCATGGACAGAGGAGCCTGGCAGGCTACAGTCCATGGGGTCAAAGAGTTGGACACAACTGAAGCAACTTAGCGTGGGTACATTAAATGGCTTACAGATTATCAAGAGGGCTGAGGAAACAGAATCCAGGTTGAGCTCTCAGGAGCAACCTCTAAGGCTGCTCCTTGGAACTGAGCCTCTGTGGTCCCTGCTGTCTCTTCAACAGTCTTGCAGTCAGGAAGTTGCCCCCTCTACAGCCACAATACCACCGTTTCAAACAGGAAACCACCCCCAATAAGGAAGCCGCTGCTACTGCCAGCTCTAGAACCAACGTGGATCTGCAACAGACCATGTCAGCAGAATGGATGCTCCTCTCCTTAAGCCAGGCTCGCCACACCTGCTTATCTGGACACTGGAACCCCGGCAGACCCCTGCAGCTACAAGATAATCACAGGCCTCCACAGCTGTGCGTGCCGAGTGAGTGGATGAACATTCCAAAATCTAAGACCAAGCCATTCTAAAGCCTGAGCTGCAAGGGAATAAGGAAAGTCTGTTTTTCACTTTCCCACCTGTGGGGCAGGGAAAGGCAAACTTGAATAGTTGTGGGATAGGACTCATGAGAACATCATAAAATCAGTTCAGGTGGTCACAACAAGAGTATTTCCTTAGTCACAGATAAGGGTCAGTGTTACTTAATGAAATGTTTGTCTTCGGTGTGTGTGTTTTGTTTGTATGTGCACGCACAAATGCAGTTGTTTGCAAAGTAGGGTTTTCTTTTTTACTTTTCTCCCTCTCTGGGTCATGGTAAGAAAGTGAAACACAGCTTGCGAGCCACTGCACTAGTCACTGAGTTCAGTCTTCCACTGCAAGGTCTCAGAGAGAACTCGCGCACAATGGCTACTGAATGTATTGGACTGGATTTTCGGAAAAGAACCAAACTGAATGTAGAGATGGTGCAGTCATTGGCAAGAAAATGTCATTTGAAGGCAAGGGGGTTGGTTCACTCACCCAGGGAGACAGTGTGGAGTGAGAAGAGAAGAGAGACCTGAGCCCAAGGAACATGGGTGTTTGGTCTCAGGGGAGAAATTTCCTTCTGGTGTTGTGCTTACCCCTCTTGCAGTCTGGATCTTTCATTCATTCTCCAGAAAGAGAACCGCGTCCAGGGGAGCCCTGAGTGCTTTGGCAAGACGTTCCAAGCACACGCTAACTGGAGCTGATTTTTCAGCAGCCTGGCGGAGCTGTGGCACGCAGGCTGGCACCTGGGCTGGGGCCTGGCACCACACTGGCACCCAGGACTTTGTGTGGGATGGCAGCACAGAGCAAAGAGGTTCTTAGGAAATACAGAAATGGCTCTTTAGATTCCAGGGCTCCAGCTCGTGAGTTGTGACCTCAGAGGAGTCTAAACCCTCACTGGTCAAGGCGAACTTAGTAGCTTTAGGGTACTATTTCTAATTTTTAAAGAGAATTCTTTTGCTGTATTGAAAACTGGCAATAAGGGATGGGAACTATGCAGGAAGATCCTTATTGCAGCAGATCAGAAGGCAAGCTACATCCTTATCCATAGGAGAATGAGCATACTCTGATGTATTCAAACAATGAAATAGTATAATAGCAGTTAAGTGAATGAGCTATTAATAGATCTGTGTGTGTCAGCTTAGGTAAATCTCAGAACCTTAATGTTATATGAAAATTTCAAGTCACAAAATGCCATATAAAGTAGGATATCATTTATTGAAAAATTTAAAAACACACAGACTTGTACTATGTATTCCTATGGGGAAACAAATATAAAACCATATAAGTGAAAGTGTTTATCCCTCAGTTCAGTCATGTCCAACTCTTTGTGACCCTATGGACTATAGCCCCCGCCAAGCTCCTCTGTCCCTGGAATCCTCCAGGCAAGAATATTCTCCAGGGAATCTTCCTGACCCAGGAATCGAACCCAGGTCTCCTGCAGAATTGCAGGTGGATTCTTTACCATCTGCGCCGCCCGGTGACAGGGGCATGCAGACGCCCAGGCTGTGGTTAGCTCTGGGGAAGGGCAGGGAGGTGAACATAGCGGGGCGGCTTCAGCTCTGCCTGTACTTTTACTGTTTAAAAGAAGCAGAAGCAAATATAGTAAAATATTAATAGTTATTAAATACTGGTGAGTCATGGGAGAAATACTACTTTCTGTTCTTTTCATAATTAAAAATAAATACAAAAATATATAAACTTTGCAGTGCCCAGAGCAATAATCAGGCTTCTTCCCCTGACCCCAGTTTAAGCAGATGACCTGTAAAACAATTATTAGGGGACAGTGTATATACATACATACATACACATATGCATATACAGAGTATACATATATGTACATGCATACACACATACCTACTTACACACACATATATATACACTCACCTATCTATGTAACCTTAAATAAAACAAGCTTTTAATTTTTTTACTGCAAAACATTGTTCATATTATATATTTCTTCATTTTCTGAGTGATGAAACACTTACATCATGGGACCCAAAACTTTTTCCATGATTTGACCATGTACAAAAATCTACAGACCACCTGTCTCTTTTAGAATGATGATCCGGAATTGTTCTGAGAGTCAGGGAGAAACAGAGGAATCCCTGACGATTGAGGCCTGCTTCAGGGCAGTGCTGGACGGATGTGACTTGAGGAATTATGAAAAGGCTAGAAGGAAATGGCAACCCACTCCAGTACTCTTGCCTGGAAAATCCCATGGACAGAGGAGCGTTGTAGGCTACAGTCCACGAGGTCGCAAAGATTTGGACACGACTGAGCGACTTCACTTTCACTTTCACAGTGGGGGCAGAAGGGTCTGGTGGGTAGTAATGAGGTCAGGAGGCTGGGCTTAAATCCCTACTTCAGTCTCTGCCCTGTAGTGGGCTTGCATTCCAACACTGGCTCAGCTGATCTCTCAGTATCTTTCCAGAGATGATACTGACTGACTCCTCTGTGCTCTTAACAGCTTTGTCCCCCAGTGCCAGGACAGTTAGCGGTGTTCCAGGGATTCTGGAAGGCTCCCCCGTTCGGTGAATCCTGCCCAGTTTCTCCTGCACTCTTTTCTTTGGTGCCTGATCCTATCAGCCCCCCTGGACCTGCGGGGCCCTTCTCCCCGCTAAGAATTGTGTGATGTGGGGATTCTGAGAAGGAATTGGATGAGGAGGCATCCATGTGTGATGGAGAAATGGGTGAGGAAGAAGTCCCCAAATGTGGAGAAAGACAGTCCTGTGAATTTTCCCAAGGACAGATATACATTTATACTCACTTGTTATTATTCATCAACTCGTCCATCACCCTCCTCTGCAAGTTCTACAAGTATAGTTTGTGTGTGTGTGTGTATTTATGTGTTGGGGATGGCAGAGGGCAGAATGAGTGAGCACCAGTTGAATTTTTACCAAAGAGGCATAATTTTAGGCAGCCTGGACTCCCAGTTTGAAAAATGACTTATTTTACTTGCATAGATGACGTCATTTGCTCACAGCATTTCCAGGGGCTTGGTAACCCTCAGGGAGTGGCAGAATTCCATTTTTAAACTTTCTAGGCCATCCACTCCCTATGGTTGCCATTTCCTTCTTCGGGGGTCTTCCCAACCCAAGGATTGAATCCAGGTCTCCCGCATTACAGGCATATTCTATACCATCTGAGCCACCGGGGGTTCCATATTATCCCCACATTGGGTTATTAATGATTATTAATGATTATTATTCTCTTATAATTGTCTTGCTACTGGATTCCTTTAAATTCTGTGTCTTCAGATGCTGGCTTTCAGGCCATTGCTCGATAGATACTGAGATTAGGAACCCCTCAGGAGGTAAATGTCAGGTACCTCTGCTCCGGAGTGTTGGTTAAAAATGAAAATGGAAACCTCCTCAAGATAATATATGAGACAGTAGAAAATTTACTTAGCTTCCACATGCTTAGGTTGCAGATACTTTTTGAAGAATGCAGGAGTTGGTTTAATCAGGATTCGTTTGTTCTACAGAGTTAGGGTGTAAATGCCAGGTGCCCCCTTATTCTGTGGCTTTGGGTCCTCAAAACCTATCTATGTTTTCTTTTTTTTTACCACAGACCACTTGACTTGCTGAATTCAACATCTCTTCCAATGCCCACTCCTCCCAAAGAATCTCCTCCAGAAAGGGTTGAAGAGAAATGTAGACTTTACTGAACATTTCTTAGTGGAGACCTAGGAAGCGGTCAGTCTAACACCTGGCTTAGCAAATTACTTTAATCTTTCCCTTAGCCATTTCTATTCTCTGAAGTCCCTCTCACCCATACCACCACTGCTGTTCTTTTTCTTCCCTTCTTTGAAATCATTTCTAGTCCTTCTCTGAGTTCCTACTCCTTTCTCTTCTTTCCTCCTGACTGAGAAAAATGCAAATTTTACTCCCTTCTTTACATAGCAGTTAAGGCATTCCTTTTTCCTCTGAAGCATAACTTCACGAGCTTATATTTCAAGTCAGTGGTCCTTCTCTCAAACAAGGTGCTCCCTCGCAGACGGACAAATGTAAACATAGGTTGAAATGTCCTGACCATCCAGATCAGGAGAGGAGGCGGCCGTTCGTCAGAAGTCCTCACCATTTTCAGAGTCATTGTCTGTCAACAACACAGTCAGGCCTTAAAAACCCTCCACAGAGTGGTTTCCTGAGAGCTGTTTGAAGTGGGGAAAGAGCTCAATGTGGGAGACAGCAGTTGCTCTTTTACCAAACGGCTGATCACCGTTGACGGCTGCACACGGGCTGAGTACCTGCCGAACTCACGGCACTTTCCTGACGGGAAACAAAAGCTGTGTGTTGCTGTCTTATTGTCACTCTCAGTTCCGGCAGAGTCAAGCCTGGCCGGGTGGTTTTCCAAATACCCGCAAGGCAATAGATGCAGGATGGTCAGTTTCGCAGACTTTAGATCCTACTGTTCACTCCGTTTGTCAAGCAAGGTGCCCTGCCCCTTGTCCCCAGCTCCCGACTCTGCTGAGGTGACGTGACAGCCGGAAGGCTACGAAGTGCTGTCACTGAGTGCCAATGTGGGGGCCTTTCCTTTGGCGGGGGGCTTCGGGAGTAGCGCCTGGGATCTTAGTTCTCAGGTCTGTGACGAGAGAGGCTGCTCTTCTGAGATGGAGGAGACTTGGAAAGATTAAAACTCAGCCCCTTGGCTTTTCTGACATGACATCCAAGTTCCAGGGGAGGGAAAGGACTGGCTCCGGGTCACACAGTGAGTTAGTGATGGGGCTGGGCCTAAACCCATGCCTCCTGGTTCCCATGTGTGGCTCTGTCCACCATGCCACATTGCGTCCCTGCCTTCTGTCTGGAAGATACTTCACTCAAAAGTCTCTTTTTAACCCTGAGTTGGATCTTCCCAGGGGATGGAAGTGTACTATTTAATTCCCTTTGTGTTTTTCAGTCTTGGCCTAAAGTTTTCTTTTTTTTTTCCCCAAGTGTCTGGAAGGATAAGTGCTGTGTGGTAGGGAGTTGCTTTCTTCCCAAAGGCCAGGAGGGGTGGTTCAGTCTGAACTACTGTATAAGAAGATGGACAGCACGTTCTCAAGAGGAAAGGTGTTTGTATCCACATACTGGAATTTATCCACCTCGACCGATATGGTGGTGTTGACCTGAAGGTGTTCCAGCAAGAACTGGGAGAGGTTCTGGTATATGTTTTTGGTTTGCACTCCAGACTCACACACTGTCACCAGCGTCTGCTTTTTGACATCTTTGTTGATGAGGAGCTCCAGCTTCAGGTCGACCGAATGCTCTGGGCATTTCACAAGAAACTGCAGTTGGCAGATGATGAAGTACCAACCTGGGAACTGGATCACCAGGTTCCCATCCTGATATCTGACTCCATGGATGATGCCATCTTTGTTCCAAGACAACTTGGTTTTGTTTATATGCTTTGACACTGGAAGGAGAAAGACAAAAGGACCTCAGAGTCATTAGGCAAATTTCAGATGCAGATTAGAAAATTTGAAATCTTTATTCAAGTTTCCCCATTCAAGCCCCGTGTTTTCTGTAATAATGCCTGCTGGTTCAGCCATCTGGAATATCTTGCATGTTAGTCCTAGGCATTGCTGAGTGTTTAAGGTACAGGTACAAAACCATCCCTCTGCTTTTTCTCTAAAGCATAAAGCTGGAGGGTCAGAAAACACACAGTCCTAGACCTTTATCCCCTACAGAGGTAACTGTTTTCCATTTAATCATTTTATCACTCTGTTATTATTATTATAAGTTCTACTTTTCCCTTTTCAGACCATAAGTTCCTGGACTCTTCTCCTTATAAGTTTTGGACTATCCTGGACATATATTCAATCAATCAATGAACAGTTGATCAATAGGGGACTGCTATTGGGTAAGCATTGCACAAAGTATCAGAGAAAAAGCATTCAGTTTTGTTCAATTAGTAACCAATTCAGGCATCAAGAAGTCTAGGAGGACCTCAGTCTGTTCTTTCACATTCAGATGCATCCCTTAACTATTCATTTTCTGAAGTTTTAAATGTCTTCCTCTCTTTAAAAGGGCAGCCAGACACCATTGTGTAGACCTCTCAAGTTCACATTAAGGGATTCCTCCCAGCTGGGATTTATAGAGGAGCAGAGAATTAGTAGGCCCTCTAAGCAGACATGCCAAGTCTCTTGAGTCTTTTCACTGACAAGTCAAAATCAGCCCTGATGGGTCCAGGTGTCTTTCAGAATTGGGAAGCTGGCATGTTCATTTTAATTGCTTTCCTTTAAACCTCGTTGCAATTCCACTGAAGAATGAAAACTAATCTAACTGCAAAATTGAATTTTGAAAATGAGCAGGATGGCTATTGCAGAGAATCTTGGCCATCTCCGCTGTACCTCATCTATCCTAGCATAAATGCCTCTCATTATTTTGTCTCTAAGGGACCTCTTACCTGAAGCATGCTGCAATATGCAAGTGGGGCCTGTGCCAACATGGTCATTAAACTATCAATCTGGACACCAGGAAGTTTTGTGACTCTCTTGTGAATGACTTGATAGAGGCAGAGATTAAGAGCCTGCTTCCCACATATGAGGGAAAGGACAGTACCCTTGGCCTGCAGCCCGTAGATGAATGAAGAGGGGTGGGGGTGGAGCACTGATTCCCTCACAGGCCAGGGAGGCAAAGGTAAAGGAGTGAATGAGGTTCAGGAAGCAGGAATCTTGCAGCTTTTGAGAGTAATCCTCTCCCCTCTCCCCCTAAGCCATTTAAATTTAAATTATAAAAATGATCACACAGGTTAAACAAAATACACATGCAGGTCACATTTGGCCGTGAGCCTCTACTTGTGACCTCTGGCTTAGAAATCTGAGAAAGGCCATAGGAAGTGACCCTCATATGGTTGGGGTTCCTGGTTTTGGTTACTGACCTTGGAGGTAGGCCCATGACTTCTTGAATGGAGCCCTTTCCAGGATACATGAGATGTCCTCTGAGCAATTCCCTAAAAATAAGAACGCACGTTAAATGCCTCTCTCTGCTCTGGGAACTGGAGACACGAGATCTTTTCCCATGACCCTTTCATGGAGACAATTACTATTCTGTTTCCATTTGGGGGATAAAAGGAAAACCTGTTTTTTTCTCATTTTGCCATCAAGTACCTTGGGAGTCTTTTTTTTTTTTCTTTAAATTTGATTGCTTCCACATGGACTTTTACAAAAGATTGTGGAAATTGGAGGAAGGAAATAAACAGGTCCCGAGCTCCTGTATGTACCTGGTGCCATTCTTGTCACTTAATATACTCCACCTCACTGGATTTTTGCAACAGCTCTGTGAGAGAGGGCTGATTAAATCCCTTTGAGAGATGGAAAAAAGCGCGGGCACTGTACAAGTTCAGTGCATTGTCCTGTGTGACTCAGCCAGGCAGTGGTGGTTAGAACACTAAGGCTGGTAGTAATTATTGCCATCCTTCCTTTAAGAGTGTACTTCTGTGCTGAATGAATTCTCAGAATAGCTCTGCAAGGCTAATGCTGATGTCCAGACGTGGTCAGCAATACAAGCCCATTGCAAGTTGGAGGAAACCCTGATAGCCACTCCCATGTCTATCTGATTTCAGAGACCAGGCTTCCTCCTCAAGGCCATTTTGCCAGACAGAAGAGGTAAACACATTCCTAGTGTTCAATTTTAAAAGGATATTAGATCATAGAGACCTAAGCAGGGAGCCTGCTATATGGAGCTTCCTTGGCAGGGAGAAAAGACAATGTTTATGTCATTGTGGAATTTAAGAAATCAGAATATTTTAAATGTATTCACTGGTGATGGCAGCTTCATTTCTTAGTATAGGAACTATTTTGTATGCACAGAACCAAGCTATACATTTCCTGCAACGACTCATGAATTCAACTTATTCTGGGCATTTTTTTCTGATCGTTGGGTCTTGGTTTCCCTAATCTATAGAACTGGCAGATCTAGGATCTGACATTGACATCTTTTTGATGATGTCACCAGAGATGACAGAGATGACCAATGATTCCATCTGTCAGAAACTAGGCAGCCATTCAGTCAAAGTGACCACATCCTAGCAGGCTTGCTCACGGGGATTTTAGAGTGGCATCTGTTGAACTCGCCACAATCTTCTACATTGCCCTCTGTCCTGGCCTGGGAAAATCCCTCCTGGGCCTTCCTTACAGTGGGGGCTTGCAGTGGTAGAAAGTTAAGTGAAGAGTTCCCCCTGCTGTCTGAACAAGCTCACTGCTAGAGGCACCCCCAGCAGAAGCAGGGGTCTGTTTTCATTCTTATCTCCCCTGGAGGTGTAAAGAGGCTCTGGTCCACAGGTCTCTTTGGTGAGGAGGGCTGGAGGGCTAGCTGCCATTGTTCTTTTGATTTCATCTCTCACTCATCCTCCAGCCAGGGATCTCGTCCTGCCTGCAGCCCACTCTTGGGTTGTGTACAGTCACAGCAAGGAGGCAATGAGGACTGCTCATTCTTTTTTTTTTTTTTTTTTTTTTGAGCCATACCCCACAGAGCTTATGGAATCTCAGTTCCCTGACCGGGGATTGAACCTGGGCCAAGGCAGCGAAAGCCCGAATTCTAGCCACTAGGCCACCAGGGAACACTGAGGGCTGTTTATTCTTAAATGTGCTGTGGCTATGAGTAGAAGGCCCAGCCTTCTTTTCTGGGGGGTGTGGAACATCAGGTCAAAAGGAATCGCAGAGAGACATGTCTGGCTGTGTCTCTTTGTTGCAACCCCTTTCTGACCCCACTGTGACTGCAGGATCGGGGCCAAGCTCCTCCCCATGGCATTTTGTTCCGTTGTGTCCTAATCCCTAATGAACAATGCAGTCTCCTCCCGCACCTTCCCTGTTCCCCTTGTTGTCTCTTGTACTTGTCCCAGCAGTAGTAGTGGTGGTGCTGGGAATAATAATACTAGCTGACACACAGTGACTAATGGCTATTTTCTTTTTACTCTGCTAAGCCTGTTACATGCATTATTTTATTTCGTTCTCACCATCACCCCACAAGAAAGGTACTCTAGACACTTCTCTCTTGTACATAAGGAAATTGAGTCTTTAAAAGTTACGTGGCTTGTCACATTTTCATAGCTAGTCAGTGGTAGAGGGGCAGTTCAAGCTGAGGCTGTCTGACTCTAATGCCCGAGTGGATTTTTGACCATTCTACTGGAGGTTGGGCCCTTGGGATGCCCCCAATTACATTATGTTGGTTTTCCATTTCATCTGGAATCCCCCTCTTCACTGGCAAGCTGTGCTTTGTTTAAAGCACTGCCTGGCAGCCACCCGCTCTGGGAACCCTTCTCTGACCCTCCCTTCCGTTTGCCTATTTGCCTTCTCCATTGGACCATGCATCCTCAGGGCAGAGACTACTGTTTCCATATCCCCACTGCCAGCCCAGAAGATACTGTGTAAATGTTTGTTGAGTTGAATCATGTAGTCTGTCTGTGCTCCTTCCCGTGGATGTCAGCTCAGTTCTCAGGGCTTGAGGAAGGGAATGTGGATGCTTGGCCTGACCTCGCCTTCCGGGCTGGACGACACCTGGCCTCATTCTCTCTTTGGTCCTGCAGGTCAGGCTAGATTACACGGGAGGTTAAGATTCAAGCCTTTGGCTCAGGCCAGCACATCACACCGTGAACAGACTCTCCTCCTCGGCCAAGACCCCTCCCACCTTGTCACTTGTGGCATCTGTCAGTTGAGCCTCTCTTAACAGGTGGATGTAGAAGTACAAGCCTGGACTTGCCTCTCACACATGCAGGTTCTTTTTCTTTTTCTTTCCCCTTTGGTCGTTGCATGTTTGTTGGGTTGACCTCAGCTGTAATTCTGAGAAACCCAAGGATGGAAAAAAAAAACTTATTTTGAAGCTTTTGCATTTCCTGAAATCAAATGCCATGGTGTATCTTAGTTTTTCTTAAACAATCTGTTAGATGTTTCGAAAAGAAGGGAAAACAGAGGCAACTCTCTTGAAGAATGACATCACTGAATTGGCTACGGGAAGGGACTGGGGAAGCAGGGCTCCGGAGGAGCTCTCGGTGGAATGGAACTGCGGAACGTGGAGAAGAGCCTGGAGAAGGCACACTGCTGGTCCTAAGCATCTTTCAAGGCTGTTAGGAGGGCCAGGGCTGATGGGGGCTGGCGCTGTGGGCCCAAACAACATGGCTCCTGGAAGTTTAAGGAGATAATGCACTCAGCTAACAGCGAGTTAGCTCTTGTCCCCATTTCCCGGATGAGGCAGTGGGAAGACTTTCATTAAGGACATACAACATACACTGCAAGTCACAGTGCTGGCAGCTCAAATATTGGACCAGTTATTGATGTTCAGAAATGTGTTGGGCTGGTGTGAGAGTCTGTGACTCTTGTCCAGACCTAGATGAATATTCCATGGGTCATCAGCCATGTGGCTTTGAGTCTCCTTATCGCTCTCTGAGCCCATGATGTGATGTGTTTTGGTTATGAAACAGGAATCCGATAGTATTCCTGGAAGTTTGAATTTGGGGAGCATTGGGAGCAAAACATACCTCTGTTTCATTTATTTCCCAACCGAATTAGCTGCACCTAGGGGTTTAATTTGAAGAACTAAACCCTAGGGAGGGGAAGTGAGAACAGTCTGCACATCTTGGCAAGTAAATGGCCCGGGAGTTAGAATCTAGAACTTTTCTTTGTCTGGACGGTTGTGTCTCAAGCTAGATGAAGAGCAGGGTGGATCAGATGATCCGAAGGGCCCTTCTAGCTGATTCTAGCTGGCTGTGTAGACTTAAGTGTACACTGCCAGGCCTGCTGCAGGGATACAAAGTCAGTCCCAGCTCAAACTGTCTTATCTTTTGAGCATGTTTCTCTACCCCAGCCAGGAGTCTGTCTACACACATTAAGATTTCCGGACACCTGCAGCAGTAGAACAGTGTTTTAGGTCTGGGAATAACCTAAGTTATGAACAACCTGGTTCTGTAAGGGTTTTCATGGTTCACAGAACTGGAAGTTCCCTGAGAAATCATTCGTCCCAGCCTTGGTAACTACATAACACACGTGCTCCCCAGTGTTACCCCCACAAGCAGACTTGTCTGAGGTCACCCCGAGTCAGTGGTGGGGCTGGGCCACAGTCTGGACCCCTTGCTTCTGTTGGGCATTCCATCTTCCAGACAACTCAGGTTCTCTGTGGGTACTCCTGAGAACCAAGGCCTTCAGGTGGGCAAGACTTGTAAGCCATCCTCTCAAGCCTCAGTCTCCTCTAGAAGGATCATGAAATTTTCTTGGACTTTGTTAGGAAGCCTGGAGAGAAACATTTGCCAACAAAGCCCTCCTGGTCAGGTGCATAGAAGACAGAGACAGGGAGAGAGATGTTGCTTTAGGTGGTTGGAAGGGTCATGTTCTAGATAGAAGTCAGAACAATGCAACATGAAGATGGGAACCCTTCTTGAGATCTCGAAGTATTAGACCCAAAAGGACCATTGGATGCCAAGTTGACTGTGATGCTAGGTTTACGAGTGGAGAGGCTGAATCCAGAGGGACTGGCTCAAGACCGCACAGTAGGTCAGTGGCAGAGCTGGGTCCAGAGCACAGAGTCCCTGACTCCTAGTCCTGGGCTCTGCCCTGGTTTCCAGTCTTTCCATGCAGCAGAGAGGCTTAAATGTAGGGATAAGTGGGTTTGCAGCCACCATACATACTGGCCTGAAAACTGACTAGACAGCTATGGGTGCCTGGAAGACAAGCACTAATGAGCCATCTGGACTTCCTCTTCCCAGGGGAATGCCAGAAGGTGACTTCAGATTCATGGGCTGAACCCTGCCAAGGAATAAGTCAGGGGCTGTCAGGCTTCCATTAAGATGCAACAATGCCCAATGGGGCAAAACAAGCCACACCTACCATTCCAGCCAGAAAGCATGTGGTCTGAGTGCCAAGCACCTTCCAGGTTAATATTGGAGCAAAACAGACACAGTGCATCTCAAAGAAAGCACCTGGGTTCTGGTCAAGGCTTCTAGCGTCAGACCCGTCACTTCCCGCTGCTGCTGCTGCTAAGTTGCCTCAGTTGTGTCCGACTCTGTGCGACCCCATAGACAGCATAGACGGCTCCGCCGTCCCTGGGATTCTCCTGGCAAGAACACTGGAGTGGGTTGCCATTTCCTTCTCCATCACTTCCCGTTACTGACCCTCAATCACTGCATCTGTTAAGTGGGGCTAGTAACGGTCAACCCCAACGTGTGCATGTTGCGAAGATGCAATGAGATTATGGATGTCAAATGGCCTGTACAGCGCACGGCTTGGAGGGGATACCCAGCACGTGGTAGCCCCCTTTTGTCCCACTCCTCTTTCCTTGGTTCTTAAGTAGCACAGCTCAGCAGCACTCTTAGCAGACTTGTCTGGCCAATGAGACGTTCATTAAACCAGAGCCATGACGTTATCTGGTGGACTGAGGTTTCTTAATTATGTACCTAAGTGTTTGAGGCCATTGGATGCTCTCAGGAAAGTGTGAATAGCCCTTCGTCCATCTGTTGAAACTATTTTAATCCTTCCAAGAAGGAGAGGAATCATCCTCATGACTCTGCGTCTACCATGTCCTGGCTTCTGAGTTCCACCCTTTTGGCGCAATATCCAGGAGAGTCGCAATAGCGACATCTAGGGGAGAGCCTCGCCATTATCGGTGGAATTCGGAATCAAAGTGAATCCTTAACCTAAGGGTCATTTCAGCTGACTTCAGTTTCCTTGGCTAACTAGCCATGGGAAAACTCCAGAGTAGGCCATTTGTTAAACAAAGGACTAGGTAGCCTTGGGTTTACAGACAGCATTTGAGGAGTAGCTATTCTGGCATGCTCAGTGTTAAACACATAGTCACCAGTAAATACAAGTTGAGATCAAGTGAAAATTCATTTGAATCCCTTGAAGGTTCCTTGGGATTTTGAGGGTTTTTTTTTTTTTTTTTTTTTTTTTGCCACATGCCACAGCTTGTGGGATCTTAGTTCCTGCCCAGGTACTGAACAGGGCCCGCAGCAGTAACAGCACAGAGTCCTATCAGCTGGACTGCCAGGGAGTTCCCTTGGGGTCTCTTCAATCCTGACCTGTTGCAGAATGTAAGATAAAGCTATCTGACTTGCTGTGTAATTCCTTGAAATTCACTTGCACTAAGTGCAGACTGAATTGATATTATTGGAGGGTATTTAAGAAGCACCTTTAAAGTCTGATTGAAAATGCAAAGAGAGATCTGCTCACGTCTGGCTCCCATTTCCTGGCCCAGGGCTTGCACAGCGGGGCTTATAGAAATTTAAGACAACATGTGTGGTGTCCAGAGAGCTTGGATGAAACATGTAGTGAAGCCAGTTTGAGAAACAAACTTGCTTTCCTTCCCTCTTTCCCTTCTTCCTTCTGTCCTTCCCTCCTTCCCCCACTTCTTTCTTTTTTTCTCCTCTTCCCCAAAGTGAAAGATGGGGATTTTTCTCCTGGATTTAAAGACTTGTGACATGTGTATGTGCAAAATTCAAGTATAAATGTTAATATGCACCTCGATGATCTGAATTCTTTTCCTTTTTCTTCCCTTCCTCCTATCTTCCCCCCACCCCCATCTTCCCTTCCCTCTCCTCTCCTCTGGGTGACACGGGGCAGGGATTAAACACAGATGGCTTTAGCACTCTGATGGCCTCTCCAGGACCCTGTCCCACCTTATTCTTTGTGGCCCATTTTCTAGTTTATTTCTGTTAGAGAGCTTCCCTGATCCCGGTTAGCTCTGCCTTAAGAAAAAGACAGTTTCAGAGTGAGCTCTGAGTGAATGGGTTTAAAATGAACATAAAGGCAAGTAAGTTCTTTGAGGCCTGTAACTACGTGAAAAGCAGTGACCGCTGAGCAGTTGTACCCCACTTAGTGTGGGGGAAAAAAAGAAAAAAAAAACTACGACAACCAGCGGACTGGGCAGTTAGATCCCACTCTGTCCATCTGACAGATGCGAGGTCTCTGTTTGCTGTGTTCAGCGCTTCTAGGGGAGGAGGTGGCTGCAGCTCTGCCCGCCTCTTGTGCGGGCCGAAGTTCAACCCAGTTCTCTGCCTTTTGCCCCTCTTCCTCAGCTGGGGATTGAATTCGGGTGGGGGACGGGGCACACACAAGAGGGGTTCAGGACTCCTCCAGGTGGTCTGTTTCCACCTCCTCAGGGCCCCCAGGAACCTCCGGATATTAGGGGCACGTGACACTCACAGGGAAGGCGGATTCTCTTAACTGGCTGGCAGTGGGTGTGGGGGGAGGATCCTCCCAGGTCTCAGGATCCTCCGCTGCCAAGCTGGGGCCTGAATTTGGCCTCCAGATCCCCTGGATCTGCCACATGTGCCATCCACGTGTGGAGGTGCCCTACTGGCCCTCTCTGGCCCGGAGCTCAACACCAGGGAGCACGCTCCAGTGACCGGAAGACAAACAGCTTCAGGAGCAGGTATGGAGGACGTGACAGAGAGCCCTGGGGGATTCCTGGCCTTGGAGCGCTGGTGGGGACACTGAACGGAAGCACAGTCATGTTGCGCTCAGCATCTTGACCCTGACATCCTGGATAAGCCAAAGGGCTCCCAGGCACCTCAGCCTGGACTTTGAGGTCAGGCCCCACTCCTTGCTAGCTGTGCAATCTTAGGCAAGTCGGTAAACCTCTCTGTGCTCAAGTTTCCCACTTAAAAATATCAAGGGGCTAATAATTATCCTGGGGTTTGTTGTGAGACTGCACAAGTGAATCACGAAGCCCTCAGCCCAGTGCTTGGCCAAAAGCAAGTGCCCATCAGTGTTTATTATCTACATCCTATCACATCCTCACACCTGCCTAGCTGGGGAATAAAAGAAAAACTGATTTACAAGTCATCTACGGAATTCCTCCAGTGCAGGTAAGAATTGATACTTGGTTGCTGGGATGTTGGAAATGCCTGGGACTGAGACCAAGGTGACCAAAATTATTTTGCAATGAAGTCAGGAGTTTGACTTTCTGCCGAGTTTGTGAGGGGAAGTGATGGGTGATGAAATTGGGAAAAAGAAAGGGCATGGAAGCAGGTGGAAGCGGGGTGGGTCAGTATGTGTGCTAGAGGGCTGAACCCAAGGGAAGAGCGCTGTCTCCTGAGAGTGCTCTACCTGCTGGGTAGGGTGCAGAGGCCTCGCAATCGCGTGGAATCTGAAACTCTGTTCTGCCTCATCCTCCGTGTTGGAAGGCACCACCCCACCAGCCTGTCCGCATTCCCTAAATCCTGCTGTCAGCTTTGCTGCACACAAACGTGGGTGCTTCTGGAACTCTGGGGAGATCAGGCATGGGGGCTTGTTCTGGGGTTGGGGCAAATACTGCACAAACAGGAGAACATGTGAGATTCAGAATGTGGGGGAGGCAGGAGACAGGAACGAGGATGGCGAGAAGCGGCACAGGCCCCTCTCGCGGCCCTCCCAGACCCCGCGCCCAACTGTGTGGCGGACAAGGGTCGTATCTGTGGTCCCGTCCTGCCCTCGGAGCGGCTCTGTGAAGGAGCCCTTAGTGACTCTGTTTGCTAGAGGAAAGGAGAAGGTTCCCCCCCCGGGGCCCTGCCTGGCTGCCCACAGTCCCAGCCGAGCCTCCGCCCAGGCCCCCGAGTCCTCAGCACAAGGGAGTGGGGGCGAGGTGGCGGTCTGCCGGTGACAAGTCTCCTGGCCGGGAGTGGGAGGTGAGTGCTGGGACTCAGACATCCTCTCCTTACAGAAAAGGCCTGGCGTTCTGCGGTTTCCCTGCAGCTAAGAGTCGTCCTGTGTGAACGTCGCTTTGGTCTGTGTGCTTGGCCCTGTTTGCCAGGCTCTAGGCTGCTGCTGGCTTCCTGGTGGGCAGTTTCCATCAGCCGGTGCCACAGGGCTGCCTGGTAAGGGTCCAGCTTCTGCGCTCATCCACCCCGGTGGCAAACCACATGCTGCCCCGGAGCCTCTGGGAGACAGCGCCCCTCTGCCCAGGGATGCCTTGCCGTGGCCTTTCCAAAGGGAGTTCGCGGCCTCTGCCTGTTTACAGGGGGTTTGTTGGGGACGAGGCTGTGCCTCCTGCAGGAAGCCTGCAGACTTCCTCAATATTATTAGGAATCATCTTTTTGGACTTTCTTTTTTCTGTGTTTACATACTGAAGGAAAGGTTAGAATATCATAAAGCACCACAGCTGGAAGGACCCTTCCCATTCATTCAGCGCACCGTCTTTTTGTGTTTCAGACCTGCCCTGAGAAATGCAGGCTGCTAGTGTGGAGTCAGCTCTGGAGCCCAGGTCTTGCTCCAAAGTGGTGTTCTTTCCACCTCATCTGACCACCGTGTCTGTAGGTGGCCAAGTTAAGACAGGTGGAGACTTGCATTGAAGAGCAAGAGAAAGCCAAGGACCACACACAGTAGTAGGTCACTGACATTTTATGGCCAAAGCACATCATGAAACTGTGTACAAGCCCCTGTGTCTTTGCCTTAAAATGCTGACTCAAGAGTCAGTGATTGGGAAATGTGAAGACGTAGGAGCAAAGAATAGATGTCGGGCTAAGAAACTGGTAACAATCTATAGACTATACTTCTTCCACATAACAGAATCACAAACCCCCAGTTTCCTGAAAGATACAGATAAAGGCCTGACACACATCCCTAAGTTGTTTTTTAGGAAGCGGACCCCACGCCAACCCCCGCAGATGAGAACTGCTGACCACAAGAACATAGACACTGGACTGGTTGAGAGCAGAAGGCTGACCCGGAAGGTTGACAACGCTTGAAATTTCACCTTGTTGCCAACCGATCCAAGAACAGTCCATGAGCTGATCACGCCCTGCTCCCTGAACACAGCTCCTTACTACCTCCTCCAGGATGGGTCACATAGTCTCCAGGGCATGAACCCACTGTGGCCTGCTTTACCCTTTCTCTTTTCTACTTCTCCCAAAGCTCTGTCCCCGTGTTTCTATTCAGCACCCGTGAACAGAGGCTGGGTTTCGGCAACAATCATGTGGGGCTAGAGAGGAGCCCTGGATTCTGACTCCTGCTCTGCCATCAGTTCCCTAGACGACCTTCCACAAGTCACCTTGACTCCTTGGGCCTCAGCTCACCACCTGCCAAACAGGACTATTAATCCCCAAGTCGTTTGCTTATAGGATGGAGGCTAAGATAAATCCAGGGGAAGTGTGGGAAGGGCCCTAGTGAGAATTATTAGCATTTTTTAACCTGGTTGCAAAAACATTGAATTGTGAACTGTGGTTGGTTTTGGATTAGTTTGTGTTCTGACATCCACAGTGATGACCCATGTAAGAAGCGATCTGATAAGTGTTCTAGTCCATGGCTGCCAAAATTTTGAATTTCTGTGGACCAAAATAATTACTTCAAAACCAAAATTAATGACTCCAAAATGTAAATTCAGTGACCAGTATAGAATGGGCAGCTTCTTATTTTGCCTGTTGTTGTTCAAACAAACAGACAAAATAACTCTGAGTAAAAAGCAAGCCAACCTGATTCCCATCTGTATCAACTTTGTGTTGTAAGAGAAAGGACATTTTCACACCAAAACAACATAGAAAAGGATGTGCTCTCAGAGAAAAGTATAGTTGACTGCAGGAGAAGGGGATCACTTGTGAGACTCCCTGTAGTTGACAACCTACAATGATGGAAGTGCAGTAACCAAGACCCAGCATGACTGAGGTCGCGCTGCCTGGTCAAAAACAGTCCTTGTCATTGAGGTCATGCTTTCCTTAAAGAGCCACCCCCCCGCCTTGAAAAGTGAAGCTCTTGTCAAAACTTGGAGAATCTGGATGGATGTGAAACAATGAGTCAGGGGAAGGGAAAATGACATTTACTCAGCGTGTTTGGTTTCTTGCAAGGCTCCATGTTCTGATTCCAAAGCCAGTACTGTTTCCATGAAGGTGGGCCGCAAACCTTGGCCTGTGGGTGGGATCCTGGCCACCACCTCACTCTGTGAATGAAGCCTGATAAGCCCGCAAATGTGCCTGCTCATTTACACAGCGTCTGCGGCCCCTCTGCTCTCCAGCAGTGGGCTCATTGCAGTAGGCACCTCGTGGCCTGCGAAGCCTAAAATGTTTACTGTCTAGCCATCTACAGAAGAAGCTTGCTAGCTTCTGCATTATGCCATGCTCCCTTCACCTTGATGTGAGGGTCTACAGAGGCTTGGTGGGAATCGAGGTCACACGCTAAGCAATTCCAGCCAAAGTTCAGCTATTGTTGACAAAGCTGTAATTATCGGTCTGCCTTGAAATACCCAGAGTGCTGCTCCCTTTAGGGGATTCTGCCCTTGCTTGCCAAGTCTCTGGGTGGCAAACAGAAGGAGAAGCAGGGCTCAGGGTGTCCTGAAGGAACTCCAGGTGTGACTGCTCTTGGTGTGAGGAACTGTATGCACACACATGCTGGTCCTAAGCATGCCCTGGTGTGTCTGTCCAAGTGCCTATGATGACCCACTCCTTCTCTCTTAGTTTTTTCCTCTGAGCTGTCTGGTTGCCCAACTGTGCTGGCTCTCCAGGTTCTAAAGGTGACAGGGCTGAGATGGGGTTAGTGTTCTGGGTTGAAAGAACACTGGATTAGAGACGAGGACATCTGGGTTCTAAGTTTGACTCCATAATACCCTGAACGAGACCCTTCACTTGGTCTTACTTTTCCTTTTTTTGTGCAATGAAAGCATTCATCAGATGTTGTCAAAGTTTTTCATTTTTCCATATTAACCTAACTCTGCATCTCACCACTCTGGGGCTAGTAGAGACAACCCATTGATTAGTGACTTTAGTAATAGAAAAATATGGGGCGTGGGAAGGTCTATTTGACAAACCAAATTCATTATGCATTTGGGCTGTAACCAGTTACTTAATGATTACTATATGTTGGTCACCACGCAAAACAATTTCCAGAAAAGATCTAATCGTTTCTCCAATACGTTCGTGAGGTCGTAGTTATTACTCTAATTTCATAGATAAGGAACCAAGTTTCTCAGGTGGGATGTAGAGCCAAGATTCACATCCACATCACCTGACTCTAGATTTTAAACTCTTAACACAATACCGCTTTGTGTTCCTCTCTGTGTCCGTGGGCCAGCCTGTACCAAAGCCAGAATTTTCGCTAGTGGGAGGGTTGAGGGCTGGTGGGAGAACTTGGGGACGTGAGTACAGCTCAGGAGCCGCTCAGATGAATGGAGACGCATCAGCTTGGCCCTGACAGCCCACCTCCGCCCCCACCCACTCTGTTGGACACTCATGATGTTTCTGGTGGTTAATCATCTATGATGTGATATGGACTATCCCCTGCACAGTTACTCCTAATTCCAAGGTCTTACCTCCTTTAAGGGGGAATTGGCCCAGCGGGTTGGGAATGGAGTCCTGGAAGAGAAGAAAGAGAAAAGTAAAAAAAAAAATCAGATGAGGATGTCGTCAGATTGAAACAGCTAGTCTTTTTCTTTTCCATTTTGGTTGCCCTCAAAGTGTTGTATAATTTAGAATTTGTGTTCCATCTGACTCTAAGATTAAAAAAAAATAAAACCCAGAAACTAATTCACTGACAGTTTACATGAGCTTTACAACCTGTTTATCAGAAATAATATTGGAGGATTACTATCCATGTTTCACAGGTGAGGAACTGGAAGCTGAGAGGTAAACAGTGTATGGCCATCAGGGATGAGAATCTGCAACTCTTAACTTTCAGTCCAGTGCTTTTTCTTTTCACCACCACACGTACTATTTTTTCCTACTTTGATTAACATA
This sequence comes from Cervus elaphus, assembly GCF_910594005.1. Classification (NCBI taxonomy): domain Eukaryota; kingdom Metazoa; phylum Chordata; class Mammalia; order Artiodactyla; family Cervidae; genus Cervus; species Cervus elaphus. Next base: position 8,430,689 of record NC_057830.1, on the reverse strand, counting down.
AGGCAAACAACTGTAGTGTATAAATATATGTGGGCTCTTTTTTTCTACGTTTGATTCAGCAAACAGTGAAAGTATGTTGTAAATATACCTGGGAAGGTACTGTTTCTCCTGTGGTTGGAAATTCTGAATTGATAGAATGACTATGTGCCAAGCATTGTGAAGATACCATAAATGATTAAAAATTGGGTCCCTGTCCCTGTGGATTTATTGCAGATTTACATTTGACTCTAATATCTAAATACTTATATAACATAAATAAGCATAAATGTATATTATTTATGTTAATGTTCACATATGTTTTCTATTAGTTTTTCTAGCATAACTGTATGTATAAATAGCCACACAGTTAAGTAAGAGGTTGCTGGCAGACAATCTGATAGCAGATTGTCTTCTGAAGGAGGACCTGTGGGGTTGGGGAATGGAGGGGAGGAAAGGAGGTCTTGCTCACATGTACTGAGCTAGTAAGCAACAGAAGCAGATGGGCAGTTTTTCACCCCAATAAATTTTTCAGAAACTGTTCTCTATGTCTGCGTCTCCATGTCTTCCCTGTAAATAGATTAATCAGTGCTATTTTTCTAGATTCCATATATATGCCTTAATATGCAATATTTGTTTTTCTTTTTCTGACTTACTTCCCTCTGTATAACAGGCCCTATATTCATCCCCCTCGCTGCAACTGACTCATATGGGGGAAGGAGAGGGCAGGGCAAATTGAGAAAGTAGCACTGACATATACACACACACACTATCATGTGTAAAACAGGTAACTAGCAGGGAGCTGCTGTGTGATACAGGGAACCAGCCTGGCACCCCGTGACTGACCTGGAGGGGTAGAATAGGGAGCGGGCGAAGAAGGCTCAAGGGGGAGGAGATCGATCTATCTATCTATCTATCCATCTATCTATATGTATACATGCCAAGTTATCTCAGTTGTGTCTGACTCTGTGTGACCCTATGGACTGTAGCCCACTAGGCTCCTCTGTCCATGGGATTCTCCAAGCAGGAATACTGGAGTAGGTTTCCATGCTCTTCTCCAGGGGATCTTCCTGGCCCAGGGATCGAACCTGCATCTCTTATGTCTCCTGCATTGGCAGTCGGGTTCTTCACCACTAATACCACTTGGGAAGCCTATATATATATTTATTATTATTATTATTATTATTATATATATATTATAACTGATTCTCATTGATACACAGCAGAGACCACCACAACATTGTAAAGCAATTATCCTCCAGTGAAGTTAAAAAAATTCTTCAGAGACTAGTTTTCCCACCCTTGGGCTCTCTCCCCCTTTCTCCCACCTCAACCTTGGAGACACCCCTCATTGTCCTACCAATAAGGAATGAAGTGTCTTATTTATCTTTTGACCTATTCAGGTCGAGATTTCCTGTAGTGTATTGGATTGAGATATTAATAAAGACCTAAAGAAATGTGAGCATTTACATGGATGAAAACAACTTCCCAACGTCTTATGGGGCAGGAAATTAGTTGCTGCCTGTGTCTTATTTTCTTATTGTTGTGTCGGAACACCTAGGACCATCTAGAGTTCTCTTTTTATCCTGCCACTGCTCTAGGAACTCTGCCCTTTACCTTCCACTGACAGCCCTTCTGATCAGTGACTCTCCTCTCCAGCCCAAGCAGATGGTACGTAGTTGAGGAGGTGTCCTGAGGCACAGCCCTGCAGAGCACTGATCTAGAGGAGGAAGTCAGGATAAACTCAGGAGCTTCAGCTTATCAGGGGAAAAGAAGTGAACTTGGCTTGAAAGGTCCTTTCCTCTTTGCTCCCATAGTCTATGATTTTATTGCGTTGGCTGAAAGCTCTTAACCTAGTTAACAGCGCTGTACATCTGTGGTCTCTCAGGGACACACACAGTTCAAAGGAAAATCTGATGTCATAGATTCCCCTCCTGGTTGCCTCCTGAGACAACAAACAGCCTTTCATAAGTTAATAAACATCTGGCTTACTGCCAAGCATGTCCGTCGATTAGTGCGATGTGCACACACGTGAAGAAAAACATGTACGTTTAAGTGTGGTGCTAAGACGGTGGACTTCATTGGCTGCCCTGGAACATACCCAGGGCCAAGGAGAGAATGCCGGAGCAACAACCCCAGAGGAGCCGTCACGGTGGCTACTGCCAGTTGGGAACTACCAGGGAATTGTACATTCGGCACACGTTGAATGGGCACCTAGGGTATGCCAGGCTCTAAGTCATTGGAAGACATCCTGCGGATTTTATGGCTCAATCATTAAAGCAGTCGTTCAGAACATGCAGATAAATATAAAACTAGAATTGCAAGTTGTGACAAGAGCTATGAGGGAGAGAGGCAGCATGTTTCCAGACAGCACTTGAACATGTGTACGGATGTGTACGAATCACTTGGGGAGCTGTTAAAATGAACATTCTGATTCAGCAGGTGTGGGTGGAGCCTGAGAGTCTATTTCTGATAAGCTCTCAGGTGACAGCAGATCTCCTGGCCCACGGGACACAATTTGACTAGCAAGGATGTAAGACATACTATCTGAGAAGAGATCTAATTTACATGGGGAGTCCGGGTTGGTGAGATGGGGGTGTGGTCATTTGAAGGCTTTCTGGTTTTCTAGCTTCAGACAGGGGATGTCAAAAACAAAGCGTCATAGTACAGGGAAGAATCCTGTTGCTTAAACCTTAGCCCAGGACCCATGGCATCCAAGACAGACGTGTGACTATTGCTGCCTTGAAGAGCTCCTAGCATGACAACAGGTCTCCATAGGTTCCCTTAGCTACCCACAGGAGACAGGATCAAAGAATCAGGGCCAGAGGGGAACCAAGGTATCGTTTAGTCCGTCAAGCCAATTTTTACAGACAAGGAGACTGAGATACTCGTGAGTTGGTGGCAGATCCTAGAATGAAATTCTCCAGTGCTCTTTCTATGCCCCAAGAGAGATGCTGCCTTCAGAAGCCAAGGATAGACCAACTCATTCTCCTTGCCCCCCTCCATTCACCCTACTGTTAGTAGTCTTTGCATTTGGAGGTGGAGAAGCAGGGTATAAAGAGAGGACAAATTAAATTTTGTTGAGGACCCTCTATGCCCTTGACACTATGCTGAGTGCTGTCCATTTATCTACTCCTCTTTAGTAAGGGACCTCCCAGTCTAAGAATTCTTTCCCAAACCTAGCCTGGGGATCTGGGTCTTGGCTGGAGAAATGTGAACCACCATGCTTAGCAACTTGGCTTTGAGGTAAATAGTAAACGGGCTAGACACAGACAGAAGCAAATGGGCCCTCCCAGGTTGTCATTCTCAGCTCCACTGAGTAGCTCCCTCATAGCTCAGCTGGTAAAGAATCCGCCTGCAATGCAGGAGACCCTGGTTCGATTCCCGGGTTGGGAAGATCTGCTGGAGAAGAGTCAGGCTACCCACTCCAGTATTCTGGCCTGGAGAATTCCATGGACTATACAGTCCCTGGGTTTGCAATGAGTCGGACACGACTAAGCAACTTTCACTTTCACTGGAGTAGCTCAGGAAACTTGGTTTCCATGGATACCAACCAGCTACACTTCCTTAAGTATGCTTCTCTCTCTCTCTCTCTTTTTCAGACTCTGAGTATCTCACCGGTATCCTCAACAATGTTTCTGTGTATGCAGGGAGGAACCCTCCCTACATTTAACCTTTTTGTTCCCAGGTGAAATGAGCTGTCCCAGTCATCTTTTCTGCCTAGGACTCTGTTTTCCCATTTCCTTTAATCACTGTGACTGCAAGGCTAATAATCCCTCCCTCCACTGGATTATTGACATAATAAGATATTATACATAAAGTTATGGACATTGTAAGATATTATGCATAAATAGCAAGTGCTTGGAAATGGTGGCTATTTTGGTTACCCTCTTAATCCTAACCAAGTGTGTAATCTGTTTCAGTACCTTTAAAGCTTCATTTCTTTTCACAGAGCAATCCTGTGCAGGGAAATCAGCTCCTAAATCTACTTTGACAAAAGATGCCCTCTCTTTTTGAAAATGGCCAAAGACAACTGATGTTTGGACTATGCCAGGTGGCCTCACATCTTGTAAGGTGGGCCGTGGAGACCTTTACCAGGAATGCCTCTCTTATTTTTGAACTAATGTGATTAAGCACTTAATGAGGGTACTTCAGAGGGACGACAGAGGATGAGATGGTTGGATGGCATCATTGACTCAATGGACATGAGTTTGAGCAAGCTCCAGGAGTTGATGATGGACAGGGAAGCCTGGCGTGCTGCAGTCCATGGGGTTGCAAAGAGTTGTACAAGACTGAGCAACTGAACTGACTGACTGAGGGTACTGAATCATCAGGGGCTAAATGCTTTACATGCATTGTCTTATTTTATCTTTACCCCAAGACTTAGTGATTGAGACTTAGAGAAACAGCTTAGTGGCTACAGAAGGTCCCTTAGATGGTGAATAGGAGGGAAAGGATTCATAATGGGGCATGTTGACTTCAAAGGCAATGCTCTTCAATCCCAAGCCACGTCGCCTCTCTAGGGTAGGGCAGGATGCAGCTGGGGCAGGAAATTCTCTTGAGACTCCATGAGAAAGTGGATTGAGGTACTAGAAAAATTTTCCTTGGTAGCCTTGGTTTTGCTAATGTTAGTGAAAGTGGTCATTGGAATACAGGGGCTTAAAGCAGTGCTTCTCTTACTAGGGGTCTTGTTAAAATGCTAATTATACTTCTGTAGGTCAGGCATGGGCCCTTAAGTTTTACATTTCTAATGAAATGACTTCTGAAGAAATCATCTTCCAGATGATGCCAATGCTTTGGGGCCAGGGACCACACTTTGAATAATAAGAACTTAAAGACATTATTCAACAGACAGTCTGAACACTGAGGTCTGCCTGTCCACAGGAATGGGGGAAATGGCTACTGGAGGCTGAGTGTGGAGCTGAGCTTATGGATGGGTCCGGGAAACCTTCCTAGTCTGTTGATGGGGCTGCTTCCTGTCATCTTCTATCTGTGCTTCTTGCCACCTGGCTGTAAGTCCTGCCGCTCCCTGGTGCAGTCTGGATTGAGATCTGTTCTGTGCCTCGCCTTAGTCCAGCCCCACCTAGAATGCCTGGCACCATCTCCTCTTGGAGAACTCTTCTCCACTGATGCAGGCCAGCTAGAAATGGTTGGGTGGCATCACTGACTCAATGGATATGAGTTTGAGCAAGCTCCAGGAGTTGATGATGGAAAGGGAAGCCTGGCGTGCTGCAGTCCATGGGGTTGCAAAGAGTCGGACAAGACTGAGCAACTGAACTGACTGAGGGTACTGAAGTGCAGAAGGAGTGGAAGAATTAGGCAACCATCATTCCTCAACCCTCAGTACATTCGCTGACTCAGGTGAGGGTCATCACCAAAGAATGCCAAAACCATGGAATGAAGGATCTTTCAATGCCTTCAAAGTATTACCCTGTAGATGACTTAATAAGAAAGATTAAAGTGGTTTACCAAGAAGACTTCCCTGGTGGCTCAGATGGTAAAGAGTCTGCCTACAATTCAGGAGACCCCGGTTCAATCACTGGGTTGGGAAGATCCCCTGGAGAAGGAAATGGCAACCCACTCCAGTACTCTTGCCTAGAAAATCCTATGGATGGAGGAGCCTGGTAGGTTACAGTCCTTGGGGTCGCAGAGTCGAACACGACTGAGTGACTTCACTTTCACTATGAAGACAGACAGTGGTCATGCCTTGAATCAAGTGACTAAATGTTATTGCCAGTATTGGGGCAACCTGACATATGCTTCTAGCCCTGCTGTGAAAAAGAAGAATATAACATTGTTTATGTCCTTTTCTTGCCAAAAATGTTTCATCTGAATATTATTGTGAATAAACACCAACAGTCCCAAAACATGACAATAGAACTGTCCTGGATCCTTTGAAAATGTCAGTGTCATGAAAAAACAACAGAGAGCAGAGGAGATTGTTAGATCATTGCTTCTCAAGCTATAATGAGCATATAGCTCACCATAAAAAAGTGAAGTTGCTCAATCATGTCTGACTTTTTGTGACCCCATGAACTGTAGCCTGCCTGGCTCCTCCATCCATGGGATTTTCCAGGCAAGAGTACTGGAGTGGGTTGCCATTTCCTTCTCCAATAACCTTATTAAAATGCAGATTTTGATTCATTATGTCTAAGGTGGGGCCCGAGAGTCTGCATTTCTAATAAGCTCCCAGAGCCACCTTTTAAATAATAACATTTCAAGTTAAAACAGATGAAACCAACTCTGTATGTGACCTGAGAGTAGATTCTGGATCGAGAAACAAAAGGCACAACAGCTGTAGAAGACATTTTTGAAATTGGAGGAAATTAAAATACGGACTATGTATTATTATAAACTGATGCTGCCAAGATAACGTTAACTTTCTTGGCCATGATAATGGCATGCAGTTAGTAGGAGATGGGTGCTGAAATACATGTGGGTGAAAGGTCACCCTGACTGAACCTTACTTTTGTATATATGGAAAGAAGCAGAAATATGGCAAGATATTAATACTTATTGAATGTAGGTGAAAGATTATATGCGTATTTACCATTCTATTTTTCAGTAGGTTTAAATTTTTTCAAAATAAAACTTCGGGAATCAGACATGATCTTTTTAATTCTTGGAGGAGGTTCAGCTTCCCTTCTAACCTCTTTGGCAAACCCCTTCCTCACCCTGAGCAGAAATTGTCTTCCTCTCTTCTGGTTTATGGCATTGAGTGCAGTGCATGCATGCTAAGTTACGTCAGTCGTGTCTGATTCTTTCTGACCTTATGGATGTAGCCCACCAGGCTCCTCTGTCCTTGGGGATTCTCCAGGCAAAAATACTGGAGTGGGTTGCCATGCCCTCCTCCAGGGGATCTTCCCACCCAGGGATCAAACCCGCATCTCTTGCATCTGCTGCATTGGCAGGTGGGTTCTTTATTGCAAGTGCCACCTGGGAAGCCCACATTTAGTGCCACTCTGCCCCAAATTCAAGCACTTGAGGGTTTGGGCCTCCCCTCTCCCACTTAGAGATTCTCAGAAAACAGGGCTCCCACCTTGTCCACTTGGGTTCTTCCCTTACAACTTAGCCTAGGGCTTTCCCTGGAGAAGTTGCTCAGTCGACTTCTTTGGATAAATAATTGACTGCATTGGAGAGAGTAAGTTGGGTAGAGAGAAATATCACAGGGCATTTCAGTTCATCCCTGTATTTTATCTGGAGTGAAAGCAAACCTAAAACCTTACCACCATCACCACCAATCACTACCCCTAAATTCAACTCTTGGTGGGGAAGTAGAGTGGTATTGTAAGGATAATTTTTTTTTTTAATAAAAGGAGTTTTCTTTGTTTATAAAGGGAAAGAAGGCAGTTGCTTTCTCTTCTTTCTAGAATATATGAGCGTATTCTAGAATACATTTCTAGAATACAACTAGAATTTCTAGAATACATTCCTTACTCTAAAATTGTGAAATGTAAATAGATCTCTCCAGGGGCTAGACAAGACCAGGCTTCTGGTTTATAACAGAAACATTTCTTAAGATTGAAGGCCTCCAAGCCACTTGAACTGTGAGCACCTCTAGTGTCAACCTTATTGCTATTATTTAGTTGCTGAGTTCTGCCTAACTCTTTTATGACCCCATAGACTGTAGCTCGCCAGGCTCCTCTGTCCATGGGATTTCGCAGGTAATAATACTGGAGTGGGTTGCCATTTCCTTCTCCAGGGCATCTTCCTGATCCAGGGATCAAACCCTTATCTCCCACTTGGCAGGTAGATTCTTTATCACTGAACCATGTGGGAAGCCTGTCCATCTTATAGCCTATATATGATCTATTTATAACCCTTTGTCTCTGGAGGAGATATGAGAAATTTTTTTCTCTTTGCTGTATAAGTTGTGTGACATTTCATTCTGACACATGTGCATGTACTCTGTTGTAATTACTTCATAAGAAATCAATTTTCTTTCTTTTCTGTGAAGATCTGTCTCTTTGTTGGTAGAACTTCTCCTTCCTCAAGAATATTGAGTACAATCTCTTGAAAAGTACACATTGTATTCCCACCTCCAGGGATTTATCCCACAGATAGACTTGCAGATGTGCACAGTGAGCAAAACTTCTGGAAAGAAACTTGTGTCTTTCACCAGACACAGATGAAATATGAAGTACAATAGAATGCTATGTGACTCTTCAAAAGAATGAGATAGACTTCCATGTATTGACATGGAAGGATCTCCAGGATATATTAAGTCAATAAAGCCAGCTACAAGTTTATGGGTTTGCTATAATGACATGTGAATACTATATGTTTGTACAGCATAGATTTTCGGAAGGATGTGAAAGAATCTGTCAATTGCCCTTATCTCAGGGAAGAGGGATTGGTGGTTGGGTGGAGAGGGTGTGAGAGATTTCTACTTTTTTCTTTGCCCTTGTTTACTAGTTACTTTTCTTAAACCATGTGAATATAGTCTTTTAAATGAATATAATGGTTTAAAGGTAAATAAAATATAGCCACTGCAGAGACTTAAGACATCAGTAGGCAATAAATTCCATAAGTAACTTGAAAGCAGAGATATTTTTGGCTTTGATCAAAGTTCTATATCCATTACTTAGAACATTACTGTCCTGCACACAGTAGATGCTCAGTAAATCTTTAAGGGTGAAACCTAAGTTCTTTGCCTCTCCCAAGGAATTTCACTTTGGAGTTATTTGGTTTTCAAGCCAAATCTCAAGGCGATCTTTGTTGATTTTCCTACATGTCCTACACTTCTCACTTTTCTCATGCTGATCCATTGGCCCAGAATACTCTCTCCTCTGACCTCCAGAGACCTGTTCGAAATTGTGCACATATCTCAAGCCAAACTGAAACTCCCATCTCCAGTGAAGTTTTTCTTAGATCTGCCTGGGGAAATATTCCATCTCCTTAACTTGTGGTTTCATGGTAGCCCTGTGTGTCTACATTCCATCACTTATTATATAAGTTAATTTTGTTTCAATTTTGTCTGTACATGTGTCTTTTTATTTAGAACTGTGACTTCTGGGGGCTTCCCAGGTGGCTTAGTGGTTAAGGATTTACCTATCAATGCAGGAGATTCAGGTTCGATCCCTGGTCAGGAAGACTCCCCTGAAGGGGGAAATGGCAACTCACTCCAGTATTCTTGCCTGGAAAATTTCATGAGGAGCCTGGGGGGCTACTGTCTATGGGGATGCAAAGAGTCAGACATGACTGAGCACACACACAGTAATGGTGGGGACTTCTTAGGCCAGTAGAACCAGCTCACGGTTCTCACCCTTGCCCCCATCCACCCTCACAAGACTGCTGGGTGGCCATCAATCCATTTCACTTTTAATAATTGGGATATGAGTTTAAGGTCCTTAGGTATCTCCCATTGACTTCTTTATTGGGAGTCCTGTTAAGAGTCGCTTCATTTGTCTAAGTTGTACCTGTACTAAAGCCTCTTCCCGCAGGAAGTCTTTCCTGATAACTCAAGTTCAAGGAGATAACTCTCTCTTCTTAGTTTTTCTGACAGTTAATATCTGAACAAATTATTGGAAATGATATGTGTAAAACACTTAACTTGTGTATCACAATACTTTTAAGCAAGTAACTGATATTTCTCAGGCTAAGAAATCATAGTACATCAAACCCTAGAGTCAGATTGTGAAGTGAATCTTTTCATCTCCCAGAATGAGGGGAAGTCAAGGAATTGGATGCCAGGAAGGTCACACTCCCAAGAGAAGAGGAGGAACAGAGTTTTTTTTAGTGCTTCTGTGGCTGTCTGTGTCCTCAAAGGGAACAGTGTCCTCATTAAATAGCCAAGCAGTCTTGACTACCACTTTCTCAGGACGACTCAGGTCAAGCCCTGTCCCCTTTCTGTTCCTCATTTTCCACATCTACAAAACTGAGGCAGAAAGATCCACTCCAGTTCCTTCATGGAAAGAATCAATTCCACCAAATATGGAACTTGAATTAGGACCATTCTGGAGCTCTTTCTAGTTTTATATGTCACCACCACACCATGTACCACTATCATGTCTTTCTGTCTCTCTTTTTCCCTTTTTCTTTCCTTCCTTCTCTCTCTCTCATACCAGTTCTAGCTACAGCCTTTAACTAAAGACATTTTCAAAGACCACTTTAATTTCTTTTCTTTGGCTCTTGCTGTAAAATTATACACCTCTGGTTTACTTCAGATTAGAATTATAGAAGTTACAGAGTCTGTACAGAATAAAAAGGGTCCTAGAATATTCTCAAGTGTGTTATTCCTAGTAGGTGTAGATGAGCCCAATAAATGATGAGTTTCATAAACTTTACAGTCTAAGTCTCAAATGCTAGCAATTCTGTTATCTTTCACTTTTATGGAGGTATGAGTTTCAAAGCTTCATTTAAATGTCAGTTCTTGAGGACACTTGAGCAGATACCAAAGCCTTTTAAAGCCTGGTCCTTTTTAGCAATCAATAAGGTAAAGAGCATTCAACTTAAGACAACTGAAGGAAACCAGAACAAATTCTGCAGGACTGCAATACTATGAAAAGTAAGAGCTTTGAAGGAATACATAGAAATGTATGTACTTTGAAGGGGTGGTAGTATTGGGGGTACAGTTCTTAAACTATCAAAATTACTTCATTAAAAAATTCATGAGCAATATATACTATGAGTACAGTATTTTCTCTAAAATACATCCTGGTGGATTTGCTGTAAACACCAATTTCCTAAAATATGAAGAAGCTTCCTCCTTCACCTCCTCTGTTTTCATAGTAATTCTTACCCTTTACTTTAAAAAGAAAAAAAGGTAAATTTCCTGAGACCACTTAACTTCACAGTGTGTACCCATAATTGCTTGTAGCTTTAGAGTTCTGAGCAGTCTCCGAGGGAACAGGTGTGAAAAACATTTCTACATTTTGCTTCGGTGTGCTATGTTTTTGTGACACGCTAGGCTCTTCAAAGCAGTGGCTCCGGAGGAAGCTTTGAACTTGTCTTGTGAGCTTTAACACTGACATGCCCAAGCTCTGAAGAGCCCGGGTCTTCTCTCTGGCCTCCTTTCCTCACTCCCTTTCCTGTTCTGGCCTCTGAAACCTAGCTCCTGGCTAAAAAAAGTGCTTAGCTCTGGCCAAGGCCTCTGAAATCTCAGGAACATTTGGACTGAAAATACGGAATCTTGGCATCTGGTCTGAAGTCATCAAAGACATGATACTGGTTGTACAAATGTGTCATTAAGTTTCCTTATCTCTTCCATCTTTAATAGAAGTCTTTAGTTTAGCAACATTTATTATTTTTATTGCAGTTTAATTTCTTTGAAGTGTTGCGTTCATTTCTGCTGTACAATGAAGTGAATCCACTATATGTATGTATATGTATATATACATATCCCCTTCCTCTCGGAAAATTTCTCAAGGCTAACAGCTCCTCTCCCTTCTTCGGCTCACGTGTATATAGAAAGTTTGGAGGTGATGGCTCAACAAAATTTTCCCTCAAAAAGCCAAATTATTTGAGAGGATTGAGTTTCCCGTTTCTTTGTTCCCCCTCTCTCTCTTGATATCGGTTCTTTGTTTTGTTTCTCCCCAAGTCTCTGTGGAGAAAACTGAACATAAATCAGAAAGGAAAGGCAAAGAAGAGAAGTCCACTTACCGTCTTCTGAACGACCAACACCATTATGGTCGCCACAGCAAAGACGAGACACAGAGCCAGCGAGGCCGTGGTGAAGCAGAAATACCCGCGGCCCGTGGCTCCCCAGTGGCTGGTGACGGAGCCTGCGGGCACATGCATGGCTGTGTCGTGAGACGGGGCCAGTGGGTTGAGTGCTCGCGGCAGCCCTGCGTCCATTCTTATATAGGCTTCCCCACATCACACCTTATCTCTCCTCATCTGATTCGGTTCTGGGCCCATCTCTGTTCCAAGAAGGATTCTCCCCCTGCATCCTGGATCATGTGACTTGGAAAAAAACCTTCACCGGCTGCCTCACGAAGAAACTCTTCTCTGGGGGCGTGAGGCGAAAGGCGGCAGGACGGGTGGGGGACAGGCTCATTTTTCATCGCCAGGGATCAGTTTGACTGAAGAGAAACTGTAGCTATAGAGAAGGTGGCTGATGTCAGAGGGCGAGTAGGAAAATGACGGTTTCCCTACGCTGCTGTGTGTGTGTGTGTGTGTGTGTGTGTGTGCGCGCGCGCGCGTACACACAGAGCAACTTCTGTTTCAGTCAGACTCGGCCACAAAACGCCTTCCGGCTTGAGAAGCTGCACGTTCTCCTCAGCGGGGCCTGCAGCTCAGAAGTCCTCATCAGAAAATATCTCTTTGCTGGGCCTGGAGGGCATGGCGACCCCACTCCACTATTCTTGCCTGGAGAATCCCATGGACAGAGGAGCCTGGTGGGCTACTGTCCACGGGGTCACACAGAGTCAGACACGACTGAAGCGACTTAGCACACACAGGGAGGCTGGATCCCTTGGACTGTGGTGGAATGACTCAGAGGGCTTGATGATATTGGCTCCTCTTAAGAACTGGAAATGCTGCCAGATCTCTGGCAAGGAAGAGCCCACAAATGTGGAAGTTGCTCCACATGGAGACAAGCTTGATGGCAGGATGAAATTGGGGGACAGGTTCAAAGATACTGTCCGAGAGCAGCAAACTGGCAACACCGATCTTTTGAACAAAAAAAAATCCTCCAGAGTATATTGGGATCTGTTAAATTTGCATATAAAGTTGGGTGTGCTGTAAAGCTCAGAAAAAGGGGAAGGAGTTGGCAGCGAGGTGGGGGTAGGGAAGTGGTATGGTGAAGAGTGTAGGGGCGTGCGTGTCCTGTGTGGTGTGTGCATGGGGGTGGTGGGTGTGTGGTACATGTGTGCTGTGCATGTGAGGTGTATCTTCATGCTGTGTGGCACGTGTTGTATATCGTATGTGCTGTGTGTGTGTGTGTGTGTGTGCTGCTACAGTTGAGCCTTTTCTGCCTCAGATTGACACAGTGCCTCACTTCACCCTCACCTCTGCCCTCTGAGGCAGCTAAGATTTTCTTTTTTTTTTACAGATAGGGGAAAATTGAGAATCAGAGAGGATAGAGACTGTCTCAGTCAAAGTTGCAAATGTTGATCAGTGGAATCACTTGGGTATATAGTTAAACCCTGCTGGCCCCGGAATCCCTGCTACTGTCATTGTACATGAAGGCTGAGGTCCTCTCTCAGCCTTCCCCCAGCCCTTATGGTCTTGGCCCCTCCTGTTTTTTCCCTGTCTGCACTGACAGCCACCATAAGGATTAAATGAGAGCATGATATAAGAGTACTTCTTGAATGGGAAGAGACCTGGCAGAGGGTATTGGACCATTCTGGTTAAATGTTCCAAATAGTCTGGAATTTAGACAGAGTGGATAGATTCTCAAGGCAGGCAGAGCTGGCCACATCTGTGGCTACTAATCATCTCCATTTCAAAAGACCATTTAAAAAGTAAATCACTGTATAACCGGTGCCTCCGGATGTAGCTCTTTGAAAAGTTCATTTGGAAGTACCCAGTCCTTTGCAGCACCTCTCCCCTTTCTGCTCACTTTTCAGCTGCTGGGTATCTCTGCGAGCCCACAGAAATCCCAGAGCCCCCCAAGGAACTGTTCTGTGTCCAGAGCCGAGCTTGGATTACTGCGACTTTAGTCTTTGCAGAGACCTCACTCCTGAGCATCACCTGACTTGGGTCACTCTTAAGAACTGGTCTGGATATTCCTTCCCAGTGAATCCATAAAATCATAGGGATCCTGGAGACGGAAGAGCCAAAAAGAGGTAAATTTTGGGAGGGGCTACGCAGAGTGGTATAAAATGTACCATCAGTTCAGTTCGGTCTCTCTGTCGTATCTGACTCTTGGCGACCCCGTGGACTGCAGCATGCCAGGCTTCCCTATCCATCACCAGCTCCTGGAGCTTACACAAACTTATGTCCATTGAGTCGGTGATGCCATCCACCACCTCATCTTCTGTCATCCCCTTTTCCTCCCGCCTTCAAGTGTACCATAGACAAGGAAGATGAGGTCCCCTTGAACCCAAGTGGGACTTGGTTTTGAAAGAAGCGGGTGCACACATCCATTGGATCTGTCACTGAGGTGGGAATAAAGCAAGCCAGTATCTTCGGGGGGTACGCACCTGGCTGATTCAGGGAGAAGACTGTGTCCCGTGGTGGGCCCGGGGCAGTGAGTGGGAAGCAGAGGGCTCTGTCGTCTGCCCAGAGCCGCTGAGAACGGGCTGCTCCCTCGGCCTTTCTCTGCAGTCTCTTTGATGAAAGTGGAAAACTTCTGATTGTTGAATGGAAGCTGTGGGTGTTGAAAAATAAAAAGACTTTGCTTGAAGTGCAGGTCTTCCTGAAGGCCTGCGGGGCTCAGAAGGGCAGTGGAAAAAAATGTTTGTCTTACAGTCACACGTTTTGCATACAGTGTAATGTCCTGAGAGGGAAGGCTGACAAGGGGGAAAAAATCTTTGTTTTTTATTCAAAGATTTTTATTTTGTTTTTATTCCAAACCTTCTGAGCAGTTGGGATTTTCACATCAGTCCGGTTCCCTGTCGGCCTGCGGACCCAGTTTCGCTCCTCTCCGCATGGCGCTGCTCTGCTGTTGAACCACCCGTGGTTCCCTGTTTCCCAGCCCTGTTGGTCTGAACTCCCGTCTGCTGTCAAGCTGTGCCTGAAGCTAGCCCGGCCCAACCACCTGGTGGTCCCATCTCTTGGGCTAACTGGCTTTTTTCTCCTCTCTGTTCAGCCAGCCAGTGCACAAATGGAAAGAGTTTTTACAGAGCTTCTTGTTGAGTGATTTTCAAATCCTTTCTGGAAGCACAGCTGTAGAGTCGGTGTAAATAGTCATGAAAGTGGAGTTCTCCAGCTAGAGCAGAGTCAGGAGAAGAAGGGCTGATTGCAGACTGCTCATTCACCATGTAATAACCAGAGGTCTCTCCAAGGAGGAACAACATTGGGAAACTTGTGATTTAGCTCAAAACCCTCATTCCTCAAACCAGGAAACCGAGACAAAGGAATGGAAGTGACTGGGATGGAGTGGGGTGGGGGAGTTTCCCCAGAGAGGGGTAGAGACAACTTAGAAGTCTCTGTGCTCGGTCTCATCCCCTTCCTACTGATGTTTCAGGCACACTCAGGCTTCTTGTCAGGTTCTTCTCACCCTTCCACAGCTTCATACCCTTCCTGTCCCTGGAGGCTCCTGCCAGCCTGGCTGCATCCTCTGGGGAAGCCCATCCAGACCTCTCAGGCCCACCAGCATCCTCACTCCAGAGCCCACTGTCTTCATGCCACGTAACGCTGCATCTCATTTATCTGCTTGTCTTGACGTTTGTCAAGTGTGTGAACAGTGTGAATTTTGCCTCCCCCATAAGATTAAGAGTTCCTGAAGGCAGTCTGCACTTTTCTAGTCTTCTGAATCCTCTCATCTCACCCTGTATTACTTGATGCAGGGGCTACCTATGGTCAATGTGCACTCAATGATTGAGTTGATTTTATGTTTATAGAAAGAGAAAGTTCTAGAAGTTTGACTTATGCAAAAGAGCTGTGTGATGGCATAGGTGTCCCTGACTTCTTCAGTGGTCTCACCTTTCCCTGTCCTGCACCAGATGGCTCACCCATTGGCTTTTACGTTCCACCACAGTTGCATGGAAGTCACCACCAGCCTCCTTTCAGCCCGTAGTTGCTGAGGAGTGGCTGCAGCATCTGAGACTCAGTGAGCAAACAGACCCAATCTCTCACCCCTTCAAGAAGGAATCCCATTTAAAAACACAAATAGGAGCAAGCTCTTGGATCCCCCTATCCCCCATTGTTTCCCCATAAAAGAGACTGGGATTGCTATTGTGTAGACAACTACTGGTTCCCAAACGTGGTCCCTGAACCAGTAATAGCAGAACTTAGTGGCTGGCATGCAAATTCTTGGGCTCCACTCTACACCTACTGAGTTAGAAACTCAGGCTAGGGTGTAGCAATCTGTGTTCTAACAAGCACCCAAGGGAATTCTGACTTCTGAAACCATTTGGAAATCATTGGTTTAGGGAAATAACTTCTCCAGTTTCTAGAAAGAACCTAGAAAGAATCTTGTCCAGACTCTGGCCTTCGGGCAGGTGAAATCCTACCCCTATTTTGTAGATGAGAAAACTGAAGCTCATAACGAGGAGAATGTTACCATGAAGACTCATTTTTTAAATCCCTTGATTGAACCCTCTTTCTAACCTCAAATATGGCTATACGCTGCAGAAATACTATTGCTTATGCAGATGGAGATATATTTGTAGTACTTATCTAAACTTTTGTTGTGATGATCACTGTATGTAGGAGAAAGAAATCTTAAAAAAAAAAAAAAAGCCTCTTGGTATAAAAATACTCCCAGGGTATTTTAAAGCAATAAAACTGGCAGTGAAACTACCTACTGAGGAGAGTGGGTCCTGCCCTGTTAACTGGAGTGGCCTTTATCTTGCTGAAGCTAACTAACTTGAATACATTAGACACTGGTGTTGGCCAGAGTGATTGTTCCCTAAGAGGATCCAGTGATGACAGATATAGTCAGGGCGGGTTTAGGGCAGGGTCAGCAAACTGTGGTCACTGGCCAGTTTCAACCTACCACCTATTTTAACAAATGCAGTTTTATTAAAACAGTCATGCATGTTTGTTTATGCACCATCTGTGGCTCTGTGCATTGTAACAGAAATCTCAGGGCCCATAAAGTCTAAATTATTGCTATCTAGCCCTTCACTGGAAAAGTTTAGTGATCCCTGGCTTAGTGTATTAAGCTCAAGGCAGAATAACCCAAAGAAGGGATCTGGAGAAAGGAATAGAAATGTGTTTCCCAAAATTCCTTTATAAAAGCTTCACTTATGTTTACATTATTAAGTCATGCTTACATAAGAACTGAGAGTGAGGTGTGTCAGAAAACACCTAGGAAATACAGAGATATACTTTCAGTATCGGATATATCCACATGTGTGTGTTTATAAATACTATGTAGTATACTTGTATACATGAATACACACATGTTACTTCTGCCTACTTTAAAAAGGGGTTGAGGCAACTTGAAGTAAATGAACAGATATGTAAGAAATGAAGCCGTTACAACAAGGCAAACAGTAGGAGCCAGGATATGAAGGTAGAGTGTAAAGTGGATGGATTAAGGAGCCCTGGCTGATGACATTGTCACTGAGCACAGCACACACACCCCGGAGCTTCCTGGTAACCAGGGCAAAGAAGAAAGAAGGCACACGGGGTTGCAGAACTCTGTGACTGTAAAAGGCAGATGAGTTCAAACGGAGACGTGGACCCTTTGCTGCTTGTAAAGGTGCTTTGAAATATACACTCTCTGACTTAGGATAATTCAGCTGACAACTTTTTGATTTGATGATGGTGTGAAAGTGATATGAATTTAGTAGAAACCTGCCTTTGAGTTTTGGATTTTGATCTTTTCTCGGGCTAGCAACACAGGTACGATACTTTGTCCTGACGCTGGGCAGTGGTGGCTGCAGCTCCCAGTCGGCCACAAGATCCCCAGGGGAAACGACAATTCTGTTCTGCACTTTCAGGGTAGTTTTCAATAAATTACATGAGATACTCAGCATTTATTATAAAATAGGCTCTGTGTCAGGTGATTTTGTCCAACTATAGGCTAACGTAAGAGCTCAAGCACGTTTAAGGTAGGCTTGGCTAAGCTATGATTTTTGGCAGGTTAAGTGTATTAAATACATTTTCAATTTTCAAATTATAAAAATTACTTTCAATTTACGATGGGTTTATGAGACCATAATTCTACCCTAGTTCAGAAAATGATTGTAACCTATGAATTGAAAGTATGACATGGCAATGACTTTGGATAAAAGCCATTTTAACACGTTGAAAATACTGGAACACTTAAAAAGACATGTTGTTTTGTGATTTTCAGTGGAGCAGAACTAATGATAGGTAAATACTAGGGAAGAAGAGATTCAAGGGAAAAAAGAAGTAAATGGCAACTCACTCCAGTATTCTTGCCTAGAGAATTCTCTGGACAGAGGAGCCTTGCCGGCTGCAGTCCATGGAGTTGCAAAGAGTCAGACACAACTGAGTGACTTAACACTTTCGCTTTTACTTTCCTAACCTCTAGGGTCTTCCAGTAGAGTTGAAGGACTAGAAAGCTCTTTAATTTACATGGTGCTTAAGGACTCAATTATGGCCTGATGTGCTGCAGTCCAAGGGGTCAAAAAGAGTCAGAGGGGACTGGGCGACCGAAGAACAACAATAAGGACTCAGTTGTCATTTAAAGAAGAGAGGTGGGTCTGTACTTTTTTGCAAAGCTGAGGAAAGTTCTTTCCATATCAATAAAATACACATGAGAAGATAAAGGATGATGTGGTACACATCATCCTTTGGGTGTACAGGATACTATGCTGCCTTCAGGAAGCTTATAATTGGGTGACATGGCAATTAAATAAGTGATAAATATAACGTGGCTGATATTAATAACATGATTCAGGGCATTATACGTGCACAGTGGGAATACTCGAACTCACCTGTCCCTCTCTAGAAGACTTCCTTGAGGTGACCTCTTTGATGTCTACATTGGTTTAATGAGCAAAAATCCACCCAAACTCTACTAGGTCTTATTGCCTTTCTTTTCCAGTTTAAAATCTTTTAACATCCCTCCTGGCCTATGGAACACTGGTTGTCTTTCCTTCTCAAGGCTTCCCTGGCCTTCCCCTAAGTTTCATTTTCAGCCTCTGATCCCACATAAACCATCCCACCACTCCAGGTGCAGTTTATGCTGATCCCCTGACCTGCTAATCTCTCCCCCCGAATCCATTTCTCTGCAGGCAACATCCTCACTTCAACATCAAACTCCCTGTCTTATATCTCTTGCTCCAACAATTTTTTTTTTTTAAGTTGCTGTTCAAATGTTATCTCTTCTCTGAGCTTCCACTCCCAACTTCTAGTAAGAAATATTAATATATCCCTTTTTTCTCTGTAGGACTTCATAGCACACTTATACCTCCAAGCAATAATGATGAGAGTAATAATTACTTTATGATTACAATCACCACTTACATTTAATGAGCTCATATTGTATGCTACACACATTATATTAATAATCTCATATATTAGTTTTTACAACTATCCCATAAATGCCATTATTCCCATTTGGCAGATAAGGAAACAGACTTGGAGCTGGCATTCTGACACAGGCCTGCCTGATGGCAGAGCAAGTTGCTGTAAGCACTGTGTGATTATATTGCCTGTAGTCTAGGAAGCTAGGCTTCCCTGATGGCTCAGGGGGTAAATAATCCGCCAGCAGTGCAGGAGACATAGGACATGCAAGTTAGTTTTAGATCCCTGGGTCGAGAAGATCCCCGGAGGAGGAAATGGCAACCAGCTCCAGTATTCTTGCCTGAAAAATTCTGTGGACATAGTAGACTGGCAGGCTACAGTCCAGAACAGTCACAAAGAGTTGGACACTGACTGAGCATCTGAGCATTCTAGGTAGCTGCCGAAGGCTTTGTTCCCCTAGATGCCCTGTAATCACCTTGAGAACACAGCATGTCCCTGCAGGAAATGACTTACACGTGTCCACAACTAGCAGGCACCCAATAAATGCTTAAGCTATAATCTACCTACCAAACCCATTTAAAATACATAATATTGGTGAAAAACACCATTTAAAAAGTTTTTCGTAAATGAGGTCTAAACATGAGCCTGTCCCAGAGAAGAGATCTCAGGCCTGGTCCGCTCCCCAACCCACTCTCTCTTGTTGCCTTCCATCTTCCAAATTCCTGTCTCCCTTCCTACCCCAGTCCTTACTTCTAAGCATATGTGTTCACCCATGTCTAGAAATGGAAGCAGAGAGAAACGCTGACAAAGAGATGTCAAAGGACATTAGGGTGTTCTTGGAATGTACTCGGTGAACGAAGAATCAGATGAACAGATGTTATTTGGAGGAAAGGAGACAGAGAAACTGTGGAGAGGGAGCGGCAGAAGTTTGGAAACTTTTCAGAAGTTCAGGATCTGTTCTTTTGAAGAGAAGAATGCCTTGTTTCTGAGATATTCAAACTTTTTTCGTGTAAAGTCCAGCCCCTATTCTCTGATTGTGTTAGATTTTCGGACTTCACTGAGGGTGGAGGTTGACACTGAAAGATGTCCCATAGTGTTGTTTCCTGATGTTAACAAAACCAGGAAGTGACCTTTTCTTTTCTCTTTAAAGTGAGCTAACTTTTTTTTTTTTCAATTTCTACGAAATCTGAAGCTCAATGGGTCTTTGTTTTGAAGTAAAAATCTATTTATCCCTGGAATAAACAATTCAAATTAAATAGGCCCTTTAACCGTGCAGTGCTGCATATTTTTAGTTGTAAAGGGCCAAGCAAAGGAGAAAAGATGTGAGCCACAGCAGAAGGCACCAATCCATTTTTTGTGGCTGTTATTTTTACTAGAAAGGAGAGCAAAGAAGTCCCAACCTAATCTAACTTCTTAACACCAACTTTTCAGTTGTGCAAAGAAAGAAGGTATTGGCAGATGACAAATGCCAAAATCTGAGTGCTTGCATAGGGCATAATCCAGGAAGTGGGGCGATAAAGGCGTGAAAAACTAGAGAAGCGGGTAGGGGAGCACTCTCCGGGAAAGGCATTGAGGGTGGCGCGGTAGAGGAGCACAGATGTCTGCAGAGGGTTCAGAGGAGTGTCCTGAAAACACAGGCCCGACTTCAAAGCCCCTTCCCCTTCCTTCTGTTCAAAAATGAATATCTGTTGAGCACTTGCAGTAAGATGCTTGTGATTTTTGAGAGAGAGAGCCTACTTAGTCACCCCAAGTCTCAGCTGTTTTTGTTGGTAATATGACAACAATCATTGTCATTTTTAGGATAGTTAAAAGATAGATCTTGTGTTTAAAAACACCTTAGAACACCTCCTGGTACACAGCGGGTACTTGGTTTACATTTGTTGGAAAGATCTGAACTTTTCTTCTGTTGACTTGAAGTGTTAGATGCTAATTTAGTGAAATACACCTCTGGGTGCATATTCAGGCAAAAGAACTCTTCCTCCATCGTCCCCCATCCATCACCAAAGATGCCTATTCTCTTTCCTTTCTTCCTCTTTCTCTCCTCCCAAACTCTTTCCCTTTCTTTTCTCATCTGTCCTTGTGCCCTTCTTGATTTAACTTCCCAGCTGCAATTTCACCAAGTATATTTATCTCTTTTGTTTTCACGTTACATGTCTTTTTGTTGGTCCCTAATTGTTTATAATGAATATGTATTGCTTTTTGTAAAGAAGATACTAGAAGCAACTTATAATCCACATCCATAGAGAGATCACTAGCAGTACTTGGGATGGTACTAAATATATATTATACTATTGTTTGCTTTTTAAAAGTGTGTAGTTTCCCATAGGTCATAGGAAATATGTTCCTTTCTTGTCTGAATATCATACTATCTTTCACTACCTCTTTCCAGGGAATGTGGCATATATAAGAAATAAAATTAGGTTTCTCCCTCTGAAACCAGCCCACAAGGTGGTTAGCAAGCGCTGTGTGCCCTTTTCTTCCTGACTTGTAAAGTTGCTTTCTGGGGTATCCCATTCTGTCCTTCAGGTCAAGAAATGTAGGCAGTAACTGACAAATAGCAGGACAAGCTGAAAATCTTCTACAGGAACTGAGAACGCACAGCGCATCAGTATCAGGGGGGCTTCCCAGGTGGCACTAGTGGTCAAGAATCTGCCTGCCAGTGAAGGAGACATAAGGGACTCTGGTTCAATCCCTGGGTCAGAAAAATCCCTTGGAGGAGGGCATGGCAACCCACTCCAGTATTCTTGTCTGGAGAATTCCATGGACAGAGGAGCCTGGCAGGCTACAGACCATAGGGTCGCAAAGAGTCAGACACGACTAAAGTGACTTAGCACACACACACATTGGTACAAGGGACTCATCTGCCAATTTGGCAAAACCTTAGAAGATTCCCTACCCTTAAAGGACTGATACCCAGGTGTGGCTTGGCAAGGTGTTCTTAATGGCAAGCTCCTCCCGTGAGCTCCTGCCTCTGATTTCCCTGTGAATGCCCCTTGGAGCATCCAGAGTGAACAAAACTGGCTCAGCTCTCCTGGACTTTCATGGGACCAGAGAAACCTGTACCCTGGAGGCCATAGGGCTTTGCCTTTCTTTCCTCTTTTTCTTCTTTGAAGTGATGGAACTTGATAAGCACTTTTGGGGAGAGAACATAAAGCTCCAAATTGAATACATTTAAAACATTGTGGAAGCTGTAGTCCCTGTTGCATTGGGCAAAGAGTTACTTGATTAATTAGGTTAAAATAAAAGGACCTCATCATTCTTATAGGGTTATCTGGAAAGCATCATAATGTTGTGATTAAAGAATTACAAATAAAAGTAGAAACAACAAGGGGAAAATATGCATGAATATTGACTTGATCTGGGAATGTATAAGAGCTTCTTAGGAGTGGCAGCAATTGGCTAGTATCCACATTTATGACCGTGCTATGTGACCACTGGTTCTAGTCCTGGGCTCATCTGTACTACTGCCTCTCAAACTTTAATTATGCATAGGAATTGCCTGAGGATTTTGTTAAAATGCTGATTCTAATTCAGGAGATCTGGACTGAGGCTGACTCTTTAACGAGTTCTGGGGAATGTTGATGCTATCTCTCCGAGGGCCATGCTTTGAATAGCAAGGGTAAATAACCGGATCTACACAACCACAGAGATACGCCTCACCTAGAATATAGCAGAGGACATATGGCAGGCCAAGAGGCGGCAGCAAGTGTGTCTCTTCACTAAGTCTTCCTGGCCGTCCCTCCCCAGCAACACCGGTGTTGGCCCTGTAACGACTGCACAGTTGGGTATAGGGGCCACTCTGGTTTAAAAGCCCAAAGCTCCACTGGAACCAGTGTCTATACGCACAGCTTCCAGGGCTCACATGGTGAGAAGCCTAAATCTGTGACTTTCCACCTGGTATTCATAGTTTGTTCACAGTTGCCCAGTCTAGAGGCAGTTTATCATTTAAGGATCATTTTTCTCATTCACAGTGTCATTCCATCTTCCTCGGGGAATGGCGCTTTGAAGTTAATGTGTAGCCACTTTCCTGTGGAGAAAACAAAGGCATTTTGTTAAACGTTTGCTCATGCTCCCCAAATTGTTGGGGGAAGTCATGAAGTCCATGACAGTCTGTTTCCCTTACTGAGAGAGTGGAGCCATGTGGCTGATTTGAAGCAATGAAATATGATGAGGAGGTATGAGTTGGCATATTTCTCTGAGCTCCTTCTTAGCTACTGGGCTGGGGACAGAGGATCCAGCAAAGGACCCCAGGGAAGATGTTAGGGGTGGGGTGGAAGATGGTGGAGTCTCAAGGTGAAAGGAGAATAAAAGTTTGAACAGAGAGATGTCTTCTAAGTGTTGCTTTATGTTGTGTGAGATATAACCAGCTTACCCTGTAATGTATTGTTTAAACTGTCCTAGCCAAACCCCAGTATGTATGGTCTCTCTAGATACAATCCATTTTGTAATCAGCCAACAGATTTGTCAGTAAAGCAATGTGGTTTACCATTGCTGTTGGAGCTGTGTGTATGTGTGGGAGAGAGGAATTTAATGAAATGCTGAGTTCAGCTTCCAGGTAATATGCAAAGCCAAGGACCATCCATGGTGATCTGTTCACGTTAGAGAAAATGCAGAGCTAAACAGGTGGATTTCCTGTGTCTTCTCATAAGCTAATGGTGGAGCCGGGCCTCAAACTCTTGTTGCCTTCATTTCTTTTCCTATTGTTCTGCTCTGCCTCTCTGTATTTGTCAGGATACTACTAGGATATGCAGAGGTAACAAGTTATCCCCGAACTGCCAGAACTTAATAAAATCAAAATTCCTCACTTAGGTGAAGTCTTATGAGTGACAGATGGCCCTCGTGGCCTCCAAGTGCTGGAAGATGGCACATGGGATATCGACGGGTCAGGCCTGGGAGTGGCTTATGCCCCTGCTGCCTGCAATTCTCTTGGTCAGAACTCAGTCATAGGACCGCAATCTAAATACAGGGGAGGCTGAGAAATGCAGCCTTTCTGTGTGTACAGGAAGGAGAGTGGTGAACGAAAAGCCTTTTCTCCACACACTCTCTCAGAACGACGCTGTAACAGTTGGTGTTAACAATTGCACAGGAAACTATATAAATGAGACCAAAGGCCTCATGAGTGTAGCACGGTATCCCCCATTTCCACTCCTGCTCACCACAGAAGACTGTGTTAGTCTGCTCCGGCTGCTAAAACAAAACACCATAGACTTCAAGGCTTAAACACCAGGCGTCTATTTCTTACATCTCTGGAGACTGGGAAGTCCAAAATCAGGGTGCCACCAAGGTTGGGGTCTGATGAGAGCTCCCTTCCTGCATTGCAGATGGCTGCCTTTTCGCTGTGCCTCGCATGGCAGGGAGAAGGAGAGAAAGCTCTCTGTTCTGTCTTAAAAGATCACTAATCCCATCATAAGGACCCTGCCCACATAATCTCACCTAAATCTAATTATCTCCAAAGTTCCCATCTCCTAATAGTATCACACTTAGGGTCAGGACTTCAACATATGACTTTTGGGAGGACATAAACATCCAGTCCAGGGCTTACCAGGTGGCTCAGTGGTAAAGAACCCACCTGGCAATGCAGGAGACCCAGGTTCGATCCCTAGTCCAGGGAGATCCCTGGAGAAGGAAATGGCAATCCACTCCAGTATTATTGCCTGGGAAATCCCATGGACAGAAGAGCCTGGTGGGCTAAGGTTCATGGGGTAGCAAAAGAGTCAGACATGACTTAGTCACTAAACAACAACACAACAAATATTCAGTCCATAACAGAGACCTTCTGCCAAGACCCAGGACTCTGTATGGTTGGAAACAGAGATACTTGGGTTCTGGTCCACTTGTGACTCCGGGCACTGGGGTTTCTGGTCATGTGGCTTCTCAATGCCTCAGTTTCCTCAAGCACTTACCTTTAGAGCTCTTGAAACAACGAACATGAAAAAAGTGTAAGGAAAGGAGTGGTGATTAGTGTACCTCAGAGGAGGTGAGGTTGTCTGTTCATCTTTTCATTTAACATGTATTGTGACCACTACGTGTGAAACAGTTTTGCTAGAAACTAGGAATACAATGGTGATCAATAACAAATTCACTTGCTGCTCAAATCCTTAAAGAATTTTTTTGCCTATTTAGAGCACAGACATTGTTTTGTGATGACAGTTGACCCTTGAAAAACCCAACTTTGGACTGCACGGTCCACTTACATGCAGATTTTTAAATACTACAGTGCTACATGGTCTGTGGTTGGTTGACTCTGAGGATGCAGAACAGCAGATATGGAGGAACTGGATACCAGAGGGTGGACCACAAGTTGTAGTTGGATTATCAACTGCTCAGAGGATTGGTGCCTCTAACCCTCTGTGTTGTTCAAGGGTTAATGATATTTGAATGATCTGGATTGTAGTTAGTGCATGGAGAGAAAGTTACATGTACCCAGTTACATGAATAGGCGTGCTTGGGTCACTTGATCTTGTTTAGGGGACATAAAGTCTTCCTGGAGCAAGTGATATATGATTAGAAATCTGAAGGATAATTTGGAAGTAATCATTAATGATGATGATAACACTTCTTGAGCTTTCACTGTGTCAGGAGCTATTGTATGTGCCTTGCATGTATGATATCAATTATTTTACTGCCTTGATTCTTCCTTCAACCAATTTAGGATTCAGGTGTTAACTTTAGCCAGTTTTTTTACAGAACAAGTTGGAGAAAAGAGGGGTGCGTCTTCCAGTAAAAGGGGCCCCAAACACAAGAGTCTTGTGGTTGCAGAGAATAGGCACATGAGTCATTTGAGGAGCTGAGAGAAAGATGAAGTGTTTGGAATCATATTGTGTAAAATGCTATCAGGAAAAAGACCTCCCCTCTTCTCATCAAAGTGTGAATATGTTGGGGAATAGGGGAGAGAAGCAAATGTGAACATTTGTGTTTTAGCACCAGATTCAACTATCAATAAAAGACACTTACCAGGTAATATGTAGAACTCCATTTAAAAGTTTTGTCTGTGTTCTTCATAATGGGACTGCAAGAGCTCAGAGAAATCGAGGCTTTTGGAAGATGCAGAAAACCCTTAGGCCAGGAGGAGGGAATTTAGGGTTTGCTACCACTTACCTTCTTTTGAAGTTATTAAGCTGGATATGGGAGCTACTGAGTTTTATAGAGAAGAAAGGGTTGCAGGGGGGAATTCTTCCACTTGACCTTATTTCAATCTGCAATGTGGATTGGGGGTGATAACAATTTTGTATAATACAGCGATAGCTTATCTAGTCTGGCTCAGCTTGTTTTCACAGCAAGTTAATAGGAAGGACATTTTTTCTTCTCTTCTTAGAAAATGATCAGCTCTTTTTGAAGTCAGAGTGATTTTTCTATGCTAGGCAGCATTTTGTTTTCATCGAATTGACTTTGATGTGAAATTTCCTGGCATTTCTTAATTCTGTAAAGAAGGTTTCTCCCTTTGAAATTGAAATGTGTACGTGCGTAATTATATGTGCTACCATGTCTCTGGCTGATGAATGTGTTCAAACATTCACTAGCAAGTATTTATTCAGTACCTCCTATGTTAGATCCTGAGAGTGCTGCAGTGGGCATATGGGATTTCCGTGGCCATGGAGTTTACCATCTGAAAGTGCTTATAGACAGTCAGCAAAAAGATATGAAAGTGAAAATTGTATCAAACCCTAAAAAGGAAGAGAATGGATTTCTATGAGGCAGAATGAAATAGGAGGGTCTACCTGAGAATGGATGGTGTGCTGGTTAGCTTCTGCCCATCCCTGCCATCCTTTATCCCACCCTTCTTCATCCTTCTGGGGAGGCTGGCCTTCAGGGACTGCCTTAAAAGGCTCTTTTGCTCCCAGTGGGAGATTGGCTCTTTGGATGGTGGTAGAAGAATGAAGCTGGGGTATTTACTTCCTTAGTTGCTTTCTCTACAGATCCCCTTGCTTAGTTGTGACTTGTACAGAGGGCCACCAAAACTTTAAGGTAACCTTCTCCTACACTACTTTCTCCAGGTTCTGGTGCATCCTCCCTTCCTGCTTCAGGCCTGAGAGAGGTAACAGGCCCCTCCTGTTGGTCCCTAAAGCCTGTCCAGACCTCTGTATTGCTGTTGTTCAGTCACTCTGTCCTATCTGACTCTTTGCGACCCCATGGACTGCAGCACGCCAGGCTTCCCTGTCCTTCACCATCTCCCGGAGCTTTCTCAAACTCATGTCCATGGAGTCGGTGATGCCATCCAACCATCTCATCCTCTGTCGTCCCCTTCTCCTCCTGCCTTCAATCTTTCCCAGCATCAGGGTCTTTTCCAGTAAGTCAACTCTTCGCATCAGGTGGCCAAAGTATTGGAGCTTCAGTTTCACCATCAGTCCTTCTAATGAATATTCAGGACTGATTTCCTTTAGATTTGATTTGATTTGATTTGATTTGATCTCCTTGCAGGCCAAGGAACTCTGTATAGAGCCCCTCTATCACCATTTTAGCTGCCTTAACATGTGACACCTGCTTCCTGCCAGGGCCCAGACTGATAGGTATCCAAGAGGGTCTTTCTGAAGATGTGGCTTTTAAGTTGAAACCGGAAATGCCAAAAATTGTGGACCAGGAAATTAATGGGAGGAAGTGGGTTTTAGAAGAGGGAAGAGTGTGTGTGAAAGCCCTGAGTCCAGACAGAGCTTTATATGCTCAAGGGACTTATCAGGGAGAGACACACGTGTGAGGCAAAGGCAAGGTATACCAGATGAGGCTGGAGAAGTGAACAGGGACAATCACTCGTGGCTTTAGAGCTGCTATTAGGGAGTTTGGGTTTAATCTGAGTGCAGTGGGAGTCGTTGATGGAGTTTAGGCAGGGATCAGATATCTCAGGATCAGATATGATATACTTGTCTGTTAGTTTGCTTAAGGCCATTAGCTGACACTAGCACTAACTGCATGCCAGGACCTGTGCAGAGGGTGGGGGTGAGGGAGGCAGGTGTAGAGGCATAAAGACATAGCCCTTCCATCATGTCGGGAGAGGACTGGGAACACTGGGAGAGTGAGAATATGTACATGTTCGTGAGTGTATGCTGAGTCGCGTCAGTTGTGTCTGACTCTTTGCAACCCCATGAACTGTAGCCGGTCAGGCTCCTCTGTCCATGGGATTCTCCAGGCAAGAATATTGGAGTGGGTTGCTGTTTCCTCTTCCAGGGGTTCTTCCCAACCCAGGAATTGAACCTGTGTCTCCTGTGGCTCCTGCCTTGCAAATAGACTTTACTGCTGAGCCAACCAAGGAAACCCAGAATATGTACATACAGAATGCTACTGAGAAGACATGATTTAAGTAGTGTAAGAGGGAGCACCAGTGACAGTAGAGATGAATAGAGAAGACTTCCTAGGGATGGTCGCATTTGAATGGAGCTTTAAAGAATAGGTAGATCTTAGATATTGATGATGGGGAGGCATTCCAGGGAAAGAGAACTGTATTGGCAGTGCTGTTCAAAGTAGCTAGTATGTGTACCAGTGACAGAAGAAACTTCTGTCTGAACGTAAATCAATACTTTGCTTCCTTCATAAAGAGAGTTTTGCGATGGACTGGATGAATCACAAGTTGGAATCAAGATTGCTAGGAGAAATATCAATAACCTCAGATATGCAGATGAAACCACTCTAATGGTTGAAAGTAAAAAGGAACTGAAGAGCCTCTTGATGAGGGTAAAAGAGGAGAGTGAAAATGCTGGTTTGAAATTATTTAAAAAAAACAAAGATCATGGCATCCAATCCCATCACTTCATGGCAAATAGAAGGTGAAAAAGTGAAAGCTGTGATAGATTTTATTTTCTTGGGCTCCAAAATCTCTGCAGTGACTGCAGTCATGAAATTAAAAGATGCTCCTTAGAAGGACAAGCTATGACAAAGCTAGACAGTGTATTAAAAAGCAGAGACATCACTTTGCTGCAAAGGTCCATGTAGTCAAAGCTATGATTTTTCCACTTGTCATGTACGGATATGGGAGTTGGACCATAAAGAAGACAGAGGACCGAAAAACCGATGTTTTCAAACTGTGGTGCTGGAGAAGACTTTTGAGAGTCTCTCTTGGACAGCAAGGAGATCAAAGTGATCGATCCTAAAGGAAATCAACCCTGAATATGCATTGGAAGGACTGATGCTGAAGCTGAAGCTCCAATGCTTTGGCAACCTGATGTGAAGAGTCATTAGATAGCATCACAGACTCAGTGGACATGAATTTAAGCAAATGAGAGATAGTGGAGGACAGAGTAGTCTGGTGTACTACAGTCCACGGGGTCACAAGGAATCAGACACGACTTAGCTACTGAACAGCAACAACACGTCCGGCATTCAGAAGCAAAGGAGTTTGGTAAAGTGGGCTGTAGCCAGATCACAGAAAGATGCAAATAGAAGGATAAAGAGTTGGGATTTGGGGCTGTGGACAGTGATGGGATGGACACTGGACATTTTTGAGAAGAATGGCAAGTTTAGAGCCATGTTTAGAAATGTAATGAAGCAGAACAAGGCAGGATAGCTCCAAGGGGAAAAGTGTGAGGCAGTGATTAGAGATCCAGTTCTCTCTTTTGTGGTCTTATTAATTTTTTTATAGTTGATTTGCAAAATTCTGTGTTAATTTCTCCTGTCCAGCAAATTGAGTCTGTTAATTTCAGAAATCACAGCAAATTGATTCATATAAATACATTCTTTTCTATGTTCTTTTCCATTATGGTTTATGCCAGGACATTGAATATAGTTCCCTGTGCTGGCACGTTGCTTTCCATCCATTCTGTTGTGTATAATAGTTTGCATTTGCGAAACCCCCAAACTCCCAGTCTACTCCTCTCCCAACCTCCTCCCCATTGGCAACCACATGCGTGTTAGTCTGTTTCTCCTTTGTAGACATGTTCATCTGTGTCATATTTTAGGTTCCATATATAAGTGATTTCATATGGTATTTGTCTTTATCTGACTTAGTATGATAATCTCTCGTTGTATGCATGTTGCTGCAAGTGACATGATTTAGTCCTTTTTTGCGGCTGAGTAGTATTCCATTATACATATATGCACCACATCTTCTTTATCCATTCACCTGTCGATGGTCCTTTAGGTTGCTTCCATGTCTTGGCTGCTGTGAATAGCGCTGCCGTAAACACAGGTGTGAATGTTATCTTTTCAAATTATAGTTTTGTCTGGGTATACGCCTAGGAGTAGGATTGCTGGATCATATGGTAATTCTATTTTCTGTCTTCTGAGGAACCTCCACACTGTTTTACACAGTGGCTATGCCAAATTAAATTCTTATCAACAGTGTCAGAGGGTTCCCTTTTCTCCACATCCTCTCCAGTGTGTGTTATTAGTAGACATCTTAATGATGGCCATTACGACTGGTGTGAGGTGATAACCTAACTGTCGTTTTGATTTATATTTATCTAATGATTATTGATGTTGACCATCTTTTCATGTACCTCTTGGCCATATGTATGTCTTCTTTGGAGAAATGTCTGTTTAGGTATTCTGCCCATTTTGTGATTGAGTTGTTTGGTTTTTTTGGTAGTTGTTGAGTTGTATGAGCTGTCTGTATGTTTTGGAAGTTAAGCCTTTGTTGGTCGCATCATTTGCAAGTAATTTCTGTCATTCTGTAGGTTGTCTTTTCTTTGTTTATGGCTTCCTTTTCTGTACAAAAGTTTGTAAGTTTGATTAGGTCCCACTTGTTTATTTTTGCTGTTATTTCTATTGCCTTTGGAGACTGATCTAAGAAAAACATTGGTACAACTTATGTCAGAGAATGTTTTGCCTATCATCTCTTCTAAGAGTTTTAACATGTAATATATTTCGGTATTTAAGCCATTTTGAGTTTATTTTTGTATACAGTGTGAGGATGTGTTCAAACTTCATTGATTTACATGCAGCTGGCTGGCTTTCCCAACACCACTTGCTGAAAAAACTACTTTTTCCCATTTTATATTCTTTCCTCCTCCAAGATTAATTGCCCGTAGGTGTGTGGGTATATATCTGGGCTCTCTACTCTATTCCGCTGATCCATATGTCTATTTTTGTGCCAATACTATAATGTTTTGATTACTATTATTGTTGTTGTTTAATCACTAAGTCATGTCCAACTGTTTTGTGACCCCATGAACTATAGCCCACCAGGCTCCTCTGTCCATGGGATTTCACAGGGAAGAATACTTTAGATCCCCTTCTCCAGGGGATCTTCCTGACCCAGGGATCAAACTTGACTTTCCTGCATTGGCAGGTAGATTCTTTATTGATGAATCATTCGGGAAGTCCCTCTGATTACTATAGCTTGGTAGTATTATCTGAGGTCTGGGAAGGTTATGCCTCCTGCCTTATTCTTTTCCTCAGGATTGCCTTGACAATTTTGTGTTTTTTATGGTTCCATATAAATTTTAGGATTATCTGTTCTAGTTCTGTGAAAAATGTCATGAGTAATGTAATAGGGGTCATGTTAAATCAGTAAATTGCTTTGGTATTATGACCATTTTAACAATATTATTTCTTCCTCTCCAAGATCATGGGATATCTTTCCATGTCTGAATCATCTTCAGTTTCTTCCATTAATGTTTTATAGTTCTCAGTACATATGTCTTTCACCCCTTTGGTCAGGTTTATTACTAAGTAATTTTTTAAAAGATTTTTTTTTTATTAACATTCCCTTTCTAATATATCATTGTTAGTGTAAAAAAATACAACTGATTTCTGTATGCTAATCTTGTATCCTGCTACCTTGCTGAATTAATTTATCAAGTTTTATTCACTTAACAAAAGTTGTTTCTATCTTTGAAATGATGGCTGTGGCCTAAAATGTGGTGTTATTTTCTCAGTCCTTTTTCCATGCTAACTTTTGATATTCTGGAACAAAATGAGATGTCTTCAATGAAATAAAACAAGAGTCTTGAGGGCAAAAGTGAATTGCAGTCTGCTAAGTTTTAGCTTGTTAATTTGGTGGAGAGAAGGAGGGTATAGTACTCTATTCTGTAACCTGTGTGAACTTTGGCACTTTACAGAATTTTACTGGAACCCATCACTTCCTAAACAATGTCAGAGAATCATGCAGAGAAACTTGGTGGATTAACAGCACTGTGTTTATTTGTAGATAAAAGAGATCAGTCATTTTAATTAACAAAGGTACAAAGTAGGATTTATAGAAGAGAAAGAAGAGAGGGGGAGGGAAACAGAAACAAACAAATAAAACTGCAGGCAGTCTAGGAAAAGTGAACTCAGGGGCACATTTTCTGGGTAAACTGATTGGCTGGCATCAAGCGGACAGTCAATGTGAACTGTGTCCTTGAGAAGACTGGGTAGGGGTGACAAAAAAAAGCAAAAAACAAAACCCACAAAAACCCATTCCAGTTGTTTACAAATTCTCTGGAAAACCTGAAGAGCTTAGCTGTGGAACATACAAGACAGACTGGGTGACTGTGAGTTTTGAATGATTCAGAGTGCTTCTGAGCAGAGGCAATAGCATTTAGGAAAGTGCTGAGGCTGGAATAAACCTGGCCTAATTGAGGATCTGAAAGATGGCTTTTGTGGCTGGAATACAGGGAGAGGAGGGGGGCTATAGCTTCAGTTTGGAGGCCCCTCTGTGGGTCCTGGAATCAACTGGCTATGCCAACATCGTGATTACTATGGTCCACATCATCACAGCTGCCAATTTTGGAGCTCTCAGTATATGAGGCTCAGTGGTAGTACTTTCCATATATTATCCTATGTGAGCTTCCCTCAAACCCACGGAGACTGCCATTGTCATCCCCATTTTGCCAGTGAAGATGCTGAGGTTCACAGAAGATACCAAGGTTCACTGATTTGCCCGGGTTGCACAGTTAGTAAGTGGCAGAAAGGAACCAATTCCAACTTAATGTACAACCTCAGACTTTATACTCATTGCTTGATTGCCATGGTCCTCTATTCCTCCTTGACTCCAGCTTTCAGCAAAGTGTAAATCCATGTTTATTCAGCTGATTATTGCTCTGATTATCATTTTTCTCAGCAGATGCCAGTTTTAGGTCAGTGCTGTCCCCAAAAGTGGCACCCAAATAAGACACCCTGCTTTCTTAAATAGGAATCATTCTAGACAATGAAATAGAATTAAGATAAGCTATTGAATGAATGATGGATCCAAATGAACTGCTCACAAATGGCTATTCAAGAACAGGGAGAACTACTTTTTTTTTTTTTTTTAACTTTTTGTTTTGTATTGGGGTGTAGATGATTAACAATGTTGTGACCGTTTCTGGTGAACAGTGTAAAGACTGGGCCATACACATACATGTATCCTTTCTTCCCCCAAATTCTCCTCCCATCTAGGCTGCCACATAGCTTTGAGCAGAGTTCCCGAGAATAGGGTGAACTCCTTAAGTCTAGCACCTTCCTTTGCATGTCATCACTTTGGCCATTGGGTGTCCCACTGAGTCCCACAGACCCTGAGATACGGCTTATGCATCTAAATACTTTAAAACAAATTTGCCAAAGTCCTTACTTACTAACAAACACTTTCTTATGTGGAATAGGATATAAACATACCTTCTGCTTGCTTGATTGGTAATATTAAGAGAAACCTCTCATGTGAAAACACTAACATTTGAATAAACAAATATATTTTGCTTTTTTAATTTTAATTAAGCTAGCAGTTCTCAAAATGTGGTCCAGGACTACTGAGGTCAGTAAGGTGCCTGTGAGGTCAGAGCTACTTTCATGACAATACCAAGAGGACTTTGGCCTTTTCCCAGCTCTTTTTCTCATCAGTATAAGTGGAGTGTTCCAGAAACAGCATGATGCGTTTTATCCACATCCGAATGAAGAAACAGATGTGAGAATCCAACTGACATCTATTAATCCAGACATAAGAGAGATTTGCAAAAATGTAAAACCAATGCCACTCTTCTCAGTACTTTTTTTTTTACATATAGTTTTTTAAAAAATAAAAAATATCATTTATATTTGTATGGAGTGGGATTTACTGTTGGCATTTTAAAAGAAATTAATAAGTAAAGATTCTTAAAGTTCTTCAGGTTTTACTTCTAAGAATATTTATAAATAAACATATACAAACACACACTTTGGGGTCTTTGGTTTTTGAAAACCTGAGGAGTTTTGAGACAAAGTGACTGAGAACCACAGACTAAATTAATGTGTCAGTTTAGGACACATTATTAATTCAGTGCTGTACAATAAAAATAATTTGTAATTAATCTTTAGTAATGACTTCAAGAAAATGTGAGCAGCAATAATGTAGAGGCTTCCTGATGCTTCTAAGAAGGCAAGTTAATGTATGGAGAATAATTGCTATTGAACAAGAACATTTAAATCTGGGTACGTGTTAACAGAAGGGCATGAATTGCGGAATGTAATTAGAACGTGTTTCCCTATTATTAATCATAATTTCTTTAATAAAATCCTCTATTAATAGAGGGTACAAAAAGGAAATTTCACCTCTTAGAATTTCACAGTTCAAGTTCCTGCCCATAGATGTGTAGTAGCTGTGTTTTGGGTTTTTTTTTTTAATTATTCCTATAAGGTCTTGAAGGAAGGACCTCACCAACCTAAGGTGGTGCAGTCTGCATTGTGCCCTGGTTTTCTGTCATCAGCTTGTTGCCTGAGGTTGGGAAGAAGCATCCAGGGTCCATTTTCCTCATGACAATATGGGGAAAGCATCTCTCAGGTCCTTCCTTGGAAAATCCAAATCTGTTTCGCAACATTTGGGACAGAATGTTGAGAGGGTGGAGAATAGGGCACTTAAGAAGTCAATCAAGTGATGGCAAACCCCAAGACTTTGGAATTTGATTAAAGAGAGGTAAGTAGGAGCCAGAGAAGAGATTAGAGGAAGTCCTGCATCCAGAATTCCTGGAGGGATTGAGGGAATGCAATAGGAAGATATGGGAGCAGGAGTTTAGTGGAGAAAGGCAGGTCACTCGCAAAGCCCACAGAGACATTGGACAGTCACCTTACTGCCTGTGGGTGAGTCTAACACATCTAACACATCATCTTGAAGGAGACAGATACAGTCTGGCTCAACTTTCTGACTGCCCAGTAGCTTCTTCTATCAGGTGGTGGATTTGAGTCTGTTTTTTATACAAAAATAATGAAAAGAAGAAATGTGCTCCAAATGTTCATCATGGTCTTGCAACACATTCTTATGAATGCATTGATGGTATCATCAATCAGTGAGTCAACAATCTCTTTGCCAGACTTCATGGTGGCTTTATGATCTCCTTCTGGCTGTCTTTGTTAGTTGTTCCTGAACATTTTTCACCCTCAGCCAATCATGTCCACTTCAAGTCTTTTAAATCATCCTGCTTAATCTTACCCTGGACCTTTGGTCATGATGGTCCATTGCCTGGGAGTTCCTTTTACCTAAACTCGCTGGCTGGCTGTCTAGCTTGCAAGTTCTCAATGTAAAGTGCATCTCCTTAGAACCCACTTCTCTGAAGATGAATGTAAGTTTATAGTTTATCCTCTTTCATTATTCTTAATCATGACATCTTGTTTTGGGGCTTTATAACACCTATTATCTTGCATAATTTTTGAGATTGTATGTTTTTGAAAGTTAACTGTCATTTTATTAAATAATATAACCTCAGATATACAGATGACACCACCCTAATGGCAGAAAGAGAAGAGGAAATAAAGAACCTTTTGATGAAGGTGAAAGAGGAAAGTGAAAAAAGCTGGCCTAAAACTCAACATTCAAAAAACTAAGATCGTGGCATATGGCCCCATCACTTCATGGCAAGTAGATGGGGAAAGATGGAAGCAGTGACAGACTTTATTTTCTTGGGCTCCAAAATCTCCGGTGACTGCAGCCATAAAACTAAAAGGCACTTGTTCCTTGGAAGAAAAACTATGACAAACTTAGACAGAGTATTAAAAAGCAGAGACATCACTTTGCCTGCAAAGGTCAGTCTATTCAAAGCTATGGTCTTTCCAGTAGATGTGAGAGCTGGACCACAAAGAAGGCTGAATGCTAAAGAATTGATGCTTTTGAACTGTAGTGCTGGAAGACTCTTGAGAGTCCCTTGGACAGCAAGGAGATCAAAACAGTCAATCAGGGCATCGACCCAAAAGGAAATTTACTAAAGGAAATCAATCCTGAACATTCATGGGAAGGAGTGTTGCTGAAGCTGAAGGTCCAATACTTTGGCCACCTGATGCAAAGAGCCGACTCATTGGAAAAGACCCTGATGTTGGGAAAGATTGAGGGCAGGAAGAGAAGGAGGTGACAGAGTTGAGATGGTTGGATGGCATCATCAACTCAATGGACAGGAGCTTAAGCAAACTTTGGGAGACAGGTGAAGGACAGGGAAGCCTGGCGTACTGCAGTCCATGGGGTCACAAAGAGTCGGACACAACTGAGCATCTGAACAACAACAGCAATACACAGTTAAAAGCAGAAAACAACATTGAAAGGTTTATAATGAAAATAGCAGTGCCTGTTTACTAATGCCTTCCTTATGTTCTGCTCACCAGACAAATCACTTTTTAACTCTTTTAGTTGTTTCTTATGAAGACAGATACTTCTAATATTTCTAGCAAATATACTTACATTGTTATCTATTGATTTTTTTTCCCTTTTTAAATCAGGGATTGGCAAACATCTTCTTAGTAAAGGATTATATAGTAAAAAAATTTTACACTTTTCAGTCTAGACAGTCTCTGTTGCAATGGCTCAACTCAGCTGTTACAGAGGGAGAGGTCATGGGCAATATGAATGGGTGGGGCTGTGTGTCAGTACAACTTTATTTACAAAAGTAAGTGGCAGACAAAATTTGGTCCATGGTCTGGAGTTTGCAATGCCCTGTTCTAACTGGTAAATATATATCGGATATTAGTGTATGCCATTTTCAATTTTCCAGCAGCCCCTGTCCTGAAGCCCTCCACCCTGTGCTGACTGTACAGCTTGTTTTCTTTATGTCTTGCTCTGCTGGTGTCCTGTAACTTCCCTTCCTTGCTTTCCTGTTTTGGACCCCTTATTTGTTGGGTCTCTGCATCTTCCTCTTTTTTGGGTTATTCCTTTGCTGAGCGGGAGGATATTCTCAAGTAACTTCCTAAAACAGAGGGTGTGCATGGGAGAAAACATTTCTGAGCCTTCGTATGCCTGAAAATGTATATATACGTGTCCCCTGATGTTTGTTGATAAGGTAGCTAAGTGATGGATTCTAGATGAACAATTTCCTTAGAAACATGAAGGCTTTCTCCAATTCTTTTCCAACTTCTACCATTTCTGGTAGAAGCCTCATTGCACATGGAATTCCTGCTTATTTGTATGTGATCATCTTCTCTCTCCCTACCACCCCCACCTGGAGCTTTCAGGATCATCTTTTTATCCAGGGACTTCTGGAATCTCACAGCAATGGGCTCTGGCATGATCATCTTCAGACTCATACATCTCTGTTCTGCTGTGTGCCTGATGATCATGAATCTGGATCTTCTTCAAGCAATTTCTCCAGACATTCACTCTTCTGTCTTCTGCCTAGAGGGTGGGCTGTCAGGCTCTGCAGGGCAAAGAGGGAGCCTAAGTGTTTAATCCTATCTATGTCCAGATGTGCAGCCTTAGGCCTCTGCAGAAGATCAGCTCTGTGAGAGCCTCAACTTGCCAGTGGTTCTACAGAGTCCATGACTGATCATGTTCAGAATATGCCTCTCCAAGTTGTGAAGGCTACAATTTTTTTTCCACTCTGTTAAGTCAACCATTGCTCATCTATCTATAACCTGTCTTCCAAAGTTTCATTATGATGTGTTGTTATACCTTATACAAATAGGTTTTTGTTATTCTTGTTGTTATTTATTTCATTGGGGGAAGAAAAATATATAAATGCTGTGGTCAATTTGTCCTGCTTAAGCAAGAGTTCGCAATTTGTCATCATGCATGTATTTATATGTGTAAAGATTGTTCTACTATAGAGAGACTGTGTCTGTCTATTTACCCACTGTATCTTCATGACCCAGATAATGATGATGGTGTGATCACTCACCTAAGGTCAGACATCCTGGACTGCGAAGTCAAATAGGCCTTAGGAAGCAACACTATGAACAAAGCTAGTAGAGGTGATGGAGTTCCAGTTGAGCTATTTCAAATCCTAAAAGATGATGCTGTGAAAGTGCTGCACTCAATATGCCAGCAAAGTTGGAAAACTCAGCAGTGACTACAGGAGTGGAAAAGGTCAGTTTTCATTCCTATGCCAAAGAATGCTCAAACTACCGCACAATTGCACTCATCCCACACGCTAGCAAAGTAATGCTAAAAATTCTCCAAGCCAGGCTTCAACAGTACATGAACCATGAACTTCCAGATGTTCAAGCTGGATTTAGAAAAGGCAGAGGAACCAGAGATCAAATTCCCAACATCCATTGGATCATTGAAAAAGCACAAGAGTTCCAGAGAAACATCTATTTCTGCTTTATTGACTATGCCAAAGCCTTTGACTATGTGGATCACAACAAACTGTGGAAAATTCTTCAAGAGATGGGAATACCAGACCACCTGACCTGCCTCTTGAGAAACCTCTATACAGATCAGGAAGCAACAGTTAGAGCTGGACATGGAACACTAGACTGGTTCCAAATTGGGAAAGGAGTACGTCAAGGCTGTATATCGTCACCCTGCTTATTTAACTTATATGCTGAGTACATTATGCGAAATGCTGGGCTGGATGAAGCACAAGCTGGAATCAAGATTTCTGGGAGAAATATCAGTAACCTCAGATACGCAGATGACACCACCCTTATGGCAGAAAGCGAAGAAGAACTGGAGAGCCTCTTGATGAAAGTGAAAGAGGAGAGTGAAAAAGTTGACTTAAAATTCAGCATTCAAAAAGCTTAGATCATGGCACCTAGTCCCATCACTTCATGGCAAATAGATGGTGAAACAGTGGAAACAGTGACAGACTTTATTTTGGGGATCTCTAAAGTCACTGCAGATGGTGACTGCACCCTTGAAATTAAAAGATGCTTGCTCCTTGAAAGAAAAGCTATGACCAACCTAGACAGCATATTAAGAAGCAGAGACATTACTTTGCCAACAAATGTCCATCTAGTCAAAGCTATGGCTTTTCCAGTAGTCATGTATGGATATAAGAGTTGGACTATAAAGAAAGCTGAGTGCCAAAGAATTGATGCTTTTGAACTCTGGTGTTGGAGAAGACTCTCGAGAGTCCCTTGGACTGTAAGGAGGTCAAACCAATAAATCCTAAAGGAAATCAGTCCTGAATATTCATTGGAAGGACTGATGCTAAAGCTGAAAGTCCATTACTTTGGCCACCTGATGCGAAGAACTGACTCATTTGAAAAGACCTTGATGTGGGGAAAGATAGAAGGCAGTAAGAGAAGGGCTTGACAGGGGATAAGATAGTTGCATGGCATCACCAGCTCAATGGACATAAGTTTGAGCAAGCCCCAGAAGTTGGTGATGGACAGGGAAGCCTGCATGCTGCAGTCTGTGGGGTTGCAGAGTCAGACATGACTGAGCAAATGAACTGAATTGATCCCTAATACTTGGCTCAATGTGGGCATTCCACTAATATTTAGTGAATGGAATAAGTACATGATGAGTGAAATATTTGATGGGAGCAGAGGCCTTAGGTGGGGAGCCTTGGGAGATGATGCTGGAAAAAATTGAGCCCAGATATGGAGAGCCTTGAGTAGTAGGCTGAGGAGTATATATTTTTCCAGTTGGAATTTTGTTGATGGCTCTTCAATGGTGGTGAAGGTGGTGATGGAAGGGTAGTTTTGTCAAGGTGATTTCAGGAAGAATTTTTCTGGTTGTGGAATAAAGGCTGGTCTGAAATGAAACTGTGCAACTCAGATTGAGAATTGAACCCATGTGCCAGGACGCAAACCTGGCCAAAACCCAGGTTGGGACTTGAACTCATGGCCATTTAATTGAGATCATACACCCGGTCTCAAGACTTAAAGAAACTCAGACTCTTGATGTCTTGTTGCAGAAAGAATTCAGTGAGAGACAAAGTCATAGGTAAGAAATGATTTTTTTTAGAGAGAAACACACTCCAAAGACAGAGTGTGGGCCATCTCTGAAGGTGAGAGACCCAAAAATATAACATGGTTAATTTTCATAGACTGTGTAATTTCATAGGCTAATGAGTGGGAGGATTATTCCAACTATTTCAGGGAAGGGGCGGGAATTTCCAAGAATTGGACCATGGTCCACTTTTTGGCCTTTTATTGTTAGCCTCAGAACTGTCATGGTACTGAGAGGTGTGTTATTTAGATGGTAATATATTACAATGAGCATATAATGAGGCTCAAGATCCACTGGAAGTCAAATGTTTTGCCATCTTAAACCTAGTTGGTTCTAAACAGCTTTTTGTCCTGTCCTAGCCATCCTAAAAGAGATCAGTCCTGGGTGTTCATTTGAAAGGACTGATGCTGAAGCTGAAACTCTAATACTTTGGCCATCATGCGAAGAGTTGACTCATTGGAAAAGACCCTGATGCTGGGAGGGATTGGGGGCAGGAGGAGAAAGGGACAACAGAGGATGAGATGGCTGGATGGCATCACTGACTCGATGGACATGGGTTTGAGTAAAACTCCAGGAGTTGGTGATGGACAGGGAGGCCTGGCGTGTTGCGATTCATGGGGTTACAAAAGGTTGGACACGGCTGAGCGACTGAACTGAACTGAGCTGATGGCTATGTCATTCTTCTGAAGGTTGTGCCCTGCCCCTTTCCCTCCTATTTCAAAAGGAGTATACACATAGGGGAATAAAATGTCGTAAACTGACCCAAACCTGTGAGAAAGGAAGAGCTGGACTGAAGAAGACTATATGGAACAAGAATCAAAAAGATTTATGTTCTAATTCAATATGGAAAGTTAAAAATGGATCTCAATGACTGGTGGTTCCATTAGCAGAAAGAAAGAACAGTACAAAGGCTTTGGGGAGATGGGGAAGTGATGCTTTTAGTTCATCATATTTAAGGCAATAAAGGAATATCTAAGTAGAAATGTTTAGAAGGCAGTTGGTTATATTAAAGGTAGGGAATAAAAACATAGATTAGGGAGTTCTCACAGAGAAGTCAAAGGAGAGATTAACATGAAGAAAGATCACTAGTTGCTTAAAAGTACATAGATGTCAATAGACAGACCTAGAATTTGAAGTCAGATCTGGTTAAATGCACAGCACATGTTCAACCACAATAGTATACTAACTTGCCAAGATGCAGTCCAGAAGACTAGAGGTTTAGGATTGGCCTTGGAAAAGACTAACATTTAATGGGACATGTGACTTTTTAAGAATGAAGGTAAAATGCAATAGGAAGCTAATGAGGTGTGAGAGAAGAACACTGATGCTACAGCCCCCCTCCCCCCACAAGCCTGGACGGGAGCAGGCCTGACAGCCTCGCTTAGCTGGCCACCTTGGGCTTGGCCTTGGCTAGAGCTGAGGTCGCCTGCAGACCCCACTTGGTTTGACTTCCCCAAGGACATCAGTTGCCCTGACGTAAAACTTTCCACCTTGCCTCCTGTTACGGTTCAAGCCGGAGAAAACTATGGCCAAGCAGCAGTTCTCAGAACCCAAGTGGGGCTAACATCCTGCCTGGTTTCCTTGTCTTCTTGCTTAGACCAGAGCTGCTTGAGAGACTCATAGCGAGGTGGTATTTAGAGAGTTTCAGAAGCGCCACATGCAGGGAAGGACTCCCGGGCCCCTCCCTGCTGGCCCCTCCCTGTAGCATGCCTTCGGGTTCATGGCATGGAGGAAGAGGAAGCAGACTCATGAGAGTGGGGGCGTGGGGAGTGTAGGTTGTGAAACAATACGAGAAACCTCCAGAGCTAGCAAAGAAAGTTTTGTTTCTGGAATTTCGAATTCAAACTTTTTTCACAGTCAACATTTCTGTGACTAGAAGGTGAGATAAAAATCTATGTCATTCCACTGGTTTTCACCTTTGTTTTAAATTATCAGATTTTAAACAGAAATTATTAACAGTCTGATATTGTTTCCTTTTCTAAAATGTGGTTTAATTTTGTAAAGAGCCGAGTAAGACGGCAGAGCTGAATCATAGGAAGTGTCAGCAGGCAAGCTCTATACCCGTGATTACAAAACCATGGCCGAGTAACCTTTTTCATTCTCCTTGAAAAAAGTGTTTTTTAATCCTGTCTGTTTTTAGCTAGGGGAATTTCCTCTTCCTTTCTCCTATCAATATGGCTTC
The DNA here is from genome assembly GCF_910594005.1 of Cervus elaphus. Lineage (NCBI taxonomy): Eukaryota > Metazoa > Chordata > Mammalia > Artiodactyla > Cervidae > Cervus > Cervus elaphus. The sequence goes on along the minus strand of NC_057830.1, from coordinate 8,388,585 downwards.
TTTGATTTCACGTGAGAAAGTGTTTAATCGAGCTGAGAAAGTATGTGCCTTGAATTTGAATCTCACCTTCTTTTCCTTACTGAGTAGTACTGGGACAGTCACTTAACCTCTCTGAGCCTCAGTGGTCTTCCTCTAAATGCAGATAATAAGAGGAGGATATTTGACTAATTAGTGACTGCGTGACTAGCACTTTGACACTTTCACATTTGATTAATTATTAATATACAATTAATGATTGTGCCAGTTGCTCAGTTGTGTCTGACTCTTTGTGACCCCATGAACTGTAGCCCGCCAGGCCCCTCTGTCCATGGAGTTCTCTAGGCAAGAATACTTGAATGGGTGGCCATAGGTAGCCTTCTCCAGAGGACCACCCAGGGATCCAAACCATTGCAGACGGATTCTTTACTGTCTGAGCCACCAGGAAAGCCTAATTATTAGTGTACAATTAATGATTAATATATTATATATTATTAATCATTGTATATTTATCATTCATGCATTGCTGGTACTTAGTACATGCTGAAATCATGTTAATTCCTACCATCAAACAGGGTTGGATAATTTTTTCCCTATTGATAGTCACTGACTCACCAAAAAATGAAAAAAAAAAAATTATTTAATTCAAGGGAGAGAGTTGTGGGTGTTTTTGTTTTGGATCTTATTTTTAGACATTACAAATATGTTCCATCCACTGTATTTTGAAATTAAGAATGGGGAACATTATTTATATCTGAATCATATATTATAACAAATGAAAATATTACATGATGATCTCAGCTCTATATTATAGGCATTTAAAAGAAAAGAGAGGCACAGGGAGGAAGGGAGGGAGAGGGAAAAGGAAGAGAAGGGAATAAAGGAAAGGAGAAAGGAGTGGATGGGAGACGTGCAGAATTGACAGAGACATAAAAGGAATAGCAACAACAAGATTTACTGGGCTTAAGCACCAGTGTTTTTAGATAAATAGCTTTGGTTTTTCCCTGATTAACACTTGAGCTATCTATACTAAAATCATGCATTTCAGTGGGTTTCCCATTCATCTATCCATCCATCAACAGACAACTACTAAATCACCCTATGTGTTTAGCCCTGCACTAGGTGGTAGTGATGCTGGAGATCAAACCAACCTTATCTTCTAAGAGCTCACAGTTTTGTGGGAGAGATGTACAGGTAAACAAATGAACTAAGTGACTGACTCAGATTTGGGGTGGTGGGAAGGCTTCACAAAGGAGGTGATACATTACTGGGTCTTGAAGAAAATGCAATAATTTGTTAGGCAGATAAGATTGCTGGGTGGACAGAGATTAAGGTGTATTCTGGGCAGAGTAAAACTCTGGATAGCTTGTAGAGTAATCCAGTTCTGTCTGAACTGGGAACTGGTTTCTCTGAAACATAGCTCTGTGTGTTCATGGAGCCAGTATGGCAGGCGGTTAAGGTCAGGAATGATTCAGGCAGATAGACATGGGTTTAATCTTGATTTACTAGCTGTGTAACCTCGATTTACTTGATCTACTAGCTTTGGTCAAGCTGTTCATCCTTTCTGAAACCTAGCTTCCTCATATTTGAAAGGAGGATAAAACTGAGGAATGTTTTAGACTTAAAGTGAATTGACATAATACATGTAAAAGCTTTGCACATTGTTGGGCACACGGTAGACCTTCAAGTTGAAAACATTATTTTCATTTCAAAATACTGGATCTTTGGTGTATTAGAATCTTAGTGGCTCTCTGAGCAAGTTGGGTTGGGGATGCGAAGCAATGACCTTGTGATAAACAAACAAACCAACAACAACAACAACAAAAAAAACCCAAAATTTTTTTATATATGACTTTTAAACTGTCCTCTTGGAACTTCTTAGAAGCTTTTCTGAATCATAATAACTCAGGTATCAATTGAAATTAAATGTTTTTCTTTGGGTTGCCTCTCCCTTTATATTTTCTAAGGCTGGAATAAAGCCAAACCAAAGATAAGAGATTCACTGTCTTTGTTGTAGATTTGTTGTTGTTTAGTCACCAAGCTGTGTCTGACTCTTTGCCACCCCATGGACTCTGGAGTCTGCCAGGGTCCTCTATCCATGGGATTTCCCAACTAAGAATACTGGAGTGGGTTGCCATTTCCTTCACCAGGGGATCTTCCCAACCCAGGGATCGAACCTGTGTTTCCTGCATTGGCAGGCAGATTCTCTACCACTGAGCCACCATGGAAACCCTTGCTATAGATTACCTCTTACTAAAAAAACCATTAAACCGCTAGCTTCTGAGAGCAAAACTCTTTGGAAGGCTATCAACCACATCTTCAGTGCAAAGCTGCTTTTTATGCCTGTATTATTAATAGCATCATGCATGCCCAGTGGTGAGAATGCTGTAGACCTGCGTCAGCTCTCTTAGGACAGACACAGGATGTAGAGAGAGCAAGTGAAAACACAAGACTGAAATGTGAATGGATGGAAGTCATTTTCAACACAGACCAACTGGAAGTTAACTGTCTCTTCCATAGAACTACTATTAATGACTGGCGGTTGGAGTGTAATTCATATTAACTTGCATATCAAGTTGGAGAGTGACTCCAATTTATAATCACTCTTTCTCTGGGAACCCAATGACCTGCAACACCATGGCCAGATTTGTTCTTGATCTCCCTGTGCCCTTGGCCATAACTAATCCTAAGGCAGTTGTTTCCAGACTTGAGTGTCCCTCAGAACCTTCCTGTTAATGTGATTGCTGGGTCCCAAACCCCAGACTTTCTGGTCCAGTAGGTCTAGAGTGGGGCTTGAGAATTTGTACTTCAGCAAGTTCTCAAGTATGCTGCTGCTGCTGCTCTGGGAGCATGTGTTGAAAACTACTGACCTATGGAGTAGGCAACTGTAAGCTATCTTGGTATCCTTCCTTCCAATGCACTGGTCTCCTCTCAACCTTTTTTGTGTGTTTGCTGGCTGTTCTTTCTATCACACACAAATAAAACATTGGGTTGGTCAAAAAGTTCATTTGGGTTTTTCCATGGCATCTTATGGAAAACCCAAATGTACTTTTTGACCAACCCAATACTTTTAATGAATACTGTAGGGGAGTTTGTCTTTATCCTGAAGAGAGGAATCAAAGAGTGAAGGAGATGTGAAGATGTTCTCTGAATAACTGAAGCTTTGCTGTGTCAAAACAAGAATAGGACATGGATCTTATCAGGTTGCTTGTTTTCCTCAAACTAAGACATTTTCAACTATTTAAATTGTTTGAGAATGGGTAGCTTTTGCTTAAAGATAATAAATTGAACACACTCATTTATCCCTGCTCTCTCCTACAACACCAATAAAATGACAGTGACTGGACTTTTAACATAATGTATGGTCTCATAGATGCCAGGTACAGTGGGAAGCAAGATTATCTAGAAAATGCATGGTGGGGGGAATTCAGTGGGAATCAACATGTGGAACCTTTATACTCCAGTCTTCTTTTCATACTGAACTCCAAGGATCTGAACCTTCAAGTGAGTACCTTCTACACAGTAGTATAGTGTCGGGATTTAGAAGGCACTCAACAACTGGTAGCTGTTAACACAGAAAGATTGGGAAGGGAGGAGAGATTGTAGTGCAAGGAGCTCTACTGAGGGTGTCTAAGCTGAGTCTAAGTCAACAGTATGTACTGAACAGCTACTCAGCACCAAATAGCAAGCTGCAAGTTCTGATGATTCAGTAGAGAGTAAGATTCAGCGTGTCCATCCCTCAGTGAGCCAGATGGCAGGGTTGGGGGAAGGCGCAGCATGCACAGAGGCAGACGATAGTGAAACAGCATGCTGAGTTTGTGGAACTACAAGAGATTCAGTATTGTTGGCATGGAAAGTGTAGACACACAAGGAGTGTGGGAGGAGGAGAGGCCAAAGAGAAGCTATTGGGTTTATGTCACTCTCTTCGTTTGTGTGAATTCTCTCAAAAGCATATTCTTTTATATGCATGTGTTTTGGATTTTTGTAAATGTATCTATTCTGGTTTTCCCTTTATTTTTTTTTTCCCATCAAGGACAACGTTTTAAAGATCCATCAGTGTGCTGTAACAATCACACAAGCCATTCCTATGAACTCCTATCTGATATTTCATGGTATTTCATGCTGTCTCTACCTACTTTTATTTATTCAGTCTCTCAGGAGTGAGCATCACAATTATTTTCCATCCCTTCCCACTTGCTCCAAAAAAGAAATGCAACAATAAACATCCCCAGGCATGTCCTCTGATGAACCTTTGTGAGAATTCTTGTGCTTTATGCCCTGGAGGGAGATTGCTGGATATGTGTAGATATAATGGGAGTAAGTATTGTCAGTCTGTCTCTCAGGATGACCCACCATTAGGACATGATGGCCATTACATTCCTACATTGCTGCTAATTCACTTTTTTTGTTTTGCTTTGTTTTAATTTATTTGACTGTGCTGGGTCTTAGTTGCAGCATGCAGGGTTTTTGGTTGCAGCATGTGAACTCTTAGCTGTGACATGTGGGACCTAGTTCTCTGACCAGGGATCCAACCTGGGAGCCTTGCATTGGGAGTATGGAGTCTCAGCCACTGAATCACCAGGGAAGTCCTACTGCTAATTCAGTTTCATTTTTTTGTTTTTCTTTCATCAGCAAAAGTTTCCTTGTGCCTCTTTGGATTATTTTTATTATTATTGTGAGAACACTTACTATATAGGATCTACCTTCCTAACAAATCTTTAAGTATATAACCCTGATGCTGGGAAAGACTGAAGGCAGAAGGAGAAGGGGGTAACCGAGGATAAGATCGTTGGAGTGCGTCACTGAGTCAATGGACGTGAGTGTGAGCAAACTCCAGGAGTTAGTAAAGGGCTGGGAAGCCTGGCGGGCAGCAGTCCATGGGGTCGCCAGGAGGCAGACATGACTTGGTTGACTGAACAACAACAAGAAGAACGGCCGAACTGTTGACTGTGTTGTAGAGCAGAGCTCTAGAACTTATTCATCCTCTCAAGTGAAACTTTATCCCCATGGAGCAGCTCTTTGTTTTCCCCTCTCCCCAGCCTCTGGCAACCATCATTCTAGTGTCTGCTTCTGAGTCTGACCTTGTTTTTGGCCATACCGTGCAGCTTATGCAATCTTAGTTCCCCAGCCAGGGATTGAACTCACACCCTTGACAGTGAAAGCAAGGAGTCCTAACCACTGGGCCACCAGGGGATTCACCAAGTTTGACTATTTTAAATACCTCCTATAAGCAGAAACCTGTAGTATTTGTACTTCTGTGATTGGCTTATTTCACTTAGCATGCTGTATTCCAGGTTCGTCCATGTTACCATATGTGGCAGGATTTCCTTCTTTTGTTAATGCTGAGTAATATTTTACTGTATGTTTATGCCATGTTTTCCTTACCTGTTCACGTGTCAATGGATGTTTTGGTTGTTTCCATGTCTTAGTTTTTGTGAATAATGTTGCCTTGAACATGGGAGTGCAGATGATTCTCCCAGATCCTGATTTCAATTCTTTTGGGTATAAACCCAGAAGTGGGATTCCTGGATCATATGCTAGTTTATATTTTTAATTTTTTGAGGGGCCTCCATCTTGATTTTCATAGTGGCTGCACCATTTTACATTCCAACTAACAATGTAGAGTTCCAATTTCTGCACATCCTCACCAACAAAGTTTTTAACACAGTGGGTTTTTTGTTGTTGTTGTTGTTTTAATAATTTTTTTTAGTGCAAAATGTTTGTAATTTTTCTTAGGTTCAAAATGTCATTTGTATTTCTTTGATTGCTGATGATTTTGAACATCTCTTTATAAGCTTGTTAGCTTTTGAGGCTTCCTCTTCTGTAAATTGACTCTTTGTATCCTGTTACCTTATTTCTCATGGGGCAGCTTTCTGTTTCTTGTTGATTTGCATGATTTTGTGATATATTTTACATCTGAATCTCTTGTTGGCTGCTTATCTTACAGCTGAAGCGTTCCCTTCAATTGCAAATCCAGCCTCAAGATGTAGCCACAGAGTCTCAGAAACAGAAAAACGACCATAGGACTTGAGGCAGAATAAACTGGCAGTGATCCCTTTGGGTGACATATACTTTCTTATGTCCCCAAGGACCACTGGGATTATCTTGTCATTAAATTTCCAAAAATCAGATGTGCCCCTTCATTAGTTCCTTCAGTTATAGCCATGACATACTGTTATTATTATATTACTTTTATTATGCTGATGAAAAATATTTCCCTGCTGAAAAATTGTGAAATGCTCAAACTAATAATACAATTATTAAAACCCACGCACAACTCTGCCACCTAGAAATGACTACAGTTAATCTTTTAGAATGTGTTCCAGTCCTTTAAACTGAATGGCTGAGAAGATGTACACCATTATGATAAATGAACCTCCCCCTTCCACCCCAGGGCTCTATATTAATCTCTCTTGTAGAACTTTGTGCATTTTAGTATAGTTGTTTGTTCAGGGATTATTAGAACAGGAGTCAGTTGACTTATGTTTGAGTTCCATCTGGGATTTGCCAAAGCTTCTTTAAAAAAAAAAAATATTAAGGAAGACCTTGAAAAGCATGCTGAGGGCTTGGACTTTCTTTTGTAAGTAATTGGGAACCATTAATGGAGTTGAGGTGGTGAATCATCCAATACAGTTCTGGTAAAGAAAGTTTTTCCTGGAAGCAATGATACATGAAGGTAAGTGAATAAAAGTTACATTTATCAAGGACCAGGTACTGTGCTAAAGGTAAAATCTGTGGTATTTCACTAGATTCTTTTAGTGCTATAGCATTGGGTTGATCACCCTCAAGTGAGAGGTAAGAAGTTTGAAGTTCAGTGGAGTTAAGGCGTGTACTCCCAAAGAAATGGCAATGCCAAAGAATACTCAAACTACTGCACAATTGCACTCTTCTCGCATGCTAGTAAAGTAATGCTCAAAATTCTCCAAGCCAGGCTTCAACAATACGTGAACCATGAACTTCCGGATATTAAAGCTGGACTTAGAAAAGGCCGAGAAACCAGAGATCAAATTGCCAACATCCGCTGGATCATCGAAAAGCAAGAAAGTTCCAGAAAAACATCTACTTCTGCTTTATTGACTATGCTCAAATCTTTGACTGTGTGGATCACAACAAACTGTGGAAAATTCTTCAAGAGATGGGAATACCAGACCACCTGACCTACCTCTTGAGAAATCTGTATGCAGGTCAGGAAGCAGCAGTTAGAACTGGACATGGAACAACAGACTGGTTCCAAATAGGAAACGGAGTATGTCAAGGCTGTATATTGTCATCCTGCTTATTTAACTTATATGCAAAGTACATCATGAGAAACCCTGGACTGGATGAAGCACAAGCTGGAATCAAGATTGCTGGGAGAAATATCAATAATCTCAGATATACAGATGACACCATCCTTACGGTAGAAAGCGAAGAACAAAAGAGCCCCTTGATAAAAGTGAAAGAGGAGAGTGAAAAAGTTGGCTTAAAACTCAACGTTCAGGAAACTAAGATCATGGCATCTGGTCCCATCAGTTCATGGCAAATAGATGGTGAAACAGTAGAAACAATGACAGACTTTATTTTGGGGGGCTCCCAAATCACTGCTGATGCTGAGTGCAGCCATGAAATTAAAAGATGCTTGCTCCTTGGGAGAAAAGTTGTGACCAACCTAGACAGCATATAAAAAGCAGACACATTATTTTGCCAACAAAGTTCTGTCTAATCAGAGCTATGGCTTTTCCTATAATCATGTATGGATGTGAGAGTAGGGCTGTAAAGAAAGCTGAGCACTGAATAATTGATGCTTTTGAACTGTGGTGTTGGAGAAGACTCTTGAGGTTCTTTGGACAGCAAGGAGATCCAACCAGTCCATCCTAAAGGAAATCAGTCCTGAATATTCATTGGAAGGACTGATGCTGAAGCTGAAACTCCAATACTTTGGCCACCCGATGTGAAGTACTGACTCATTGAAAAGACCCTGATGCTGGGAAACATTGAGGGCGGGAGGAAAAGGAGATGACAGAGGATGAGATGGTTGGATGGCATCACTGACTCAATGGACATGAGTTTGAGTAAACTCTGGGAGTTGGTGATGGACAGGGAGGCCTGGCGTGCTGCAGTCCACGGGGTCGCAAAGAGCTGGATACGGCTGAGAGACTGAACTGAACTGAGCCGTGTACTCAGGGACACGCAGCTACTGTGGGATTAGGGAGTTCAATCCAGCACGTTCGTTTAGCTGGTTTCTTTCCACGCACAGGTGATGGTATGATAGGTACTTCAGCAGTCTAGGCGGGATCAATTTCCATTTAATAATGAGAAGTTCAAGCACCTAGCAAGCTACTTTCTTAGAGCAGCGACTTTGTTATTTGCTGACTGTCCCCAGGGGTTTTTCTCTGTGACTCACACAGCAGGGGAATCCTGAGGGAAGCTCAGCTTTTACTTCTTGAATTTCAGAGTCCCAACAAACTCTGTAGTGATTGCAGATAGAGATCTGAGTACTTGCCAACAAAGAGACTGAAGCAGGGATCTTGGGTAAGTCCCTTGTCTCTGGACCTCAGTTTTCTTAACCACAAAGGATTAAACGATCTCTGAGGTTTTCTTTCATTTTAACACTCAAGGATCTCTCTTGGTGCATAATGTAGTGCTGAGTTCTATGTGAAGCTTAGTAATGGTGATTAGTGGGAACTAAACCAACAAAATCTAATTACACAAACTAGCTAAAAATAGACTGTAGGCAGGGAATAAAAGATATGTGTTCTCAACATTGTTAATCTGCGATACTCCAATATAATAGGAAAAGTTTATTAAAGATGTGTGTTCTTAGTTCATGTGGGAGGAACTGTATGTTCATTCTTACAGTCTGTCACTAGTGCCTTTTATATTGGTGGCGAGATAGTTTTGTTGAAGGAAAGAATGAGCCAGGAAGAGACAAAGGCTGTTTGTCCCCTAATATCTGTCCCCCACCGTCATCAATAATACAGGGTCTAAAAGTCACTTGAAAGCAGTAACCCGGGACAAAAACCTCATTTCCCAGACTTCCCTGTAGTTAATGTGACCGTGTTATTCAATTCTGACTGACAGGGTATAAATGGAATTAGTGTGGACATTTTTTCAGGAAATGCTTTTAAAGGCAGGTGCGTGATTTTCTCCTCCCGACTGTCATGGAGTCTGTGGGTATGTCATTTAGCTTACTGATACGTTGCAGTGAGTGTGTACTGAGGCCCAAGGCCTAGAGGAAGATGACTCATCCACCGTCTTGGACCTATTTGGTTCTGATCAGTTTGTGTCATGTCCTCGGGCTATGTCATTCTTTTTAAAGGTTGTGCCCTGTCCCCTCTCCTCTGGTTTTAGTTCCAAACCATTTATCTCATAGGATATATGATTGCCAGGAGAAATATCAACAACCTCAGAGGTGCAGATGATACCACACTAATGGCAGAAAGCAAAGAGGAACTGAAGAGCCTCTTGATGAGGCTGAAAGAGGAGAGTAAAAAAAACTAGCTTGAGACTCAACATTAAAGAGAAAAAAAAAAAGACCATGGCATCCAGTCCCATCACTTCATGGCAAACAGAAGGGGGAAAAGTGGAAACAGTGGCAGATTTTATTTTCTTGGCCTACAAAATCACTGCTGACAGTGGCCTCAGCCATGAAATTAAAAGACACTTGTTCCTTGGAAGGAAAGCTATGAAAAGCCTAGGCAGCATATTAAGAAGCAGAGGCGTCACTTTCCTAATAAAGGTCTGTATTGTCAAAGCTATGGTTTTTCCAGGAATCATGTATGGATGTAAGAGTGGGACCATAAAGAAGACTGAGTCCCAAAGACTTGATGCTTTCAAACTGAGGTGCTGGAGAAGACTCTTGAGAGCCCCTTGGACATGCAAGGAAATCAAACCAGTCAATCCTAAATGAAATCAATCCTGAATGTTCATTGGAAGTACTGATGGTGAGGCTGAAACTCCAGTACTTTGGCTAGCTGATGCGAAGAGCAGACTCATTTGAAAAGACCCTGATGCTGGGAAAGAATGAAGGCAAAAGGAGAAAAGAGCAGCAGAGGACGAGATGGTTAGATAGCATTATCGATTCAATGGGCGTGAGTCTGAGCAAGCTCCGGGAGGTGGTGAGGGACACCAGAGCCTGAAGTGCTGCAATCCATAGGGTCTCACAGAGTTGGACATGACTTAGCAACCGAACATCAACAGTGTTTGCCACTGATTTAACAAACACATTTGTCATATATTAAATTCATATGTATACAGAAACATTAGAAGCATAATGACAAGAAACTTCACAAATATGATTTAAAAATAAGTATCCACAGATCCAGTATGTTCATCAAATCCTAAGGTGGAAAAACACAGAGAAAACCACACAAAGGAGCATATTAATTAAATTTCTGAAAACAAAAGATACAGAGAAAATCTTAAAAACACCCAAAAAAGTTTGATTAATTGGATAAATATATTAATACAATTTCTCATGAAAGACTATGCATGTCAGAAGAATAGAAAAAAATTTTTAAGGTGTTTAAAGAAAAAAAACAAACTGTAAAGCTAGATTTACATATCTGAGAAAATATTCTTCAATATTGAAAGGAAAATAAAGACTTTTTCAGGAAAAAAAACAGTAAATTTTTGGCTAACAAATCTGGATTACAAGAAGTATTAAAAACAAAGTTCTTCACATGAAAGGAATATGATGAAAATTTGGATCTACAGAGAGAAATAAAAAGCTGCAGAAATGGTATATATAAAATAATTTTTATTTAAATATATTAAAGTTATAAAAATATGGATTAATGAAAGCAAAATCAAACCAATATATTGTGGATTTTAATCTATGTACAAATAAGGTTTACCATAAAATAGCACAAAGTACTTGAAGAGGTGAATGGAAGAATACTATTACAAGGTTTTTAATTTGTATGTGAAATAGCATATATATTGAAGATAGATTGCAATAAGTTAGAGATGCATACTGCGAACTTAGTGAACAAACAGCAAAATATTGTTAAACAAAGAAGTATTGCTTGTAAGCCAATAGTGGAATTAAAACAGAATGATAAAACATATTCAAAAATAACCAAAAGAAGACAGGGAAAGAGAAAAGAGGGAACAAAGAACATTTAGGACAGATTCAAAACAAACAAGAAGGTAAATTTATCTAAACATATTATTAATTATATTGAATATAAATGATAAACATTCCCATGAAAAGGCAGAAGTTACTCAGACTGGATGAAAATGCAGGACCCACTGTGTACTGACTATAAGGAAATCACTTTAACCATAAAAGCACGGATAAGTTAAAATTCAAAGTATTGAAAAAAGACATAAACGTTTTTTAAAAGATGTACACGTACTAATTATAAGAAAGAAAAACGGCTATGTTAATACCAGACAAAGTACAGTTCAAAATAAGAAATATTATCAGGACTAACAGGGGATGTTTTATAGGAATATGAAGGTAACTCATCAAGAAGTCATAATCCTAAACAGTACCAGATTAACATAGCCTTAAAATATAATGGACAAAATTGAAAGAAGAATTATTTTAAGGGGGAGAAGTAGTAATATCTGTGTGGCATGTGGGGTCTTAGATCTCAGATGAGGGATCGAACCCATGCCCCCTGCATTGGAATGTGGCATCATAACCTCTGGGCTGCCAGGGAAATTCATGAAAGAAGAATTAGATAAATCCACAATTATATTTGGAGACTTTACCATTGTGCTGCACTCAATACGCCAACAAATTTGGAAAACTCAGCAGTGGTCACACGACTGGAAATGGTGAATTTTCATTCAATCCCTAAGAAAGACAATGCCAAAGAATGTTCAAACTACCACACAACTCCACTCATCTCACACGCTAGCAAAGTAATGCTAAAAATTCTCCAAGCCAGGCTTCAACAGTACATGAACCATGAACTTCCAGATGTTCAAGCTGGATTTAGAAAAGGCAGAGGAGCCAGAGATCAAATTCCCAACATCCGTTGGATCATTGAAAAAGCAAGAGAGTTCCAGAAAAACATCTACTTCTGCTTTGTTGACTATGCCAAAGTCTTTGACTGTGTGGATCACAACAAACTATGGAAAATTCTTCAAGAGATGGGAATACTAGACCACCTGACCTGCCTCCTGAGAAATCTGTATGCAGGTCAGGAAGCAACAGTTAGAACCAGACATGGAAAATCAAACTGGTTTCAAATTGGGAAAGGAGTGTATCAAGGCTATATATTGTCACCCTGCTTATTTAACTTATATACAGAGTATATTATGCGAAATGCTGGGCTGGGTGAAGCACAAGCTGGAATCAAGATTTCTGGGAGAAATATCGAGAACCTCAGATAGGCAGATGACACCACCCTTATGGCAGAAAGGGAAGAAGAACTGGAGAGCCTCTTGATGAAAGTGAAAGAGGAGAGTGAAAAAAGTAGGCTTAAAACTCAACATTCAGAAAACTAAGATCATGGCATCCAGTCCCATCACTTCATGGCAAATAGAGGGGGAAACAATGGAAACAGTGAGAGACTTTATTTTTTTGGGTTCCAAAATCACTGCAGATGCTGACTGCAGCCATGAAATTAAAAGATGCTTGCTTCTTGAAAGAAAAGTTATGACTAACCTAGACTGCATATTAAAAAGCAGAGACATTACTTTGCTGACAAAGGTCCATCTAGTCAAAGCTATGGTTTTTCCAGTAGTCGTGTATGGATGTGAGATTTGGACTATAAAGAAAGCTGAGCACCAAAGAACTGATGCTTTTGACCTGTGGTGTTGGAGAAGACTCTTGAGAGTCCCTTGAACTGCAAGGAGATCAAACCAATCAATCCTAAAGGAAATTAGTCCTGAATATTCATTGGGAGGACTGATGCTGAAGCTGAAGCTCCAATACTTTGGCCACCTGATGCAAAGAACTGATAGAAATTAGACAGAAAGTTGCTAAAGATACAGAATAACTGAACAACATCAATAAAACTGACTTATAAATAACATTTATAGATGTATGACATTCTATAAATGACATTTATAGAACACTCTACCCACAACAGCAGAATTTACATTCTTTTCAAGAATTTACGGCACATTTACCAAGATAGTCTTGTCTGTACGCTGAATCATGAAACAGTTCTCAATAAAACTGAAAGGACTGAAGTTGTGCAGGGTATATTAATTGATGATAGAAGAACTAAGTTAGAAATCAGTAACAAAATGGTAAGTCCTGAATATTTGGGAATTAAACAATATACTTCTAAATAATCCATAGTTCCAAAAAGATAATACCAACTGAACTTAAGAAAAGCATTTGAACTAGAAAGTAGAAGGAAGTTCTACCTTTAAATACTTACATTAGAAAATTTAAAAGATTAAAAATTAATGACCTGATATTTTACCCCTAAGTACTGTGTCAGTTATTTCTCACAAATTATCATAAGTTGTGTTCATTGTCATAAGTTGTGTTCCATTTAAAAATGTTTTCTAGCTTCCCTTATGTTGTTAGAACAATGTTGCATGCTGTGGAAGTGACAGAGATCAGGCCACCTTCAAGACCTAAACCACAAAGGGTTGGTTGTCTTTACCTCCTTTAATTCTTTAGTGTGACCCCTACAAAAAAGTCACATGATTCCTGGAGGACAATTAAATCTGCTGCAGACTCAACCCAGATAGAACTCCAGTTGCAGCTGTTATGCAAGACATGGTGTCTTTAATAGGGTAGTTAATAGAGTCTTAAATACATGACATGTAGCCACTTGTATGAAAAATATGTTCTTTCCACCTCTAACAGAAAAGGGAGGAACATACAATCTGTATTTACTTAGAGCATGTGACAACCTACATTAGTCATGCCCCAGGGTTATATTAACTTTCTTTCCCTCTGTCATAATATATTCTGAGGAAACATAAACTGTCTGAACATTAGGAAGAATATCACACTTATATTCATGACTTTGTGATTATTGGACCATATATGGAAGGACTGAGGTACATTAGACGTGTTGATAAGACATACACACTCTTCCTAGGGGGTAAGAGATAAACCCTCTGAAGACTCGTTTTGAATGAGCAGTGATTCCTTTTGACAGGAGTAGACACATAAGTCAGGTGTGGCCTTGCATTTCTTGCCTGTAGAGCCCTACCTAATATCGTCACGGTCTGGGATCTTAATAGACTATACTGTTCACTGCCAGAGGATCCCACATGACATTGTGTCAGACAAGGGGATCCATTTTATTTTTAGTTGATTAATTAACACCTTCACTGTGTCACGAAGATTGTTTTGTTGTGGTATACAGGCTTTCGAGTTGTGGCTTGCGGACTCAGTAGTTGCAGTACTAGGGCGTAGTTGCACTGTGGCATGCGGGATTTTAGTTCACCAACCAGGGATCAAACGCATATCCCCAGCATTGCAAGCTGGATTCTCAACCACTGGATCACCAGGGAAGTCCGGGGGACACACTTTATAGTGAAGGAGGCACTGGAGATTCACTTATCATATCATGTTCCACTCCGTCCAGATGCTGCCAATCTAATAGAGTGATGGAATGGTTTGCTGAAGACACAGCTGAGGCATTAGTGTGAAAAGAATGTGTCATCTTCCAGGACGCAGTGTTTACTCTAGACGGATGATCTTTGTATGTCACTATGCCCTCAAAAGATAGAATATATAACTAAGGGGGATGACAGTGGGAGTATCCTTACTTGGGGAACTTATGGACCCCTTACAGAAAATCTGAATTCTGAGTGTTCAGAGGTCTCAGTTAACAAAAGGGAGAACTTTCAAGGGAACATGGAGAAAGACCATAGAAATATAGTTTATTACTGTTTCCAGGGTGCTTTGGGCTCCTTGTCCCAAGAGAGCATCATTCAAGAAGTGGAGTCACCATCCTGAAAAGAGGTAATTATTTCTGATCATAAGGAGGAGAAAGTGCTTAGTAATGACAAGAAGGAATGTTTGGTCTCCGGGTGATCCACTTTGGCCATCTTTTGGTGTTCCTCTACCCCATGTTGATAGTAAATGGATGACAGCATCAGTCACAGTCTAAGGTGGGCAGGTGACCATGGCCTCAGACTTCTCCCCAATGAATGAGTCATGCCGCTATGTTCCAGCTGAGAATGAGGGGAAATCTAGAATGCATAGTGGCATAGGGAATGGCTATGACTTAAAACCCCAAGACAAATTGTAGTATGGCTGGGAGTATAGTTTCTCCATAAAACTTTTAGAATCCTGAAGGAATGTTTCCAGAACTAACATGAAGTGGGTCCAAGCAACACAGGTAGCAGACTCTAGTGGATGCTGTAATATGCTGCCCTGGTGATCATAGAGGCAACATCCTAGCCCTGGAAAGAGAACACATAACCTTGTTTGTCCCATTGCTAATTTGAGTCTATGTTACATTAGCCAAACCTATAGCCTATCTATCTAGCGCAGCCATGAAGCAGGTAAGACGGCTGTCATGTTGGGACACCTAGGGTTGTTTATAGGAGATCAGATGGCAAGGCTAGTGCTTTGCCACTCTAAGTGAAACTCTGCCTGGAGAGTCATAACTTCTCTGTCTCCCCAGTTACGTGTCTCAGCAGACGCATTCCTGTGGCTCCGGGCTTGCCCCGCTGTTTTCGCTTAGTGCTTTGGCAGATATAACTCATGGTGGAGAAGAAGATGGAAAAGAGCACACGGAGATGTTTCCCTAAAGCTTTCAGGTTTCAGTTCAAAAACCATCATTCTTTGTTTTTTCTCCTTTTTGAGAACGTTTGAAATAATCTCTTAATCAGTTAATTCAGAATTGAATTGCTTTGCGAGTGTGTGACTCACTTACATAATTTCACATCATTAAATGCCTCTTCAGAAATGCAAAGCTCTTCATTATCCCCTCTGCTAGAAAGGGGGGACCCATGGCAAGAAATTCCAGGGATGCCTCTATTTCTGACTCCTCACCTGTTCTTCTAGGGTCCTGAGTGCAAAGAAGGCCATTATTTGAATAAGTCACATCAAGCCAGGGTCAAACGTTTTTCACTTGTCAGATGGGACACTTAGTCTCAGGGCAAAAGTTACCGTTGACAGTCACACAGAAGAGTGGAGTGAATTGACCAAGATTACACAGTGTATGACAGAGATGTGTCTTGAGCAGAAGTCTCTTGAGACAAAGTTCAGTGCTCCCCCTCAGATTCCTTCCAGGAGGCTGCCCATAGTTGAGAGTCACTTGACTGGAGCGAAGGGTGTTTGGATGAAGGCAAACGTGGGATGATGCTGCCCTTGCGGGGGGGAGCTTCAAAGCAGAGCTTGAGATGGCCCAGAGTTGGACTTGAACAAACCAAAGGTTAGAACCTTCAAATAAGAAGCAGAGAAGTGCCTTAAAAGGGTCCATGTTCTTTAGGCAAGCAACTCTCTCCTTGGGATTCATCTGAAGGTGAGCTTAATGGGTATGAGCAGCTGTATCCACAAAAACAGCCAGGGTAGAATTGCTTATAGCATTGATGTGATGGGAACAGCCTAAATATTCGGCAGTAGGCAAGTGTTGAAATAAAGCATGGTACAATTGCATAGTGGAATATTGTGTGCCCAACAGAAATGATGATGGGTTGTTCTTAATTTTTGGCTCATGGACCCTTTCGAGTCTCCAGGAACCATAGATCTTCTCCCCATAAAAAGCCATATATGCACATACACATAAACCTCAACTTTCAGTTTTAGAAATCTTCCCAATTTCTATGTGACACTATGTTAAGTATCCTTATGTTAGATGTATTTTTGTGCACAACATAAGTTTTCCATGAAGAAAACAGTTGATAATAGCATGTGTGATATAACAAAATTTTATAAGAAAAGTGTAAATATCCTTCCAGTCATGCAGAAAAACATCTGAAAGTTGGCCGTTGTGCAAATAGAGTACACAGGATAGAGCTCACAGCTCCGAGGACTCTGGAGGAAGCCCAGTATGTGGCCACTGTGCCCTGGGGCCCCGTCTTCTGTTGAGGTAGATCCAGGGGCCTGGGCTTCCCAGGTGGTTCAGTAGTAAAGAATTTGCCTGCAATGCAGGAGACCCGGGTTCGATCCCTGGGTCAGAAAGGTCCCCTGCAGGAGGACATAGCAACCCAATCCAGTATTCTTGCCTGGAGAACCCCATGAACAGAGGAGTCTGGCAAGCTACAGTCTCTGGGGTCACAAAATAGTCAGACCCGACTGAGCAACTGATCACACATGCACACACTCTACGGGCCTGGCACTGCCTGATCTGAGGGGCCTTATCCCTGCTCTTGCAGGGAGTGCACACCTGAATATTTGCACGATCACCATCACTTCTTCCTCCAGGTGCCATTTCTTGAGAAACTGCAGGGATCTCCTGAAAGTATGACATTGAGTCCCCAGTGTCAGACCTTGGGAAATGGAGACACATACAAGGTGGAGAGACAAAGATGGAAGGGGAGCCAGGGTCCATGTGAAGGAAAGATGAGTGAAAGAGTCTAGGCATCTAACCGGGAGAAGAGATGACTAAGAATGATCAAGGTCAGTGTCTTCATGCGTTTGGAGACTAGCCCAGGGAAGAGGAGATACAGTTTTTGTACAGTAATTCAAACCGATGTATATTATGCACAGTGGCCTAGACTTTGTGTTAAAAGCAGGAGAAATTGGTGATGAAGTTTCTGTTATGTAATAGGGCAAGGTAGAGGGTTTAACAAGCATTCCAATATGGTCTGCTGTATGCTGTATGGTAAAGATACGTCAGCATATGTGAAAAGGAAAACAAAGGGACAGTTGAACGACTCTACCTGGGGAGGTGGTAGTGGATTTGAAGGATGAACAGAGCTTTTCCAGGTTTAGAAATATGAATTCCAGACAGGAAAAACAACGTATACCATGGCCAGAGGCGTGATAAGTGGATTATGTAGAGGAAAGAGGAGGGCGGGAAGGCTAGAGGTTTAGGTGGCTTCCAAAGAGTGAAGAACCTCAAATTCTGTGTTGTGGGAGCCACAGAAATATCACCTCTCCCTCACCTGCCTATGGATCCAGGTCCAATGATGGCAGGTCCGAATTGCGGTGGGAAAGAAGGACTCTCCATCAGGCAGACGCTGGTCAGCCCCTTTTTGGACATGGATCAAAGAGTGACAACTATTGGATGGGGCGCTGGACAGGACTTTATGATCCTATCCACCCCAAAGAGTGACCCCAGCCTCAGCTTTTCAGGGAGGTATATTTACATGTCTCCCTCTGTGAAAAACATGTCTTTTCACATATCTTTCACAAAGGTATCACTTGTTTTTGCTTTCTAACTCAGGAAACTTTTTATCATCTTAATAGCTGGGTACCAGAATTCATCTACGAAGTGATCATTCTTACTTGGAAAGCTCACCTGTCAGGTTACTGAGTGCCAGGTAAGACTCCAAGGGAGTTGGTAAGAATGCAAGCAAAACAAACAACTAGCTAAGCTGTCCAATTTGGGAACACGAGGAGTTCATAGATCTGTCTCTGTATCAGTGAGGAAGAGGAGAAGTGCGGGGCTTATAAGGGAGTGGGGGAGGAGGGATTAGAGAGATGGGCTGTGACCGAGGACCGCACGGAGTAAGGCCAGAGCCACTGTGTATAGATTCTGCAGGTTGCAGTGGCTCAAGGTGGCTGGCTGAGGAGCCAGCTTAGAGCTGCAACGAAACCACTGCTTCCCTCTCCAGGTCCCGTGGTCTGTGAGCACGTGGAGGGAGTGCCTCTATGACTCCGAGGTGACCCTGGGAAAAACATCCTGCGGGAATTCCCTGGTGGCAGGGTGGCCAACAGAGTTTCACAAGGGAGATCTTCAATGTTGGGTTTGAAGCTGTTGGTAGGTAACCCTTTCCTATCTCTATGTAAATCTTCAAGTAATTATCCTATGCTTATCAGCTCTTTGTGCAAGATGCCACGCATGTGTGAATGTGTGTAGACAATTGAAGAAGGGGTAGATTTCTTGCCTGGTTTGTAGTCACATGGTATAAACAGCACTTGAAGAATCAGGGATCAGATTTGGAGACCTCAGAATGCAATCTGTTGCTGGAAATCCATAGAAATCTCAAAGGCTTTGCTTTTCTGTTGAGCATGAAGTTAATGATTGGAGCCAGTTTATCTGGATTTTAAAGGGCAGGAGGAAGCAAGGGACATCGGGATTATATTTATAGTTTCGGTGCCTCCAGCAAGATGTCATTGATACATTTATTTTATGACTGTCTGTCTCTTTCTCAGGCAAGCTGCTATTGTATCATGGGTAGTTTACACAAATCATGGCAATTTTAAGGAAGCTGTTTAGAACACCTCTTACATGAGCAAATGGAGATTCTTATGTCCAGGATCCGAAGGAAGATAGTTCATTTACACACTAGATCTTCTGAAATGTATTTTTATAGACAATAACTGGATGAACTAGCTGAATGCAACACAAGGTATGGAAGGGTAAGCAGTTACTTGTCCTGAGTTCAAGACCCAGCTCACGTGTTACGTCACTGTGTGAGTATGGGTACCCCCAAACTCTCTGATACGTAATTGTTCCACGAGCCTGAAGTGTTAAGGATAAATGGTGCTTCACTACAACGTGGAAGCCTAAAAGACTTCTAACAATATGTATGACATTGTCCTACTCCTCTTTTTAAGTTGACTCCTTCCCAGAGGGTCCTCATGTTGCCTATCTTTGCTTTGCTGTCTTTTAGTCCCAGCTTCTCCCCCTCCTTTTTTGTATGTCTTGGGTGAACATTTATTTTCATCTCATTCAGGGTTCCTTAACCTCTACACTCCTGAGCTCATGGGTTCAGTGATCGTTTGCTGCAGGCAGGGGCTGGGCTGTCCTGGGCTTTGTGAGGTACCCAGCAGCAGCATCTCTGTTTCCTGCTCACCGGATACCAGTGTGCTATCCTCCCGGCTGAGATGGATGGACGTATCTCCAGACATGTGCCCATATCCCTCCAGGAGCCAAACCATACACCCTCTCCTCCAGTTTGGTGAGTATCCAAGTTTGATGACTATTAAATTATTCTTGCCAGTGAGAGGTAGAAATTGAGGATTCTTCCTGGTTTCCATTCCCCTTCCCTCTCTCTCTCTCTCTCTCTCACACACACACACACAAGCACACATACACACACATCATTGACGCTCATCTTCATCCTTTCATGTTAATACAGATATTATTTCTCTAAGGTAGCTCAGTCAGTGGCACGTAGGTATTTCCCACTGTGGGAGCACTCCCATCATGGGAAGAGGACTTGGTGAGGATGGAGGGCAGTCTTTCCTCTCTGGGTTCATCCTCTGATTTCCAGGGTGGGTGGAGACACCTGCACTGCTAAAGCTCCGTGATCAATACTTGAAGCTGAGGCCCAACATGACTTCACAATTTGTTCCAGAAAATTTTTGCCCAGAAAGACAAACCAGAAAGTAACTTCATTCTGAACCTCAGGCAACTCATTAAAAAAAAATTTGTCCTTCTCAGGATGATTGATACTTACCTGGGCAAATATCACCTTTCTCAGGACAATAAATTGCTCAACCAGGCAAACCGTCTTGTTCATCAAACAACTGTTTACTCATGAACACACCCTTCAGGACTCTAACCTTTCTACTCCTAAGCTATTAGAACAAAGACCTTCCTGAAACACTTAAGTTCAGAACACAGGACTCTCTAATAATGTCACCCGTGACCTCCCCTTTCTGAGACACAAAAAACCTCTCTGGGTGGTGTTCTCCCTTATGTGACAGTAAAAACTCAACTTTGCCTGCTAAGTGAAGTCCTCTTTGGGGAACTGGCAGTCCCCTAGAGCCTGTCTACTTTTAAAGGAGGGGTTGCCATCATAAGTGTGGATCCAGTGATGCTTATCAAAAGACCAGGAAGAAATTTTGAAACAGCAGATTGTCTGCATCTTTGCCCAGATAGATTCCTAGTTATGGTGGCCCCACATTGCACTCTATAAGCAGAAAGGAAGCAACGAGTGGATTTAGGATTCTCCTGCCCACAAAGGGTGAGTTTAAGCAGAGTAGAGAGCAGGGTCGTGAGTTTCATAAGCAGAGAAAATATGAAAAGCATAGGAACACACATACACAAACACACAACACACACGCACACTCACACATGCATACATACTTTGAAATGATGGAATATTTCACTTTTATTACTTTGCCATATTTAACATGTGTTTCTTAGTGAAGATGTCTTTCTGTTTATAGCAAGCAGAATACTTGCTGCTATAATTTTAGATGAAATTATATGTGAATATAATTCTCTCCTAGCATATACTGGGATGCCCAGGATCTTGGCTTCAAAAACTACTGCAGAGTTGGGAGTGTATCATTTGTAGAAAGTGTTAATTAATATGAAGTGTGAATGAAAAGGATTGTGATTACTTCTCCTTTTTTCCCCTTTGCATTTCTTTAAACATTTCAAGCTTACTAGAAAATGCACTTATTAGTGAGGTGGAATGGGTAACCTATGGGGCATATGACAGGATACAGTAACCAGCACTAAAATAAGTCACACTGCTAATACTCAGAGAGATGGATGGATATAAAAACTGAGGATATCCTTGACCAAGCAGGTCACTATAAAGATGAACTTTCTAGGTTTGGCTTCATCTCTGGTTGTTGCAGTTGTTGTTTAGTCGCTAAGTCATACGACTTTAGTCTCTAAGTCAAGTCTTTGCAACCCTATGGACTATAGCCCTCCATGCTCCTCTGTCCATGGGATTTCCCAGATAATAATGCTAGTCGGTTGCCATTTCCTTCTCCAGGGGACCTTCCTGGCTTTACCTCTACTACTTACTAGCTGTGAAACCATGAGCAGAATGCTTTACTTTTTAGCTGTAGTTTATTCACCTGCTAAGGTGAGAAATCTGTACCTGCCCAATGAGCCTCGTGAGTTTGCTGTAAACACCAAAAGAGATACTGCGTATAAACATATTTAGGAACCAGTTCAAATCCATTTTATTATGAGAATACCTCTTAATTTTTCAAATTGATATTAACATCGGTTAGCATAAACTCCCTGGAGAAGGAAATGTCAACCCATTCCAGGATTCTTGCCTGGGAAATCCCATGGACAGAGGAGCCTGGCGGGCTTACAGTGCATGGGGTCACGAAGAGTTGGACACAGTGCAGCGACTAAACACCACCACCACCACCACCAAAATAAACTCCCACACCTGATGTGAGTTCTAGAGCTATTCTGTTCAACGGGATTGCTCCAGGCAGACACAGGCCTTTGGGGATCTCCATCTTAGAGTGCTGTGGCCTGGCTGGAGACCCCAGCTTGCAGCCTCGTTCCCCTACTGCTGTGCAGGCTCTGGCCGCACCCACCAAGAGAATCTCTAGGTGGGATGCGGAGGATTGCTTGCATCACCATCCCTCAGCCTAGCCTGTAATCCATAAATTGGATTTTCTAGGGTGGAGCCTATGGGTTTCCCTGGTGGCTCAGCCGGTAAAGAACCTGCCTGCAATGCGGGAGACCTGGGTTCGATCCCTGGGTCAGGAAGATGCCCTGGAGAAGGTAACGGCAACCCACTCCAGTATTCTTGCCTGGAGAGTTCCATGGACAGATGAGCCCGGAGGGCTATAGTGCATAGGGTTGCAGAGAGTCGGACACGACTGAGCAAGCAGGGCATTCACTTTCAGGGTGGAATCAGAGGAATGGGAGGAATGTAAGGGAGGAACAGATAAATAAGCACGTCTCCTGCATCCACTACTGTGTTCTCACCAACTTCTAGCAAGTGTTATCTCATATAATACTCAGAATCAATACAAGTATATAATCTATGTGATTGTGCCCATTACAAGTTTTAAGAGCTTAAGTAATTTCCCTCAGGTCACAGAGCTCATCAATACCAGAGCAAAAAATTCACATCCAGCTGCATAAATTCCATTCTGCTTTACTCCATGTGAGCAAGGAAAGACTTTGGGGATTTGTAGATTAGCACTGTGGGGTAGGACAGCATCAGTACTAGAAGTCAGTTATGTTAATATCAGGCAGTTCCTAGACCTTAATGCCTTCGATTTTCTTTTCCTCTGCCACACTCTTTATTTTTATTCCAAGAATCAAGTAATCCAAGAAATCGTAATCCAATGTTAATGAGATGTGCATGGAATTCACAAAAATAGCTAAGTATTATTTTCTTTTTCTTTCTTTCTTAAGGCTATTTTTGAGTGGTGGGCGAGAATGGCTTTAGGCAACAGCTTCCCAGTTTTTTTGACTTTTGAAAGATGAACTGGAGAAAGTAGGTGAAAACAGAAGTTGACAGCTTTGCAGGAAAGGTTTTTCTAAAATATCTACCACCTGCTTAGGATATGAATAGGGAAGTTCACACTCATCGTTGCTTGCCAGCCTACTTGCCCACTAGAAGGAAATGTAGTATTTCCTTTTTATTTTCAGACTCTTGCCACTTCTCCAGATTTTCTAGGAACATTAGATATTTACTCAGATCAAGGTGAGTCAGTCCTTTTCTAGACGTCAAGCCCAGAAAAAAGGCTGGGTTCTGAGCGCCGGCTTCTCACAGATACACAGTGGTGCTATTGGAGAGCAGCCTTGCAGAGCCCTGTGGTGGGTTTTCCTGTCTGCAGTAAAGTGCTTACTGGTCCAGATTCTTGTCCAGGCTGAAAATATCACTTTGTCTCCAAAGTGATGGTTTTTTAAAAATTGTGTCCACAAGCCCAGGCATTTTTACCCACCTCACTTCACTCTACCTGAACAAATAGCATGCATATGCATACTAGCTTGTGCTTCCTTTCCCTAAAGGCAATTTTATTTTTGGTATCTGTCACCTTTCCCTGGACCTCTGATAGAATCTCACCGAGCAGTGGTGGAGTCCTCTTGTTACTTCTCTCCCAGAAGACCCACCCTGTACCTCGTATATAACTTGATCCCTATTTCTCAGTGAGTGACTTTGTATACAGTTGGTCTCTAGAAGTAACAGTTCTGGTGCAATAATACGAAATTCTGCTCCTGATTCTCCTTGTTCCCGAGCTATCACCTAGATTTACATAATTCAGGGATCCCAGAAGGTGTTTTTTCCTAAGTAATTTGTTTGTTCATATCTAAACAGAAGAATGGTTTAGCATAACTTTAAAATCCATCCCTTCAACATATACCCTGTTTGATGTCTTAACAGGTGCCTTATAGCTGATATCTTATATGACACCTTGAAAAAAAGGTTGAGGTTTGCAGTCTGAGAGAAACTGGGCTTTGAAGGCTGGCTCCCAGTCATCACTTGTGTGACCAGGTTATTGCTGTCTCAAACTAGGATTCTTTTTCTTGCCTCCTGCCTCTGCCCCCAACCTCCAGGATGCAGATTGATTTCAGATTGATTCGTTGAAATCACTGCTCTGTGTAATAGGCCTTTTAAAAAAAATCCCTTCTTGTCTATTCCAACTTTTCTGTATTGATCATGCATTCATTTTGTATTTTAGAGAAAAAAATAAAACAAGGAATGCATAAATGAAACATGATGGCATGCATGCATGCATGCTTGGTTGCTTCTGACTCTTTGCAACCCACTGGACTATAGTCCACCAGGTTCCTATGTCCATGGGATTCTCCAGGCAAGAATACTGGAGTGGGCTGCTGTGCCCTCTTTCAGGGGATCTTCCCAACCTAGGGATCTAACCCAGGTCTCCTGAATCTCCTGCATTGCAAGCGGATCTTTATCCTTGAGCCACCAGGAAAGTCCAGTGGCATACCGTATAGCACTTAAAACTGAACAAACTAGATCTGTATGTACAGCAGCAAGGATAAACCTCCAAATCACTCGAAGGAGAGAGAAAAGCCTGGTGTACATGTATTCTATTTATGTTCAACTTCAGACACGCAAAGAGTAAAATAAGTTGAGATTTGAAGGATCCGGTAGATAGTTTTCCCTTCCCTACCAGAGTTCAGTGACCTCAGGTGGAGCGCCCCGTGTAGCTTCTGGAAAGACCCTTTGTTTGGATTGAGGCTGGGTGGGGGGGTTGCACTCCCCTTCGTCCCCTTTGATGGAATGGGGTGAAGGAAAGCTGAATCCCTGGCAAATTCTTTCTCTAAAAAAGCCCCAGTTCTTTGATCTCTTCATCCTTTGGAAGAATGGATTGTAAGCCCTTTCATAAAGCCTGAAGGTGAGTGATGGAGTCAGCTTGGCCACCTCTCCTCAAGTCTTGATCTAGAATGTCTGTGCTTGAGAATAGGGGTATTTAAGAGGCACTGATTTGTAAGTGGTCTTTGGTGGGGAGCAGGAGTGGATTTCTGCACAGACTCCAGGGTAGTAGCAGATGACATTGTTAACACATTTTCACACATAATTAAGGCCCCAGGGTTTCACAGTCAGGCCCCAAAGCTGTTCATTCAGGGCCTGGTTCTTCTCTGCTCAGCCCTGTACAGGGTACTCGGACATGAACAAGGCCAGGTTCCTGGCTGGGGGGGCTTCCGGGCTGGTTGGAATTACCTTCATAGTTGGTTCTCTGCCACTGTCTCCTGCAAACGAGCCAAGCGTCATCACGGCGGTGACTCACCAGGATGTGCTGCGTACTTCCCCACCTCGGGGCCTTTGCTGTGTGTGTCCCTGTCTGCAGTGACCTTTCTTCCTCCAGTGAACACACGCTCACCCCGCGGGCCAGGGAGTCTTCGCTGATTCCCAGGCCGCCACATCTCTCCCGTCCTCACCATCCCTCCTTCCTCTGTGCACCTCTAACCCTCTCCCGGCGGGCCTGGCATTGGCTTGAGCTGGGCATGTAGCTGGCTACCCCGTGGACTGGGAGCTTTGGGAGGGCACAGCTCTTGGCTCTTTCATTTCCGTGTTCACTGTGACGCCCACCGCAGTGACTGGCACCCCGTAGAGTGGAGGGCATCTAAGTGCGCTTCTCCATGAACTGCTCAGCCCCCAATGCATGAAGCTGCCTCTCCTCCTCCCTCGGGGGTCTCAGGAAGAGTGGCTGTCAGGATGTGTGTCAAGAGCATTGGGCAAGGCATCCTGAGGCCTGGATTTCCCTTCCTGAGCTTTCAGCCTCCTGGTCCTTGGGCTGTCGTCCCTCTCTGGGCCCAAGGCTCTGCTTCTCAGAAGGGGGCTCAGGGCTCAGTGCTCAGAATGTGTAAGAATCCGTTGCTGTTTGCTGTGCTTCTTTCAGATCTGACCTCCCCTGTCTGTCTGTCTGTCTCTCTCTCTCTCCCCTTGTCCTTCCTCTTAGGTGCGTAATAAACCAAGAGTTTACAGTAAAAGGACAGGAAAAGCCGAATGATGTGTTCTCCTCAGGAAAGTACCCGGTCCCCCAGGTAGCCAGCGGCTGCCTCAGGAACCCGGAGCCTCCCTGAGCTGTGGCTCCTGAGGCCTTCCAGTGTAGACCTGGTAACCCTCCTCAAGCCTTTGATGTGGCTTTGACAGGGCACGATACGCGAGCAGCCCGGATTCAGAGCTGCAGAAAGGCTTGCTGCTTGCCGCCACCAGCCCCAGGGATCAAACAGTGGTGGGGGTCAGTCGGGGAAATGGCGGAGAACCTGAACCTCAGCCATCACACCCGCCTGCTCCCCAAACTTCAGGTGGAGCCAACGTGTTTTACCGCCAAAGCTCTCCCAAAGAGGGAAATAGACGTGCCCTTTGGATCTGTGTGCGTCAGGAGAAGCCAGGTGATGTTCGAAGGAAGTCCCTGGAGAGACAACACATTGGATAGTCAGTCCCCGAATATTCAGAGGTGTCTGTGCTCTTATAAAGAACTGAGGAGTCCCCAGCTGGTTTATTCAAGTCTTCTTAGTAGAAATGAAGATGATAGCGGAGCCTGAAGATATGGTTCCTCCTGATGGCTTTCATTCGTTTATTCACTTACTTAGCAACGATTTGAAGACTGGTGCTATAGATAGCACTGTGCTGGCCCCAGGAGCACGTGGTTTTAGGCAGATAGATGATAGATATGTAGATATCGATATGGCTATAGATATGGCTGCAGAGGTGGGCATGGAGAGAGATAGAGATAATGACTGGACCCTTGCAAAGCTCAGAATCCGGTAACGGACACAGGCATTTATATCAACAGTGGCGCCGATAATTGTGGTAACTACCCAGGGTGAAAAGAGTGGTGAGCCACAAACCTACTAAATGGGGGACTTTTGATTTTTTTTTCTGAGCTCAGGCAAAGCTTCCTGCATAGAGTCATTTGAGAACTGAGCTTCAGTGAAAGGAGACCATCCTCCCCCCCGCTCCCCCCACCACACACACTGGTCTCAAATGAATTGCAATGTGGATTCTGGAGTCTGGTTGAGTTTCCATCTGTCTCCACAATAATAAAGTCAGTCGTTTGACACGGTCATCGAGGGACCCAGGCTCCTTCCTTCTCCCCTCCCATCTGCAGCTCTAGAATGTTGCTTTCAGTTTCAGGTGACAGGATGTCTGCTGCTCCTGTAGGCGTTATGACTGCTTTCAGGAGCCAAGAAAGGAAGGACCAGATGCCAAAGGGGGCATTTTCTTTCAAAGAGGTTACCCACAAGCCCCAGCCATTGGATTCTGCCCACGTCTCATTGGCCAGAGATGGATCTCACAGCTACTCCTAGTTGCAAGAGTGTCTGGGAGGAAGGGGAGGGTGGTGTTGGTGTGTGTGTTAAACTGGGCACTTTGCCTCTTTGAACCAAATCAGAGAAGACTGGGTGGTAAACTAGCCGTGTCTGCCTGAACTATAGCCAGTATTTATTTTTCTTTGGCCATATCTATGTCTTTTCCTCACTTTAGGCAACAGTGACCAGATTTTCTTTCTGGAAATGAATCTGCTTCCATGATGAGCATTCCTCTTTTCCTGCCTTCCTGAAACCAAAGGATGGTCCTTCAGGATTTTGCATCCTGAACAAAAGAGACAAAGATGGAAAAATAGTTGGAGTACATTCATCCCAAGGTATGGTCAAAACTGTTGGTTATTTCCCGCTGCCTAGAACCCTGGAATTGCCCACTTTCTGTTGTTTTCACACTTGGTTTTCTAGTCTTCTCTCAGATTCAGTAAGCTGAATTCCTGGAGCCTCTGTTCTTTCTTCCTGATGCCTTTTATTTGGTGCCCGCTTCTCCCTTGTACCTGTCCCCTCTTCTTTCCTCCCCGTTCCCCGCCAGCACCCGGCTCTTCACTTGAAGCCCAACCTAGTAGTCAGGGGCTCAACTCTTCTGCCCCAGGTGGCTGTCTCCCCAACCCCTCCCTCTAGAGTGCAGACTCCTTGAGGGCAGGGATAAGATCTAGTTCACTTTAGGATTTGACTTCTAGCACCTAATGTTGTGTACAGCGTGTGGGGTTTCTCAACGCACGGTTATGGTTTATAGGCCCAGCAAGGTACTGGGAACTATTGCAAAATTATTACAGAACAGACAAAGCAGAAGGAGAAGATCTTGGCAACGGATAGATTCCTAACACATCTTCAGACCGTTTCTCAGAATCCTGAGTCCTGGCTCCTGCAGCCTCCACATTTTTTACTGCACTGTCTTCCTCCTCTCCTTCCCCCCTCTTCCTTGCTGTCATCACACCTTTTCTTCATCATCCTCATCGTCCTCATCACTGTTAGCTCTTATTGTGTGTTTGTTAACACTACGTACCAGGCCTGTTACAAGTAATACCTAAGAGGATGAGCTTCTTGCCCAAGATGATCGCTAATTTCATAGCAAGGTTAGGACTCAAACTGAAGTCAGCTTGACCCCAAAGCTGTGTTCTTGACCCTTCCCTCTGTTAGTCACAGGGGTCTCTGGCAGAAGATAGGGAATTGCTCAAGCCATTCTCCACCTTAAAATGCCTCCACTGAACCCTGCAGTGCCCGCTGTGATGCTTGTAGACCCCTCCTCCTGCCGCCAGTGCTGCCCTCCAGCTCAGGGAGCCATCCTTCACACCCGCCGACCTGCCCCTGCTCCACCCCCTTCCCCCCAGGTTCTAGCGCTACCACTGCTTGGCACACCTAGCGTGCTCCACGCTTTTCCAGCCCCGCGTTCTCTCCAAATGAAATGCCCTCCCCAGTTCACTGTACCAATCAGAGTCTTCATTTAAGACCTCTGTCAAGTGGTGGGGACACGTGAAATCCTCCCGGGTCCCCACCCGCCCCGCTTCAGACCTTAACTCCTTCTCTAAACCTCCTCGGAACCTCTTACTGTCTTTTGGGGGTCTAAGAGAGCAGTCTAGGGTGGGGAGTGGGGAAGGCCTTTGTCTCCAGGCTTTGGAGACAGACATTCTCTGCGAAATCCCTTTTAAGCCTCTCACTAGCCTTATGAACAATTTCAGCAAGTTGCTTAGCCTTTCGAAGTCTCTCAATTTCTGTAAGAAGGAGATAAAAGTATACATTTTGGGAATATGAAACAGTGCTCATAAAATGACTTATGCCCCGGCCCTGTCTCCCGACCACCCCTTTTATTACATCTGCCACCCACCCTTTCTCTGAGTCAAAGATGCCAGGCAGCTGATAGGCCTGCCTCTCCATCATTTTTGGTGATCATCTTCATCATCTTTGGTGATCAGGCAGTCAGAAATGATACCCTTGGCAGTCATCGCTTCTTTCTGTCTAGTCTGCTAGGATATTCATGGACTCCTGATGTCTCAGTCCCCCAGTGGCTGTGAGCAGCACCCTAGACAGGAATAGCTGCCACATCAAGGATGGAAATTCTATCTCAACAGCCTTGCCACTGGTTTATGTGCGTAGGTCGGATAAAGGGCACTGTGGACTGGTGTGTGGAGAAGAGGAGGAGGTGTGAGTGCATTGAAGGAAAAGAGCTGGTTCCAGTCATGGAACTGCCCCCTACTGTGTGATTCCATCTCGTCTCTGTCTCTCTCTGGCCTCAGTTTCCCGTCTGTAATATCTGATACTGGGGCTCAGTCCCTCAGCAGTGTCTGCCTGGATCAACTCTTTAGTCTGGAAGACTGTTCCAGAGAAGTCAGCTTGGCTTCGGATACCCCGTGGTGTTGGGGAGGAGTGACTGTCGGTGGTGGGTCATCCTGAGCTAGAGGAGTCCAGGATGTGCGTGTGTGTATGCACACATGTACCGGGGGCTGCTCAGAGGATGTGTGACGTCAACCTAGAAACAGCTCCTGGGAATTCAGGACCACTTGGAATCCTTGAAGACACTCCAGACTGTCTTTGTAGATTATCCTAAAGTCAAGCAATTAGCATTTGCTGAGTACCTACTGTATACTCTATGATAAATGATAGGAGTTTTACATTTTGAGTTATATTTTTATAAGGATAGTTGAGTTATTCCTATATTCTTTCTCAGAGCTAAGTATCATCATTGGTCCAAACAGCCTTTCATTTTGTTTTTATTTTATTTATATTATTTTCCTCCTTGCACTGTTGGTTCCCTCTCCTAGTCTCTTCATACTCCATCATAAAGATATGTATATATTTTAAAAAATGTGTAGTGTTTATGGTGAATCTGTAAGCTCTTCATTTACATGTGTGATGCCATGATACATTTCTTATTCGGCTTCTTCTTCCTTCACTCAATATTTTATCTTGAGACCCTATCCACCTTGTAGGTGACTTTTCTAAATGCTACATAGTATCTCTAGGGACTCACTCCACTGAACCCTTCTATTCTGCTAGGGGTGGCAAGTGTACCATCTCTAATTCCCAGAATCAGTGAGTCAGGTTTTATCTGCTGTGTTACTCACTGCTTTTTTTTTTTTAACCTTTTAAAAAATTGGAATATAGATGCTTTACACTGTTGTATGAGTTTCTGCCGTACAACAAAGTGAGTCAGCTGTAGGTATACACATAGCCCCTCCGCCTTGAACCCCCCTCCCACCCTACCCCCGTCCCACCCCTCGAGGTCCTCACCGAGCCCCGAGCTGAGCTCCCTGTGTGATACAGAAGCTTCCCACTCGCGCGTCTGTGGTACACACGATAGTGTAGATGTATCAGCGCTCCTCTCTCAATTCTTCCCACCTTCCCTTTCCCCCCCCTACGTCCACATGTCCATTTTCCACGTCTGTGCCTCTCTTCCTGCCCTGCAAATAGCTTCAACAGTACCAGTTTTCTAGATTCCATATACATGCACTAATGTACAGTATTTGCTTTTCTGTTTCTGACTTACTTCCTTCTGAATGACAGGCTCCAGGTTCATCCACATCCCTACAATGGATTCAAGGCAGACACTTGCTGCTAATGGAGATAGTTTTAGGTGCTGCATAGTGTAACTATTAGTGACAGGGAATGACATACTATTTTACATCACGAAGATTCTATCAGTTTAGTGATAGCTCAAGTCATTACTAACCCCCTTTGCTCACTCAATTTTCCTTTTAAATAGATCAGGAGCAGGCCTCAGGCTAACGTGTTTGCAGGCAGCACACTCTGGCTGAAATTTAATTATGTTGGAAATTCAATTAAAAGGTAATTTAATAAAAACCTATCTATTTAAATGTTTCCATCTATTTTAAATAAACAACCTGTATTTCCACTTAAAGAAGTGACTTTCCATATATAAGAGAATCTCAATGTTGCTGATTATACACATATCATTGTTGTATATTCCATTAAGAAAGAAAAAAAAATTATACTGATTGACTGTCATACACTATTGAGTATAAACATGCTGCCTTTAAAGATGTTAAAATGTGAACAAACATATATCTGTTTTTGTTTCCTTTGACAAACAAGGGTAGTTATATAAAGAAGAGAGTTGATTTCATGGAAAAAAAAAGTAAATGAATGGCAATTCTCGAATTAAGTGAATTTGGTAAAAATGAAGATGCTCGTGCAGGAGTGACTGGAGTTTGGGAAACACTGAATGATCTCACCAGGTGGTCCTCAGACCAGCTTTGTGAGGAAGGCCTGGTTATTCCCTATCAGCAGACAGGGAGGTGTAGAGTAACTTTATATTCAGGAAAGTAGGTCAAAAATCCTCACCTCCAGGTACGAAGAGTCCATCACCTGTGACTTCATTTCGGGGTGGTGGCCCCTCCTTGCCCCTCCTTTTCGAGAGGCTTTGAAGAGTGCCTGGATCTCGGTTGTTTCCTCCCAATTTGAACCCTTCGAAACACTCGAATGCTTTTGGGTTAGTAACCACTGTCACTCCACCCCAAAAATGAAGCAGCGTGTTCTGGTATCTTTCTTCCAATGGCTACGTTACCAACAGAGAAGCCAAATGACGGTGAGTGAACATTTCTGACATTGAAGCACCCACTAAGGGATGTGTGTTGAGGACAGAGAACATTCTAGTAATGAGCAAAGTATGAGCAGGGAAAGCAGCAGCAGTTGTAATGCTTTGTTAGTTACAAGTTTTTTTCACTTTTTAAAAAATTTGATCCTTACCACCCTCATGAGTAGATATTATCCCCATTTTACAGGTGGAAAAACTGACAATGTTAATTTGCCCCAAATCACATGACTAATCACTGGTAGAAATGTAAGTGGATCTGTGAAGGAACTGCCTTTTCCTCTCTCTTTTTAAATTAATTGTCATTCTGGGATAGCTGTAGATTCACTACTGTTAGAAATAATGTAGACAAGTCCAAGAGATCTGGTGTGCTGTTGGATTTGTCTCTTTCCTCCATCGGTAACATTTTGAAAAACTGTCACACCATATCACAACCAGGGCGCAGGACATCGATGCAGTTAAGACATAGGGTCTGTCCAGGGGTCTTGTCCTTTTATATTCGCATCCACTTTCCTCTCCTGCACTGCATCCCATTCCCGACACCTGGTGATCACTGATCTGTTCTCCATTTCTGTAATTCTCTCATTTCCAAAATGCTGCATAAATGTCATCACGCAGTACGTAACCTTTAGAGGCAGTTTTTCCACTCAGCTTCACCCTCTGAAGATTCACCCAAGCTGTGTGGTGTGCCAACAGCTTGTTCCTCTTACCCTGACGAGTTGTTCTGTGGTTTGTCCGTCCAACTTTTTGTTAGGTTGTTTTCAGTTTTCAGCTATTACAAATAAGGCTTCTGTGAATAACCTTACACAGGTTTTTGCGTGAACCTAAAGGTTCATTTCTCTGGAATAAATGCCTAAGAATGTGATTACCGGTTTTGGGGGCAGTTGCATATTTTTCATAAGAAACTGCCAGACTGTTTTCCAGAATGGTTATGTTGCTTACGCCTCTCACCAGCCATGTATGTGACCCAGTTTCTCTTCATCTTTACTCACATTTGGTTTTGTCATTAATTTTTATTTTGGCCAATTTGACAGGCATGTAGTCGTATCCCACTGTGGTTTTCATTTACTTTTCCCTAATGGCTAATAATGTCAAACATCTTTTATGTGCTTGATTACCACCTGTATATCCTCTTTGTTGAAATTTGGCTGCTTTTTTCACCTAAGCATCCCTCCATTTCCCCCAATATTCTTTCTTTAAAAAAATTAAATTTTATATTGAGATAATTGTAGATTCATAACACTATGGCATTGTTGGAAATAATCCAGAGATCAATAATATGAACAACTAAAAAAGCAGACAAAAGATTTGAAAAGATATTGATCCAGAGAAAATATACAATGACCAGTAAGCACATGAAAAGCTGGGAAGCCTCACGAGCCATCAGGGGAACACAGGCTAAAACCACAGTGAGATTCCGTTTCACATCCACTAGAGTGGTTGTAATAAAAAGAGGGAGTGAGAAAATGACAAGTGTTGGCAAAGATATGGAGAAATTGGGAACTTCCCACACTGCTGACGGAAATGTAAAATGGTGGAGCTGTTTTAAGACAGTCTGGCAGTCTGTCAAAAGATTAAGCTTAAACACAGCAATTCCATTCCTAGGTGTATGTTTAAGAGAACTGAAAGCATATGTTCACCCAAAAACTCATACATAAATATTTATAGTAGCAATATTCATTACAGCCAGAAATGCAAACAACCCAATGTCCACCAACTGATGAACAGATAATAAAATGCAGTATATCCATACAATGGGATATTGTTCATCAAGAAAAAGAAATGAAATATTGATGCACGCTACAACAAATGTGTGAAAGAAGCCAGTCATGAAGGACCACCTATTGTATGATTTCAATTCTATGAAATACCCAAAACAGACCAATCTACAGAGACAGAAAGTACTAATCTACTAATCCTCGGGCTTTGGGGTAGGTGGGTATGGAAGAATGATAGATCAAAGATGCAGGGTTTCTTTTGGTGGATAATTAAAATGTTCTAAAACTGTGATGATGGATATGCAATTCTGTGAATATACTAAAAGCTGTTGAATTGTACAAGTTACATGAGCGAATTCTATGTTATATGATGCATACCTCTATAAACTTGTTTTGTTTTTTTTTAAGAAATAATAAGGGGATATTCTGTGTACCCTTTACCCAATTTCTCCCAA
Organism: Cervus elaphus; assembly: GCF_910594005.1. Taxonomy (NCBI): domain Eukaryota; kingdom Metazoa; phylum Chordata; class Mammalia; order Artiodactyla; family Cervidae; genus Cervus; species Cervus elaphus. The sequence continues at coordinate 8,354,402 of NC_057830.1, read as the reverse complement.
TGGAATTAGTTTGCAAAACTATGGTATGAGAGACTATTGACCCCAGGATGTTGAAATTGATACAACCCACTCAGTTATTTAGATTTCCCCACATTTGCCTGTGCTTCTCTGTCTCTCTCATTCTCTCCGTCTCTGTGCCTGTGGGTATTGTTCTATATATTTTGATCATAAATACTGGTTTGTGATATTTGTGATAATATCATAGTCAAGACACTAAATGGAATATTGCCTCTCTTAAAGTTCTGTTCACTTTAGTTTCTGTCTAAGGAAGTGCTCCAAAGACCTTTCGTTTGCCCTCACTGTTAATAACCCAAAGCAGAGCAGAAACCCCCCATCCTTTGTCCCCAAGCATACCCCTTCTTATTGTCAAAGGGCAGAGGTCATAAAGGAGCATGAATTCCCACCCACACTGGAGAGACAGAAGGTTGGGATTGCAGGCACAATTCATCTAGATTCTAGAATCACCCACACTTCTGAATGAATAGGAAATTATCTTACCAAAAGGAGGAACATGAATTCTGGAAGGGGGATACGCCCCCATGTCTCCACTCCCGCTTTCTCCTCCCACCAATTTCGGAAGCGATCTCTAACTCCCAGGCCCGGTGGGTGACTTGTCAGCGCTTTCGGAGATCCGGTCTTTATTGGGTTGCTACTAGCAAACGCTCTCAGGGAGAGGACTGGCAATGATTCATCTGTGCTCATCCCTGTGTTTTCATCAGCCCTGCTTCTGTGAGAGGGGACAGCCCCGGTCGCTCTTCCACATCATCATGTTTGGTTTCTCTCAAAATGTTTGCTCAGAAAAAAGCCCAGAGTTTGGCCTGGGCTCATTCTGGGCTTCCAGGGGAATTCCCCATCCGCAGACTCCAGGCGTGTAGTTGCTAGAACATTCGCTCCTCACCTGGCAGGGCAGAAGGTGAAGCTGGCGCTAGCACAGAGGTTTTGAGGGGGGATCAAAGACAAGCGTACTGGGATCCCATCTTCCAGGACAAGAGATGAGGGAAGAAATAGCTGCTGTTCCTCTTTGTGTCCCCACTGTGATCCCACTGCCTTCACAGCAGTGGGTCCTATCACAGCTGACCACGTGCCAGCCTCAGCTCTACCTTCCATCTGGATCTTAGAATCCAGCCATGACTGGGCCACCTAATACTTCCCTAGTGCACTTCTGGTCTCTGCAACCCTCACCGTGGTCCCCGAACGCTGACTTTACCATCTGATCCCCACCTCTGCAAAACCTCAAACTCCAACAGTCACCACCCCAGGATCCCTGGGAAAACTTTGCTCTGTGACTGGCACATGGTATAATCTCCAAAAACAAGTACTACCACGAAGGATGATAATATCTTGATCATATCTTGATTAGTGGAGGAACTTTGTGAGACTAAAAGAAGCTCAGGGATGTGAAAAGACCTGTCCGAGGCCACATAGTGTATGAGCAATGAGAATTTGTAGTAACACATTTAAATGTCTCTCCTTTAACCATGGTTTCCTTGAAGTCTCCTACCTCTTTTAAGCCCATCCTCCCAGGTCCTGTCTTCCTTAGTAAGACCATGGCCTTGCAAACCAGAGGAAAAAAAGGTGATCAGCTGGCCCTCGAAGACCCAAGGTAGAGCTGGTGCTGCAGCTTGAGTCTGAAGCCCGTCCGCCTGCAGAGCTCCCTTTTCTTTGAGGGAGGTCAGTTTTTTCCTTGAGGCTTTCAAATGATTGGTTGAGGCACATCTACATTAAGGAGAACCATATATTTCCTCAAAGTTGACTGATTTAAAGGTTTATTGCTGTTCAGTCCCTCAGTTTTGCCTGATTCTTTGCGACCCCATGGACTGCAGCATGCCAGGCTTCCCTGTCCTTCACTACCTCCCGGAATTAGTTCAAACTCATGTCCATTGAGTCAATGATCCTGTGCTGACCTCAGCTAAAAAAATACCTCCACAGCAACATCCAGACATGCTTGATCAAATATCTGCGTATCATAACTTAGCTAAATTGACACACAGAATTAACCATCACACCAGCCAAGGCTTTTATGGACAGGAGACTAGGAGGGAAGGAGAGGGGCCTGAATCATCTGTGTCGGTATTTGACCAAGAAAACAGAAGTACTTTAGATAAATGAAAGAAACATCTAGAACAGAACGTTGTTCTGGTTTCTACTCTCTGGTTGGGGAGCTGCCAACAGAACTGCCTCACAGGATATCAGACAAACGTAAGGGCAGGCATCTGACAGTAAACTTAGCAGGCAGCATCTGGGAGGCCACGAGGCTTAGTCCTCTCAAGTTGCCTTCGGTTCCCGTGTGCTGTGGACAGCTAGGTGCTGGGGTCGGGGACTGGCTAGCAGATCCATCATAGCAGGACCAGGATCGTTCTGTGGAGAGCTGCAGAGATAACAAACCATCTGATCTGAGGCCCAGTGGACTCACAGCCAGACCTCAGAAAGGCGCAGAGGTGGTAGAGCTGAGTTACCAGACTTTGCCGAAGCAGAGGAAGAGAGAGAGAAACACACAGACCTCCAGCGGCACGTGTTTCATATTCGGTTCTAAGTGCCAGAAGGTCAGTCAGGAACGAGGAAGCTCAATGGTGTTTCTGCTGATACCAGCCTCCAACAGGCTTTGTGCCTCGGGGCTCCAGTGTTCCCCTTCCATCCTAAGGTTCCATAAGCCCCACCTAGGCGCCCTCCTGAAGAAGAATGGGGGATGGCAGGTTCAAACCATCGCTTTAGAGATTGGACCTTTCTCTTGTAGAGAAACTGAGAAGTTTCTAAAGCGTTTATTATTATTTCAATTATTGGTGCAAATTAAGTATAAATTATATAAAACTTAAAGTCCACATTTTTATCTGGCTCACTGGCTTGAAGATTAGATCTCTGGGTTCGTTAGAGAAAGCAACACATTTCAAAGCTGATGTTCACTCCAAGGTCAGCGTAGGCAAACTGAAGGAGGGACACGCCCATCACTCTTCCTTGCACAATGCATTGCTACACTTCCATTACTTTTATTTTGAGAAATAAAAATAAATATTGAAAGGTATAAAGAATAATATCACATGCATTACCACTATCCAGAGTAACAAATGCTAAGGCCTTGTCATATTTGTTTCTAGTTTTCTAGACACACGTGAAACACTACGGATGAAATTACAGTCCCCCTTTACCCTTATCCCTAGACCCGTTTTCTTCCTGTCTTCCCCAGAAGCAACCAGGTTCACGAGTTTGATGTGTGTTCTTGTCCACTGGAAAATACCTTTGTCTATACAAATGCACACATCCATGAAAAATACAAAATATTGTGTATGTGTATTAAAATACAACCAGATGGTACCCAACTGTATATATAATTCAATAACTGCATTTTTCACTCACTCTTAATGAGACTACATTCTAATGATTCTAGTTATTCAGCTGCCATGTTTTATTTACTTTCCCGTTGATAGGCATTTTGTTTTTTTCCTCACTTTAAAACGTGTAGCCAAATTTCAGTGGACATCTCTGTACGGTGGTCTGCCGTGACCTGTGGTTTCACTTTCTGCAGTTTCACTTTACCTGTGGTCAATGATGGCCCAAAAACTACTAAGTGGAAAATTCCAGAAATGAGCAATTTATGTATGTTTTTATTTGCTCGCCGTTCTGATGAAATCTCTCGCTGTCCTGCTCCATCCCAGCCAGGATATGACTCATCCCTTTGTCCAGCGTGTCTCTCCTATTAGTCACTTTGTAGACATATTCATTGTCAGATCAACTATTGTGGCGTCCCAGTACTTGCGTTCAAGTTGCCGTCATGGGCCCGAAGTGCAAGAGTCGTGACGCTGACAAGACGCCGTGTGTAAAGAGTTACGCATGGCCTCTGATTTCAGGCGTGCGCTGGGGGGCTTGGAACACACCTGCTGAAAGTAAGTGGGGCGTGGTATATGTGTCCGTCAACACACATGCCTCTCTCTCTATGTCATGCTTCCAGAAATGGACTCCTGGCTTTCTTGTATGCGGTTGTTCTCACACACGGGCCCCTCGATAACCTGGGCGTGTGTCTGTCTTTTCCTCAGGCGCTGAATTCCTTGAGGCTGTGGGCTGGCATCCCTGTACTGCCCACTCCTGGCGTAGAATGTTGAGATAAATGAACAGACACACGGATGAAGGAAACACTGCCCTGTTTTCCCAAGCTAGCTTCTTCCCTCACCCCGGCATGACGAGAGTAAAAGGAAGTCCCTGCCACGACTTGCAACATGTGTTACTCAAATGAGCTCTTTTAATTAATTACCGCAACTTTCTGAGACATAGCATTTTATAGGTGATAAAACGGAGGCTTAGAGACGTGACGTGAATTCCTGCCATCACAGTCAGTTGGGAGTGAAGGCAGGATTTGAACCCAGGTCTGTCCAGACCCCGAAGCTTGTGGCCCCGCCACCCTCTTCCTCTACCTCTCCAACACTGAGACTTGCTAATATGAAGCCGGTCTGATCCTTTGCCTTCATCAGCATGGCATCAGCTGACAGTTCTCTCCACCTCAACAAAATCTTTTTTTTTTCCCTCAGAGCCTGGGGAACTCACCTTCATTAATTATCCCACAGCTTTGACTAATGAACCTACATCTTTCTCTCTTGGGCCTTGGGTATACATATTAGGATTTAAAATGTGAGCAAGATGCTTTGGTATCAGTGAGGCAGACCCTGTCATTTCCATAATAATGGGAAAGCTAGACCGAGGAGCCGAGGGCACAGGCTGCAAGTGACGTAGTGAATCAGAAGCCAGGCAGGCTAAAGTCAATACCAGTCTCCTGCGTGTAGGTCCAGAGCCCTTTGATCTGACTTTTGGCTCTCCTCTGACGGGGGGAGAGCGGGTGGTGAATGGCTTTACAGTCTCACTGATCTTAGGGCCGAAGCAGACGGGCACGGGGAAAGGCCTGGCAGCAGTAGCGGATACCACAGAAGCCGGGGAACACGCCTGCAGGAAAGTCCAACTTGTAAGTGCCAGGTGCACACGCTGAGTCCTCTGGACTCAGGTCAGAGGGGAAAGCTGTCTTGACGGCACAAGACTGCACTGGCCAGGGGCTGGCTCACTGTCACGACAGACACCATGACACCAGGTGGAAAATGCTGTTCCGATTTGCGGCTCGATCATATCATGGCCTGATGCTCCTGCTGGGTGGGCTTGGTCTCTGCTCTCTGGGGTTTTTGGGGGAGTCAGGCTCCTTCATCTGCAGATTCTTCCGTCTCCCACCCCCAGCCTGCAATGTCAGTGTCCAAGGTGAGCAGAGGGAGCTGTGAGTCCCGGCCAGTTAGGGGCAAAGCAGGGCTGGAGGAGGTGTTGCTGGCCAAGGGCTAGTATTTCAACCACACCGGCCTGCCTCTCAGTGCCCTTGATCCTGTTCACTCCTCTCAGGAATGGGGACCACGCAGCCTGTTCTTCCCACCTGCAGCCCTGAGATTTCAAGCCCGGGAATAAGTTTTATAAACGGGCATGTGCCCTGAATATGGAAGCATGGCTGTGGTTTCTTCTCCAAGTGACAGAGAACTCAGCAGCCTGTCCACCCTGACCTGGAACCTCTTTACTTCAGACCCTGAAAGGAGATCTGAGAAACCTCACTCATGGATGGAAAGACAGCTGCCGTGTGACCGCCTCGGGCACGGTCACCCCCGCCGCATCTGAGGCACAGGGGGTCATCTCTCCCCAGATGCGTATGTCCGTGTGCTGTGTGTGTGCATGTGGACACAGGCAATGAGTTCCCACCTCTAGCCGCCCCTGCCACCTGGAGCCATCAAGCTTACAGCCGCGGGGGCAGTGGTTGACCTTGAAGCCGGGCTGCCCGCCCTTGGAGGCTGGGAGGGTAGTTGGTTGGCCTGCTGCATGGAATTGGGAATCCAGAGTCTCAGGTTGTAGCGCTCAGCGGGCTCACTCTCCTCATCTACACCACAGGGAGAATGCCTTACACGGCCGTTATGAGAACCAAAGAGTCTCATTGTGAAAACCGCTGAGCACAGTGAAAAGAGGCGGCTGTCAGGAAAGCTGCGGTTCTTTTTATGCCATGTCCAACCTGCTAGAGACATGAGTTCTGGGCACTTGTATAAGGGCTGAGTCAGAACGTTACCTTGTGGCTTCCCGGGTGGCCCCATTTCAATAAGCGGACTTTTGCCTCAGTGTCCCCTCCCTGTCTGTCCCAATTCCTTCCCTGCATCTCAGCGGGCTTCTCAGCGGATCCAGCCAAGGCAGGCCCCCCCACCCCCCAGCCACCACTGCCGCCCGAGGGCTGGTGGGCTGGTTCCCGGGCGGCGGGGCTCCTCCGTCCTGACCGCTGGGCGGCTCAGCCTGAAATCAAGAGCCTCCCCACGGCCCGCTCACGGTCCAGCTCATGTCGAGCTCACGGACCTGGTCTGAGATGGCCCTCCTGCTCCTCATTACAGCCACCCTGAGCAGGCCTGGGGCCGAGCCTGAGAGGAGAGCTCTGCATCTGGTCCCGGGATATAGGCGTGAGGGTGTGGGCAGGATGTGGCAGGGCGGACCAGCGCGGGCTGTGGTCTGCAGTTCTTGCTATGGGCAGCTGTGGCTCCATCCCGCTGGGGCTCCTGTGAGAAGCCTTGCTGGTTGCGCCTTCAAATTGTCCCGGGGATGGAGAGGTTGTAGCGCTGTCTTCATCCCACTGGGGATGTCAAAACTTCCCAGGGCAGTCCTATCTCCCACTTTGGAAACATCCCTGAGTTAGACCTCAGAAGGCTTCCCAGGCTCTGAAGAAAGCCCTGGGGCAGAGGGTGGGGAGACTTAGAGGCAAGTGCTTGAAGGACAGATGCCCACTGTAGCCACCCTGATAGCCGGGAGGATGTCGGATACAGGCAGAGTCCGCTGGAGCCAGCTCAGCAAGCGGCTTCTCACTCGGGGCCTTCCACCCCGCCCATGCCCTGCTCACTCTAATGGTCTAGGTTCAAAAGTCACCTTCTCGGAAGGGGCTTTCCTAGCCTCCTATCTGAAGGTGCCCGGCTGAAGGTGATTACTCCTCTCCCCATTTTTCCTTCCAGACCCTTCTCTGGCAGACTGGCCAGTGGAGCTGAACACCTATTAGCCTAGATAGGTTGTCTGGGTGTGGGGACAGGTTCACACAAGGCCTGCAGCAGGCCTGGGTTGGGGTGGTTACAAAAGCACACACGTGCTGGGTCACTTCAGTCGTGTCTGACCCTTTGCACCCCTATGAACTGTAACCCACCAGGCTCCTCTGTCCGTGGGGTTCCCCCAGCAAGAATACTGGAGTGGGTTGCTATGCCCTCTTCCAGGGGATCTTCCCGATGTAGGGATTGAACCCATGTCTCTTATGTCTCCTGCATTTGCAGATGGGTTCTTTACTACTAGGAGCACCACCTGGGAAACCCTCTTTACAGAAGTGTGTGTGTGTGCTAAGTTGCTTCAGCCGTGTCCGTGGTGGACTAGCCCACCAGGCTCCTCTGTCCATGGGATACTGGAGTGGGTTGCCATTTCCTTCTTCATCTTTACAGAAAACTAGGAGTCAAATGTCAGTGCTGGTCCAGGGAGAAGGTGCCAAAGGGGTGCTGAAGCTTTGACTGATTGTCAGATACAGGGGTGGGAAATGTCAGGGTCAGGAACGCAGGCGAGGGAAGCACCTAGCAAAAACTCACCAGGCAGTAGTAGGAAGTGGGAACTCAGGAGGAGACTGAAGGTCCGGTGTTATTTCCACAGACAGTGCCAGGCGTGCAGGAGTCTCTTGGGGAAGGACAGGATGTACCTCCTAGTTCTGCTTTGTCATTTGAAGGTCAGTTTCCCAGCTCTGGGTTTGTCTCCCCCAGTGTGACCACACCAGTGATGTCATTCAAGGTTGGAAGAAGTGACGATATGTGTACACACCTCAGTGAAGACACACTTCTATCCTGCAGGTCATTTTGAAACCCTGAAGGTGATGGGATTTTAAGACCGGGAAAGAGTCTCTCTTTGAGTCTTGGTCCAAAGGGGAAGTGGCCTAAGTGGCCCCTAGCATTCTGGAGTGCAGAAGCGCAGGGCCCTGCCCTCTAGTGACCAGAGTTGGCCAAGCCCCAGATGAGAGCGGTCACACCTCCCTAGGCCAGCTCAGGCATTCCCTTCTCAATGACCTCGAGACCCCAGTCTCAATTCCCCACACTGGGGGACCGGCCTCAAGTTAAGCCTGCAGAGTAATGTGTCGGCCTGGTAGACAGAGAAAACAGTGGGTTGCGGGCCCTTACGTGTATGGATCTTCTTCCCTTCTGACTCAGTTACCCAACAACCTCTTTCATTGTTTGTACAGTCGGGTTCTGCAGTTCCTGAGAGTGAAGCTTGAGTGGTAGAGGAAAGACTTACTCCGTACCCTTAAAACCAGGGTCTACTGTGTGGGCCGGCTGCATGGCCAGCCTTGGCAGTGTATCAAGTGTTTGAACAACATCAGTTTGAACTGTTCGCCTCCTGTATAGAGGGATTTTTTTTTTTCTTCAATAAATATGTACTGCTGGATCTGTGGTTGACTGAATCTGGGAATATGGAGCTATAGATACAGAGGACAGACTATGTCCACAGCCTTCTTCATGATTCCTGGATGATGAGGTTCTAAGTTAAATTGTTCCATTTTAATCTTAATTGCTTTAAGTAAACCACTGCCTCAAGAGTGTATTTTTGAATCTTTCTGTGTCTCGGTTTCCTCCTCTGGATAATGGACATACTGGCATTATTTATCTCCTAAGATTTGTGTGTGTGTGTGTGTGTGTGTGAAAGTTACATGTGTTTCTACCTGAGAAGCACTTACAATAGTACTTGGCATATATCTAGAGCTGTCTCAATTGTTTGATGATATTATTTTTGGCATCATCACTCATTTAAAGATGGTGAATTTGAGGGAGAGAAATCAGGTATTGTTTTCAAATTAGAGGAACCCATGTTGGGAGCTGGTGTGCACGTTTTCATTTTAGTTGTCTTCTCTCTTACTTTTCTGCAGAGAGATTTGTGATCCTTCCCGGTGGCTCCATCAGTAAAGAATCTGCCTGCTGTGCAGGGCCCCTAGGTTCAATCCCTGGGTCGGGAAGATCCCTTGGAGAGGGAAATGGGAACCCACTCTGGTTTTCTTGCCTGGGAAATCCCATGGACGGGGGAGCCTGATAGGTTACAGTCCATGGGGTCGCAAGAGTCAGACACAACTTAGCAACTAAGCCTACCTACCTGTGGGTTAAACAGAAGCCAGACTGAGTCACTGGGCTGCAAGAGGAAACAGGAAGGATCTAGAAGGAGTAGATTATGCTTCAGACCTGAGCTGTGATGATTTGAATAGTGGCCAATGAACTTGTCTTTAGTTTAGTCACAGTTTAGACAGTGAGGGAACATGCCAGATGACATATGTTTCTCTTCCTGATCACAACCTCAGGTACACATTCATTTGCAGCAATGAACTCATTGGAGGCAGGGTGGGGGGGGGGGGACCAGACACAATAGGAATCTATTATGTGGTTCCCTTACATATAAATGACTCTGAGTGGAGTTTACTATGGCCATGTATCCAGTTTTACTAATGAAAAGCTGTCAAATGTGTGAATCATACGTGACTCCTCTGGAAGATTCAGGGACTTTGCTTTTCGGAGCTGAAATACTAAATTAAAAATCATTGTGTAAATGAAAAACACATTATGAGTGTTAGTTGTCTCTCACCGAGCAGACGTATACTTAAATTTCAGATTTCTTTCCCTCCCTCTGCCCCAAACTCTTCCATGGAGCAGCTGCCTGAACCTAGGGCACGTGAACGCGCCTGTCTGCTACTCCTGAATTAACTGCAAAAATTCACATCAGTCCCAATCTATACACCAGCCAGGAGATGCTCACTAGCCAATCACCTTGTTCAGTGTGGTCCTAGGGAACAGAAGGAGGAGACCATTTACTAAGCACCAAGTCTATGCCACACACTTTCTGGGACTCGTAGTCATTTGAGGTAGCTGTTATTATTTTTGATTTAAAAGCGTTCGAGGCTTAGAGAAGTTATGTAGTTTAACCAAGATCACATAACTGGTTCTGTAGCAGAACTAGAAGTTGAAACCATCGATCAGTCGGTTTGTTCATCGATTTAGCACATCTCTGTCTTCCATGCCTGATTTCTGCTAAGAAGTGATTCAGGCCCTCATCGCATTTGCAGTCTGGTTGTAGAATTCGTTTTCTAATTCCTTGCCTAGTGGCCTTGTTATAATCAATCTCAAGCCTTAGTATTAAAAACATGTATTATATTCTGTCCATGAAGCCATTTGCATTCTATTTGAATGCTCTTGGTTTTTAGGTTAAGTAGAGAAGAAAGAATGAAGTGTTAACTGAGAAAGGGAGCTGAATGATAATGTTAAATACTTTTTACACTGAAGAGCTCCTTTATGGAGACTGTGTCTCTGAGCAAACCTCCTGTAATTTCCCAAGAGAAGTTTAGAAAGTGAAATCTTGCCTCAAGCAATCCCTTGTAGCAAAGTCCTGGCCTGGGGAGGCAGTGAGGTTCTCTGGCGACAAGTCGGAGTTGAGGGTGCAGGTTTCTCTTTCTATAAGGAGCTGGCTTTGGAGAAACTAATTAAACCCAGAATTCTTAGGAGGTTTGTAGTGTTGCCGGCTTGCAAATATAGCTCCCCCACCATGGTGTTCCCTGGAGGAAGGGCCAGTCAACACGATTTTTCTTTTTTTTTTTTAACCCCTTCTGTCTCCCCAACGGGCCACCTTCTTCATAAGACCAACATCTGTGTTTCGTAGTATCTTAACTCTTTCTTGATAGCCCTTCCTTTTGTTGTATTAGAGACTCAGGATGGAGCCTGAAAGCCTGGAGTGGAAATATTCTAGATACCTTGTAGCTGAACCAGAGGTGCCGAATAAGTCCATTTGGGGGCTGAAAGGGACCTTACACTACTCTGTTTAATGTCTGGCTACTACCAAGACCCAGGATGCCTCCACCATCAGGGGCTCACTGCTTCTGTGACTGCCTGTTCTCTGATGGCTTTGGTCACTAGAATTTCTTTTCTGATGTGAGGGCCACTTGTCCTTGTATAGATTTCACTGTTGGGCCCTCATTCTTCTTCTGTCACCTAACAGAGTAAGTCTGCTCTGTCCTTCCCATGACAGACCTTCGAGAGTTGGAAAGAGAGGGTCTCTCCCTTGTTGCAGTGAGCGGGAGCTCTTCCATTTTCCTTTGTCTAAAGAGCTGGGGATTCTAGAATTCTCACAATCCCAACTGTCTCTATATGCAGCATTCAAAAGCTGAAAGATTGATTGGGACTTCTCTAGTGGTTCGGTGGTTCACAATCCACCTTGCAATACAGGGAACATGAGTTCCGATCCCTGGTCCTGGAAGATCCCACAGGCCGAGGGGCAATAAAGCCCATGCACCACGACTGCTGAGCCCACACCCTGGAACCTGTGCGCCACAAGATGCGGTGAGAAGCCTGCTCACTGCAACTAGAGGGGAGCCTGAGCACCAGTGAAGACCCAGAATAGCCAAGAGTAAATTAAGAAAAAAAAATAAGACAAATATATTCACGAAACATCTGTTAGTTGAGTGCAGCCTTTTCCAATGGGCCTGTTTGTGACCGCACCCTCCTTCCCAATAACTCCAGGCAGCTATTATAAATTTGCTGTTGTTCCTCAGTCGTGTGTGACTCTTTGCCGCCCCATGGACTGTAGCCCACCAGGCTCCTCTGTCCATGGAGATTTCCAGGCAGGAATACTGGAGTGGGTTGCCATTTCCTTCTCCAAGGGATCTTCCCAACACAGGGACTGAACCTGCATCTCCTGCAAGTCTCCTGCATTGCAGGCAGATTCTTTACCCCTTAACCGCTGGGGAAGAGCCCTTATTATACATTGATTTCTTAATAAACAAACCATAATTGTGCAGCTGCTGTGTTGAAGTTCTATGTCCTACAGATGTGAACACCATGCCCTCATGGAATTCTCCGCTTGCTCTGAAGCTAACCCTGTGAGCTAACTGAGTTGGAAGCCCTTTGCTGCTTTGAACTGGGATTTGGGATGGAGGTGCATGCCTTTTCAAAGCTGCTTCTAATGCTCACCTGAAGGGTGTCCAGGTTGAGTGCAGTCTTTTGCCTCCACTGAGCTGGGTCTGCTCTGTCCTTTTCTCTCAAATTCTGTTTGAACACCTGGGACCTGCTCCACTCTGCCTTCTGCCAATTGCTTAGAAGTCCTTGATTGTGGGAAAGTATAGCTACAGAGACACTCAGTGCCCCTGGGGCATTGAGGTAATTGGGGGTAATCCAGGCCCCTTTTTGCTCTGGAAAGCAGAGGCACTTTTGGATAAGCTTTTGTACCCACACCTAAGTCAATTCAATTCAGTGATGTTCCAGCCATACCTGGAAAATTCCCTTTCTTTCTTTCTATTATTTTAGTAACCCTTCAAAGTTAATGCTTGTAAATAAAAAAACTTGAGAGGTCAGCTGCTTTTGCTCACTGCCCATCAGCCCTTGAGAAAGGAGGGTTCTCAGTGTGGTGGAGTGGTGGGGCCTCTGTCCAAAATTGGAGGATGCTCTCCAAGAGGCCACATGTGCGGAAAGTCCCTGGAGAAGTCACTTTCACGGGGCACGTATAGTGCTCTGTCTTTGAAATGACTGATATTTATGGTGGTTTTTTTTCCTCTGAATGTCCTACTGGATTTCTCCCTCCTTGGCTGTGAGACAGTCTCATCCCATAGTCACAGGAGAGGCTGCTGTCTGGGGCTCTTGACAGAGCAGTTCCTTTTCTGTTTTTTAAAATCCTGTCATTACAATCTGACCCAGTGAGGTGACAAGGTGGGTGAATGGGAACTGAGTTTGAATCCATATTGACTGCCTGGCCACTTGGGAGAAGTTGCTTCTTTTCTGAATTTCTTTGTTTCCACAATGATGATCTGGGAACAAAGCCAGTGAGCTGAATAGCAAAATGAGATGAGGCTTAAAGACCCCTCCTCCGAGGTCTGATCATGCATTCTGTTAGCATGTAATGACTGAGAAACAACGGAAGAGGCTCCATTCTAGGTCCTGAAATACAGCAGAGGGAAAATGAATCTGAAGGCCCTGTTGTCATGAAGCTTGATTTCTGGAAAACATACACACAAGTAAGTAGACCAGTAGCTTGTCCAGTGGAAATACATGCTATGGAGAAAAATAGAGTCCTGGGGATGGAAGAGCACGTGTGTGTTTATGTAGGAGATGAGGGAAAGGCTCATTGAGAAGATGACATTGGGAGGATGCCTGAAGGACGTGCGCCAGTGGGCCATGCCTGGGTGGGTGGGGAACATTCCAGGCCAAGGGTCTGCAGTGGGAGAGCGATTGCTGATTGCTGGATTCACAGAGCAGGAGGCCAGGGTGTCAGAGCGTCTTGTGATCAGGATAAAGGAGTTGAGGCCAGGGAAGCATCAGGACACAGATCACTCAGGGCTTCGAAGACCTCTGTGACACCTTGGCTCTGCTCTAAGAAGGAAGGTGAGCTCTGGAGGCTTTTAAGCAGAAGAACATGACTCAGCATTTCAGGAGGATGGCTCTGGGGGGCCAGGCCTTGGGACAGAGGGTCCTTGGCTTCCTTTTCAACACTTCCCAAGCGGCTCAGGGTAGTCTGGAGCGATTGCTGTCTAAACCAGGCTTTAGAGGCTAAGAGAAAGTAAAACAGTAGAGACTAAGGGCAACAGGTGTTAGTCTGCAGTCTAGATGAGCCTCCCTCTGTCTGCAGGGAGAAGCAGTCAGGAAGGAGGACAGAATAGAATTCTGCAAGGGCTTGCAGCGGCAAGGCCTGGGACAAACCAAAGGCATAGGGAAGTAGAAAACGTGAATTTGGCCTTCACAAGCAGTGACTGGGGATTAGCACACAAAAGTAAATTAGTGATGGGACATCCATACATATGGATGCATGCCAGGGAAGTGGGGTCCTCGCCAGGGGTCCTGGCAGAATCTGAGTGGGGACTGGACACACGGGCCATAGCCTTCCCTCCCTGTCCCCACCCTGTTCTGCCCATCTCCCCACACAGTGTACTTTTGCAAGAGGTGATGAGCAAGAGGGTTTGTGGTTGTTGATGGGAGGCTCTGTGTAGCAGAGGGGGAGGCGAGGGCAGAAGGGGCACCTGCCGTGCCTTGCTGCCTTGGACTGGGTGTGAACCTCTCCTGAAAAAAGGGACTAGAGTGATAGCAGAGAAGGAGTTTTCCTGAGAGTGTCCTGTGAGTCTGGGAGCCTCTAGCCCCATCAACACATCCACAAGGAAGCATTCTCCTAAAGCCGGGGGAGGCTGCCATCTGCTGGTTGACTGCAGTATTCCACTCAGGTGCTCCGCTTTGGACAAAAATCTTTCAATGTTAAAGATCATCTGCGTGGGCATTTTCTCCAGGTCAGGCGCTGTCCATAAAACATTGCAGGCAGATTCTTTACTATCTGAGCCATCAGGGAAGCCCTTTAAATCATCACCAATTCGCATCAGCATATGTCCTCTTTATTCTCGTTTTTAGGGATGCTCAAAAAAATTAAGTACCTAGATCCAGGTCATTCAGGAAGTGGAAAACTTGGAATTCAAGCTCAGTCCTGACTACAAACATGACTACTTAAAGAAATTGTTATGATCACATCAGCTTTGCAAACTGTGAGTGTTGTGAGGGGACCGGCAAACGGCAGGTGGTCTGTGTGTGCTGAGTGGAAAAGTGGAGACAGGCTAGATCTGCGGATGGATGGATGGATAGATGGATGGATGCGCCTCAAGGTGCTGCATCCCAGGGGCCCACAGACTCAGGTTTCAGTCCCAGCTCTGGCCTTTCAGGTCTGGTGACCTTGGAGAGGTCATCTCAGAGCTCTGACACACAACTTTGTCTGTGACTGCAAACGTACTGGGCCAATTGTGGGAGCTACTTATTTTGGCTGTGTGCATGTGTGTCTCTCTGGGAGTTTTCTTTCTGTAACATCTTGCCATCTATTTTCCAGTCTTGGTGAGGCTGGAGCGATTCTCAAGAGGACAGCTTCTCCCTGTTCCCCTTCCCAGCTCTACATTCTTCTGCTCAGACAGTAAAGAATCTGCCTACAATTCAGGAGACCCAGGTTTGATCCCTGGGTCAGGAAGATCCCCTGGAGAAGGGAATGACTACGCACTCCAGTATTCTTGCCTGGAGAATTCCATGGAGAGAGGAGCCTGGTGGACTACTCTGGGGTCAAAGAGAGTTGGACACAACTGAGCGACTTAACACTTCCTGGGGAGGGAGGAGGACGAGGGAGTGAGCCCTCTGCTGGCTCCCGATACACCACAGCGCCCAAATGCAGGCGGCGGGAGTCCAGGGCTCCAGTGGACACAAGCAGACGGACAGATGCCTTTCTAGTGCAGGAGTGAGCTTTCTCAAGGGTGACGCTGGTTATGTGCCTCTTGGCCTAAACTCCTCCGGCACTCGCAGCTCTGCCCAGAAGATGCAAAGCCTTCAAGAGAGGCTTCGCCCTCCACCCTCACACCTTCGCCCGTGGCGCCCAGCCTCAGCTTGCCCTGGCATAACCACAGTCCCCATGCTAGCCACAGCAGCCCCGAGGGGCCTCCCCGCTGCTCCTGCCCAGATGCCGAAGAGCAGTGCCCTAGCACTCCCAGGCCCTGCAGCCCTCCCCGTTCCGGGAGCTAATGCAGCCTCGACTCTGGCTCGCCACATCCTTAATTAGTCTGGCTTCACTGAGACCACAGGGAAAATCCCCTGTAGGAATCGAAGGCACCTCAAAAACAAGGGTGTAGACTCGAATAGCACGCCCGTTTTTGAGCTGCCCTCAATTCCTACAGGGGGTTTTCCCCGTGGTCTCAATGAAGCAGGGTTTCTCTGGTGCTCAGCGGTAAAGAATCTATCCACCAAGCAAGAGACACAAGTTTGATCCCTGGCTTGGGAAGATCCCCAGGAGAAGGAAATGGCAACCCATTCCAGTATTCCTACCTGGGAATTCTATTTACAGAGGAGCCTGGCAGGCTACATTCCATGGGGGCTGCAAAGAGTCAGACAGGACTTAGTGACTGAACAGCAGCAGGAGCAGACATAGATAAACTTGCTGAGACTCCAAGCCCTACGGATTTTCCCTTCTAGACATCTCTCAGAGCCGTACGCTTCGTGTCTATTAATAGGAGCACACTTGCGCAAACTCCATCTCCTTTAACCTGGACTCCTGCAGTGACCTTCTTACAGCTCTCTCCCATCTGTATCTCCAGCCCAAATAAAAACTGCAGCAAAAGGATTTTTTTCTTTAATTGAAGAATAATTGATTTACAGTGTTGTGTTAATTTTAGGCACACAGCATAGAGATTCACACATTTATTCACTCATTTGCACATATATGTTGTTTTTCATATTCTTTTCCCTTATAGGTCATTATAAAATATTGAGTAGAGTTCCCTGTGCTATATAGTAGGCCCTGTTGTTTATCTGTTTTATACAGAGTAGTGGGTATGTATTAATCCAAACCTCTTAATTTATCCCTCCCTCCGCTCCTGTTTCCCCTTTGATAACCACACGTTCGTTTTCTATGTCTGTGAGTCTCTTTCTGTTTTGGAAAAAAGTTCTTTCCTTTCTTTTTCTTTTTAGATTCCACATATAAGTGGTATCATGTGATATTTGTCTTTGTCTAATTCACTTCACTCAGTATGATAATCTCTATGTCCATCCAGGATGCTACACATGGCATTATTTAGTTCTCAAAAAGATGTGTGGTTTTTTCTTTTTTAAAAAAAGACAAGCATGAGCATTATACTCCTCTGCTTAAAATTCCTTGGTAGCTTCCCATTGCATTCAGGGAAAAGAGCAAAATCCTTACTCTGGACCCAGAGAACCTGTGGAACTGGGTTCTTGTTGCTGCCGCAACCTACCTTGCTCCTGGGCGTCTGGCTTTCTTTCTGAGCAGCGTGGCAGCCCCGGGGCCTCTAGGAATGCGCTGCCCTCTGCCTCCGCTCCCTCTCTCGCTGGTTAACTCCTGCTTATCATGTAGGTTGTGATTCACGTGCCCTTCCTCAGGGAAGCCATCCTAGTCCAGTCCCGGTTAGATGTTCTGCTAGTCTCTTGTGTTTGCTTCCAAAGCGTGCCTTTAGTCTGCAGTAATACATTTGCTTGTCTGATGTGAATGTATAAAGCATGATGCCAGCCTCTTCCTGGCATGAAGGTTGCATGAAGGCTGCGTGAAGGCGGGACGCATGTTGGTTTGTTCACTTAGTGCTGGGCACGTGTGGGTTACTCGGCATGGACTTTGAAATGAAAAGGGAAATGAGAATCTTGGGAGACGAGAGCCCATCAGCGGAGCCGCCAGGGCACCTCCTGGATACTCTGGGGCCGTTCAGGTGTGGTGGGGAGGAGAGTGGCGGGGGCGGGGCAGGCCAAGAAGGCGAGAAGTGGGCTGGATCGTGGTCCCAAAGGCTGGGGCTCTGCGGGCGGATGCTGAAGGTGGTTGTGGGGAAGCAGCCCAGAGGCTCCTTGGCCTGCGTTCCTTGCTAAAGGTCAGATGTCCCTCTGCAGGTGTCCGGGGGGCTCTGCTCAGGTTGTGTGCCCAAACCCTGCTCCCACGGGGAGGAGGACGGAGCATTTCCCCCTGCGGCTGCCATGGTGGGAAGAGGTAGGGTTCTCATCCAGTGGGAGATTCTCCAAAACTAGAAAGGAGTTGACATTCTGGGAAGTCATTAAATGACCAACGTCTACTACAGGGAGAGAGGCGTGAGTAGAAATGATGGGGTAACTGTAATGGTGGTGCAGGGTGTCTGCGTGTCCCCAGGAGTGGGCGAGCCTGTCATGGTGCCCCAGAAAAGTGGAAGTAAGGGACTATTTCCAACGGAGTGGGCTGGCTGGAGGAGAACCAGAGGGCCCAGCACGATTCCCCAGGTCTAGTAGCAGCTGATATGCAGAGACCATCGCTGCTGGAAGGGGCAAGGAGGGGGAGCAGTTATCTGAAACTTGTAGAGGGATTTGTGTGGAGACAGTCGATGGGGGCTGAGACTCTTCTAGGGGAAACTCGCACCCATCTTGATGGCCAGCCCTCCACGGTGGCCTACAGATGGCGCTGGAAAAGGAATTCCCTGACTCATCCCCCACCCCATCTCCACCAGTCTCTTTCCTTCCATGTCCCTGTGCTGCCCGCTGGAAGCCTGGGGGCATGAGGGTCCATCGGTCTCATTCTTGAAGGGTGGTCTTTAGGATATAGAGCAGGAAGCAGGGAGCAGAGCAGATGGGGAAGGGCAAAGAGAAGACCAAACACAGTGGAAATACGTTTTTGATGGAGAGCTACAGAGTGCATCTTGGGAGTGGAAACAGGCTTGCACCTTGAGGGGAATAGGATTTCACAAGACCTTTCAAGGTGGAGGTGGGTGCTTGAACAAAGCCACAGAGCCAGTAACTGAAAGATGTGTTTGAAAAATACTGAGCTCACACTTTGGACTTGTGTCTGAAGCTCACACTTGTGGGGTGCAGAAACCCACTGCAGAGGTTTTGAATGCCATGGCCTCAGGCCTTCTGCCCACTTAGCCCCTGTGTGGACATGACTGCAATCTTCCGAAGGCCATGAATAAGGATGTGTTTGATGTGGCCTCTTCACCAAGAGACTTTGACTCTTGTGTAGCTTCTGGGGAACATCTTACCAGCTTACTGTATCTGTCTTTCCTGGGAGGGGTAAGCTGAGGCTCAGGGGCTCCTGAGTCGGCAGTCAGTAGAGGGTTAAGCGCCCCCCCCCCCCCCCGCCCCACCCGCCGTAAGGCTTGGTTGTTCCAGGGAGCCGGTTTATTTGGGTTTACACAGCAAGGCTAGTGTTGCTATGGCTGGCTTGCAGGCAACAAGTCTTATGATCTGAAGGAGCAAACTGTGTATATAACATGACAGCATTTATTAAAGCAAGATAAACTCGGCAGCAAAGGATCTGGCTGGAACCATAAATTCCTCTGATTTTCCTTTCTGAGCCATCGCATTCCATTTGAATGAGGCCTATCAGCCCAAACATTTCCATTAAATAAAGTCGATTTGTTGAAAATCCCTAAGAGAATGAACAGAGAATCGCCCCCTTCCGCCACCCCCAATCCCTGTTTGAAAAAAGAAATGTGTAATGTGTGGTTCTGACTCACACTGTCTGAGTACAAACAGGTCTGCTATTCTGGGCAGTGAGTCCCCTCCATCACTAGAGGTATTCAGACCAAACTGGGTGACGCAGGGCTCGCTTCCTTTTAGGGGGCGTCAAGCAGGGGAGAAGGGGGCATTCCTAGGAGACATTGTCCCTAAGACTTCAGGTCATATGAGCCTCATGACATATCCTGGTGACTTCCCCACACCCCTCATTCTACACCGCGACACATGTATCCCAGAGAAGGAGGGGTTGTCATCAAGGACTTGGGGGAGAGCAAGGACATGGGGACCAGAAAACCTGAGTTTAAATCCTAGTTCTACTATTAACTGGGCTGGTAGCCACTGACATCAACCTGAATCTTCACTGGAAGGACTGATGCTAAAGCTGAAGCTCTGATACTTTGGCCGTCTGATGCAGAGAGCCCACCTGATCCAAAGACTCATTGGAAAAGACCCTGATGCGCAAAAGACTGTGATGCTGGGAAAGACTGAGGGCAGGAGGAGAAGGGGATGACAGAGGGTGAGATGGTTGGATGGTGTCACTGACTCAGTGAACATGAGTTTGAGCAAACTCTGGGAGATGGTGAGGGATAGGGAAGCCTGGCGTGCTGCAGTCCATGTTGTCGCAAAGAGTCAGACACAACTGAGAGCCGAGCAATAACAACAAAGTAGCCACGGACAGGTCATTCCATCCTATGACCGCCCCGCCCCAGTCCACTGTGTATCCAGTGAGAGTAGTCATCACCCATACTTATGCCCGGCACCTTGCAAAGGGCCTCATGGGATGATCTCTTTTATTTTCCACAGAAATGCTACAAAATTAAGACATCCATGTATCCCCACTTGACTGATGAGAAAACTGAGGCCTGGAGAGGTTAAGGAGCTAAGGAATGGTGGAGCCAAGGCTCGAACTTAAGCCTCTGGGGACTTTCACCCTTGCTCGATCACAGTTGTCAGCCAATCTGTGGCATTTAGGAGATTACTTTAGAAGACGGGTGTAAAGGTATCTTTTAAAATAATAAACTGCTAGTTTTGGAAATGTTGAGCAGGAAGCTGAATCTTTTTTTTTTTTTTTTTAGATATTAATTTGTTTGGCTGCTCCAGGTCTTCGTTGCAGCTCGTGGGAACTTTAATTGAGGCCTGGGGGTTCTGGTTCCTTGCGCAGGGACTGAACCCAGGCTCCTTGCACCGGGATTGTGCAGTCTTAGCCACTGGACCACAAGGGAAGTCCCTGAATCTTAAGTTACAAGCATTTTCCAAACTTGTTCAAATTCAAAAATATTTCCCCCTCCCCCAGCCCCGCAGTCTCCCTTTCCTTCTTCCCCTCCCTCTTGGCCACCACCCCTCCTTACCTCTCCCTTCCCTCCTCTCCCACTTTGTTCAGATACTTTGTCTTTGGTGGAATTCAGGCTTGACAAAAAAAAGAAAGGAAAACCAATAGTCAAATTTAAAAGTACTTGTGCTTTTATTAAAAAAAAAAAAAATACAATCAGGTACTGTCCAGATGTGTTTTGGAAAAGAAGATCTCTTTAAAAATTCTTAGTTTACATCATCATCATTATTATTATATTAATAATATTAATTGTATCCTTAAAATTGAAACAGCATTGCTTTTCTGAACGTAAAAAAAGGGACGGCTTCAAGACACACATTGAATCACTGCTAACAAAAATAATGATAATTAATTATACAGCTTTGTGTGAAATACAGCTGGTTCTAAGACAAACTACGCACTGTACAGCCTGCCCCGCTCCCATCCCCAGAGCCACCCAAGAGAAGCAAAATCACTGTGATGCTGTCGCTGGAAGACTTTTGCTGAATCAAACAGCAGAATGGAAACCTGCTGGACACTGTGGTCTTTGGTGTGAAGGAAGTCATCGCGGAGTGGCTGAGGCCAGCGCTGCCGCTGCAGGCCCCGACGGTCCATGGTCAACTTTAGCTCCTGCCAGACGCCCAGGTGTGGCTTAATGGTCGGACTGCTCGCATTGATGCTTTGGTAAAATTATCTTCGATCTCTGGGCCCTACTCCTCTCCCCCGGTTGTCCGCGGAAACTTACGCCCTTTTGCGCCTGCCTTCGAGGTTTCGGAAGTTGCTGGGTCTCAGCTTCATCTCAGCAAACTGGATTGAATGCTCGTGGCCCTTCCAGTGGAACCAGTTAACACCCTGTGAAGGAGAGAAGACCTTCAGATTGGTTTCCATCAGGCAAGGTATTCACTGACCATTGCTATTTAGTTAGGGGGACAAAATGAGCCCTGTTTCAAACATATGGATCCCAAGGGGGAAGGGGAGGATGAACTGGGAGACTGGGATTGTCATATATTCACTATTGACAACTATGTATAAAGTAGGTAACTATCTGGTTAATAGTGAGTTCTATTAACTAGAACCTACTGTATAGCACAGGGGCCTCTTCTCAATGCTCTGTGATGATGTAAACGGGAAGGAAATCCAAAAATGAGTGGATGTAGATGGACGTGGGGCTTTTCTGGTGACTCAGCAGTGAAGAATTTGCCTGCCAATGCAGGAGATGTGGGTTTGATCCCTGGGTCAGGAAGATCCTCTGGAGAAGGATATGGCAACCCACTCCAGAATTCTTGCCTGGGAAATCCCATGGACAGAGGAGCCTGGCTGGCTATAGTCAGGCTGTGTATATATATATATTCTTCCCAGGCAAGAATTCTGAAGTGGGTTGCCATATCCTTCTCCAGGGGATATATATACACACACATGTAGCTGATTCACTTTGTTGTATAGTAGAAACTAATACAACATTCTAAAACAACTATACTCCAATAAAAATTAATTTAAAGGAAAAAGATGAGCTTTGTTCCAGCTCGACCATTTGGAAGCTCACGTCTGTATCCTGCTGATCTGTTTATTGATTTGTATGATGAAAACTTTCAAAAGATCTGGATGAATCAATTTTTTTTTTTTTTTAACTTTAGGCAGAATTCACCTGAGTTTGCATTGAACTTTGATCTGCCATCTTGAGATAAAGTAATGGCTGATGAAACTGGCCATCATTAGGATTACGTGCTGTAGGAATTCAGGTCATGATCAGAGCTTATGGAATTGAGTAGCTATAGGTGGCGGGGGGGGGCGGGGGCGGTGGAGTCTATACTTCACAGGATTCCTACGACATGTTTTATTAATAGGGGTTGGTATGGTACAGCTCAAAGAACATAGGTGGACACAAGTTTTGCAACCTGACACATAAAATTGAATCTTTGTGTTCTTACTTGAGAGATATATGTCTTGAACAAGTTATCAAAAGGTTCTGGGCCTCGGTTTTACTATTTTTCTTCTTTAGGGCTAATAATGCTAACCTTGGAAGGATGCTGTGAAGATTAAATGAGTCTGTAAAGGAGCTGCCACCGTGCTGGGCCCATCATAGGTGCTCAGTAAATATTACTCCCCTATCTCAAGTATGGAGGCATAGCCTCAGAACTCTGGCCAGAGATTTTCCTCAAGAAAAGCCTGTATTTATTTCAGGGCCACCTGGTTTGGCTCTTCAGCAAAGTGGACAGGTGGTCGACTCCGCCTGTTGAGTCCCGCAGACCCCTGTCCTCCTTGGGTGGGGGTCAGCGTCAGGGAGTCCTCCTGCGGGGTCTCCCCTACCCCCCACCCTGCTCCGCGCACTGAGGCCTCTTCTCTTCAGGTTCCGTAGGACTGGGATGGAACATGTCCACAGAGAAGAGAGCGGCTGATGAGATGGGGGAGAATATAGATGCTTTGTTTAATGCTAATTTTTGGCACTGATTGATACTGGACAGGCTCTGAACCCAACAGGGGATGGGATCTGAGAATACCCGACTCAGTTTAGGGGCAGATGCGTCTGAAATTCACTCAGCTTGGTCCTGTGCTCCCTTCCCCTGCCCTCGTCCTCTCCTCTGATTGAGGCTCAGAGCTGGAAGTGAGTCCTTCTCATGCTGCGGTGGAGACGGAAGCCAGAGAGGGAGAGTGACTTCACGGAGGCCTCACGACAGCCAGAGAAGAGCCGGAGCTGGGACTGCGCTCCCGTGACTGCTCTGTGGCCTTTCATGTCAGCTCCTTCTTCCAGAGTTGGACGGAACGATGGAAAAGGAAGTTTCCTTCCGGCATGTAGCTTTTATTCCCCTCCCAAAGGACTCTGTATTACATTGATGTTCGGGACCCAGGAGGTAAAGGAGTGCGGTAGTTCTCAGAGTGGACGCATTATCGAGGCCACATATAGGGCGGAGAGAACACATGTTCTGTTCAGATGTGTCCTTCAGTCTTGCCTCCTCCATAAAATAGACGTGAAAAGCCACGGCCTGGTCCCCTCACAGAGCAAAGGTGATGTACACGGGAGAGAGAAGGTGATGACGCTTTGAAAAGTGTCAGAAATTATGTCAAGATAAGGTGTACATTTAAGGTCACAACACTCATTTGCAGGTGGTTAACATAAACACATGTATCAAAATCAATAATAACAGAGCTGTCGTTGTTTAGTCACTAAGTTGTGGCCAACTCTTTTGCGTCCACCGGGATCCTTTGTCCATGCAGCTGATAAAAACAAAACAAAAGAACCCCAAACCCAGCAACCCAACAGCTGCAAAAAAAATCCCAAGAACAAAAGTATAAGTAAGCAAGATGATGAGATGCTGCATCCTACCTAGGCCCCCCGATCGGAATCCCTCCGGTCATTTGGTGTGATTTGGACCTTTGCCTTCTTACAAAGGTATCCCAGATTGCTGGGAGAAATACCAGCAACTTCAGATACGCAGATGATTCAACTCTACTGGCAGAAAGTGAAGAAGAACTAAAGAGCCTCCTGATGAGAGTGAAAGAGGAGAGTGAAAAACCTGGCTTAAAACTCAACATTAAAAGCTAAGATCATGGCATCAGGTCCCATCACTTCATGGCAAATGGAAGGGGGAACAGTGGAAACAATGGCAGATTTTATCTTTTGGGTCTCTAAAATCACTGTGGACGGTGACTGCAGCCATGAAATTAAAAGACACTTGTTCCTTGGAAGGAAAGATATGACAAATCTAGATAGTGGATTAAAAAGCAGAGACATCACTTTGCCGATAGAGGTTAAAGCTATGGTTTCTCCAGTAGTCAGGTACGGATGTCAGAGTTGGACCATAAGAAGGCTGAGTGCCAAAGATTGATACTTTTGAACTGTGGTGTTGGAGAAGACTCTTGAGAGTCCCTTGGACTGCAAGGAGATCAAACTAGTCAATCCTAAAGGAAATCAACCCTGCATCTACATTGGAAGGATTATTGCTAAAGTTGAAGCTCCAATACTTTGGCCACCTGGTGCAAAGAGCTGACTCATTGGAAAAGACTCTGATGCTGGGAAAGATTGAAGATGAAAGGAGAAGGGGACGGCAGGGAATGAGCTGGTTAGCTAGCATCAGTAGCTCAGTGGACATGAACTTGAGCAAACTCCAGGGGAGAGTGGAGGACAGAGGACCCTGGCATGCTGCAGTCCAGGGAGTCACAAAGAGTCGGACATGACTTAGTGACTGACAACAACCATCCGGGCTGCAGGCTGGGTACGACTCCCTGAGACCCAGCCCAGGGGTCAGTCTGGATGGCTCTGTGTGAATACCGTTCCCTCCTGTGTGATGCAGGGACGGCTGCTGAAAAGGGACCATCATAGTTAAGTAGCTGGGCCCACTTGACTTCTGTCACTTTTCAGGCACCTGCTAGTGTAGGCAGGGCTCAGTGTGAGAAAATAGTTGAAATTGACTTTGTTCACCCATTTCCACAGAAACTGCAAAAAATCTGTTTCTATGATTGCAGAAATTGTGTCCCAGGATCCTGTATGGTGCAGGGAAATTTGGGCGGGGGGGGTGGCCTGGAGGATTTGGCTCTGTCCCCACCTTTGGTCCATGACCTCATGAAAGTCACCTTTCTCTGGACCTCGGTCTTATGACTCATAAGAGGAAGGAACTTAAAATCTGTGATCTTCATTCTGAGATGTTCTTGGGGGTCTGGAGGTGCCTCTAGGCCAGGGCCTGCATCACCCCTGCTTTACCCAAGCAGCCTCCTTGTGGGGTTCAGACACAGATAATCCGAGGAAAGCTGTGCATGCTTGGCATCCCCTTGACCAGTGGTTCTCCTCGGAATCTTCACGGGTGAATACACACCGTCGCTATGGTCTTACCTGGCCCGTGGTGCCGTGGAGTTCTCCCTGCTGTGAAGACACCCGAGGTCTTGCCCCTGAGGTCCCTGCCTCCCCGTCTCAGCCCTGCTCGGGCCCTTGCCGGCACTCACCTGACTGTGGCTGTTGTCCCCGTATCTCCCCATCAGGTTGACGCGGTGGCAGTTCTTGTACCAGAAAGCCCCCTTGTAGGACAGGGCACAGTTGGTGATGGCCGAGTCTGTGTCCTTGTCGAAGGTGGAGAAGGATCTGCCGTTGTGGTAGGCCATGGAGTCACCTGGGAGAGAGAACGTACCAGCTGGGAGCTGGAGCTCCGGGTGGGCTGTGGAAGCACCAGGGCGGCAACCGATGCTGGGGTGGGCCGGTCTCGAACGAGAGGCCCAGGATTAGGATCCAGCACAGGCCTGGGTAGAACGTGAGTGCCGCCTGGAGCCTCATTTCTGATGGAAGCAGCACAAGGTGGTAGAAGGAGGGCTGCGGGCATGTTTGGAGGGTCTTGCTCCAGTCCCACCTTATTCGTACCCTAGTTGTGTCCTTGCACAAATCAAGCCACTTGTGGAACCTCAGTTTTCCCATCTGTAGAATGGAACTAGCAGAGCACATTGATTGGATTCACCTCAGGGGGCTGTTGGAACAACGGTATGAAGGTGTATGCCGAACAGGTGGTATGGTGTGCAAACAGCTGTGATTGTTACTTTCATGACTGTTTTTGCATTCACTTGATGTAAAGGAGCTCAGAGAGTAAGGTGGGAAATCTGTATTTAATAATGATGTGTTTTCCCCCCAAATGCAAGTATTTAGACTTCATTATTGTTTTCATGTATTTATTTAGGCTTAGGCGCTCAGTCGTGTCCGACTCTTGGAGACCCCGTGGACTGCAGCCCACCAGGCTCCTCTGTCCATGGGATTCTCCAGGCAAGAATACTGGAGTGGGTTGCCATGCCCTCCTCCAGGGATGTATTTATTTATTACCCATTTATTCCTAGGTAGTGTTAGTGGTAGAGGACTTGACTGCCAATGCAGGAGACGTCGGAGATACAGGTTCAATCCCTGGGTCGGGAAGATCCCCTGAAGGAGGAAATGGCAACCCACTCCAGTATTCTTGCCTGGAGAATCCCATGGACAGAGGAGCCTGGCGGGCTACCGTTGGACACGACTGAAGTGACTTAGCACACATGCACTTATTCGTTAACTCACAGTCACTCGCTCGCTCGCACATCTAACATTTAGCAAAAGCTCTAATGACTTTAGTTTCCACTCTGCCATGCTGATTTTCCAGAGCTATCCTGAGCCAGTCTGCCTTAAGTCTCAGCCTACAGAGTCATACTTACAACCAAACCGCTCAGGTTTTAGATGTCACCAAATAGCTTGCATATTGCACATTTATTTTTCAAAGTGTTGATGGGACCAATTTCCCTTGATTCTTAGACAAAAAGCCCGTTTACATGTAGTGCTACATGGGAATCTAGCTTGTAATTTAATATACTGAATTTTAGGAGTGTTTAAGCACCATTTCGGTGTTCTCTCACTTCCAACCCTGGCCAATGCTGGGCAGAAAAGTTTCAAGACATCAAGGCATTCTATCCTGATATATTGTAGCAATTTATCATAGGGACTTGATAGGGATCTTCCCAACCTGGGGATTAGACCTGGGTCTCCTGCATTGCAGGCAGATTCTTTATCCATAGGGACTTGAGTGCCTTGTTAATTGATGAAGCTACCAAGAGCATGAGGCTGGAAGCTAGGAATGGTGAAACAAGATGCTCTCCTGGGGAGGGGCTGGCTGCCCTCAGTACACATAGGAGGAGGCGGTTCCAAGGGTGAGCTTCTGAAATGAAGGGGCAGATTATGGCTCATTTTCTGTTGAAAATACAGAGAGAGATGGGTGGAGGCCACATTCCTGCTGCCTGCTTGCCCAGGGTGCCTTTGCTTGCTCAGGGTGCCTTTGCTTGCCCTGTAACAAGATCTTCCTTGCCTGAAGCCATCTCAACAAAAGAGATATTTGTTGCTAGGTAATAAAATGTTAGAATTCCTTGACTGATGCAAGAATGAAAACAATGTTCACCCCGGATCTCTCCCTTCATTACCACCAACTTGATTTCTAAAGAGCTCTGACTCTCCTTAGGTTGAGACCTGCTTCTGGCAAATCATACCTGGAGACTTTTCCCATCATGGGCATGTTCTTTCAGGGCCCAGAGGCTGGGAATGTGCTATAGCACCCGTCTCCTCTGTTCTCATAAACGTAATGGGGAGCCACACCAAAGCAGGCAGGGCTTGGCATGGGGTGGTCACGCTCTTACACCTGATCTCCCTTGTTACCAAAACCACCTGTCAGCAGCCAGGCTGGTCCCCTGGGCCCACATTCCTCAAGCTGTTACGTCTTGGGCAAATCGCCAAACTTCTCTGAGCCTCAGTTTCCTCACCTGTATAATAGCAATATCTCCCTGGAGATATGTATATATACCATACATATATGATCTGTATATGTATCACAGATGTATCATATATTATATAATATATAATGCAAATGAAATGAGGCTTGCCTGGTGGCTCAAATGGTAAAGAATCTGCTTGCAATGCAGGAGACCCAGGTTTGGGTTGGCAAGATCCCTTGGAGAAGGAAATGGCACCCCCACCCCAATGTTCTTGCCTGGAGAATCCCATGGACAGAGGCGCCTGGCGGGCTGCAGTCCATGGGGTCACAAGGAGTCGGACACGACAGAGATGAACACTTTCACTTGCACAATGCATATGAAATATCAGCAAAAAGAGGCTGCCACCTCATTTGCCTGAATGCCTATGGTTTCCTTATTGGTTTCTCTTGTAACGTGGCACCAGAAAACCACACAAAGGTCATTTCAAGTCAAAGACATCTTCAAAACCTGAACTAGGTTCTGTACTGGTCAGAGAGTGAAGGACTGCCAGGCAGGTAGGGAGCTTCTCTGGTCATGGGGATGTGCCAGCTGAGGCTGGAGGGCCATGTGGCAGGAAGGCCTTAGAAAAGATTCATCCAGGTGGGTAATGGAGTGGACTGTCTGCTACTCAAAGTGCAGGCCGCGGACCAGCAGTGCCACCAACACTGGCATCATGAGGGCCCTTATCAGAAATGGGGCGTCTCTGCTTCACTCCAGACACACTGCGTTAGCTCACTAATGGGATCCCCAGGGGTCACATGTGTGTAATAAACAGAGAGGCGGGAGAGTACATGAGCCTTAAGGCTCCCAAGACACTGCTTGTCTCTCCGTCCAAAACTGGTATCTAAACACGGAGTAGAAAAAGACAGTTTTTGAGTGACAGTAGGTAGCTACAAATACACCTTAAATGTCCTATTTCCCAACCTACCCTAGGTTTTGGTGACCAAGTATCTACCTGCTGCTGCTGCTAAGTGACTTCTGTGTGACCCCACAGACGGCAGCCCACCAGGCTCCGCCGTCCCTGGGATTCTCCAGGCAAGAACACTGGAGTGGGTTGCCATTTCCTTCTCCAATGCATGCGAGTGAAAAGTGAAAGTGAAGTCGCTCCGTCGTGTCCGCCTCTTCCCGACCCCATGGACTGTATGTAGCCTACCAGGCTCCTCCATCCATGGGATTTTCCAGGCAAGAGTACTGGAGCGGGGTGCCATTGCCTTCTCCCAAGTATCTACCTAGCCCTGTTAAATTGTAGTTCTGCCAGATGAGCACCTATCAAATGTTTATGGATAAGTGGGTGGGCCGATGCAGGAAGGACTGCTGAGCGGGGGAACTAGCCGAAACCCCGAGATGTGTTCGAGGTCCCGTGGGCTCCGCGAGTGACTGCGCGTACCCGCCAGGCCGCTGTACCCACCCGCCGTGCCCACCCGCTGGGCCCACCCGCCGGGCCTCTGTACCACCCCCCGCCAGGCCGCTGTACCCCCCGTCCGGCCGCTGAACCCACCTGCCGTGCCGCTGTAGCCCTCCACCTTCAGCCGGTAGCGCGTCCGGGAGTCGCCCACGCTGAACCTGTCGTAGACGGCGTAGGCCGACTGCCCGTGGTCGCGCAGGTCCACCCGGAGCTCGTACTGCCCCTGGGCTGTGATTTTGCTCAAAGTGTCCAGCCCTGAGGACGACAGGCGCGGGTTACCAAAGAAGCACCGTGACCGAGGCGCCCGTTCCTCCTCCCGCGTGAGAGAGAGCAGCGGCTCCGTGTGAACTGAGGAGCTTTGCGTGAAGCAGCCTGCTCCGCTCTTCGCCGCTGCCACGCCAGGTGACACACACGCCGTGTCTGAGCCTCAGCTAAAGTTGGGCTGGCCTCTTTGCCCTGCCAGCCTCCTAGTGTGTTATGAAAATCAAAGGAAATGAAGTGGAGAGGGTACCTTTTGCACTCTAAGGCTCGTTACCTGTGAAAGGCAATGAGGCAGATGTTCCCAGGCTCAGATGCTGGAACACAGGAAGCTGCCCTGTGCCAGGGGCAGGTGGTTGCTAAGTGTGAGTCACAGTGGGGGATGGGGGATGCCCCTGTAGTGCTGGCTGAGAGAATTGGAGTGCCACTCACATCTTTATTGGCTAGATCCCTACGGTCAGCAGCTTAACCTCTTTGGGGCTGTTTTCTCAGGAGCAAGATGGGAACTTTGTACACTGTGGGGCTTCTGGGAGGCTTGGCACTTGTGGCTCTGATGGACCCAGTCAGCACAGGTGAAGGGCATCAGTGAGGATGACGCTCTAAGTGGCCCAGGGGGTGACTTGAGGCTAGGCTTATTCTTAGGGTCGGGCTGTTGGCTCTCCTCTGATCAGATTTTTATTTTTAATGACCCAGAGAATTTCAAGTCTTTTCCATTGAGAATCTGATATTCTGTGTCGACCACCAGAGCTGTCGTTTCCTCCTAATCCGTCTTTCTCCCACATTTCGGCATGGGTAGGACAGGCAACAGGGAGGGCAGGAATGGGCATTTGGGGCATGAACACGCAGGCTGTATTACCAAGCCAGAACTCTTCTCTTAGGTCCCCAAATCCAGCAGTATAGGCCTTCCAGTTTCGATAGAAGTCCTCACGTCCATTTTTGCGTCTCAGGAACACCTATAAACACAAGCAGTGAATCCGGATGAGCTTAAGCCATTGAAGGAACGAGAAGACATCTTTCTGAGAGGAGGAAATGCTCACTGTGGGAAAGGCACCTGGCCCCACCTCTGTCCTCACTAATCTGCCATGCAATTCGGCACACGCACATCACCTCCCTTCTCAGAGTCTCAGGGTTCTCCCCCGAGGAACAGAGATGAATAAGACCACCATCCAGCTTGGGGTGATTGTGATGTGTCCGTGTAGGCCATACATGTGGGGACAGGGGGGATATGGGAACTCAGTGAACCTCCTGCTCAATGCTGCTGCCCATCTAAAACTGCTCTGAAAAAATAAAATTTAATAATTAAAATATTCATTGGAAGGACTGATGCTGAAGCTCCAATACTTTGGGCACATGATGTGAAGAGCCGACTCATTGGTAAAGACCCTGCTGCTGGGAAAGACTAAAGGCAGGAGGAGAAGGGGCCAACAGAGGATGAAATGGTTGGATGGCATCACTGACTCAATGGACATGAGTTTGAGCAAGCTCTGGAAGATGGTGAAGGACAGGGAAGCCTGGCATGCTGCAGTCCATGGGGTCACAGAGTTGGACACGGCTGAAAGACTGAATAACAACCGTAATTTTAAAAAGTACTACTTAGCTCATATGGTAATGGGACTGAAATCATTCATGGAAAACTCTTAGCACGGCAGTGCCTGGTAGATGGCCAGTGTTAATCAGTAAACTTAATGGGCTCGGAGACCACGGCCATTTATACATCACAGAGCTGTCTAAGGATCAAATGAGAAAATGGGGAACTGCTTTTTATCCTCAGCTTCCTTCCCATTACTTTAAGAGAGAATTCCTGAGTGTTTCCATGTGACAGGCACTGTCTTGCAAACCCTCAGGCACATTAGGGTCAGAGGGCACGGAGGAGACCTCCCCGCCTCTCCCCTGCCCCCGCCCCTCCTGTCTGAGAGGCCTGGAGCCTGTCTCCATGATACTCACGATCCATCCACCCCCATCAGAGGTCATGTCACAGAAGACTTCCTGCTTCTGGGTCTTGTTGTTGTTCAGATAAATGGTGTAGACGCCAGAGGTAGTGTCTCCATTCAGCATTGCTTGGGAGCAGTCCCTGGGGAATCGGTACAGGACCCCAGCTGCAGGATGAGAAGGAGGAGTCATTCTCAGAGCAGGAGCTTTCAAGTCACAGGTCAAGTGCTTGTTGGCTAGACACCTAAGAATAAGCAGCTCCACCTCTCTGAGACTCTGTACTCTGGTGTGCAAGGGGGAGGATTAAAGCTATTCTGTGGGAGTGCAGTGAGGTGCAGAGGTTACGGGTAAAAGGGACCCCTTTCAGCCTTTTATACTGATGGAAGCCACCATGATATCAGTGGGAAGCACACTGATCTGCTTGAGGGCTGTGTGTCAGGTTGGCTGTGATCAATCAGGAGCATCCAGGTAGCACCCGATGAACACCTGCTGGACACCCAGGTGTTGGCCAGGATGACTGGGTCTCTAGCACCCGGGGCGTGGCTCACTGTGGCTGAGGACACTCTGGCAGGCTGCATGCATCTCAGACTCTTCAGAGGATTCTGACGCCAAAGACAAGGAAGGGTTCTAGTCCTGAACTTGCTGCTTCCTTGCCTTCGGACACTGGAGAAGTCATATAACTGCTCTGAGCCTGGGAATCTTAGAAGGCTAACACAGGAATGTCTGGGGAATTTCTATTTGTGGTAATGTGGTGCAAAACATTCAACACTTGATAGAAACGGACAATCTTGGGACTATGCTTATTAGCAGGTAGACTTGAGAAGTGATGGTCATAGCAGCTCTTTTTTGTTGTTGTTGTTCTGGTCTCCTCAATGTATGTTACCTTCCCCTGAGTTTGCCTCATTAGGTATTTTCTTGTCTGTTTCACAACCTGGTCTGAGAGCATCTTTAGGGCACATTCAAGTTTTTGGTGCTCTCAGCACCTGGCATGAGATCTGGAAGAGAGGTGCTTTGGCATCTGCCCCTCCTTCAGCAGGTGTGTGCGGAGTGACCAGAGTGAAGTGTGAAGGGCGGGAGGCAGCACTGGGATACAGTCCATATACCCAGTTCAAGGCTCTCCAAAGCCCCTCTCCTCCCTTCCTCTTCTCCATTAATAGAACCTCTTGCACATTTGCCATCTGCAGAGGACATCCAGTGGCTGGGTTTGGGTGTGGTTCCCTGCTCCTGGAACACCTGAGCCCAGACCAGACTCTAACTCATGGTATAACCCTGAGCCGGTCTTTTAGTCTCTGGGGGCCTCTGTTCCCCACCAGAAAGCTGGGCATGATAATCCTGGCCTACATGGGATTTGAGAGGATGAGCAGGCTTTATAAATGCCCACATGCTAAAGGAGAACGCTGAGCTTATAAGGAGCCCCAACAATGGCTACCCACTGGGCTAGGAGTTCAATACAGAGATTCTCCCAAGGTCCTTATGAAGAAGGGATCACTATTAATCCCATCATATGGATAAAGAAACGGAGACTTGCAGAATGGCAGTAACTCTCCTCCATCGCACAGAGCAGGTGGCGATGGGGAGTGAACCCAGCTGTTCCCACTGCTGGCCCTCCTGCCCTCCCACCTGCCCTGTAACCTGCTACATCCACATCCCTCCGGCTTTTCAGGTAATTGCAGGTAATTGATTCTTATCAAAATGTGATAGAAGCATTTAAAGTCGCAGTCAGAGGAGAAGTGGAGGGTTGGTTCAGTCTCAGAGTGTGATCTCAAGGCCCGGCTGCCCCCTGAGCCGCTTACTCGTGGTGAAGGTGGTCTTGACTGTCTTGCTCCTCAGGGTCCCATTTAGTGCCTGAATCCTGGCTGTGTAGTGGGTGGATGGGCTCAGATCTGTCAGGCTGTAAGAGGTGGTGTCTGGATCCACAACGACTTCCTAAGGGCAGAAGAAAGATACAATAATAGCCTTTGGCCACATAAATCCGCAGGGTATAGACGATGTATTCTTTTATTCACCCACCCATTCATTTCTTCCTTTAGCAAGAATCCACTGAGGCCCACTCTGTGCCAGGCTCCATGCTCATGTTAGGGACTTAGAATTGAGGAGGGTGCCCTGTGAGCAAAGCTCCTGGGGCCGGAAGGGTCAGAGCAAATTCAAGTCATAGGAGGAGGCAATGAGCTGTCGCAACCATACTTCACTGAGGGGAGCAGCAGAAGAGGTGGGCAGACACCAGATTATAAAAGACCTTCAGTGTCAACCTACGGACTTTGAAGTTTATCATGATAAGGAATGGAGGTTCCTGGAAAGGTCTTTGAAAAAGTGAATACCATGGTCTCAGCTTAATCTGGTAGGAGGATGAATCACGCAAAGGGCAAAAGTTTAGACTTTGAGACCAGCTAGGTCAGTCGTCTCTAACGTGGCTCTTTTTCATAGTCCTCTGGGAAGCTTTAAAATAAAACCGTGCCTGGGCCCCATCCTAGAGTGACTGAATCGTAAGAGCCTGATCAGGGGCGTGATGACGGCGTGAGCTGACCCAGCAGGTCTCTCGTCTAGAATGGACACATCCAGGAGAGGCAGAGCTGCACAGCTGCTGGAGGCCCATTCTAACTACGCTTGCAGTTTGTGACTCGTCACCATGCTGCTGTCCAGAAGACAGGATCAGCTGTAGTTTTGCAGGAGATCCTTGTTCTTTTCAGATCCTCTTTTTCAAAATGTCTAGTGCCTGTGAAATCACCCTTTAGGAGATAACCCTGCTGTCAGGGATTGGAATTCAACCTGCATTCCTAGCAAACCAAACACAATGATGCTCTCTACAACCTGCAAACATAGCCGCTTGGATTTAGGCAGTAATGAGTCAGTGTGGAGGCCCCTGGAAGGTTCATTGGCATCCTCACCACCAGCAATGTGACATTCTGATATTTTCCAATGTGGGAGTGGGTGGGTGGGTGTGGGTGGATGGGTGTGGAGGGGTGAGTAGTTTCAGAGAAGCTAAGAGACCTGCACTCACTCCATAATTTGGCAGTGACGGGGTGGTCTTGCATCTGTCTCCTAACTTCCTGTCCAGGACTCTTTCCTCCTCTATCAGGCTGGTTTTCTTGAGTGAAACAGATAAAGCTGGGGATTGGACATGCAGGGAAATAGACCCAGGTGAGAGCCCATTTGATGCCAGTGACCCGGTGACTTTTGTGTAGCTCCCAGGTCTGATCCCTGTGGAAGGATAAGGTACAAAGCTGGCTTCCTTAAATTACCTGGGGATACCATTACCTATCAGCTTTCTAAGCTGCTGCACAAAGTCTCTTTCTAAGCAATTAGGGTAGATCGAAATGAGACTCAGGACTTCAGGCAAACAGGATGGCTGACCAGGAAGGGCCCTCACAGACTGGGGAGTCCAATGCACTCATTTTACAGATGTGAACACTGACACCCAGAGAAGGTGAGGGACTTGTCTCTGCTCACACAGTGAACTAGTTCACTGTTACACCGACTCCTAGAAGGGCCATGATGATATCTAGAGATGTGTTCATTTCTGGTTAACCATAGCATATTGAACACGCCAGTTTATTTCTACTTGCTTCTGATACCCTCTGAAATGAGAGGAAGAGATACAAAGTATAAACCCACAAGATGAGGGAAGTGGCAGAGGAGACAGCAACAGGCACACGATGTCACCAGAATCTTGATCGGTGAGAAGTGTGGGATGGTGGAGTGACAGCCGAGGCGACAGAACAGAGGAAGTCCCAGTGGATGGAGTCACTCAGAGACAGTTGATGAATGCTGCAGGGCCCAGCAAGCTCAGGAAAGGGATGCATGCAAAAGCAAAGATGCCTTTGAAGGCCCGTGTGGGGTGTGGTTGAACGAAGGTTTGCTTAAAACTTTGTACAATAAACAGATTCCTAGTTCTCTCCATTCCCCCAGCAGTCTGGATGACTGTCCTTCCCAGCCCAGGTGAAAGGCTGAGGTTTCCTCTCTGGACAGGCTGAGCTAGAGAGGAGACTCTGGATTCAAATCTATCATGCCCAGCTGCGGGGGAGCCTCAGGTGCTGCACTGGCTAGAGGAGAACTGAAGGTTTATACGCAGTGGGAGCCCAGGCCTCTTCTCCAGCGAGGCTTTTGGCAGCCTGGTGTGAAGGAGTTTGGTGGAGGATCCTCCAAGAAGAGTGATGAGCTCGAGAGAAAGGGCTTATAGTCCTGATGCTTGAAAACCCTCCCAAGAAAATTGCTGGGTATGTGCCAAAGAATCGATGTTTTTGAACTGTGGTGTTGGAGAAGACTCTTAAGAGTCCCTTGGACTGCAAGGAGATCCAACCAGTCCATCCCAAAGGAAATCAGTCCTGAATATTCATTGGAAGGACTGATGCTGAAGTTGAAACTCCAATACTTTGGCCACTTGATGTGAAGAACTGACTCATTGGAAAAGACCCTGATGCTGGGAAAGATTGAAGGCAGGAGGAGATGGGGACAACAGAGGATGAGATGGTTCGATGGCATCACCGATGCAATGGACATGAGTTTGAGTAAGCTCTGGGGGTTGGTGATGGACAAGGAAGCCTGGCGTGCTGCAGTCCATGGGGTCACAAAGAGTCAGACATGATTGAGCGACTGAACTGAACTGACTGTGCCCAATCACTCTATAGCGAGGGCCAAAGTTGACAAGCCTTTCTGTGCACTTAGACCTCCCAATCAGCCAGTTCATTCTTGGCTCCAGTACAAAAAGGTCAACTGACATTAGGGGCAAGTCTCCAACATGAAAAATGGCCACCCAAATCAAACCAAACAGCTGCAAACCAGAAAAGAGACCTTGGAGGAAACACTCTGCAGGCAGAGGAAGAAAATACCAAGAACACATATTCTTAGAGGTAAAGAGAAGATACAGGATATAGAAACAATATGCTAGAAAAAGGTCAACGTGCAGAAAATAAGGAAAAGATCTTGGAAAGGATGGTGACCAACATTAAGACGTCAATAACACATTTAGAAGGTAAAGGTTAGAAAACTTCTTTCACTTTCTAAAGTTATTTCAAGTTAAAAAGTAGAAGGAAAAAAAATCATGGGTAGAGAATATAAGTAAAAACTGCTGTAAACAGTTGATGTCATAAGCACATGGTGATATGTATATCATTATATAATGGAATGATGCCATCTGTGAGATGCATGGCAAAGATGCAGAAGAAACCTTTGGCCTTTACTCAATAAAACACTAACAGACAAAGAGTCCAGCTCCTAAAATGTCCTCAAGTCTTGTGAGCAGTAGTTCTTGACCTTGGCTGGCTATCAAAACTGGAGTCTGGTTAAAATGAGACCGGGAGGCTACAACTTATGATTCAGAAAGTCTGGCATGGTGTCCAGTTCCTACTGATTTCTTTCCAGCTCTCCAGTCACACTAGAGTAGGAGAAACAGACTTCAGATAATTCTTCCTGACTTTGAGACTCATGTAACTGTTTCATTCAGTCATGGGGATTTGTTTATATACATCAAGATACCTTGATTGTACCATCCACGGATTCATACACCAATAGGTAACCAGTGACAGACGCCCGGGGAGGTCTCCAGGTGAGGAGGGCAGTTTCCGACTGAACCTCCGTAGCAGTGAAGTCTCTTGGAGAATCGAGGTCTGGAGAAGAGAAGACATTTAATATCAAATAAGTCGGCAGGTGTGGGCTTCCCTGGTAGCTCAGACAGTAAAGAATCCACCTGCAATGTGGGAGACCTGGGTTTGATCCCTGGGTTGGGAAGATCCCCTGGAGGAGGCCATGGCAACCCACTCCAGAATTCTTGCCTGGAGAATCCCCCATGGACAGAGGAGCCTGGAGGGTTATAGTCCATGGGATCACAAAGAGTTGGACACAACTGAGTGACTGAACACACAACATAGCACAAGTCATCGGGTGTAGGATAAAGTCCCTGGTTGGGTATCGGGAGGCCTGAGTTCAAGCCCTTTCCCTAGCATTGACCTGTGTGACCTCGGGTGAAACCTTCCCCATCTGTAAATGACGAGGTTGAGCCACGTGACCTCTAAAGACACACGTTCTCTGTTTCAGCTCATCCTAAGGGCCATGTTTTTCTGAGCCCAGTAGGATCACAACTGGCTTTAGTTGAATTGGGGGAGAAAGACACAGCCATGAACGTGATCAGAATGCCTCCCTTTGTTTCTAAAGAGGACAGATGAATGCTGGTATTGGCCCTCACCCCTACTCAGCGGACACTGCTTCCATTCCCTTGCCTGTCGCAGTCTGAAAAAAAGATCTCAACGTATATGAAAAGCCCAGCGGACATCTAGGAAAATTTGCCTTTAAAATCTTTCTCTTAAAAATATTTCCCTGCCTAGAACATGGATCATTAACTACTGGGTTTAGGGCCAGTGGGGACTGGTTTTCCACTTAAAAAGCCCTCCTCTTAAAATCATTTCCTAGTCTGTGGGGAGAGCAGGGTCATTTCAGTTCAAAAGGAAATGGTGTGTTTCTTAAGGTCTTGATTGAGGGGGCACTGGCGGATTGAGTTGCTGCTGATGTCATCACATTGCAGGGAGCTGACTTGAGAAATAAGAGATGGAGAGGGATACTGTTAAAGATAGAGGCAGCGGGTGGGCTTTTTCCAGCTCTCGGTGTCTTTGTACCTGTGGTGAACTTGGTGGTGATGGTTGAGCTCTTCTGGGGCCCTTTCTCTGCAAAGATCCTCAGCGTGTATTCCGTGGCAGGCTCGAGATTGGTCAGTGCATACTCCACCGTGTTCCCGGACACCGTGCGGGTAATTTCTGGCACTATACAGGAAATATACACACCACGGCAGTTACCCCTCCCTGTCTGGGCCATCAGTGGGCTTGGCCAACAGCGCATACACCTCCTAACCCAGAAGCTTTCAGCGGTCCTGCAGAAAAGCACGTTTGATTTCTGAGATGACTCACGCTCCTTTCTTTCTCTTGAGCACTCGCTTCATATACAGAGGATTTATCCTATGGTGACTGGATTTTTCCAGGCACCAAATCAGAAGGAAGAGGAACTAGGGGTCAGAAGACTTTGCACGTGGTACCCTTGGGACAGTGTTGCACAGGATCCAGCTAGAGGAGAGTTGCAGGTAACATCTCCATGCCTCAGGCTACCCAGATTTAATTTGTCCCATTGCTTGCTCTCCCATTTTTTCCCACTTACTCTCATGTCCTTTTATAACTTGCCAGAGCCAGATGTTATATCTTTGGGCTGGGGAACCAGAAAAATCAGGTGGCATAGACAGACCAAAGCCTGATTACTGGCTCTCAGTCCCATTGGGTCAGGACCAAGGGTGGATCCCAAGCCATGGCATCCAGGTGTCACCTTCCTCGTCACAGGTGACCAGCTGGCCTGGCTGCCCAAGGCCTAAGAGGTTTCCCAGGGTATGGGATTCAGGAGGCTAAAACTGGGAAAGTTTGGGGCAAACTGGGATGAGATGCTCACCCTCCTTGTCATCCATGATCCCCCTCCACACACATACACACACATACACACACACACACATACATTATTCTGGATGAGTTCATGTCTATGCTTGCATCCACAGTTTCCATGATTCCCATGAACTATACTCTGGTTTATTTTAGGTGAGACAACATCATCTTCCCAGACTTGCAAGAGTTTGCTCACAGGGAATATTTAAAAATAAAAAAGTAGAAAAAAAGAAATCCAAGAATTCCTTAAGCCCCACCCCACCTTCCCTCCATCCTCACAAGGAACTTTCTCTCATAAGAGGTTGCCAGGGCTCAGTTAAGATTTTCAGAGACCCCCGCACAACTTATGGTCTGCTCTCATGTTACTGAAAGTAGAACAATACTGAACCAGCAGATATGAAACTCACATATACTGTGAGATTAAAATAACATATTTTTTCCTAATCTGGTTCATGAAAAATAGGGATTTGTTCATTGAAAAAGGAATCTCTCTTTCTTTTCTCTCTTATTTGTATTTAATTTTACGTGCTAGTGGCCATAATTCACTGGTGCCCCCAAACAAGTTATCAATATTGAATCTGCCCGCTGAGTAAATGAGCACAGATGGTTGCAAAGACAGGAGAGATCATTTCTGATTTCTTAATCAGATCAGCTCTAACTGGCCCCGTCTGCGGCATCCAGGAAATGCAGTCTCCCCAAAGCTGCCTGAAGTAGCCTGTTTAAGATTTTAAATTGTGGACTCCTTTGTAAGAAAGAGGAGAGAGCTGTGCCTGTAGAGGGTGGCTCACTGTGACGGCAGAGACCAGCAGGAGAGGGGGAACAGCCTGGAGACGCGCCCTCTGCTTTTCTTTAAATGGCCTGTTGGCCTCCTTGATATAATCGTGGTGTTGATGCTCTTCCATTTGACCACAGCAGGAAGATACAGGTTGGGCCCCTCTCACCACCACTTTCACAGCCCCCTTCATACCCATCCACTCACCGGCCCCTGTCCCAGCCCACGAGTCTGTTCTCAGGTGACAACTGAGAACCACAAGGACATTGCTGGACTCACCAACCTACCCTTGCATCTTTGTACATCAACCCTGAAGGAAATCAACACTGAATACTCATTGAAAGGACTGATGCTGAAGCTGACGCTCCTGTACTTTGGCCACCTGATGCAAAGAGATGACTCCCTGGAAAAGAGCCTGATGCTGGGAAAGACTGAAGGTGGGAGGAGAAGGGGATGACAGAAGATGAGATGGTTGGATGGCATCACGGACTCAATGGACATGAGTTTGAACAAACTCCAGGAGATGATGAAGGACAGGGAAGCCTGGTGTGTGCAGTCCATGGGGTCGCAAAGAGTTGGCCATGACTGAGTGACTGAACAACAAAAGCAACCAAAAGTGGCACAAAGAAAGGAGAACAGGAAGTTTAGAGCTGGACAGACACTCCTCCGAAGGGGGAGGGTCTTGGACATGACCTTACCTCTCTCGCCTGTGTAGGAGATGACATAATTATCCACAGGGGCGATGGCTGGCTGCCACATAGCCAAGGCTTCTGAATCAGTGATGTTGGCCATCACCAAGCTAGATGGGCCATCCAGAACTGCAAGGAAAGATAGTGATGTGTTGGAGAGATAGTCAGCCATGGGGTCAGCCATCAGACCATAGCTACTCGGCTGTCTGCCCTGCTCCTGGACTCCTGGTGAGGGACACAGTGTCAGAAGCATGGAAGAGTTCTGACCTTGCAGCCAGGATGACCTGAGTCTGAGACATGACTCCTTCCCTTGCTGTCTGGGTCATCTTGGCTCTCTGTTTCTCATCTGTAAAATGGGTACAGAAACTGCTTGGCTTTGTCTTCAGTGATACTTTGGTTTTCACATGGTATTATAGGTGGAAAGGTGCTCTGTGAGCTGCAAAGAGCTGAGCCCATGACAAGGATTTACATTTATAGTTCATGTCACTTTCTCCAGCGAAAGAACTTACAAAAACAGGACAGGTACAGAGTGAAGGCTGCCTGTGATGTCTTTGGTTTTGAGTAATAGCTCTGGTTCGGTGGGCTATGGAGAACACGGAGGCAGGCTCCGGGGACTGGTGGTCCCAGGCTGTACCTTGGATTCCCTGTTGTGGGTCTGTGTGCCTTTGGGACATTTTCCTTCTCCACACCTCGCTCGGTTGTCGCAGGGTGGCTGCTCTAAGGATGAACTAGACAATGTGTGTGGAATGTGCTCGGGGCAGCACCAATAACTGCAGTTGGTCTTAACATGACTATTAAAGTTATTTGGAGTCTTCAGAGTGATTCCTAAATGACTTGTGCTGAGAAGGGGTGGAGAGTCACAGTTCTTGGCCCTTTGAACTGACCACTGCTGCAACCCAGCACCCCCTTCTTAGAAACCAACCTACATGTGACTGGTTTCCGATTTCGTGCACATTTATGACTCAGTTACGCCGGGACCGCAGCCCTGGGAAGATGGAGGGCAGCCATCGTCAGCTGACTTCACAGCTGAGATGCCTGAGCCCCAGGAGACAAAACGACTGGCCTGAGGGTCTTAGGAAGCGGCAGAGTAACTTGGGGGCACCCACCCCGTCCACCCGGAGGTCCTTCCTGTCTCATCTTACATGGTCAGAATCTCCTTTAACAATGAGGACAATGGGGCCTCCAGAGGAAAAAGATCCAGGCTTTGCAATCAGTTGCCATGGAGAAGCCACAAATGAAAGGTTTCTAGGCGGGGGATGAGGATCTGTGTGGCAGGGTGGGCAGGACTCTGGGTTCAGACGGGAGGTTTTAATTGCATATTAGCAACCCTTTTAGACTATTAGGATATTTTTTAAATTTCCTGTGAGGCCCATTCTTCAGATCCCTTAATGGATTAGGCTGGATAATTGCTCATATATCAAAGGATAAATTGTTTAGAGACATGGGAGCCTGAAGAGAAATTTTCCACTTCATTCTCCTTCAATGCAATTCATTATTTTTTCCCTCCTTACAATGTGCTGTACAAATCAGGTTTTAATAGGAAAATCATCCTTTATCGAAGAGGAACGCACAGTTTGGAGGCAGACTGACCTAAGTTGAAGTTTGCTTCCAGCATTTACTAGTTATGTGGACTTGGCCAAGGCATGTAATTGCCCTGACCTCAGTTTTTTCCTCTGTAAAATGGGAAGGATATTAGCTGTGAGAAGGATGTTAGCTATATTAGTTTACATGGGAATGGTTGAGTAACAGCCTTGAAATACTGTAGCTGCCAAATGGAGACTTGTGACTTTATAGCTATCACCATTCACGTGTCTGTGCGAAGCATCTGCTTGGAAGGGTCCTTGTGGTCCCTGCACTACTGAGGAAAGGAAGGAGGTGAATTAATGCGTGCAATGACCCATATTTACAGATGCTTTACATACACAGTTTTCTAAGGTTCTTATAGCATCCTGCAAAGGAGGAAGAACTACACCCATTTTACAGAGAAGGAAACTAGACCCTCAGGACATTAACTGATAGCTCTGTATTTAGAAGTGGAAGAACCTGGGATTCACACCAGGTCAGTATGACTCCCCAGCTTCTGCCCTTTCCCACACAATTCCCTGGGACATGGCAGCCCAGGGAGGCTGAGGATGAAGCTCAGAAGAGGCTACAACTGTGTCAGAAATGAGCCCACTGGTGCCCCCGAGCCAGCCCAATTTCCACTAGAATTTCCCAAACAAAAACGTTTTTCTTCTAACTGCTGAATCATGAGCAATGATGCCGAAGGTGAGCAAGACACCTGTGTTGAGCGTCCCTGAGACAGGCTCGCTTTCCTCAAAGCCCTTCAGGGCGATGACGCTGACCAGGTAATCCGCTCCAGGTAAGAGTCTCAGCAGCTTGGTCTGGGTTTTGGTCCCATCCACAGTCACCGCTGAGGGTGTACCTGGAACACAGGAAAAGCAGGAGGGAACGGTGAACCTCACTGGAACTTAAACACACCTGTCCCAAGAATGGCGATCTGGTTTGGCAGTGACACTATGCCTTTATCCAACACCATTTTCTTTACTTCTCATTTGCTCTTACCCTCTGGCATAAGAGAAGAGGTTTTACTCTTTGTATAATGTTTTTTTCCATCCATGCAGAGGCCAAAAACTAAGCCAGGGGAGGAAAAATTATGAGGTCACAATGTGCTAAAAATGGCAAGTTTCCATTCAGTAGAGAGCTGGCATGTTGTATAAATTTTATTTATCCATTTCTTCCCACAAAGGATACGGGAAGCTCACTATGTAATGTATATCTGATCTATTTAATCCATTGTTTTCGCTTAACTATATATAGACTAATCTCTTACTAGCAGATATTCTACTATTGAAGAAGATGGTCATGGTCTAATTTGTACTCTTATATCTATTAAAAAGTCCAAAATTTATATTTTTTGGAATTTGGGGGCTGGTGAGGAGCTTGGGTATCAGTTGACCAAACTCCCTACAGAGATGCTACAGCATGTCTCTGAAGAGACAATCATCTTTGTATACACTTGTTTTCCTTATCCATATATGTCTAAAGACATACCCAGAATGTCTTCAGATAGATTTGAATATGCTACCTCCCCCACCCCCAGACCTTGTGGTCTCTATTATGGCCCATGTGCCTGACCTAGAACTTTCAACTCTGCGAAGTCACAGCTTCCCATCCTTTGCTGAGACAGACAGATTTGGGGACCAAGAGGCAAAGATCAGTTTTGCCAAGAAAAAAAGGTCAATGGGTTTAGAGTCTTCTGTCCTTGTGTGAAAACATTATTGGGGATCTATTGGTCATAGAATTTTAGAATTATGAGACTGGAAATGATCTTTATAACATGATCCCTCACAGTATAGTTTCTTTCAAGGGTCTCATAGCACTTTACAAATGAAATCTATTCAGATGGTCTCAAATATGTAGAAGGAGGACGGGAGTGTCACAGTCGCAGTTCCACCCAAATACTCCAGACCCCTTCCCTCTCCCCACCAAGTGCCCTACCTCCTGCCATGGGCACATAGGTAATCCGGAAGCTCTCCACCTGGCTAGTGGGTGCCATCCAGCTGACAGTGGCTGAGTTTTCGGTGATGTCTGAGAAAAGGATTTCCTTCGGGGAGCCCATGGCTATTGAGGAGAAAGCACAGGACACAACCCAGAAACAGTTAACTCTCTTGCTCATCAGCGATTCTTCCTGAATTCCTTATCCATGAAAGCTCGGTTTACATCTGAGCCAAGCCTTTAGGATGGAGGATGTGGTGATCTGTGGTCAAGTTATGAC
This sequence comes from Cervus elaphus, assembly GCF_910594005.1. Classification (NCBI taxonomy): domain Eukaryota; kingdom Metazoa; phylum Chordata; class Mammalia; order Artiodactyla; family Cervidae; genus Cervus; species Cervus elaphus. The sequence continues at coordinate 8,310,601 of NC_057830.1, read as the reverse complement.
TTGATGGAAACAATCGCTCTTTCATTCAGGTACAGGGCCCAGAGCTGCAGGGCTGCCGTTTGGTTTCATCCAAGAGGAATGTTAGCACCATGGCTGAGGTCTAAAAAGTGAGGGTAAGTGGGTAGTTTCACAGTTTCAAATAACCCTCCTTTCATTTCTGATGTTTAGCATTTTTTCCCCCAAATCTTTGCCTTTTAATTCCTTTTATGATTAAAGAAAATTTGGTGTTAAATGATACCAAGTCTTGATGGGGGCTTCCCTGGTGGCTCAGCTGGTAAACAATCTGCCTGCAATGTGAGAGACCCGGGTTTGATCCCTGGGTCTGGAATATCCCCCGAAGAAGGGAATACTACCCACTCCAGTATTCTTGTCTGGAGAATTCCACGGTCAGAGGAGCCTGGTGGGCTACAGTCCATGGCGTTACAAAGAGTTGGACATGACTGAGCGACTAACACTTTCACTTTCAAGACTTGATAAGTGCTCAGTTATTTCACTTTATAAGGATTAACCCTCACTTAGAAACCACGGAGAAGAAGGTGTGGTTGTAGCCAATTTACAGGAGACCAAACTGAGGCTCAGTTCTCCAGTGAATATTCTCGTGATGTGATCTAAGTCCCAGGACTGGGCGGCAGAGCTGGGCATAGCCCTGGGATTATGGAAATAATGTTTACGTGGAAACTGACCTCGACAAACTCATTCCCAGAACCGGATGGAGATTCGCAGCCAGAGGAGGGAGCTCAGAACCATCCCCAAGGCAAGCCCTCCTTGGACACTGGGTCTACCTGCGGGGAAAGCCGTGCCCTGGGGGACAGTTTCTGCTATGTAAATACCTCCCCCGCAAACCCAGTTTCCTTTGGCTTTTCTCTGTGTATTTTTTGGCTTAGCTTTTTGCCCTCTTCAGCTGACCATGCTTAACCGTACAATCCAGGAAACAATTTTCAGGTCTCCAGGGAGCTCATTTCCTCATCTTTTTCCCTCTCCAGCCCACGTTGATCATTAAGTTCTGAAACCCACAGCCCACTTTGGGGAGCTTTTTTTTCCCCTCTCGGTTTCTGCTCTTTCCCCCTCCTCCGACGGCGTTCTCCTGTGATCTGCTAGCCACCCCCAGATTCTGTGGCTGCCTGGGGTTTTGCCTTCTCCTTGGAGAGCTCTGGTAGCCGCATGACTCTGGAGTGGGATGATCTTGATTGTCCAAACACCATGGAGAGGCTGGGCTACTAGGGGCAGCTCCTGTGACTTATAGGAGCCTCCTTTGTTTCATCTTTCCAGTGGGAAAAGTGGTGCCCACTTTCAGGAATGTTTTGAGGATTAGCAGAGATGATGGATGTCAAACCCTAGCACAGAACTTGGCACACAGTGAGAATGCAGTAAACATGCTTGCTTTTTTTTTCTTTCTCATGTGACTTTTTTTTTCCCCATGGGCCACCTGAATTTTGAGGTAGTCACCCAGGAAAGATCTAGATGAGCCAGAATGAGGAAAAAAAAAAAAAAACAAACCAGTGAGGTGTGTAAACTCAGGCACGGGGGCTCTCCTGCTGCAAGCCTGGTCCACTCTGACCTTCACTTTGTGAAATTCATCAGGCCAGGTCCTGGCACATTTTAGAAAGTGCATCTTGCCACAGCTTCCCTATCTAGATCCCAGTTTTCTCATCTGCAAGATGGCAAGATTATCTTCCCTGTCTTAGAAAACAAAACAAAACAAAAAACATGAGAATTAGTAACCTCATCTGTCATGCACTCCTGAGGGATGTACTTGACGAAAGTGACAGCAGGCAGATAGCCACGTGTCATCTGAAGAATGGCACAGTAGAGGTGGAATTCCAGGGTCAAAGGTATTTTTAGACAACAGACCTTCCTAGGTGTGGAAGACAATTTGTTATTTTAGCATGTGTCCTGCTGCCGTAAATAGGGCCCACAAGTCTCCAGCACCAAAATGGAAGAGATGGCCAATGGGAACCTGAAGGCGGAGCCTCATGGAATAACTAAATTATACCGACTGAAAAGCTAGGGAGACCCAGGAAAGGCAATGCCTCTGACTGTCTTTCTAAGTAGACTCCTGGTTTTCAATAAAAGTTCCATTAGGGAAACACTGAAAATTCTAGAAATTCTCAAGGAGGTTGAAGAGGACTTCTGTTTGTTCTCTGCATAAAATGTTGCTTCCTCAAATCTGGAGCAAATGTCTTTAATAATGTGACTATTCACACTCATTTAAAAACATTTTACCTTCAACATATTTTTATAAACACTTAATATATGTGAATCCTGTGAGAAGCTAAGGAGACGGTTATTGTAGCCAGTATGATTTAAGAGCAAAGGCTTGGTGGGTACACTGACCTGGTTTTGAATTCCATCTGGCTTTACTAGATAACAACACCTTAGCCCCTTAGGTCTCTGTGAAACGAGGCTGAGTGTGGCACTCAGTTGGACTGTCTGTCACGTGGGTCAGTGAGGGAGTGTGTCCGTTGCAGTGCTATGGGTGGCATGAAGTGCAAGCTCTGTAATAGGTGGTTATCATCTTTATACTTCGTGAGAGTCAGAGCCAAAGGCACCAGGCACAGACAGCCTGGTTCCTGCAGAAGGAAGGATTGCTGAGCACGTGTCTCCGTAGACCCGCTGACCCAGGTCCCCAGACATGATGCTGCTGCAGCTCTGCAGTTTGTGGTTTCCAGTTTGCATCTGAACTGGAACTGAGTGGAGAGGCTGGGAGACTGCCTGGCTGGGAAAAGTGAGAGGGGGTGAGAGGGGGTACATTCTGGGGCTTGGAGGGGGGTTGCCTCCCTGGCTTCAGGGTGCGGAAGGGGTATACGATTGGGGTGGTGATGGGGCAGGGTAAAAGAAATATTTGAGGGTCCTCACTATCCCCAAGATAGGCAGCAGGAACATCCAGAAGAGAATGACAGAGTCATCTTACTCTGGTTTTGGATTTTGAAGTATTTTCTTTTCTCTTCTGGGAACCATCCAGATGGTACACAGAGACGTGTTAGCATTTAACTTCCCAGAGGCAAAAGAAGCTCCTCTGGGCTTCCCAAAGGGGGACCAAAGTCATTGTGAAGAAGTGGTTCAATCCGTGAAGAGGAAGAGTAGCCACTGTAAATGCAGAGATTGACAGAGGAGGGAACAACCCATAACCTAAGGGTCTATCAGTAGGGGAATACTTAAATAAATAAGATAGTGGGAATATATCTGAGATCTATTAAAAGCAAGGAACACACACACACACATACACACCAATGTGTGAAAGATTGGGTATGTTAATCACTGTGCCAATAAAAAGGTGGAAAAAAAGAGAGAAGATAGACTTAAGTCTAATCATGTCTGTCTGTAAGCGTATTTCTGCAGAGATTCAGAAGAAAGTAGTCATACTGACTGCTTCTAGTTTAGCAACTTAGTAGTGGGGACAGCAGAATAAGACCTCATTGTATATCTGTTTTTTTTAACCTTTAAATTTTCAACCAAGTGGACCATTTAAAAATGTACATTAAAAATGTACATTAAGGTACCCAAACATAGTATCAGCTAATACTGTTACAATGGGCAAGGAAAAATATTCAACATTCCTGATCTGAAGTGAATCTCTTGGCTGACCTTTGAGTTAGAGCCCATTGGCCAAGTAAGGGGACAGATGCTCAGAGGGGAAAGGAGACTTGCTCAGGAACAGGGATCAGACTCCAAGGGATCCGCCCAGAGGCTTTAGGCTTCACCACTTGGATACACTGCCTCCAGCCACCTTCTCTGCTGCGGGGGCACTCGGGGCTGCCAGCCTGTGCGTAGGGAGTGAGAGGAGATGCGGCGGTAGCTTTTATAAGGAGAAAGAGGAGCAGAAAGAAGGGTTTACAAGGAGAAAGAGTGAAAAAACGAGAGGGAAACTTTCTGAAGCTGATGAGGTGACCGAGATGTCTACTGTGCTCCAGAGTCACCTCTCCTGTCCAAGTACCAGAGCACACGTGTGTACACGTACATACACAGACACAGACACATCTCCTCAGCTGTGAAATGCAATGCCCCAGAGAAAGAAATCAAAGAAAGGGCTATCTTACAGAGCCTTTTCTTTTGTTCTTAAAAAAGGAGCTCATGATTATTTGTTCTCTTTTTTGCTTTAAAACTGCAGAGCCTCTGGGAAAAAAAAAAGATCAGCAAAACAAAATCAGTGATCAGAAGTAAACTTTGAAAAGCAGTGTTTATAAACCAGGGTCAAAACCAGCCTCTGCCTCTCATCTAAAGTTGTTTTGTGGGAAGCCACAGGGCGGAGGAGACGGGGACCCATGTCCCGGGAGATAGGGTATCTGTGTTAATAAGAAACAGGGTATTTCCTCTGGCTGAATTACTGCCTGGATCTCAGCATTTCCTCCATGTCTACAAATAGCAATTTTTATTTCTACAGGTGGCTTCTCAGAGCTCATTTGGTCCTGAAAGTTGGCTTCATAAGATACTCTGGACAAAGGGAAGGTATTGACTAGTGTTGTGCTCTTTGCAAGTCAGAGTTGGCAAGCGTGTATAGTAATTGGTTATGTTATCTAGCCTGCCTCTATTTAATAGTAGTAAAATAGCTTGGTATTTAGGTTCTACCTCAAATCTGTCTGTGTGACCTTAGGCCAATCACTTCACCCTTCTGGGTCACAGATTCCTCATGCATAAACAGAAGGGTCTGGGATATATCATTCCTCAGGTCCCTTGTACTGCTGCTTCTGGTTTTGTGATTGTTTCCTCTGGTTCCTCTGAAGCAGCTGTCTCTAGCAAATACTCCATATCTGTACCTTCCTTGGTTTCCTGAAGGAATTCACCCTACCTTACCATTAAAGGTCTGTCCTTTTCTCTTTAAAGAATCATGTTAATCTTAGTATTATCATTTTAAACCATCTTGTTATGACCATCTTCCTTTATTCTTCTGGAAAGAACTCATATTGAATAGAATTTTCATTTCTGCCTCTAGTGCCTTTTAGAGTTGCTGTGAGGATAAAATAAAATGTGTGAGCCTGCCAAATCTACTAACCGCTTCTTTTTTCCTTCTTGATCAAGGTACTGACTATTCACATGTAGGATTTTATAAGTATTCATCTTTAGAGGTGGAGGTACCACTTCTCCATTATACCTTGCATAGTTTGAACAAATGACCAAAGAATATGGAAGTATATCTCTGGATAAAACATGATAACAGGCAGAAAGAAGGGTCTTTGGACTTTGAGGAAAAAGCAGTGATTGTAATGATTATCTTAATGACAATAATGAAAATGTTACTGGCTCTCATTAGCTCAGCCCTTGCTATGTGCCAGGCCCTCACTATGGGCTTTCCATGAATCATCTCATTTAATCCTCACAACACTATTAGGTAAGTGGCATCATACTCTTTTTGCATAAACACTTAGCCGCAATCACAATAACAATCATCCAGTCTATAATCAAGAGTCATGATTCAAACACAAGCTTGTCTGCATGCAAATCTCTAATAATTTCCCAGCCCTGTGAAAGGAGGAACAGAGAACTTTTCTCTATTCTCTCCCATTTATATATGGTACCTGTTGTTGCTATGGCAGTGACTGGCTGGGATCGCCTTCCACTGCTTATTCCATAGAGCTCAATTTCATATTCAGTGGCCTCTCTGAGACCTGTTATGTCCCTGGTTCGTTCAGGGGCAAGTAGGGTTATCTCCAGTGGCTCGGACTGCTTTTTGGTATCTCTGATTTTGAGAACAAAACTGTCGAAGACTCCTTCATCAGCTGTCCAGGACAGACGGAAACCGTCTGGGGTGGCATCTGAAACCAGAAGGTTGTCAACTTCCGGCTCGGCTTCTAGAAGGGAAGAGAACGGTGGAAGGAGGAGAGAGAAGATCATTCAGCAGCCCGTGCCATAGTCTCTCTGGCGGGGGTATTGATATGCAGTCATGTCCCGGCTCTCAGAGTTAGAAGTGTCCTGAGATACCGAAAATAAAATGATTCAACATGGACATGTCTAGTAGGTCGAGGAGAGGAGAAAGATGGAGTTGATACATTCAGTACAAGTCAAGTGGGTGCTTACATGTGTGAGTTTTGTCTAAAAGCAGTTCTATAAATCCACATCTGGACTCAGCAAAGACCCCTTCCCTGCATTATTAAACAAGTTCAAAGCCAGTAACTTGTTTACATTTGCTCTCTGTCTGCCAGGGCTGAATGCCCATGTCTGTGAGACCTTCTTCTTTTCTTTTTGCAAAGACAAATAAACCAGCATTAACGATCTGTAGAACTGCCCATGATGATACAGCTGATTATATTTCCCTTGATCTTGAGCATTTGGCTTTTAAAATGTTATAAATGTTATGCTCTTTTTCTTGGAGCTGCTATACTAAAGGAGGCTCCTACTCTTGACTGGCTTGCTTTTTGTTAACCATTCAGTAAGTGTTCAGATGGTAGAACTAAGACTTGGAACCTCTTGTGCTACATACTTTAGACCCAAAGTTGCTATCTTGGATTGCCTTAACTAGACAAAACTCAATGTTAAGATAGATTTAGAGCTGAGTTTCCCAAAGTACACTTAGAGCAAACTATATCTATTTGATCATCATCCACTGTCAAATAAATGTGGGAAATATTTCCTGGGTAAGTCCCTCTTGGAGAGACGCATGCACTTTACAATGTTCTCTAAAGCCTTGTGGTCAAGGATCTTGTTAAACTTATGTTTAACTCCGTGTTTCCGAAATTTATTTGAACATGGAACTTCTTTATTAAGTAGGACCTCTGAATATGGAATTAGTCCCTTCTAGAAAGACTTTGGGAAACACAGATTTTTGACTGTTAAAGTAGTTCATGCTATATTTCTCTAGGAATTATGAGTGTGCAGAAAATGATGGATTTAGTCTGTATTGAGGAATCTCAATGATATTAGTGTTTACCAGTATAAGTCCACAGTTGGTTTTCCAATGACAAGCCCACCTGGCAAGTTTGGCAAGACCACAGTTGAGGCCTTGAGATGACAAATACAGTAAATAAGTTTTTGAAATATACTCCTTGGTATATTTCTTTTGAGAAGGCGGAAATGCAGCTGGGGACCAGCCGGATGAACACAGAGGAGGCTAACGTGGAGGAAACACACAAGAGCTACAGACAAGACGCGGCCAAAGGATTCGGGACACCTAGTGGAAACATTTCGACGTTTCTGGAGTGGGAAGAAAGGAGCACTCGTTAGAGACGTGAGACAAAGAGAGTGCTGGGGGGCGGGGGGCGGGGGGGACACAGAGACTAGGCCACATCTATGGATTAAGTAGGAAACATGGACAAGAGTGTTAAAACCATGGCGATCTCATAGATGGATTACACGGAGGGAACCGGGAAGAGGAGAAAATGGCTCGCTTGAGCCAAAATACCTGTAATAATCTCAGCCCTCAAGGGCTTGGTTTGGTGCCCTTGGGTGAAGCCAGAGACCATGACCTCATAGCCAATGCCAGTTATAAGGCCTCTGAGCTCCAGCTTCCTCTGGGTTCCTGAAAGGGTGAATTCCTGGGGGTCCAGCAGCTTCCCAGAATCCACCACCGTGACTAGGAAGCTGTCAAAGGCATTCTCCGATGCCATCCAGGAAACTGTGAACCCGTAGGGATTAATGTCGGAAATGGTTAGGTTTTCCAGAAGGGGCAGGGCCTCTGAAAGAAGGGAGGGGTGAAAAGAACTCAGGTTAGCGGTGCTGACTCTGCTGGGATAGCACAAGTCTCCACGAACACTGATGAGATACACAATCAATCATCAAACGTGTTAACGTGCTCAGAAAATGCATCTTTGGTAAGAGCTTAGCAGATGCCGGATGATGTTGTCTTGTGTAGATCTCTTAACAAGTCTATGAGATGGATGTTATTCCCACGATACGGTTAAGAAAACCGAGCTTCAAAAGAAGTTGACTGACTTGGCTGAAGTCGCAGGGCTAGTATGTGACAGAGCAAGGTTCTAGCTGGGTCTGACTCCAAAGGCCATGGATTTTCCCCGATAAAACTGAATATCTTGTAATGGGCTTGGACTCCTTTGTCTATTTCCCCCTAACTTGTGGTCTTGAAGAAAATCAGCTTATTTATTTATTTTTAAAACATACTCCCTTTTCAGTGTATTTTATGTGTTTCTATTCCACTTCTAGATCTTATTTAGAATTAAGTTGGCCAGGCCAGTTGGTGATGTACATCCTCACCAGCTGAGATAAAGGGATGAGGTAAGAATTTTTTGTGTGTCCAAATTTAACCAATTATGATTATGGCCTAGTAAGGAATACTAAGATTTGCTCATTCTTTCACTATTTATTTTCCTGGATAAAGGTAGGATCTTCAATAAATTCTGTCATTATTCATTCATTCATTCACCAAACATCTGTGTCTCAGGTACTCTTATAGGTGCCAAGGGGTCTTTTTACACATTGAGATTCCCTGCAGGAGTGAGCTTGTATCAACTGGACTTCTGTTAATAATTCTCAACTGACAAGGCTTCATGTCTGTTATCCTATTGAACCCTCATAATGACACTGTAAGTAGATATTACTGTCCTTTCTTCTCACCCATGACAACAAAAGAAGCAGAAGATCAGGGATTTCTCCATGACTCAGTAGTAAAGGCACTTCCCAGGTGGTACAGTGGTAAAGAACCCGCCTGCCAATGCAGGAGACGTAAAAGACATGAGCTCAACCCCTGGGTCAGGAAGATCCCCTGGAGGAGGGCATGGCAACCCACTCCAGTATTCCTGCCTGGAGAATCCCATGGACAGAGAAGCCTGGAGTGGTATGGTCCATAGGGTCACAAAGAGCTGGACATGACTAAACGACTGAGTGACATGTCCACTGAGTGGCTGAGCTGAGATCCAGCCTAGGTCATCTGACCCCAGGTTCAATGTTCTTTCCATACCCTAAGCCAGAGTCTAACTGGTCAACCCCATCGGTGCTAGCAAGACCTGAGGCATAAGCGAGAGCACTGGAGAAGGTCCAGGGCCTTCCCTCCAGTGAAACAAAACGCAGCAAGAGTGTATGTGTTTATTTTTATCAGAGCGGGCGTGGGGGTGGGAATTCCATGGCCAAGGCTGCTTTAGCCACATCTAGTTTAGAGCCTGCTATTTCACTGAAGCTAAATGCAAACATTCAAAGAGATAAATGACCTTACACTAGTGCCCAGAGTCTAATACATGGACTGTAAAGGAAAACGTTTTAAAAAGACATGTTTGGTGACTGAATGAACAAGTGAATGAATGCCCTCACCCCCTAAGCAGAGATTTAAATTTTGTCACAGCTTGGATTTCCTGTACTTATTTTGAACTGCATGGTGTTTGTCTTGAGGCTTAAAAAAAATGAAGATCTCCTCTAAATCATAACTCTATCAAAGGCAAAGATGAAATCACATATACTGTGCTGACAGACTCCTTTGTCTGCAAGACAAGGGTCTCAAATTCTGCTGCAGAACTTTGTTTAGATATGTGGCGCCTTTCTCTGATAACTGGCCTCCGCAAACTTCCAGGCCATCAAAGCAGAGAATTCCAAAGAACAGGAGGGTGTTCAGGCTAATTAGTCCATCAAGGGCTTGCTATTTATAGTCCCTCGTCTTCAGGTTTTTTTTTTTTTTAAATCTCTTTTAAAAATATGCTTCTTTTAAACTGCAGAGTAATCCAGGATTAGCTGAGACAATGCTGTAACTGGATCCAGGATTCCCTAAACCAGCTCTCCCAGCCCCTCTTTCTTCTCTCTGTGGGAGACCCTGCAAGAAGCTACAAGTAAGGGCCTGAGGATCTGCTTCCAGCCATGCTTTCCCTCCTGGGCAGTGAAGTTCTCCGTCATCTGTCAGTTCCTTACCCTGCCCCACTAAGGACTGATCATATTCTGCATTTGAAGACAGGACAATTGAATTCACTTTAGACAACTGTACAGAAAACATTACCTCTCTTTGATCTTACAGTAAAAAAAATTGTAGTGTTCTCTTAAAAAATAATAGGATAGTCATGACTGCCAGATCTATTGTTTCTATCTAGGCTGTTGTTTTTATTTATTTTTTTTTATTGTTGTCATTGCTTATCTTTCAGAACCCTACTTTTCTCATACTGTTGGGAGACAGAGGAAAGGACTCAGCATCTGTGAAGTGCTTCCTGGATGCCAGGCAGTTACATTTCACCATATCCATTAAATCCTGAAACTGCCAGAGGTGCCTGTTAGTATTTTGTTTTCATACGTATGAGAGTGGGGTTTCAGAGAAGTTAAGAGCTGGTCAAGGTTATGTAGTTAAAAAGATGTGGGAGAGAATTGGAAACCACATAGGCCTGATCTCAAGATCCTCACTCTTCTAGGAAACCTATGCTTCTTCCAATTAAATACTTAGTTGATCTTATTGATAAATCTTATTTATGTCAATAAATAGCTATTTATAGCAATTTAAACCTCAAGAGACACCTGGTTTCATGTGAAAATCAGCCAGCAAAGTTGGTCTCCTGAAAATGATCATTAATGGAAAGCAAGAGACTTCTAAATATTTTCTGAGGCTTTGCAGGTTAGAGATTTGGTAAACTGATACCACTTTCAGCCTTTGCCATCGATTTAGGATAATTTCAGGAAAGGGAATAGAAAATTCTTTATGTAATTCAAAGGGAAGAAGTTGAGTTCAATAAATAGATCGGGTTTAATTAAAATTGGGATTTATCTGCTCTAAGGCTGAACCTTCCTTAATCTGTTGTAGATGTCAATTTTAAAAAGTAACCCCTTTATGGGAGAAAAAGTAAATCATTTTATTTCTGAGGCAGTTAGTTTATGGGCGGCTTTACCTAGCATGATTTATGGACAAAATTCCTGCCTTGGGCCATTACCAACTCAAAACTCACTCTCCAGCCAGAATCTCCAAACTGTGAATCAGACAGCCTATAAAACTGGGCACAGAATTCCTCGGCAGCTTTATACGACTGTTGAGTCTACCGTTTTCGTTTCCTAAGAGTGGCTGTGAAGGGTCTCTCTTGGCAATAGCACTGGCTCTCTTTTCATGTAGAAGTTCACATATGGAATGAAGACTATACTGGGGGTTGAATTTCCCTTTAGAACGCCCACCCCCTTTCCTCCCTTCCCCAGTTTAGAATTCCGAGCAGAACCAGAGCCTCTGAAAGAGTACCTGTCACGACAAAGGCAGTGAGGGGCCTGGTGGAGCCCCCCGCCCAGGGGGCCCCGGCCACACTAACGTCATAGCCGGTGTTCTCCACCAGGCCCGTGACGTGAGCGTGCTGGGCGTCTCCTGAGACCGTGAGCTGCTGGGGCGCGTGCAGCGAGTGAGAATCGCTGACATTGATAACAATCTTTGCAAAAGGCCCCGCTTGAGTGGTCCATGACACGTTGAAGCTGTCAGGGGTGATATTGCTAAGGACTAGCGTGCCCAACTGTGGCTCTGGCTCTAGGGGGAAAGGAACAGGGGCAGAGAGAAAGAGAGACACCGTTATTAGAGGGAGCAGATGATTTCTCCAGCATGTAGCCATGGAACATGAAAGTATCAATCCCTCCAAATATTTGCTGAAAGGTAGTGTATCAAGCTGTGTCCACACCTGCATCGGTTATAATGCTAGGAAATATACCACTTTCTCTGCAGGTGTGGATTTGCACTTTTTTTTTTTTAAACTAGAGACGTGACCATTTGCTGGTCATGAATACAGAAAAGCAAAGAAGCCCTTATAGCAATAGATAGAATTACTGTAAAGATGTATTAAAAGTACATTTTCTAAGGCTTGTGATGGGACACTAACTCTGTGAGATGTTCCAAGACAAGATAGCTTCACATTATATTGAATAATATATCTCACCCTAGAGATTCGTGAAGCGTACTAGCATTTTAAAGGAATGCCGGTTCTGTAAAGAAACCTACTTAATTTCATTTAGCCCAGCATTTCACAGGGCTTCCCTGGTGGCTCAGATGGTAAAGAATCCACCTGCAATGCAGGAGACCTGAGTTTGATCCCTGGGTTGGGAAGATCCCCTGGAGGATGGCATGGCAGTCCACTCCAGTATTTTTGCCTGGAGACTCCTCATGGACAGAGCCTGGCGGGCTACAGTCTATGGGGTCGCAAACAGTTGGCTACCACTGAGCGACTAAGCATAGCACTTCATGAACTTATTGATGAATGGATGCCCTAACTGAGGAATAGTCTCTGAACATCTCAAGTTGCTGGTGTGCCAGGGAGCATGCCTTAGAAAATGATATTTTGGAATTTCCTGATTTAGTCTTTGATCTGTTTGGATTGTAGAAATTAAAGGTTAATATCCACACAAGAGAAATCCTTTGTAGTATTCAGAAACCCAAATGCATGCACCATGTAGAAAATCTACATCTTACTCTGAATACGATAAAGGTGAAGCTGTCCTCCACTCAAAAATCCCTGGTATATGTAAAAGTTAAAGGAAAACTTGAAGTTAGACTTTGCATTTTCTGATATGAAATTCACTTATTGGATAATTTGGAAAGATGGATGGTTCCACTGAGGTTAAGTTTCTCCTGTCGCTTAAAATCTAGATGATCTGTGATGAGAGCAACTCATTTTTAATGTAGGGGGACTATACTACTAGTTTCAACTGAGACATATGTGGTCTGGCCACCTAAATGCACATTTATTAAATAATACTAACATTAAAATAAGTTCAACCCAGATGTATTTTAGAGAGAAGCGACAGTCCAGGATAACTGAGATACTAGGATTAGGATTTAGTGTTGGGAAGAAGCAAACTCTTTCTTCCAAGGACTCGGATGTTGTTTTGCTGCAGCTCCAGGATTTGGAGGAAAGAAGGGGCTCATTTGGATAAACTTTAAGGGGACAACTGCACAGCATAACTCAACGCCACATAAGTGGACAACTGCAGAGCGTAACTCGAAGCCATGACGTCTGTAAGGACAAATGGATCTGGCTCAGAGGCAGAGTGTAGCCGGAAGTAATGTCATGGGATTTCCTACTTAGCAATTAGTTTGAGAAGTTAATGATGCTATAGCTTTCAGCTACAGCATTGGCAAATTACCTCAACCACAGAAAAAGTGAAATCCTCCAATGGGTCTCTGTCTGCTTTTTCCTTATATGTTGCTGTGGAAGGAATCTCCCGAATTAAGGATGAATGTTAGGACTCTTTCTATGCTACCGGACGGAAACTGGCAGTGCCAACGCATTAACAATCATGCAGAATAAGACCTGGGTTTTTTCAAGGTCAGCTGAACCTCTAACTGTCTCCCAAAGGATGCAACCAAGTTGAAAAGTGAGATGCAAGAAGAAACTCAGAGAATGGTAGTGAGGGTCCAGTCAGTGTTCCATGCAAGCTAGGGATGTTTTTCTATTACCACTTCTAACCCTTTGAAACAACTTCTTGGCATGCTGTCCCCTTCTGGGAAAAACAAACATTTCCAAAAACCTCATACTCTGAATGTTTACTGCATGCACCAAGATTTGGATAAGATGACAGATGAAAGGAAGACTCTGACACTCTGTTATAGATATCAGTGGACGACAAAACATGCTTGACGGAGTCAGTGTCAAAAAAGAGCAGTCTCTAGGGAACGCAAGCAAATAAAAGTTCTCAAGAATAAGATGAGACCACTGGGTCCTCTCATGTGAGTCTTGGGGTGTGCTTTGGGGTGTTTTTCTCTGCATGCTAGTAACACCACTTTTAAAAGCTTGGTGGAGAGAAAGAGAATGTGGATCTTTGTGACCGAGGAATCAACAATGGCATGCACACACTTCTTTAAATAAGACATGGGAAAACTGATTAGAAAGACCACAAGCAGATGATCATGTTCAAGACCAGATGAAAGGATGGTTTAGAAATTCAACCAAAGCACGCCAGGTTAACTCTATACAGACAAACAGAGCAATGCCAGATGTGAGCAGATATTTAGGAAAAAGAGGTTGACACCAAAGTTCCTTAATTTGGGGTGAGAGATTTTCTTCTAAAGCTCTAGTTGGGGTGGTTCTCTCAAATTTGAGAAGGATCTGGAGGAACAGAAGGGTGAAAAATGGGTCAAAGGTGATTCTGGGGGGAATCCTCTTCAGAGGAAGTTCACTGGACAGTGAAGAACCCATCATGGGAAATACCTGTGGTTGCTTGGACCATCAGGGTCTGAGCATGCTGCCTGCCAATCAGCCCGTGGAGGTGGGCAGTGTAATCAGAAGAAGCTTTGAGGTTGGTGATGACAAAGCTGCGAGATGCCGCAGGCAGAGAATGGACCACCGTCTCCTGGAAGGGGTCAGAATTCCTAACTTCTACAAGGAAGCTATCAAAGGTAGACTCCTGAGCTTTCCATGAGATGGCCACACTGCCCGAAGTCACATTTGAGACAGTGAGGTGGCTAAGGAGAGGCTCAGCTACTGAAGTAAGAAGGAAAAAAGAAAATACGAACAGCATGTCAATGTAAAACTCTATTAGGTCAAAATCAAAACATGTAAGACTAAATCCATAAAGTTTTAACCTTTACCCTCTGATAAAGGAACTTGCCCTTTTTTGAAAACCAACTTGAGCCGTGAGATAGAAATACCTGTGTTTGACTGATTTCAGTAGGTTTTGATGAACTTTCATCTGGTTGGGATGAGAATGAGGTACTGCTGGCTAGCTCACTGTTCTTCCTGCAGTCCATGCTGAGAACAATTTGTAGTCTCATGTAGAATGAGGACAGATCCTCCCTTAGCCTTCGGCAACTTAAAATGAGGGAGTTTGGATTCTGCAATGTTAATCCTTTTCTTGAATTCTCCTAGAATATGGGACCCATTTTTGTGAGGAGAAGAGAATCTCCTGTTTACTCCACAAATAACTTTTAATTTCAGTTTGTGAGGTCTAATTTTATCTGTCAGGAGAAGGCATTGTCCAAAAATGTGCTAAGAATGCTATTTTGAAATGGACAAGGCTCTCCTTTTTGAATTCACATAGAATTGTCTTTTGCTGCATTCCAGAGAGCATCTCTGATAGTGTGTATGTCATAGATAACACAGATTTATGGAGGGCAGTTCACTCTTTGGTTAACCAAGTTCCTTATATAAACACGTCTACTCTGTTTCTGCCATCTACCATTCACTGTTCTGGGAGCAAGCCAGCATGTTCTGGTCTTTTCTCCTAGAGGTGGCCTTGAATTGGGGTGGTCTGAATAGTGTGACTTCCTCCTACACTCATCTGATGAATAACCTTTGCTGACTGTCATCACTTTCCCAATTCAAGGTCATTAAATCATTGGAATGTTGGGGTTTTGGGAAGTCAAAGGCATTGGAACGACAAAAACCATCATATAACACACAATATAATTTTTAAGACCTCTTTGACCAATACAGACATCTTCCCAAGTCCAGAACAGCTCTCATCAGAGTTTTTTTAGTTACTGAGGAAGAGAATTCTTTTTTCCAGATTCAGCTTGGCAATCTGGACCACACTATATATCATGCTGTAAATGTCCTGGTCAGTGATAAATTAGGAAAGTCACCATGTGGGCTGCTGCTGGGAGAGAGGTACCAGTGCTCCAGCCTAGTGTCAGGGAACAGTTACCGCCCTGTGATCTGGGCTTCTGTGGGCGGGAAGGAGTGGCTTCATCCTGCAAAAAAGACTCTGGAGAGAGGGTGTTAGGAGTAGGTGAATGTGCGTGTACCTGTGGTGGCCGTGGCGCTGATGGTTTTGGTCTGCATGCTGGGAGCGAGTCCAGAGAGGTAGACAATAAAATCATTACTAGGGCGGAGCCCTGAGATGTGGGCTGTTCGTTCAGCACCAGAGACGTTATATTCCATGGTCTCCAGGAACCTATTGGAATCAATAATTTCAACGGTAAAGGTCTCGAAGGCACCATCAGTAGCGGTCCAGGAGAGATTGAAACTCTCAGAAGTGATGTCGGAAACACTTAAGTTTCCAAGTTCAGGTTCTCCGGCTGAAAAAGGAGGGGTAGGAGAGAAGAAACAAATAAATCCGAATTAATCACGGGGCTTGGGTTTTAAGACTGTATTTGTTAATAGCTGAGTAGAAAGATCTGACAGTTCAGGGTCAGGGCAAAACGAAGCAATGCTACCAGTCAGTGCCAATAGGAGAGAAAAGGGGGATTTGTTAAAAGGAAGAGTATAAAAAGGAAGGTACAGTAAGTAGATTTGCCTGCTCTGGAGCTGCCACACCTGATCAAGGCCTGCCTGAGATCTGGCCTGAGTGAGGAGAGAGGCTGAGTGTCGACCACAGGAACTGCTCTGCCGAAGCCCCGGTGCTTTGGGAGGCCGCACCTCAGGGATGCTGGCCGTGGGTCAAAAGATACGAGTGCTGGCAGCTTTCAATCTCTTAAATTGCACTCAGGAGATCATGTGTATGTACGTGGTTGCTGCCAACAGGCAGATATTCTCTGCTCTGAGGGAGTTCCCATCTATTCAGATGATAACTAAATAATTCTGATGCCATTCCCCTCCCAAGGTGGTACCTTGAGGCTTCTGATTTTGTGACTTAAAGGGAACTGGCAGTTTGTCAGTGTGATTCTTGGTGTTTTCATCGTGCTTCTGACAAGGGCCAGCTGTTCTCAGATTCTGTTAAAATAGCCTGTCCTTTTTTAACTGCTTCTCCAGGGGCCTTGCCAACCGAGAGAGCTGAGCCAGGACAGGCCATCAGGCAGCCCTGTTCGGCCAAGAAGTAACATTTTGTCTTAGTGCTTTTCTGAGCAACAGGAATAAAACATGCAGAGGGCAGGCAGGAGCAGGGTTTGAAAAGCTCGTATTGTCTCTCTAGCAGGGCAGGAGAAAGCTTTCCCTTCCCAAGAGATCTGGTGAAATGCAGACCAGATGGAATTATGGCTCTTCCTCCCCACAGACCGACTCATCAGAAGCAAGCATGTTGGTATCATTATAAAGAAAAAAAAACAAACATAAAAATACTAAGAACACCCAAACCACAAGATCTACAGAAAAGATGAAAAGTGGTGGGTGATTTCTCTGCCTTCTGAGAGGGAACGGTTTATGGACATTAGATAAAAGGGCCCCGGGTCCATCCAGGGCAGCCTCCGCTGCAATTTTTAGGTATTTCAGGGTCAGCATTCATACATCCGTCCTGTGCTGTATGTTTATATCAGCAAGCATTACTGAAATGGTGGGGGCTGAAAAGGAGAGCTATGTTTTTAGTAGAATCAACTAGGACATAAAAGTTCACACAAAATTTAAGTTGCAGTAATTATTGGAAAATAGGAAAGGCATATTCAAAACCAAACCAAACAGCCTCTGCTCAACTTCAGACCAATGGAGGCACAGGGAAGATGGGCCATGGAAACCAGGCCAGGGAGGGTTGCGCTCTTGAGCAAGGTCCAGGGAAACACTGAATGCTCTGTCATTGGATCAGACTGATGAGTAAACCAAAGCACACCCTCCTGGGTCTGGGCTGAGAGTGTGCCATCCAAAGGCCAATAGTCCAGGGAGCAACTCTTGATTAAAAGAACAAAAAGGGCATCAGATCTTTGACATTCATAGCCTGGGACATTCTTCGCTTCAAATGCTGCTGTGTGTACTTCTGCTAATGAATGGCTTTTTCTTTGGTATAGTCTCCAGTCATAATTGTGTGATTTTTTTTTTTTCTTTTCTGGTCTAGCTATTTGCTAATTTGATGTTGTAACAATGACTCAGTATCTGAGAGAACTGCCCGGAGGAGGGTAATTCAGTTCTCTTATTATACTCAGTTCATTTTAGAGAAACATTTAAATTAAAACATTTCTTTTTAAATGCAAGAACCACGGTGCCCATATCCTTGAGGGATTTGGGGTAGTAAAGCACCATTTCCAACTTCCAACAAAAAGACTACAGTAAATAACATGTGCTCCATCAGAACTCTCACGTGGGAAGGTTGGCTTTAGGTTACATCCAACCACAAGGGAAGCGAATGGAGACCATCAAGCTGGATCATGAAATGGAAAGCTGTCATTCAAAAGAGATGCAGTTATAGGACTTGACAGGTAAGGTCTGGGAGAGGTTAGAGGTCAGAAAAGGCCACATCTGCACGTACATTCCTGAGATGTCAAAGGCATCTGGACCAAGGCACAGCCCACGGGCAGGTCTCTGAGCATGCAAGGTCAGCAGCTAATGGGCACATGGAAAGGATTTAGGTATGGATGCAAGCTGACTCCTCGCACGATCTCTTGGAGAGAAATCACCCTGGGCAGGGAGAACAGGTACCTGTGGAGGCCTCAGCAGAGAGCACTGGCGTCCTATAGCCCCGGATCACCCCGTAGATGGTGACACTGTAAGGGGTGGCGGCCTTCAGGCCCGGGACGTCCACCGCCCGCAGGCTGCCGGGCACCGTGAGGTTCTGAGCCGCCTCTACCCTATTGGCCTCCTGCACCTGAATGACAAAGTGCTCAAAGGCCTGGTCCGCTGCGGTCCAGTTGAGTCTGAGGCCATCCCAGCCAGCCTCGGTCACGACTAAGTCTCCCAGCTGGGGGAGCTCCGCTGAAGAAGGACAGAGAGGAATTTGTCAGTCCTGCCAACCAAACGTGAGGAAGGAATGTCCCACAGCCCAGCTCGAGGGAAGACAGAAAGGGGCAAAAGATTTTCTTGTGTTTGTGTGTGTGTAGGCATTCCTGATCTCAGGGAATTTTCAGTTTGAACTGCGGTAACTGGCCACAGCTTTCTTAGGGAGATAAAGATGGTCAGAGAGGGGATCATCTGTGTTGTTTATCCTTGACTTGGTGATGCCAATATTTCCCAGAATATTTTCAACCATTGACAACCCACTGGGAGGTCTCTGAGGATCATGCATGACTAGCACCTAAAAGGCCATGGAAAAGGTGGCATTGTGGGTCAGGGTAAGGGAAGTAGGAATTGGTTAAAAGTACGTGGACGTCCCTCGTGGCTCAGATGGTAAAGAATCCGCTTGCAATGCAGGAGACCTAGGCTCCACCCCTGGATCAGAAAGACCCCCTGGAAGAGGAAATGGCAACCCACTCTGGTATTCTTGCCTGGAGAACCCCATGGACAGAGGAGCCTGGCAGGCTACAGTCCATGGGGTTGCGAAGAGTCAGACACGACTGAGCAACTAATACCCCCCACACATGGGCTTTGGAGGCAAATGAGCCTTGGTTAGAATTCCAACACTCTTGTTTGCTAGCTGCATAATCTGGGTCATGTCACCTAACTCAACTCTGAGCCTTGCTCTCCTCATCTTTAATTGGAGCTGACAGCACACATCATTTCATTGGAATGTGTGGTGACTGAGTGATAATATTGATAAACCTCTAAGATGATACCTGACAACCACCTGACATCATACTTGACATATAGTGAGGGCTGGATAAGTGGTGGCCCAACAGATATACGTTTGTTCCTTGGTGTCCTTGGCGGACTGGTTCTAGGACCTCCACAGATAACAAACTGAGGATGCACACTAAATGATGCAGTATTTGCATATCACCTACGGGCCTCCTCCTGTTTACTTTAAAAGTCGTCTCTAGATTACTTATAATACTTAATGCAATGCAAATGCTATGTGTGTAGTTACCAGCACACGGCAAATTCAAGCTTTGCTTTTTGAAGCTTCCTGGAATTCTTGTCCCTAATATTTTTGATATTGGTTAGTTGAATTTGAGAATGTGGAACCCACGGATACAGAGATGTTTTGATGTTTCTCCTTGGAACTTCTTGGTCACGGGGGAGAGAATTCCCCGCTTCGTCTCATTATTGAACTCTGGAGAGATCCTCTCTTTGCTGCCCACAGGCTAGCTGACTAGGTGCACAAATCATGTGCTGAATCAGGTTTGGACAAGTCTGATGTCTTATCTCCAGACTTTTCTCATCTGTCAGGGATCAAAGTTTCCGTACTGGGTTCTTGGCTTGGCATGTTCCCTCCCGGCTTCTCCTGACAGCACTTTGTGTCTGAATGAAGAATGTTTGCTTCACAAAGCAAGGCCCTGTGTGTGAAATGAGTGTCTACTCTTAATTAAAAGTGATTATGGTTTGCTCTGCAGATGGTGCAGAGCAGCACCCACTATTCATCTTTCTACAATGTAGGACAGGGAGGTCTGGTGTGCTGCAGTTCATGGGGTCACGAAGAGTCGGACACGACTGAGCCATTGAACTGAACAATTTAGGAAGGAAATTTAATGTAGTCATTATTGATTTAGAAAGTTTGGGTTCCAGATAAGGAAAAACTCACTGCTGCTCAGGGTTAAATGTAATCTCCCAGCCACCCCCTCTTTTTTTCTTTTGAGGTTGAAGTGACCATGGATTCAAAGTCAGAAAAGAAAATATTTGCAAGATTTCAGTCAGAAAAAGTATGAGGTACTGGTTCTCAGGTATTCTAGGATCCGGTGCTCATGGGGAATCTGGGCAAACTGGACCTTTTGGAGGGGCTGCCTTTAGACTGTAGAACTGGTCCTTTTACGGAAGAACTGGGTTGGAAACATGGGTGCAGATGGCCCTCTCCTCCTTCCCAGCTCACCAAGAATAGCTGTTCATTTACTTGTCATATAGTGGGTCTACCTGTAAGACTGCCCATGCAAAAGGAATTCTACTGCCAAAAACACAAAGTTTATAAACTACAGATGCAGATCACTGTACCCTGCTCTGAGATCCCATGTGTCCCAAAGGCCCCTTTGGCTCCTGCTTGGTTTGATGATATTTCAGGAAACACAGGCCATTGATAATCTGGCCAGTTAAGGTGTACTGTCACATAACTTTTCTTATATAGTTTCTAGCAAGGACCAGTTTTATTCAGTATATCTCAGCAAGAAAGACAATTCATTTGATTAGGTTATTTGGGTGGGATTAAAACACAGGACATGTAGAGAAGGGCATGGGCTTAGAGCCCAGCATAAAAACACTCCAGGCCAGAATACTAGAGAGGGTAGCCTTTCCCTTTTCCAGGGGATCTTCCCCACCTAGGGATCAAACCCAGGTATCCCTCATTGCAGGCAGATTCTTTACAAGCTGAGCCACAAGGGAAGCCCATAAAACCCCTAATCCCCCAAATCAGACCCATTTCTCCATGATCCTTTTAAAGCTGTTTCTAGCAACCTCATGACCAGCAGTTTTCTGTAACAGATGGAGTTGCATATTTTCAGGGGACAAATTGAGATGAATTGTTTTTCCTCTCCAAATTGAATCTAAAACATTGAAGTCCAACATGACTGTCCTTTCTTGCCCTGCTTCAAGGATCTGCTAAGGAGAGAGAGACAGACTTGGCTAACTTCAGCAGATGATGATAGATCACTTCAGAGGTTATTCTGCAGTGGTCTGACTACCAGATGGATGGCCATCAGTGACTCTGAGGCCACTAATTTTAAGATTTCTCTAGAAACTTCTGACCTTATTCTGTGTCACAGCCCTGCTGTGTATGTTAATTATACTATGATATGTTGCTATTGGATAAATTTAGCTATTTGCCATTCAAAATTTACTACAGAATGGGTGCCTTGCTAAGTACTTTCATTCATTACCTCATTTACTGCTCATGACAGTGTTCTGAGGTCAGAGTATTGTCTCTGATTTAAAGGTGAGAAAAGAAGGCTCAGAGGTATAAAATGAGATACCCAAGAGTATGCAGCCAGTAAGGTGGAATTCCAACTCAGACCCTCTGGAGTTAGAGCGTGTGTTCATGCTGACTGCCAACAACTCTGAGAGTAGTCCCTGACTCATGGGGAATTTTCTCTATTCCAATGACAGGCTGGGGTCCCTGGTGTGGGGAAGAGGGTTGTGTACCTGTGATGACCTCCACAGCAAGAGGTTGAGTGCTGCGGTCCCTGACCTTGCCGAGCAGGGTGATTGTGTAAGAGGTACCAGCCTTGAGGCCTGGAATCTCCACGGCGTGCTGGCTGCCAGGAACCGTGAGACTGTGAACTTCTCGGGGCTGGTCAGTCTCCCGGATCTTAATGACAAACTGCTCATAGATCCCATCGGGGCTGGTCCAGTGCAGTCGGAGGGCATCCCAGCTAACCTCGGTCACTGTGAGGTTCCCCAGACCCGGAGCCTCCTCTGCACAAGGAGACAGGGTTGCCGAGTTACTAAAAAAAGGCAGTGGCATTCTGGGATTCAGTTGAGATGGCATGGAGGCTGAGGTGGGGAGAGTTGTCTGGCTGGTGTTGATCACAGATGTGTGATTTACAGCAGGTGTCGAGCATACTCTAGCTGTTGGCACTGAAGCCAGGGCCTTTCTAGCCAGCCTTTGTCTTTCATAGACAGTTCTCAGAATTGTTCACAACTTCCATTCTTGACATACAGATGGGGCTTCAGGGAGTCCTTTGGGGAGTTCTTAAAATGAGCTCAGATCAATTTTTTTTTCTCCCCACTCGCCAAGTGTGCTTTCCAACTTCTTAGATAATATGGCTGAAACTTGCTTTGAAAGAAAAGTCACCTCTTAATTTATGCAAGAGAAGAGAACATGGAGCTTTCCACGGAATTGGCTCCCAGGCTAGGACTAGGACCTGGCCAAACAAGGGACAGGACCTCTGGGAGAATCACGGCACTCCCCCTGGAGTAGGAGTGGAGCCCGCTTCAGAGCAGGGAAGAGCGTGGATCCCTCCTAAGCGGGAGGAAGCAAGTTAGTGAAGCAGTCTAGAGCACCTGTTAAGACTTCAACAGAGAGAGGGGCTGTGCTGAAGTCCCGAGTGACCCCGCGGATGGTGATCCTATAGGGAGTGGCTGCCTTGAGCCCAGGCAGGTCCACGGACCTCAGCCCTCCAGGGACAGTGAGGTTCTGGGCTGCCTCCTCTGTGCCAGGCTCCTGCACCTGAATGAGAAACTGCTCGTAGACTCCTTCCGGAGCCGTCCAGTTGAGTTTGAGGGCCTCCCAGCCCACCTCGGACACTGTGACCTCTCCCAAGTGGGGAGTGTCTCCTGGAGAAGGACAAAGAACTCGTTTAATGATCAAATTGCACACGCTGATCCAGGGACTCTGTAATGGAAGAGCAGGCCTGACATGACTTTTTTTAAAGGAATGTGACTTTCTTTAGAGAGCCGGGCATCACGTAGCTTCCTAAATTTGAGAAATACAGTCGTTGGGGTGAGGTGTAGGAAAACATTCGTGATCTTATTTTATTAAGGAATTGCCCTTGCCTGCAGAAGACAAGAAGATTATTATGATTATTTTTCCTTTTAGATATAATGCCTTAGCCTCCCTCCCCAGGAGGAAGCCTGTGAAGCCCAGGGCCCTGCTGTCGGGGCTCAGTACATAGTCCCCAGGTTGGGCGTTGCAGAGCCCCGCAGGCTGTGGTTCACATGACAGGCACTGTGAGAGCTGCCCCAGGAGCCGGGCAGCCCGCTTTTTTCCCATTATTAGGCACCATAGTGCTATAACTTGGGGTATTCAAGTCTGGTCAGAAACAAGCTGCCTCTGATTATCCTTGGGCAGTTTCCTGTTGGGAAAAACAGAAGCTAGATTCAGAAAGGTAAGCGGTACCTGTGGAGGCCTCAGCAGAGAGCACTGGGGTCCTATAGCCCCGGATCACCCCGTGGATGGTGACTCTGTAAGGGGTGGCGGCCTTCAGGCCCGGGACATCCACAGCCCGCAGGCTGCCGGGCACCGTGAGGTTCCGAGCCTCCTCCACCCCGTTGGCCTCCTGCACCTGAATGACAAAGTGCTCGTAGGCCTGGTCTGCTGCGGTCCAGTTGAGTCTGAGGCCATCCCAGCCAGCCTTGGTCACGGTGAGGTTTTCCAGTTCAGGGGCGTGGTCTGAATAATGATAAGAGATGGGGTCTGTTAAACCACGCCTAAAACGCTTTCCATCTGGGAACTCGGAAATGCACACCCGCTTCGGGTGCTGAGGGGCCGGGGGGCCGGGTCTCCTGCTTCACTCACTGCACCCCTGAGCCATGTGGTCGCTGTCAAAACGCTAACTAGCAGGAAAGTCAATATAATACTTACTTTGCCTTGTTGCGTACTGGGGTTTGTCTTTTTAAAACGTTTTTCCATTGACCAGCGCCCTGTGGATTTAGAAAGTGTTACACGTCTGCGTTGGCACTGCCCTAGGCTGCAGTTTCCATTTTGAAAAGTGTGTTTCATCCTAAGGATGAGATCACAAAGAAAAGCCTTCAGCTGCTCCTCTTGGGATCCTTAGTCTGAGCTGGCCAGCCTGCTGTATTTTGAGAAAATTGGCTCCTCTTAGAGTCCCTTCCTTTCTGCGCTTCCCCCATCTCCCCGGGAAGGCGTGTTTCACAGTCTCTTTATGCTGGGATTTTTGTCAGTTTGTGGGGCTCAAATCAGTTTACATAAACCACTGTGGACAGATCAGAGATAAATTAACATGGGACAAGTAAGGCTATCCTGAACAGAGAGCTGAGTCTCTGCAAAGCTCTCCCTCATTGGACAGAAAGAATTGCCCTGGGAGAAATAGTTATTAAGCTCAGTTAAAGCTGAATTTGCTGTCTTTATTCATCTCTGGAACAAGCACAGCACAGAACACTCACATGTCTCACTTCAAGGTGATAATTCTCCCAGGACTGAGCCTAAGTGGTCTTGGCATCACCTGGGAAGAAAGGACTTTCTCTGGAAACATCCTCTAAACAGCGGAGTAAGAACTGCCTTGAGTTCATATAAGTGAATGCATTGTTTCTCTCCATATATACTTTATATCGCTGCTTATTTCAAAGCAGCCTCGTGTGTCCACTAAAGCTGACTTCTCATTTGAAAATCTTAGCCTGCAGTTAGATTGAAGATATCGGTTCAGAGGGGAAAACGTTTCTTCTCCAGAATCTATTTGATTCAGACTTTTCTACTTTCTGGGGAATGTTCTTCCTGATGGTTCTACTTTGGCAAAAGCTGACACTACTTCAAATCCGGTTTGATCTAGAACAGGGGACTGCTAACGAGGATCTGAGGGTCAGATCCAGCCTGCTGCCTATTTTGGTAATCAGTGAGCTAACAACACTTTTAAATTTTTTAAATGGCTAGAGAAATCTAAAGAAGAACACTTCATGAAGATGAAATGTATGAGATTGAAATTTTGATGTCACAAGTAAAATGTCGCTGGAACGCAGCCATGCCTGTGCGTCCACGTCTGGCTGACGGCTGCTTTGTGCTGCAACAGAGGGGCTGGGACTGTATGGCCTGAAAAGTCTAGGATACTGACAGTCCTTTCAGAAAGTATGTGCCATACCTGACCTTGACCGTCATTCTTACAGACACTTCATTTAACCCAAATCTGTTTCCTGGAACCCTTGTCCGAGACCACATAGCACTTCCTAACCACACAGATGTGTCTTAACCACACAAACCACATCTCAGGGTCTAGGTGAGGAAGAGAGGGCTCCAAGCTCAAAGTGATATATCTATCCATACTTCTGGGGAAAGAAAGGAGAAATGGTCAGCCATCTTTCAACCCAATGGCCTCTGTGCAGCCAGGCACAGCATTCCAGGAGTAGCGATTATTTCCTTGAACTTGGACTTTCAGCACAACTAGACTCAGGAGTGTGACCTTTTCAAATATGCCAAGAGCCCTCATCCATAAAGAGACATGGGACGAAAACCAATCTAAGTCAGACTGTAAAGTTAAGGGAATCAATTCTGTGGCTCATAAACTCTCCTTTTTTATCCCACTTTCTTCTTTTTTTTCTCCTGCTGCTGTCAAAACTGCTTGTCAGGGACTTAGCTGACATAGACAGTTGATCCCCTTCATGTGAATTAAGTGTGTTTCCTCTCAGGTAACTGCTTTTTAAGCTCTCTCTCTAAATTATGACATAAAATACATATTTTTTTTCCCATGGAAGAAATTTCAGATGCCAGGTTGCAAGAGATGTGGGAAGAATTACCTAATCAGGCAAGGGAGGGTTACAGATTGTCTATTAAGCTGCTGCAGTAAAGATGATTGAAGAGAAGAGGAGATCCACCTTGGAAAATGTCTCTTTCTCATGAGAACCATCTTTTCTCTTTGCATCAGCTTTTGTCCATGCCTCAGATACTATTATACAATGTCCCTCATATTCTGCTTCATCGCTTGGTACAGCTGGTAGAGTAATTTTCGTATAATGTCATGTTGCTCAGTAAATGATAATAGTCATTTACTATTATAATAGTTGACCAAAATTTTTGGCTATTGGTGCCCTACCCAAAACACTTCATTAAACAAATGCTGGACAGATAAATAAAAGTGGAATTCCAATGAGTAAAATCAGTAGTTAAAATAAAGGGAGATGGGTAAGAATTATGAGAAGAGAGGGAATGACCGGGCTCCATGTAAATGCGGACTCTGCATTTCAACAGCAAATGACATACTTATCGGCTTTCTGCCCCAGAAGCCCAGTGTTTCCGTCGTGTATTCCACACTGAATTTCTTGGCCTTTCTTTATGAAAAGGCTGTTGTCTTTTTTCTCACAGCTGTGCACTGGCATCTACCCTCTGAACAATGTCAGTGGGCCTGGGAAATCAGAATTTCAAAATCTCATTTCTGGGCTCGTGGTGAGTTGACCAGCTGGCCTGGAGGAATTTCAGGCTGTGCCAACTTTAAATCTTTAGATTTCCACCATCATGTAGACGGTCATTACCAAGTGCTGACTGATGAGGCATCGGCTTTTAATGCTCACTGATGGGAAACAGAGTGATTCTCCTACAGCCGCAGAATGGCCAAATTCAAGCCTGAGGACCACCCAAGGGGAGATTACATTGTTTTGATCTCCTCTTGTAAAGTTAATGGAAATTCAAAGCTTTGCCTGCTCTAACAGTTTTGGGGGACTCTTAACACTCTCAAGAATGAAACCCAAGCCCCTTAGCATGATCTTCACTGCCCTTTGCAGAAGATACTGATGATGTCCGTGACCTTGAACCCTGTTCTCTCCAGCTCCATCATACAGCAGACTGTATGGCTGGCGCTGCACTAACATAAAGTTTCTCATGTTTTTGAACTTCTCATGTGCTGTTCCTCTAGCTGGAAATGTCATGACTCCCTTCTCCGCTTGCCCAATTCTTGTTTCTTTTTGAGGACTTGGTAAAGTACCACCTCTCCCAAGAAGCCTTCTCTGATACCCTGTCTTGACTTTGCTCAGGTCTGGCATGGGTATTTGCCTCTGTGCTCCTGTAGCTTCCCACACTGGCCTCTAAACAAACTAGTCACAGTCTTATAATTTTGGTTTTGATTCTCTGTTCTCATTGCAGTATGCATCATTTCCTGAGGGGAGGGGTTGTGTCTTTCTGTTCTCTATGCCAGTGCTGCCTGACCCATGGCAGGTAAGAAATAAATATTTGTGGGATGGATAAATATTTGACTAAATTTCAGTTTGCTCCATGAGAAAAATCAAAGAGGCCAATTAGAGCAGAGTGTTCTCTATTACTTGCAGCTGTTGCTAAAAACAAAATTCCACCTCTCTGCTTCCCCAGACCCTTGAGAATTATGGGGGTATCACTGTTGAGTCTTACACGGTGTGGAAAGATGCGTTATCAGCCTTGTGTATCTGCATATTCTCCCTGTTTTATGTCCCTTACTGCTCACAGCAAATCATGGCCTCCACTTCAAGCAGGGTTTTGTTGAGTTTATTAGAATACAGGTGCTGGGTGTGGGAGAGACACCTGGCACACACTAATTTTGTTTAGTGCTAACAGGGATGTGTGCGAGCTAAGTTGCTCCAGTTGTGTCTGACTTTTTGCGACCCTTTGAACTGTGGCCCTCCAGGCTCCTCTGTCCATGGGATTCTCAAGGCGAGGATACTGGAGTGGGTTGCCATGCCCCCCTCTAGGGAATCTTCCCAACCCAGGGATTGGATCTGCATCTCTTAGGTCTCCTGCATTGGCAGGCAGGTTCTTTATCACTAGTGCCTTTTTTTATTTCTTTCCTTCCTTTATTCCCTCTTCCTTTCTCCCTCCACCCTATCTTTCCTTCTTTCTTTCCTCCGACTTTTACCCAGAGTAAGCTTAATTATGGAGAGGGAAATGGTAGCCCACTCCAGTATTTTTGCCAGGAAAGTCCCATAAACAGAGGAGCCTGGTGGGCTACAGTCCATGGGGCTGCGAAGAGTCAGACATGACTGAGCACAAGCTTAAGTAAAGACTCCAGGAGAATGACTTCCCTTCCCTTAATTCTTAAGGGAGAGAATTTGGGCTGTTGCTACAGGGGTGAAATCAAAAGACCAGAAGATTCCGTGGAAATACTGCCTCTGGAGGAGCTGGGGTCCCCAAAGACTCCTGAAGCTGATGCCATGTGTTCAAGGTGCTGGGGTCACAGCACTGAGTAAAAGAGACAGAGTCCTTACATTCTGGTTGGAAGTAGGAGGCAGGCCACGGAGCAAGGCGTACCAACCCACTCCAGCATTCTTGCCTGGAGAATCCCATGGACGGAGGAGCCTGGCGGGCTGCAGTCCATAGGGTCTCAAAGAGTCGGACACAACTGAAGTGACTTAGCATGCACGCACGCAGGAGGCAGGCCATAGGTAAGTAAACCAAATAGTGGGTGCTATCAGGCCAGGCAGGTGTCATAAGGAACTCTGGAGCAGTCTGAAGGGGTAAATGAGGACAGGGCATCCTTTTAGAGTGGCAGACAGAGAGGTCTTTTGAGACACTTGAGCTGAATGAAATGAGGGAGGTGCTGGGTGAAGACCTGGGAGAGGAGGGGAATATAGGCAGCAGAAGAAGAATGTGCAAAGGCCCTCAGGTAGGAGCCAGCTTGGCATATGTAAGGAACAGCAAGAGGGCCAGGGTGACTACAGTGAAATGAGCAAGCAGACAAGTGGTGGGAGCAAGCCAAGTCAGGGCGATGGGAGAGACCAGATTATTTAGGGCTGTGCAGCCTGGGGTAGGGTCCCTGCATTATATTTCAGCTTTGATGGGCAGTCAGGTAATGCATACTTTTAACTTGATGCTGCATCCACGAATAGGCTTATGCTTTGGCTCAATGCTATGACTAGAGTCCTGGAATTCTCTGGGGAAATGGCTTTGGGGCAGCCGATTTCTCATTTTCTCTGTAAAGCTCATAGACAGTGAGCAGACTTCTGCTATTGAGAATCTAGGAGGCAGAGCTGGGAACCCCTTTCTTCAGAGTTTGAACCTACAGCCCTTTGACATTTCAAGGCTCAGAGCCACATGGTACATTCCCCCGAGGGCTTCCACTGTCCTGTTTCTTTTTTCTCCCCATGTATTTAGCAAGGCCAAGTGCCTGGACTTCTACTTCATTATGTATTCCACAACACAGTCCTGCCTGCCTCCTCTGTGTCTGCCCAACGGCTTTGCCCCATATTAAACCTTTCTTGATACTTAGAAGGAATCCGTTGCTCCCACTGCACCCCCACACCCCCAGTTACAGCAATGAAAGTGTCTGTTTCCTGGTGAGCTCCCTGGGAACACAGACCTGCCTTCATTGCTCTAGTATCCCCAGAACTTAGCATGGAACGTGGCTGTAGTGCATTACTGACTGAGTAAATGTGCGAGATGTTTACTGGGAAGATATTGTATGAGATATTTATTGGGAAGATAACTTCAGGAGACAGAAGTATCCACCTCCCTCTTAATGAAATAAAATAGTTCTATGGAGAAAGCCATAGAGAGAAATATTCCAGAGACAGTGGGGGAAGAACCTATAAAAGGAACTTTGCACATTTTTCTTGTAATGAGTGAGGAATGTCTTTAAATATACAATGCGATTTCTTTGAAACGGTGTTAAAAAAGGCACGGCTGGGAAAATGAAACCGCTGAGCCTCTGCCATGCCAAACCGGGCTCTTAGTCAGAGGCAAAGTAATTCCAGCCTGTGATTCACTTGAAAGCTTTCATCTCCCTGAGCTGCTGAAGCCTGGGGATTCCCTACTGGAGATAAGCGATGAAGTGGTCATGGCCAGAGGGTAAGATGCCTGAGAGGAGCCAGGAAATCCTCTATAATCTAGCATTTGTGAAGCTGAGGGAAAAGGAAAGAGAGAGGGAGACCGAGAGGGAGGAAGGAAGGAGGAAGAGGAGGAAGAGGAGGAGGAGGAAAAGAAGAAGAAACCATTCTCTTGTTTCTCTGATTCATTTGTTGTCGCTTCACATCTTGCAACAAGCTCATGTTTAACAAGCTGAACCATTTAAATCTCTACCATAGATTTCTTTCTTTCCAATTTATTCTCCTCACCTCATCTATGATGAAGCTACCCCTGCCCCACCCAAGGATCCATCTCATAACTGGGTGGAAGCAGTCCATGCATAGAGTCAATAGAAGTGACCACCTAAGTTCACTTTAGCAAATGGATCTATAGCTCAGCTGGTAAAAAAAAAAAAAAAAAAAAAAGGCAAAACAAAAAACTCTCCTGCCAGCACAGGAGACACTGAAGACCCAGGTTCAGTCCCTGGGTCAGGAAGATCTGCTGAGGAAAGAAATGACAACCCACCCCAATATTCTTGCCTGGAAAATTCATGGACAAAGGAGCCTGGCAGGCTGAAGTCCTTTCTGAAGAGGCTATTCTTTGCCTACCAAATACCCACCCCCTCTTCCTTACAAACTACCACAATTTTATGTGGGCAGCAATGCACACAGCTCAAAGACTACCTTTCCTAGACTTACTTATAGCTAGAAGTGGCCCATAAAATGTAAGAAGTCATCGGTGAGGATTCCAGAAGGACTCATCTAGGAGGCGCTATCTTTTGTTTTTGTTTCTTTCTCCTTCATGCTGCCTGTAACACAGACGTGAAGGCTGGACTGAAGCAGCCATATTGTGACATGGAGGTGGCTTTGAGAATGCAGGCCGAGGACTAAGACTAGTGGAACAGAAGGATAGAAGGAGCCCAAATCCCTGATAATCTGGAATTGCTGTGCCAGCACTGAACCACCTACCCTCTGACTTACTTTATGAGAGAGGAAACTGCCTTGTGTCTTGCTAAAGTTCTGTTATTTGAGATTTCCGTTATGTGTAGGTGAAAGTATTTATAAACGACCAAGACTCTTCAAGGCATTTCCAAATATGCCCATCACTGCAACCCCTTTTCTGCTTATGGAAATTCAGCTGGAATAGTGTCTCTGCCAAGACACTTTCTCTGGCTTATCCTAATTACCCCAATTACTTCCTTTCCTTGGGCAAGTTTTATCTAACACTCTATCTGGTCTTCCCCATAGACGAAGAGTAGGAGCACGTGAGTCAAAATAATAGTGCTTCAAATATCAGCATGATACCATGTATTCAATGGGTTCTCAATAAATACTCATTAAATGGAAACTAAACCCTTATCATATTCTGAAGAATTAACATTTTCCACCTATATCTCTTGACTATTTGGGAGCCAAAGTTAAATATGCATATTCATAAAAGAAGAACTGATTTTTTTTTTTTTTCCAGTCTAGCCATTGAGGAAACATGGGAGCAGGTACAAAGAACAGGATACTTGGACTGCAAGGGATACTGGAGGTCAGGATTAAGCTGTCATGGATAAACAAAGTTCATCACTTAATGAGTAAGAGAAAAATGAGAAGGGCTCTGTGACAGGCTCACAGGACTGTATATGGCATTCCAGGTAACCTGAGAGGACAGCAAAAGACCTGGAAGAAAAATATTTAATGGGAAATAACCAAAGAATTACTCCAAACCTCTTGGTCATCTTGAAAAGAAATAAAATGAAAAGTTAATGGATTGTGCTAAAGAGGGGAAAAACAAAAAAAAAAATACATCATCCATTTCTATGAAAACACGAAATTAAAACAAAAAGAACCAAAGACAAGCACAAACTCTCATGCTTTAAGTTCTCCTAGGAAGAAATATTTAAAAGCCATTATTGATTGTCCAGCTAGGGAACTTCACTATGGACACGTCAGTGGACAAGAGGAAAAGATGTGTAAGTGACTCAAATGGCATTTAGAGGATTCATGAGTGGAGAGTCCCTCGTCTTCCCATCTGATCTTTTCATTTGAAGACAACCTGGCTGGTGGGTCTGCCAGCCTCAGAGTCATCAGAGGGTCTGGAGAGAGCTCAGAGCTCTCTCCACCTCACCTGTGGACGCCTGTACCCGCGCTGGCTTGCTCTTGTGTCTGCCTTTCTCTGCTGTGAGCAGGACGGTGTATTCCCGCCCAGGTTCCAGGCCTCTCAGGACGTGGGAGGTGGTGTCTCTGGGGAGCTGCACCTCCACAGGCTGGCCGGAGGGAAGACTGTAGTTGAGGCGGTAACGGTCAAACTTGGCCACCGGCGTCCGCCAGAGGAGGGTCAGGCTGGTCTCCGTAGGTTCAGAAACCCGAAGGTCCTTGGGTGTGTCCAACTCTGGGAGGAAAACAGAGTTGAACATCCTTCAGGCTTCAGGGCAGGGCTGCTTCTGGGACTGAAGGGCGGCTGTGGGCCACAGTGCTAGGACTGCTGTGGAGCCGTGTGGCTTCAGGCATCTCACCCGAGTCTCAGTTTTCACCTGTGTGAAATGCCGTTGTACGGTATCTCATTGTGTTTTGGGAAGATTAAAAATATTATAGTGATATATCCATACCATGAGATGATATGCAAAAGCATTTAGAAGGAGCTGATTACTGACATAAGACACAATTTGGATGGATCTCAAAAGAATGAGTGGGGCTTCCCTGGTGGCTCAGATGGTAAAGCGTCTGCCTACAACACGGGAGACCCAGGTTCAATTCCTGGGTTGGGAAGATCCCTTGGAGAAGGAAATGGTAACCCATTCCAGTATTCTTGCCTGGAAAATCCCAAGGATGAAGGAGCCTGGTAGGCTACAGTCCATGGGGTTGCAAAGAGTCGGACATGACTGAGCGACTTCACTTTCCTTTCCTTTCTTTCCCTGGTGGCTCAGATGGTAAAGAATCTGCCTCTAATGCAGGAGACCCAGGTTCAGTCACTGGGTCGGAAAGATCCCCTAGAGAAGGAAATGGCAACCCACCCCAGTATTCTTGCCTGGAAAATTCCATGGACAGAGGAGTCTAGCCAGTTATAGTTCACGGGATCACAAAGAATCAGACATAATTGAGGGACCTCCATACTCACTCATGCTGAGAATTATGGGGCTTCCCTGGTGGCTAAAGAGAATTATTCTGAGTGAAAAAGTCAGTCTCTAAAGTTTGTGTGCTGCATGATTCCTTGTATGATTCCTTTTATGTAGCATTCTTGAAACTGGATGAAGACCAGATCAGTGACTGCCAAGGGTTAAAGTCAAGTGGAGGGAGGGTGGTGACCATGGTGACAGGAAAGTGTAGCAAGGACTCAATGTGATGCAACTACTCGTTCTTGACTGAAGTGGGGGATTCCAAATCTACAGGTGACAAATTACATAGAACTAAATGTTGTCGTTCAGTCACTAAGACATGTCTGACCCTTTGAGACCCCATGGACTGCAGCACGCCAGGCCTCCCTGCCCCTTACCATCTCCTGGAGTTCGCCCAAGTTCATAGAACTAAATATACACATACAAACACACACACACAGTCCAGTGAAATCGGAATAAACTTGATAGATTATATCAGTGTCAATTTCCTGGTTGTGATAGTGTTCTCAAGTTACACAAATGTTACATTGGGAGAAACTAGATGAAGGGCACAGATCTCTCTGTATCCTATCTTACAGTGCATGTGAATCTATAATTACCTCCAAATAGAAAGATAAAAAACGGATATGTATAAGTGGTCAGCATTGGATGCCGGGTGCTTATGCTCCTTTTGAGTGTGAACATCTGGGCTGGATGATCCTAGAAGCCTTGTTTTCCTCTGGGCATCTACTTGTTTTTAAGTAGGTTCCCTGCCTCCTGTTCCCTGTCGTGTCTGTGAGTGCCTGTCCCGTGGTGGTGGGAAGCCAGGCCGGCTCACCTGTGGCCGCATTGATGGTGGCTGGGTCACTCTCCTTGTCCCCCTTCACGGCAGACACTCCAATCCCATATTCAGTTCCTGGCCTCAGCCCTAGGAGAGAACGAGCAGGTTGAGATTCAGTCCAAAGCTGGACAAACTTTCGGAGGACCATAAAAAGGCCCCTGAGCTAGGTCCTGAAGGCTACGATTTCTCAACAGCTGGACGGTTCCACGGCCTGACTCACTGACGCCCATGTCAGAGGGGCAATGGGGAACTGGCTATTTTTCTCTCTCTGGAGGTTTGCAAGGTGGGGACATGCCCCCAGGGCCGGTCGGGTTGGGGAGGTGGAGCTCACCTGTGAGCGTGGTTCTGGTTGTAGTCTGTTGGCTCCTGGGGACTTCTACCTCGGCATGGTCACCTCCAGAGATGGGTGCGTACTTGATTCTGTAACTGTCGGCGGCCGCCTTGACGTTCCTCCACTCCAGGGTGATGCTGTTGTCTGTCTGGGAGATGCGGCGGAGATTCCTGGGAGCATCCAGGCCTGTTTGGGAGAGGAAAGGGCATTGGTACTGAGAACACCAGTCTCGGGAGACTGGGAGTCCTTGATAGTTCATGGTGAGACGTGAAAAGTGTCTGCCATTGGGGATAAATGACCCACTCAGCCCTCTGGCTCAACAGCTAAAGCATGCATCTGGACAAATACTACACATCGGACACTTTCTTCAATATTAAATCACAGTGATACCTCAATTGTTCATGTTTGCCACTGATTTTGTACTTAATAAAAACTACACAAAAACTTGCAAATTGGCTCTGTGACCGGAAGAACACGTTTGCTGTCTTCATCACTGGATTTTTAATGATTTACAGAGAGCTTACTGAGCTCTGAAAAAAATATTTAGTGAATGCATGGTTGACACTGGGGTACCTTGAAAACAGTGCCCTAGTCTAAGAGGTTAGAAGGCATCTTTGTCGTTCATGTTTTCCATATGCTACATTTTACTATTACAATATTTATTTGAATTTTATTTTAACCAAAATGAGAATCTCAGACCAGCATCTTCTATGTAGGCAGAAAGTTTTCTTTATCTGTAGAAGGTTATCGGGGATAATTTTTTTTTCTTTGAAAAATCAATCAATCGCTATGGTATTCTAAAATAAAAATCCTCCTTCCATTTTCTTCTGTCGTAAAAGGAGCCTGGGAGACATACTGCCATGGCATGGGGGAGGAGTCTGGCGATCCCTCCTTTCCTGGGGCTGTTAGTGGCCGGGAGTGGGGCGCATCACCTGTTGTGAAGGTCTCTTTGGCGGGGTTGCTGGCCATGTCGGCCCTGCGGGAGATGAGGGCCACCTCGTACTCGGTGTCTGGCTTCAGGTTCCCAATGGAGTACTGGTTCTCCTCGTGTGTGAGGTCGATGCTGGTGCGATCTCCTGGCACATCTTTGATTCCGTACATGAGCTCAATGCTATCGATCTCCGCCAGGGGCTTGGACCACGTGATCAGAGCGGTAGTGTCTGTGACATCTTTCACTTCAATCTGGCTGGGGGCGTCCAAGCCTGTGGCAGGCAGAGGAGACAGGAGCTTTAGAGACCGCGGCCAGCGCCAAGGGCTGGGCAGAGAGTGGGCTCGCAGTCTTCCAAGTGCACAAGTCTACATTTAGGTGTATACTGGCCAGTTATTTTGCCTTTTACAATCTCAGTTTCCTATCTGATAAGCTATAAGTAGGGAGGATGACTGCTACCTTGTAGATTTTTTTGTTTGTTTGTTTGATTTTTCAATTGTTAATGGAAATAATGCATGCAAAGCATCTAGCACAGAGCCTGCTACATAGTAGTTATATGATAAATAGTCATAATTATTATTATTATTAGACTATCATCATTATCATAAGTTTAAGAAACACACAGGGGCTATTTCACTTGAAACACACTGACTCAGTCTCTCTGGTTTTCCAGTGAGACAAAACTCCCTAATTGGTGACTTCTCCATCAGAATAATGGAGCAGCAAACGGAGGCAATGACTGTCTTGATAATGTGTATGGAAAGTCAGCTTTGATGGAAATAATTCAAGCAAGAAGGTCATGGCTATCTCAAGCCTTGTCAGTCTCTGAGTCCTCATCTCGGTCTTCCTTCTGCCCCACCGCCCACCTCCTGCCCCACCTGCCTTGTGCTTCCAAATCTGACAGCCTACCTCTCCTCCAAGAGTGCATTGCTGCCTCTGCACTTTCGGTTCCCCTGTTTCTTCTTCCCGAGATTGCTCCTCTCCCTAGAAATCTCCTCTTCATCCTTCAAAATCCCTCTTATATGTCACTTTCTAACACAAACCCTTCTCTGATCCTGTTGCAAACAGATAAGCACACACTCCCTCTCTATGGGTGAAAAGTTTCAGTTTGTAAGATGACTGAGTCTAGAGATGTGTTGTATAGCATTGTGCCTCTAGTAGACAATACTGTATTACACAAGGGAAAGTGTGTTTCCATTGAGTCAGTGATGCCATCCAACCATCTCATCCTCTGTCATCCCCTTCTCCTCTTGCCCTCAGTTTTTCCCAGCATCAGGATTAAGAGGATAGAGCTCAGGATAAGTGTTCTTATCAAAGTAAAAAAGAAGAGCTTCTGAATATTATACTTTTCTAACTATTCCAAAACAGATTTCCCTACAGTTTATTCAAACTGCGTCATACCATCTATATAGTCATTCATTCATTCAGAGAGTGGGTCTTTGACCTTTCTGAATCCACAGCATAGCATCAGGCTTTGTCATCTATGTTTTAATTTTTTTCTAATTATGTAAAAATTTTAATGCATTAAAACATACCAAACCTAAAATTAAGACATTAAGGCATCCAGTCAATGTTTCTTTCTTCATTTTAAACATAGTTACGTTTGTATTTTCAGCATTCATGAGAAAACAATATTGAATTAAAGGAACTTGGTTTTATAAAGGGAACGAGATGGAGGAATAATTCAGAGTTGATTGTGAGAAACCTGCAAAGTCTATTTTTTGAACGCTAGGTGTTGATACATCAGTCTCAGCTCACAGACGATGAAACTATAAAATGCACAATGAAAATGATGCTGCAATTCAACAGGGAAGCTCATGTTCTATGTTCTTCAAGGTGCTAGGAAACACCCAAACCATACCTACTATCTTTCTTAACAGCCCTTTCATTAAAGAAATAGAGATTCACTTAAGGACACTGATCTTCTTCTAGACTGGGATCACTTCAATCCAGGAGATTAACAGGGTCTTGAGTTACTGTTAGCCAAGCACAGTGCTTTGTCCCTTTAAGTCTTAACTCTCATGACTATGCCATAGGAAGATA
Organism: Cervus elaphus; assembly: GCF_910594005.1. Classification (NCBI taxonomy): domain Eukaryota; kingdom Metazoa; phylum Chordata; class Mammalia; order Artiodactyla; family Cervidae; genus Cervus; species Cervus elaphus. The sequence goes on along the minus strand of NC_057830.1, from coordinate 8,273,715 downwards.
CTATGAACCCAGTTTCCAGACGGTAAGTCTGAGGCTTAAAGAACTGAATCTGCCTAATGTGGTGGTGAGTGGTGAAGCTAGAATTCAAACTCAGGACTGTTTGGATCCAAAACCCATGTTCCTTCTCCTTAAATGTCGGTGCCTCTCAAAAACATTTACACGTCAGAAATGGTTGTTATATAACCTCTGTATAGAGCTGAGAGGGAAGGAGCTGAAAATGAAAACATTAAGATCCTTTCTTTAAATTTGGAAAAAGATCAGATAGCAGCAAAATAAACAGGTAAGTATCTGTCTCTCAGTGTTATTATTTATGTGATTATGAAACTTGAGATGTTGGGATGTTTGTCCTGCAAGAAGAAGAAAATAAAGCAACCCACCCCCAAATTAAGATTAAAAAGAAAAGGGCGGAAGAAAGAATTGCCTTTTGTATTTTCAGTGTACTGTCTCTGTGTTTGATCTTTTCTATGCCTTTCTGATGATTTTTTTTTTCTTGTTGGTACCCGTCTTCTACCTACCACAGTGGGATGTTGTCAAGATGATGGAAAACACTTGCTTATAAAAAAAGACAGTCTTATGAATTGGATTGTTGGATCTGAGTTAAGCAAAATGTGCAAATATTTAAATGCAAGATGTTCTTTCTTGTCATTAGTCAACAGATGTAAATTTTCCAATCACTCCCTGCCAAGAAGAGTCAGTTCCTTAAGCAGCTGGCATACATGCTACTTGAAGAAGATAAAGAGATTTTCCCAAATGTCAGCACGAAATAATTTTATTTATTTATTTATAAAAATTTGCTTCTCTGTAGAACAATTCCAAATTCAGGATTTTTATTCCTCCCACCAAATGATCTCACAGTGCCACATTGACCCCCAAGAAGTTCTGACATGTTTAGTACTGAGTTACATTTTATTTAGATTCCTGTTGAAGTCATGGAATTAACACTACATAACCCAGAGCCTAGTCAATGTTATTGGTAATGGGCTTAAAGTCATAAAACTAAACCTGGGCTTAAAATTCTTGCCCTGATAGGATTAACCACATGGTGTTAGTTAAATTGATTCCACTTCTCTAAGCCTCAGTTTCTACTCTTGAAAAAGAACAGCATTAATATTTGCCCTACCTCTTTCATTTAGACTGGTTACTAATACTAAATCGGATGGTGTGGTAGATCATTTGCTAGAATCTCAGGTATTTTCCTGTATCAGTGACCCTTTGAAATGTCACACTGAAGCGTCTCTCATAAAGAGATGGATCTGTTTCCCCACCCTTTCCATCTGGACTGGCCCTGAAATTTGCTTTGATGGAAGTGACCCAGTGCTGGTTATGAACTTGCTCAACTGCTGTGAGGCCAGGTCCAGGCTAGCCTGCGGGAGGCTGGGGGAATGTGTGGGGCAGAAGGACACTATCCTGGCTGAGGCCATCCTAGGTCAACCGTCCCCCAGCCCACACAGATGCTTTAAGTGAGTCCAGTCGAGAACAGGAAGATGGTCCAGCCCCAGATCACAAACGTGCAATCGTTTTAAGCTACTAAGTTTGGAGCTTGTTTTTTATGTAGCAAAAGCGAATTGATACTGCTGCTCTGTAAGAGGGCGTGCAATCAACTAGAGGTGCTTTGCAGTACAACAAGCTTTACAGTGGTGTTGACGGTAATACTCACGGGTAGTGGTCACTCTCTTCAGGCCCGGGCCCCGGGTGTTGTTTTTCACAATGTGCAAGGATATCTCATACTCCTGCCCGGGAGCCAGGCCAGTTTGCCGGTACGTGGTCTCCGGCCTCCGCAGGCTCTTGGTGATCTCTTCCTCATCATCTTTATTCTGAAATACAGAGGCACCTTCGTAAGACCTAAGGCAACGTCAGACCCTTCATTTATGTGACTCATTCATTCTGTGTTCGTTCTTTCCTCTTTCATTCTTTCATCTGTTCACTAGGCACTTACTAAGCATCTGATCATATGGTGGGTGCTGAGGATAGAGAGATGATAAAGACACATCTGTCAAGATGGTTTCTCCCTCCCATAGACCTCTCTATTCACCCCTTTGACACTCAAGATAACTGAGAGGTGTGAGAACCACAGGCACTCTGGAGCCATGAAATCAATCCTTCCTTTCATAGATGAAGAAACTGGCATCCTAAAAGTCAGGTGATTATCCCATCGTCACATAGTTGTAAGTGGCAGAGCCTGGCTTTGAACTCAGGGATCTACTTTCCTGTCTCATATGTGTTTTTAGGCATAGACAGAAAGGATGCTGAATCTCAGATATGCCTGGAGGCACTTGAGACAGACACCATTTCTTCTTCTTTGTTTAAAACACTATTGGAGTACAGTTGATTTACAATGTTGTGTTAGTTTCCGATGTATAGAATCAGTTACTACATATACAGTTATTACATACACATATTTGCCTCTGAGTGGAGATTTACAAGACTGTAACAGGTAATCAGAACCTAGAGATGACTTGCCATCTATTTGTCTAGGCATTCAGTCCTAAATGCCATGTTTTTTGACTTCTTAAAATCAAGTAACATATATGCAAACCCACAGGGGGCTAATTAGAGCCTTGAGTTCATGTGTGCTGACATATGTCCAACTCTTTGCAACCCCATGGATTGTAGTCCACCTGGCTCCTCTGTCTATGGGATATCCCAGGCAAGAACACTGTAATGGGTTGCCATTTCCTTCTCCAGGGAACCTTCTAGACCCACGGATAGAACTCACATCTCTTGTGTCTCCTGCATTCGCAGGAAGATTCTTTACCACTGTGCCACCTGGGAAGCCCTTTTAATTAGAGCCTTGTCCCCCACCCAAAGCCAAGGGAGCAGAGTTGACAGAAAAGTCTGCAGAGCCCCGTGAGCATCTTTCTGGTTCACGCCCACTCCTCTTCTGTGCTCCTTACCGTATTCCGGAAGATGACCTCCCATGCTTCAAAAGCGATGTCCAGAGGATCCCACTCCACTTCCACAGATGTCTCCTTGATGGACTTGAATTTTAGACCTTCAGGTGTAGGCAGGTCTGTCAGGAAGAGAACAGAGAGGAGGTAAGGATGAGCCCATGCGTGATGGGGAGGGACAGACATGATTCCACTAAACCCCATGGGGTTGATCATCAGAGCTGGAGTCTTTTTAAGGGTTCTTCTGGGATGCTGTTGACTTTGAGGCATCATGAAAATTAATATAAGGGCCAGCCATATGATTGAATATTCGTAATTTCATATGCTTAAACTTAATATGAGCATAGACTTTAGAATCAGACATATGGGCTGATCATGTGTAATGATCATGAAGTCGATCTTTACAACTTTTGTATGCTTGGTTGAGTTGAACAAAATGCCCTGAACCTTCGTTTCTTCACCCAAGAGAAGGAGGGTAAGTATGCCTGCCCCTGGGGAATGTTTTGAGACCAAATGATGTATTCCACAATGACTGCTGGCCGTGGTTCCTGGCCTGAAGCACAAGTTTAATAAAAAGCAGCCAAGGTTACTCTTATGAAGCAAAAAAGGACCAATTTCTAACCACAAGTTGCTTTTTAAGAGTGGAGGTGATTTTTCTGATGTTGAACTCTTAAAGGAAGAATAACTTGAAACTTAATGTTTCCACTTCTGTATATTTTAAATATTTGTACAGTGAGTGCCACAGAAAAGTAATAGTAGAACAGAGTACTTAAGGCTGCCAGGGTTCAAATTCCATCTCGACCACTTATTAACTGGTTTGGAACAAGAGGCTTAACCATTTGGGGGTCTCAGTTTCCTCACCTGTAAAACGGGTTAACAACAGCTCCTGTTTCATAGGGTTATCATGAGTTATATGAGTTAGCATGTGAGGAGTGTCTTTAAAAATATTCAGTAAGCTGTAGGAAAATGAAAATGTGTACATATATATATGTGTGTGTGTGTATATATATATATATATGTGTGTGTGTGTGTATAGCTGAATCACTTTGCCATATGGCAGAAACTAGCCATATGTTGATTGCAAATCAACTATATTTCAACTTTTTTTTTTTAATTCAGTGGGTGTCACTGGATTCCAGAGCTTTAGCTGGTATAACTGTATGAAGTCAGCCATTGACCTGTGGGGCAAGGGTGAGGCAGTAACGCATGCTGGTGGGGGTGGTTATGCACTGGACAGGCGGGGGTCAGTTGAGACGGCCCAGAGGGGCCCTGCGCACTCACAAGTGGCCACCCTGGCGCTGACAGGAATGCTCTTCTTGTTCTCCAGGATGGCGAACACACGGATGAAGTACTCCACGCCAGGCTCCAGCTCCCGGATGGTGGCGGACGTCTGGTCTCCAGGGACCCGGAACTGCATTTCCAGGCCATCCTCGTTGGTGGGCGTGTACACGATGAGGTACTCCGTGACCCGCATCTCATTGTCCCAGGCCAGGTTTACGGTCTCTTCCGTCACTTCTGTCACGATGAGGTCTTTGGGAGGGGACACTGGCAGGAATAAGGAGGGACAGCTTGGGTCAGACGGTGTCAGAAACACACTCTACGGGTCACAGCAGGGGCGTACTTGATGAGTCTGCATTTTAGAAGATTTGGGGCCTCTGTGATTGGCAAGAGGAAGAGACAGGTCCAGCCTACTGTGACTCATCTTCAAAACTTTTGGGGGCTGCCCCTTGCCTTCAGGCTAAAGTTCCAGGTCTGCAGTGGCCTTCAACTTCTTTCTATTCCTTGGACCTTAGTTCAGATTCAGGCCATCTGCAGGAGAAAGTGCAGCCAGAGCTTGGCTTTCTGCTCTGAACTTCAAGTCATACATCCTTAGCCCCTGAAGGGTGTGTTAGGCTCATCTGGTCCAACCCTTTCCTTTTCTTAGGGGTGAGAGGACTGGCCCTAATTTGCTTACTCATCAGATTTGGAACTCACTTCTCCTCCCTGCCAGACTGGAGTTCCTTCCATCCAGGCTTCCCTGGCTCGGCCACGTCATACACAGAGGCCCATGTTTATCCTTATGTACTGATGGTTTTAATCAAGCTGAAATTCTCCGTTACAAGCATATGTGGTAGATAAGGGAAGTACAAAGACCCTCATTAAACATGAACACTATTGGTTTTTGTGTGTTCCTCTTGACTTGAATAAATGCCCTGTGCTAACTGCTGCGCTAATGCTCCTCTAAGGCACTCAGAGTCCTTGGGATGAAGGACAGAAACAAAAAGATGATTTAAGAGACAAGCCTGCTTCATAGGTGATCAACATTGGTCTTTAGCTGAGCACGCATTTAAAACAGTTTGTTTTATGTAATCTCACTGTCCATTCAATTGAGTTGAATTTTTATTCCATCCAAATAGAGGGATTTAGTTTAAGATGTCATGTCAGTTTTACATGTCAGTGTAGAGTAGGAAGGAAGGTTGATGTTTAGCAAAAGGGAGGTAATCATTTCATCTACCTTTTCTTGGGCACTGGGTGTGAAACTCAGCGTAGACGAGTTACCCAGATTCAGGTACCAGCCGTGTGATCTATAAGCTGTGTGTCCTTGGGACAATTCCAGAACCTCTCTGAGCCTCTGACCCTCAAAGAGGTAGCTCTGAAAGAGGTGAGAGACCAGGACTCCTTCAAAGAGTGTGTGCTTGTGCGCGTGCCTGTGGGTGTGGGGTGTAACACAGAGGTCTCCAGCACATGCCAACCCTAGATGCCACTTCGCTGGAGGCTGCTACTCACCCTGGGAGCAGTCTTCCCCGGTGTATCCCTCATTGCAAATGCAGCGGCCAGAGACGCACTGCCCCCAGTTGCTGCAGTCGTTGGGGCAGGAGCGCTGCGCGCAGTCGGGCCCGGTGAAGCCCTCGTGGCACACGCACTGGCCGTCCACGCAGCGGCCCTGGCCGTGACAGTCGCCGGGACACCTGCGCTGCGCGCAGTCGGGCCCGGTGAAGCCCTCGAGGCACACGCACTGGCCGTCCACGCAGCGCCCGCGGCCGTGGCAGTCGCCGGGACAGGCGAGGTCCGCGCAGTCGGGGCCGGCGAAGCCGTCCTCGCACACGCAGCGCCCGTCCACGCAGCGGCCGCGCTGGCTGCAGTCCCGGGGGCAGCGGAGCTCGCGGCAGTCCTCGCCCGTGTAGGCGTCGTCGCACACGCACATGCCGTTCACGCAGCGCCCGCGCTGGTGGCAGTCATGGGGGCAGCTCACCTCGCCGCAGTCGTCGCCCTGGAAGCCGGGCTGGCACTCGCAGCGCCCGTCCACGCAGCGCCCGCGGCCGTGGCAGTCGCCGGGGCACCGCCGCTGCCCACAGTCCTCGCCGGTGTGGCCCTCGTCGCACACGCACTGGCCGTCCACGCAGCGCCCGCGGCCGCTGCAGCCGCGGGGACACCGCAGCTCTCCGCAGTCCGCGCCCGTGAAGCCGTCGTTGCACTCGCAGCGCCCGTCCACGCAGCGGCCGCGCTCGTGGCAGTCGGAGGGGCAGCGCCGCTCGCTGCAGTCCGGGCCCGCGAAGCCCTCGTCGCACACGCACTGGCCCTCGTCACAGCGGCCGCGGCCGCGGCAGGCGTGGGGACAGGCGAGCTGGCCGCAGTCCTCGCCCGTGAAGCCCTCGTCGCAGGAGCAGGTGCCGTTGAGGCAGCGGCCGCGGTCGAAGCAGTCGTTGGGGCAGACGAGCTCCCCGCAGTCGTCGCCCGTGAAGCCCTCATCGCACACGCACTCGTTCTCCACGCAGCGCCCGCGGCCGTGGCAGTTGTGCAGACACAGGGGCTCCCTGCAGTCCTCGCCCGCGAAGCCCTCCTGGCACACGCAGCGGCCGTCCACGCAGCGGCCGTGCTCCTCGCTGCAGGGCACCGGGCAGGTCTCCCGGCTGCAGTCCAGCCCGGAGTAGCCTTCGAAGCAGACGCAGGCGCCGTCCACGCACTTGCCCTGGTCGTTGCAGTCGCTGGGACAGGCCAGCTGGCCGCAGTCCTCGCCGGTGAAGCCCTCGTCGCACACGCACTGGCCGTCCAGGCACTGGCCGCGCAGGTGACAGTTGCTCGGGCACTCGGGCTCAGAGCAGTTGGGGCCTTTCCAGCCGGGTTCGCACACGCAACCGCAGCCTTCCGTGCTGAAGTTACCCCGGCCGCTGCAGAAGGGCCTGGTGTCCACGCGGCCTGCAGGGAAGAGAACAGAGTCTCTCTCTGAGCAGGGGAAGCTCGCTTTCTTGGTTTCTACCCACAAAACCCAGATTCAAATTCCGTTAGAGCAAGGTGGCATCTCAGGCCCCATCTGGCTTGAAATTCAATTGCTTATTGTGTGAAATCAGGTGAGGCTGCCTGGCTAGCTCAGTCTGTTAGAGCATGAGACTCTTAATCTCAGGGTCATGGGTTGGAGCCCTACATTGAGCTGGTCTTCTATTTTGGGCTTCCCTGGTGGCTCAGATGGTGAAGGATTTGCCTGCAATGCAGGAGACCTGGGTTGGATCCCTGGGTGAGGAAGATCGGGAATGGCAAGCCACTCCAGTATTCTTGCCTGAAGAATTCCATGGACAGAGGAGCCTGGTAGGCTACAGTCCATGGGGTTGCAAAGAGTCCAACACGACTGAGTGACTAACACTTTCACAACCAATGACACTAGGTAGGTATTCTTAAGCTATGCTCTCTGAAATTGTGTGTGTCTGTGTGTGTGTGCGTGTGCGCGTGTATGCGTGTGTTCATCTGTGTATGCATGTACATGTGTGTATGCGTGTTCCTGTGTGTGCATGCATGTGTGCACGTGTGTGTACATGTATGTGTGCACACGTGTGTGTACGTGTATGTATGTGTGTGTGTACGTGTGTTTCCATCCCTGGGGAGAAGACTAATTTTCATCAAATTTTCAGGTATTCCTATGACCCCAAGGGTTACGAACCACTGCCTATGGAATGCATCTTGCTGGGTTGTGTTTTTACTTCTCCCATAGTTAGCCAAGGTTAGCCATGTAAGAGAATAAGTGTTTCACCAAGAAATAATTGTTGAACTGAACTCAGTTCTGATGCCTTGACTCAATAACTTTGCTGCATATTTGCAAAATGATTTGGACACTCTGGAGCTCAGATTCTTCATCGGTCAGGTGGGACCCATGGCCCACTTACCTGGGGTCGATTGGGTTAAATGAAGACATTAAGGACCCACTGTTGTGCCAATTCTCATTTCCTCTTGCAGAGGGTCTTGGTTGACTTAAGTCAGTATATGTGTTTATGTGACCAAAGGTTCCTAAATTTTCAGTAATTGAAATGAAGCAGCTAAGGAGTGGCTTTCTAATTCTGTTAGGACAATTTTCCATTAGACTCAGCCCCCACAAAGCTCATGTGCATCCATCTTTTACCATAATGTCTTGGCTAAAGTTGCAGCAATGGCTGGTGTGGCCTCCATGGAACCAAAGGAAAGAAACAAACAAAACTTGCTCCCTTTTATCTGCATCTAAGTACAGTTGCATTCATACATTGTATCTCCTTCCTGACAGCAGGAAGGAAGTCAATTTTAAGAAAAAAGTTGGCTTGAAAACTGAGAATCTAAAACTATGTCATCTAGTATGGTAGCTGTTAGACACATGTGGCCTCTAAATCATTAAACTGTGGCTAGCCTGAATTCTGAGGTGCTCTAAATGTGAACTACATACACTTCGGATTTCAGAAACAGCATACAAGAAAAGAATGTAAAATATCCATTAATAATTTTTGTATAATTTCCAAGCTGAAAGAATATTTACTTATATTGGATGAATGTTTAAAATCATTTTACCTGTTCTTTTTTCATTTAATTAATATGACTACTGGAAAAGTTATGATTAATTATGTAAGTGACTCAGATCATAGTTCTAATGGATAGCACTGCATTAACAAGTTTTTTAACCCATTATTTTGGGTTCCATTAGTGCTATTCTGTAAATCCCCTCTGCATTTTACTAGGGGTTGAAAGAAGTGGAAGATGAACTAATTTGTACGTAAACAATTTTTTTTTTTTTTTTTGCCTTGGAAACCTAAAGGATATTCCTACAGTACTCTCAACTTATGATGATTAGGGTTTATTATTATGATGATTAGCCTTTCCAGCCAGGTTCCCACCTGCAGCCACAGCCTTCAGGGCTGAAGTTGCCCCAGCCACTGCAGAAGGGCCTGGTGTCCAAGCAGTTACAGTAGCCTCAATTTATGGTGATTCGGGTTGCTCTAGATTGGAGCTGCTCTTGGAACAATCTGTCAAAATACTTTCTAGTTTTTTTTTTATTATGAGTGGCAGAAATAGAGATTTTCACCTCTGATTTAGCTTTGTTGAAACCCCTGTATGTCTATCAACTTTAGGGAATGGAAATGAAGACAAAATTCCAAAGTAGCAAAATTCCTTAAAAAAAAGATGCACCTAGAGACAGGCAGAGTTTTGGAGAAACACAGGCACCTCCAAAGCTCCTGTTTCTTATCACTCTTTGTGTCTTTTTGTGCCAGTTGCTTAACTTTTTTGAGTCTCATTTCTTAGATCTATAGCATGGGGGTATTAAACCTTATCTCAAAGGGTTGTTGGGAGGATTAAATGAGACAGTGAATTACACTGCCTGGTATTGGATTGGCCAAAAAGTTCATTTGGGCTTTCTGTAGGCTACAAGCCAACCCAATACATAAAGGACTCAGTTCACATGTGATCATCATCATTGCTGCATTTAAACTGGAAAGTTTTTTCCTATTTACCCCAAATTTCATATCACTGTAGGCGGTGCTGTAACTTTGTGAGAACAGGGTATGGAATACTGTCATTTAAGTCCTAACTTGGCCACTTATGTCAGGACCTTGGGGAATCCCAACTTCCTTCTTGGCCTTAGTTTCCTTATTTATACAACAGGGTGATGTGGGTACATTACTACCTTTCAGAGAATGCTCTTTGGGTGAGGGATTTCAAAATACATTCTTAGGGTTTCAGGGTATGGAATGAGCAGATGTCATTGTCAAATAAGTTTTAGAAGTGAAGTGAAAGTCACTCAGTCGTGTCTGACTCTTTGTGACCCCATGGACTATACAGTCCATGGAATTCCCCAGGCCAGAATACTCGAGTGGGTAGCCTTTCCCATCTCCTTCTCCAGGGGATCGTCCCAACCCAGGAATCAAACCCAGGTCTCCGGCATTGCAGGCAGATTCTTTACCAGCTGAGCCACCAGGGAAGCCCTAGTTTTAGAAACCAGTACTTAAAAGTAAGATAGGGTTTTTCAAAGCAAGATTTCCCAGAGGTCTGAAAATTCCTCTGAAACATTTGTCACTATGACTCTCCAAGAGCCTACTAGATATGGTGACATTCTCCACAGTCATTTGTCCATTAAATCTCTTTTGAATGAACACCTTCTGAGGCTGGTTCCCCAGGGAATCCACTCTAGAAACAACTGACGGATCCTGCCCGGCTCACCGCTCCTCCCATCCATACAGTGAAGGGCTGGACCCGCCACCCGCTCCTACCTTCGGCAGACTGGAGGCAGCAGCCCGCTCCCGAGGTGCACTGTTCCCGCAGGGAAGACACCAGGTTCTCCAGCTCCTCCAGTCTGCTCAGAAGCTCCTTGACGTCAGGAGCAGCTGCACAGCCGCAGGCCCGGCGGGGGATGTTGATGCGGTGAGTGAAGACAATCTGGTTTTCCCCGTCCACCGTGTGCTCCTGGAAGCTTTCCCTGGGCTCTGATGGTGGCCCCAAGTCTTTCTCCCCGCTGGCAGATTCCAGATCCACCGAACACTGGGACCCCACAGGTAGCTTGATATTGTAGACATGATTAAACACCACCGGCTGGTTTTCCTCTGGCAGGGTGACATTCATCCCGCTCTGTCGCTTGTGCCGGATGACTTTCTTGAGGACGCCACCATCGGCCGGAAGGGCAAGCAGAGCCAGGAAGAGGCCTGCCAATAGCCGAGTCATGACCCCCATGGTGGAGGTGAGTTTGGTTGAATGTCTCAGGGTGCTTGTGGGCCTAGGGTATCTCACTCTTAGGTAGAATGGGGGATTCGGAAGCAGAGAGTAGTAACAACCAAATCAGTTGTTCCTGATCTTCTTGAAGGAGTTTTCTCCTACACGTAAACAAAGAAAAGCAGAAGCTGTTATCATCTATTGCTAATTGAATCTGTTGAATATCTGCAGTTCTTAGTTAATTTTGATGTTCTGCTTCCTGTGTTTGAAGATCTCCTTTTATTCCTTCAGTATGTGCTGAAGTGTGGTCATAAAATGGTCTCTAAAGAATTTTGCAATCGTGAAGGAATGATTTCACTCACAATTCAGTATTTGGAAATATAAGGAGACAGGATAAAGGACAAAACTTTGGAATAAGACAGATCAGATGTGGTTTGGATCTAAGCCCTAACTCTGGGCCTTTGGGTAAGTTATATAACTTTCATTTGTCTTATTTTACTTCTGTACAGTGAAGATCATAGTATCAGAGTCAAAGTAATGATGTAAGTGAAAACATTAAGGAAATCATTCAAATATTCCTGAGTCCCTTCAATATTTGCTGAATGAGCTTGATGTGAAGGTCACAGCCCCATAGATGTTGAATAATTTCTCCCTTCATTATTGACTCTCCAATCTGAGATTAACTCCATCTGCTTGTTCGCTTCTGCTGTGGGAAGCAAAGGTTAAAATGCAAGACTTTTAGAAGGCAAATTGAGTTTTTATTCCAGCTGAACATCTTACTAGTAATGTGATGGTTGTAACGGTATTTTAGATCTTTGAACTTCAGTTTCTCTTCCTTTTTATTTCTAAAAGTTTAAAATATCTGGCTTTTAGAAGAACCTGACAGAATGTTCCAGGACAAGTTATCCAAGCTATGACCAAGGACAAGAGATGACTCAGAAAAGGTATCCGTGAGCCCTTGCTGACTTCTGCAATCAACAAGTACTTGAACTATTCTTCCTGAGTGTTTCATCTTCCCCTCCCCTCAAACTCATAATTGAAGCCTTAACCCTTGGTGTGACTATATTTGGAGATATGGCTCCTCAGGAGGTAATCAAGGTTAACTGAAGGTCATGAGGGTTACATCCTAACCTGATGATAGTATCGGTGTCCTTGTAGAAGAGGAAGAGACTCCACATTTCTCTCTGACTTGGCCTTTCTATCTTGTACACAGAGGAAAGGCCATATGAGGACAGAGAGAAGGTGGCCATCAGTATGCTTTTATTATTCAAATTAGTTTCCTAATAAGAATTTGTGGATCTTTGATGTAGGCGAGCCCACTGAATGAAAATTATGATGAAGAGGAGAACTTGGCAAGTTGTCTTCTTTCAAACTACCATGGCCCATCTTAGTTGTTTACTGGACAAATATTTATTGATTGGGTATTCTATTGCAATTGTTTGAACTCTCTTAGCCTTCCACAGAGTCCTTTCTCACCCTCTTCCCATCAATTCTTCGCTTTCTTTTTTTTTTTTTTTTATGAGGAAGGACCACTGGCCAAGTTTGAAATGCTTTTGGACTTTCACCCAAGACTTTTGTGTGTGTTGCTAAATGACTTAAATTTCCATCTAAAAGGCTGTTAGAATCATTGGTTGAGACTTAAAGGCAATGAGTCTAGGGAAATAATGACTGGAGTATGGGTTGAGTAAGGATTTCTCACTCTGTATATAAGAGACATGCACTGGCACAGCCAAATGCTCTATTGTTTGGAGGAAGGAAATGTGATTCTTGAGGGTTGTGTATTTCCCATATTGGCTCCTGGTGGTCTGAGGGCAGGGGGATAATTTTGCACTTCAGGAAAGACTCATTATACCTTAAACATGGTGGAAAATGTCTAGACTTTGGAACTAGATATACCAGAGTACAAATGCCACTCACTAACTCTATGACTTGGGCAAGCTACTTGTCCATCCATCCTAAGTTGCTTCGGTGGTGTCCTACTCTTTGAGACCCTATGGATCATAGCCCACTAAGCTCCTCTGTCCATGGAATTCTCCAGGCAAGAATACTGTAGTGGGTTGTCATTTCCTTCTCCAGGGGATCTTCACGACTCAGGGATTGAACCTGCATCTCTTAGGTCTCCGGCACTGGTGGGCGGGTTCTTTACCACTAGCGCCACCTAGGAAGCCTCGGCAAGTTATTAATCCTCTCTAAACCATGCCCTCACTTGTACAATGAGGGGTCAAAATCCTTCCAGAGGGAATTATGAATTAGAGATCTGCACAAAAAACACCCCAAATGGTATCAAGGCCATAGTAGGCACACATTAAAAAATAGCTGCTAGTTTTTTTGTGTTCTGAGGAACAAAACCTAGCATGAGTCTAAGCCAATAGCCTACTTTTGCTTCAGTTTAACCTCTTCATTGAATCCAGTCCTAAGCCCAGCAGCAACTTGAATCTAGATCAAAGAGGAGCTGTAGAAATCACTGATGTGTAAGGGGGTAAACCTTATGAAGATAAATTTACTAGAACTGGAAATATTTACACCAGAGAAGCAAACATACAAAGCAAATAACAACCTTTAAAAATGTAAAATATTCTCATGCAGACAACTGGCTGGTTCATGTCTCCTCTGAGGATAAACCTGGGGAAAATTACTTTAGGTTGCAGTTTGCTACATGTAAGTTAGACATGAAGGATCATGTTCTGATAGTAGGGCTTTTAACATCAGAGAATGATTCTTTAGAAATCACAAGCAGAAGCACTTCTTATCTTCCTGGGAAGTGATCAGGTGATGGAAGGTCTGGAAAAGATCTCGCAGGAGGAAAGAATGCAGACCTGTACATATTTATTCTGTAGTTGAGAAAGCCAAGGTGGAGAGGAACAGGATTACTCTGTATAAACCCCGGGGAACCAGGAGCTGGCTTGTCCCTTGTGGCCTCAATGGACAGAACAAGTGCCAATATGTGTGTACACTGCAGGTGGAGAGGAGGATTGCTTACAAGAAGGCAAATTTCAGCACAATAGGAGAAATACATTTATTTTTCTAAATTTTTTTTTAATTGGAGGATAACTGTTTTACAATGTTGCATTGGTTTCTGCCATACAACACCACAAATCAGTTATAATCGTAACTATATGTGTGTGTGTGTGTGTGTGTGTGTGTGTATCCACCCCCTCTTGAGTCTGACTCTCATCACTCTAGGTCGTCACAGAGCACCAGGCTGGGATCCCTGTGTTATCCAGCAGCTTCCCATTAGCTATCTATTTCACACATGATAGTGTATATATGTCAATGCTCCTTTCTCAACTCATCCCATCCTTTCCTTCTCCTGCTGTGTCCCTAAGTCCAGCAGGAATAGAGATGCAGATGTAGAGAAAGGACTTGAGAAATGCATCTCTAATTGGAATTACCCAACAGAAAGGGCTTTGAATACTATAGCAACCTCCAAGTCACTGGCCTATAAAATGAAGAGTGCCGAAGAGCACAGATATATAGACAAACTGTCTTGAGTTTGAGTCATTGTTCGACCACTTCCTCGGACAAACTGTGAGCTATAATGCAAGCCAGAGTCATGTCATCAATAAAACACGCTCTGAGTGTTCTTGCAGGACTGCTGTGGAGTCTGTGTGAGATACTGTGTGTAGAAGGAACAGGACAGTCTTTGGCAGCAGTGAGAGCTTTTGTACTGAAAAATATGGACTTCAATGAGTATTTTTTTCCAGGATTTTCTTTTTCCCAACTCTTGAAAATCCTACCTTGGCATATGTAAGTCTGTTTTTGTTTTGTTTTTGTTTTTTAAGCAAGGATGAGTTCTGTAGTGAAGTGAGCTCTCTTTCTCAGAGCTCCCAGGAGAATATGTCTTGGGAGATAGTCTCTCTATCTTTATCTATACATGTACACCTTCATCTTTATGTCTACATCTATGTACACACTGAACTGATACATGTACACCTTCACCTTTATGTCTACATCTATATCCACACCTACACCTATACCTAAGTCTACATCTCTATGTCTGTACCTAAACCTCCTATCTATCTCCCATCTATCAAGTTATCTGTGTTTGTCTTCTATGGTCAGACTAAAGGAGCTGTTTGTCAATGTCTGCAAAGGAGGGCTGCAGGAAGACACACAGCCTTTGTACTGGTTCCATACGTAGATTCTTGGGGTCACACATCCAGGACAAAGTGCTCTATCCAAGCCACGCATGTTGCCATGCTCTGTAACCTGTCTTGGCATATATGCTAAATGCAGAAAAATACACATGTGGGTCATACTCTGTTTTCTATTTTTATCAAAAGAAAATGTTAGAGCCAGATTAACTCTTGTGATTGTGCTGGTGATTCTTTAGATGTCTCCTTTCCTGTTAACTTCTTAAGCATGATTCATCTGGAGAATAATGACAACAACAAAAGTACCTTAAAGATTTCTTCATGAGAGAAACGGGTGAAGAGGAAGAAAATCCTTTGAATTCATTGGTCTAGAGCTGCACTGTTCAGTATGGAGCTCACTAGCCACAAGTGGTTATTAAAATCAAATACAACTGAAAGTTCCATCCTCAGTGGTACCACTCACATTTCAAATGCTTAATAGCAATGTGACGAGTGGCCATAATGTGGATAATCAGACAATGTGGATAAGGAACAATTCCATCATTGGAGGAAGTTCTGTTCACCAGTACTAGTTTAAAAGTTTGCTTGGTGATATTAAGCCTATAGTACAAAAGAGGAAACTGAGGCTTAGAGAGTTCAAAGAAAGTCTAAAAATGAAGTTAGGGTAGTTGTTAGGATTCCTATATTATTATAATAAAATTGGTGTGTACCTCCTTTGCAGGGGCTGGGAGACTAGATAAGATCACTCCTTTTCAGTAACATGAACAAGTATGTATGTGTACTAATGTCATACCTTCTATATTGAAACATATCCAGGTACAAGTATGTGTACCTGGATACATATGTGGTCTTTATGGCTACTGTCCTCCTTAAATCTGAAAGTATAGACCGTGCCCCAGGTTGTCAGCCTATCTCCTTCCTACACTTCCAAAACAAGGTGTTCTTTCTCTTTCTTTCTGCATACGTTACAGCCCCAAGTGCTCCACAAGATTCTGCTCAAATCAAACCGAAGATAAGCTGCCCAGGAACCCCTCTGACTCTGTCTAACATCTTGACCTGCCCAGCCTCACCCGTCTCTTGGGCGCTGGTAGAGCTGGTCAAGATCAACTCATGGCTCTCCTGCTTCTGTTGACTCTGCAATGCCTTGCTCCAGACTTTTTGAGGGGACTCAGTCCATTTCCTTCAGCTATCTGGAGAGTTCTATCAATGAAGCAGCTAGTATGGGAGAAAGAGTCTGGGCTTTGCAGAGAAATAGACCTATGTTAGAATCCAACTCTTCTACTTTGTAGCTGATACCTGTGGCCATTCACTTCCCCCTCTAAGTTTCACTTGCCTCATCTCCTGCAAGGCTGTATACATATATATTTATACATACACATTATATATGATTATATAATGCCTATTTCATAGAGTTATGAGAAGATGGGATAAGATGAGAAGGTGTACTTAAAGCTACTAGCAAGTGTCTGGCACCTAGTAGGTACTTAATATGGTACCTATTAATAACAGAAACAATAATAATGACACTGGTCAAGTAGATAGATTAGAAAGTTTGCACTCAGAAGGCATGGGAGAATCAGGGAGTTACAGCATGACTATGATTATGATATAATAGGTAATGAAAGAGAGTGGTTAACCCAAGTCTGTTAAGTTTAAAAGTGGAGGGTGACTACATTTTTTTTTGAGGGGCTGAAAAAAGACACCGTAAAAGAGGTAGCACCTGAGATGAGCCTGAAGGTTGGGTGGGATTCTAAAATGTGGTTGGATGCAATTGAGTAGGGGGATTGAATTTGCTCCTCACCCACCTGCCTATCTTGATTGGGTGTCTAGAAAGCGGGAGCAGGATGAGAAAAGGCAAGGAATGCAGGGGTGAGGAGGAGACTAAGGCAGATGACAGCAGGAGCAGCAGCTTCCCTCCGTGACTCCCTGACGTGGGTGAAAGTGGGATCGCACACACGGAATACTGACATCCTGGTTGTACGGGGGTGTGTAAGATGTGCACAGGAGTGGAGAGAGGAGGGCACGTGGGGCTGACAGAACCAGTAATGGTCAGTGTGAAGGGCTGGTACTGAGCCGGACGAGCGCTGCTGTGTCTTTTTAAGGCCAGGTGCCTAACTGCTTCGTATCATCTACGCAGATTAGGCAAAACATAGGCTTCTGTATTTGGCCCCTTGGTCTGCAAATTCCTGGTACACTTACGGTGCCTGCTATTAAAGAAAAAAAGAAAAAAGAGGAAAAAAAAAGATGAAAGCAATGGTCTTGAAGGCTCTTTTTTTTTTTTTGAGGGGGCAAGTGTTAATATGTTAGGATTTTATCATTGATGGAAGATAAAAATTACTTCTTGTTTCAGTTACTTCATTATTACATGTTGCCAGTATAGGATGATATTTCCAAGTTTCGGCATTATAGATTTTTATTTGGGACATTACTCTGAGGTACCACTTCATCCAGTAGATGGGGAAACCACGGTGTGGTCATGGCAGCCACGTCCCAAGAGTTTTTTGGTTTATAATTGTACATTCTGAGGTGCCTCAGTAGAGCTGTTTGATAGCTAACCTTTTGGAAGCAGCATGAAATAAACTAACAGTTATTTTTAGGCACTTCACCACAGGACAAAGACCGCTGCTTAGATGAAGGAGTCAACAATCTTTGAATTTTTTCCGGGTCACAGCTGGAGAATAAACAGTTTCATTTTTAGATAAAGATAAAACTTCCAACTGGTTAGAATCATATTTCAGAATACTTATGACTTCACTCTTAGTAACTCACAGAATACATTTGTCTTGTTGACTTCGGCTTTTACGTCAAATAGCCTGGGCTTGGGGGAACAAGGAAGATTCCTGATGGTTTAAAAATCCAGATGAATTTCTTTCCACATCATTTTGGCAACACCTGAGGCAGATCACATTTTTCTTCCTGCTTACAGGAAAGAGAATTTTATTGTGCACAGCCAGTTAGGCATGGAGTTGCTTACACGGGCGTTCTTAAAGGTTCTAGAAATTCCTCACCCCTTGTCCTTCCCAACATCCATAAATTCCTTCTTGGACTGTGTCAGGAAGAGAGAGGAGCCAAGAAACAGCCTGAAGTGTGGATTTTTTCCGAGGACATCTGATCCTTCCACTTGAGGGAGCCCAGCACAACCTATGTCTTAAAGGAATTGAGCAGACGCTGCCTGCCAAACCGAAAGCCCTCCAAGCCCTAGGTGTGGGAGTTCCAGCACTTATCCATTTGGGTAGAACGGTGGCGAGTAGCTGGCACCCAGTTAGGATGCTTGTGGAGCTAGCAGTCATCTCACAGCCCTGGGAATTACATTGCTTTTAAAATCATTCATTCTTGCATTCAACAGAGAGGAGTTGAATGATGATTAAGACCAGGCTGTGGGACAGCTCAAGTGGGTAGTCAGGTGTTTCAGAGACCAGTGATTGATAGTTCCTGTTCTCAGAGAGCTCACAGCTCAGGAAAGGAAACAGACAGTCAAAGAGATACTTACAGGCAAGAATGACAGATGCTAAAACTGACAAATCTCCAAGGAGAGTCTGTGCAGTTTTCGAGAGTTATCTGCTCTAGAATCAGCCAAATACTGTGGATTCTGGTCCTGCCACTGGCTATTCATTTGAATCTAATGGAATTGTCAGTTTCAAGGTCAAATATGGTTGGATGGGGCAACCGTGTGTGACTCCATCTAGTGGCTTTGACCTTAGATGTGTCATACTGCCTCTGTGAGCCTCACCTTGGAGCTTCCCATGTGGCGCAGTGGTAGACAATGCCAGTGGAGGAGAGGCAAGAGACACAGGTTCGATCCCTGGGTCAGGGAGATCCCCTGAAGTAGGAAACAGCAAACCACTCCAGTATTCTTGCCTGGAGAATTCCATAGACAGAGGAGCCTGGTGGGATGCCAGTCCAGGGGATGGCAAAGAGTTGGACATGACTGACCACACACACACACATACACACGACCCTCAACTTTCTTGTTTATAAGATGGCAATACTCATAAGAACCCCACAATAAAGTTCTTTCAACTGAAAGTGAGAAAAAAGTGAGATCAAATGGGATAAGACATGGGAATATTTAGGACAGTGGGTGACAGGAAGAAGGTCTTAGTTAGTAGCTGGTGTATTGCTATTGTGTGGTGACTTGTGTCTTTTGTTTGGAGAAGGCAGTTTGTGGAAGGCTAGTCTGAAGGATGAAGGATTCCTGAGAGAATTTTGGGGAGCCAACTCATGCCCACTGTTTGCTTTTTCCATGGAAATGCATAATTTTTAATATTTCAGTTTGTTAAGTGACAGAGACAGGCTGAATTCCTTAGGAGAAGAGGAGGCTGGGTCTGTAGTCCTGGTTTTCCTCCTCACCTACGTATTCTCATTTAGGAGCAAGAAAAGCAAGCCCATGACCCCAGGGTGGGGCTCTTTGCTGGCAGGTCTGGGCCAAGAGGCGGTGGTGCTACTGGGATGGTTGTCCACGCTGCCCAGCCAGGTCTTTCTCCACAACAGACTGCCTGTGGTTTAGTTTTTCAAGACACTGCTTCTGACGGGAAACGTTTGGCTCAGATTTTCAGTACTTTCCATAGACACAAACAGACATTGGATTGGAGCATCTAAATCAGACTTCAGAGGGAACTGAAGAAGATCACCGCGTCCTTGGTGGCAAATCTGAGGCACCCATGCACATCCTTAGCATGTACGTGGCAGACATTGCTAATCGATGCCTACACACTTCCTTGGCGCTCCACTTCACAGTTAGACGACTACACACTTCAGGCAGCCACAAGGAACCGGGTAAAAGTAATACATGCCATGAAAGAGAATGCCTGGACCGAAACACCCAAAGAGGTTCACTGGCTATTAGTGTAAAGCAAACATTAAATCCCAGATATCCTACCTGTTTTGTCAATGAATTTGATTAAGGTTTACCTATTTTCTGAGACCCTTGGGAGGCCATCAACAAAAGTGCATATGAAAGACTTCTAGTAATTCTTAGTCTGAGGTCACTGTAATGGTCCCCAGAAAGAAAGATCTGCAATGGGATCTTAGAGAGCACCTGTGTTGAGATGTTTAGATTTCATGGTCTTGTGGGATTTCTTCAATTGCCATCTGTCCATTCATCCATCCAATTATATATCTTTTTAGTATGCCTTTATTAAGCACCTGCCGTGTGCCAAGCCCTAAGTTAAGCATGAGGGGTACAGAAGTGAAGAAGATAAGCATGTTCTCTATTATCAAAAAGCTTACAGTTTCCTCTGGAAAGGTCATGAAATAGAATTGACTTTATTTTTTATGCATTTACAATGATTATTTATTGATAGTCACATTTCATTGGAAGAACTGACTTTAAATCCTTGTACTGTGGATTGAATATATGTGATGTTCTTAAGTGTCCCAGCACACTCTAAGCCAGTAGCAGGAATAGAAATGTTAAGCCTCTTTCAGAAGCTACCTGCAGTTTACTTATAATGTGCCTCATGATATGTTGGGTGCTGGGGAAACTAAGCAGCTTAGGACCTCTTCTCTATCTCCAGAAATCTCAGAAATTAGAACATACACAAGGTTCAGTAGCAGTGATAGTATGAACGAAGGCATTGAGAGAACAGGGCTCACGCTGAGCTTGGAAGTTCACAGAGGACTTCCTGGGGGAGGAAGTGCTTAGGATCCCCAAATGCCAATTGAAGAGGCCTGGTAAGATCAAGAGAAGATTGAAATGATGACAAAGATAATAAAAAGTAATACACTCTCATTCACTGAGTGCTTAATTGCCAGAGCTTGTGCCAAGCATTTTAAATCTCCAGTTTAAATTCTTACAAAGTGACATGAGGTGGTATCTTTATTCTCACTTTGCAGATGAGGAAGCTGAGACAGAGGACAATTGAGCTGCTATGCCAGTTCAGACAATGATTAGACAGTGGAGTCAGAACTTGAACATGGGTCCATTCAAGTCTAAAGTAAGTGCTCTGAGCCACCGTCTTATAAAGTCTTTTGTGCTGGACCAAGGGAAGGAGTTATGATTCAAGACCAAGCCCAGGCTCTGTCTATATAACCTCCAAGCACCTGGCTCGAGGTGGGAGTACTATCAGGATCCTGGAATTGGGGCCTTAAGATGCCACAGAACCTGCCAGGTCTGTAGAAATGAAGCATGCTGACAGACATGCTGGAGATGCTGTCAAGCTCAGCTATCACTGAGGAAGGATTTCAGATGCCCTGAAGTCTCCTCAGTAGTCCTTTTCCCATCCGAGCAGGCAAATTTCTCTATCCGTAAACATCCAGCTCCAAAAAACTCATCTATTATTAGTAGCTTTCTCAGGTAACTTTTTTCCTCTTCTGAATTCTCTGAGTATTGATCTGATATTATTTCCATCACATGTCATTCTACAAATGATTTGAGTAGCTTTATCATATATGTATGCTTCCTCTTTTAGAGCAATAAGCAAATTCTATCTTGTACTTACATTCAACTAAGCAGTTCATCTCCATACAGCTAGACTGTGTGTGAACTGCAAGCCCCATGAGGGCAGGAACCGTATCTGTGTCATTCATCTCTTAATACCCAACACCAAGTATTGTGTCCTGAATATCATAAATGCATAGTACCTTTATATTTGAATAAAATATAGCTAAATATATTTCTTGATTGAGCTTACATACAGTTAGCTGATGCTTATTTTCATGGAATTAATGAACAAACAAATAATCTTTGTTTCATAACAGCCATAATGTAATTGGCTCTCCTGTGATCTCTTTTAAGGCACGACGTATCGAGGAATTCATTATAGCTCCACTCCTGGGATTAGTTCATATTTCTCATTCGGCTATTCAGTGAGCTTGTATCAGTTCTATGTGCCAGATGCCATAAGCACAAGTGTTGCAAAAAATATCCAAGACAGACCTGACTCTTTCCTATGAGATTCTAATCAATACCTCAAGAGTTCTGGAGGCCCCAGTACTGCCTGCTTTCTGTCTGACTGAAGTATACTCAGCTGGACCTTTGGCAGGAGGTGGACTTCACCAGGCCTTTAAGATAGTGTAAAACTCTGATTTCAGTGCAAAGGCAGCATCCTGGGTAACTAGGAATCCTTCCAGCTTCACTGTAGCGTTATTTGTTAAATTTAGGTCACACTCTCTCTCCTTTTGTATTTTGAATTTTCATTATTTATTTTTAAGCTCCTGGAGATTGGAGGCTCTCATGGGGCCACATAGTAGCACGTGCTGTAGTCTGAAAAGCTACACAGTGAGCTGCAAACCACGCTTCTGCCAGTTGCTGTGGGCAAGTCACAGCCACTCTTGGGGCTGCAGACTCTCCTGGGAAATAAGGAGTCGTGTATGGTTTCACTTCCAGAGTCTCTTTTGTTCTAGTGACATGTGGTCCATTGCTGATTCGGCAATATTTCTGCTGGACCTAATTTTGGATTTCATTTTTTTTAGACCCAAGTCACACGGCCAATATTAAGAACCGCCCCCCACCCCCACCCAGTCCTGAGTGTTTCTTTCTTTAGAGTTTGGCCTAAGCACTACAAGTGCTTCGTGGCTTCCTCCCTCCCATCCCTCGAACATACGTTTCATTACCAACCAAGTTAAGCCCACAAATCTTAATCCGTAAAGTAGTTCCACCCAGACACAATAATGAGATTCATACTTGTGGTTTAGTATACCTAAGAAAAGCTCAGATGAAATATGACTGGATCCATTGATACATTCAGACCACAAACTGCCCTGGTATGGTCTGGTTTCAATTTTTGAAATAAAAATTCTGCAGAGCACTTGCTTTCTCTCTCCTATTTCTTTGCCTAGACAGAAAAGAAAATAAAATAAAAAAAGTGGGTCTGACCACGTGGCAACAATATAGGTTCCTATAAAGTTCTGGAAAACTGTTTCAAAAATAGATTTGAATTCATTTCCCAGTGGAACAATGACCTCCTCTGTTTCGGCTTTCATCCAGAATTTTAAGAAATCTCGTTGACTCTTGCACAAGTATTGGAAAGTGGGTTCCTGAACTCTTGAGCAAGGTACAAAAATAAAGAGATTTATCTAGGGAGGACAGGTGATAGATGGACTCACAACTCAACCCTAAAAAAAGGAAACTTTTCTAAAAAGAGCTGCATAACACGGTGGCCTTTGTGAACTTGTTATAGCCACCCAAGGCCAGAGATGGAGCCTTGAGAGGGGCTATGGAAACTCTTAAGGGGAATTATGTTGGGAGAAAGAAAGAAATTGTCTTCTCAATTAGGAAAACCTGAAATCAAATGGTTTACCTGCTGGGAGCCCTTGACAAAGTCCTATAACTTTTCTGAATTGTGGTTTCTTCAGTGTAACAAAGATTTTTTCAGGGCTTTTGGAGACAGAGTGTGATAAGGAGTTATAAATGCCTGGTGTATTAACAATAAGTGCTACCCAGACGTTAGTCTTTATTCTCCTTGTCTCTCCTTTTCCTTCTTGTCCTCCCCTATTAGGAAGCTCTATAACACTGAACATATATATATATATTTTATAGAAATAATAATATTGTAGAGGTCACTCAAGTATTGGTTAAGAGGCTGAATCTGGTTTGAGATGACAAGTTTCAGTTTATGTGTCAATTTCAATCAGCTGATAATGGCTGCCTGGAGCCACTTTGAGAAAGATTCTATGGCCATGTTTGAACTCAAGGGAAAAAGGTATTGTGATGGATGAGCAATGTCTGCCACGGGTATACAAGTGGGGGCTGGTGTTAGTATGTGTGCAAATATTTGGCATAGCAAGACTACCTAGCTTTGGCAATCTTTTCCAACCCAATGTGCTGATATAAATAGATGGAATGCAGCTTGACTGATGCCTGTGTCAGAGGGAGCCAGATGGAGTCACTGACGATTATAAAAGCCTGTATGAATCAAGTTCAATGAAGTCTGATACATTCTGATGAAAGTTGACTCCCGAAATGGAACTATGCCTCCAAGACTAGAAGCAGGAAACTAGAGTCTCGGAAAAAAACTCAAACTACTGTAGTAATTAACGAGTATGATCCCAGGCGAGGCAGACATACCTTCATTGACTACTTTTTCTTTCTCAAAAAAGGGGTGATTTAAATGCTACAATAATAACTAAGATTGATTGAATACATTTGAGCCAGGAATTGCCTACGGTGTCTTGTGTGGATTATCTTATTGAATCTTCTCCAAGACCTTTGAGGTAACTGACTTTATTTTCCTCAGTTTATAGATGAGGAAATAGAGGCTCACACAGCTCAAGGTCACAAAGCGAAAAAGAGGAAGCAGGGGTTTAATTTGGGTGGACTGACGCATGAGTCAGAGACTCCATTTCTAACCTTTGGTTTTGCAGGTTTCCTTTAATGATGTCCAGGAGTGGTTTGCATGACTGAGTTAAAAGGACTAATTGCAAAAGAACTCAGTGATAAAGGTCCAGAATAATTGCTGGCAATGAAAAACCTTTATAACTTACAGAGAGAACAGGAGAAGCATCACATAGCCTGAAAAATAGAGATTACTTCCAACCCTTGCCTTGAGTTTAATCTAGCTGGGTAACTTTAAGCAGCATTTTCTAGAGTGTTATTTACAACATGTTGACAGTTATCAACGCAAAGAGAAGAGATTCCTAATTCAACCTACTTGGAAAATGTTATTTTAAATTAAACAAATTACCCCAGGCTTCTTTACTTCAGGATCTTCTAGGGTCTTTCATATGTTTGTGTTTATCTGAAATCTCCAAGAAACGGAACATTCATAGTGTTTCCCAAACTTATTTGATCATTCTGTTTGAAGTATGTCATAAGTTTGGTGGCACAGAGTGGGAAAGTGCAGATTTGGAAGCAATCCTAAACCTTCTCCTGTTTCATTTCCTTGTGTATTAGATGAGAGTAATGACGCACCCAATGATGACTGGTCCATGATAAGTGTGTAGCTCCAGGGTGGAGCCTCTGTAGCAACTGAACATTTGTCTTGGGCCAGGAACTTTAGTGATGCCACGTAACTTTGACACCAACCTTATGACTTAGGAAGCACTGTTTGTATTTTACTGTTAAGAGAATTGAAGGCTTAAGGACTTCCCTGGTGATCCAGTGGTTAAGAACTGGCTTTCCAATGCAGGGTATGCGGGTTTGATCCCCGGTCAGAGAGCTAAGATCCCACACGCTGTAGAGCATCTAAGCCCGTGCACCAAATAATGAGCCCACACGCTCTGGAGCCTGCGCACCGCAACTAGAGAGAAGCCCACATGTGACAATGAAGCCATGAATAAATAATAAATCAACTTTAAAAAGAAGAGAGAGAACTGAAGATCTGAGAAGGTTAAATAAGTTGCCCGGTCAGTAATCAGTTGACTCAGAATAAAGAACTGAGTCTTATAATTCCAAACCTTAGGCTTTTTCTGATATACTATGTTACCTTTTGCAACAAGATTCATTGTTCAGTTTAATGGTTTAGTATTCATGCAATAAATATCAGCAGGAAATCCGCCATCTTCGATATAAAGAGAGTTACTGAAATTCTAAAATGGGACTGCTTGGGAAGGTGATATTGGGGATGTGGGGTGCACGTAACTCATATACAGTTTTGAACTTGAAGGGAAGGCACAAAGCCAAATGAGCTATAGTATCTATATCTCAGGCAAATCTCTAAAGCCCCTGGAAACAGCCTATTCTCCATGTGTCTGGCCTGGAGAGAAAGCGAGTAAGTGAGAGGGAGATAAAGTGAGAAGTAGCAGACAGGGGGCTTAAAAATCTCTCCTGGATGAAGATTGGGCCTCATGCTACATGCTTTCCAAAAAAAAAAAAAAAAAAGTATGACTTCTAAGATATTAGTTAAGACATGAGAGCATTTTAGAGGGTCTAGGAATTACAGCTCTTATTTTTGAAAGAATGGACTTACATGAACAAATAGACCGATAGATAAATAAGGAAACAGGTGCGGTGGGGGAGGGAACCTTTCCATACAGGACCATTTAGTTTAGCATATACTTGGGCCACCTGATGTGAAGAGCCAGCTCACTGGAGAAAGACCCTGATGCTGGGAGAGATTGAGGGCAGAAGGAGAAGGGGGCGACAGAGGATGAGATGGTTGGATGGCATCACCGACTCAATGGACATGAGTCTGAACAAACTCCAGGCAACATTGAAGGACAGGGAAGCCTGTTGCGCTGCAGTCCATGGGATCGCAAAGAGTCGGACACGACTTAGCAGCTGAGCAACAACAGTAGCCTAAAGGTCAAGAAACTTAGCCTGAGAGACATAAAAGTCAGAGGTAGTCAGGAGCAGATCAAGGCTGGATTATACAAATGAATAACTTTTCTATCATTTTTCTAAGCGTCCTTTAGGTATAGAATTTGGCTTCATGTTCTTGGAGGAAGACTTATTAGATGAACCTTTATTTCTGCTTCAGTTTCTTCATTCATATAAATATAAAATATCCAGTTTCCAGCATTGTAGTGATTGGAAATTACATGTGTAAATTGAATACACTGACTAATCAGTAAACTTTGTCTTAAGTAAATATGTTTGGCTTTGCAGCCAGATGGTCTGTCACAACTATTCAACTCTACAATAGCAAAGTAGCCCTAATCATGACACAAATGAATGAGCATAGATGTGTTCAAGTAAAACTTTATTTACAAAATAAGGTGTCACCCCATAGTTTCCTGATGCTTTCTGGAATATAGTAATTAGTTAATAAGTGATGACCTTATTATAAAAGCAAATACAGATTGAAATGGGCAGGATGGAAACTAACATTTTGTTAAGCGTGCATGCTCAATAGCTTCAGCTGTGTCTGACTCTTTGCGACCCGAAGGACTGTAACCTGCCAGGCTCCTCTGTCCGTGGGATTTTCCCAGCAAGAATCCTGGAGTGGTTGCCATGTCCGCCTCCAGGAGGTCTTCCTGACCTAGGGCTCAAACCTGAATCTGCATTAGCAGGCGGATTCTTTACTGCTGAGCCACTGGAGAAGCCTGTTGCTGCTTAGTCGCTCAGTCGTGTCTGACTCTGTGTGACCCCATGGACTGCATCCCTTCAGGCTCCTCCATCCATGGGACTCTCCAGGCAAGGATACTTGAGTGGGTTGCCATTTCCTTGGCAGATTCTTTACCGCCGAGCCACTAGGGAAGGCTACTATAATACCTATTTTGTTCCAAGCCTTATATCAGCTGCTTTTTAAAAACATGTAATCATTTATCTTGTCATTTGTCACGACAACCTGGTGAGACAGGTATTAATACCTGTCTCAGGTATTAATACCTGGTGAGACCAGGTATTAATAGACCTATGTAGAAGTCAAATCTAGACTCAGGGAGCTTCAGCAACTGATGGAAGAGGCAAAGGCACTTTTGGACCCTGATTTGCCACTCTAAAATATGTGTTTCCAACCACTACGCTGGGGTGATGCACCAAGAAATTTCCTGCAGTTCATATAAGGTGAAAATTGAAATTAGCACTTCTTGATAAGGGGAGCAGACACCGTCAGCTTCCACTTCCCAGAGCTTCGACAGCAAGCTGGTGGCTGTCCGTGTGTAAGCGCAGAAATATTTGACCTGTCTTTCAGAGTGTCTGGCTGGACCTCGAGTTTCATAACCCCCCTCCCCACCCGCCTTGGAGAATGCTTAAGCCAAGGTGTATTGTTTGCAAATGCTTATTAGATGCTAGACAGATGTTGGCAAGTTTTATTTGGCCTGAGATGGAGTTCCAGAGTCTGCTGAAGCCTGGCTGTGCTCACTGACCGTCTTAGCCAAAAAGAGCTGCTAATTAGAGTGACGCTCTGCTTGTCTCTACCTCTGGAGCTAGGTTTTCCCACTCTGAGCTTGTCTGTTTCAGCCTGAGTTTGTTTGGCTTTTTACTATAGATCTAGAGAGCAAATTTACAGTCCTTTTATAATCTATGAAGCCTGGTACACCAATGCAGAGTTTACCAGACTATGTTCTAAGACATTCTTAGGTCGCTGGGCTAAGGGTTAAGGGTAAGGATTAAGAGTGTGGCTCTGGCATCAGAAAGCTCCAGGTCTGAGAGTGGGAAAGGGTGTTTGTGTTCCAATAAGTCTGAAGGTACTAGGTTAAATGAAGCTGAACATTAATTGCAAAATTAATTACAAATTACAAAATGTCTCACCTCATGCACTCTCCTACCTCAAATCTCCCAGTGGCTTCCTATCACAATGAATAAAATCCTAACTCCTCACTACTGCCTACAGAGCTCACATCCTCACTGCATTCAGATCTCTGTTCAAAGGTCACCTCCATGTCTTACCCTAGTTAAAAGAACACCCCCCTCACCACCAGCAATTGTCTGATCCCTTGCCTCGTTTTAGACGTCTTCTCAGCAAGTATCTCCTGGAGACCATAGTATAAGTTTGATTTCCTTTTTTTTTTTGTCTACCTCTTTCACCATAAGTTCCACAAATAAAACGACCTCACATGTCTTGTTTTCTGTTGTATTTCTAGCCCTTGGAATTACATATTGAATGAACACATAAGCCATGAATTTCTAAGAACAGGACGGTGTCAAGTGTTCTCCAATCTTTTGGCCACAGACACTTTTTAAACTTATTTTTTTAACATTTTTTTTTTTATCCTGGAGTATAGACTATTAACAGTGTTGTGATAGTTTCAGTTGGAGAGCAAAGGGACTCAGCCATACACATACATGTATCCATTCTCCCCCAAATTCCCCTTCCATCCAGGCTACCGCGTAATATTGAGCAGAGTTCCCTTGCTATATAGTAGGTCCTTGTTTGTTAACCATTTTAAATGTAGCAGTGTGTGCATGTCCACCCCAAACTCCCTAACCATCCCTTCCCCACTCCCTTCCCCCCGGCATAAGTTCGTTCTCTAAGCCTGTGAGTCTGTACAGGACACTTTTTTGAGGTGCATCTCATGGGGAGACTGTCCCACTGGACACACTTTGGGGAACTGCTCCTCTAGTGCAGTCTTGTTGCCAAGAACTACTTCAATGATAGATACCAAGAGCAGCAATAACAATAGGGTGTTGATACTGAGTGCATTTCTGGGCTAAGCAATGCAGTTGCTATATCATTTAATCATCACAATAACTTTATGGAGTAGTTGTTACTAATGTTTTACCTTTAATACAGATGAAGAAAATGAGGCTTAGAGCAAATAGCAAACTCTCAGACCTGGAGCTTTCTGATGCCAGAACCATACTCTTAACCCTTACCCAGCCCTTTCCCTGGGCTATGAATTTCTCCATGCGCTAAGACAGAGAAACTCCTTATCTTCATCCCTTCTCTGCCCTCCCCTTCCTCCCACTAGTTGTAGACAAGTCCTTGCTATAACTGCCAGATTTTCCGCTGTCTCTAGTGACTCAGCCTCAGATCCCTAGACGGGCCTCCTCTGTCCTTGGTACTGGTTTTTCAAAATCCAAGGCAATGCAAGCTTTGATCCTGGGGACCACCTCTGAAAGCAAGGACATTCCCTAAAGTCTGCATCCTGAGACGGTTTCCTGTCCCAGGGCTGGGCTGGCTTCCCCCTGTCATGTATTATGACATCACTTTGCATAGTTGAGAGCCTAGAGGGCTAAGCATGAAAACAAGTTCAAGTTTTAGACCTTCTGAACACGCTTTGGTGAGGAAGGAAAATCCAAATCTGGAACACAATGGATTTTATTCCAGTTGTATTTGATTTTGGAAAAACTAGATAGACAGATCCTTCTTTTTAAAACTTTAAAGGAAGAGTTGACCTATGAGTGGACGAGAATTCCATGATGATAAAGTGATGATAGAGAGAAACATGCCATGGAATGGGATGACAGCAAAGAGACATTCACTCTGTACAGAGGAGGTGGGTCCTGAACTGAATTTTAACAAAAGAATGTGAGTAGGTGACAAATACAGGAAAGGACATTCTGGGAAACAAGGAATGGCATTTGGAAAAACAAAAAGCACAAAATGGTTGGTGTGGAAAGCACAGATTACAGCTGAAGGTACAAGGTTCATTTGGAGGCCTGGGCCAGATCACAGGGAAAACTGATGCCTTTCTAGGGATTCTTTTGTGGCCAAAAGAGAATCATTTGACAAAAGCTTTATGCCTGGGAATCTTGATTTCTATAATCCAATGTTGAGGGACAGATTGAAAGGGAAGGCTGGGAAATAATAAGGAAATGCTGCAATCATCCATCTGTGAGACATCACAGTCTGAGCTGGCATGATGATGGGGAGGGTGGGAGGCAAAAATGTGGAAAAAGAGAAGGAGTTAATCCTAGAGTTAAGTTTTCATTATAATATCTGCTAAGAGAGAAACAGGTCAGGGAAGGGGGACGATGGGTGAGTTTCAGTTTGGGTCACTTTGAATTGTCTTGCCCTTTAGTAAAATGCATTTGAAGTCATTCCTTGGAAGATCCTACCCTGGGGTTATATTAAAGAGGACTCATAGCTCTCCTATGACATCTAATGCAACATACCAGGCTCCACCTGGTATTGAATGGACAAGAAGTTTAAATAAGACAAAGTCCACACTAGTGTTTACCGTAAGTATTGACTGCTCATCACTATGAGAGCAGGTGGGCTGGATGAACTTACTGATAAGTTGTTAGACATTGGTGACACTGGAGTGATGGAGACAATAGCAGGTGAATAGCAGGTAAAGGATCGGCTCCAATTTCTACCTCCTGCTGTTTACATTCTTGTGTAATTCCTTGTTGCGTGTGGGATGGCTAGAGACTTCCTTCAAACCAATGGAACGTGGCTAAGATAATGTGATGTCACCTCCACCGTTAGGCTATTCAAGATTGTGATATCTATCTTGTTTGCAAGTTCTCTATCTCTCTTGCTGGCTTTGATGAAGCAGCTATGCTGGAGGCTATGCTGGAGTCTCTGCTGGAGAGGCCCACGTGGCAATAAAGTGAGGGTGGCTTCAGACCAACAGCTAGAAAGGAACTGAATCTAGCCAACAACCACATAAGTGAGCTTTAATCATTCCCCAGTTGACCCTTCAGACGAGACCCCAATCCTGGCCAACCCTGTGGTTGCAGCCTCATGAGAGACCATGATGTAGGACGTCCATCTAAGCTGTGCTTGAAATCCTGACCTACAGCAACTTGCAGGATAATTAATGTGTGTTGTTCTAAACGATCAAATTTTGTGGGAATTTGTTATGTAACGATAGATCGCTAATACAGAGGACTCCTTGGCTCAGCCCATGTGCTCTAAAGCTGTTCAGGGAATAAAACCCTGCTGATTTTTCCTTTCTAAAGAATGTATTAGCTCTGACACTTTTTATATTGCCCCCATCTTCCAAGAGCATGAGTTAGAAGACCTCAGATTCAGTGCTGGCCCTGTTGCCAATTGGCATGAGGTCTTAGAAGGACTTTTTCCTTTTCCATGTCTCCATTTCACCATCTTTAAAATGAGGGAAGATAAATTACGCCAGCAATTTCCAAAACCTTTTGTTTTTCCTTGGCCATGGAACTCTCATCAAATGACATCTCATGAGGAAGCTAGTGCCCCAAAGAGATGAGTGGAAGGGTTTTAGAATGAAATGATGCCATTGGCAGCAACATGAATAGACCTAGAGATTGTCTTGCTGAGTGAGAGTAAGTCAGAGAGAGAAGGAGAAATAGCATATGATATCCTTATATGCAGAATCTGAAAAGAAATGATACAAATGAACTTATTTACAAGACAGAAGCAGACTCACAGACTTAGAGAAAAACTTACAGTTGCCGGGGAGACGAACTGGGGAAAGAGATAGGGAGCTTGGGATGGACATGTCCACACTGCTTATTTAAAATGGATAACCAACAAAGACCTACTGTATAGCACAGGGAACTCTATTCAACGTTATGTGCCAGGCTGGATGGAAGGGGAGTTTAGAGGAGAATGGATGTATGTGTATGTATGGCTGAGTCACCTGAACCTATCACAACACTGTTAATCAGCTACACTCTACTATAAAATAATTAAAAAAAAAAAAGTGGAAAGGCTTTGGTTGAAATAAGGCTGAGTGACTGACCTTTCCACCTCTACCTGGCCACCCCTAGAACACCTTGGAGGAGCCTCTCAATTCTTTTGTCCAGGATCCTGGCTTGGAGGCTACCAACAAGCCCTTTTAGTTTCAACATTCTATGGGCTGAAGGGAACTTCTTTTTAACCCCGCTCCCACCCCCACCTATCGATTGGAACATCCTCCTGTGACATCTCTGCATAGGGATACCTCTATGCATCCACGCTAGGACCCAGGACATAAGGACCTCAGAGAGCAGACCACTTCCTTGGGGGCAGCACTGCAGGTATCTCTGCCCACTCTGAGCCACCTCCCCAGCAGGTGCATTTCTCCTGTTCCATCAGAGCTCGTCAGGTATGTGCTCCTCCCGGCTGTCTCTTCCCTGGGTGGGCAATCACGGCTTCCTTGGCTGGAGGGCCTCACAAGCTTCATTGCTGTTATTGTTGGTGGCGGTGGTTGGTTGGTTTCTTGCTGCCAGCCTACCCTGGATGCAGGTAGGGTCTCTGCTGAGGGTCTTTGACCCTCTTCCTGAGGGTCTCCGGCTGGCAGGGAGTCCAGTGTTGCTCTAAGTTCTCTTGTGCTGGCTGTGGTGCGTCACTTTTTGCAGCAAGGTTTGCATATGCTTATTGCATGGCATGCCTAGCAGAGTTCCCCAGGGCACTGCCAATAGCCAGGCTTTCCCTATGTGGCATCCATAGGCATAGAGCTAGATCCAAAATATACTTGCACTTGCACTCAATACTCAATATTCTTTGAACCAAAATATACTGAATTGCACTCAGTATTCAATGTTCCATCTCTTTTTTGCCTCGTGTGTATGTCCATGCTCAGTCGTGACCGACTCTGCGACCCCATGGACTGTAGCCTGCCACGCTTTTCCATCCATGGCATTTCCCAGGCAAGAACACTGGAGAGGGTTGCGATTTCCTCCTCCAGGGGATCTTCCCGATCCAGGAATCAAACCCACATCTCCTGCATTGGCTAGCAGGAGAAGCCTCATTTTTTCTTGCCTACCACCAAGTATGGTTTTATCCTGAACACATCCCTGGGAGATTAAATTTAACTTGTCTGATATATCTCTCTGTTTAAAGTCTACCATTGGAAATTCTCATATTTGTGTTAAGCATTACTCTGTCTATTGAACACTGTTTAAAAATGTGACCGTTCCTCTAGCAAGTAGCCTGTTGCCTCTAACCTCTTTTCTCATCTGGAAAATGGAAGTAATACCTGAATGTCCAATAACAGTGAGAGAAGCACCGTTTGGCGAGTTCCTGGAGAAGAATCCCAATGCCACCACCTTCTACTTTGTGCAGATGACAACCTTTTGTGGCCTCAGTTCACTTAGCTGTGAAATAATATTTGGTTGCTGGGAAAATCTGAGAGTGATAAAATTTATTTTATGCTTTTGTAAATGTATGAGAGTCCTGCTTTATCAGAACTGTGTCTGGCATGTGAAAATGCTTCTGTCACCATAGGACCCAGTTCAGAAGCCAAGCGGTGTTGTGCTTTTTTGTTCATTTCCATTAGGACAGCAGAGTTTCTTCAACAATACTTTATGGAGGGCCTGCCACCGCCAGCAGGTGGCTAAGCTCTGGGGAGGGTGAGCTTCCAGCAGACAGGGTCCCCGCCTCCCTGATGACTTTGTCCTCAACGCTGTGCAGTCCGGTGGTGGGCGGAGGAGACCATCAGGGCAGTTATGGTGCACAGAGGTACGTGGGGGAGGTGCAGGGCTCTGCGGGAACTGTCAGAGGGGTGTGTGAGCCCGCCAGCAGGGCGAGCGCTTGCTCACCTGTGTGTGTGCCTGCTGCATGTCTCAGGCTGGCAGCAGGGGTGAGGCCTGGATCAGGCTTCACCCTTCTGCGGTCCAGCCTGGTAGGGGACACATGCGTGTGCATGCATGCTAAGTCACTCCAGTTGTGTCTGACTCTTTGAGACCTGGTGGACTGTAGCCTGCCAGGCTCCTCTGTCCATGGGGTTCTCCAGGCCAGAAATACTGAGTGGGTTGCCATTCCCTCCTCCAGGAGATCTTTCCAACCCACGGATCGAACCCGTGTCTCCTGAGGCTCCTGCATTGGCAGGTGTATTCTTTTCTGCTGAGCCCCCAGGAAAGCCCCAGGCCACTAGTAATAGGCCCTAATAAATGACTGCAGAATACTACAAGGAAGGTGGTGGTGGTGTAGTTGCTCAGTCGTGTCTGACTCTTGTGACCCCATGGACAGCAGCCCACCAGGCTCCCCTGTCCATGGGATTCTCCAGGCAAGAGTGCTGGAGTGGGTTGCCATTTCCTTCTCCAGGGGATCTTCCTGACCCAGGGATCAAACCCACCTCTCTTGTTTCCTGCATTGACAGGCTGGTTCTTTACCACTGGCGCCACCTGGGAAGCCCCTAGGGGAAACATTTTATGCTAGAAATCACACACTACTTATTTCATCACAGTTTCTGCAGGGAGTGGGCCCTGAAGGAATGAGTTGGAGAGAGCAGCCGCAGCCACCTGCTGAAAACACTAGAGTCTGAAAGACACACATCTCTGCCTCTTTCTGGGCTCTGCTCTCTGTCCAGCCTCGTCTGTTGTCAGAGATGAATAGAACTTCAGTGTGGAGTGTGATGGTTATATCCACGTGCTCAGGACTTGGAACCGCCTTTGAGTTCTGACTCCGGCAATCACTATCTGCGTGGCCTTGGGGAAGCCACTTACACTTTTCCAGACTCGGGTCCCCTAGGTTTGAACTGAGAGGCATTTCTACTTGCTGGAAGCAATTGTTGCAGATTAAATGGCACAATGCCTGTAGAGTCCTCAGTAAATATTAGTTATTACCATTGTCAGTCCCTCCTAGAACTTTTTGGACATGTTCATGTAGAAGTTAGTAGCTGCCAACTCACCTTCTCCAGGGTAACAGTTGATCAATGGTTAATTCTGAAACAAGCCGTCTACTTTCAGAGCTTCTGAAATATTTCTGGCTCTTGACAGAGGGGAGGTTAAAGGACCATCCAAAGCTATTTGAGTTACCATGGCTGCATAATTAAGGGCCTGTGAATTTCAGGATATTTAAAAAATCTGAAACAACTTGGCATGAAATGATTTTTTTTTTCATTTTCACTCACAAATAGACTAAAAATACATATGAAAGGGATTTTCCACTCCCGATCTGCTTTCAATGTGGGCATCTGACTTTTTTTTTCCATGATGGAGGGTCAAAGGGAGTGATGAGGTGTTGAACTTACGTTGCTGCTGAAGTTAAGGAGAGACCAGAAAAATGAGACAACAGAGGAGGGAACAGAAAAAGGATTTCTAGGCTTCAGGGCATAACTAAAATAAGCAGTCTGGTCACCAGGGTGAGAATCAGGTAGGCATGTAGGCGTGTACAGTCCCTTGTGAAAGTAAGGCCACCGCTCTTCGCTTTGGATGGAATTACGGCCTAGAGTTTATGGGAGTTTAGAGGGGCTTTCCTTCTTGGAAAGGAATCTTCATCTAATGTTTCCCACATGTCAAAGGTGTGTATACTGGCCTGGGATTAGATTCAAGGGGATTCCCTGTGATCTCCTCAAAGTGAGATGTGATTGAGTCATGTTGTTTTTTAGTCACTAAGTTGCATTCTACTCTTTTTTGACCCCATGGACTATAGCCTGCCAAGCTCCTCTGTCCATGGGATTTCTTAGACAAGAAAACTGAAGTGGGCTGCCATTTCCTTTTCCAAGGGATCTTCCTAACCCAGGGATCATACCTGCGTCTCCTGCATTGCAGGTGGATCCCTTACCACTGAGCCACCAGGGAAGCCTGGTGGGCTTTTAGAGGGGTTCTAAAAGGCAGGAAGAAATAGAGGCTTGGTGCAGCCAAGGAGGGCCTGAGGACATAGACCGACATGGGGAACGATGGAAACACCCAGGGAAGAGGGGTCGTGGATGAGCACACCTGAGGGGCTGTGGTCCAGGACAGCATCACGTACACTCACCTTCAGGATGAGGCTTGGAGCAGCTGCTCCACATGAGACAGCAGGGAGTCTGAGCTCGACCATAACCCAGGGGAATTTGTGGCTCAGAGCTTACAACTATTTCCTGATCTGGGATTCACTGCCCCAAGGCTGGGCACCCTGATTTCACTTCATCTGCCAATCAGCCCTTTTGAAAGCAGATGCTCTCATTTACCTGGCTCTCAGAGGGGATGCAGGTACAGGTACAGCCCTGCTTTCCCAGACAGGGACTGTTTCCCTGTCCAACAAGGCAAAGGGCGTGCCTCCTTTTCTAGGATGAAACTCGGCAATAATGACCTGACCGCTGCTTCTAGGGTCATTCTTCTCTCTCCCAGGCATGAAATTTGAACGTTTCTGTCTCCAGGCAGAGCATTTCAACACCAGGAGCTGACCTTTTCTGAGCACCATGAAAAATGATATACGCAGGGCTATTCTGCAAAATCAATAGACACCAAAGCCAGCTGAGGGCTTCTCTGCCACCTTGGCCAACCACTAAAAGACATCCTTCAGGGTTTCATGGAAGTCTGCCCAGCCTGACTGCTGGAGGTGATACAGCCTAGTGGAAAAAATAGTAGGGTGTTGGTCCAAAAGTTTGGGTTCAAAGCCAGCTCTGCCCTCACTTATGGAAACCCTCCGATGCATCATTTCAACTTCCTTGGGTCTCAATTTCTCTGGCCATGAAATGGGGCCAGTAATTCACAACTTGCAGTGCTGGAGTGAGAAATTGATGAGGAACCAAAGGCAAACCCTCCTATCACATATATGATATATAGTTCCGCATAACTATTTTGAGTGTGTGTGTGTTTTATCATCACAGAGGGCTTGTATATGGAGTTAACTTAAATGTCTGTTCCCTACTCTGCATTCCAAACCACCGTGACTTCAGCGTGACTTGTGTATTAAGCCAGCTGGATACTTTTGCCTCTAAGAAAGCATGGCTCTTTGTAGAAATCCAAGGGGAGGTGAGAATAGGTGTTCGCAGTCCATTGTGAGCATTAGAAAGGGTAGGATTAAGGGGGATATGTTTTTCATTCTGTCAGCTTGAATTCCCTTTCCAAATTCCATTCTGGTTATATGATCAGGCTACTGCTGTATTTATGGGTGGCCACAGTCTGGCTGGAGGGGCAGATTTAGTCAGAGAGAACTTTTATTTTTTCCCTTCTAAAGGCAGTTCAAGAAGCAGCAGCATTCAGCAGGAATGTGGCCGAATGGGTCCGATTTGAGGGTCGTGGGGACCTGGGTCTGAAACAAGACTCCATCCCTCTGAGATCTGTGGACTCATTCTCTCTGCTTTTCGAGGTTTGTCCAGTAGGTATGGTCCCTTTCGGACACATGCGGGTCTTCAGTGAGATGAGGTATACCAAGATTTAGAGAGTGGGCTTTCCATGTGTTTTGGCTGTTGCTGTCATGACAGTTAATTAAAAACTCGTACTTTACTGAACATTTAACACCCTCCCCCCTGCCCCCCCACCCCCGCCCCTGCCCTGCCCCGGCGTATATGTCTATCTACTGTGTTACCTGGGAAACTTCTTGGAATTCTACTGGATCGCGAGGGCCGCAAATCCTTGTCAAAGTGCAGAGCTGCAGGCTGAACACACGCTACCCGGCTTCCTAATTTTTAACTGAATTCTGCGTGTCCAAGGTTCTGCGGAAGTGTCCCAGAGGCTGAGGGCCCCGGGGTGAGTTTTGGAACCCCCAAACCTGCTTCGATCAAATCGGCCCACATTTACCTGCTGTATATCAGGATTTTGCCAGATTCATTTCCATTTCACTTAATGAATGTTTCCACTGCCTTTTGCAAACCACTGTCTCAGAACACTAATCTTGGCCAAGTACTTGCAAATTGATAAACAGGAAAACCAAGGAAAACCTCCATTTGTTCAGCTCTTACTACATCCCAGGTGCTATACCAAGTTTGATATATATTATCTCACTGAGGGTCACAAGAGCCCTGTGAGATACAGATGGTTCTCCTCTCTATGGATGATAAAGCCAATGTTTGGAAGGCTGGTTCCTTTGGGTGAGGGAGGGAGTTGGTGAAAGGAGATAGGGGAGCTAGGTTTTTCAAAGCATAGAAAAAAAGATGTTAACACCTGAAGAGCTTGGCAACACACTTCTCAATTCTTACCCAGTTCACACTGCTTGTGCAAATCAGAGAATAGGCATATTCGTTTTCTTCCCCCAAATGCCATCACCTCCCAGCAACACACAGTTTCAATGTGCAGGCAGTTCTGTCTGCTGCAAAGGGCTGGATGAGTACAATGCCAACAGACTTCCACAGGTTTCAACAGCACCCAGCAAAGCTTTCCCCCACTCCTGAGTTAGCCTCGTCACATCTCAGGACCAGGCAGGAAGCCGGCTGGGGCAGGCAGCAGGTT
Organism: Cervus elaphus; assembly: GCF_910594005.1. Lineage (NCBI taxonomy): Eukaryota > Metazoa > Chordata > Mammalia > Artiodactyla > Cervidae > Cervus > Cervus elaphus. Next base: position 8,235,553 of record NC_057830.1, on the reverse strand, counting down.
TTATTTCTAAAGCACAGATGGGAAAACACCATCAAAAGGGGGGAAGTTCACAAAAACATGAAAAAGAGGCATTCATTCTTCAAGGGAGGCTCCCTGTCCCGCTCTCCCTCTGGTTGGAACACATTCCAAGGACTCCCTCGGCAGCAGCATGGTACTTTATAACCGACAGCTTCAGAATCCGCAAATGCCCAAACTCAAAACCTGTGCCTTCTGGCATCAGTGCTCGACATTTTACATCCAACCCACGCTGCTCCCTCTTCTCCCAAGCTGTGCCAACATAACCTCCAGCTTGTAAAATACAGCCAAGAGTCCGACCTGCCAGCTAGAGAGGTGCCTTCAGACCTGGTGGGACAGAAAGTCAGGGAGCAGGAGTCGGGGTGGGGTGAGGAACGCACAAGAAACAATCTAAGATCGGTTCAGTGCCTCTTTTTACCCCCAAGGTGGTAGCAGTTTGGAGCAACGACAGTGATTACCCAGACTTCCAGTTCTGGAGCCTGTGCTTCTCCAATTTCTTTATATTTCATTTCCTTATAATGACAACAGAAGTTATTGTCCCCATTTTAAAGAAGTGAAAACTGAGGCTCGAAGAGGTTACATATTTTTACCAGGGTCCTGTGTGGTGTGGCAGTTATGGGGACACTAAAGGGATCCTTGGCTTCAAAACCCAAGTTCCTAATCCCCTTACAACACTGCTGGGACCAAGAAATCCCCCTATGTTCTTTCCAGTCTGCCAGGGGAGCTGTGCTTCCCATTCCCCAGGGGCAGTTATTTCTCAGGGCTTTCTGCAATGAGAGGGGGGAAGGGAGAGGTGATTCTAGAAAGTTACGGGATGCTGCTGACTCTGAGCACCTCAAACATACCCAGGTGCCCAGCCCAGGGATCAGGAGGCATCCTTGATCAGGAGGCATCCTTGGGGAGTCCCCCGGCCCTTCAGAGTCTACCGCTCCCGTGCTGTAGTCCACACTTGTCCATCTGACCTTAGGAGTTACCGTCTCTGTTCACCCAGCCCGCATCCCTTCCCAAGTCTGACCACAGGGTGGATGTCGTAGGGATGGTACACAACTCTTTGTAAACTGTAAAGTCAGGGTCGCTGAGATGTAAAATCTTATTGTTCTTCTACCATCTTCTATGAATCTCCTCCTAACCTACCCCATGGAAAGGCCACGAGCAAACTCCACTGTAAAACTCTGCTACCTTAAAACCCTCAAACAGAAATATTCACAGGTGAGTCAGCCAGGTAGCCAGTGAAGAGTGAATTCTTACTCTCCCTCTGAAGAATGGCAGCAATAACAACTTCCTAAAAAGTTCCCTGCACGTGGAACTCTTCATAGAACTAAAACAAGCAGACAGAAATCTCCAAGACTGGAAGGGGGCAAGTAGAAAACAAGTCAAGGTGCATCGGATCATAGCAAATACATCCTGCCAGCAACCAAAATAAAGCCAAAGTTTTATCATTTAGGAAACCACGACCCACTTGGTACCGGAAATGCAAGCAGTCTATCATAGTGATCTTTGGTAATGGGGTGAAACAGACTTACCTTTCTGGAGTTGGGAAAGCCCTAGATTCTTGAGTGAACCAGCTCCATGGAACTAGTACCTGGATGTGAGCGGCGGGGCTCCCTGCGCGCGGCCCCCCAGTGTCACCCCGAGCTCGCCTTTGTGCGGAGGACCGGCGGCGCGGAGTGAGTGCCTGCGCGCGGGAGAGCTTGTGACAGTAGGCAGACTGTGGCCGGTGCAGCCAGCTTTGGCTGGCTTATATAGCGAGCTCCTTCCTCTGAAATGGGACGCCTCGCCTCCAGACATCCTTTCCCACTTTTTCAGTTGGTGAATTAAAGGAACAGCCCTCCCAGCGGAACAGCGTTAGCTCATGAAAGACGCACTCGCTCCCAGCTCTCTGCCAGGGAGAGAACCTATTTGCATACAATTTATTGCAAAAGTAGGAATTCCCTCTTTCCTCTTCTGCCCCCGACCGGGAGCAGCTGTTAGTAAAGTGTGACTTTTGCTTTTGCTCCCCCAAAGGATTTTCTAATTGTGAGACAGCAGCGCAGGGAGCGAGGGGGAACTCTGGATCTCTCCCCAGGCAGGCTGGAAACGTGGCAACAGGACCCGGGCTCGCCAGCCCGGGTGCTCACCGGGCAGCAGCTGCTCAGTGGCATCTTGGAGAGAGCGGAGAGGCTGAGCCGAATTCCTGGAAAGAGGAGATAAAGCCTTTCAAAAGCCTGGGGTGTTTGGGGTTTCTGGGGCCAGCAGAGAGATAAGGGATTAGTTCCCAGCAGGTGGGAACAGCGCTGGGCACACAGATCAGTTCCCAGCCTGTTTTGAGGGGGGAGGGAGCCTTGCCCAGCTGCTTAGAGGCAGTATTGTCTCAGCCCTGGTATCCTACAGGGGAGTAGCTTTTTGACACCGTTCATGCCCTGTGCAGTGATCCGGTCTTCTAAGCTGGGTCTTCTAAGAGAGTTCCCTGAGGTTTCTTCTCAATTGCTGAAAGGTATCCATCATAAGAAAAAAAAAAAAAAGTAGCTAGTTAATCTTTGAAACATAAGCTGTGCCTTCGCTCTCCAGGCTGCTGTGGATTCGTTCCAAGCTCTGAGTCACTGGTGAGTTTGGTGGTTAGCATGCAGTGGGGATCCTCAGGGCACACACGGGCATGGGAGGGAGCGGGGAGGCGGCCAGGCCAGGGCGCCCAGGCTTGAGCTTGTCACGGCTCTTAGTACTCTGGGGGATCCTGGAGGGATATGAGGCACCACTTAAGCTGTAGCTACTGCCAGACCCTCCTTTATGAAGTCTGTATACAGTGTCACTCAAGGTGCTTTATGGACACTGCTTCATTACATCCTCTAACCAGAAAGTGTAATAGGCACACCTGCTGTCCCCTTTTTACAAAGAAACTGAGGTTCTGAGAAGCACTGGAATACATTGAAATGCCAGCCCTGGGCTCCACAGTTCTATTACATGTTACAGCCCAGGAGCATTGTTCAGATGATATTTAGACAATGTTTTATGCCCTGTTAGATTGTAACACCGCTTGTATAAAAATCACTACTGTATTTGTATATGGAAGCTGTGTTTCTTTGTTCCGCAGGGCTAGTTCAGAGATCCTGAATTTTCTTAGAATTAAGCACTAATAACAGAGATTTCAATAGTTCACCTGTTTTTCATACTGAAGATATCACCCCCACACTTGTCATTATTGCTGTGGGCCTCCGTTTCCCTACCTGAACAAAGTGGGGCAAGTTAGGTCATTCCTGTGGTCTCTCTGGCCCTGGTGTTCTAGGATTCTTCGCTCTAGTGACCTTCCCAGATGGCAAGAAAGCCCATAAATAGTCATGTCATTAAACAGTTCATTTGAACTTTTGAACCATTTTGGCTGATTCAAATATTGGTTGTTTTGGAAGTTTTTAATTCTGTGTTTTAGCCAAAACGTATTGTTGTAGCATGAGGCCATGTATTCTTACCATTAGTGAGCACTTCCATTTCTCTTAGCTTTCCAATGTCTGCTCGGGGGTAGGGAATACAATAGTAGAATAGTGTATTATACACGTTATATGGCATAAAGACTATATTTACATATAATACATAATCAATACATATTTGTCACTGCATGCATATTTAAATGGGATAAGAGTGTGTGCTGTAAAGCTGGGTGATACCTCTGGCTTCTCCTGGGAAACTCCCAAGCCTGGCCCCCCATCCTGTAGTCACTTTCCCGCTGGCTCAGCAGTAAAGAATCCCACCTGCCAATACAGGATACGTGCATTTGATCCCTGGGTTGGGAAGATCCCCTGAAGAAGGAAGTGGCAACCCGCTTCAGTATTCTTGCCTGGAGAATTCCATGGATAGAGGAGCCTGGCAGACTCCATGGGGTCGCAAAGAGTCGGACTCAACTGAAGCGACTTGGCACGCATTACAAGTGGCTCCCCCAATTGCAGGGAAGAAAAAAAAAAAAAGCCAAATGTAATCAAGCTGGTCCTCAAGGCAGGAAACAAGCCGGTGGAACAAACAAATAAGAACGTTATAAGGCATTAAGTTAGCTGTCATAGAAGTATATTCCAGTAACATAAAAATGAGACGTTTAGCTTTATTTGTGTATTTTTAGAAGAGGCTACTTATAAAAGGAGTTTTCTCCAAAACCTTTGTGGTATCTTAAGCCATACCTTGGCTTTTAAGTAAGAGGAACCCAGATAAGACACTTGTTTTCATCTTTCTCTGGGGCTTTTGCAGCCCCCCTTCCAGGGAAATGGGTCTGCATACACCATATGCTCTCCAATACCTGAACCTTTGCTAATGGTACACTCTGCCTGGAATCTCCACCTCTACCTTCGCACATCCACTTGGCATCCAATTTGGACCTAACTTCACCAGGAAAGTGTAAGAAAGTGTTTATTGCTTGGTCATGTCTGACTTTGTGACCCACCCCGGATTCTAGCCCTCCAGGCTCCTCTGTCCATTGAATTTTCCAGGCAGGAATACTGGAGTGGGTTGCCATTTCCTTCTCCAGAGGATCTTCCTGACCCAGGGATGAAACCCAGGTCTCCCACATTCCAGGCAGATTCTTTACCGTCTGAGCCACCAGAGAAGCCCAACTTCACCATGGGGCTTTCTCGACGTCTTCCACAAGAAACGCTTCCATGCACCATAGCCTGTTATAACTCTGTTAGGGCATTCATCGCCTGTGCGTGGTATAACTATATGTGTATATGTCTAGTTTCTTCTCCTATTCACTGGGCTTCCAGAGGACAGTAGTCACACCCGCTTTTCCTTGCCTAGCAGAGAACCTTGGGGATCGCAGAAGCTCAGTAAATGTTTATTGAATGAAAGAAACCATGGAGGAACAAGTGAACATTTGCCATGATGTGTTTTATAATGAAATTCTTCTTGTTTCACTCTTAGAACAAGAGGGAAACTAGATTGCCCAACACGTCCATTTCACAGATGAGGAGAAGGGGCCTAGGGAGGATAAATGACTTACCCAAGGCTACCTTGGCTGTGTTCCATGTAGATCGTCATCAAGATCAGACTGGAGCCACCAAACCATGTTAAACATTACAGCAGAAGATGTTAATGGAATTCATAACCACTCAGCCTCCTGTTTGGCAGAGGTAGCCCCTCTTGGCATCCCACCTCCTATGGTTGAATTCTTCTCCCTACAGAAGCACTGTTTCCCACGTGAGTGGGTAGAGTGACTACGTGTACATCCCCTCTGCACGGAGTCCTCAGCCCAAGCCTGGTTTTGGTGTTGCTTGTTTTCTATGCTCATTCCCAGGTTGCCAGTGGAGGATGTGGTTTGGAGGCTGAGGGTTATAGAGATTCACCTCAGGTAAAATCATTCTCACTTACTTGAAGGTCTGTTAGATGCAATACATTTTTTTTTCCTCTGAGATAAAACATCCAGTGAATGGAATATTGGCCAGGACCAGCGCTATCTGAGGAAGCTGAGTGACCATTTCTTTGAGAAGTCTAGTGTTCACTTCCCATAGGACCCCTTGACTCCTCTACTGCTCCCAACTTCCTCCTCCTCTTCTGGGGATTCATCTAACGTGTTAACTCCTTCCAAAAGTCCCACGTGACTCTGTATTTGCCAGAAGTCTCCCCCGAAGCAGTGAAGGAGCTCCAGTCCCACACAGTGGGCTAGTCACTCCATTAGATGCCCTTGTTTGGGGTCAGGGCTCCCTGACTTGCTGCCTGCAAGGCTTTATGCCATGCTCTTCCTCTCCATCTCTCCTCACTTCTTCAACAACCAAAGACAGAAAAGCTCAAAGACATCACTGGACGGTGAGTGAGGGGAAGGACAGAGGAGGGCTTCCCTGCCTGCTGGAATACGGTGAATCAACCAAACGTAGGTTGTCTGGTCAGCAGGGCAAAGTGGAAAGAGCTTTGGTGTAGGGTAAGTTTGAGTCCTGAAGCTGCAGACTTTACTGTGTGACTCTCAGTGAATCTCCTCTCTTTTATGGCTCTCAGGGTACCGGTTACCAAATAAGAGATCCCTGAGGATGTTAGCAACTTAAAAATGTTAAGTAAAAAATTCAAAAAATTAATTTAGAGGCCTCTAAGCCTCTGTACCTTCCTAGCCCCTTAAATAACCTGCCCTGGACTTTAGCCTCATGGCAAGTTTCTATATTAATTTTCAAGATTTACTTCTAAGACAGTTTCTATGACCTTACCTTCAGAGAGAAGGACGCCTCAACCGTGCTCATTATATTACATTTTTTATTTTTAGTACATTGTATACTGGCCTTTTTTAGTTCATTAGGTCATAAATACTTTGAGGGTAGGCCCCATACCTTTCCACATGCTTACTAACAGATCTGCCTGTAGCCAGCATCTGTTTATTGTTGGCACCTATGCCATATCACTAGTTAATTATTTTGAATATTGCTCCTGCATATCATGGTTTTCAGAATGGCTTCTGATCTGTGGCAGAATTTTTAAGTAAACCATAAGCTTTCTTGAAATGATTTCTTAGGTGATGAGAGCCTTTGCCTTTACTTACTTATCACTGACTTACTCATCCATTTCCTCAAAGGCACTGTGAGAGTTCCCTGTGGCCAAGAACTGTGCCTTGCATCTTGAAGCACTGAGAAGTCAATTAATGTTCCTGTGAAAAGACTGAATGATGAGTTGAATGATGGAAAAGGCATAAGACTGGCACAAGCAGTTTTGGAGTCCAGCCATCTTAACCATTTTCAAGGTGAATTATCTTGAGAAAATCATGTCTTTTCTCTGAAACTCAGAATCCTCATTAATGAGACCAAGTGCTGTCTTGCCTGCTAATTCTTCCTTCCTTCCTGTCTTTCTTTCTTGTGATTTTTTTGAACTGAATTTTCTTTTATTAGTTTATTTTAAAAAATTTTATTGGAGTTGATTTACTCCAGTGGTTGATTTACAATGTTGTATTAGTTTCAAGTGTAAAACAAAGTGAATCAGTTGTACATATACATATATCCACTCTTTTTCAGATTATTTTCCTGTATAGGCTATTGCAGAGTATTGGGTAGAGTTCCCTGTGCTATGCAATAGGTCTTTATCAGTTATCTGTTTTGTACATAGTTGTATGTGTCAATCCAAATCTTCCATTTTTCCCCTCCCCCTCTCCCTTACCTCCCAGTAACCATAAGTTTGTCTTCTACATCTGTGACTCTATTTCTTATAGATAAGTTCATTTGTAGTCTTTTATAAGAGTCTACATATAGGCTATATCATGTAATATTTGTCTTTCTCTGTCTGACCTGCTTCACTTAGTATAACTGTTAATACTTTCTGAAGATGACCTCTTAGCTGGTACCGAAGAAGAGGGGAGAGGGGAGGTGTCGAAAGACCAGCATTGACCAGTGCTAAGTTGGAAGGGCTGGAGTTGTGGAAGGGCTGGGGGGCTGGTTTTGGTCACGTTTACTGGTGTGTATGCAGGCAGCTGTGATGAATACAAGTGAGTCAAACCATCTCAAGACTTAATGCAAATTACAGAGGGACTGCACAGCTCTGAGTCAACGAAGATTGATTTTTTTTTTTTTTTGACTGATTTGTCACAACTGAGTTAGATACTAGCAAGGATGTTTCATTTGTCCCTTTTCCTTTTTCTCTTCTTGGTTTCTCTTAGATTTCTTTTGTGGACAAGGATGCATAGCAGTGGCTCATGCTGACAGTGACTCCCACTAGGCACTTTTTACGTAGTTTGTATAACGTACGGTACGGTGATCTTTACAGTGAGTACACTGAGTAGATATTAGCATTATTCCTGTTTTGCAGATGGAGGGAGGGGTGAGGAATAGAGAGCTTAAGTAAATTGTCCAAGACACAGGGGTAATGAATGGCAGCAGGAAGATCTAAATCCAAGCTGTGGACTCGATCCCCAACCTCCTGTGATTGGGGGTGCTTCCTTATGTATTTAATTTAACAGTTACCTAAAGGCAAAGCTGTCATTCTCGGACTCAGTTGGACCACCCTGAATGATTACAGAGTTTTCGCATGACAGTCTAATGAGGCAAGAAGAGCTTTGCTTGTATTTCTACAGGCCGCATGGCCACAGGAAGCAGTGAGGAGCCCACACCTTCGGTGCTAATGCAGGAACTGTGAAAGCTTCTGGCACGGATTTGGTTCCATTGTAATTAACCACTAACTAGTTAGTACTCCCGTACCCTTGCCTGGAAAATCCCATGGACAGAGGAGCCTGGTGGGCTGCAGTCCATGGGATCTCGAAGAGTCAGACATGACTGAGCGACTTCACTTTCACTTTTCACTTTTATGCATTGGAGAAGGAAATGACAACCCACTCCAGTGTTCTTGCCTGGAAAATCCCAGGGATGGGGTCGCACAGGGTCGGACACGACTGAAGTGACTTAGTAGTAGCAGTTAGGAAAAGGCTTGGCGTCTTAGACAAATTATTTAACTTCTTTGTTATCGGTCCCTCATTTGTAAGATGGGTACATTAACAACCAATACTTCTGAAAGTTATTCTCAAGTTTAAATAAAAGACACTTAATCAAATGTTTATGCTTGCCTCAGTCTTAAGTAATCTCAAAATGATGGCTATGCGCTATTCCAGGCCTTTATTTTCTCATTTTTTTAAATGATGGAAAAGTTAACCTCAAGCCATGTTCCAGAAATATGCTCAGTAAAATAAAAAGGGTTAAGGAAAAAAATGTGTAAGCATATAAAGAATACACAGCACCTTTTGTTATAGGCCTTGGGATTCCAGGCTGACCAAACTCAGGTTACTTGTTAGTCTGTTTACTCAAATATCTTTCATTGATTCCCCCTCCATCTTGCTGTGCGCCTGCAGTCAATGGCAGGCTTTACGGGTCCTGTTCTTCCCTTGTTTTCCCAGTCATCATGCATTCTATGTCTTCGGGTGATGCTGGAAAATTCTCACTATTCAGAGTCAGATGGATGGTATTGCTTGCCTCAGAGCTGGAGGCTTTCCCAGCAGGGCCTCGAGGTTGACGTACAGCTATCACAGAGGTACGGGAGCCACTTTCCTCCCTGGGGAGTTCCCCTGGGCTGGCCTTGGTCCTGAGAAGCAGTCTCATCAGTACTCCTTTCCTAGCCCACAAAGGAGCTGCAGTTTTCCAGGCACCAATTATTGACAAGACTGCCTTTTCTCCATTGTACATTCTTGCCTCCTTTGCACAGATTAATTGAACAAAGGTGCATGGGTTTACCTCTGGATTTTGTATCCTGTTCCATTGACCTGTATTTCCACTTGTGTGCCAGTGCCAGTAGGATCCTGTCTTGATTACTGTAGCTTTGTAGGATCCTTTGAAGTCAAGCAGCCTGATTCATCCAGCTCTGTTTTTCTTTCTCAGAATACCTTTGACTATTCAGAGTCTGTTGTATTTTTATACAAATTAAAAAAAAATTTTGTTGTTGCAGTTCTGTGAGAAATGCCATTGGTAACTTATTAGGGACTGCATTGAAACTGAGTGATTTCCCAGGTGATGCAGTGGTGAAGAATCCGCCTGCCAATGCAGGAGACTTGGGAGGCACAGGATACGTGGGTTTGATCCCTGGGTCTAGAAGATCCCTTGGAGTAGGAAATGGCAGCCCTCTCCAGTGTTCTTGCCTGGAAAAATTCCATTGAGTCCCTGGGGTCACAAAGAGCTGAACATGACTGAGCACATTGAGCACATTGAATACATTGAGCACATACACATTGAATCTGTAGATTACTTTGAGTAGTATAGTCATTTTGACCATATTGATCCTTCCAGCCCGAGAGCATGGCATATCTTTCCATCTGTCTCTGTCATCTTCAGTGCTTTTCATCAACATCTTATAGTTTTCAGAACACAGGTCTTTTGCCTCCTTCAGTAGGTTTGTTCCTAGGTATTTCATTCTTTTTGATGCAATGATAAATGGGATTATTACCTTAATTTCTCTTTCTGATCTTGTGTTGTTAGTGTATAGAAATGCAAGAAATTTTTGTATATTAATTTTGTATCATGAAACTTCACAAATTCATTAAGAAGCTCTAGTAGCTTTTGGTAGCATCTTTAAGAATTTCTACATATAGTATCGTGTTATCTGCAAACAGTGACAGTTTTACTTCTTTTCCAATTTGGATTCCTTTTATTTCTTTTTCTTCTCTGAATGCCATGGCTAGACTTCCAAAACTATGTTGAATAAAAGTGGTGAGAGTAGACATCCTTGTCTTGCTCCTGATCTTAGAGGAAATGCTTTCAGCTTCTCACCATTGAGCTTGTTAGCTGTCGGTTTGTCACGTATGGTCTATATTACATTGAGGTAGGTTCCCTCTATGCCCACTTTCTAAAAAGTTTTTATCATAAATGGGTGTTGAATTTTGTCAAAAACTTTTTCAGCATCTATGGAGATGATCATATGGTTTTTATTCTTCACTTTGTTAATATGGTGCATCACAATGTTTAATTTGCAGATATTTAAAAGAATATTTGCATCCCTGTGATAAATCCCACTTGATTGTGGTGTACAGTTATTTTAAATGTATTGTTGGATTCAGTTTGCTAACATTTTGTTGAGGATTTTTGCACCCATGTTAATCAGAAGTATTGACCTGTAATTTCTTATAAATACAAGAAACAAAAAAGCTGTAAAAATCACAAACTCTTGGAGGCTAAACAACCAATGGACCATTGGAAAAATCAAAGAGGAAATTTAAAAAATCCTAGAGACAAATGGAAATGAAAGTACAATGATCCAAAACCTATGGGATGCAGTAAAAGCAGTGCTAAGATGGAATGTATTAGTGATCAATGCAAAGAAATAGAAGAAAATAATAGAATGGGAAAGACTAGAGATCTCTTCAAGAAAATTAGATACCAAGGGAACATTTCATGCAAAGATGGGCACAATAAAGGACAGAAATGGTATGAACCTAACAGAAGCAGAAGATATTAAGAAGAGGAGGCAAGAATACACAGAAGAACTATACAAAAAAGATCTTCATGACCAGATAACCACGATGGTGTGATCATTCATCTAGAGCCAGACATCCTAGAATTCGAAGTCAAGTGGGCCTCAGGAAGCATCGCTATGAATGAAGCTAGTGGAGATGATGGAATTCCAGTTGAGCTATTTCAAATCCTAAAAGATGATGCTGTGAAAGTGCTGCACTCAATATGCCAGCAAATTTGGAAAACTCAGCAGTGGCCACAGGACTGGAAAAGGTCAGATTTCATTCCAATCCCAAAGAAAGGCAATGCGAAAGAATGCTCAAACTACCACACAATTGCACTCATCTCACATGCTAGTAAAGTAATGCTCAAAATTCTCCAAGCCAGGCTTCAACAGTATGTGAACTGTGAAATTCCAGATGCTCAAGCTGGATTTAGAAAAGGCAGAGGAACCAGAGATCAAATTGCCAACATCTGTTGGATCATCGAAAAAGCGAGAGCGTTGGAGAAAGACATCTATTTTTGCTTTAATGACTATGCCAAAACCTTTGACTGTGTGGATCACAACAAACTGTGGAAAATTCTTCAAGAGATGGGAATGCCAGACCACGTGACCTGCCTTCTGAGAAATCTGTATTCAGGTCAAGAAGCAACAGTTAGAACTGGACATGGAACAACACACTGGTTTCAAATTGGAAAAGGAGCACATCAAGGCTATATATTGTCACCCTGCTTATTTAACTTATATGCAGAGTATATCATGTGAAATACTAGGCTGGAGGAAGCAGAAGCTGGAATCAAGATTGCTGGGAGAAATATCAATAACCTCAGATATGCATATGACACCACCCTTATGGCAGAAAGGGAAGAAGAACTAAAGAGCCTCTTGATGAAAGTGAAAGAGGAGAGTGAAAAAGTTGGCTTAAAACACAACATTCAGTGCTCGCTTCGGCAGCACATATACTAAAATTGGAACGATACAGAGAAGATTAGCATGGCCCCTGCTCAAGGATGACACGCAAATTCGTGAAGCGTTCCATATTTTTTTTAAAAAAAGAGAAGAAAAAAAAAAAAAGAAAAAAAAAAGAGAGAAAAAAAAACACAACATTCAGAAAACTAAGATCATGGCATCTGGTCCCATCAGTTCATGGCAAATAGATGGGGAAACAATGGAAACAGTGAGAGAGTTTATTTTGGGGGGTTCCAGAATCACTGCAGATGGTGACTGCAGCCATGAAATTAAAAGACGCTTGCTCCTTGGAAGAAAAGTTGTAACCAACCTAGAGAGCATATTAAAAAGCAGAGACATTACTTTGCCAACAAAGGTCCGTCTAGTCAAAGCTATGGTTTCTCCAGTAGTCATGTATAGATGTGAGAGTTGGACTATAAAGAAATCTGAGTGCTGTAGAATTGATGCTTTTGAACAGTAGTGTTGGAGAAGACTCTTGAGAGTCCCTGGAACTGCAAGGAGATCCACCCAGTCCATCCTAAAGGAAATCAGTCCTGAATATTCATTGGAAAGACTAATGCTGAGTCTGAAACTCCAACACTTGGGCCACCTAATGTGAAGAACTGACTCATTGGAAAAGACCCTGATGCCAGGAAAGATTGCAGGCAGGAGGAGAAGGGGACAACAGAGGAAGAGATGGTTGGACGGCATCACCGACTCGATGGACATGAGTTTGAGCAAGCTCTGGGAGTTGGTGATGGACAGGGAAGCCTGGTGTGCTACAGTCCATGGGGTCACAAAGAGTCAGACACAACTGAGAGACTAAACTGAATTGACTGAAGATGGAACTTTATAGCTATACAATCTTACCTCAGAAAAAAAGGAAAGTGTCAGATAAACAACCTAATCTTACAAGAAAGCAACCAGAGAGGGAAGAACAAACAAAGCTGAAAGCTAGTAGAAGGAAAGAATTCGTAGAGATCCAAGCAGAAATAAATGAAATAGAAATGAATAAAAAGATAGAAAAGATCAATGAAACTAAAATCTGTTTCTTTGAAAAGATAAACAAAATTGATAAACCTTTAGCCAGATTCACCAAGAAAAAAATGGAGAGGGCTCAAATCAATAAAATCAGAATTGAAAAAGGGGGAGTTACAACTGATACCACAGAAATACAAAGAATCATAAGAAATTGTTACAAGCAATTCTATGCGGATAAAATGGACAACCTAGAAGAAACCAGTTAGTTCTTAGAAAGGTACAGTCTTCTAAGACTGAATAAAGAAGAAATAGAAAATAGCAACAGACCAATCACTTAAGTAATGAAATTGAAACTGTTATTAATAAACTAAAAGTCCAGGACCTGATGGCTTCACAGGTGAATCCTATCAAACATTTAGAGAGGAGTTAACAGCTATCTTTCTGAAACTATTCCAAAAATTGCAGAGGAATGAACACTCCCAGTCTTATTCCATGAGGCCACCATCACCTGATACCAAAGCCAAAGATATCAAAAATACCTTCTGGTTTTATCTCCTTTAATGTGACTTTTAGGTGTTCGCTGGAAGATAGGCAGGAAAAGGGAAGTCGGAGGGAGCTGCAACCTCCGCCATTAGCCTCACAGTTTTGAAGTGGCCTCTTGATAGGGAAGCTCTGCAGTGTTGAGTGATTTAGCCCAGGCGGAAGAGTGAAGCAAGACTTAAAACCCTGCATCCTTATCATTCCACAGTCAGCCTGACTCTCATAAATGTCAAGCTTATCTGAGTAGCTGCTCGTCTATAAGTCAGGATTCATCCACAGCACACTTTGTCAAGTTGAAAAGAGCTAAGAGATCATCCTGCTCAAATCAGAGATAAGGAAAGGAGGCCCAGACTGTTGCCTTCTCTGCCCACACACTGTGAATCGTGTTGAGCTGAGGCTAAACTCCAGGTTTGCTCATTCTACACTGTTTCTCATAGAGGTAGCAACTTGTTGAGATTTCTGTAAGACCCACAAACATCAAAGAAGTTTATAGGTTAAAACGTTCTTCACATAGATCGAGAGTTTTCTCCTTAGAAAAGACTCAGAAAGGTGCTTGGGAGGGGCAAGCAGACACATGATATACAAGCTCTGTCTCTCTCTCTCTCTCCTGTTCCCCTCTGGTTTTCATTTGGCTCAGTGATCTCATTCAAGGGGGTTTTGGTGTGTGGGGACCAGAGTCTCCCCGTAGTGAGATGTCAAGCAAGTCTTTCCAACACGGTCTCAAAGAGTGGCCTCTGTAGGGGAAGTTCAGAGGCTTTCTGAAGGCTTTGGAACACCTTCCCAGGCTAGGATTGACTTGGCTTGCAGATGAGTGGTGTGCAGGAGTGTTCTTCTGAGAGTATAGATACATGACTCATAGCTTGAGGCAGATGATAGACGATTTCCTCTATGAAAATACTTTATAAGGAAATTACGGTGAAGACTTGATAATCCCCATGGACAGGAGGGAGCAGGGGCTGGGATGAATCAGTGAGACAGCTGCGTTGTAGAAGACCAGCTGAGGGGTGCTCACCCTGAAGTCTATTCTGCCAGTGGCTCCTCTGAGCTAGTATGGTATTGCCAGTGTGGATTCTTCCGGGAGCCTGGTTTAGTGAGCAGAAATTTGTAGTGCATGGTTGTTTTCCAAAGAAGTAGAAGTGCTTTGGCTCTCTGGCAAGTTGCAGTCTTGTCTGCACACTTAATCAGTAGGTGATTTATATAAAATTACTGGTATTTGATGACATTTTACCTACAGAAATGGCACTTACATATCAGTTCAACTAATGAGCTCAGGCCTTGCTAAGATCTGCACCATGATGGGTTTGGAAAGAGCAGAGCCACTCACTTCTAGGACTGTGGGCTTGCACAGGAAGGAGACCTGTCATGGCCAGAGATGAAGGAGGCAGGTAGCTGGTTCCCAGATGTTCTGGGCCAGGTAAGAGCCCCTTGACTCCTGAATAAGCCAGGAGGTAAGAGAAACAATGTCCAACACAGCTGAAATTAAGTTTTGCCAGTTATTTGGGTTTTATATTTTGTCAGTTACCTTGGTGAGGACTTAGTGCAGAAAGGCATGGTTGAGAGAAATGAAGAGAAATAAAGAAATGTTTCTTGTGCTCCAGTACTATCTTGTACCTACTCCTGGGTTATATACATAAACCTATCAACTTATGACCAGCCACAGAAATGCTAGTTTTCTACTTTCTTCCCATGGAGAATAATCACAGATGATGTAATAGACTTTTCCTGTTTTCAGGGAAGTCGCATGATAATTAGAGAGAGAACACCTACAGGTATGCCATCCTTTCCAATGCCTGAACATTCTGGTTTGAAGGATCTTCCTCTTTAGCTAGGAGGTATTTGTTGCTTAATTAACTATTTCCTTTAAGCACCAGTTCCCTTCTCCATAGGTGCTGATACCAGAGGATTAAGAGTTTATCTCCAAGATTTCTGAGCCCCTCTTTTTTGTCTCTCTAACCCAAGGAATCCAATAGGAACATCTGGCTTCCTTTGGGAAACTGAGAAGAATGCCCAGTGTCAAAATCATTCTCTCAGTCTTAAATGACCCAACAGAATTTAACCGTCGTATTTAACCAGAAAGGAAATCAGTCCTGAATATTCACTGGAAGGACTGATGCTGAAGCTGAAACTCCAATACTTTAGCCACCTGATGTGAAGAACTGACTCATTTGAAAAGACCCTGATGCTGGGAAAGATTGAAGGCAGGAGGAGAAGGGGACAACAGAGGATGAGATGGTTGGATGGCATCACTGACTCGATGGACTTGAGTTTGAATAAACTCCAGAAGCTGGTGATGGACAGAGAGGCCTGGCATGCTGTAGTCCATGGGGTCACAAAGAGTTGGACATGACTGAGTGACTGAACTGAATTGAACTTGAACAGTGGCTGGCACTCCATAGATATTTATTTTATGAAAGGTTGAATTTAATTATCTTTGAAGTGCAAAGTTAGAAATGGAAAGTCTGGCTCATAATTTTCCTTTGTAAATGTGGCCAATTTAATTTAATACAGTTATTGATTGCCTGTGTTTGTCTGAAACAGTAGAAGTAACAACTTGAATCTTCTGTTTCTGATTGTTGGATGTTGTGTGAGCAGAGTTGGCAGCCACTACGGTTTCTGAGGCTTAGAACTTGTACATGGAAGGTAACTGAGCGGCGACTTTGTCTGAGTTCTACTTTGGCTGATGGATGCCCTCTAGGGCCTCAATATCTTTATTTTACACATTTTATTTATCAGACTTGGACATATATCCCATCTTGGGACCATTCATGGGGGTTAAACGGTGATCCACTCAGCTCTGAAGTAGTTTATAGACTCACAGGGAAGACAGGTACAGAAATGGGTAATTGCAAAACAGTGTGATGTATGCTTAGGGTGAAAGGCCCCCTAAGAGACGATGATAGGGACACAGAAGAATAGAGAATCTAATTGTTCCACTGCTTGAATATCTCCAGTGTCAGGAAACTCATTATCTTAGAAGAAAGTAGAAAGAATGCACTGATGTCTGTGATTTACTCAACATTTTTAAAATGAGTGTCTGTTGTGTGCTGGGCTTCCCGGGTAGGGCTAGCGGTAAGGAACCTGCTCGCCAGTACAAGAGATGTAAGAGACATAGGTTCAATTCTTGGGTCGGGAAGGTCCCTGGAGGAGGGCATGGCAGCCGACATCAGTATTCTTGCCTGGAGAATCCTCTGGACAGGGGAGCCTGGTGGGCTACAGGCCATGGGGTCACAAAGAGTGGGACATGACTGAAGTGACTTAGCACACAAAACTACTATGTGCCAAGTACTGTGCCAAGTGCTGGAGAGGCAGTGAATAAGAGAGATGCAGTTCCCACTCTTACCGGGCTTTCAAAGTCAGGGGTCAGAGATCCATTAAACGTGTAAATATACAAATAAGCACAAACTTACAAGCAGTGGCGAAAGTGATGAAAGAAGAGTCAGGTAGCTGTAGACCCATTACGTGGTCTCAGTTCAGTGTTGAGAGGTGAGTGTCTTAACCTCTATCCTGCTGAGGAGTTAGCGGAGGATCCCAATTGTAAATTGCCTTGCCCCAAACCACACAACTGGTAAGTGTCAGAGCAGGGATTAGAACCCAGGACTGTCTGATGTCAAGTACATGCTTTCAACTCCAAGTCTTCACTGAGGAACCTCATGGTATATGGGCCACCTCACTTGGGGACAAATAATTGGAAACAGTCATTAAATCTTATTCTTTTTCTTCAGCATGCTGTTATATGCCTTTAACATGTGCCACCAATTAAGGGGTTAATTATGTACTTTTCTCGTGTTGATTTATAAACAGGATTTGTTTAAGTAAGAGCATGGAAAGTCTGATTCTTTCACTCAAATCCACCCACCTTCTGTCTAGGCTGATGCTGAGTGTAGACAGTCTCATTAAATACTCATTGGTTTAAATCACAGGCTTTGGAATTTTTATAACGTTGCATACAGACTCCACAATAATGGACTGAGATAACACAATGGCTCTGAGATTGGACTTTAAATCCTGCAGACCTGGGTTCAAATCCCAGCTCAGTTACTCGTGAGCTGTATGCTCCTGGGAAAGACCTCCCCGGGTCCCAGTGCCTTCATAAGCAGAGATAAGAACACCTGTGCTCAGGTCTGTCATTAGGAGTCCATGAGATGCACTGCTTAGACACATGTTAGGATATAGAACTGCTGAATAGTTGGCGATGATTGTTATGTTTGTATTTGCCCATTTATTGAAAAAGTATCATCTGAACGAACAAACAAAGCTAACTCCCAGCTTTCTACTTCACTTCTAAACCTAGATAAGGAGTTGGAGACTTACTGTCTTTTACTTTTTCACTGAATTCTTACCCCTGCCTTTAATAAGAAGAGGTCTGATTTGTTTCATTCTTCAGTTTATGCCAGTGGTTTTCTGTAGCGGGTGATCTTGCACCCAGGGGGCATTTGGAAATGACTAGAGACACATTTGGCGGTCACACCTGGCAGTGGGGGGGGGGAAGTGCTAGTGTAAACTAGTGGGTGGAAACCGGAGATGCTAGTAAATATCTTATAAGGTACAGGGCAGCCCCCCACTAATAGCAAAGGGTTACCCAACACAAATTATCCAACGCAAATATGTCAGTACTGGCGAGACTGAGAAATCCTGGCTTATGCTCTCCAGCACACACACACACACACGCCCCACCATATGCACGCTTACACACAGCCACGTCCCTGCCTGGGAGCTCCAGGATGATGTCATGCTGGGGAGACCCACACGAGCCTGTGGGGAGACTCAGTACATGTGGGGAACCTCACCATTTCCGTGCAGACCCCTCACCTCGCCGCCGCCGCCGCCTCATATCCTGCCCTGGTCCCCCGTGGGGCCGGAGGGAACCCTCGCAGCAGATGGGGCTTCGATTAGTCACATTCTCTGTGGCCAGATCTGATTACATCAACAGCAGCTCTGGCTCAGAGACCCAAAGTTGCCTGATGCTCTCCAGGCTGGCCTTTCACCTTCCAAGTCAGCCCAAGACAGGCTAGGAAATGAGTTCCGTTGCAACTCCATCTATTGAAAGGAAGAAAGCTGAGAAATAGAAGCAAGTCAAAAGGTATTGGTATCCTCTTTTGAAGGGCAGGATATTTCTGTCTGAGTATTTTTTTCTGTTTGTCATGACAGGGAAGTATTCAGGAGCTTTAAAAAAAGAAGTATATAAAAGATAGAAATCTTGAAGGTATTTGTATTTCATAGGAGAGAGTATGAATGGGTACTAGTTATGAGAATTTATAATATTCCAAGAGCTGTGTTTAACAAATGTCGTCTCCTGTATTTCTGAGACAGTGATGTGCAGATTAGCATCTCCACTCAAGAGCTGATAGAATAGATGGAAATCCAGGAGCTACCAAGAAGCAAAGCCTGGATTCCAACCTCACTTCCTTTCAGGCCTGGGTCTTAACCACTTAGTTAGATGCTGCTGTCTAATGAGAGAGCTTATCTCTGGCAGAAAACATGGCTAATCCAGGGGCTTCCCAGATGGCACCAGTGGTAAGGAACATGCCTACTAATGCAGGAGATGCATGAGACATGGGTTCGATCCCTGGGTTGGGGAGATCCCCTAAAGAAGGAAATGGCAACCTGCTCCAGTATCCGTGCCTGAAAAACTCCATGGACAGAGGAGCCTGACCCTGGATAGAGGAGCCTGGTGGGCTACGGTCAATGGGGTCACCAAAGAGTTGGACAAGACTCAGCAACTAAACAACAGGGACGACTGTGTGCTCACCTATGGAGTGTGCATTTATTCAGACTTTCTGATCTTCCAAAAGTGACATTGTCCACTTGAGAGCAGGGAGTTTCCTGGCCCGTCATGGCACCGCCCATGACTGGCCTTGGTGAGAACAAGCTGTTTGTCCATGGCGATTGGAGCACCGCCGGCACCCCCGTGCCAGTGTGACTGGGCATGTCCCCTAATCACAGGCCCTCCTGGCTGCAATCCACATCCGATCTCTGCCACCTGTTCTCACAGAAAGATGTGAGCCACAGAGGGCTCTGATCTCGACCTTCGTGAGGACCACTCTCTGTTTCCCACGGGCTCTCTGATACAAGGACATCCTTCTTGCCTCCCTCCCTCCGAGGAGACCCTATCGACGGCTGTTTCTACTCTTCACACAAGGAGACTGAGTCCCCATAGAGGCCCTTCCTGACTTACCTCCCTCTAGCTTTCGGCATTCACGGAAGAGACGGAATATGAAGATGCGCTGGGAGCTAGAATCTCAGGTTCTCACTTGTAATCTATTTTTGGATAGAAAGCAGAGCCACATGGAAACGATTTGATAATGTTAACAAATGACACAATAGCAACTAGATTAGCCAGCACGTGTTTCTTTCTGTGCTCAAGCGACGTGCTTCAGTTACACAGACTTCAGGGAAAACAGCTTTCTCACCGTATCTAAAATGTCATTTCATCTTCTGATGCTCAGGGCAAATGCCACCTGCTCTGTAAATTATTCCTCAGTATTCAGTCCAGAACATCTCTCCCTATTTAACTTGTCTCTACTCCTTGATGAGGATTCTTCAGGCAAGAACACTGGAGTGGGTTGCCATGCCCTCCTCCAGGGGATCTTTCCAAACCAGGGATTGAACTCAGTGCTCCCACATTGCAGGTGGATTCTTTACTGTCTGAGCCACTGGGGAAGCCCAAGAATACACCTGGATCCTCAGTGATTATTTCCAGATGTGTCTCTCTCATGAGATTATAAAATAAGGTAACATTTATTATGAGCCCACAGGTGTCAGGCACTGAGATAATTGTTCTACACATTCTGTTTCATGGGATCTTCTCAAATTGACTGTGGATAAACATTAGTAGAAACTTCCATGGTGGCTCAGTGGTATAGAATCTGCTTGCAACACAGGAGACTCAGGTTCGATCCCTGGTTGGGGAAGATCCCCTGGGAAAGGAAATGGCAACTCACTCCAGTATTTTTGTCCAACAGATCCCATGGACAGATGAGTCGGGTGGTCTACAGTCCACGGGGTTGCAAGAGTCAGACACGACTTAGCGACTAAACCACCACCACAGACATTGCTAGATCTGTATTAAAAATAAGTAAATGGAAGTTCCCAGGTGTTAAACTCTACGAAGACTTAAAAATGTATGTCTTCATCTAGATCTGCATACTCCACCAGTATGGCATAACGGGTCCTCAAAATGGTAGGAACAAAATATGTTTTCCTAAAATCCTTGGAATTCTTCCTTTCCTTACTCCCTAGTCTTACAACATCCAACAAGGCTCATTTTATATTTAGAAAATGGTACTAGGAAAGCTCAACAGTGGGGTAATCAAGGAGTCAGAACACTCAGCGTCTTGGACTTCTGCCAGGGCATTTCCCACAGGAGGTGCATTGTTCTGTGCTTCATCATGATAGAAAGAACGCTCAGTGACATCATGATATATTTTAGAATCAGATTTGCAAAACTTCTTCTAAACAGCTGTGTGTCGCAGTGTAGGAAGGGCCTGGACATCTGGACCACCTTGTGTTCTGCCCCTTTTCATCTTCTTTCCTGACCTTTTGTGAGCCCAATGTGTCTTTCCCTTGATGAAATGGCTCATCAAACACAAGCCCTCCCCAATTTCGGAAAATCCTCAAACATCTGCTTGTAAGTGTGTGAATGTCTGCATGCGTGTGTGTGTGTTTTCGGGAAAGGGAGGGAAGAGTGAGGAAATGATTTCCTCTCAGTGGTCTGGGGCCCAATGTATTGGAAAACTGCACCCCCCCCCCAAAAAAAAAAAGAAATATTACAAGAACTCTTCTTTTGCAAAGTTTGGAGTAGATTCCTTTCTGGATTTGGAAAAGCGGCTGTGAATAATCCATCATGTTCTCATCCACAGTCAGAAGGCCTCTTCAGACCTTTAAAACTGCAGAGGGAGTGTTTGTTAGCCCCTGTTTTCAATTAGATGAGCTAGTTCCCCTGCTAAGGGGATGTGTTCCCAGAGAAGAGATGGAGCTGCTTTTACCACGCCTGGGAGAGGGAGGCTGGGGTGACCCTGGTGAGTTGAAAGTGAAAGTGAAATCCACTCAATCATGTCCATCTCTTTGCGATCTCTTTGTCCATCTCCAGGCCAGAATAATTGGTAGGTAGCTGTTCCCTTCTCCAGGGGATCTTCTCAACGCAGGAGTTGAACCCAGGTCTCCCACATTGCAGGCAGATTCTTTCCCAGCTGAGCCACCAAGGAAGCCCAATGAAAGTTTAACAATACAAGCAGGCAGCATCTATTGTGAGAACATATAGCACCCATTGGGCTACCCAAGTGACTCAGCAGTAAAGAATCTGCCTGTCAATGCAAGAGACACAGGAGACGAGGGTTCGATCTCTGAATCAGGAAGAGCCTCTGCAGGAGGCAATGGCAACCCATCCCAGTATTCTTGCCTGGAAAATTCTATGGACAGAGGAGCCTGGCAGGCTATAGTCTAGGGGGTCACAAAGAATTGGACATGATTGGACAACAGAGGACACGGTAGCATCCATTATGAGGTGAACTTGACAATGAAGGTATTTATCCGTTTATTTAACTCTTATTTACTGATCACATGTGGTGTGTTTAGCATTGTTCTAGGCAGTAGGGAATTTAGATGAATGAAGAGGCTTGTCCTTAATAGGCATCTAGCCCGGAAGAGGAGACAAATAAGTAACAATTGTAATTCAGGGGACAGGGGACCATGAGAGCAAATAGAGGTTGTGATGCAAGGGGAGAAGTCTTGCTAGAGGGGGTGACACCTGAACAGAATCTTGACTATGCTTCAGAGTATGGAGGAGAGGGGAAGAAGGCAGAGGGACTGGCCCTACCAGGTATGGAGCTGAGAAACAGCAACACCTTCTAGAATCTTAGATGAGTGAGGGTCGGGGGAAGACTGGAGGGGAGGTTAGTTGGCAGGTTCTCGTGCAGGGCCCTTGACAGCCAGTTGAAGGATTTCCAACTCTTCTCCTGCAGGGGGTTGATGACAGGCCATTCCAGGGTGTCAGCAGGACAAGGACAAGGGGAGAGTCGGGCTTTAGGAACATCATCCTGGCTACAGAGTGAAGGGAGACCAGTGAGGGGCAGTCATGGTCAAGTAAGAAGACGTGATGGCTGTCTGGACCAGAGTGAAGCTGTGGAGATGGAGGACATTGGGGAGATTTTATTTACGCTCTCTTTCTTTAGTTGCTAAGGTGTGTCCGACACCTGCGACTGTATGGACCGACCCATGGACTGTAGCCTGCCAGGCTCTTCTGTCCATGGGATTCTTCAGGCAAGAATACTGGAGTGGGTTGCCATGTTCTTCTCCAGGGGATCTTCCTGACCCAGGAATCGAACCCAGGTCTCCTGCATTGCAGGCAGATTCTTTACCAAGTCAGCTATTATGCTAAAGACATGCTTACCAGGACTTGGTGACTGAATGGATGTGGGGGATGAAGTAGAGAGAAGCAGCATCCTGGATTGGGGGTCCAGCGGATGGTGATGCCATTCACCACAATGGGGTCAGGGGAAGAGCAAGGATGACCTCTGTGTGGAGCTGGTCATTTCAGGTCGGTGGTGGCAAAGGGCTTCTTGGTGAGCCTGGCCTGAGCCAGACACATGCCCACGCTCCATTCTTCTCAAGACGAGGCCTGTGAGAACATACACGTAGAACTGCCTCACTTGACCTGGAGCTAAGGATAAACCATATTGATCTCTGGAGACACTCCCTCTCCCCACTGGTTTCATGTGCTTTTCTTCTCACTGTCTGTAACAGGCATCCTGATAGTCACAGAGAGACGGTTTGGTGGTTAAGTGCATGTAAGCCAGACTGCTTTGGTTTGTAAATAGTCTTATCTAGTTCTTATTGCTCTGTGACCTCAGGCAAGTTACTCAACCCATCTGTAACTCAGGATCCACGTCATTAATGTGGGGATCGTAGTTCCTACTTGGCAGATTAGTTGTAGAGAAAGAAAAAAAAATTTAGAAGCACATGTAAGGGAGTAGGCACCTGATAAACATTGATGAAACAGATAAATAGTTCTGACCTATTCTTGGCTCATTTTCTTTTCTTCTCAGCGTAAAACATAAATATTTTATTTTATACTGGATGCATGGCATTTCATGTATTTGGAGTTATGGTTTTTTTTTAAGAGAGGGAAAGGAGTTGAGAGGTCAGCTAAGGGTTTTGTTCAGAGAATCTGTTTGTATGCAGTGCTGGGTTAGGCCTTTGTTCACATCTTTTAACCCATGGTCACCTAGAATTATCACACACAAATTCTGAGCTAGTCATGCTTCTTCCCTCAGCTCGAAAGATCAAATCCAAACTCTAGATGCCTTAGCAGGGCTTTCAATGCCATTTGTGATGTACTGTCAGTGTGTTTCTTGATCACCTCCCATTCTCACCTCCTACATGCGTATTCTACTCTCTACTTGAGCCATGATATAATCTCCATTCTTCAAATGTCATGACCCTATGGGCTTTCATGTCAAAATGCAAGCCGTGTCTTATGCCAGGACCGCCCTTACTTCTCACTTCTTAATTAAGACCCTGCTCAGATATCAACCACCTCTCGTTGAATTAATCACCGCATCTCCTCTGATCCCCAGCATTTTGATGATTCTTCTAATATAATGTTTACTAAGAATATCTTGGGGCTTCCCTGGTGGCTCTGATGGTAAAGAATCTGCCTGCAATGAAGGAGACCTGGATGCGATTCCTGGGGCACGAAGATCCCCTGGAGAAGGGCATGGCAACCCACTCCAGTATTCTTGCCTGGACAGTCCCATGGATAGAGGAGCCTCATGGGTTATAGTCCACCGGGTCGCAAAGAGTCAGACACGACTAAGCGACTAAGTGTGCACATATAGAGTATCTTAATTTGTTGACGTTTTTTTCTTCCCCTAGGTAAACCATTAGCTCTTCAAGGGCAGAACCTAGGTAAACCATTAGCTCTTCAAGGGCAGAACCTTTGTCTGCTTGGCCTTGAAGTCCCAGATCCTAACCTAAAACTTGGTACAAAGTGAGTGTTGGGGTAAGCTTACTGAATATGAGCAATGAATAAGTAAACCCCATTTTAAAATAGAAGTAACTGACTTTGCCTTCACCCCAGCTATACAATCTGCCAAGAAAAGGAGAGTATCTGGAATTGACCTAAGAAGGAAAGGAGATCCTAAGATATAGTACAGATATTTACTGCTTTACTTGTGTTTCCAGATAAGGCATTGAGTCTAAGACACCAACATTATTTACTGTAACTAAGGAGATATTTTTTAACCTCTCAACAAAGACCCAGGGCTTAAAAATCTTATTTTTTCTAATGCAAGTTGTTGCTGTTATTCAGTTGCTCAGTCATGTATGATTCTGTGACCCCATGGCCTAGAGCAAGCCGGGCTTCCCTGTCCATCACCAACTCCCAGAGCTTACTCAAATTCATGCCCATTAAGTCAGTGATGCCATCCAACCGTCTCATCCTCTGTCATCCCCTTCTCCTCCTCCCTACAATCTTTCCCAGCATCAGGGTCCTTTCTAATTAGTCAGTTCTTCACATCAGGTGGCCAAAGTATTGGAGCTTCAGCTTCAGCATCAGTCCTTCTAATGAATATTCAGGGTTGATTTCCTTTAGGATTGACTGGTTTGATCTCCTTGAAGTCCAAGGGACTCTCAAGAGTCTTCTCCAACACCACAGTTCAAAAGCATCAGTCTTCAGCATTTAGCCTTCTTTATGGTCCAACTTTCACATCCATACACAACTACTGGGAAAACCATAGTTTTGACTATACAGACCTTTGTTGACAAAGTGATGTCTCTGCTTTTTAATACACTGTCTGAGTTGGTCATAGCTTTTCTTTCAAGGAGCAAGCATCTTTTAATTTCATGGCTGCCATCACTCACTGCAGTGATTTTGGAGCCCAAGAAAATAGTTTCTCACTGTTTCCATTGTTTCTCCATATATTTGCCATGAAGTGATAAGACCAGATTTCATGATCTTAGTTTTCTGAATGTTGAGTTTTAAACTAACTTTTTCACTCTCCTCTTTCACTTTCATCAAGAGGCTCTTTAATTCTTTTTAGCTTTCTGCCATAAGGGTGGTGTCATCTGCATATCTGAGGTTATTAATATTTCTCCCAGCAATCCTGATTCCAGCTTGTGCTTCATCCAGCTCGGCATTTTGCATGATATACTCTGAATATGAGTTAAATAAGCAGGGTGACAATATACGGCCTTGACATACTCCTTTCCCAATCTGGAACAAGTCCATTGTTCCATGTCCAGTTCTAACTGTTGCTTCTTGACTTGCATATAGATTTCTCAGGAGGCAGGTCAGGTGGTCTGGTATTCCCATCTGTTGAAGAATTTTCCAGTTTGTTTTGATCCACACAGTCAAAGGCTTTCACTTAGTCGATGAAGCAGAAGTAGATGTGTTTCTGGAATTCTCTTGCTTTTCCTATGATCCAATGGATGTTGGCAATTTATCTCTGGTTCCTCTGCCTTTTCTAATTTCATCTTGAACATCTGGAATTTCTCAGTTCATGTACTGTTGAAGCCTGGCTTGGAGAATTTTGAGCATTAGTTTGCTATCATGTAAAATCAGTGCAATTGTGCAGTAGTTTGAACATTCTTTGGCATTGCCCTTCTTTGGGATTGGAATGAAAACTGACCTTTTCCAATGCAAGTTAGGGCACCCAGTTACAAAGGGTGACATGTGTCCAGAGTTAGAAACACTGGGGATGGACAAATAGGCTCAGAGTGAGTCCAATCCTAGCCCAACTTGACAAATAACATTTATACTTAGAAAACGTGATATCCTCCCCCTCTTTACATAGACTAATTCACTAGCAAATCATATCCCCTTGAACAACTAACATTTGATTTGACCCTATTATAATTAATGAAGAGAATTCACTTTGGTAAAATACAGTGGTCTTTAGGAGTTTGTTTTAGTACCCTTTAAAATAATCTTAGGAAACTATGTACCTTTTAAAGTTGACAGATGTTTTTATTGTACATTTAAATAGTTGCAAAGGATAGAACTTCAAATATATTAAAAATATGGTCATTTAAAAAATAAAACTGTCATATCACTCTTCTAAATAGATTTAATGAAATCTAAATTCCATGGTGATTTGATACTATCATTTACCCATTAAAAATGTACGAATAAGATCTTTTTTAACAATTAAACATTTTTTTATTTACTTTTTCTCCTTAAATGTGTATTTCAATTCCTTTTCTTCCACAGGAGTTGATCCTAATGTAGTATATTTTTATACCTGAGAGTCTTTCACTGATCATTTTATTATATTCCTCTGAAATAAAATGCATATAGATAAATATTAAAATTTCTTTAATGTTCTATAACTATAAGGTCTTAGCACAAAATTATTTCTTTTGATTGAATTGTCTTAACAATTATTAGAAGTACTCAGTTGATCAGTTTGCTATATATTTATTAAATTTTGATAAATGCTTCTGACATGAAACAAAATTTTATTGGAAATGCTTTTCCAAGAGATAAATTTTTTCAATTAGATCATTTATCTGTTAAATATTTACTATTGCTAGCACAAGATTGTATTATACAAATTCTACTCCTAGTTTTCATTTTTTGGTAGTAATCACTAAGAAACCTATTCACCAAAATAAATAAAAGAGAAAAGAGGATTTTTTTTTTTTTTTTGAAAGGAGGATTTTTGTTAGAGCAGAGTTATAACCACCAACCAGGTTATATGCCAAAACTGAATAAGGATAATCATCAAAAAAGCTTTTTTAAATGATTTCTCAACTGATATTTTAATTAGATTTTCATTCAGTTTCATTTTAACCAAAGTATTAGAAGTCATCTGATTTGCAAAATATTACTGGATCATGAGTCATTCACTTTCAACAGTTACAACAGAATTTTGAATTGTACCTTTGTTTGGCGCCCTGGCTTTTTGATACCCCAAGGCAACTCAAGATGAGTGAGACTTATGACTTCCTTTTGTAAAGTGGGAAAAAGGGATTTATGAGAAGGAAAATCCTTATCCTCAGATTCTTGACAGGGAGTGAAAATGGAAGCTAATAATCTGAAAATGTCCTTAAACCCAACTGGAGCCCTTGGAAAATCCTTGGATACCTCTGACAGTATAGTGCATAACAGTTTGAAAATTGCTATATAAGATATGTTTTCTATAATTATATTCAGTCTCCCCAGAGAGGCAGCATGGTTGTAGAGGTATCAACAATAAGACAGGAGTGCAGAGCAGCCAGAAGTCAAGTTCACATTGACTTACATGAACCAGTTTCTTTAACCCAGAAGTGGGAAAACTAACCTGTGTTTTAACAATCTAGGTTGATGTCACGAATGAGCTAGGATTCAAATAAATCTGTGAATTAAGGAAACAGAATATCAAATCTGGAATAAACTTCAGAGATCATCTAGTCTGGAGAAGGTGATTATATCAACTTGTATTAACTGTAAGTGAACTGATCATATAACCCTTCTGTATCAGTAAGGATTCAGAGGATCTATAGGAAAGAATGGTATGAGTGATTGGTTGTATCTGTTGGAGGAAGCAAGAAGAGAAATGGTAATGATGCTCTGTATCTGCCATCCTTGAGCTGATCTGAATACACATGGTCCCTATCATATAGACGCCAGGAAGAGCTGAAGCTGAGTGAGAGCAGGAAGATTGATCAAAATTCCACAGCTAACTAGTGGCAAAAAGATCTTCATGACTCAGATAATCATGATGGTGTGATCACTAACCTAGAGGCAGACATTCTGGAGTGCAAAGTTGAGTGGGCCTTAGGAAGCATCACTACAAACAAAGCTAGTGGAGGTGATGTAATTCCAGTTGAGCTCTTTCAAATCCTAAAAAATGATGCTGTGAAAGTGCTGCAGTCAATATGCCAGCAAATTTGGAAAACTCAGCAGTGGCCACAGGGCTGGAAAAGGTCAGTTTTCATACCAATCCCTAAGAGAGGCAATGTCAAAGGATGCTCAAACTACCACACAATTATACTCATCTCACACACTAGTAAAGTAATGCTCAAAATTCTACAAGCCAGGCTTCAACAGTATGTGAACCGTGAACTTCCAGATGTTCAACCTGGATTTAGAAAAGGCAGAGGAACAAGAGATCAAATTGCCAGGATCTACTGGATCATCGAAAAAGCAAGAGAGTTCCAGAAAAACATCTACTTCTGCTTTATTGACTATGCCAAAGCCTTTGACTGTGTGGATCATAACAAACTGTGGAAAATTCTTCAAGAGATGGGAATACCAGACCACCTTACCTGCCTCCTGAGAAATCTGTATGCAGGTCAGGAAGCAATAGTTAGAACTAGACATGGAACAACAGACTGGTTCCAAATAGGGAAAGGAGTACGTCAAGGCCGTATATTGTCACCCTGCTTATTTAACTTATATGCAGAGTACATCATAAGAAACCCTGGGCTGGATGAAGCACAAGCTGGAATCAAGGTTTCTGTGAGAAATGTCAATAACCTCGGATATTCAGATGACACCATACTTATGGCAGAAAGGGAAGATGAACTGAAGAGCCTCTTTGTAAAAGTGAAAGAAGAGAGTGACCGACATGCATCACAGCGGGATCCTCTATGACCCACCTCCCGGAATATAGGAAATAAAAGCAAAACTAAACAAATGGGACCTAATGAAACTTAAAAGCTTTTGCACAACAAAAGAAACTATAATTAAGGTGAAAAGACAGCCCTCAGATTGGGAGAAAATAATAGCAAATGAAGAAACAGACAAAGGATTAATCTCAAAAATATACAAGCAACTCCTGCAGCTCAATTCCAGAAAAATAAATGACCCAATCAAAAAATGGGCCAAAGAACTAAACAGACATTCCTCCAAAGAAGACATACAGATGGCTAACAAACACATGAAAAGATGCTCAACATCACTCATTATTAGAGAAATGCAAATCAAAACCACAATGAGGTACCATTACACGCCAGTCAGGATGGCTGCTATCCAAAAGTCTACAAGCAATAAATGCTGGAGAGGGTGTGGAGAAAAGGGAACCCTCTTACACTGTTGGTGGGAATGCAAACTAGTACAGCCACTGTGCAAAACAGTGTGGAGATTTCTTAAAAAACTGGAAATAGAACTGCCATATGACCCAGCAATCCCACTTCTGGGCATACACACTGAGGAAACCAGATCTGAAAGAGACACGTGCACCCCAATGTTCATTGCAGCACTGTTTATTATAGCCAGGACATGGAAGCAACTTAGATGCCCATCAGCAGATGAATGGATAAGGAAGCTGTGGTACATATACACCATGGAATATTACTCAGCTGTTAAAAAGAATTCATTTGAATCAGTTCTAATGAGATGGATGAAACTGGAGCCCACTATACAGAGTGAAGTAAGCCAGAAAGATAAAGAACATTACAGCATACTAACACATATATATGGAATTTAGAAAGATGGTAATGATAACCCTATATGCAAAACAGAAAAAGAGACACAGAAGTACAGAACAGACTTTTGAACTCTGTGGGAGAAGGTGAGGGTGGGATGTTTCAAAAGAACAGCATGTATAATATCTATAGTGAAACAGTTCACCAGCCCAGGTGGGATGCATGAGACAAGTGCTTGGGCCTGGTGCACTGGGAAGACCCAGAGGAATCGGGTGGAGAGGGAGGTGGGAGGGGGGATCGGGATGGGGAATACATGTAACTCCATGGCTGATTCATGTCAATGTATGACAAAACCCACTGCAATGTTGTGAAGTAATTAGCCTCCAACTAATAAAAATAAATGAAAAAAAAAAAAAAGAGTGAAAGAGGAGAGTGAAAAAGTTAGTTTAAAACTCAACATTCAGAAAACTAAGATCATGGCATCTGGTCCCATCACTTCATGGCAAATAGATGGGGAAACAATGGAAACAGTGACAGACTTTATTTTTCTGGGCTCCGAAATCACTGCAGATGGTGATTGCAGCCATGAAATTAAAAGATGCTTGCTGCTTGGAAGAAAAGCTATGACCAACCTGGACAGCATATTAAAAAGCAGAGACATTACTTTGCCAACAAAGGTCCGTTTAGTCAAAGCTGTGGTTTTTCTAGTAGTCATGAGAGTTGGACTATAAAGAAAGCTGAGCGCCAAAGAAATGATGTTTTTGAACTGTGGTGTTGGAGGAGACTCTTGAGAGTCCCTTGGACTGCAAGGAGATCCAACCAGTCCATCCTAAAGGAAATCAGTCCTAAATATTCATTGGAAGGACTGATGTTGAAGCTGAAACTCCAATACTTTGGCCACCTGATGTGAAGAACTGACTCATTTGAAAAGACCCTGATGCTGGGAAAGATTGAAGGTGGGAGGAGAAGGGGATGACAGAGGATGAAATGGTTGGATGGCATCACCGACTCAATGGACGTGAGTTTGAGTAAACTCCGGGAGTTGGTGATAGACAGGGAAGCCTGGCATGCTGCAGTCCATGGGGTCACAAAGAGTCAGACACGACTGAGTGACTGAACTGAACTGAACTAGTGGCAGGAAGAACAGAATTACTTATTTTTTATTTAATATTTGGTGCTCACCATGAACTTGGTAACATTGGTGACTAGAAAAAATCTGAATGTTTTAGAGCTCAAAGGGAGCAAATTCTGATTGTGCCAGTAGGAACTGGTGTTTTCATTTAGGGAGTTATTAGGCTCCTTTATGT
This sequence comes from Cervus elaphus, assembly GCF_910594005.1. Lineage (NCBI taxonomy): Eukaryota > Metazoa > Chordata > Mammalia > Artiodactyla > Cervidae > Cervus > Cervus elaphus. The sequence goes on along the minus strand of NC_057830.1, from coordinate 8,204,564 downwards.
TTGTTCTCTGTGCTGTTTGTTGAAAGAAGGAAATAGGTCATCCATTATGAAGAGACTGAAAACCTGAAAATACTGAGAGTCGAGTTTTAGTTATTCATTCAAATGAAGCTCAGAAAAAGTCATAAACTGTCTAAACAAATTACCACCTATCTGGCTATTGAGTCTATTTCATCCTGGTGCAGAAAAACAGGTCTATATATGGAGCAGACTGAACAGAGACTTGCGGGAACTTTTATTCTGCCATCTACCTATGAGACGTGTTAATAGCTAGCATTTTGCACACCTGTAGGACCCTACATGGGTCCTTTTGCCATGTGAGATGATCACATCTTAGGATCTAGATAGAACTATAAACAGAAGTGCCTCAGGATGTCTACACTGATAGAGGGGTTAACTATAACAGATTGATTTTCCCATATGCAGAAAGTTACATTTTGCTTTACTCTTTTTTCTTTTGGATCTCCTTCCACGTAAATCTACAAGCGTGTGTGTGCATGCTAAATCACTTCAGCTGTGTCTGACTCTTTGTGATGCTATGGGCTGTAGCCTGCCAGGCTCCTATGTCCATAAGATTCTCCAGGTAAGAATACTGGAGTGGGTTGCCATACCCCTCCCCCAGGGGATCTCCCCAATCCAGGGATCGAACCTGTGTCTTTGGGGTCTTCTTTCATTGGCAGTCGAGTTCTTCACCACTAGCACTACCTGGGAATCCCAAATCTACAAGTACCTCATTTTCTTTTTTTTTTTTTTTAGCTACAGCATAATATTCAGTTGATTCCAGATGTTCGCTAGTTCAAATGATGCTGCAATAAAGATCCCCCCTGCATTTTTCTTGGTGCACTTCTGAGAATTTATCTGAAGGATAAATTCCTAGAAACAGACTGCTGTAACAAACTTTCAGTTTCCATAAATACTGTCACATGGGTCTCTGAAGACGCCACGTCAGTTTAGAGGTTACTCCTAATCATGGTATATGGGAGCGCTGGCTCTCCCACAGCCAGCTAACAGGCATTTTCTCATGAGAAGAGGATTTGAATTGTTCCAGTTTTGAAGCAGAAACGAGACGTCCCTCTTGGCTATCCCAACCTGCGTCTCTCCAAGACAGCTGCCACAGACTCTGTTCAGAGGCTGAATGTTCCTGCTTCAGTGGGAACAGGGGGTGTTTCTCCAGTCTGTGCCCTACTTGGCGTCTGTCCCTGACAGAGCCAGCCAGTGTCGGGGAGCCAGCCTCTCTGACGGTAAGAGAAAGAGGATTGGAAACAAATTGATCTTTTCACAGCTGGCTGTTCCCTTCTTTCCCTTCGACTTGGACCCAGTTCAGAACAAGGTAGCTGATGTTCTTCAGCAACAAAGATGGCATTATTGAGGACTGCCTTCTTTGAGGGGAAGTCTCATGCCCCAAAAGTTGTCTCTGTCGTGTCAGCTATGACAAGTCCGGAGACAGCATAGCTGCAAGTCTCCAAGGGTCTCCAAAGAGACACCCAGGCTGTCCATCCTGTTGACCATGTACTTGTCTATTGGTGTCTACCACTTTATTTCAAAGATGTCAGATGACTCAGTCCAGCAGACTCTTAACTTTTCACTCATGCTTCCTGGGGGCCAAGATCAGAGGGTGGGAGAATTTGGAATTCAAAAGGAGAAGAAATGTGTGAACAAAGGGGAAAAAATCTTGTGTTTATTTCTGGCACCATCACTGTCACCACTGTACACTCTGCTTCTTTCTCTTCACAGCACAGTTTACGGCTGGGAGAAATCTATTTGTTTATCTTTTAATTGCCTGTCTTCCCTACAGTTCATAAGGGCAGAGGAAGGGCTTAGCTCACAACTGCATCACAGGTCCCTAGGGTACCTCTGGGCACCCTGGAGGTGATTGATGCCCATTCCTCGCATGAATGAATGATTGACGGAAGGTGATTGAATGAGCGAATGAAAGACTGAAGTTGATGAGCACCTCCTGGACAATTTCATATATTTGATAACTTCTAATGTGTAAACTTTAGGAGGTATAGATATTATCTTAATTTATGGCAAAGGAAATGGGGTTTCAGAGATTAAATAACACTTTCAGAACTACACATGGGTAGTTGGTAGAACTGAGATTTTTGTCCTAGGCACGACTGACCCCCAAACTGTCATCTAGACCTAATTCTGAATTTTCAATGTTTAAACTAAAAAATATTAATGATTTTGCAAGCAGTGTGGGGCACAGCCATCAAGACACTTCCAGGTGGGCGTGACGCGTTCACCGTGAGCAGATGTTCCTCCCTGCCCTCACCAGCAGGGGCGATTCCTGAAGGCTTGCTTATTAAATCCTTGTTCCCTTGAGGACAATAGTAGAGTTCATTTCTGTTCATTTGCTCAAATGTTGGAACATCTGAACTGAGTAACAATTCAGTACAGTTGCTCAGTCGTGTCCAACTCTTTGTGACCCAATGGACTGCAGCACGCCAGGCCTCCCTGTCCATCACCAACTCCCGGAGTTTACTCAAACTCATGTCCATTGAGTCGGTGATGCCATCCAACCATCTCATCCTCTCTCTTCCCCTTCTCCTCCTGCCTTCAATCTTTCCCAGCATCAGGCTCTTTTCCCATGAGTCTGAGTTACAAGGGGACTTTAAAAGGCCGTTCTGTGGACAGTGAGCAAATGTAAGGAAGGGCACTAGTCATTCTGGGGGCAAGGAACTGAGCTTTCAATATGCGATTTCATTTCATTCTCACAGCAGCATAGCTCTGTTTGATGATCTTTGCTCCGTTCTTTCTCTTCCTTCCTTCTCTACTTCATTCTATCCTATATAACCTTTTCTTTTTTTTTAATTTCCAGGCAAAATTTGGAAGATTTAGCTTGGGTAAGCAAAGCATAATGATAGGACCAGCAACTGGAAATACATCTTGATGTCTGTGGGGACTCTTCTCTTTCTACCCACCATGTCATGAGTGTTGGGCAAGGGCTGCTGTCTCAGTACAGTCATAGACACAGAGGGTGCTGTGTAAGTAATTGATTGGCAGACCCCTGTTGGCCTGGTTCTTAGCCAGTGACCCTTAGGGCTACTTGGTGTTTGGCACCATGCCTGGTATGACTCTATCCTTTAACTGTTTCTTTCTTCTGCCAGCCAACCCCCAAAGGGAGCCTTATCTCCTTGAAAGCCTGGGCTGGAATGAGAGGTCTCCATGGAATCCCAGGAGCCCACACTCAGTGCTGTGGTTTTTTTCTGAGAACTGGCTGCAAGGTAGTACTCTGAGGTCAGTCTTTCCAGCTCCCAACTTAAAGATCCACAAGCTCCAGGCCCCCAGGCGTGTTGAATTGCCAGCTGTGATGAAATAATAGCAAAAAAGAAAATAACTTTTTTCTATTTTGGGATTCTAATCAGGACAACATGACTATGGATGATTTATGTACTTCTGTGTATTTTCAAAAAGTTTCATTTAATGTTGTTCCTTCTCTACTCAACTCTCTTATCACTTGGGCTCAGACTGATGCTTACTCAGAATCTTCCCTTTTTTTCCCCTCACATCTGTAAAATGACAAACACATGTCCCCATTCTGGCTCCCTGAAACTGGAACTCTTTGGAGACTTCTTTAGAAAAAGTCCTATCAATTGTGTTCTGGACACAGTGAGCCCTGGATAGTCTGTACCTGGAGTGTTTGGGGATAGAATTGTTCCTCTCAAATATTAGAAACCCATAAACATAAACAAAAGGAGTTTCTGTGAAGTCCTAAGAGCATTCTGCTCTTTATCCATAGCTTGTTCATTCAAGTAATCATTTGAAGAATACTCACGGGGCTTCCCTAGTAGCTGAGATGGTGAAGAATCTGCCTGCGATGCAGGAGGCCCCAGTTTGATCCCTGAGTTGGGATCCCTGGAGAAAGGAATGACAACCCACTCCAGTATTCTTGCCTGGAGAATTCCACGGACAGACTATGGGGTAGCAAAGAGTCAGACACGACTGAGTGACTAATACACACACACACATTAGGTACTTAGTCTGTGCTAGATTGTGCTGGGTAATGAGGAACACAGAAGTAATGAGGCAACAGCATCCCTTTCTCAGGAGTCCTGAGTCACCTGAGTGGTGAGGCCAGTGGAGCCCTCCCTGCTGACCGCCCCTCTTTGGCAGCTCTTCCTGACTCTATGTCCTCCCCATCCCATTCCCCAACTTTTCCGGCCTGCATTCTCATTCTGTCTTTTGATCATGCACTTCTCTCTGCTCTAGAAGATTTTTACCACTTTTCTCCATCCAAATAACCCATTCTCCAAGTCCAAACCTAGATGCCACATCCCCCAAGAAGCCTTCTGTTCGCCCCCTCCCAGGTTGGGTTGTGCCCCTTCCATTTGCTCTCAGGGCCTCTCCTATTCTGAGACTTGGTTTGTTGTATTGAAATCAGCTGCTTCCTTGCCTGTCTCTCCCGTTAGATTGTAAGCATCTTGAGGACAGAGCTAACACTGTGAACATTTCTTGTTCACAGAAATGACAGGAATGGGCCTAACGCATGGCCATAAGTATGTGCTCCACAAATATTTCTGAATAAACGAGTGGCCTAGTAAAGAGATAAAGCAAATACATTTAGAGAACTTCATAGGGATTCTTATGAGGACTAAATGAATTAATATTTGTAAACTACAATAATGCCTGTTCTTAAAAAATGGATTCCAACTCTGTGTAATAAATGCTAGGATAAACCATGTTAGAAGAAAAGAAAAAAGAAAATAAGCTGCTCTGATGCAGCCCATGAACCAGGATGGAGAGAAGACTTAAGAACCAATTTAAAAAGGAGATGAGGGGACGACCCTGAGGGATGGGGTGGGGAGGGTGGTGGGAGGGGGGTTCAGAACGGGGAACACATGTACACCCATGGCTGATTCATGTCAATGTATGGCAAAAACCACCACAATATTGTGAAGTAATTAGTCTCCGATTAAAATAAATTAATTAATAATAGAAAAGATAAAAAGGAAATGAATGACAAAGGATGAGTAGGTCTTACTGAGATGAGCAGCGAGGTAGGGTCTTTAAGGTAGAAGAAATGGCATATGTAAAACCACAGAGGTAGCAGGGAGCCTGACTTGTTTGGGGAAATGTAGCTTTTTTGGGGTGGGAGGAAAGTGGATTTGGGGAGGTTGAGTAGGTAGACGGTAAGAGGAGATTTGTAAATGACTGACTATGGTTCAGTGGCTAAAGTCCCGGAGGGAGAATGAGGGGACTAGAGTTGGAGCCCACACTGTGACATTCACTCCAGGAGGTCCCACGCGGGCCTCTTCACTTTCTGGACCTTAGTGTTCTCACGGCTATGATGTGGGCATGCGCTAGATGGTCCCCAAAGCCCCCTTTCATCTTGGACATTCAGAGAATCTGGGGGACTAGGGGCTCCTTGAGTCCAAGGGCCCACGTCTGGTGCCTGTCAAATACTACTACTGTTACCGCCGTGCTTCAATACTGTTATTTCTGCCAGCGCTACTTTAGAATTTTATTTCTAATGTTTTACTAGCTTGATACTACTGCCATTACTACTGTGTAACTATACCTGCCGTTCCCACTACTATGAAAACTACACCACTATAGTATATTGCTATTAATATACCACTACACCACGACTATGACGTGAGTACTACTGCTATTCTGAATACTATACTACTAGTCTTGTTAGGCTCCTCCGTTACTGTGCTGGGCTTCCCAGTAACTCAGTCGGTGAAAGAACCTGCCTGCAAATGCAGGAGACACCGGAGACAAGAGTGTGATTCCTGGGTCGGGAAGATCCCCTGGAGGAGGGCGTGGCAACCCACTCCAGCATTCTTGCCTGGAGAGTCCCATGGACGGAGGAGCCTGGCGGGCCACAGTCCACGGGCCGCAGAGAATCAGACAGGACTGCAGTGACGAGCGCAGCACGTTACCGAACTGTCACAACTACCAGTACTGCCGTCACTGTGGCCAGCCACTATTTCTGTACTGCTACCGCTGGCCTCGGAAGTCATGGCTAACATCTGTTGAGATCCTACTCAATGTCCAGCACTGCTTTCCACGTGTTGACCCTTACTCCCCCCAGTAAGCCTAGGAGACAGATTCTCTTATTATTGCCATTCTATGACTTTTCTAAGAGAAAAGACTTGAGGTTCAGAGACATTAGGAAACTTGCTCAGGAGGCTGGGGGTGAAGTTCAGCTTCAGGATCCCAGACGCTCCAGGAAGATCCCCTGGAATAAGGAATGGCAACCCACTCTAGTATTCTTGCCTGGGAAATCCTCTGGACACAGGAGCCTGGCGGGTTATAGTCCAGGGGGTCGCAAAGAGTCAGACAGGACTGAAGCAGCTGAGCACACACATTGAAAGAGAAAGGAATAGGCATCTCCTAAGTTAGGCTGGCCAAGAGTCTTTATTTTAATAATCTGTTCAGCACTTACCTCTGCATCCATCGTGAATCAAGCATTAGCTAGCTACATGGAATGGAGGATGAAGTGATTTATTAAATTGATTCTTGATTCAGCAATATGAGAACATGTGGGTAGGCACATGCCTGACATTCCCCGAGACTTTGTGGTCCCCGTGAAGAAAGAAGAGGGGGAGGTTTACGTGAAAGCCCGCACGCCTGTGTGGAGGGGACTGCTGGCAGGCTGTCAAGTAAGGCGTCATATGCACTCTGCAGTGTGCTTAGCTGAAGTCCTTTCAAGGGTCCCCAACATTTGGTGAGAAGGAACATCATTCATGGCATCAGGGTCTGCTGATGAATGAAAGCGTCTATGAGAGGACAGGTATTAATACTTTCACATTTGATCCATTTCCAAATCCTCTAGAAGTGTACCTAGGACCTCATTTTTTTTATTAAATTTGTTTTTAATTGAAAGATAATTGCTTTATGATGCTGTGTTGATTTCTGCCATACATCAGGATGAATCAGTCACAGGTATACGTATGTCCCCCCACCCTGAACCTCCCTCCCAGAACTTCTCATTAACTGTACTTCAAGGCTATGCCATCTGCTGACTTGGAATTTCCCCTAATGGATTCAGAGCCTGTGCGTTATCTCCCTGGATCCCCTAGGCTCTGTCTTAGGCTGCTGGAACGTTTTGCTCCCACAGCTGTTGGAAACAACCCCTTGATGTAGCCAGAGACTGTTGCTCAGCATCCTAACAGCAAGACCAAAAGGGGTGAAAAAAAATGGAAGTCTCGGATAGTGAGCGACTGACCTCATCCTGTAGGAATCCTTTCTGGAAAGGGAGCTGCAGAGTGTTGTGACAGGCGGTAAGTCATTTGTAAGAATGTTTACTGTGGAATTCTAGCAAAGAAATGGCTCCAGAAACTTCCCGGGTAACACAGATGGAGTCTGCTCAGGGGCCCCAAGGGGAAGATCTGGAAAACTTTAGTCTTGTGAGGGGGGCTGTCTCTTCCCATTTTGGGGTCGGCTGACTTAAGCAGCATTTGAGATCTTCATTCTGCTGAGTGGTGTCTATAGAAGAATTTTCTAGTTCTTAAGGCAACTTGACCTAAAAGGCTTGTCATGGGATATACGAAGAAGGGCAAAACATGGTACCCTTTATTGAACTGTGTTCTGCTTAGATGCTGTGTCTGACTCTTTGTGACACCATGGTCTGTAGCCTGCCATGGTGCTCTGTCCTTGAGATTCTCCAGACAAGAAGACTGGAGTGGGTTGCCATTTCCCCCTCCAGGGATCATCCCAATCCAGGGACTGAACTAGTCTCCTGCATTAGCAGGTGGATTCTCTACCACTGTGCCACACAGGGAAGCCCCTAGACTAATTAATGCATTTTCCTCAATTCACAGAGTTTGTAAATTCCAGCATCTGAGTTCAAATCCAGTTGGCTTTGGCTCTAAATCCTTGCATGGTTGCCTTTTCTGAGGGCAGAATATATGCATTCTCTATATTTTTCTTACTCCATTGCAGTGTTCACTGTCCTAGGTATATTGAATCCTGAAAGAACATGGATACTTCTAGACATTGCATGGCCTAATCTTCTCACTGTATGGATGGGAATGGCCCATGACATAAAGGCCATGGCTAGAATAGAGACGACTGTCCTTTGATTCAAAATGCTGCTTTCTGACCAAGGATATCACTCTGAATGGTTATTTAATATATTTTGTTGATTGATTTAAATGTCATTTATGGCAGCACCATCTCTCCTTCTTCTAGGTGAATCATTGCTAAATCCCAAGAGTCCACCGTTTGTCCCACTGCTCAGTTATTGGTATTTAGTGTGTGAAACCATTCCCCTTCAGTCCAGTGAACAATGACACCATGTGAGATGCCAGAGAGACAAAGATAAATCAGCCATGATTCATGAGCTTTAGGAACTTACCAACACCTGGGAGAGCCAGCCACAAGAACATTTTATTCTCATACATCATATAGTCACGTGGCGTAGACACCTGGACAGTGTGGAAGCAGAGATGAGAGGCACCTACCCAAGCCTGGGAGAATGGAAATGCCTTCCTGGAGGATTAATGGATTCAACCAATTCATGATTTCACCCATTCACTAAATATTTATCGGGCACCTCTTCTGTGCCAGGTGCTCATATTAGGGGATGCAGTACTAAGGCAAAATGCTCCTCTATTTAGTGGGAGAGACGAAACACATGCGTAATTATTCAAGTAGCAGTATTGTGAAGAATATAACAAGGCAAAGTTCTAAAGAATGATATGGGGTTAGGATTTATTTTTTACATATGTATGTGTGTCTTTTATTGAAGTATAGTTGCTTTACAACGTTGTGTTAGTTTCTGATGTATGACAATGTGAATTATGTTCTGAATTGTATGCATGCATGTGCGAATTATATGTATACAGACATCCCCTCCCTCTGAGATCTCCCTCCCACCCCCCCCACGCCACTCATCTAGGTCATCACAGAGCATTGAGCTGAGCTCCCTGTGCTATCCAGTAGGTTCCCAGCAGTATTTATTTTAAAAAGAGTAGTCAGAGAAGGCCTTTTCAGGGGCATATCTTTTGCTCAAAGAAGAGATGGAGAAGAATCTTGAAAATACCTTCTAGACAGAGGAAAAACAAGACTGATGTCTTGAGCCTGGTCCAGTTTGATGTATTTGAACAACAGCGAAAGCCAGCGTGGGTGGAGCTGGGTTAGTGAGGGTTACTGTTGAAAGTGACGGAGATGGAGATGTAGGCAAGAACCAGGTCACGGGCTCTGTGGGTCAGAGATAAGTGAATGGCAGTCAAACGGAGAAGGGCTTTTCCATCTTTTCCTTCCCAGGAGTCATCACTGACAATATCTCAACATTAACACACAGAAAGACAGACATAACAGCAAATGAATCATTCTGATGACCCATCTTGAGATGTTCCTACAGGTTATGATTACTGTGTCCCTGCCCATAAGGTCAAATTCCCTCCAAATTTCTCTCTGGAAAATGCAGTGCTCAGAAACCCCTGCCCCGGGCACTCCCACCCACCTCACCACGCAGCCTGCATTCATCATCTTGCTCTTCTTCTTTGTCATGTGCCTAAGATTCCTTGAAGGAGATGGTCCAACTCCAAGTAAAGCTCTCTCCATAAATATTTAGACTGAATAGAAGATGTGCCAGAGACGCAAAGAATCTGTCTGGAGGGAGAGGAGACCTTTCTCTTTGTTGTCTCTTCAGTCTTGTAATTTAATATATGGATACGTGTCTTTGAATAATACATAAGCATCAATTTACCACAAAGAGTTCCACAGAAACCTTAGCTTCTCATCCTTCTGCTGTGCGCTGCGTGGCATTTTCTTCTCATCCTGGAATATACATTCCTCTGGTTTACCTTTATCACCTTCTTCTCTACTCCCATGTTTCTGATCACATACTGTGTGTTGGGCTCTGTTAAACATATCATTGCAGAGTCTATATTCAGGACCTCCCCTCTTCTCAGACTCACTTGTCAATTCATTTTGTTCAGGCTTCTCCCTCTGCCCCCGCTTCCCTGTCTGTTCCCACTGAGGTCAGTTCAGTCTCCATGTTACTAAACCCAGCGGGCTTCTTTCTTGTCCATATTTTGCTAGAACCCCTCACTTACATGGATAGTGTTAACTGGTCCTTGCTGAGGCGCACATCTCTTTGGGTGTCTGTTTGTGCCACTCTCTGGCTTGGACCCCTCTGACCGGTCCTTCTCTGTCTCTCAAATTTTTGGCTCCTGGTGGCTTTGTCTTTGGCAGACTTCTTTCTCTCACTCCATCCATCTTTGCCACCAGGCTCTCAACCATGCCTTGGCTTCAGCTCTAGTGGCTTCCAACCCTCTATGCACCCCTGCCCAGACTTGATAGCTGGTTACCATCTGTGGGCTTGGAAAGCTAGCCTAGCCAACCAACACTCGCAGCTGATGAATGGGTTTTAATGTGACCCCTGATGAACCTGCCTCGTTCTATTCCAGGGCTGGAACTCTTCCACCTCCAGTTAGTTTCCTGAATGAACTTGAGTAAGTATCTTCCCCTCTCTAGGCTTCAGTTGCCTTAAGTGTAGAGTGAGTGAGCTGGACCCCTTCAAATCTCCTTCAGCTTTACATGGGCATGGCATCTGGCATAAGGAAACATAAATAACTGTTGTGGTTATAAAGGGCCCAATAAATGATACCCCACCCTTCTCCCCAAATTCAGGACGAACAGAATAAGGGAAATTAAAGCCATATTTAAACAAAAGAAGTCAAATGTCAGCTTCATCAGATACAAGGAGACCCATCTACTGGGTCCTCTTTACCTGTCTCCAAATCCTCCTAGCAGATATTTCTCCAAGCAGGCAGAGAAACCACACTCTCCTAGCGTGATGAAAATTATTCCTCTCGAATGCTTGATGATGACAAAATTTTGATTTGATTTAGCTTTTTCAACCTTGGGAGATATTCTAAGGCTGGAGGAATGTTTAAACTCCTTCTGGCTGCTTGCTTAGCATAAAGATCTCTTCTCTAGACCCGGGGGTGGGAGTCACTCTTATCTTCTCCTTTAATCAAATCAGTTCAGGCTGAAAAGAAGGCCAAGTTGACAGTCAGCATTTCACCAGACTTCTACCTCCCTTGTAGCCATGTTTTTTTTGTTTGTTTGTTTTTCTGCTTTACTGAATGAGATGAGTTACTTGATTTCAAGGGCTCTCAATCAGCAAGAACCAGATGAACTTGTACCATGCAGAAATAGAAAGTACTCAAGGCTAAACAGAGGAAGATAACAGGGTAAAGACCTTTCTGTTGTCTTTTACAGATAAGGAAAGTGGGTCAGAAAGAGGATGTGACACCCCCAAGGTCAATGAACTTAAAAAATAGCCAAGGTGTACAACAATCCTGATCCCGTAAGCTCCTAGGGGAAGATACTAATCCCCTCAGTGTTTCTCTAATGCAGATTGCCAACTGTTCAAATCAGTAGCACAAGTGTAAAGTCTAGAGCAACTTCCAATTCACCATTGCTTATAACTTCAAGGAGAAGAATTATAAGAATTCTCCCCTCGTCCCATCTGTTATGCTGTTTCATCTTAGATCAACACATTGAAAATTATGAAACTCTATTTTTAACTAGAAGAGTAATATAACTATTCTTAGGAATTATACTGGTATTGTAACAAATGATCTTGTAGTTAATACAGTGAAGTACAATTATAATATCATTGCTTTTATTCTTGTCAGTAAATCAACAAGCACTCCATGAACAAGAATCACTAAAGATGCAACAGGCTGGGGTTGTGGGGGGCACCCACACCTCACTCCATGCAGAAAGCTCTCTGCCTGGGTCTCTGGAGACTCTGTATTTCCTCCCTCCTCCCTGCTGCCCCTCAGCAGGGGAGCAGTGACTTGATCAGGTTGCTGAGTTTGAGAGAAGTTGTTGTGGATACTTAGCTTAGATCAGTGGCTCTCAGCTGAAAATACTGAGCTTAGATTAGAGGCTTCCTGGGTAGCTCAGCTGGTAAAGAAATCGCCTGCAATGCAGGAGACCCTGGTTTGAGTCCTGGGTCAGGAAGTTCTGCTGGAGAAGGGATAAGCTGCCCACTCCAGTATTCTTGGGCTTCCCTGGTGGTTCAGATGCTTAAGAATCTGCCCGCAGTGCGGGAGAACTGGGTTCGATCCCTGGGTTGAGAAGATCCCCTGGAGGATGGCATGGCAACCTACTCCAGCATTCTTGCCTGGAGAATCCCTATGGACAGAGGAGCCTGGCGGGCTACAGTCCATGGGGTCGCAAAGAGTCAGACGCGACTAAGTGACTAAGCACAGCACACCTTAGATTAGAGGTCCCGAGACCTGCAGCATCAATATCATTAGGAAAGATGTTAGATATGCAAATTATCAGGCCACAGCCCAGCCTATTGAATCAGAAGCTCCTTAGGATGGGCCCACGCATCTGTGTGTTAAGGCCACTAGGTAGTTGTGATGCCCACTCAAGTTTGAGAGCCATTGGTTAATTGATTTTTCCTTTCTCTCTTTGGATCTGCCTGCCTGCAGAGGGGCAATGTTCCAGTCTGTTTTCTGCCATGTGGTTAAGAAAACTGTCTGGTCTCATGGGACTGAGGAGGGTACACAGTCATGTGGAACTGCCCTTGACTGGGTGCTTTCAAATGCTAGTTTCAGGTGAAGTGTTAGGAAGCCCATGATTTCACAGACTTCCATGCTCAAACCAAACTTTTATCTGATGAATCTGACATTTGGATTCTCTTGTTTAAATATGATTCTAATTCAATTGTGCAGTTGGTTCTGAATTTGGGGAGAGGAGTGGGGTCTTGGTTTTTTTTCGTTGTTGTTCAGTTGCTAAGTTGTGTCCAACTCTTTGCAGCCTCTTGAACTGTAGCACACCAGCCTTCCCTGTTCTTCACTATCTTCCAGAGTTTGCTTAAACACATGTCCACTGAGTTGATGATGCCATCCAACTATCTCATCCTCTGACACCCACTTTTCCTCCTGCCTTCAATCTTTCCCAGCATCAGGGTCTTTTCCAATGAGCCAGTTCTTCGTATCAAGTGACCAAGGAATTAGAGCTTCAGCATCAGTCCTTCCAATGAATATTCAGGATTTATTTCCTTTAGGATTGACTAGTTTGATCTCCTTGCTGTCAAAGGGATTCTCAAGAGTCTTCTCCAGCACCACAGTTTGAAGCATCAATTCTTTGGTGCCTCAGCCTTCTTTATGGTCATTTATTGGGCTGAAGGATTGATGTTTTTGAACTGTGGTGTTGGAGAAGACTCTTGAGAGCCCCTTAGACTTTAAGGAGATCAAACCAGTCAATCCTAAAGGAAATAAATCCTGAATATTCATTGGAAGTGCTGATGCTGAAGCTGAAGCTTCAATACCTCAGCCACCTGATGCAAAGAACTGACTCATTGGAAAAGACCCTGACGCTGAGAAAGATTGAGGGCAGGAGGAGAAGGGGAGGACAGAGGATGAGACAGTTGGATGGCATCACTGACTCGATGGACATGAATTTGAGCAAGCTCTAGGAGTTTGTGGTGGATAGGGAAGCCTGCTGTGCTTTAAGTCCAAAGGGGCACAAACTGAACTGATTGGGTCCCTTAAAATGACAAGTCAGTTATTTATGTTTCTTTATGGTCACATGTCATGTCCATCTAAAACTGAAGGAGATTTGGAGTGGTCCACTCACTTTACACTTAAGATAACTGAAACGCAGATAATATAGCAAGTGAGCTTGAGTAAGCAGCTCCCAGCCCACATGTCTAGATAACATATAACCACCATGCACCTTAACCAGTTCCAAGTTGAAACAGAAGAAATTCATATTCAGAGAAATTGATCTCACCACGTTGAGGATTTCCTAATTTACATCTCAGCCTGGGAATCATGGATGCCTCTGTATCTACCTCATTTCTGTGGACCCCCTGTTGAATATGGCCTCTCTGGATGTCACGTCCTTGCATTCCTGCCCTCGCTTCTTGCAACCAACTGTCTTGACAGGAATTGAAAATGAATTGCAGCTGTTCAGCGTCTCCATGGAGAAGACCAAATTCTTAATCCGGAACTGAGCTCATTCCCAGGAAAACAGTAGTGCAATGAGGACGTGCCCTCAGCTCCGACACTCAGCTACCCTTTGTCCTTTTAGTCATTCTTGTTTCCAGTGTGCAGTAGAATTATTTCTCCAAATTGGGTTACTTGATCCACTGCCAGAGGCATTTCCTATGAATTAACAAATCTGGCTTTCAGAAATGTGTTTTGGCCAATCTAATTTTTATTGGCCTTATGCTTTTCTGAATCCTTTCCTTGGTCATCTACTCTCATGCAATTTTCATGTCCAAAAGGTTCACAGATGCTCCCAGCTTTGGTGATAGAGACAACCAATTTACCTTTATCTTCCTAGCTTGATAGTGTCCCAGCTAAAATTTATTGAGCAATTACTATGTGCCAGGCAATGTGGTAAACATTTTACATACGTTAGCTTAATTTACTCGCACTGTAATCTATGAGATCGATAGTGTTATAATCCCCACGTTTTAGATGAGAAACCACGTCACTGTGACATTATTTACCTTTTTCAAGGTCACACAACCATTAAGTGGTAGATCCAGCATTTGAGTCCTGGTTACCCAAACCCATAAGCTGTGCTTTTAGCTCTGGTTATACCATGATCTCCACACACAGGGTCTGGAAGATGTTCTCTACACTGCAAACCCCCTTTTTGAGATGATACTCTTTCTTTTGTTCTGCTGTGGTAGAGGTTTGAATCTAGGGCTTGAGCTTCCCAGACAGTTATACACCAGGAGATGTGATGGTTTTCTGGGAATTACCCAACCAGGCAGAGTGGGGGGAGGGTGTGATGGGTTAGAGAGCAGTGTAATTGACAGCCTCTGCAGAAGCCAAAGTGGGGGCACATTTAGTTCAAATCCCATGCCAAGAAGAACTGGAGAGTGATATTCTTGGGGGGAATATTCAAGAATTTGTCAGTAGTGTACCATGACCAAGACTCATCCTCATGGACATCCTTGGGTCTGAAAATATCCAGGAACCTGAGTGTGTAGTAGATCCTGGAGATCTTGCTGCTGGCCTGCCATCCCATGTTGTCCCCAGGTGACAGCCAGACCCCTGGGATTTTATAGAAGAGACACTCAAGTCCATAAAACAAACAAACAAACAAACAGAGAAACCTACAACAACAAAACAAACAAACAAAAAAGCATGATGTTTGTGTTGGAAGAGAAATTTCTAGTAGACAATACGTGCCATGTATTTTTTATATAGATTGAAAACAAATAAAAATTAACCATAAATTGTTTATGCAGTAATTATATATGTGAAAAAATGAAGAAATGACAGCAATAGTAGCTACGTCTGAAGGGAAGACTTGGGAATGAATCAGGAAAAGCTTATAGAATTAACTATAAGTAATAAAGAATGTAGGGCTTTCCATTCCCAGGTGGCGCAAGTGGTCAAGAATATGCCTGCCAATATAGGAGACACCAGAGATGCGGGTTCGATCCCTGGGTCCAGAAAACCATCTGAAGTAGGAAATGGAAACCCATGCAATACTCTTGCTTGGAAAATTCCTTGGAAAGAGCCTGGCAGGTTACAGTCCATGGGGTTGCAAAGAGTCAGACATGACTAAGCATACACACACAGCAAAGACTATAACTAGTTTTGAGGTTGGATAGTATGTATGATGGTTTAATATATTATGAAGTTTGTGAGTGCAATTGCATAAAATTGACCATTAAGAAAAACTGTAAGTATATCCACAATAATGACATGTCATGAACTGAAGATGGTGATAAATTTAATTCTATGTATCTGAGTTTCAGTTAAGGGAAGGAGCAATCAAGGGAACAAATAAACTCATTTGTGTTTTCAAATTCTTAGTGTTTTGCTAGCTAAAAATAAATTTCTGTCTTTCAATCTAAAAAAAAAATGGGGAGAGGAAGGTTAAAAGTCGCAATCCAAGAAGAATGAATTAGTTGGGGACACCTAGCAGACATCAAAGATCTGAGCAGCATTTATCATTACGAAGAAGTGTAGGGATAAAGCAACTACTTTTTCATAGGAACTTCACTTGGCAAACATTTCCATTTATAAATGAGCTTGTTTGCCTGATCTAGGCAAGCTAGATCTAGGGTTTTGTAAATAGACCTTAAAAGGATTAAATAACCAAGCTGGGTCTAAAGCAGTCAGTAGGAGTTAGATGATGAAGGCAAATGACAAAAGTTGGTATTCCAAAAATAACCAACTTATTTCCTGTATTGTTTAGGATGTATTTGGTTGCTAGTGACAGAAAACCTAACAATGGGAAAAAACAACTCTGAATTTATTTATTTTTCATCTATCAGGAAGTCCAGCCTTAACAATGTCAAGGCAGGTTTCTGCTTTTGTTGTTGTTTTTTATTTTGTTTTCCCTCACCCCATAACCATGTTAAGTAGGCCCTTAGAGCTCTAGGCATCTTACTCACCTTCAGATCAGGAAGAAGAGGGGTGAGTGACATTATCGACACTCAATCCTTTTATCAGGAGAAAGACAGTTTCCCTGGAATAGTCAGAACATTTCCACATATTCTTCATTGTCTGGAACCAAGTAACATGACCATTCTTGGTAGCTTTTCCAGCTTTCACAGAGGAGATCAGTAAGGAAGAATACCAGCAGGCATGTGTGTTGGGTTAGCTAACTGACAGTGTTTGCCACACCATTCCTGCTCTTCTGGGAGCTTTATGAAGGCAACATCAGTATCTATATTATTGCCTTATTTCTCCCAAGTATAGAGCACAATGTTATGCCCAAAGAAGGGATAGCAGAAAACATTAATTGCAAAATAAATTCAGATAAATAAATTCAGTTTATTTCAATAAGCATTTATTAAATTGGGTCCATATGTTACTAACTGTTTAAGTACAGATCAAGACTGAGACTCTGGGGACTGGTGGATGGATAGTCAACATATGCTACGGCACATGTTAGGAAATAGGGGCACATATGGAACTCTTTCAGGGAATCCAGAGAGGAAGCACATGGCCCACTTTAGTGAGTTGGAGAAGAAGGGCAAAAAGAGAGTCAGAGGTAGTCAGGATAGTGTAGGTGGTGCTTAGGTAACAAATGGCCCCTAAATCTCAGTGCATAACCACAGAGTTTATTTCTCCATGATGGTAGGTGAACATCGTCCTCAGCAGTGGTTTTGGCCCACTTCAACCACAGCCTGGGACTTAAGCCAATTGAGCAGCGTCTCTCTGGAGAATGGACAGCAGGAGCAGAGAATGAGGCAACCACACACGGGCCCTTAGAAGCTGCTTCTTAGAAGTGACACATGTCAGTTGGCCCATGCCAAACTAAGTCACATGTCTCTAGCAAAATTAACGGTTAGAGTGTACGATCCTCCACTGAGAAGCACAAAGTGGATGTTCAGTAATATTGTCTAAGGGCAGGGTCTAACCATGCTCTTTGTGGCTCTGTTCTGCCTCTCCCAACTTCTCCTTCCCTAGAGGCCAGCTGTCAAACTCTCTTAGTGTGGGAGAGCCGTGGGCTAGGGATGAGCTGAAGGAGCCAGGACACTGACTTCATCACTACCTGGTCCAGAAAGGGAGACTGAAAGAAGAAGACTATATCCAGAGCTAAGAAGATCCCAGCAGGATGTGGCTTTTCAGGAGGTAGAATGAGATTTCACCATCTTTCCTATTGCTCTTATCCCAGCATATAGAAGCTGGTGGCCCAGACTCCTGAGATTTTTTTTTTTTTCTTTTTGGCTGGCAGCACCAGCTCAGCAAGTGCCAGCTGTGAGGATAGACCTGGTGGCATGCGTGGGGCTTGGAGTCTGCGGAAGCCAGTGGAAGTGAGCCAGGCACAGGAACAATGACCAGACATTCGATTGTTGTCAGTGGAAATAAACATGCACAAATATGGATTTAGCACACGAAGAGCCAGGTTAAGATTGAGCTTTGGAGGAGAGACCGTCTTAGGTTTTTTACTTCCCTGGTGGCTCAAACGGTAAAGTGTCTGCCTACAGTGCGGGAGACCCAGGTTCAATCTCTGGGTTGGGAAGATCCTCTGGAGAAGGCAATGGCAGCCCACTCCAGTTCTTGCCTGGAAAATCCCATGGACAGAGGAGCATGGTAGGCTACAGTCCATGGGGTCACAAAGAGTCGGACACGACTGAGCGACTTCACTTTCCTTTCCTTTCCTTTAAGGTGTCTTAAGCTTCCTTGCCTTTCTCCTGCTTCTCACCTGGGATTCAAATCCTCCTTTAAAATCCTCTCTATACAACCAGCTTTAAGATTGACCGTTATTAAGGTACTCACAAACTCAGGGTCCTGTTTGTGGGTGCCAAAATTATCCCCTTAGACTCCAGCATGGACGTACATCGAACACCTAGCTAAGACCACATGAAGTTTAACTTCATTCCTAGCGCTAGAATTTTCTTGGGCCCTCAGGTTCTCATTAACTTCTCCAAGCCTCAGTTTTCCCATTTGTAAAAGGAAGATGCAGATTACAACTTTCCTGCTTATCTCAAAAAAGTATTTGGGAAATCTAGCGAAAGCCTGTATTTATTAAACACCTACTGAATAACAGACTTATCTGGACATAAGTGGGAACACATTACCGCTTAAAATATTTATGTAAGTGTAATGTAGGAGATGCAGGTTCGATCCCTGGGTTGGGAAGATCCCTTGGAGTAGGAAGTGGCAACCTGCTCCAGTATTCTTGCCTGGGAAATCGCATGGACAGAGGAACCTGGCTGGCTACAGTCCATGGGGTCACAAAGAGTCAGACACAATTTAGCAACTGAGAATGTACATGTGCAAGGAATTTTTGTTTTTTTAATTATATTTGAGAAAATTATAGTTGCTTCCAGAAAGGAACAATTATGGCAAGTAAATGATTAATTCTGGCATCAGAATCTATACTTAAGCCTTCAGAATATTCTGAGCAATCTCCAGTTGTCCAATTGAGAACATGAAGCTTCTGACACAGAAATCGCTTAACTTAGGTCGTCAACATTTCCCACTTGGCTTATGACGGTAGACTCCTGTCTCTCTGCTCCCAACTGCTCCAATCCTTTCTATATGCAGCAGACGAATCTAAAGACATTTTGCTCCTGCTGAGAATATTTTCGTGACTTTCAGCTCTTCCAAGAAATTCACATTGTTTAGATTTTCCATATTTTAAAAAACCTAGACTCTGTCCGTCTCTCCAGCATCATCTCTTAACACATCTCTTCCTGACTCCAACAATGCTGTCCTATGCATTCCACACATAGACTCACAATTGTGTATGCATTTTCTCTGGGATCCTCAAACCCTTGAAGAGATCCCAGTGCCTTGAGCCTTTGCATACTTCTGTCTAGACCCTCTTTATGCTTGTAAATTATGACTTAGGTTCAACTAAAATGTGTCTTCCAGAGCTCAACTTGAAAGTCACTCTGGGGAGCCCTGCATGACATCTGTCTTTTTCTTCTGTCTTCACAGCCTGCATCACAACTGACATCTAATGATTGGAGTCCCTATTATGTGTTGTTTCTTTTCCAGAAACACAGTGTTATTAGACTCTGAGTTCTTTGAAGACAGGGATGAAATCTCATTAATTTTCTCTTTCCCTCACTTCTTTCCTTCCTTAAGTAGTGCATGAGTTCCTACTTTGGGCCAGACACTGTGTTCTGAAGATTCTTACATCTTTAGGCCTAATATGGTGCCAGACACAAAGCAAGCCAGCAATAAAGATGAGTGATGGGATGAAGCAACCGATTAATCAAAGGCTCAGTTCAAACAGGCTCAACCCTTTCTCCCATCTAAAGCTATGTGGAGGTTCAGGAAGATCAGCAGGTTTTCTGACCTTTGCTTTTTCCCACATTGTTATTCATTTCCTGGTATTAGCTTCTGGCAGACAGAAATAGACTGCCACATTTTTCTAGGCTATATCACCTAATTAGTGAATCACCCAGGCCCTTGATCTAGTTTGTGATTTTGCTTTATGATCTTGTGAGCTTGCTCTCCTGTATAGTAGGAAGGGCACAGGCATGGAGTCCAAGAGGTTCGGATGCTCTTGCTTACAGACATGTCCTCTGGACCAGTCACTTACCCTTAACGAGCATCCATGTCCTTATCTATAAGAAGAGCATGCTCATATGTGGTCCTGTGAGGAATAATTTGGAAGATGGGCTTCCCCTAAGTCTCGGTGGGTAAAGAATCCAGCTGCGATGCAGGAGACTCAGGAGAAATGGGTTCGATCCCTGAGTCGGGAAGATGCCCTGGAGAAGGAAATGGCAACCCATTCCATTATTCTTGCCTGGAAAATCCCATGGACTGAGGAACCTGGCAGGCTATCGTCTAAAGAGTCACCAAGAGTCAGACATGACTGTGACTAATGGCTAATGTTTATAATAAGTAATTGACCCAGTGCTTGGTAAGGAACAGATTCTCCCAAAATGTGTCTGCCTGTGTTTTTCACCCAACACCCACCCTGCCAGAGGAAGACTCTAAAGAGACGGAAGGGGATTAAAACATACCAGTTAATGGATATTATCTACCGAGAAGGTGGGGAGTTAGAAGCACTGGCTAAGAAGAAGTGTCACATCACTCTTAGAATTGTTGGGCAAATCATTACACCTCATTATTTTCACATCTAAAATTGAGATATTTTGCATTCTATGAGGGTGTCATGATTACTCAATGAGAGAATGAAAGCAAGGTCCTTCCCCAAGGCTCTGTAATAGAGGGAAACCTTCGTCAATTTTGGAAACAATAATATTGTATTGCCCATCTTCATTCTATCAATTTGGATGGCTAAGCTGCACTTTAATTCTGAGATTCTTCAACTCTGACGGCTGGTCCAGACTGGCATAGATCCTGGGGGCAGTGACAAAGTCCAGATACCCTCCAGAGCATGACCCACAGATTCTATACTCTGAAGGAATGTGCTGAGACAAGAACCAGACCACACATCACTTTATTCTCAAGCCAATCGCAGAGCCCAAATGTGTCTTCTGACACCTCTGAACCTTCCTGGGGATGGACTTTCTGGGCCAGGTGCTGGGACATGTGGGGCTTTTGTTATTCTCCGTCTCTTGTGGGTCTTAACGGAAAAGCTCTGTCACCGGCAACAGAAAAAAGAGTGGTGTCAGCATTGTTGAGACTTTCCATGAATTCCAATTACACATCATTTCCAGTTACCAAAAAAAAAAAAAAAAAAAGCAGAGGTACTGGGCCCTGTTGCCCAACCGCGGTGTTCAGAATGCCCTTTTACCAGAATGCATTTCTCAACACGGCACGGTGACCAGTGGTCTGCAGTGTGACCTTGCGTAAATCTATAACTCTGCATGATCCGGACAGTCACCAGTCTAGGAGAAGTGGAGGCCGTGTGAGGGGCTCAGGCTCATGATTACAGCTCAGGTTTGGATGCACGCTTAGAGTGCAGCTCCACAGAGACCAGTGTGTGCCACTCGTAGCATGAGATCTCCTCTTTTCCCTCCTAGTTTCAGCTTTAACTAGCCTCAGTTTTCCCTCCTGTTAAATGGGCATCCTGGTCTTTACTGGGAGGATTAAATGAGATCATTTTATGTAAATGCTTTAGTCAACTGCCTGGTACCAAGAAATCAGTCCACTTCTGCTTCAATTATTATTAGATACTCATTAAAAACCTACCATGCTCAGTAACCTCTGGTTATTACCGCCTTCAATCCTTACCACAGCACTGCAAAACGGGCTATTTTCGTAATGCTGAATACAAGAAAAGTGAAACTTAGAGACTTCAGGTAACTCACCCAGAGTCATCCGAGGGTAAGGGGTAGGGCTGGAATTTAACCTGTGGCCTTTTTGATGCCAACACCTATGAGGATCTTTCCACTGATAGAAAGATGTTGACCCTTGACACTTCACTTTTCCTGACAAACACAGACAGGGAATGACTAATCAGAGGGAGCCAATTCTTTTCAGACAAACAAACACGCTTAGAGCACTTTGTACGTGCCTAGTGGTGTGAAAGATGAAGAAAAGTGGACATCCTGACCCTTGGCCACAGTATATTGTTAATTTGAGGCTGTAAGACAGGAAGATTGATGGCAGCGCTCTGGAGCCCCAAGGATGCCGGGGTCACAGACAGTGTCTGAATATCTATAACCAGAACACCAAAGACTGGATGACTTAAACAGCAAACTTTTATTTCTCGTGGCTCTGGAGCCTCGGAAGCCCAAGACGGAAGAGCTGGCAGATTTCATGTCAGCTGGGAACCCGCTTCCCTGTTCCTAGATGGTTGTCTTCTGTGTCCTTATACTCTGGAAGGGACAGGAGAACACTTTGGGATTTCTTTGATAAGGACACACATCTCCTTCATGAGGGCTTCACTTCCAAAGGGGCCTCACTTCCCAAGACCATCACCTTGGAGGTTAAGATTTCAGCCTATGAATTGTGTGTGTGTGTGTGTGTGTGTGTGTGTGTGTGCGTGTGTGTGTGTGTGCGCTCAGCTGTGTCCGGCTATTTGCGACTCTATGGACTATAGCCCGCCAAGCTCCTCTGTTTATGGGATTTCCCAGGCAAGAATATCAGGGTGGGTTGTCATTTCCTTCTCCAGGGATCTTTCTGACCCAGGGATAGAACCCACATCTCCTTCATTGACAGGCAGATTCTTTGCCACGGTGCCACCTGGGAAGCCTTACGAATTTTGAGCGGAACACAAACACAGTAGACAGTGATTCCTGGGTCACATGGTTAAAATATCTTCCAAGAAGGGTTAAAGAACTTGTTGGAGATTCTGGCAGAGTCATGGGAGCTTCCATGGGAGGAAGGAAGGTCACCCAGTCCTTGGTGATGTGGAGTTTCTATAAGCAGTCAGGAGACAGCTCAGTTAGTCCTTCTCTGAGAGGTCTTCCCTGATGCCCAGGTAAGATCCCCCCAGAGTAGGAAATGGTGACCCACTCCCATATGCTTGCCTGGAAAATCCCATGGACAGAGGAGCCTGGTGGGTTACATCCACAGGGTCACAAAGAGTCAGACACGACAGAGTGAGTGTGCACACACATCTGCAGCACACCCCTTGGTGCATAATAGATGCAAGTCTCATTCTCACAGACTTATAGGGAGGGATGAGCATCTGCCTTGCTGGCCAGACGGCCCTGATCCAGGCTGATGATGTGGGGAGCTGTTTCCCTGTCGGCCTTCTGGCAGAGGGTTAACAAGTGCTGGATTTCAGAGGAAAGAGGCACTGCCTGAGTCCTGAGCTTTCCCTCCAGCTCTTTGCAGTGGTAAGTTCTGCCTGTTCCTGCAGACATGGGTTGTGATATGTATAATGAGCGCAGTCCCCACCTTGTCATGCTCCCTATGTGAAGTTTCCCTGTGTGACCAGACAGCTCCTTGCGATAGTCTCATCCTGCAGGATCTCTGGAGCTCTCGTAAGTACCCACGTTAGGGTGGTTTAGGACCAGCTGGGTACATATAAGCCAAAGTTAGCGTCCATCCTTCAGCTTTCAAGATATATTGTTTTCTTTTGCTCACAGACATTTTTTCCTTCTCTTTCGCTTCAATAACTCCTACTGCCCTTTTGAGCTCAGCTTAAATCTTCCATTGGAAGCCTTTGTCCCCTAGGCACCACCTCTTTGGGCCTCTCTCATCTTGGCCATCATCCTGCAACAGATTAATTACTGAATTACTTTTCTACAGTGTCAGTTATCTTTAGCTTTGATTAATTTATTAAGTGAGTTTATCATCCGTAGAACTTTGGAGACTTAAGAGAAATCTTTCACAGAACTGATAGTTTTTGATGAAGGAGAATTGGAAGCAAAATGGATATGTGCCCCAGTGGGGGTCTCGGAGCCTCATAGCATTGAACAACTTTCTGAGTGAGTCCCGGGAGGAGAGGCTGGAGAGAAGGAATATAACAATGGAAAACTTGACTCACTTGAAAATTCATCTATGAGCCAGTCCTGAAATCAAATATGATCTCATCGAAGCTTTCCCCCTTGATCATACTCATATATTAATGCATGTGTGTGTGAATGCATATGTGTGTGTGTGTGTATGTGTGCTTTTCAGACAGCAAAGGGCTGTCACACAGTGTTTCAGCAGCCTTGTGTATTAAGCACAATAGAGTTCCTCTCATTTGTTAGTGAGGAGGAGTCTAGGATTTAAGGAGTGACCTGCCCAAGCCCTGCAGCGTGGACATATGCCCCTGGACTTCTGACCCCCCATGGCAGCTAATCTATTCCATTGTCATGCCCTGAAGTTGAAAGGTCTTTAGAGACCTAAGAAGTAGGTATTTGCCTTCATCGCTTTCCTCAAAGAACTCAATGCACCTTATTGTATTGAATGTTAGCAAGACAATTTACAGTGATATTCCATAGTAGTATCATATGGTATTCTTTACCATGGAATAAGATGGCAAAAACCCATCTTGACAAAGGGTGAGTAAATGCAAGATATCAATAAACAAATGCAGAGATGACCTATGGACTGGGAGAAATAGTTTGCAAATGATGCTACTGACAAAGGATTAATTTCCAAAATATACAAACAGCTCTTACAGTCTAACACTTAGACTGTCTTACAGTCTAAGACAAAGCAAGAAAAACAACCAAATCAAAACTGAGAAGACCCGAATACACATTTTTCAAAGAACTCATCAGGCACATGAAAGGATGCTCAATATCGATAATTATTAGAGAAATGCAAATCAAAACTACAGTGGGTACTGGCCACTCAGACCAGTCAGAATGGCCATTATTAAATTTAAAAGTCCTACAATAAATTTACATAAATAAATAAAAGTCTACAATAAAGTCTATTTATAAATACTGGAGAGGGGTGTGGAGGAAAGGAAATCCTTCTATACTGTTGATGGGAATGTAAATTGGTTCAGCCACTATGGAGAACAGTATGGAGTTTCTTTAAAAAACTAAACCAGAATTACCATATTATTCAGTTCCACTGAATGATCATATTCAATCCCATTCCTGGGCACCTATCTGGAGAAAATTCTAATTAGAAAGGATGGGCACACCCCTATTTTCATAATAGCACTATCTGCCATAGCCAAGACATGGAGACAGCCTAACTGTCCATCAACAGATGAATGGATAAAGAAGATGTGGTTCATATACACAATGGAATACTACTCAGTCATAAAAAAGAACTTAAAGAGTGTCATTTGCAGCACCATGGATGGACCTACAAATTATCAAACTAAGTGAAGTCAGCCAGAGAAAGATATATGATATTAGAGAAATATCAGCCAGAGAAATATATCACTTATATATGAAATCTAAGATAAAACACAAATGAACTTATTTACAAAATAGACTTACAGACAAATTTATGGTTACCAAAGAGGATAGTGGAGGGTGAGAGGAGAGATACGCTAGGAGTTTTAGACAAACAGATACACATTACTATATATAGAATAGATAAACAACAAGAACCTACTGTACAGACAACTATTAATATATTCAATATCTTGTAATAATCTATAATAGAAAAAAATTTGAAAAAAAACAAATATATACATAGACACACATATAGGTATAACTGAATCACTTTTCTGGGCTCCTGAAACTAACATAATACTGTAAATCAACTATACTTCAGTTTTAAAAAATGGTTTAAAATGCAGGAAATCAAGACCAAGGGAAGAGAAGATACACATATGCAAACCCCATGTATCCCCAGGATTGGAATATTTGAGCCTCACTGAGGGCTTTGACTTCCTAGCAGCCAAGATAAAAAAGGAAAATGTATTTAATCACTTGTACTTAGGAAAGCAATAGTTTCTGAGCCAAAGGAATCATTTGCAACCCTTTAGGCATCAGAGAATTCTTTTCAAGGGGCTTTAGCATTTATTCAACAAATACTAGTTACCGTGTACCAGGCACTATGTTAAGACACGGGCACAGAGGATGAACAAATATCGTCCTTGTCCCTGTGAAGATGAGTCAATGATTAATAATGTCTTTCTTGCCTCAGTTTGCTCAGCAGGCGCCATCTAGGGAGAATGTGTGTGTTAGGCACTCAGTCGTGTCCAACTCATTTGCACCCCGGTGGACTGTAGCCCGCCAGGCTTCTCTGACCATGGGATTCTCCAGGCAAGAATACTGGAGTGGGTTGCCATTTCCTTCTCCAGGGGCTCTTCCTGACCCAAGGATCGAACGCAGGTCTCCTGCATTGCAGGCAGATTCTTTCCACACTCAAAACCCAGATGTGCACCCCACACGGCCATTGTAGCTCTCATCTGGGAAAGTTTTCAGCAAGCAATTGAAGAGAAGCTATTTTCGGTTCTTTCCTTAAGCTGTTGTGGTCCTAAGTGGGTAGTTTGGCCCCACAGTTGCAGCAGGGAGAAACTAGATTGACAGCTTCTGGCACAGCCGAGTAGAAGAATCACAGGCAGACATTTTACCCTGGGCAAATGGGTCTTTCTCTGAGGACAGATGCTGGCACTTCTTGATGACTCATTTCTGAGGGGCTCAGCCCCATCAGGGTCTGAAGAAAGGAAGAGGGCTGGCACCAGGCCCAGTGTTGGTGACATCCTGGCTTCTTGCCTGCCTTTTAGAATTGCCCCAGTAGGCACATCTGTGCCCGGAATTTGTCGACTTGTGTCAAAAGACAATGAAGTTTTGTTGCCTGCATCCGAAACGATGACTTCATGGTTCTTTTAAGGGAGAATAACAGTTAGGATGGAGGAGGTGAGAGATTTGTGGAGTTAAAGGGGCACATTGCAATGTTTGAGTTTCATATTAGATAAAATCTAGAATGCTTCTTATCTGGGAAACTGTAAAGTCCAAAGCATTAACCCTGTTGGCCATAAATGAACCCAAGTTTCCTCCCATTTAGCTAATTTTGAAAGGAATGATGAGTCTCCAAGTCGTTGGGGTGATGTGAGTAGACTTATTTTCCTTTCCTGTGCTGAAAAGCATGATGTAGAGCAGTGGCTTTTAAAATGTTTTGACAATGATCCATAGCGAGAAGTACATTTTATATTGTGACTCTGAACTTGCAAATGTACTGAAAGAGGTTTCATGGAAAATGCCACTGCAATGCGTAATACCCGAGAGCAGTTTCTGTTATATTTTATTTGTTCATTTACTTCATCTATAAAATTCAGCTTGTGATTTGGTTCCAGGATTTCCTAACAGGTCATGACCTCCAGTTGGAAAATATACATGTGGAGGAAAGACCATGGGGTCTTAGAGGTCTCAAAACAATAAGATACTTGTCTGTCATTGACATTAGGGGCTCTATGCATTGTAGTGACTCAGGGACCCAGGTGGCTGGAGTCTGCATGTTAATCCCTTTCTCCAAGGGCCTGGAGAGCAATCTGACTTCCAGCCATGGACCTGGGGCAGTCACGGCCCCAGGCCTGCTTTCATGGGTGTGTGACCTGTGCAGTCACAGGCTCACTGTACAGCTGTCACTGTCTTGAATTATTAAAACTTTTTGAAGAAGCCCCTCGTTTTAATTTCGTGCCAGGCCCCACAAGTTATGTAGCCAGTCTGCATACAATGTCATCTGTAAAATGGGTGCTCTTGATAAAACCCTTGAAATGATTAAAAGAAGGATGGCCAAGGGTTTGTATATATGAGCTACTCTTTTCAGCTTGCTGGCCTCATCTTCAGTGGGACCTCCACGGGAAACCTCTACTTAATTAAACGTGTCTGGTCACCCTGAAGTGCTGTACTTTCTTACACTGCCTTCCTTTCTCCCTACCATTTATCTGAGTTTTGTTCATCACTTAAGAAATCACTCTGGTGTCTCCTTGGGGGCCATCTTCCATGACTTCTCAGCATCCCTACAGCGTCAGTCACAGGTCCTCCCTTCAGGATCCTGTCACTTTAACTCCATCCTCTCCTTCTGGCTCCCTCCACCCCAGCTCAGGGCTCCTCACTTCTTGCCCAGAACACTTAAGCAGCCTCCTAATTAGTTGTCCCATCTCTAGTTGGCCCTTCCATTCTATCCTCCACCATGCCAGGGTCACTTCCCCGTTATTCTCAAATGACGTTTCTAGGGTGCCACTTCCGTAGGTAGAAAGCCTCAGTGGCTCCTGTCACCGCTGGGCCCTGGTCTCGCAGTCATCGGCTCCACGGCCCCCTCTATTCTGCTCTTCCTCTGCTCCCCTCCTGAGTCCTGCCTGCCTGCTCCACGCACCATCTCTGGAATAGAGTTTATTCTCCAGCCTTTGGTTCTTCACACATTCTCTTCCTTCGGCCGAAGTGACCTGCCCTCAACTCTCCCTGGGAAGATTTCAACCCACCTTTCACTGCTCCTGTGAGGCTCAGCCTCCTCCCCAAAGATCTTCTGGGCAGGATGGAACGACTCCCTCTTGTCTCTGAATTCTATCATGTTTCTTGGAATTTAACCTTCATCTTGAAGTTATTAGGCAATTCACCCAAGGTCTTAATTGCATTTTCAGCTGGGTCTGTGTTGCAGAGAATAGAGACAATTAGGTGATATGCCTGTTGCATCAGCCATTCTTTAGGGGAGGCCCCTGGAGTGCAGACTCCTGCAAAGATTGCTTGGGGCTTGTCCTGGTCCCCTCAGCTGGTCTCAATCATCCCTCCTCCTCTGGCCCTCTTGGCTCTTTGCACATCCCTCTAGCATAGCACTCACCACTTTCCGTTTGAGTTATTTCTTGACACGACTGGCTTCCCCACTAGGCATGTCTTATTCATTATTGCAGCTCCGATGCCTCTCCCAGGGCTTGGTGCTCAGTTAGCACTCAGGAAATGGATGAATAGATGAAAAGGACAGAGATCCGGAGAGAAGGGGAAATTGCTGGCTACTGTGGGGGGTGTGTGGAAGGAGGGTCTTGTGTGTATCTCTAAGATAAGTTAGGCTGAGAAAACAACTGTGTCTCAAATCTTATTGGCTCCAAACAACACATATTTATTTCTCATTCAGACTTGTGTCCGTGGTGAGCAGTAACAGCTCTGCTCTGTTCTCTCTTCATTCTGGGACCAAGGCTGATGTCGGTCGCAGAGACATGACGGTCTATGGCAGAAGAAAAGGACAGATGGCAGAGGCATGCAGTGGCTCTGGGGAGAAATGGCTCAGATCATTTCAACTCACATCTTGTTGACTGAAGCAGGTCTTAGGGCTCCAGGAAAGAGAATACTCTCAGAGGGATGGGCCCAGTAGAGAGGGGCGGTGGGTATTCTGGAAACACAACCTGCTACAGTGGGGCAATGCTTCAAAGTGGGGTAGTAATTTTGGTGCTGGTTACTGGTAATAATGAGTTACTGGTTACTGTGTTACTAGTTACTGGTAATAATGAGTCACTGGTTACCGATGTGATGCTCTGGCTCTCTGGCTCCCATACTCACCCTGACCCTGGCGGGGGTGCTGGGGGGGCTCATCCACTTGGTGTCTTTGGAGCCAGGAACTGGGCCCACAGATTTCTGCATCTGGTCCATCCTTTCTCATCCAGCATGGGTTGCCCATAGGGACTGTATTTTCTACTTTGCCCTTTTAGGGATGGAGGGAGAGACACTCTCGTCCAGGGTTCCTATGACTTGGTAGGTTCTGTCTAATCCTTGTTTATCATTGGTAGAAGCCACATTCTCCGATATCAAGTGTACACATAACAAAGGTGATGAATAAGGAGATGCTTCCTCCTCCTTATTCTTCTGTCCCATTTCTCAACTGGTTTGGAGCCTGGATGAGGAAGAAGGTGCAATTTTTTGAGACCCTTCTAGTGCCTCAGTACCTGAGTTTGCAGAAATACCAGGTTCTGAAAATGATGTTTACTCCACCAACACAAAGAAAGGTTCTGTTGTTGCTACTGCCAGTATTGTTTCACTTAAAGGACTTGGCCAGTGGGAAAGGAAGACCGATTCTCAAACACGGTGTCTAAACATGCTGCTTCCTGCCTCAAGATCATCTACCAAAGACTCTGTTCAGGACTTTCTCGGTGGTCCAGTGGCTAAGACTCTGAGCTCGCAATGCAGGGGGCTTGGGGTTCTGTCCCTGGTCAGGGAACATGCCACAGCTAGGACGCAGAGTGGTCAAATAAATAAATAATAAATAACATTAAAAAACAAAAACAAAAACAACTGTTCATCCTGGGCCGTCTGATTCCTGTATAATCAGAAATTAGAGCTCTCTGTGGTGACCTAAATGGGAACAAAATCCAAGAAAAAGAAAAGGATTTTTATACACATATGCATATATATGTATATGTGCAGCTGATTCACTTGTCTGTGCAGTAGAAGCTCATGTAACATTGTAAAACAACCGTACTCCGATAAAAATAAATTAAAAAAAAGAGAAATCAGAACACTGTAGGAAATGGCCATGGGGGACATCTGAAGTGAACAGTATCCTTTTTCATGCAAAGCAGACCCTCAGGTAAAATCCTGAAACATGACTATTCACACTCATTTTGACCAGTACATAAGGCATCCAGAGGGTCCTTGTGAGGGGAGCACACCTATCCTTACTTAACAGAGTGTTTTGCAGAGGCCAGGCCTGGGATTCATATATTTCTGGCAAGTGGAGTCAGTGATACCCTTCCCTACCAAGTACCTCTCTGTATCAGCTGCTATCCATGACTTCTCTGTATCAGCTGTTATCCATGGATGGTGCTGCAGTTCTTAACCAGAGGAAGAGGAACACATTCTGATGGGAGGAGGAGGTTGGTAGGTGAGCAGAGAAAGATGAGGCAAAGGTGAGAGGGGATGTGTCATGATTTGTTTCTAATCAGTCTGGCTGCATGAGAGAGTGTGGGGAGGGGAATGATGTCTAGAGCAAAAGTCCTATTTATGGAAAAGTGCAAGATGCAGGGAAGAAGCCGTGCAGCTTCGGGAACAGACACCAAATTTGGCAATTTGCTCAAAAGATTTCTCCTCCCTCTGGTTCCAGAGCCCAGTCTTTGGCAGGGCTTGTAGGCCACGATGTTGACCACAGGAGGGGCAGAGAGAGAAGCAGGGCTCTCACCAAGGGGGCCAGGAGCCTGTGGCACTCAAGTTTTTTTCCTAAAACTGTTTGCTCACAGAATATTTCAAAGAGAGACTGGGTGAGCTTGTTCCTGAGCCTGTTCAAAGTATGGTGCTGAATGACACTGCATGCGTGCTCGGTTGTCTCTGACTCTCTGCGACTCCATGGACCCGCCTCTGTCCATGAAATTTTCCAGGCAAGAATACTGGAGTGGGTTGCCATTTCCTACTCCAGGGAATCTTCCCAACTTAGGGATTGAACCCACATCTCTTGTGTCTCCTGCATTGGCAGGCAGATTCTCTACCACTAAGCCACCTGGTTAAAGCCTAGGTTATTGAGAATTGATGGTGGAGAGTAGTTAAGAATCATTATTGTTTATCCATTGACGAATCTACAACCTCATATACATTCCCAGGATGTTGGACCCTGAGACATAGGGGTACACCTACAGGTAAGCCCTCAATACTGGGGTGGCTATTGTGCTTGTGATATATCCTTCTGTATTAGTTTCTTATTGGTGATGTAACAGTTTACATTGGAAGGATTGTTGCTGAAGCTAAAGCTCCAATACTGTGGCCACCTGATGGAAAGAACTGACTTACTAGAAAAGATCCCGATGCTGGGAAAGACTGAGGACAGGAGAAGGGGGTGGCAAAGGAAGAGATGGTTAGATAGTATCACTGACTCAATGGACATACATTTAGGAGATAGCAGAGGACAGAGGAAGCTGGCGTGCTACGGTTCATGGGATTTCAAAGAGTTGGACATGACTTAGCGATTGAACAAAACAACTTAGCACAAACTTTGTGACTTAAAAGAAAAAACAAAACAAAACATAAATTTATTTTCTTATAGTCCTGGAGGTCAGAAGTCCAAAATCAGTTTTACAGAGTTAAAATCAAGGTGTCAGCTGGCTGTGTTTTTCCTGAAGCCTCTAGAGAAAAGCTCATTTTTAATTTTTTTGTATTTTCTACATTCTGGCAATCACCGACTTTCCTTGACTTTCATTCATCATCAAAGCCAGTGGTATAGCATCTTTCAGTCGCTTTCCCCTGACTCTGACACTCCTGCCCCCTTTCTTAAGGACCCTGTAAAACTATCCTCATCTCAAGATCCTGAGTTTAATCCTTTTTGCCGTACAGCCTACTATATCCTCCAGTTTCCTTTGGCTTTGGTTCAACCTTATCAAGAGGACACACAATTGCAACATTTATTAAGCACCTGCAGTATACCTTTTCTCTGCTAGAAACTTTTCATACTCTTAAAATTGAATCCCCACTGTGACTCTGCACATGTACACATGTTCGTGCTCACTCATATCCAATGCTCTCCAACACCTTGGACTGTGGCCTGCCAGTCTCTTCTGTCTGTGGAATTTTCCAGGCAAGAATACTGAAGTGGGTTGCCGTTTCCTCCTCCAGGAGATCTTCCCAACTCAAGGATAGAGCCTAAGTCTCGCATCTCGTGCATTGGCAGGCAGATTCTTTACCACTGCGCCACTTAGGAAGCCTCTGCATGAGAGGCATTTTTTATGTCTGTTGTATAAATGAGGAAGCTGAGGGTGGCATATGTTAGATTACTTGTTTATTTTATAAGAGATGGAAATAGGGTTTGAGTGTAAATGGGTCTGGCTTAAAAACTCACTCTTTCCCTACGATTTCAAATACTCCATCTCTGAAGCTGCTGCTTTCTCATGATTGAAACGATTCAGTTAAAAAAAAAAAAAATGCCAAGAAATGTCTTGTCCATTCTCTGCTGGTGGCTACAAAGGAATGTTCAAGGGGGCTTTCAGTACTTCTTGATAGCCACGTTCTCTATCCTGGGAGTAGGGGAGACCCCTGATTTCATCTTTTGCCGGGGTTCTGACCAGGATACCCTGGCTTGGTGGAAGAGACACACCCAGATTCTCCAGATGAGTCATAGACTGTGCCCAGAGCTAAAGTGTGGTGAAGAGGGAAGGCTTCCACTGCCCCAGCCTGTGAAATTGTTTCCTTTACGGTATATTTCTGCCGAGAGCAGCAGACTGCTGCCCTTTGATCCTCCTCCCCAGGACTATGGAGCCTCAGGCATCTGCCTGAGTTAGCAGAAGCATGAATAGGGCATTGGAGAAAGCCCGGGCCTGGAGCCCAGCGACCTGGATGCCTGTGTCAGCGTCACCACTGATTGATCCTTTGACTGCTCCGTCCTCTGAGTCTTGGGTTCTACCTGGACTGAATGCCTGCAGCCTTCACTTTCCTTACAGTTTAGAGTGTCACTGCTTAGCCAAAGGTACTGCTCTCAGTGGGACAGATAAATACCAGAAAGTTACCTTGCATATGGAGATAACTTTGCCGCATGCTGCACTTTCTCCATAGAGTGGCTAAGAGCCCTGCATTAGAATTCTGGTTCTTCCCTTATTGGCTGGGTTATCTTGGGCAAACCTCACTTTATTCACTTATAAAATGGAGATAATGATAATTATACTGCCATCCTTCTGAGGTTGTTGTGGGGATAGCCCAGCCACTAGAATATCACTGGTGACTCTTCCGTTCTGTGTGAATGCTCATCTCATGCCTCCCTATCCACTCTTATGGAAGTTCTAGTAGAGAAAGGAACTTGGGCTCTTGAGTCAGAACCACTAGCCTTTTCTATTAGGCTCTGCTACTCATCAGCTGCATGACCTTAGACAACTCAATTCAAACACTCTGATCCTTAGGACTTTTCGTCTGTAAACTGTGGACAATGATAATAGAGATGTCTTAATGGGGGGATGAGAATTAATAAGATAATACATGTAAAGTTCCAAGCAAAGTGCCTGGCATATGGAAAGTATTTGCTCCCCTCGGGTCACGTGACTGACTTCTTTCGCATTTCTAGGATGCTTTGAATTTCATTCCAGTTTCAAAGGTGTCAATAAACATTTTAACATTTTAGGTAAAGTCAGGCTTTTATATTGAGGTCACATACTTGTAAATATGTGCATTAAACTACATCCTGATGTAAAACAAGTGGTACTGATTTTTCCAGTGCCTTCCACCCCCTAACTTCTAACCTCAATGTCTGCAAATAATTAATGCAGAGAGGAGGTTTACAGTTGGCTACACAAATGTACGTTAAATATTTAATTTGAAAAAGTGAAAGGATGAACCCAACAAGCTGCAATAATCTTCAAAAGCTCTGTTAAGAATTTAGACATATGGTATTGACTTATGGATAAAACCAAGACTTTTGGCTTTGAATCAATCCACTAAAAAATGTGGAGCCACTGTTTCTATGTGGAGTATCAGAAAATACTGCAGAGGTGGTCCTGTGCCCTGGTTTCTGGTTCAGACTGACCTTGAAAGTAGAATCAGTTAGCAGTAGCCTTTGCTCAACTTTTGTCTCTTCCAGATGCAACCAAATATTCAGAAGATTTAGGGCAGTGAGAATATACTGGACAGAGAACCGCCAAAGGAAGATAACAGATTGGCTCTTCTTTGGATTTAGCTCTTTTCTACTTGGAATAGAGGCAATGGTAACTAAGGCAACTAGCATTTAAGGAATTTTAATTTACTGGATGCTTTTATATTATTCCCATTTTACAAATGAGGAAACTAAGGCTCAGGAACATGTCATAACTTGCTCAGAGCGACTAGTTCATAAATGGAAATCAAGAATCTGAATACAAGTCTATTTGAGCCCGGACTGCTTTTGTGAAATTGTTAAAGGGAACCATTAACATCTAATAAGAATGGTTCATCCATTGATCTATTAAATACTTGCTTAAAGGCTGAGCAATGGATCCAATGACCTCTTGGAAAGCCAAGATTTTGGTAGTTTAAGGCTCCTTTCATCTTTCTGAGTTGAATATGTTGTATATTTTTATGAGCCCTTCCAAGTAAGCTGCTCTACATTCCTGGCCTGTGGATCCCTTGTAACTATTGCCTCCTTTCAAAAGCAAAGCATTGATTTGTACCCACTCAGAAGCTATTTGTCTGCTTGCTGTTACCTGGAGAGTAAATTTCCTCTTCTGACCAAATTCCTACAAAACTCTCAGTAAAGCCCAGGACATGTTTTTAAATTGATAATAATGTTTGTTGAGCTTTTATTTCCCTGGTTTTGATGGAGGGAGGAACAGAATGTATAAGGTTCCATCAGACCTTATACAATGACTACTGCTGTCACTGTGACCTTGAGCCCAAAATTTGGGGATGGCATTTTCTGCTCTCCGCCTTGGTTTGCAATGTTTCCTGAGATGTGGCACCCATCCCCACACTCCCACCATCCATCACCTATCCATCATGGTCCAAACTACCACTGTGCTTCACCTAAAATCTTGAATGACCTCATTGTTTCCCCTGCCTAGAGCTTTACCTCCTCTAATTCATTTATGAAAAGGTTTTTGTATTATAAAATAACACAAGCAAATGCAAAAGTATCACATGATATAATGAATTATATTATAGCTCACTTAGGATTAGAAACTTTAAAAATTACACATATGCATTCATAAAAGCAATATATAAAGAAATGCTTCCCATACCTTTAAACTTGGCATAAATTGTATCACACTACACATATCCTTTGCTAAGTTGTTTTTTTTCCAGGGCAGCCTTGTGTCTTGAGAATTAGTCATGTTGTTATGTGTAGATAAAATTTATTCATTTTGAAACTGCTCTATGGTGTACCCTTGTGGGAATATCCCATAAATTTAGTTTTTCCACTTTTCCATTTGTTGGTGTTCATCTAGTTGGTTTCAACGGTACCTGATTACAGATAGTCTTACAGTAGGGATCCTTGCACACATCTCCTTGTGCATATTTGTGTAAAGCCCTGTGGAGTGTATACTTACATATGGACTTTCCAAGTTATATAATATGCCCATATTTATATTTACTAGATGATATCAGGGCTTCCCTGGTGGCTCAGATGGTAAAGAATCTGCCTGTGAGGCAGGAAACCTGGATTCGATCCTTGTGTTGGGAAGATCCCCTACAGAAGGGAAAGGCTACCCACTCCAGTATTCTTGCCTGGAAAATTCCATGGGCAGAGGAGTCTGGTGGGCAACAGTCCATGGCAACTGTAATCGGACATGTTATCAAACAAATTGGTTTCCAAAATGTTGTGCCAGTTTACCTTCTCAGCTGCACGTTATGGAGAGTCAAGAGTTTCTGTTTCCCTACATCCTTACTAGTAGTTAATATTGTCAGATATTTAACAATCTGATGAATCTGACAGAGTATCTCATTTCCTAAATTTGTATTTGCTAGTGAGAATATTTTTCTTACTTATTATATTCTAATTTGCTTTTGTTAGTGAGCATAATTATCTTTTTAGGTACTTATACTGGTAAAGAATCCACCTGCCAATGCAGGAGACTCAGATTTGACCCCTGCATTGGGAAGATCCCCTGGAGAAGGAAATGGTTATCCATTGCAGTATTCTTGCCTGGGAAATCCCATGGACAGGGTAGCCTGGCAGCTGCAATCCATGGAGTTGCAACGAGTCGGACATGACTCAGAAACTGGCTGCTGGGAGTTTTCTCTATCATGTAGTTACTATTTTTTTGTCTTGCATTTTTAGTGTCATTGTTTTGTAGAAATATTTACCCTATGTGGACTTCATATTAACACTTTAAAATTTGCAAATAACTTCTCCGAGTCTGTGACACTTGTTTGCATTTTTGTTGTGTCTTTAGCATGTAAAACATTTTTAGTTTCACTGTAGTCAAGCATTTTGCTTTGTTTGATTTAAGCTTTACTGTTTGCTCAATGAATTCTTGATTCTGAGATCAAAGAGTTATTTTTCAAACATTTTCTTATAAAGGTTTTACTTCTCATGTTGTGATCTTCGATGCACATGACATTTATTTAATGTAAAATAAATAAATAAACAATAAAATTAAGTAGTTTATTATTTTTTTTTGGTCTCCATATGGAAAATCAGTTGTCCTTGTACCATTTATTGAATAGTCCATCTTTTTTCTGTTTATTTGTAATAGAATAAATCTTGATATCTGATTTTGGTGATCTTTGTTATTCTTCAAAATTTTCTTATTTCTTTATGCTTCTATAGGAACAGTATGAGCTTTGCCCTGTCAATTTCGATGAAAACCTTACTGAGATTTTAATTGTAAGTACAACAAATGTATAAATCATCTTTGTGGCGGAACAGAGGCCTGTTTAAAGCTGAATCCTCTCTTCTGTAAATATTTATTCAGGCTATCTTTTATGTCCTTTAAAAATGTCTTAAATGTTTTTTCCCTAAAAGTTTATTTACATTTTTATTAGAAGTATTTATAGGAGCCCTGAAGTTTTGCTTGCTGTTATGAAATTATCTTAAATTTCCACTATATTTTGTAATTGATAGGGTGGTTTTCTGAGAACACTAATGAATTTGTGAGTTGATCTTGTAACTTGCAGAATCCTCTTATCTTTTCTAATATTTTCTCTGTAATTTTCTTGGATTTTTCTAATGATATTTTCTGCAAGTGGAGATCCATTTTATGTCTTTTAATCTATTTTAAAAATCATTTGTTTATTTTTCTTATTGCATTAGCCAGGGCTCTTGGATAATGTTGAACAGTAGGGGTGACACCAGGCCTCCTTGGCTTCCTCCAGAATTTTTTCAAGGAAATATTTCTAGCATTCTATCATAGAGAGGCCATTCAGTATAGTGGTTAAAAATGCAAGCTCTGGGGTCAAGTGAGTTTGAGATTAGACTCTTATCACTAAAATGTTGTATTACTTGGAGTGTAGGAACTTCCATACAGTTCTGCATATCGGCTGTACCTATTTATATTCCCACCAACAGTGTAGGAGGATACCCTTTTCTACATACCCTCTCCAATGTTTATTCCTTGTAGATGATGGCCATTCTACCAGAGTGATGTGATACCTCATTGTAGTTTTGATCTGCATTTCTCTAATAATTAGCAATGTTGAACATTTGTGCTTATTGGGCATCAGTATGTCTCTGAAGAAATATCTATTTAGGTCTTCTGCCCATTTTTTTGATTGGGTTATTTGTTTTTGGTTTGTTTTGATATTTAGCTGTATGAGCTGTTTGCATATTTTGGAAATTAATTGCTTGTCAGTCACATTGTTTGCAAATATTTTCTCCCATTCTATAGGTTGTCTTTTTATTTTGTTCATGGTTTCCTTTTCTGTGCAAAAGTTTTAAGTTTAATTAGGTCCCACTTGTTTATTTTTTGTTTTTATTTCCATTAATCTAGGAGATGAATCTAAAAAGATATTGCTGTGATTTATGTCAAAGAGGGTTTTGCCTATGTTTCCCTCTAGGAGTTTTATAGTATCCAGTCTTACATTTAGGTCTTTAATCCATTTTGAGCTTAGTTTGTATATGGCATTATCGAATGTTCTTATTTCATTCTTTAACATGTACCTATCCAGTTTTCCTAGCACCACTTATTGAGGAGATTGTCTTTTCTCTATTGTATATTCTTGCCTCTTTTTCCATAAATTTATTGAATTTATGGGTACATGGGTTTATTTCTGCACTTTCTATGTTGTTCCATTGATCTGTATGTCTGTTTTATACCAATACCATACTGTCTTGATTACTGAAGCTTTGTAGTATAGTTTGAACTTCAGGAGCCTGATTCTTCCAACTCCATTTTTCTTTCTCAAAATTGCTTTGGTTATTTGGAGTCTTTTGTGTTTCCATACAAATTTAAAACTTTTCTGTTCTATCAAATGCCCTTGATAATTTGATAGAAATTGCGCTGAATCACTGAATCTGTAGATCGCTTTAGGCAGTATAGTCATTTTAACAACATTGATTCTTCCAATCTAAGAACATGGTGCATCTTTCCATCTTTCTGTATCATCCTCAATTTATTTTATTGCATACTATAATTATTGGAGTACAAGTCTTTTGTCTCCTAGGTTGTTTGTTTGTTTGTTTATGTGATGGCAAATGGGGTTGTTTCTTTAATTTCTCTTTTTGATCTTTTGTTGTTAGTGTATAGAAATGCAACAGACATTTGTCTGTAGATAAGGCAATCTTATAATGATTTATTTCTCTCTTTGTTTCTTTTCCTTACTCAGCTATTGTGATATTGATTTATCATCTGAGTTTTTTAAATTATTTAAATCATATTTTTCAATTACACATTTTTCTTAGATTCTTTTTCCTCTTCAGTATTCCTGCTCCCATTTTACCTATTCTTGGTAATTTTTGTTCTTTATTGTCCCTTTGATGATTATAATATTACTTGTACTTTTATTAGATTAAAAAATGTACTCTGTGTAATTTGTTTATCTCATGATCATTGTTTTGATTTCTGATTTTTATATGGTTCAATGTTATTTTTAATTTTCATTTGGTTTAGGTTTTGCTGTTTGGATGGTGTGCTTTCTTTTTTAAGATTATTAATAGCTTCTTCATGAGTTTTGTAATTTTGCTTTGCAGGGTAATCTTACACAGAAAGAGTTTTGTTTTCTTCTGATGTATTTCCTCCCTTTTCTAGAAGATTTATAAGTTTTCCTCCAGTGGATTCTGGGTCTGCTATCCAGAACTATGTTTTATGTCAACCATTTGAGATCGCTGCTCCATGGACACTGGGAATATTTTGATGCTATTACTTCAGGGAGCTTATGGCTTGGATCACCTTGATTCCTGGCTACAAGGCTGGGTCTGCATACACTGGTCTCTTTTTTCAAGTGGCTGTAGCCCCAGACAGTGGTCACAGCAGTAGTTAATTTTCCATCTCTTCTTACTAACAGGGGAACTCAAACTCCAACTTGACTCCCAGCAGGGAGCCTAACTGAAATCTTCAGCCTTGCTTCACATTAAGCAAATTGAACTTTATTCCCTGTATAAATTCTGAATGCTCCGGCCTGCTTTGGACTGGGGATCCAGGGGCCTGTAGCTTCAGTCTATTTCTTAGCTTGTTTTTATTCTGTTTTTCATCCACAGAGATGTTTATGGTGGATCTGAGGTCAGCTCTGGAAGTTCTCTTTGAGGTTGTTAGTTATCATTATTGTGACTTTGGAGCATTGCCATCTGCCTGGATTTCTCCCTCTGTTTCCTACCTGGCAGGACAAATGGTATTCCCTAAATTCTGCCTGCCATCCCCCTGTTTATAAGGTTTCTTTATGTTTCCATCAAACATAGAATAAGTGAAATGCATTACCAGGCATTTTTAGATCTTTATTCACCTGGCCTCTGTTCTCTATTTATATGGAGCTGCTTCTAATTCCCTGATTACACTTGCTTCCAGGCTTTATCTCAGGCCATTTCTCCAACTGATACACGTTCAACCTTCTGTCTGATTTGTGTTTGATCTCCCTGATCTTTCTCATCTGCCCCTAATGTCACTTCCTCCCCATTCCTCATTCCACATACATTCATTCTCCTGCCCCCACCTTATATTTGATAACACCTGTCTCCTTCCTTAAACTACTGTTTCATCAGTCTCTCCTCCAAAAGAGAAGATTCTTGTGAGTGTCTCACTCAGTCCTTCACCACTACAACTAGCATGGCAGAGACACCCAGTAAATGTTAGGGAAACAGATAAATGAAAGAAGCATAATTCTCTCTTGCACTTCATTTATTCCTTGCTGTCCAGAGGGAGCCCTGACTTGCATGTAATGTGGAGGGAGAATCATTCCATCCACATCGCCAGCTGATGAGATCCCAGGGCTCAGCCTTGAATTCATCAAGGAAATCTGGAGCTTTGGGGAGTGATGGAGGGCGAAGAGGTGGGATTCCAGTGTGAAACTGGGAGGGTCCAGAAGAGGTGAGTCGAAATGTCCAGTGCCCTGTGATAAAGATATTCCTTCACCACTGCTTTGTGTTGCTGGAGAAAGGACACATGGATTTTCCAGGACTGCTGTGATCTGTGGCGCTGTGGTAGTTATAGAGTGTATCCCCACCTCTTGAACCTGCTGATTCTTGTAGATTCACAAGTGAAACCTGGTCTAAGCTCAGAGGTCCTGGGAAAGCAAGATCACCTCCCTCCAATCTGAAGCAGACGTCGTTCTATGTATTTGGACATAGTCTTGTGACATTGGCTGATGCCAGTTGGTGCTGGGGCATCTGAGTTCTAGCATTGATCACTGAAGCAGTTGTTGAGCCTGGCTTTCAAGGCCATCCCTCTTGGGAAGGCTTTGGCGTGCCAAAATCTCTCACCCCCTTTCCTGCACCATTTTTATATGCAATCTTGTTAAAGTCCTTGCCTTTCATGTGGAGGCCAAGATGGTGACTTCACAAAGGTCAGGAACTGGGGACGCAAAAAAAAAATTTTCCTTGAAAGCTTTAAAATGAATTATTTATAGGAATAATAAACAGTAAACTGAAAGATTCGAGACGAGAAGCCTGGTATGTAGATGAGATGAAAACTGTGATATTGGGAGATTGTTGCCAACATTTTCCCAGCGCTTAAGTGGTTTTATCTTTGCATTTTCTCTACTACCCTTCATATGCTATCCCTCTTTTAGAATGAAGCTATGTGTAAATTTCTAAAATTTCCTTCTTATCAAGAGGGAGGGTTTATATGTATACTTGTAACTGATTCATGTTGTTGTATAGCAGAAACTAACAAAACCTTGTAGAGCAATTGTCCTTCAATTAAAAAAAAAAATCCTTCTTTAGACTATGGTAATGGAACTGTGCTATCCCATTCCTTTTTTGTGAAATCCTCTGTTCTGCTGTGGGACATGAAACAGCTGTTCAGGCTAAAAGTGAAGTGAGGGGAGGGGAGGAGAGACCTCAGAAGAGCAATTCAGAATGCCCTGCAGTTGTTTTGAAGCCTGTTTATGAAAGAAGCTGAGGAGTGTTTTGGGAAGACTGTGAAGTCAGGCAGGAGAGTAGCCCACCACCATCTTTGCCCTACCGCTTTACC
Organism: Cervus elaphus; assembly: GCF_910594005.1. Lineage (NCBI taxonomy): Eukaryota > Metazoa > Chordata > Mammalia > Artiodactyla > Cervidae > Cervus > Cervus elaphus. Next base: position 8,162,948 of record NC_057830.1, on the reverse strand, counting down.
AGCCAGCTGGCCTTGGGTCAGTCACTGAATACCTGTCAGCCCACCAACTCTCAAGGTCTAAGTTTGCCCACCTATAAATGGGAGAGTTGGGTTGACTCAAGGATAGTCAGTTAAACCGCTTGGGAAAAATAAGAAGGGAATTTAAGTAACCAGAGCAGTGGCAGGAATCCTGGCAAACAAGGAATGGTGTGTTACCAAAATGTAACCCCAATACATGGTTACCACGCAGAAAAACAGACCAGGCATTGTTAGCATTTCTAATTATTTCAAAAAGCCCCAGATCTAGATTTTTATGTGAAATATCCTAATTTCACATCTAATTAGCAACTCATTAAAAAAAATAGAACAAACTAGCAGTGCCCTGTTGAGGCCAAACAGACACATCTGTGGGTTGAACACAGTCTGTGGACAGTCAGTTTGCAACCTCAGGGGCAAATGATCTTTGACTCCAGATGCACACTCTGTCTTCAAAATCAGGAAACATGGACTGACCCAGCCCCGGATGAGCATTCTGAGATCCTGGTAACTGACTGCAGCATCGGCTTCCTGATGGAGACTGGGAATGCCATCTGACTCCTGTCTAGATAGCACTGTCTGCAGAAAGCTTTAACCCTAAGACATCTTGCTTCTTTGTTAATAAGGGAGATGAACCAGAGTTTAAGGGATGTTAACGGTGCATTGGCATCAAACTGAGACTTCCTCCTGGAAGTAAATAAGAATTGAAAGGACTGAGCAGGGAATAACTTCCTCACAATGAAATTTGATGTCAAAATGCTGTCATCCACCCCCAAAACTACCTTGTGGGGCTGCCTCAGTATTTAAGCGTTGTGATTGTTCAGTCACTCAGTCATGCCCGACTCTGTGACCCCATGACCTGTAGCTCACCAGGCGCCTCTGTCAATGAGATTTCTCCAGCAAAATACTGAAGTGGGTTGCCATTTCCTCCTTCAGGGGATCTTCCCGACCCAGGAATAAAACTCCCATCTCCTGCATCACAGGTGGGTTCTTTACCACTGAGCCACCAGTGTTATTAATTTAATACCTTTTTGTTATTGAAGGATGTACAATTTATAAATCCCTGTTGCATTCACTGGGCTCTCATAGCAGCCAAGAGAGAAGACCTGTCCAAGGATTATTATCCCAAGTGGACATCCTAGATTCAGGAAGCTCAGAGAACGGACATAAGGCATTCCAAATCCCTCAGCTCAGAGTTTTCCGAACTGGGTTAGAGCCTGGGTCTCCTGACTCCTCTGTTCCCTCTGCTACCCTATGCTGCCCACTCGGAGTCAGTCCCCCAGCCTCCTCACAGGTGGGGTTTGCACCCCAGCTCAACCCCTGAGCAGCTGTAACACATCAGGGCTTGAAGAAAGGGTGGCACGCATGCACATTCTGATGCCTCAATGGTATCACAGGAACCCCAGATGGTGCTCCGGACCCCATGAGGTGCTCAAATGAACACCCGGTCTCTTCAACTCGTTGGCTAACTCCCTAGCCCCTACTTCCCAACTTCGCTGTTTGAATTCCATTCCTATTAAAAAACAAAACAAACAAAAAAACACTTCTGAATCTCCGTCCATCTTGGATTTGTCCAGTACTGAAGAAAGAAGGGGCTTCCCAGTAAAGAAGGGGCTTCTTTACTACTGGTAAAGAACATGTCTGCCAATGCAGGAAACATAAGAGACTTGGGTTCGATCCCTGGGTCAGGAGGATCCCCTGGAGGAGGGCATGGCAACCCACTCCAGTACTCTTGTCTGGAGAATCCTGTGAACAAAGAGCCTGGTGGGCTGTGGTCCATTATGTCACAGACAGTCTGACACGACTGAAGCGACTTAGTATACACAAAGAGAAAAAATTATTGTAACATTCAGGAATACTTGAAGTCGTGTGATTCTTTACCAAGTAGAGTTGAATTTTTGTGAGTATTGAGTGACAAAACATTCAAACCAGATAGAAAACAAATATATTAAAGCATTTGCTGAGATAGTTTGGTGGCTAATTCTAGACCTAAAAACATTCTTGTTTTTTTTCACTTGGTTCTTTGTCCTATTTAAACACTGGTTGTCAGAGTTAGTAATTAATTGTATTTTACTAAGACATCTTAAAGGTCCTGTAACACAAGACTGCAGCCCTGGAAGGTTCTGATTTTCTTATTCTGCTAGAGGACTAAGGGACTGTGGGAATCAAGGAACAAGGACCACAGTGAGTGAGCTTGCAGCAGATGGTGGACTAGGTCATTGTATAAATGAAGTCACATTTGTGTAAAGAGACACATTTTGCTATCTTTCTGTTTTTTAAATTAGTTTTAAACTGCTCAGTGGCTCCCCACCGCCCCAACCACTCTACTTCCCTGCAAGTTTGGAAACCAGTGATGTTCCAGGGAGGCAGAGATCTTGTGATAAAGGACTTGCTTCAGGCTTCAGACTTCATTGGAGCTTCAGGCTCCATTTTACAGCTTGCATATAAAACTATGTAAGTTGGCCTAATGATGGAAAGGCTGATGCTGTCAAATGCTAACTGGTGTGATTAGAGGGACATTCAGATCTCTCTGAGCCTGTCTTCTCTTCCTGGTACCCAAAGGCACAGGTCTTTCCCGGCGGCAAATCAGTCTCCTCGTTACTTTCTCGGGTCGGCACACAGGTCTGCTCTGCCCGGTGTCAGGCCCTGTGAGTCAGCAAAGCCAGGCCGCTGGGCCAGGCTGGTTTCTGACACCAAGAGCAGAGGCAGGGCCCCTGCCCCAGTAGCCAGGGATAGCTGTGGACACGCAGAACCATGGCGATGCCACAGCATGGAACTCCAAAAATCACAGATATTCCAGGACCCGAAGCAGTGACAAAGGCCCAGGGACGCAGGTTGCTTCTGCTTTCCTGTTTGATCTGATGCTTACCCAATTGATGGTTTAGAGAGAGGGTATGAGAGTGGGGCTATTCTTTGTAGTTTTTAAAATCCAGTTTGCAACAGAAAAGCTATTTCGGACCATAACATTTGGCCCTGCACAAACTTATTTCAAGGTCACAGTAAAGCATTTAATCATTAAATTCATGCTAAATCCTAAAGTGTGGGTCTCCTGGTCCCCTTCAACTATTCCATTGTATAGTCTGTATCAGGAAAAATGGCTTTTGTCAGTAGCAAAGTCAGAAGTAGCAGAACTTCTGAGTGTGTTCTGCTGAACTTCTGAGAGTGTCATGTTTAACACAGTATTTTAAATTTCAGATATAAATATCTGAGCTAAATAGCTAAATGTCACCAAGATATAAATGAAGAGGTGGTAATAACAACCAAAATAATATGTTGATAGCATCTGGCACTTGTTCAGCATGTACTGTGCTGTGTTCCAGCCACATGGCTGAGAAATTTACCCTTCATGGATGCTACCTCCGTGGTGGGCTTCCCCAGTGGCTCAACTGTAAAGAATCTGCCTGTAATGAAGGAGACGCAGGAGACAGGTTCAATCCCTGAATCAGGGTGATCCCCTGGAGGAGGAAATGGCAACCCATTCCAGTACTCTTGCCTGAAAAATCCCATGGACAGAGGAGCCTGATGGATTATAGCCCATGGGGTCACAAAGAATCAGATACAACGGAGTGACTGAACACGCAACACACACACTTCCATGGTTCCCTCAACTTTAAATGATTGTGTCTAAACTTTCAGGCAATTATATGAAGTAGTTGATATCACCTTCAGAAACACTTGTTACCAACAGATTTGCATTGAGTGTTTATTATGTTCCAGCTGCGAGTCGAGGTCCGTGTGATCCATAAAAGTTTGATAACATAGATATACCCCCTGTCCTGGGGCTTGTGGTCTTGTGGGGAGAAAACGTCAACCACAAAATGCTTCTCTTACAAAGTGATGAGAAGAGAGTTCAGATAGGGTCTGGAGGGAGGGCATCTGTCTGTGCGATGAGTTTGCAGACAGTCCCAGACCAAGCTTTGAAGTGGGCAAGATGCTGGCATGTTCTGGAAGCTGCAAGAGGGACTGTGTGATTGGTGATGGTGACGAGAGTGATAAAAGTGAGGTTGATGAGGTTGGGAGGAGCCAGAGTGACCCGGGATGTTCACATCTCCTCTCTGAGTTCTTCTTTGTCTCCTCCTGGTACCCAAAAGAGAATCCTGTGGGTCCTGGGGGAACTGAGATGAGGAAACGGAGTCAAGGAGGCATGCAGTCTTCTCTTCTTCATGGCTGCATAGCTTATAAGAGCTATAAAGTACAAAATGACAAAATAGGGACTTTTTTTTCTCTCTCATCAATATATAAACATTTATCAGCCTCTTTACTCCTTCTCCATCCTCCACCCCCCGCCCCCACTTCTCCTTCTTCCTCTTCCGCTCCTCCTCTTCTTTTTCTTCTTCTTCTCTCTCTACCCATCCTACCTCCATCAGCAACTGCGTGCCAGGAATTTAATTCTAGGCTCACGATATGTGATTGAATTCTCATACTCACAGCTCCTTTTTCCCCTGAGTTCCCATTCTCCTGGGTCTTGTTTTCAGTAACTGATGATGCAAGCTAAGGTAGGGAAAAGGGCTATAGACAGAAGGGGACTCTTTTAGATAAGGTGCCTTACACAGAGGATACCTCTGAGCAGAGGCATGAATTCCTGAGGAAGATGTCATCAACCCTGCAGTTAAGAGAGCTTTGTAACTAGCATTATCAAAGTCGAGGGGAAACGTTGTCCTCATGGAGTAGGTTGACATGCACTGTGTTGCGTGTGTGTATTCATCAGATTTTTTCCCAGACCAGCCTGCAAGGAAAGGTCAGCCGAGGTTGCATAAACAAGGGGGATTTGGCGGCTTCAGGTTCATAAAATTTTACTCGGTTTGGAGAATCATGGAGGCCATGTTCATGAAAAGAAACACACTAGCCAGATGGAAGTTTGAGTGTATTTGGGCCACGTAGCAATGCAGCCTTTGGTGTCCACCCATCAGGAACCAGTTACACCTGGAGAGACAATTATGGCATTTTCAGTAGAACATTCTTTTGGCTCATTCAAGAGCAGACTTCCATAAAAGAGTGAGGGAGATTAATGAGCCCAGCAACAGCCAATAGGAATTCATGGGAAGACCAAATGCTAATGCGTAATTGCCGTTGGGTCTGACGAGTGCACTCTGTCCCCATAAAAGCCTGAAGATTAAGCCATACTTCAGTCTCTCCATTTTATTCTCTATTTTTTTTTTCTGTTTCTGAACAGAATTACTGTTGCTTGGGAAATTTAATACAGAGTAGAATTCTTCCCATGATTAGGATTAGCTGTTACAGTATAAGGTGAATGGCAAAGGACCGTTTGTCATGTTGACTTTTTGGAATGTCTAGACACGAATAAAAAATTAAATGGCATAATTATTCTTTTTTTATGGTTGTCAAGTGGAGCCATCTATTCAGGATTAAATCTGACAATTCACAGATCAATTCCACCCATTTTGGGTTTCTTTATGGCTATGGCCAAGATGTTTCAGAGGGTGCTATGTGATTTGTTGGGTTTTGTGCAATTATCATACAGAGGAGAATGATGTGTCTTTGACTTGCTCTAGAAATTGCCTGCACATCCATCCATGCTTCCGTGCATCCATCCAGAAGGTCTTTATGGAATATCACGAATGACAGAGAGATGAGTAAGTCAAGACCTTTGTTCCCAACATGCTTTCAGGCTACTGACCAAGAAGCAATAGGACATTACCCCCTCAAAGTGGAGAACTGCAAGATGGTGGCAGGGATGCTTTGGCACCAGGGGGAAGGGCCTTAATGGAATGAGGGTGCTGGGGCTAGTTTCTCATTAACATCAGTAATGATGCTCAACCTTGGAATCGTGTGGGAAAGAAGAATGTGTGGGAATCTTGCAGGCTGAGAAGGTGAGAAGTTCTCTAAGAGAAGGAAATTCTGAGCCTGCGCACAGGCAAGAGGGTGGGAGAGCAAGACTTACTCAGTGAACTGTAGGAAGCTGGCCCAGCTGAAGTCTCGTCTGCATAGGTGTTCAGACAGTAAGGGTTGGGGATGGCTGGGGAGGAGTGATCAGCCCTCAGGCTCAGAAGCCTTCATGGGCAAGGTTATGAGAACCAGATTATGAAGTCTGGGGACCACTAGAGTGAACTTAGATTTGATGCTAGTAACTATGAGGAAGCATGACCACATTTTCGATTGAAAGTATCTGGCCAGCATCTTGGAAGATTCACTGGCCTCTTATGGAATAATTGTTTTATATGGGCAATTTTTTGCAAGGATTATCTCAGAAGAGTAAGGCCTAGAGTAAATGGTTATAGGTTATGGAGTGTGGACGCCTCTTGATTCTTTGTCTGTTGGTCCTAACAGCTCTTTCATAGACTATGTTTAGAGCAAGTAAATAATCTGAACATGAAATCTTGCAGATAATTTTAAAAGGAAAGAAAAACAAAACCAAAAAGCTCTTTATTATACTTCTGTGACACATGTTACCTTGGAAACACGGCCGTGGTCTGATATGATTTCTTGTTTGGTCTGGAATGCTTTCCGTTTTGCATTCTCACAGTGCCTGCCCCAGTGCCTGGAGCAGAGAAAGATACTCAGTTAAAGATGCAAAACGTTGGTTTGCTAATGACTGGAACCAAGCTGTGGGAGACCTGTTTGAAAAGTCTGTGACTCCCATGTGTGTTGAAGTGGGGAACACCAGTGACAATAGCAGGTCACTCACAGCACTAGAGCAACAGCTTGATAGTGACATCTTCCTGGGGGCCTCGTGGAAGCTGGAGCACGGGGTCAGGCTCTCCATGTCATCCACTCACTGGTCGGTATTACCACCCCCTGTACAGAGAGGAGTGCTGAGGTCAACTGAGTTCACGCTCAAGATCACACGGATGAAGAACAGAAAAGCAGGACATGATTTGCGGGTCTACTTCACAACGATGTCTATGACTTTTCTTTCCTATTGCTATTTCCAAATATTTCCAGGTGTTTCTTGTGAAGGAGGAAGCACATTTGTTCCCCTGGCCCCAGAGGAGAGAAAGCAGACCTGGGGGCTCCCCTGCTGGGACAGTGAAGGGCTTGGCAGGACTTTGTGACTGCCATGGCTCCCAGAAAACAGAACTGCCTTTTCTGAAAGACTGTGCCCACCCTGTCCCTGGAGATGAGACACTGCTGTGAAAAGTAGATAACCATCTCTCAGGGGATCTGTAGAATAATTTCTACTCCGGCTGGTAGAATGAAATATATTTACTTCTATCTTTACAATCTTGAGATGTTCTTTGGATAGTAACGGCCATTCCTGACATCTGGATAATATTTCACATTAGACAAAAACACTTACATGGAGCATCTTATTTAATCTCAAATGGCCTCCTTTTTGGGAAGAGGTAGCTGCTGCTCAGAGAAATAGCAGGACTTGTCCAAGGATATGTGGAGTGAATGAAAGATGCAGAAGACAGACCTGGATCAAATAATTCCAAGATCAGAGCTCCTTCCTATCTGCACATTGTCTATACAATGGAGTGAATATACAGGTCTGTGGGGAAGGATCTTATACTGTAGATCTGGGGAGTCCCTTCCCACCATGGGTCACATGCTGAGGCTATTTCTGAGACAATCCTCCCTTTTTCATGGCTCAATATCCCCAAGGCCTGCACCCTGCTCCGGGATCAAAGCCTCCTTCAAGGTCTCCTTTAATCATCCTTGTCAGTGTAATAGGTTGCTTCCTGTCCAGCTGCCCCATTTCCATAGGTAATTTATACATCCAGAGATGCTAGAGTGTGGATTCTTACTCCCATTATTTCATGTCTAGGTTCTACTTCCTCCCATGTGAATCCAGGACACAAGTCTAAGTCCAGACTTCACAGCCCAGAGGGGCCACCCCCTGCTCAGCCAGGAGCACGCTGACTCCCGACTGTGGAAAGTTTGCTGAGTCTAAGTGCAAGCAGATGTCTCCAGCTGCTGGATCATACAGTCATATGAAACCAATCACCCGCTGTGCACAAACATGCATCATCAGGCCAAAGTCTGAAGATGCAACCAACTCATCTTGCTTCCCGTAAGACAGTGGGTGAGTAGGAGTGTGGGGTGTGGGGAGGCTGGTCAAGGCAATTCTTCTAAGGGCAAAGTGTGTAAGGTTCAAAGGCATCCATGCATGCTAGGTCACTTCAGTCATGTCTGACTCTTTGTGACCCCATGGACTGTAGCCTACCAGGTTCCTCTGTCCATGGGATTCTCCAGGCAAGAATACTGAAGTGGGTTGCCATGCCCTCCTCCAGAGGATCTTCCCAACCCAGGGACCAAACCCACATCTCCTATGTCTCTTGCATTGGCAGGTGGGTTCTTTACCACTAGTTCCACCTGGGGAGTCCTTCAAAAGCATAAGGATGGTGAAATTGAGCCAGAGGATGTGCTGCTCAAAGTTATAACAGACACTCAGACTCATCCTGTGATACCATCTGAGCACTTTGCATACTGTACTCATGGGATAACAAAGGTTTTGGGGTGGGGGAGATGACTTCCTCATGATCTTATTGCAATCTAGTGGCCCAGACAGAGCTCTATCAAAGATCAAAACATCCAGTCCAGTGCTCTTTTCATCACTAAGGTTGCCTGTGCCCTTGACTTCCTGGTGGGCTTCTCCATGTGAAGTCTCTTTTGTTTTGAATCCTGTTAGCTTTTGGGGTGACTTTTCCTAGCGGAGTAAACTTTTCTAAAGAATGATGATAATTAATGCCAGTTAATGAGGGTTAATATTAGCTTAGGTTAGATGTTCTATGTAGTGTGTTATACATAAAAATGTTCAAATGCCATGAAGTAGGCTTTTCCCTCTTCTATTTTGAAAAAGAGGAAATTGATACTCAGGAACAGAAAGCTGCTCAAAGTCACAGAGCCTTTGTAGGTGATACAGTCTAGATTCCTATCAAGATGAGCCCCAAAGTCTTCCTTTAAAGGAATTGTCAACTGAAAAAAATTATTCACAACCTAAAAGGTGAGAGTTGTGTTTTATTTGGTGGGAATTTTTAGGACTTCAAGCCCGAGAGGCAGCATCTCAAGTAACCCTGAGAGAACTGCTCCAAGGAGGTGAGGGGGAAGCGACCATGTATAGGAGTTTTGCAACAAAGGGCAGGGAGTCAGAAGCATAAAAAGATGATTGCAAACTAAAGAAAACCAGATACCTTAAGTTAAGGAATTTAGCCCTTTTCTATGTGTGGGAAGATGCAAGAGTCTGGGATCACTAAATTCATTCCATTGATAGGTACCTCAGCTATCTGGGGCCAGTATCTTGGGTTTTCACATCCCGCGTTTCTTCAGTGGTTACCATAGGGAGCGGCTGCAGTCTGATGGCTGCTAGATGGCAGATATTCTTTCCTTCCTGAGTTCCCTCAGGGCTGACCAGCTCACCATCCAGGGTGGCTGCAATCACTGATGACTATGCCATCCTTGTTACTGACACGGCAGGAACTTCTCCATTTCTAAGAATCAGTATATCACACTGAGGCATTCAGTTGATCAGCCCTGAAAGATGGCTGGGTAATCAACATTTATACAGTTGAAGGGAATTTTTTGAACATGAGTTTTGTGCCTGGCAGTATAAGTGGCTTCAAAGATGAATATGACACCATTACATCCCTCTGGCAAAGCAGTCTAGCGGTGGAGTCAGAAATAAAAACAACCTCTTAGTAGGTGTTGAAGTCATGGTTAAAGCAATGACTGATTAGGTACGACTGGAATAGGATAGAAGGAGCACGTGTGTTTGCCCAAGTGGTAAGAGATGGTTTGTCAGAGAAAGTGGCACTTTCTCACCTGTCAAAATGAGTGAAGATGATATTCAAAGCAGAAGCTGATAATACATGTAGAGACATTCACAGGACAAATTGTGACTACCTAGGACGTGCAGATCACTCAGCATTGCTAGTTTGTTAAAACAGAAACAAGAAGATTAACATAAGTAGTTTAAAAATGTATAGGTTATTAGGACCGTGAATGTTTTGCTAAGAGGGTTGAAATTTTCTCTGAGGTCAGGTGGGAATCATGCATAGGTTTTAAGCTAAGAATAACCTGATTGACCTGTTATCTAGGATTAAGTTTGATTGCTGGTATGGAACATTTCTAAATTAGTACTGGTTTTAAGGCAGTTGCAGTCTGCATTTCATGTGAAAGTCTGGAGTTAAGTGGTCCAGGACAGCTCTAGTGGCTCTTCTCAGGAAATCTAAGTCTTTCCAACATTCCTATATGTGGCCTTTAAATTCATATTCCAAATTCTTAGTCCAAGGGGCAAGTGGGGAACAGTGATAAGTAAGAGAACTATAGGAAGTGTCTTAGTTCATGGGTCTACTGTATAGCACAGGGAAGAAAAAGAAGATATGATCTGTTCATAGGACATATATTGTGTTTACCTTAAAGTCCATTCCCATATTCATTAGGTACAGACAAACACTGTTTGATTCTACTTATATAAGATACCTAGAATAATCAAATTCATTGAGTCATTGGCGGATGTCAGGAACTGAGGTGTGGGGGGATGGGGAGGGGGGAATGGGAGTTAGTATTTAATGGGGACAGATTTTCAGTTGAGGATGGTGACAAATTTGGGAAATGGATGATGGTGAAGGTTGCATAACAATGTGAGTACTTAGTGCCCCTAAACTGTAGAGTTAAATATGGTTAAAATAGGATGCTTTATATTATGTGACTTTTACCACAATAAAAACAAATTTTTAAAGAATAAAAAGAGAAAAAATGCTCCAACATATGAATTTTGGATGGACACAAGCATTCGGACCATAGCAGGAAGCCTTCGACGCTCTCTTAAAGAAAAGTCTCAGAAGCTTGTGCAAGACACTTTGATTTTTATTCCATCCATCAGAAATTAGCCACAGGTTCATATTCGTTACAAAGAAGATTGAAAAGTGTAATCTCTTCATGGATAACCATGGGTCCACATCAAAATCAGATATTGTGTTTCTCTACTAGACCTGGGGGATAGACATTTAGAAAAGTTATGAGTCTATGCCACAAGTAGACCTGAAATTTAGAGGTAACCTCCATACCCTTTAGTAGATGGACAGCTTCCCAAATGGCACTAGTGGTAAGGAACCTGACTGCCAATGCAGGAAACTCAAGAGATACAGTTTCAGTCCCTGGGTTGGGAAGATCTGGAGAAGATGGATAAGGATATAAGGCCATGACCAAAGATTTGGGACTGAGGCAGCGGTTGCCATGGGGTTGGGAATGCAGTTCCCTCCTCATTCCCAGTTACCTAGGCTTTGCCCTGTTAAGCAAAGCTTAACACGTGCTTGGTCTTCCCTTTATTTCTCCACTATTGAATCAGGGTTACTATACATCTGGTTCAGCAACTGAGTTATACTCAGGGTTGGGCAAACCTGTTTGGATATACAGAATGGACCATAATATGAACTGGTTTGGACTATATCCTTCATTGACTTGAAACACGGCTCACTGTACTTCTGACCTCCAGTGGATGTATCAGATTTCTTCTTCTGATCATTTATACAGCCAGGCTAGGGAAGAGGAAGTTTCTATACATATTATTCAGATTAGCAGAGTTAGTACATTTTTATCTATGGATATTCATGGAGTTAGTTGATTTAACAACATATGCTTTAGAGGGCTTCCCAGTTGGCTCAGTGGTAAAGAATCCGCATGCCAATGCAGGAGACATGGGTTTGATCCCTGGATCGGAAAGATCCTCTGGAGAAGGAAACGGCAACCTACTACAATATTCTTGCCTGGGAAATTCCACGGACAGAGGAGCCTGGTGGGCTTCAGTCCACTGGGTTGCAAAAGTTGGACACAACTTGGTGATTAGACAACAAAAACATAAGCTTTAGAACCAAAAAATATCAATTCAAAACTCTGCCATGGTCGGGATCTCAGGCTGTCTGATTTCAGAGTCAGTCTTCTTAATCACCATTCTGTCTTGCCTCCTCTCGGGCATTTTGTTTACTTTTCCCACTTCCTTAAACTTCCTTCAAGTAAGACGAGGGAAACAGTCACAGTAGCCTGGATGAGTATCTCTCAAAGGTGGTGGCAGGAGAATGGACCTGAAGATCTAAGAGGTTAGCCTCGGTCCCTAACCACTCTCCTCTGGCTGCCTACTTCCATGCGGCCCCTTTAATCATCAGCTCCTGTCCCAGCAAAGGGGTCTATGGCCCCATGAAAGAAAGAGCCCGGCATATGCCCAAACATCGTCCCCAAGCCACGTGCTCTTTCAGTATCTCACTGTTTCTGCTCATGTCTTTATGCCCCCTGCTTTCCTGGCCTCTCTAGTCTACTCATCACACCTTATATTAGGCACCCACACCATATGCATTTGTCTCATTATCGCAAGATGATTTTTCCTTATACATTTTCAAGCTTTCAAGCCTTTTCATGAGGGCCTGCCAGTTAATTCTCATAGACTCAGTAGAACATGTTATTGTCTTTGCGGTTTAGGTGCCAAAGACATTGAACTTAAGTGCTGTTAATTGTCTCATGATTCCCCTTTATGGGACTTAGGGGCAAGTGACTCATCCCTACTGACCGTTCTGGGAGAGCCTTGGGCCTGAATGCGCTGGACACCAGAGAAAAAAGACTGGTTTTCTTTGAGGATTTAAAGCACGAGTCTGAGATGGGAACCCCTACTGCTTTCTGGGCTGTGGTGTGATCATTCTTCCGCTCGCGGTTCTGAGGCTTTTTGCTTACCAAGTACTGGTCGTCTGACCCACTGGAGAACATCACCAACGGTCTGCAAGACAAGATCAAATGAATTTTTTTTTTTTTAAACCCCAGAAACCCTGCCCATTGCTCCCCTACCTGGTATAACAGAATTAGATTCAAGAAGCATTTGATGAAGATCACACTGTTTGCATGAACTTTCCATTGATACATCTGGTTTTCCTTTTGAAAAGAACCCTCAAACCTCATAAAACCAAAGTCTTTTGAATCAAACCACAAATTCCTTACAGCTAACCTCAGTGAAACTCCCTCCCCATCTGTGTATTTAGTCCCTCTAACCCCATTTCTCCTCTCTTCCGTCTTCATTAACTTAGCTGGAGCCAAGCTCACAAGAATAAATCATTTTTAAAAAAAAAAATTCACTTCATATTAATAAAAATTACAGGTTGTTTTTTCTGTCTGAGACCTTTGATTTAGAATAGACACCATTTATTGAGCCCTAACAATGTGCCAAGTGCTTTACGTAGTATCACATTTAATCCGATGACAGTCTTGCAAGGTAGGTGGTATTTTTCCAGTCTTTCCAATGAGGAAAAAGAAATAAAGAGAAGTCAAACAGCATGTCTTGCTCCTGCTAAGTGGTGGATTTAGTAAATTGAATCCGGTTGGTCATCTCTAATGCCCTCAGTTTTCATGCTTGTCTCTCTACATAATACATGCCTAAACTTAATTTCCAAACGTGATTTGCTATTTAAAATAACTCCTTGTTGACCTCAGACAATCATTATCCCACTTATTACAGTTTTCATGCTTGTCTCTCTACATAATACATGCCTAAACTTAATTTCCAAACGTGATTTGCTATTTAAAATAACTCCTTGTTGACCTCAGACAATCATTATCCCACTTATTAGCTCTGCGGTGATGCTGATTCTTGCTATTACTAAAAATATCGGCCACTGTTCTCTGAGTAATCACTTACCGTAACTTGAGTTCTTGCAACAGCCTTCTGAGGCAAAGTTTGATATCAGCGTTTATAAACTGAAATGCAAAAAGACATGTTAACCTGCCCAAGGTCACAGCAATCAATTAATTGAAATTGCAATGTTTTAATTAATTTTCATTGGAGGATAGATGATTCAAAATGTTGTGTTAGTTTCTGCAGTATAGCAACATGAATCAGTTACACATACATCCACTCTCTATAGATTGTTTTCCCTATTCTTCTTTACAGAGGTCATTACACAGTATTGAGTAGGGTTTACAGGTCCTTACAGAGTATTGAGTAGAGTTCCCTGTGTTATATAGTAGGTTCTTTTCAGTTATCTATTTAATATATAGTAGTGTACATATGCCAATCCCTGAAATAAAACCTTTATATATGCCAACACCTTTGAAATATTTTACCCAGTTAACTCATTTAGTCTCCACAACAACTTTTTTAAGGTCAGTGCATTACCATTTGCATTGCACAAGTGGGGAAACTGAGGCAAAGAGAAATGAACTTACTTTCGAAAGCCACACAGCTAGTCAGTGGTGTAAAGGGCTTGACCATGAGTCAGTTCATCTCTGCTTCTTGATTCGGAGTTTGTAGTAGCCACCTCTTGCTGCCTGACTGATTTCGGAACCTCTGTGCTCTGGACAGGTGTCTATGTGAATGGATTTAAAACTATATTACTCTTCTAATTCTTTTAGTCTCTGGTGACCTCATTGTGTCAAAAGGACAGAGGGTGATGCATGTCATGTCAGTGGCGATCATAGTTACTGGGGTGGATCTGCACTGATGCCTGGGAGCTTGAACTGAATGTTAATGACATGCAAAGGTGACCCGTAAGAAAAATACTGTTCTATCAGAAAGCTGGAGCTAAACAGGAGAAGTCATGACAGCCTGTGGCTGATTCCCCTCCCATCAGACTCTTTTATGAGCAGTGTTCATGTAGACAAAGCTTATCTAAAGGCTGAACAAATCACACTGGAATCTTCTGGAATGTGGGGAAGGGATGGGGACGGGAAGTAAGTATTGGGTATGAGTGGGGACGTAGGTAGGTGGTTCAACAGAAAGATGGAACATGAACTAGAGCAAGGGGAAAAGTGATGTCAGCCAATTTCCTTTTCAGGAATAAAGGACCGGGAATAGAAGAAAAAGCAGAGGGATTTTCTTTAATTGCAGACACAGAAATAGAGAAGCCAACGTCTTTAAGAATCCCAAGTGGAAAGCTGGGCTCTGGTTAGGTATTACCCTGCTTTTGATTCTTAAACTTTTTCCTCCCAAATCTTCTCAACTATAGGGACAAGCATATAGCATAGCCTAAAGTGTACCTGTCCATTGGAAATTAATTAAATATCAGTCAGAAATGAATTACATGAAGGCTTTTTAACTATGAAATACTTGTTTAGATTGGTGTTCAGTTAAATTTCTTAAATTTAATTCAGTGAAAATGATGCCCAATATTTATTATCAGATGAGTATTCCCAAGAACAATGCTTTAAAAAGCATCTTCCTATTCTGGATTTATGGGAAGATACCCTCCAGCAATGCAGAGGCTCAGGGGAAAAAAGTCTGAAGGAGACTAATATTTATTTGTGACCTATGTTGTGTTTGGCACTGTATTGTGTTGTGCATATACCATCTCATTTAATAATCATAACAGACATGCATAGTATTTTTTTTTAATCACCAAACCATGTCTGACTCCTTGCAAGCCCATGGACTGTAGCTCACCAGGCTCCTCTGCCCATGAGATTTTCCAGGCGAGAATACTGGAGTGGGTTGCCATTTCATTACTATTATTTTTAAAATTTTTATTGAAGTATAGTTGATTTACAATGTTGTGTTAGTTTCAGGTGTATAGCAAAGTAAATCTATTGTACGAACACATATATCCGTTCTTTTTAAAAATTCTTTTCCCATATAGGCCATTACAGAGTACTGAGCAGAATTCCTTGTGCTACACAAAGGTTTTTATCAGCTATCTACTTTATATATAGTAGTATGCGTGTGTCAGGCCCAACCTGCTAATTTATCCCCCCACCTTACTCCCTGGTAACCATAAGATTGTTTTCTCCATCTGGAGCTCTATTTCTATTTTGTAGACAAGTTCATTTGTACCTCTTTTCTTAGATTCCACGTATAGTTGAATCATATATTTGTCTTTGTCTGTCTGACTTGCATCCTGCTTATTGTTAATCCCTATATTGCAAAGAAACCGACCCAGAAGAGTGAGTTAAATTACACAAGGTCATGTGACTGGAACATGCAGGAGCCGGAATTTGATACACAGTCTGTCTGACTCCAAGGCATGTTTATTCACCAAATCACCCAATATTGCCTTTCAGGGTAAAACAGAGACTTGTCATTATTAACTTAGATTCTTGCAGACAATTAGGTCAGGAGACTCTTGTTTTCCCAAGGGAACAATCAAACCAAACAAAAACCATGAATTTCAGTCTTCTAATTTGGAACATCAAACCTTTTGATTCCCATGTTATAACCTTTGTAGCATGTGGAGTATGGGCCATCTTGTGTCCCCATTGGGGACCTCTATCTCCTTCTTCTGAGTTAGAATGTAAATTATTTATGAAGGGGGCATTCATTTTAGTGAGAAAATAGATCACATATTATAATTTCATATGCTGTGCATTTCATTCATGTCAAATATTTTGTTTGTTTTCGGTTGGAGATCAAACCAGTCAATCCTAAAGGAAATCAACCCTGAATATTCATTGGAAGGACTGGTGTTGAAGCTGAAACTCCAATACTTTGGCTACCTAATGTGGAGAACTGACTCATTAGAAAAGACCCTGATGCTGGGATAGATTGAAGGCAGGAGAAGGGGATGACAGAGAATGAGTTGGTTGGATGACATCACTGACTCAATGGACATGAGTTTGAGCAAGCTCTGGGAGTTGGTGATGGACAGGGTAGCCTGGCGTGCTGCAGTCCAAGGGGTTACAGAGTTGGACACGACTGAGCGACTGAACTGAGCTGAACTGGAAACATCTCCCTGATTCTCTGCTCATCCCACACCCTTGCCATGAGATGCTGCCACCCTTTCATCAAGAGGTAGTCTATTTCCCCATGCTTTGAATCCAGCTGCCTCCCGTTTCTAGATTCATCCAATAGAATGTGACAAAAGTTATAAGGCGCCAGTCTGAGTCTAGGCTGCAAGAAGTTTTGTTTCGGCATGCCCCTGTTTCTCTCGCTTACTCTTGCACCCCTGTCATGCCATGGGAACAGAACTGGGCTAGCGTGCAACTCACCACGTTCTCATGAGGGAGCCAGGCAGCAGCCACGAGAGCCACCCAGCCATACCTGCCTACATTGCTGATCTGCAGAATTGTGAGCTCAGGAAATGGCTGTTGCTTTAAGCCACACGTTTTGGAGTGGTTTGTTTTGCAGCAGCAGGTAGCTGACATCCATTTACTAAGATCGGATGGAGTGCCAGCCCTGTGGCATGCTACGGGGACCTAGAGATCACTCAGGCATCGTCCCCATTCTCCAGGGGCAGCCAGCACTCCAAATGGAAAATCAGCCATGGAAACAGATAATCACCACCTGGCAAGTTACGTGATGAATCAAAGTCACTTGTGAAATACTTTTAGTGGGAATAGTTCTACTTGCTTGGTAAAGAAGGCATCATTCTAAACACTGAAATACTAGTTATTTCCAGTACTTCCTGTGACAGTGTCATCCAAACCTCAGACTGCATCAGTGGCCACTCAGTGAAGAGCCTCAAGGATTACTCAAATGCTATTTATGTCTATTATAGGAGCCCCGCTGAATAACCTCAGATGGGAGTAAGGAGCTGCGGGCCAGAACTTTTTGGAACAACTAGTTGAAAGAGGTATTATCCTGTGTTTAAATGTGCAACTGCTAGATATTTGGTGGGTACCAAGCAAAAGTTTCAACTCCTTGGACATTTAATGATTGAAAATTTTAATAGAGCTCTAGGCACCAGAGATCATGGACTCCTTGACTATCTCTGACTTTTGAGAGAAAATGAAGGCTATGGAGGGCTAAGACAGAAAGTCAGGACAACTTTGTTTGGAGTAAACTCTTTGCACCTAATGTAAGCGGCCCATGGCAACAGCCAGTCCCTTCGGTCCACAGAGAGAAGGGTGGTTTCCGGGCATCCTGGGCACCACGATGGAATAGATCTCAATCAGCAGTTGCATTACACATGACCAAAGACATAGCTGCATAGACTGTCTAGAATGCTTTCCGCAAATGTAGTAACTCATTCAGTATTTCTAGGCAAACCAGAGAGGAAGTGGGATCATTCTTTCCTCTTGCTTTCCTTTGCTATTAACCTCAATCACATAACTCTTACTTTAATTTTCCTCCTCTAGAAAGAACATCTAACAGAAACCACATGTGAAAATTAAATAAAAGCAGAATTGAGTGAGAGCCGAATCTGTGATATATATGTGTGTGTGTGTGTGTGTGTATATATATATATTCCATATATATATATGGAATTTCTCTACAGAGAAGGTGTATGAAAGCATCTTAGATACACAGTTTTATCACCTGTATGATTTTATAATGATGGAAACATTCTCTCCTGGGGTTAGCATGGGGCTGTGGGCTTATAGGGGTGGTCCAAGAAAATGGATGTGAGAAATGGTAGCCTCTCTACTAAATCACTTTACAGTCTCAGAACCTTTGCCCTTACTGCTCTCTCTGCTTTGAGATCCCTTCCTTTCCTCTAGAGATGTTTGTTGGTACATCTTTCAATTCATAATGACCTCTGCTCAAATATGCCCTCCTTTCCCTGGTGGCTCAGATGGTAAAGAATCTGCTTTCAATGCAGGGGACCTGGGTTTGACCCCTGGGTTGGGTAGACCCCCTGGAGAAGGGAATGGATACCCACTCCAGTATTCTTCCCTGTAGAATTCCATGGACAGAGGAACCTGGTGGGCTCCGTGGGGTTATAAAAAGTCAGACATGACTGAGAAACTAACACTTCCATTTTTAGAAGGACTTACCTTGATTATCTCATCCAAAAATAGCCATCCTATACTCTCTATCATCTCATCCTGGTTCATTTTTACTTTGGAGCTCTTCTCTGACTTTGTCTCATATACAGTAAGTCCCGTACCTATGAACCTCAAGTTACAAACTTTCAAAAATGTGAATGTATGTGCTAGGTCTGTATGCAGCGGTTGTACTATACTACTCTATTTTTCAAGATACTGTACTATAAGATTAAAAATGTTTCCATTATTTTTGTTTGTTTTTTTATGTATGTATTGTTTTGTGGAAAGTATTGAAATGGATCGGAACCCTATGGTCCTTGCTTCCCGCGTACTCTGCCTGCATTTTGTCTTAGTCAAAGAATAAGTTTAATCAGAGAAGTGAGAATACGTAGAAACAAAGGAAGGCAGTCAAAGGAGATTAAATAATAATGATGTGGTTATTAAGCACAGTCAAGGACCTGTAGTTCTGTAGATAATATTCTGAGCCACATCCTGTGAGCAGTCTTATAGATACTAAAACACCAGGGTGAAGAAGTTAACTACATGATGGTCAGACTATACCCATGACATAAGTTGCCACAATTCGGAGAGTTGGCCTCAAAGAAATGGGAACAAATCGACCCTGGAACTGAAGATTAACTGCACCTGAAACAACCAAGATGATGCTAGACCGACCACCAATGCCAATTTGAAGATGAGTGTCAGAGTTGGTCATGCCATTTCTACATGTATCCCCTCATTTTGTCTATAAAAGCTCTTGCCCCACTGGTTGCCAGTCAGGGAGGAGTCAGCCTTTGGACAGACATCCATCACCCTCTCCCGGGCCCCCAGTTGCCGTCATCTGAAATAAAGCAAACTTTCGTTTCCACCAACATGGCCTTTTTATTGGCTTTTGAGTGGTTGTTTCTACCACGGTCCTTTGTGAGGAACCGGACCTCACACACTCTTTCAGTAACAGTACTAGAAACCTATTATGGTACAGTACTATGGGCTTCCGTGAGAGCTCAGCTGGTAAAGAATTCGTCTGCAATGCAGGAGATCTGGGTTTGATCCCTAGGTCGGGAAGATCTCCTGGAGGAGGGCATGGCAACTCACTCCAGTGTTCTTGCCTGGAGAATCCCCTTGGGCAGAGGAGCCTGGTGGGCTACAGTCCATGGGGTCGCAAAGTGTCAGACACGACTGAGCGCTAAGTGCAACACAGCCCAGCACTGTATAACCCATTGTGTTTGCGGGGTACCTAGGCTAACTTTGTTAAACTTAGGAACAAATCGGACTTAAAAACACGCTCTCAGAATGGAACTCACTCGTATGTAGAGGGCTTACTGTAGTTAGATGTTGATTTGTTAATTGGCCATCCCTTGCAATAAAATGCCAGCCACGTGGGTTTTGTTAACCTCTATATCCCGAGCACCTGTATTAGTACCTGTTAAGAAGTGAACACTCAAAAGAGACATTCATTAGGTAAATGAATAAATTAACAAACATGCAAGTTTATCTTAAGATTAAAAATCACAGGCAACCAGTGGGCGTTCTATAACTGTTCGAAGAATTCACAGGCGTGGGTGCTCCTGCATGAGCAGGTATCACACGGAGCAAGCAGCGTCTCCCTGGCTTCACATCCCCACACATTGTGTAAGGAGTATCCAGACGCTTTCTCTTTCCAGCATGACGTAATGCAGAATGAGAAGACCTGCAGAGCGTGCTGCTCACAGACCAGACAGATGATCTCATCCCCTTTTTGGGCATTCCCAGGCTCTGCTGTTCAAAAAGAAATAAATAAAACCTGCAACATTCGGTTCACAGGTGGTTGTTTCGGCTGTGGTCCTGTGTTGGCAAAATCCTGAAGCTCAGCTCTCAGCATTCTGGTGGCCAAGGGGGAGGGAAGTCATGTCGGATATTGTCTGGGCTCTTTCTTCAGCCAAATGGAATGGATTTAGCCTGAGAAACTAGGACATTCAGGGGGAGACATGCATTTTAGCATCAGCCACAGGGGACAGGCTGTGAGTAACTAACTGGGGGTGATGGGAGAGTTTAAAACACAAAGTAAGCAAAGTATTTCATTGACACCATAAACCCGAGGTTGTTCTTGGGATGGTTTCAAAGGTTTAGGGCCTGAAGAAAGATTGTACCCAATTTTTCTTACATGGCTCCCTTTCATATAAAAATTCCTTTGGTTTTGATGTCTGTGTATATATTAAAATAATCTTATGATTTATAGATGTTTATTGTTCTACAGTTTGCGATAACTTTTTTGTTTCTATTTTCTATTTTTTAAAATATAGTTCTAAAATATATATATATATTTCTTTGTTTTATATGAACATGTAAGTCAAATTCTGCCCCTGAGAAATTTTTCTTTTTAATTGAGGTAACATTGGTTTATGTCATTATATGTGTTATGAGCACAACATTGGGTTTCTACTTCTGTATACACCCCAGGGTGCTCACCACCCAAAATTTAGTTTCCCTCCATCGCCGTGCAGTTGATCCCCTTCACTCAGTTCGCACTCTCCCTGCCCTTTCCTGTCTGGTAACGGCTACTCTGTTCTAACTATGTGTTTGTTTTTGTTTGTTTTTTACATTCCACATCAGAATGAAATCGTATTGTATGCAATGCCTTTTAGCACACGGATTGTCACCAAAACCCTGAAAGTGAGGGGTGTAGGATTATTCCCATTTACAGTGGAGGAAGCTAAGGTTCTGAAGAGATGGTGAACTGACCCTGCTCACACAGCCAGAGCACACGAGAACTGGTCCTAGAACCCAGATCTGGTGATCTGGTTACTGTAAGTGCAAACTCATCCCGTGAAAAGTTCAAGACTTAAAAGGTGATTTCTGTTTGTCCATCACAATGTCTGTATCCCTAAAGTTTCCCTGGTCAGCTGCCCTATTTTAGACCCTAGTCTGGGGCAGTTTTGGGCAGGCAAGTCAGTGTACAAACCAAACTGAAGTCCATCTAGATATCCCGTGAACAACGACCATATCCAAATGGAGCTGTCAGTTCTGCCCCCAAAACTTCCCACCCGCTGTTGCTGTCCTCTTCCTACCGATCTCTTTATCCAGCAATTGGTATCACCAGTTGCTCAAGTCCTAAGAAGTCATCCTTGGTTCCTCCCTTGCCGTAACCACTTTCTCTGACCAATCCATGATCAAATCTTCCAGTTTTCATTTCCAAAGTTTATCCTGGCTTTATCCTCTCTTCTTCATCTTTATTGCCAGCATCTTAGTTCAAGTCACAAGATTTATGCTCCCTAGGGTTTTACAAACGCCTCGAAGCAACTGACCCTGTCCTGCTTTATACCTCTCCCATTCATTTTCTCTAACAGAAACAAAGGGATTGTCCTAGCATATGTTTTTTTGTATTTAGATCCCCCAAGGCTTCCTGGTACTTTTGTAAAACCCAAAGTCCTTAACATGACCACCGGTCTCTGCTTGATCTAGCCCTTGGCTTTCTCTCCAAACTTATTTGTGCTCTTTTTGCACTTGCTTATTCTATTCTAGGAGCTACTGTGTGGAGGGGAAAGTTTCATGAGAATAAAGTCCAGAGAGACGAAGGAAGGAAAGTATAGCTGGGATGCTAGCGGAGGTGGGATTCCGATGATGCCGCTTGAGCTGCAGAGTCCCGCTGTGGCCTAAGTGCTGCACTGACTTATTAAGTCCATAGCTCCTCTATCCTATTTTTAAAATATTAAGGTCATACCGATTTGTATTTACCATTATTTACAATAAGATGTTCTTGGATTTTTAGAAACTCATAGTCAGATGGGGGAAACACAACGTGTGGATAGGAAAACACTCAACAAAGTGGTTGGTATGGTGCAAGTAAATACCAGGAACTTTTGCTCAGCCTGGGAGAGGAAAAAGCACCATGGAAGGCTTCTTGCAGGGTCTGACTCTTGAAGCATGGTTAAAAGTTGACAGGATTCGGCATTCACGTGTCCGGAGGGTCCGACTGTAGGTCTCTCCTTTTGCCTGCAGCCTGAGAGCAGAGTACAAACTGCGGCAGCTGGAGTCATGGCAGGACAGGCATTCAGAAAGTTTCTTCCCCTCTTTGACCAGGTATTAGTTGAAAGAAATGCAGCCAAAAATGTAACCAAAGGGGGCATTATGCTTCCAGAAAAATCACAAGGAAAAGTATTGCAAGCAACGGTGGTAGCTGTTGGATCAGGCTCTAAAGGAAAGGGTTCAACCAGCTAGTGTGAAAGTTGGAGATAAAGTTCTTCTCCCAGAATATGGAGGCACCAAAGTAGTTCTAGACGACGAGGATTATTTCTTATTTAGAGATGGTGACATTCTTGGGAAATATGCCGACTGAAATAAGTCACTATTGAAATGGCATCACATGAAGCCGCCCATTCCACTGAAGTTCTAAAATCTTTCATCATGTAAGTAATTTCCATGTTTCTCTTTTATAATAAACTAAGGATATCCAAGCTAATGACAAAAAAAAAAAAAAAAGATGACAGGATTCGCCTACCAATCAGAAGATGGTGCCAAGACATTCCAGGGCTCAAGAAAAGCATGAATCAAGGTATGTTGTGAAACCATATGATAGGTTCAAGGAACCACAAGTTGTTTGGTATAACTTTAACGCATCACAGGGAATGGAGTTAAGGAAAGAGAAGCTGGAGAGGGAGGCAGAGGCCAGATTAGGAAGAGACTAATAAATAGGTCAGCCTAACAAGATGAATATTATCTTGGAAGTTAGGAGGGGACATTGAAAACTGAAATCTCCACATTTAAAAAATGAGGATGCCAATCCCTGCCTAACTTACCTTAAAAGATAAGGGTGAGAGTCTCTCAGTAAAATGGCCACAAAGATGCTTTGAACCAGATGTGAATGAGCGATTTAGGCAAAGAAAAAAGAAGACTGAAATCTATCAGTCCTCTCCTATTTGCCAGCCTCTGGACCAGGAGAGACTCGGGAAGAAGGGAGAAACTGAGGAGCTGTGTAGATGGGTTTGGTGAGTCCCCCTAGCTTTTCGTTGCTACAGGAAAGACAGAGGTGGAGTCCCTTTGGGAGTTAGGAGTTACCCCTGAAGGGAAAGCAGAAAGTATTGTTTATGAGCCCAGCCTATTTCACAGGTGCCCCAAGCTGGATTCACTCTCTGTCCCTTTGCGCCTACTTCTGGCATCCCAGCAGCATGATCCCAGGATGGCTTTTCTGATGCTTAAGTCCAAACCACTTCAGCAGTGGGCAGCTTTGTTCTCAGAAACCGTCCCCCTATGTTCCCTTCCTGTTAACTCTCTCCCACCCAGCCCTGGATCATTACTTGAGCAAAGCCAAGAAAATGCCACAGCTGCAGGCTTTTATAGCTCCAGTGTGGGGAGATGACTGGCCTCTTGGGGGATTTGTGGTCTGGAAAGCAGGGCTGTAATTAACAAGGCACCAGAACCCAGCATTTGTCCTCCCGGGGAGATCCATCCATGAGATTGGGAACTCTCAAACTGGACTCTTGGTATCAGCTTTTCTGGACCATTTGCTCTGGCCTCGAAGTGTGTGGACTGGCCCTGGGCTAATTGTTTCTGGTAATTAGTGAGCTGGGATGGTCACCCTGAGGTCTGAGATGTTGTAATGTGGATCTACCCAAATCAAACCATATGGGATTGCCGCAAGAAAGCAAACAATGTATCTCTTCAGTTTAGAGGGTGATTTGGTAATATTGAGAATTTTAAAGCATACCCTCTATTTCTTTTTTTTTTCTTAATATTTATTTGCTTATTTGGTCACATAGGGTCTTAGTTGTGGCACGTGGAATCTTCGTTGTGTCACATGGGACCTTTTTCATTATGGCACACAGACTCTCTAATAGCCTCACGGGCTTACTTTCTCCGTGGCATGTGGACTCTTAGTTCCCTGACCAGGGATTGAACCTGTGTTATTTACATTGCAAGGTGGATTGTTAACCTCTAGACCATCAGGGAAAGTCCCTGCCTCCATTTCTTGGGAGTAGAAAGAACATGAAGGATTATATGATGCTTTGATTAATTATTTCATTCATTCATTGATTTACTCAACAGTTACTGAGAACCTGTTTGTGTCAGGTATTGTGGTGGGACCTGAACAAGATAAATAAGACCCTTGTCTGCCCTCCAGAAGGTTGCAGTCTGTCAGTGGTGTTGCAGTGTTGTTAATTTACAACCATAAGTCAGAGAATTGCAATCTCTCCCTAGCTCTGCCATAGGGCTGTGTATGCCCGTGTAGAAGGAGACCACATTTTGTCCACAAAAATTCTATCTTGGCAAACAGGAACCATGTTATAATCAATGTCTGACAAGTCTTGCATATTTATGGACAATCTCACAATTGCTTTATTTTTAATAGCAAAAATAGTATTTGGGGAAAACGTATTAAAATCAACACCAAGTTTGAAAATATATTGAGATCACTTGAACAAATGGTAAAGCAGAAGGCAAAGTTTATTACATTTTGCAACTATTCCTTATAAACTGCATTGTGGAAGTCAAGACTATGCATGCTGACAGAATGAATTTAAAAAGAAATGAACAGTGTTCTCTTGCTAAACAAATCTCTACTTGTGGCTTGTGGGTTTAAAAAAGAACTGGAACTCATATGAATTGGATAACTGCAAAGTTGATGGGATCTGGAAAGCAGTTAGATGACTTATAATGGATGGATCTTGATGTCAAGAGTTTGTCTAAAAGCGGTTCATGAAAATTGAAAGTTGGAAGAACAAGTAATGATGAAATATATTAATAATGTGTGTCTTTAGATACATGGTGATTTCACTGATAAATAAGTAGACATTTTATTATTTTATCCAAATCTCTAATGTTTAAGTATATAAATAGGCCAAATAACTTGTCTCTTTGCGTCATTTGAAAAGATGAGGGATAACCTGTCTTTAGATGCTGTCCTGGACCTGGGCAAATGTGATAAGTGGCTAATAAGCTGCTTGGTTTTCACATAGTTACTTTTATCTCCTCGTCTGTGAAATCAGAGTGATGAGGTACTTTACTTTTCCTTTCATTTGGAATCATGGCTTTTGTAAAGGCAAATGCTATGGAAAATCATACAACTACACATTGGCTTTGTTTTGAATCTCCCCTCCCTTTATTCTCAGCTAATTGAGTTGGGAAACTTCATTAAGTAAATACACCTCCAGAACTTAACAATACCCTCTTCCCTAAGACTCTAAGTAGGGAAAGCAAGTACTTTTTCCTTTCTCTTATCTGTTACAGAAATTGAAGATGTATAAGGCATCTCGGGAGAAAGGAAATGCTTGTTGATTTTCTGATACTGTTACCTCTTACTTGTCCTCATCCAGATGGAGCAGAGCAATAAGTATTGTATGAGAAGCCTAATGAGATTTTAGGGAGAAGATGTGGGAAGTTATCACTATTTTGAAGCAAATGAAGCTTTTGCAAATGCACTTGATCCTTTTGTGAACCCAGTTGATCTGACACATTAGCTGTCCCCATGGGATGGGTCATTCCATGTGGTCCATAGAATCTCCTGGGGTATCTTCCATTAAATGGGCTCTGCCACTACTATATTTATTTTATCCTAGGAAACTAGAAATACAGTTGAGCTATATAGGTGGGCTCTGCCTAGTTATTAAAGTCTGCGTGTAATTGGATTGGGTACATCTGTAGAACAGAGGCTGGGCATGTTTTTATTTAATCTAATTAATGTAAACTCTTCAGAACTTTGGGCATTCAGGATTTACGTGTGACCTATAACTTCTGCTTCTAAGTTGGAGAGAAAGAAAATCATGTTTAATAGCTTTGTTAAAAGATTTTGCTTTTTCTGACCTCATTGCTGTAGAGTCTAACTCAATCTGTGTGTGTTTAAGAAAGAAGGGGAAACAGGCTGGGAGCAAAATTGTCTTCTGGTCTCCACCCAAAACATCCTTTTTTTTTTTTTTGTAAACTCTGAAAGCCTTTAAAAAGCTGCTTTGATTAACTTCCCCACCACAGCCCCAGCTCAGAGTGAGATGCTGGTTTGTGGCCCCGGATGAGAGAAAAAGGGGAGCTGCGACTCTCACGGGACAGCTCGGCCACTCAAGTCTTCCAAACCCAAGAGACTTGACTAAATTGGAGATGCCCTGGAAGGGGACCAGCAGCCTTTTGAGTTCTTTACCCATCACTAATTCTGGCTCCAGCTGGACTCCAGCTCTAGTGATGAAAGGGGCTGAATGCAAACACTTTGGATGGGATCTATTCAGTCTGCACTTACTCACCCTGCATCCTGCGGTTTCCATGGCAACAGGCACATGTTTCATTGTGTCATGTGTGGAGGGGCTGTACCTTATACTCGTCCCTTGTCAGGAAAGTCTGGTTACGTGTCCCTTCCTTCCTTCTCATCTGATTGGGCTCGACCCGGAGCCAGTCTCTTCTCTTTCCAGGTGACATGCAGAGACAAATGCCCGAGACCACTGTCTAAGATCCTGAACTGTGGGTCCCCCTGGAGACACAGGAGACTGGGTCCAAAGACACTTGGCAAGGTTGTGGAAGATCAGAAATTGAGCCACAGGCCCCTTTCCTGCTCTCATTTGGCTCCCAGGCTTGGCTGGGTTTTGAGGGCCATGAGATGAAAAGATCACCTGGACACTGTCCATCCTGATTCTGCTCCAAGAAGTGTGATTCGTTAGGCAGCTGGAGAACTGCCAGAGAGAACTCCTCGAATGAGCCTGGAATAATTGTTGTCTGTGATATCTGCCTACTAGTCATTTGACAAACCTGAGAGTTGGCTGTTTGCTAACAGTTCATGGGGTTTCCCAGGTGGCACTAGTGGTAAAGAACCCACTTGCAATGCAGGAGACATAAGAAATACGTGTTCAAAACCTGGATTGGGAAGATTCCCTGGAGGAAAGCATGGCAGCCCACTCCAGTATTCTGGCCTGGAGAATCCCATAGAAAGAGAAGCTTGATGGGCTATGGTCCATGAGATTGCAAAGTCGGACACGGATGAGTGACTTAGCATGCATGCAAGCAGTTTATAGGATCATCAAATTGTATTCAAGAGGAATCTAGTTAATTATCACTGTTGTAAGAGAAACATCCTCTCTCTTCTTCTCCTGTTTTTACCCACCTCAGTTCACAAAAATGGGGTCCTCTGTCATCTGAGAAGCTTCAGGAAGAAAGAATTGATTCTTCTTTTCAGTCCCTTCATTTACTCATCCCCATAAGACAAGGTATCACTTGTCTGGTGGTAAATAAGAGTCTGACCTCCCCCTGTCCATATTTCTCTGTAGGGTGGGTCCATATGTTAAAGACTGTGTGATATGTGAGCTATCTTAGGTCCTAATGTGTCTTGGTGCCTGTCCTCTTTACTAGATTATATTTTCCATTTTTTAAATTTATCTAGTTCTCCAGTTCAGAAATTTCATTTATGAATCTATAATGATTCAGAGAGGAAAATCAGTAGCCCTTACAGCAGATTTGATCCACTGATGCTTTTTATTCCTTCACTTGGAGACTAACCATGGAGTTTTGATTTAGATATCAAACTTTGAGCATTGAGAAGTTGTACAATAAAATTCCAGATTTCCAATTTATCTTGGAAAATCTGGCAACATGGGGCCTATAGGGTAATGATGAGTAGGAGGTAGCCAACTTTACTCCTCTGGCTGTGGCTGTTCTTTCCAGTTTTCCAGAGCTCCCTCCAGGCCCACTCACGCACTCATAGTATCTAACACCCGGGCCGGTGTTTGAGCTCGTGACCCCTGCTAACTCAAGATGTGTGCTTCACTCTCTGTAAGGTTCACATGTTACAGTTTGTGTGATGTGTGACCTTGTCCTTTTGTGGGTTTCGGTGGGGTGTACAGGGAGCTGGGATATCCTGACTGGGTTAGGGTTTTGGAGCACCAACCTCCCTATATCAGGATGGTGAGATCTAATGATATTCCCAGAAGTCCAGCTGCTGCTGAGATGGCAGAGAAGAGCGAGGAGCAGCTTCACCTGGGGAGAGCAGAGAAAATAATACTCGAGCTGGGTTCTGGAGCATAAGTAGGATATCACTAGGCAAAGAAGGAGGACAGAGGCTTTCTGAGCTGAAGGATCCTAAAATGGGGGAAAAGGCTATTAAGCAGCACATGAAACTTCAAAAGATGATACATATTTTGGTATGACAAAAATGTCAAACGTGGGAGAGGGTGCTTGGAGAGAGAGGCAGGGACCAGGGAATAGAGGATCCTCCAGGGTCAGTGGAAATCTAATGAAACTTAATTTTTAATTAATTTGTAATGATAAAAGTCATGTGCAATTGCATCTTATTTGAGAGGTCTAAAATATTAAAGATAAACTTGGACATCTGTGTAATTCTCAGGCCATCTGGGTTTACCTAGGGCTTCTCAACCTTGTTACTACTGATATTTTGAGCTGGATGGATCCTTGCTGGGGGGCTGACTGTCCTGTACACCCCGGACTCTGTCCCCTTCGTGACAGGAGCACATCCCTTCTTGGAACCGTTTTGATAGCCAGCAGCATTCTGGAGATGTTGTTGCTCCCAGATGAAAACCAATGACCTAGCTATCACCAGCATCCTCCGCTTGCTACGAAAGCTTATGGACTTTCTCAGTGGTAAAGAATCTGCCTGGAATACAGGAGACTTGCAGGAGATGTGGGTTCAGTCCCTGGGTTGGGAAGACCCTCTAGAGAAGGAAATGGCAACCCACTCCAGTATTCTTGCCTGGAAAATCCCATGGACGGGGCAGCCTGGTGAGCTACAGTCCATGGAGAAGACTGAACAAAAGAGTCACAAAAGAGTCAGACACGACTGAGCAACTAAACAACAGACAGAAGCACCTGTGTGTATATTTACTATGTTCTGGTTGTTCTCCGTTTCTGTTCCGCTTTTCCTTCTCATGTGTGTAGTATTTTGTTAGTAAATGTTCTGTTTTCCTTTTTCACAAATACTATTACGTGAAATGCATTAATTTTTAACTTCCTTATTTCACAAACCTTTATGTTTTTGGATAGTTCACATACCTTTATGTTTTGGTCTTCCCTGGTGGCTCAGCTGGTAAAGATTCCACCTGCAATGTGGGAGACCAGGGTTCAATCCCTGGGCTGGGAAGATCCCCTGGAGAAGGGAAAGGCTACCCACTCCAGTATTCTGGCCTGGAGAGTTCCATGGACTGTATAGTCCACGGGATGGCAAAGATTCGGACACAACTGAGCGACTTTGACTTTGTTTTCGGATACCTATGTTTGTGCTAGTAAAAAGCAAGCTGTTTTTTTTTTTTTTTTATGGTATAATATTCTGTTGTAGGGATATAGCACAGTTTATCTATAGCTCTGCTACTCAATCTTTAATTTGTTTTACTTCTTTTCTTTTTTTATTTCAAACAATTTGGTCTTGAATGTCCTGACATATTACCTCATGTACACAGAAGCCTGTATCCAAACCACGAAGCAGTCTTGCTGTTATTCATTTCCAAAATGACGAAACCATTAACTCGATTCTTTGTGCTTCTTAGGGAAATGCTTCTTTTCTATTGGAAACAACCCTAAAGGGAAAAGAAAAAAAGGGGCAAAGAAGAGAAGGGCAGAAGAGAGAGTAAAAGCGAAGAAAACAAATCACGGGTTCTGGCCACTCCCGTGATTGGAGCTGAGTATTATTAGTTTGGGGAAAAAAAAAAGAAAAAACATTTTTTTTTGTGAGAAGATGAATAGCAAGACATGGTATTTCAAATGTCAAAGGAGACATCCCGGTGCAAGCAGGAGGGAGAAAGAGAGATGAAGCTTCCAAACGTCTTTCCCCAAAGCTTCTCAACACTTTGCCTCCCGGCCTCTGATTTGCCCTACAGCCAAAACCAACTGACCTCTCATATTCCTTATTCCAAAGAAAAAGAAATGTGTCCCTTTAACTCCAGCTTAAGCCAATTATCTGAGACAGGTCTCATGTTCTGAAAAAAGTCTGTATGCTTTTAATAAACCCCTTCCTTTGTGGGCTGATAGGCTGCCACTGGCCTAGACTCCTTAGTGTGGAATTAGTTCATAATCTTGCCCTCGTTCATCCCACCACGTTAGTGGGTGTTCAGTTAGGGTTAGCCTTCCCTGTAATTTATCCAGAGGGAGGAGGGCCAGAGCCTTGGGGATTAATCAGCTCTGTCCTGGGAGAACCTGAAGCTCAAGGTTCCCATTCTGCCTGTGTCCTCGACATGCCTGATCAGCAATCTCCCTCCCCTCCTTCAAGACCTGGCTTCCCCTGGGAAATGTTTTAGCTCCCTTGCTCTCCTGACCCACCTCCTTGATGCCTCCCCAGCCCCAGCCCCTCCTGCCCTCACCCTTCCATAATAAGTTTCCCCGTGTACCAATTACAACCTTAGAACCTCTGATGCATCCTCTCCTATGCTCTTGACTGTCCCTTGGGTCAAGATGCCAATACCTTAAGGGCAAGACTGTATCTAAGGCAGTCCTGTGTCCCAGACTCTGTGTTCAGTGCATTCCACTGATCAGTGAGTCACAGAGTCTGCCCAGACTCAAGGCGTGGAGAAAACAGCACCGCCTTACAAGGCGAGGAGAACAAGGTTTCATGATGCAAAGGAGTCTGGATACAGGGAGGGATTTTTTGCAGGGATTTTTACATTTTTATAAACAATCTATTCAAAGTGGTTTTATTAAAATTAAATGCATATCTTTTAGGGCCCAATAATTCACCTTTCTCTGAGAGACAATTTACACAGGTGCATAAGGAAATATATATCAAGACAATTATTGCAAATTTATCTGAAACACAAAACAAACAAGATCCACTAGCATAGATACAGATATAATATGATACATACACACTACAGAATAGTTGTCACAAAACAAAAACAAAAACTGATAGTTTCTTAAGCAGCAGACTATTTAGATATCCCCAATACTAAGGTTTATGAAATAAGCAAGTTAAAAATTAATAAGTATAATATAAAAGAATATATGTGAAAAAGTTAAAAAGAACCTGTACGATTGGTAAATCCATGTACAGGTAAATTTATAGAAATAGGCCCATGAACTTCTACTGCAAATAGATAACACTGGTTACTGCTCTTCTCAACAGGTCTTTCCTTCTCAGCTGGGAGTGGTCTTGCCCTCAGGGGACATCTGGCAATGTCTGGAGATGTTTTTGGTTGTTATGATTGAGGAGGTAAATGAAGCTACCAGGCACGTAGCAGGTGGAGGCCAGGAATGCTGCTAAGCATCTCCCGGAGGACAGGACATCCCCTCCAGCCAAGAATTACCCAGCCCCAATGTCAGTCATACCAAGATTGAGAAGCCCTGCTGCTCTAGACAGACACAGAAGAGATGTTTTAGACCATTTTTAAAGAAAATATAATTGTGAATTATATATGTAATTACAAATTGATTCAGATTTAACCTTCAGCAGATTTCCATTGACCACAGAGTATAACCTGGTCTCTGTCTTGTCTCTCCCTGGTTCTTACAATGCATCCTACATTTTTGGCATACCAAAGTATTTGTAATCTGTCAAAGTTTCATGTGCTTCATGATGCTTTTCTTTATTTCACCTCATGTTCTGAGATCCATACACTTGGAGTGTCTGATTTCTTATTGAGTGTCTAATAAACTAAGCCCAAATTAACCTGCACAGAACAGACTTCTTTTTTTATGAATTTTAAAAAATCGTTTGTTTTGGCTGCACTGGGTTTTCATGGTTGCATGCAGGCTTTCTCTAGTTGCAGTGAGCAGGGATTCTCTCTGCAGTGAGCAGGGATTCTCTCTGCAGTGGCTTCTCTCGTTGTGGAGTATGGGCTCTAGGGCGCTCAGGTTTCAGTAGTTAGGGCTCACAGGCTTAGTGTCCCCATGGCAAGTGGTGACCACTGCATTGCAAGGCAGAGTCCTAACCACCGGGCCACCAGGGAAGACCTCTTGATTTCTATCAGCTTCACATTTGTTTTCTTCCCCCACACTTGCCCTTTTCAAGATATGACATTTCTCTCCTCCTCATTGTTCACTTTACTTCCCCACATCCACCCCAACAATAGGACCTAGAAGCTCTCTCAGCACACCATACTTTGAACTGATCATTTCTTGCAACCTCCTGTCACCTTCCTGCCTCTCCAAGTAAGTCATCTTTGCATCTTTCCTAAGTCACAGAAAAGGGCCAGAGGGGATAAAGGGGGCTGGTACTATGTGGCTGAAAGTGAAGTGAAAGTGAAAGTGGCTTAGTCATGTCCGACTCTTTGTGACCGCATGGACTATACAGTCCATGGAATTCTCCAGGCCAGAATACTATAGTGAGTAGGTGTTCCCTTCTCCAGGGGATCTTCCCAACCCAGGGATTGAACCCGGATCTCCCACATTGCAGGTGGAATCTTTACCAGCTGAGCCACAAGGGAACCCCAAGAATACTGGAGTGGATAGTCTATCCCATCTCCAGGGGAACTTCCCGACCCAGGAATCCAACTGGGGTCTCCTGCATTGCAGGCGATTCTTTACCAACTGAGCTATGAGGGAAGCAGGTGGTGGGGAGTTAGACAGAGCTGAGGGGAGCATATTGTCTAAGAGTTTCAGTGAAGACCACAATATAGAAATATGCCCCCAGGTTTTGGTAATAGAAGAACATGTTAAATTAGAAGGATACAAAAAAGATAGCCAGCAGTGTTTTGAAGGAGCTTTTCCAAGCTGGGTTCACATGTGGTAATCAGACCTTGTGAGCAGGATTTCCTTGGAGGGCACAGCAGTCCTTTGTTAGTGGGACTGCATGGGGTTTGCCATGGCAACGGAGGGGGACTGCCCAATGTTCTTGAGGAGGGGAGCAGAAATGGATCCACTCAGTGAGCAGACTGGGAGGCTGGTCCAGATGGGAGCTTGGATTGCAGTCTCACCTATTAATGGGATTGAAGTGGAAACTGGATTAAGTTTGATGAGTCCTGGAGTTTGAGATGGAGAGGCTAGCATAAATTCCAGTCTCAGCCTACACTAAATGTTTGAGCTTACTAAACATATGAAAGTCTCATTTTCGTTACCTATAAAATAGATTTAATAGTTTCTGGCTAGCTTCTATTCATCACTGTACTGTGAGTCCTAGCCAGAGGAATTAGAGTATAAAAAAAAGAAAGAAAAGTATCCAAATCAGAAAGGAAGAAGTAAAAGTGGTCCTGTTTGGGGATGGCATAATTAGTTATGTAGAAAACCCTAAATGCTCAACAACAAAAATTGTTGGAACTAATAAATTCAGTAAAGATGCAGGATACAAAATCAACAAAATCAGTGGTACACAAACAATGAAATCTCTGAAAAGGGAATGATGAAAACATTCCCAATTACAATAGCAATAACAAGAAAAAAATGTTTAGGAATAAACTTAACCAAAGAGGTGAGAAATTCTTACACTGAAAACTATACTATGTTAATGAAGAAATGAAAGAGGATACAGACAATTGAAAACCCACCCCATGTTCCTGCATTAGAAGAATTAACATTGTTAATTCTCCTGCAATGTAGGAGACTTAGGTTCAATCCCTGGGTGGGGAAGATCATCTGAAGAAGGAAATGGCAATCCACTACAGTATTCTTGCCTGGGAAATTCCATGGACCGAGAAGCCTGTTGAGCTACAGTCTATGGGGTCGCAAAAGAGTCGGACACAACTGAGCCACTTAACAGCAACAACAACTGTCAAAACCCCAACGACATTCTTTACACAATGGTCCTAAAATTTATGTGGAATTATGAAAGACTCAGAATAGTAAAAACAATCTTGAGCAAGAAGAACAAAGCCAGAAGAATCACACCAACTGATTTCAAAATACACTACAAAGTTATTGCACTCAAAATACAATTATTCCAGTATAGTCCTGGACTAATAGTATAAATATTGACCAGTGGAACAGCGTAGAGAGTCCCGAAATAAATTCATACATATATGGTGAACTGGTCTTTGACGAGGGTGCTAAGGGCACACAGTGAGGAAAGGATAATCTCTTGAATAAATGATATTGGGAAAAGTAGGTACCCATATTGCTAGAGAGTGAAATTGGATTAAAGCCTTAAATGCAAGACCTAAAACTATAAAACCACTAGGGGAAACAGGGGAAAATTTTCTTGACCTTGGTATGGGCAATTATGTCATGACCCCAAAAGCACCTTGTCAACAAAAGCAAAAATAGACAAGTAAGATTGAATCAAACTAAAACCCTTCTGCTCAGTAAAGAAAATGATAGGGTGAAAAGACAACCTGTGGAATGAGAGAAAATGTTTACAGACCATATCTTTGATAAGGGCTTAGTATCCAAAACATGTAAGGAGCTCAACTCAATAACACACTTATTTTTTAAAGTATATTTAATGTTTCATTGGGATATAAGCTAGACACTATATAATTCTTTGTAAGTGCATAACTCAGTGATTTTTAATATGTTCGTGATGTTGTGAAGCCATCATTACCGTGTAGTTCTAGAACATTTATATTAGCACAAAAGAAATTCCTTACTGTACCCATTAGCAGTCACTCCCACAGTCTTCTCCCAGTCCTTCACAATCCAGTAATCTCTCTGTGTCTCTATAGTTTTTGCCTATTGTGGATGTTTTATACAAATAGAACTATATGATATATGCCCTTTAGTGTCTGGCTTCTTAACTTACCATGATATTTTCAATATTTACCCATGTTGTAGAATTTATCAGTACTTCAGTACTTTTTCATAGCCATAAAAAATAAAAAATATGGTTAATTCCACCGTATGAAAACATGACCATGCAAAAGCTTGTATGCAAATGTTCATAGCACAACATTATTCATAATAACAAAAAGGCATAACAACCCAGTGTAGTGCAAGTTATGAATGGATTTTTAAATTTATAGAGCTCAGAACTCCCTAATGGCAGGAACCACGTATTATTTGATATTTTATACATCACAGGTGTTACATGAATGTTTGGTCAGTTAATGAATGAATGACAACTACTACTATAATAATATGTGATCATTGACTATTAATAGTAATGGAGATTACAGTATTGAGGATGATGGAAATTACTGCTTGGTTGAGCTTGGTTAGATTTCTGACTCTCTTTGGATTTCAGTTCCTTTGCTAATGAAACAGGGCTAATAGTAATGGTTAAAATGAGATCAGGGATATAAATGTTATTCCTATATGTAAGCTTCATTCCCCAGGCCTGCCACATATATTACCACAACAGACAATCACTGGGCATTTAAGAACTGTACCAGTGATCAAAGGTAAAGCCTCTCAAGAATCTCTTTATATCAAGTAAATTTCCATTTCTTTCATAATTAAAAGAAGCTACATTTTTTCTCCTGGAGAGTATAAACAATTGGTTATAAATGGTTTATGAATATCTGAAGAAAGGTTGAGGTTGAGGCTCACATATTTTAGGATTTTAGTGTTTGCTTCATGTTTAATCAGTGTCAGTAAACATTGTGGAATCTCAAGCTTCCTAAGGAAGGCTGTACCTTCATCATTGCGTTTTCAGTGACAAGCAGAAGGGTTGGTGCTTAGAATGCACGTCTTTATTTTTTGCAGATACACACATTGACAGCATTTGACATAACAAGGTATCAAAACTGATCTCTAGGTTCTATGTCAACACACGAACACAAGGCTCCATAGATTTCACCTCAAACAAATCCAAGCAACAGAGAATTGGAGTAGATCCATCCAAGGAAACTGTGCTTTGCAGACATGCCCTGTTTCCCAGGCTCACTTCTTGGAAAAGGATATGAACTCAGTGCAGACGGATGTCCCCCCCTCCCCACCCACGGCACAGTGGTAAGCCCTTTAGGAGACCCAACCTTCCAGGATCTGAGTGTGCTGCAGGAGAAAGTCATGTCATGGGAAATCAAATACAGAACCCATAGCCTTTGACAGAGGGACAAAAGCAGATTATTTGTGGTGGGGACAGAGACAGTCATTTTAACCAATATCTCCAGACATTAAAAAAAAAAAAAAATCTAGCCAGTCTTTGTGGCCAAGTCCTGGAGTAACTAACCTCATAGCCATATGGCTGATGGGGATGAGGAGGCAAATTTCATCTGTAAAATGATAGGCCTGGAGGAGATAATGATCACTCTCCTTCCTCCCAGCTCAGCCTCGTGGTTTCTTTGTGAAACCCTACGGAGGGGGATGTGGGATCCTAGGGCCCCCAGGGCCTAGGGGAACCTAGAGAGGTTCAAGGGGCTGCCAGGGGGTCCCGCTGGGGGGTTTCTGACTTTTCCCGGCAGCTGTGTGCACACAGCTTTCTCCTCTTTCTACACGCTGAGCTTCTCCTCTGCACACTCACGCTCTCCTACGGTACATGTGTCCCTACACAACAGAGATACTGAACCTGGAGGAGGAAGGCTCTGAGCCATGCTCTGGTGTCTGAAGCCATCACTGTCACGGATGTGTTTCTGAAACCCCAATCTGACATCCCTCTGTGACCTCTTCCACAGCACCCATTGCTTGGGTTAGAGTCCAAATCCTTGTCACAGCCCCTAAGACCCCAAAGCGTGGGTCTTAGTCAGCCTTTCCTGGATATTCCATGGCCACCCTCTCCTTCAGCTGAACTTGGAGATTCCCACCGCCCCCTCCTTTTTTTTTTTCTCACATAGACCATGTCCTCTCTCATCTGGAACTTTTGCATATACAGTGGACTCTGGAACGACAGAGGATTGAACTGTGTGAGCCTACTGACAAGCAGATTTTTTTTTCAGTGAATATAGTAGCTGCATTAAGTAGGTGTGGTTTGATCAGAAATCATTATATTTGAATTGAAGGAACTTAGGGCTTGAGTGCTGATTCTATTCAAAGTGTTTAAGCTTTCTTCCCCTGAGTAGGTCATTTATCAGTTCCTTTGTTTTTGAGGCAGAGAAAACAGTTAGTGTATTTTTGACTGCGTGTAGCCTCGAAGCCCTTAACCCCCACATTGTTCAAGGGTCAACTGTATTGTGCTTTATGCTCTTCCAAGAATTAGAGTGACCTTTAAATATGAAAATCAGATCACAACTCTTCCCCATTGAAACCTCCAATGGCTTCTCATCACACTTAGAATTTAAACATCTTACTATTTCCTACATGATTCTACAAGAGCTGGCCCTGCCCTCATTCCTGTGCTTCCTTTTTCTTGCTGTGACAGCCAGATCACCTTCTTTATGTGCCCAGAACATGCTAGGCTTGCTCTGAATTTAAGAGCCTGGTGTCCGTGCTTGTCTGTTGTATAAACAGACAAGTATAAACAACCTGTTTATACTTCGGTTGTTCACACGGTTGCCTGGCTGGCCTTTCTCCTCTCTCAGATTTCAGTTGAGATGGAACTTCCTTGGAGTGGTCTTCTATGACCATCAAATCTGAAATAGCTCCTTTCCACTACAGTCTTCATGTCATGGATCACTTCCTGGTGTTCTGTTAATTATTGGTTATTGATCAACCATCTGGTAGATTGACTCTATAAGATCAAAGACCTTGTCCATCATATTCAATACTGTACCCTCAGTTTTTAGAATGACTCCTAGAACATATTAGGCACTTAGGACTTGTTTGTTGAATGAATGAATGAACACCTCTCATTATCCTTTCTCTTCTTTCATGCGTCTAACTTTTGTATATCCCTCAGCTTCTTGCTTAGACAACGCTTCCTGCAGGAAGCATTCCATGACCCTGGAAGATGAGCCAGGTAGTCCTCATTTGTGTTCCCTCAGCAGCTGCTACTTTCAGAAACAGAATTTATGATGCTGTGTCATTCTTTCCTCAACTATGTCCTTACGGACAAAACCTTTAACATGTACGTTGCCACGTGCCCGAAGTTAGACTACTAGTGACCAGCTCAGTAGCTTTAAAGATTCAGAATAAACTGGGTGTGCTTTTGCTAACACAGTGAGGTGCTTCCTAAGCAGTCGCCCTACTATCCCTCTGGGTTAAGTCACTCAAGGTTGAGGATGGGAAACTCTCTGGGGTTGCTAGGCCCAATCCAACTTGTATGTGTTGGGCAGCTTCCCGCAGAACAGCAAGCAATTCTTGGACCCTACTGGCACAGTGGTGAAGAATCACCCTGACATTGCAGGGACACAAGAGACACAGGTTCGATCCCTGGGTCAGGAGGATTCCCCTGGAGTAGGAAAAGGCAACCCAGTCCAGTATTCTTGCTTGGGAAATCCCATGGACAGAGGAGCCTGGCAGGCTACAACCTGTGGGGTTGCAAAGTTGAACACGACTGAGCACACAGGACACACACACACACACACACACATACACATGCACACACATTCACACACACATACACATACACACATACACACACACACATTCACACACACACATACACACATACACACATACACATACACACATACACACACACACATTCACACACACATACACACATACACATACACACATACACACATACACATACACACACATTCACACACACACACATACACATACACACACATTCACACACATACACACACATATACACACATACACACACATACACATACACACACATACACACATACACATGCACACACATTCACACACACATACACACATACACATACACACATTCACACACATACACACACATATACACACATACACATACACATTCACACACACATTCACACACACATACACATACACACACATTCACACACATACACATACACACATACATTCACACACACATACACACATACACATACACACACGTACACACATGTACACACATACACACATACCCACACACACATGTACACACATACACACATGCACACACATGTACACACATATGCACACACACATGCACAGACACATACACACATACGCTGGTGTCCAAGAATTCAACTCAGTTCTGACACCATCTACCCAAGCGAAGAGTTGACTCTTTGGAAAAGACCCTGATGCTGGGAGGGGTTGGGGGCAGGAGGAGAAGGGGACGACAGAGGATGAGATGGCTGGATGGCATCACCGACTCGATGGACATGAGTTTGAGTAAATTCCGGGAGTTGGTGATGGACAGGGAGGCCTGGCGTGCTGTGATTTATGGGGTCACAAAGAGTCAGACACGTCTGAGCAACTGAACTGAACTGAACTGAACCCAGAGATGGCACCAGATCCCACAGGCTAAGCATCCCACCATTCAGACTGCCCCCCTCCCTATTTCAGAAACCAGCCTCAAGTCTAGGTTGGTACCTGTTCTTCTGACTAACTGGCTATAAATCAGATATTCCCACAACCTCCTCCTCAGGTCTGGCTAATTTGCTAGAGCAGATCAAAGAACTCAGATAAACATTTTACTTACGAGA
Organism: Cervus elaphus; assembly: GCF_910594005.1. Lineage (NCBI taxonomy): Eukaryota > Metazoa > Chordata > Mammalia > Artiodactyla > Cervidae > Cervus > Cervus elaphus. The sequence continues at coordinate 8,123,136 of NC_057830.1, read as the reverse complement.
TTGTCAGTTTATCATAACAGATATCCTACTCCATCAGGAATGGCCAGATGGAAGAGAGATATTGACAAAGCATGGGGAAAGGGCTCAGAGCTTCTGTCCCTTTGATGGTTACCCTGCTCTCCCCAAATCTCCACATGTCTACCAGCCTGGAAGCTTACTGAATGCAGTCCTTTTTGGGTTTTCTTTTTTTTCTTTTTGGGGTTTTTATGGAGGCTTTACCATGTAGGAATGCTTGAGTGAACCATTGGCCCTTGTTGATTGAACTTCATCTCCAGCTCCTCTTCCCTCCCTGGGGGTCAGGGAGATGAAACTATTTTCCAACACTCTAATCTCTGGTTGGTCCTCCTAGCAACCATTCTTCAACCTTAAATGCTGTCCAATAATCACCTCAGTCACATAGCAGAAGATGCCTTTATGCTCTCATCACTTAGGAAATGCCAAGGGCTTTAGAAACTCTCTGCCAGAAATGAAGACAAAGACCAAATATAACTTCTGTCTTATAAACTGCAACATCACAGGGAGCACTACCTGAGTGCCTTGATAAGTGCTGGTATTTTACTTGCTTTTTCTCCTCTTGTTCTCAGCGAGCCCTCACTAGGAGTAAATGCTGACTCCATCCTATAGGGGTGGGACTCGAGGCTCAGAGAGAGCAGTGACTTGGTCAAGTTCAGAAGACAGAAGCAGCATTCTGCCCTAACTCTACATTTTCTCCCCCTTTCCACACCTGTCCACAACAGTGCAGAATGCGCAGCTGGCCTTCCTGAGAATTTGATTGGCAGTCTTCACATTAACAGCTTCCCTCTGATCTTCCAGAAAGGAGGCCACGATCAGAAGTCCAGCTTCAGAAGTGGAAGAGCCCCTGAGGCTCTGGTTCCAGGTACCCTGCAGGGAAGCAGCTGATGGAAGCCAGTGTTATTACTCATCTAAGCCCCAGTGTCCATCTGCCCCCTTTCCCAAGAGCGTCCATATCTGACCTGAGCAGTGTTTACCAGCAACACGATTCGATTCTGCAGATCGTTAGATAAGAAATGAGGGGCCTTCAAGACTGGCTGGTGATGATTTGTTTTTGATTTAAAAAAATGGATTTTGGATTAAATCCCAAGTGCACTGGTGCCAGGTTCTTTCCACCCTGGCATTTAGGTAGCCGGCAGGGCTGAGGACTGATCTCTGTATGCAGATATCTTCTGTCTCAGCGGTTACCTGCTCCATCAGTTAATGTCTTTCGATGCTTGACAACCCTCCCGGTCTTGCTGAATCTCCTACTACCCTCTGTTAGCATCCTCAGAGCTCACTGCAGTGGATTCAGGAAGAAACCGCAGCCAAAACTATGTGGGCAACTAAAACTCCCACAGTTTAGACAGGTGCAGGCTGGGCTTCGTGCATGAGTCAGCTGCTCTGTCTCCCCTTAGTCGCCTCTGGAAAGCTCGGAGTGGATACCTCTGTCTCAGTGATTCCTCATCCCCAAACCATGAAGGCCTTCTTCATCTTCCAGAGTCCAGTCCTTGGATGGTGCAAGCGGTTGTCTTTCCTTTCCCAGCCTTAATGGGACATATATCAGAGCCCCTCAGGACACCTAGCTGGAGGTCTTACTATAAACTTGCTGTGTGACCTTTTGAAAGTCATTCTACCCTCCTTGAGCATCAACTAATTGAGTCCTTGAGTATCAACTAATTGAGCCATTAATCAAGTGATTCAGCTATATATTTTATCTCAAGATCCCCCTCTGACTTCTTAATTTTGTGATTTTCAAGCCACTCTGAACTGACAGAGGATGGCGTCCACCATAGATTAAATAGAAGAGGCAAGTTACAAAACAGTCATCAAGGGGATCTTCCCAACCCAGGAAACAAACCCAGATCTCCTGCATTGCAGGCAGATTCTTTATCATCTGAGCCACGAGGGAAGCCCTCAAAGAACCCCACATTTGTTTAAATTCATATGACTGCATTGTATGTATTGTTTCGGTAATTTAAAATGACAACTTATCAGCCATGTTTGGTAAGCTGCTCGTTCCACTAAATAATGGATTCATTCCAAAGCCTGCGTTGAGTGCCTACTCGATATCAGACATTTGAGATGCAGAAATATGAAAACAGGGTCATTGTCCTGCAGGAATTTGAAGTCTAGGGAGTTTATGGGGACTTAAGATTTATTTTTTAAAGATTTTCACAAAGTAATTACTCGGCATTGAGGCTGGCCTGCCTCCATGTCTGATACTCCACAAGGGCACTGAAGCTCATTTTCTCAAGACAAAGAGTGTATTGTTCACCCTGTTCAGCGACACATCCTCTCTTAAGTGTTCCCTCTGGACTCACCCTTCCTGAACTCCTACCCTGCCCCGCGTTTGTGCCAGTAACTTAGTACTAAATCATTCTGAATCTTCTCCCACTGCTTTTCCCTCTTTTCCACCCTTTCTTCCCTTAGCTCAATCCAATCAGGCTCTGTCACCTCCATTCCGCTGAAAATAGTCTTGTCAGGGTTATAATGCTAGAGATGTTTCATTCCACAAAACAGGGCAAAGAGGCACACTTGCAATGTCAAATGGTAGATGGGCTGGTGAAGTCCATCTGACACTGCCTCCCGATCCTAAAGGCTGCGGGGTGGCTCTGTAGTGTCGCGCACGTGACCCTTCATTTTCTGGTCTCTGTTTAAACTCAGTCTCACTTTGCTGTCTCAGGATGTTGCTCCCTGCACGTGTCTTTCTCACCACCAGACCTTAAGCTGTGCGGCTCTCCTGTGCCGCTCTCTACCCGGATGATCATCTTTGCCTTGTCCAAGTAGAAAATTCCCACTCTCGTTTGCAACAGACACCTTTCTGTCTTGCTTCCCTCACCCTTTGGGGGGTTTAGTTGTCCTCTCTTCCCTCTTCCCAGAGCTCCTTAATTTCCCTTTGTGGAATTGTATCTCCCCTACCGTGGGCAGGAAAGCCCTGCTGCGTGCTTCATCCCACCTACTGGGACAGTTATGGAATGGGCACTGACCTACTCTAAGCCAACCGGACTTTCTCTCCAGGTGAATGCATGAATTCTCTCATTCCAAGAGTGGTTCCGGCCTCCATCTGTCCCTGTCTCTTTCTTTAGCCTTCTCACTTGATCTCAGTTTACTCTTAAACTCCTGACATACGCTTTTTGAGACTCCCATCCAAAATTGATTTCTGCTTCTTGCAATGGAGAAGCCCTGTCATACTTCTTTCTGAGTATGCTGGTGATCCTTTCTGAGCAATAACAAGACTGACGCATCTTTTGAAGCTCAGATAAGCAGTAACCTTCCATGCAAAGTTCACAGGCTTCCTCCTTTGTCCTTCCTTGGCCTCCGGTTGCTCTGATGGATTCCTCTTCTATGGCGTTGTAACTGACACCTCCTCCCCTTAGGGGTTTCTAGAGGGCAGAGATCATAGCTCATTCAAAATTGAGTCCCTAGGGCCTAGGGCACTTTATCTGACTTACTGCTGCAATACAGATCAAGTTTGTTTAAGGATGAAGGAAGAATCAGAACCGTTGTACCTACAAGACAAGTTCATGCTTCTTATCGACAGAGATGACAGAGTAGTCTCCCTTTAAAACAGCTAACAGTTTGTTATTTTATAGAATGTCCTTGTAAGAGATTTGACAGCATTGCATTTAAAGCTACAGATGCCCCTTGTATCCATCAGGTTCCAGTCAGGAAAATGGAAAGCATATCAGGAACTTCAAATAGAGGGATTTAATATAGGAAATTGACTACACATGTGTTTGAAAGCCTCACGCGCAAACAGAGGATGTGAGATAATCCAGACATTTGTAAATGCAGGAAGTGACTACTACCCCTCGGGCAGGGAAAACAAAAATGGGAAGATAGTATAAGAAGGTTTCCCTGATGGCTCAGCGGTAAAGAATCCGCCTGCAATGCAGGAGACGCAGGAGACATGAGTTTGATTCCTGGGTTGGGAAGATCTCCTGGAGAAGGAAATGGAAACCCACTTCAGCATTCTTGCCTGGAGACTCCCATGGACAGAGAAACCTGGAGAGATCCAGTCCATGGAGTCACAAAGAGTTGGATACGACTGAGCATAGCAGTGTTCTTCTTCCTAAGAAGAACTTAGGAATGAAGAGAGGAAGCCTGCATGGCTGATTCTCATTTGGGATAGGGGTGGGGGGGGAATGTCTTATAACTGTGCCCCAACCTCTGGGGTGCGGTTACCCTGAAGTCAATGCTTAGACATCTGGGGAGGTGCCCCAAGCCTGATACTCAGGTCACAGTGGGGTGCACTGTGGCCAGTCCCAGAGTTCAGGGAGTGTGAACTGAATGCCTGAGCTCAGATCTGATGGGCCAGCCAGTGCTGGTACCTCTAATGAGGCATCTCAGGTACCGGAAATGCTGGAGGAGGCTGAGGCTGGAACCTCAGCTGTCTTGCTTCTGGAAGGTGTGTGAATCTCCATCTGCCACCATCTAGTCTCCTGTCAAGTCCTCCTGTAGACAGACCCTCATGGGAAGTGAGCCAGCAAGGAGTCTGGGAAAGGCAGTTAGCAGACTGCCAGCTCCAGCATCACAGAGTGTGGATGAGGGTGAGGAGCCTCGAGGCTGAGAGATGCTGAGTAAATACCTGACCTAGTCTCTTCCAGGAAGGAGAGACTAAGTGGAGTTGGCCTCCAAGGTCATGTGGCAAAATACAGTCTTCCTATTTTGTAACCCCTTTCCAGCATGATTCCCAATAACTCTTCAGTAAGAAGTTGCAGCTTGGGATAGGCCCTCCCTCTGTGGAAAATTCTGATGCCAATGTGAAAAGTGGCTCCAAAGTTAAAGCATTCCTGCAAGCCTGGGCACATGGAGCCCATGATTTATTCTAGCTTCTCTTTATTTTGCCTCCTTCTGCCGTCCCTGCTTCCAAGAACACCTTCTGGGCCAGCTGCCCCTGTGGTCCTGACACTTGGAAACACAGCCATTTACTACAACGCCTGCTGCTCCTCAGACCACCCTACCAAACTCCTGGCTGGGCAACCACGCCCTGTCCTGCAGGCTTGCCCCCTTCATGTGTCACCGCCCCCTGTGTCTCCACCCCTTTCCTGGGGAAGAGCACGCTGTGACTCATCACGTCCCATCTCCGGACTCAGTTTTTTTCTTCTTCTTTTTCCATTGCTTCTGCTCATCCCTTCATTCCAATGTAGGATGGAGACCCCTGGATCTCTTTCTAACTTCTAGGCTCTTCTCCTAGGACTCTACTATGTAAAGCGCATCCATTATAATAGTGATGGTGGCATTTCTTATACGGCCACACATTTTCTTTTTTTTTTTCCCATCTACAACCTCACTGACATAGGAGGAGAAATAGGCTTTTGGATTCAAGTAATCATATTGAAATTCTGATTCTAACTTGAAAAAAATGTAGCCACTTTAAATTCTCTGAGCCTGGGCTTCCTCTATTTTAAGACGACTAATAACTACTTCTGAAAGTTGCTAGGAATACTCAATGACACAAGCTATGTGCTGCATCCAGAGTATAGTAGACAGGGTAAACCTCAGTTCTCTTTTCCCATGTGAGAGTGGTGGTTTTCTTAAATACTTCTGGGAAAAGGAGGATTCAGTGTTATATAAGCCTGGCCTGAGCCATATAATAGATATTATAATAAGAAAGGATTTAAGATTGAAAATCTGGGCAATGCCATGGGGAGGAGCATTGTTTATCTGTTCCTACTGAAGGGAAAGAAGGGCAGATTATAGAACTAGGAAGGAAGCTTTGAGTCACACTATGCAGATCCTTGAATGCCTTGCTAAGGAGTTTTGCATTTAATTTCTTAGGCAATCGAAAAATTAAAAGCAGAAAGAATAAAAAATAGAGAAGCTTATAAAATGGATTTGACATTTTATTTACAAAACTCTTACTTAAGGAAGGACAGGCAAAGAGATTCAGAAAAATACAAGATCCAGAGAGATTTGTCTTTGGCAGTTCTTTTTTCCCCCAATAAATGACTTGAGGAAAGTTATATTTAAAGTAAGTGCTAGAGGCTGAGGTGTTCCTGTCATTTTCTTTTTCATTTTTTCTATTCACAAGGAAAATGGCCTGCCACCGCTTCAAGCCCAGGAAAGACTGCCAGTGGACCAGCTGCAGTTCTATGTGAAGGAAGCTAACAGGGTCTCATGGTGGTTTTATTCAGTTAGAAACATTTGAGTCATTTCTGCCTTTAAGTAGTTAACATTCTGACGCAGAAGACAGGTGCAGTGGAATATCACTCAGTGGGTCATTTGCAGAGATGTGGATGGACCTGGAGTCTATCATACAGAGTGAAGTAAGTCAGCAAGAGGAAAACAAATATCATATTAACATATGAACACATACATGTGGAATCTAGAAAAACAGTACAGATGATCCTATACAGATGATCCAGGGCAGAAATAGAGATGCAGATGTAGAGAAGGGACATGTGGACACGAAAGGGGAAGAGTGGGATGAATTGGGAGATGAAAATTGACATATATGCACTAGCATGTGTAAAATAGATATAGCTGGTGGGAACCTACTGCATAGCACAGGGTGCTAAGCTCTGCGCTCTGTGATGACCGAGAGGAGTGGGATGAGCAGGGTGGGAGGGAGGTCTAAGAGGGAGGTGATATATGAATACATATAGCTGATTTAGTTCATTGTAGAGCAGAGACTGGGGTTTGCAGGTGGTGCTAGAGGTAGAGAAACCACCTACCAATGCAGGAGATATAAGAGATGTGGATTCAACCCCTGGGTCGGGAAGATCCCCTGGAGGAGGGCATGGCAACCCACTCCAGTGTTTTTGTCTGGAGGATGCCCATAGACAGAGGAGCCTGGCTGGTTATAGTCCATAGAATCACGTAGAGTCAGACATGACTGAAGTGACTTAGCATGCTTGCAGGCATAGCAGAGACTAACGCGGCATTTTAAAGCAATCATAGTCCATGAAAAAATAAACAAATAAATAAAGAGAAACCTAATCAATAAAGTAGACATACTGAGAAGCGCTGGTTAGTATCGGATCCTCAAGGTGGAGTTGGCAGGGCTTCAGGGAAAGCTTTCTGGAAATACACATAGCATTAGAAAGGAATAGCAGCTAAGATGAGCCTTGGGCTTCCCAGGTGGCCTGCAGGGTAAAGAATCTGCCTGCCAGTACAGGAGACACAAGAGATGTGGGTTCGATTCCTGGGTCAGGAAGGAAGATCCCCTGGAGAAGGGAATGGCAACCCATTCCAGCATTCTTGCTTGGAAAATTCCATGGACTGAGGAGCTTAGTAGGCCATAGTCCGTGGGGTCGCAAAGAGTCAGACATCACTGAGGGACTGGGCACACACAAGCTGAACCTTAAAGGATGGGGAAGAATCAATCATGTGGCTCTAGAGCCTGAAGGGAAGTGGTCCAGGCAGGGGACCACCCTGGGGAGCGATGAGAAACGCATCATTCACCAGGAGAGACCATAACTGCATTCTGGTCCTGGAGGCCAATGAGGCAGGGAGGAACGGGGAGAGAGGAGCTGAGCAGATGGGGCAGGACCAGAAGGAACAGGGTCCTTATATGCTTGGCCAAGAAGTTTGCAGCTTGTCCTGTAGGTGATGTGGGAAGGGGGAAGGCCCTGAGCAGGATGGTGACACTGGATAATGAGCATTTCGTCTGATCCCCAGCTGCATGAAGCAGGGGACAAGATGAGACCAGGTGGGAGGCATTAGCAGCATTCCGGGTCAACCCTTAGGGGGGTGGGCCTCCAAGGGGTGCCAAGGAGCGTGCGGGAATGGGTCTGAGGGCTGGGTGCTTGACTGAAACAGGGAGATGAGCCATCCCAGATGTTTAGCTACCGTGATGGGTGGGTGTTGCTGCCAACCACAAAATGGGGGCCACACGAGGAGATGCCGCTTCAGGAAAAGGCAGTCTGCTTAGCTTCAGAAGCAATGAACTTGAGGTGTCTTGAGGATTCAGAAACAATGAACTTGAGGTGTCTTTGGGAGGCTGAATGCTCATCTTCCCAGCTGTATCAATTACTGGCTTTTTGCTGTTGTTTAGTCTCTCGGTCATGTCCCACTCTCTATGACCCCATGGACTGCAGCACGCCAGGCTTTCCTGTCCTTCACCATCTCCCGGAGCTTGCTCATATTCATGTCAATTGAATCAGTGATGCCATCCAACCATCTCATCCTGTCGCCCCCTTCTCCTGCCCTCAGTCTTTCCCAACATCAGGGTCTTTTCCAATAGTCAGCTCTTCGCATCAAGTGGCCAAAGTACTGGAGCTTCAGCTTCAACATCAGTCCTTCCAATGAATCTTCAGAATTGATTTCCTGTAGGATTGCCTGGTTTGATCTTGCTGTCCAAGGGATTCTCAAGAGTCTTCTCCAACACCACAGTTCAAAAGCATCAATTCTTTGGCACTCAGCCTTTTTTTTTTTTTTTTTTATTAGTTGGAAGCTAATTACTTCACAACATTGCAGTGGGTTTTGTCATACATTGACATGAATCAGCAATAGATTTACACGTATTCCCCATCCCGATCCCCCTTCCCACCTCCCTCTCCACCTGATTCCTCTGGGTCTTCCCAGTGCACCAGGCCCGAGCACTTGTCTCATGCATCCAGCCTGGGCTGGTGATCTGTTTCACCATAGATAATATACATGCTGTTCTTTCAAAACATCCCACCCTCACCTTCTCCCGCAGAGTTCAAAAGTCTGTTCTGTATTTCTGTGTCTCTTTTTCTGTTTTGCATATAGGGTTATCGTTACCATCTTTCTAAATTCCATATATATATGTTAGTATGCTGTAATGTTCTTTATCTTTCTGGCTTACTTCACTCTGTATAATGGGCTCCAGTTTCATCCATCTCATTAGAACTGATTCAAGTGAATTCTTTTTAATGGCTGAGTAATATTCCATGGTGTATATGTACCACAGCTTCCTTATCCATTCATCTGCTGATGGGCATCTAGGTTGCTTCCATGTCCTGGCTATTATAAACAGTGCTGCGATGAACATTGGGGTGCACGTGTCTCTTTCAGATCTGGTTTCCTCAGTGTGTATGCCCAGAAGTGGGATTGCTGGGTCATATGGCAGTTCTATTTCCAGTTTTTTAAGAAATCTCCACACTGTTTTCCATAGTGGCTGTACTAGTTTGCATTCCCACCAACAGTGTAAGAGGGTTCCCTTTTCTCCACACCCTCTCCAGCATTTATTGCTTGTAGACTTTTGGATAGCAGCCATCCTGACTGGCGTGTAATGGTACCTCATTGTGGTTTTGATTTGCATTTCTCTAATAATGAGTGATGTTGAGCATCTTTTCATGTGTTTGTTAGCCATCTGTATGTCTTCTTTGGAGAAATGTCTGTTTAGTTCTTTGGCCCATTTTTTGATTGGGTCATTTATTTTTCTGGAATTGAGCTGCAGGAGTTGCTTGTATATTTTTGAGATTAATCCTTTGTCTGTTTCTTCATTTGCTATTATTTTCTCCCAATCTGAGGGCTGTCTTTTCATCTTACTTATAGTTTCCTTTGTAGTGCAAAAGCTTTTAAGTTTCATTAGGTCCCATTTGTTTATTTTTGCTTTTATTTCCAATATTCTGGGAGGTGGGTCATAGAGGATCTTGTTGTGATTTATGTCAGAGGCACTCAGCCTTTTTTATGGTCCAGCTCTCTCAGCGATACATGACAAGTGGAAAAACCATAGTTTGACTATATGGACCTTTGTTGGCAAAGTGATGTCTCTGTTTTTTAGTATGCTGTCTAGGTTTGTCATTGCTTTACTTCCAAGGAGCAAGTGTCTTTTAATTTCATGGCTGCAGTCACCATCCATAGTGATTTTGGAGCCCAAGAAAATAAAGTCTGTCACTGTATCCACTTTTTCCTTAAATGGTTTAATCTCCTGAGCTGCAACTTCCTCATCTCACTTGAAGATGGGAAAATAATAAATAGTTTTCAGAGAAAGATAAATTTGCTCAAGGAGCTCAAGGTATTGCTTCCATCAAACTCTTTCCATTTGTACCTTCTTCACATTAACTGTAATATGGGAAACAAATGAACAAGCATCTGTCCTAGAAGTTGACAAATGTTCCTATCTGAGCCAAGGTTCTGCTTCTGTTGGTCACTTTCAGCCTTAGGAAATGCCCCACCTGTAGGACTGGCCCTTGGGTTTCATGCATGTCCTGTGGGATGTTCTTTCTGCTCCTATAAAAAAAATGACAGATTACAGTGTGAAGTTCCCAGAGGTGGAGACACTCCTGCTGAGAATCCACATCAAAAATTTCGAAGCCCTGAGAAACAAAGGTGATCCAGAAAGGATTTTGAAATGTGCAAAAGCTTTGAGATAATCCTTAGTTTATATTTATTTCTCTCCTATCATATTTCTAAACATTTTGACATTCATTTTATCCTTAAATATTGTCTTTTTTGTAAAAAACAATGTTGCATACATTTTTCATCTCTATAAAAGTCATCATTTTTCAACCCAAAGATTTTGGGGCAGGGGTGTGTGTGTGTGTTTTGGTGGCAGAATAGAAACGGGGCAGATCCAAACCCTCAATTCACATTTACTCCTAGTAAGTCATAAAATAACCAAGTATTACCAGCCCCACCACATGTGTTCCTGCAAAATGAAAAGGACTTTGGTGTGACAGGTCCCATTTTTTGCTACGAACTTGGACTAGCATATTTTAAATGTGGCTTCTGGGCTGATGAAAGGAGCTTTCTTGTCCCTCTCTAATAAAATGCAGATGGCTGTCCTCTTGCAAGTTCCTAAATCCACAAAGCTGTGTTTAAGAGTGAATTTCATCTTCTGCAAGGATACGAATAGATTGATAATTCAATAAGTCACATTGTGCATCATTTCCATTCCTCATCTCAAAATAGTTTCTAAATGGTTTTACATATAGTAAGTGTGCATGAAATATGTACTAAATGAGTATATAAGAAGGCATTAACAGTAGCCGAAGAATATGAAGATCTGGGTTTAAATTCTGGCATTGCAGGCCATTATCTATAATGAAAGGGAGTCTTGGGTTCCAATTTAGAATAAAGTCCTTTAAGTTGGTTAGATCAGGATTGGATCCTGAGTCCATAACTACCTAGCCATTTGTGGGGAGGATTCAGGTCAAATTTCATAACCTCTTTATAACTCAAACGGCTGCAGTGGCTGAGCTTAAGGATTTTGGGTTTGAATCCTGGTTTTGTCTCTTATTATCTAGAGTATTTTGGCAGTTTACTCAGATGACTTGATTTTCTCACTTGTAAAATATATATAAGACATAGCTATTGTTGTGTGTTTGCTATGAGGATTTAAAATTTAATATATGCAAAGCACTTAGAGTAGAGCTTGGCATATGGTAAGCACTCTGTATGTGTTAACTATAATTCCTTTATTTTTATTATGCTACCTCTTACTGTGCTATTGGGACTCAGAGAATGTGCGGTTTTTTCCTAGGGAGAGAACTTCCATACCATTCAGCATCTTGAGGGTGGTGTTAGGATGGTCGATCGTTCAGCCTCTGCCACTTCAGGCTTCAGTTTTCCACACATGCCAATGAGATAATGTTCCCCATTCCTCCTCTCTCTCTATAGCATGGACTTTAGTGAGTCTCAAATAAGATCAAATGCGAAAACACTTAGCTAACTCTCCAGTGTTCCATAAATGTGAGTTTATTAGTTGGAAGCCTTTCCACTACAAATGACAAGGCCCCAACTCAAATCGATGAATGCCAAAAAAGAGGATTTATTGGCTCTTGCAGCTTGATTCTAGGGTAGCTCACACAGTCCCAAAGGAAGAACTATTGGGAGCCCAAACTATTGCTTAGTATAACTTGAACACCTAGTTTACCTCTGAATGTCATCTCTGATGGCTGCTTTCTCTCCCTCACACAGACTTTTTATAAATAATAAGGAAGATGGCCCCAGGAGATCAGCTTCCTATTGTTCCAGGATTCCATGCCAGCAAAAAGGAAATCGTGATTAGATGATTAGGAAATCATCTCCTGTATACTCACTTCGAGGAAGAATTATGACTGACCCTAATTTAATCTCCTAACTTGAGCCAATTATTAGATATGAGGGAATGGACAACTAAGGCTCTTTAGGCTTGGTCACAGCCCTTTCTATTTAAAGTGGGAGAGAGGAGTAGTGTATTTGAGTTCTCCAGAGAAACAGAACCAATAGGATATATACATCTCTATATAGAGAGTTTTATTTTTAAGTAAATGGCCTTTTATGAAAGCTGGCTAGTCCCAGGTTCTAAGAGAGCTGATGGTATAATTCCAGCCAAATTCTGAAACCCTAAGAGTCACGGAAGGTGACAGCATACAGTAAGTCCCCTACACATGAACAAGTTCTGTTTCGAGAGCACATTTATAAGTCCCATTTGTTGGTAAGTCCAACAAAGTTAGCCTAGGTAACCAACTAACACAGTTGGCTATATAGTACTGTACTGTAAGAGGTTTATAATACTTGTCACACAAATAATACGTAAAAAGCAAACACAAAAAGTGAAGAAGACATCTTTAATGTTACAGCATAGTACCTCAGAAAGTTCAGCAGTACATTTCAGCAGCTGGCTTACGGGGACTGGCATGGAGTGAACAGAGAAGAAAAGCCCCTGACTAGAGGAGATGGGAGATGGTAGAGCTGAAGAATGGTTAGCAACAGGAGACAGAGGGAACACTATAATTTCATGCCTGATATTCATGGACTGCACATTCACATTTTTGAAATTTCACAGCTTAAGGGTTTGTATGTGGGGGATTTAACTGCAGTGCAAAAGTCAGCAAGATCAAATCCAAGGAAAGCCAGTGTTTCAACTCAAGTCTAAGGACAGAAGATAAGCAGATGTCCCCATTGAAAGGAAATCAGACAAGAAAAAATTTTCTTACTTGGGGAAAAGTTAGTTTATTCATTTTATTCAGGCTTTCAACTGATTGGACGAGGCCCACCCACACTAGGGAGAACAATTTGCTTTGCTCATTCAACAGATTCAAATATTAATCTCATCCAAAAACACCCTCGCAGGAACACCCAGGGTAATATTTGACCAAATATCTGGATGCGGTGGGCCAGACAAGTTGACTCATAAAACTAACCATCACAGATTCCACATATATTCATTAATACATATTTGTTTTCCTCTTTCTGACTTACTTCACTCTGCATGACAGATTCTAGGTTCAGCCACATCTCTACAAATGACCCAATTTTGTCTCTTTTTATGGCTGAGCAATATTCCATTGTACAGATGAACCTATTTACAGGGCAGGGATAGAGAACAGACAGGTGAACGTGGTAGGGAGGATGGGGAGGAGAGGTGGAATGAATTGAAAGAGCAGCATGGACATATATACACTATCATGTGTAAAATAGCTAGCTAGTAGGAAGTTGCTGTGTATCACAGGGGGCTCGGCTTGTTGACTCTGTGATGACCTAGAGGGATAGGATGGGGAGGAGGTTCGAGGGGGAGGAGATATATGTATATATGATTCACTTCGTTGTGCAGCAGAAACTAACATAACATCATAAAGCAATTATATTCCAATAAAAATAACCATCATAGATATATTACCAGATGAAGGAAAAAAGTATTGAGCAGATTTTTAAAAATAATACTATCATAGATTATCATTATTAATAGTAGTTTATTTATTTAGGGTAACTATACCCCAAATCCTTGAATATTTCTCAACTTCTGGCAGAGAGAGCTTACTAGAATATTGATCCCATTAGAAATTGTTTTGGTAGAGGAGAAATCTTACCAGTACAAGAAGGAGTCTTAACTTTGGAAATACTGACATTTGGGCTGGAAAATGTTTTGTTGTGGGGGATTGTCCTATTCAATGTAAGATGTTTACAGCATTCCTGGCCTCTTCCCACTAGATGCCAGCGGCACCCAGCCCCCTGCACTATCCACCTTTGTGACAATCAAAAATGTCTCCAGATATTGTCAGATGTTCCCTGGGGAACAAAATCTCCTCCCATTTCTGATTGAGAAGAATTGTACTAATAGCTCCCAGCTAAGTAGTAAGTCATACCTCTCTATCCTTCACCCTTAGTCCCAAAGGATGGAGGAAATAGTGCTGTACTAGGCTGATTTTGCAACTTTATAACTTCCCTCCATTCCATTTACACACACCCCACTACACTGAAGCTCCCCACCACTGGGAAATCACACTGTTGAAAAAAAATGCAGGGTATACCATTCACAATATTTGGAGGTCTAGTTCCTCTTCTGTCACTGATTTATGGTTTAAGGGGGCATCTCTTTTCTCTCCTGGCTTTAGTTTTCCATATTGGCAAAAGGAGAAGATGTCCTGTAATTGTACATGCTAATATAAAATTCTGTGATACAAATGGGTGAGATTTGAACTATGAAATAGGAAATCACCATAGAGAATTCATTGACTGAGTGACTAAGATCCTAAATTTCCCATAAGCCTCTCTTTTGCTTCTTGGATGTGAAGATTGCACTGAGTTACTTGTACAAGTAATCTGGGCAAAAGAGAGGGCTGCACCAGGTCAGGACTTCTGCTGCAACTTGATGTTTCATTTAGGGTGTCCTCAAGATTCTGTCTGTGTGTAGAAACACAATATCAAGTGGAGAATCATTTGGTGTGGCTGCATTGTGTAGGAAATGACTGGGAAATGGCCCAAAGCTTAGATGCCAGAGTAAGGGACCCAGCATTATTGACAGAGCGGGGGTGGTAGAGTCAAAATATAACAGGTATCTGTATAACTGGATGAATTATTTTTCATCTTTAGGTTTGAAATTTAGGTAGATGGAAGAGTGAATTGGAATAGAGGTGGATACAGTGTGGAATAGATGTCAATTATTGTGACTTTATTTTCCTTGGCAAAATTTTAGGGCACCCAACATTGACTTTATTGATGAGAAAACTGACACTCACAAAGATGAAATTCTGAGCAGTGGGCATACTCTTTAGTTAGTGGCAGAATTTAGGCACACTTCCAGGCATCACAGCACCCAGCCCAGTGATGGTCCCACCATATAACCCCCTGGGACAAGGCCATATTGGGGGGAAAAAAAATACCCTTTTCTTTTCCCTCCTAATATTTCAGTTCAAAACAGAAATTTCCGTTGATGCTGATTTTTCCATCTCCCCCTCCTCTGCCTCCGCATTCTTAGGCAGGTTTTTCACAAAGATTTCAGTCTTCTTCTCGCCATGTGTTCCTAGCTGGAGGCACAGCAGAGCTTATGACGGGCCCAGGATGGAGCTCAACGAGCAGATGTCCCATTGTTCCAGCCCCCTTCTTGCCCAGCTGAAGAAAAAGCAAAAGAAAAGAAATAAAGACATCAGTTGTGTCTTCACAATGGCCTCTCCAGCTGATAGAGATGAGAAATTATGTATAGTTTTTGAACAGCTGAGTTTTCTAGTTCCTGTGTTCGTTTCCTATAGCTGTTATAACACATTAAAACAAACTTGGTGGCTCGAAACAGCAGAACTGTATTCTCTTATAGTTCTGGAGGGCAGAGATGTGAAGTCAAGGTCCCAGCATCCCCCCACCCTCCACCCCCACTCCCCCAGCAGAGGCTCTAGAGGAGACAATGTTCCTAGTTTCTTTCTGCTTTCTGGTGGTTCCTGGCATTTCTGGGTGTGTGACGGCCTTGTTCCAATCTCTACCTCTCTGGCCATCTTTCTGTTCCTCTCTGTATCACTCATAAAGACACTGGTCACTGGGTTCAGGCTTAACTGGGTAATACTGGATGATCTCCTTATCTCAACACCCTTGGCTTGATTACATCTGCAAAGATTCCTTTTCCAAATAAGGTTACAGCCACAGGTTCTGGATAATAAAACATGCATGTATGTTTGTGGGCACCATCATCTAGCCCACTACACATTGGAACGGTGCAAATATTTCTATATAGGTGTAGACTCTCTTGGACTTCTCCCAGGTCTTTGATATATGAGTGAATATTCTTATTTTATGAAGAGGTGAAGACATAGCAATAAATTTGTAGTAGGATACAGAGTTAGAAAGTCACAGAATCAGGGTGCACAGATTCAAGTATTTTTTTGGTGAGTTCATAACCTCCCTCAGATCCTTGTATCATCCCTCAAAGAGTTTAGTTGCAGTGACTTTTGTTGTTGATGAATTTATTTTAGGGCAAGTCCATGAAGAACAGGGAGCATCATCCACAGAGGACATAGATATTGACACACTAGGTTGGATGGGGAGTTCCCTCTAAGGAACCCAACTGGACGCAATTGTTACCCTCATGATTTAAGAGAATCTTCATTCAATTGTTCAACTCTAGTCCAGTCTCTATTGTGAATAAACTTCATCAAGTCTATTTACCTCTTGTTTCTCTGATTTTCCAACTGTGAAATGAGCACATTGGTCTCTGAACTTTCAGTTTTGCTTTGTTTCATTTTGTTTTGATGTGGACCATTTTTAAAGTCTTTATTGAATTTGTTACAATGTCGCTTCTGTTTTGTGTTTTGGTTTTTTGACCACAAGGCCTGTGGGATCTTAACTCCCCAAGCAGGGATTGAACCTGCAGCCCCTGCGTTGGAAGGTGAGCTAGGGAAGCTCTCCCAAGCTCTTCACTGGAAGAGCTAGGGAAGTCCCCTAGCTCTAGGTTTCTGAATTGCACTTTTCATCAATATCAATCCTCCATGACACACAGTTTTTTAAGAAATGAGGCCATATCTGCAAGTGTAGTGACTGTGGAGCATATTCAAACTCTTCCCACCACTGCTCCACTGGTGGGATGGGACTCAGACGTGAGGTACCTGTTGGAGTCACTCTGATGAAACTCATCTTTCCCAGCTACCTTTCTCTCCCAAGCTCTACCTTCTGCTCGGCCTTGAAAACTCTCCTCAAATATTCCTCTTGCCCTGGTTGTCCTGGGAAGAATTAACTATTCCTTTCTCTTCCTACCATGAGCACACTTGATAATGACATGTATCTTTACATATGGGTGTTCCCAGGAGGCTCAGTGGGTAAAGAACCTACAATGATCTGCAAAGAATCTATAATGCCTACAATGAGGGATACACAGGAGACCTGGGTTCAATCCCTGGGTTGGGAAGATCACCTGGAGAAGGGCATGCAACCCACTCCAGTGTTCTTGCCTGGAGAATCCTCATGGACAGACGAGCCTGGTTGGCTACAGTCTGTGGGGCTGCAAAGAGTCAGACAGGACTGAAGCTACTTAGCATTCATGCATGCACGCATCTTTGTGTAGGCTTGTTCTCCTCATCTCACTCCTCAAGAGGGCATGTAAACAAACAAGGGAATCTAGGCTTTCTTTCAGGTGTTGTGAAGACAGGGAACCTGCATTCTCACTTTTTTTCCCTTTATATTTGATTTAAAAAAAAAAAAAAAAAAGTGCCAAAGCCCTTAGAGAGAGACAGACTGAGATAGTGAGATATGGAGGCCATTTTTAAAAGAAGACTAGAGTTTGCTTTTATGCAAGATCATTATTTCCTTGTTTCTTTCCTCATTTTCATCCTTTCCTTTCCATTCCTGCCCTTCCTCTATCAAAAATACACCCTGAGCGCCTAGTAATTTTCAGATGCTGTTAGGTCTAAGGATATGATGGTGAATAAGTTACTGCTCTGCAGTCAAGTAGATTTTAGTCTCATGGTCAATGTAATCAAGGAAACAAAGAATTACAGTGATCATAGTGTATGGTTTTATTGCTTATATAATATATACAATATAATACACTTAGTGCCTATTGTTTTGCCATATATTTTGCATCACATTTTACACTGTAATATGTTTCACATTGCATACTATGAGGAAAATGTACTAAACTCTTCAGAAGTTCTTTTCTTGGCTTCAGGGGAGGTCCTACAGAAAAAGTGTTAGAAAACGAATGTGTGTTCATCAGACTGGGGGGAGGTGATATTTAGAATAGAACATTCCCTAACATTTACTAAAGCTTTAACATAACATTTAACATCTCTAAAGCTCAGACCCTGTGCACTTGAAAGGCAAACTCAGCCAAAAAATTTCACTGGGGGACAATTTATGCAAGTTATTGAGGGGCTTCCCTGGGTGTTCCAGGGCCACTGTACAGCCTGCGCCTCCGTAGGCTGAGGCAGCATCACCTTTTGCCTGCTGTTCAGAACTCCAACCAAACCAGACTGTAGGACAACTGTGAGCAGAGATCCAGCACATGGCCTTTCTCGCTGAGCGCTCGGCCTGGTCCTCATTAACTGCCCTCTGAAGCTGCTTTGGACTCCACAGCAACCATGCGTATTTCCACTGCTAACTTAATCTGCAAAGCATTCACTGAACATCTTAATTTTCTTTTATTTCTCTGCAATCTGATGTTGCAAATAAAAACAAATTATAAAATGGGGGCAATCAGTGAAGGAACTAAGTTATCACTCACTGTATTTTAATGCCACAAATAGCTGTTCATTGTTAGGTCTTGAAAGTACAAAGTATGATCCATTTTATCTTGCTATCCCTGTGCCTGGCATTGGGTCATGAGTAAATAAGAATTAAATTAAATTGAACAATACTGAAAGACTGAATGAAGTAGGCTTTATGGATTCCCTTCATATACAAGAAAATGGATTAGAATTGCATATATACAAACTGATCCTGGGCCTGTCTGTTTCTCCAACTCAGCTCTGAGCTCCTTGAGAGTGGAGACCATGTTTTTGTTCTCAGTTCTAATCCTAGGATTTAACACCTATTGGTTGCTCAACTAATGAGAGAAGGAAAGAGAGAGGGGGGAAAGAAAGAAGGAAGGAAGGAGAGAGGGAGGAAGTAATTATGAATGGATGAATTAGAAGAGTGGGACAGCCACAGCCAAATGGCAGCAGGAGACACACACAGTCCCGTGGTCAAGCCCAGGCTAGATTATTTTGTGCATGAGCTCTTTGGGAAGAATTTTCAACAGCTGCCCCCTCTCTGGCTTTGGGGGACCAGGGATATATGGCTGCTCAACTTCTCCATAAACAGTGCTGGGGAGCTGAAGAGGACTTCACTCTTAAACCACGGCAGCCTGGGACTGCTTTTGTTTGTTGTGTCTCCGCTGCCATGGTTCCCAGATGACACCCCATCTCCGTGAGTGCTGCTACAAATAGACTCGAGGCTGCCAGGCGGGATTTCTCAAACCCAGGAACCTCAGCAAAGCAGCAGCTGACGAAGGCTAGGAGCAGGCCCCAGACGGAGGGAAAGGAATGCGGATTTGTCTTGATCTGCCTCATCAGAGGGGAAATGATAAAGAAGGAGTCATAAAAGACTGCCGGCAGCTCAACTATTTGGCACCAAAGGCCTTGTCCAAAGAATCATTTTCCAAGAAGGGTCTGCTCCCCTGCAAACACACTCACATTCATATAAGGTTCTGCTTGCTGGTTTTTTTTTTTTTCCTATCTTTTTAAAATTTCCCTGATCTTTCAGAGAAGATAATTAGTAGAAGGGTCAGGTCTCAGGCATCAGGTAAAAATAGAAAATAAAATAGGAAAGTGACGCAAACGCTCCTCAGGGGAGAAGTTTGGTCTGTCTGGAAGGAGGGGCGCCCTCAGCCCCCACCCTCCCTTCCCAGGCTGTTTCTACTCTGGAAGAACCATGGATGCAGAGCCCGTTGTATTCTTCCTACTCATTGATCCGATCTCAGAAATTCTAACCCCGTCACTTCCCCCTAATGACTCTCCTTCTCCGAGTATCTGCCTGACTTCCCTCTGGGGAAGATATGACAATGAGATGCTCCTTGCCAGGTTTTCTTTCTCACAGCTGACAGCAGGTAGAACTAAATTCATTCCTTTCCCTGAGAGAGGGGCCCATCTCCTCCTTCTTGCTCCTGACCTCCTGTCATTCCTTTTCTCCTGTCTTCGATGTCAGCCCCCACTGGTCCCGTAGCTCTTCAGCTTGCAGGGGTCACCTTGTGGGTTTTGATGAAAGAGCACTTTGGCTGGAAGACCCATTCCATGATGGTGGGATCCCAAGTGTCCTGCGTGACTTTCTGGGACTCAGGCCGTTCACTTCTGGCCCTGGTCTGTGACTCGCACATGGTCTATTCCTTTGCTTCCCCCAGGACCCATTGCTAAGCTCCGCTGTTCACCAATGCCTGGAAAATAGCTCCTTAATTAATGTCCCCCAAACTCCCACACTTGCCTGGAGAATCCAATGGACAGAGGAGCCTGGCAAGCTACAGTCCACGGGGCCGCAAAGTCAGACACGACTGAGCAACTAACATTAAACTTCAAACTCCCACACGGGAGCTGTGGGTGGCAGAGCTTTACTGAGTTCAGTTCAGGTCAGTCGCTCAGTCGTGTCTGACTCTTTGGGACCCCATGGACTGAGGCATGCCAGGCCTGCCTGTCCACCACCAACTCCCGGAGTTCACCCAAACTCACGTCCATTGAATTGGTGATGCCATCCAACCATCTCATCCTCGGTCGTCCCCTTCTCAGCCTGCCCTCAATCTTTCCCAGCATCAGGGTCTTTTCTGAGAACCCACCGAAATGTGCACAACTCTGCAAATGTATAAATTCGTAGCTCGAAATGGATGTCATTTCAGCCCAGTCTCCAGTCTTATCATTCCTTTTCCTCCCTCCCAGTTTCTAAGGCCTTAACCCTCCCTCTCCAATGTTTCAATTTATTTCCTGGGTAGAACTGTTTAACTGTTTTATTCTAGCCTTGACCAGTGTCACTATTTCATAACAGAATAACCCAAAGGAGATCTTGCTGTTAAAAGAGCTATCTTCTCCCTCAAGTAGAATTTTATCACTAGTTCTTAGCCTTACAACCTACTTACATTTTTTTTTAATTGGGGTATAGCTGCTTTATAATATTGTGATAGTTTCTTCTGTATGACAAAGTGCATCAGTTATATGTATACATACATCCACTGCCTCTTGAACTTCCCTCCCACCCCCCGCTCCACGTCACCCCTCTAGATCATCTCAGAGCACCATACTGGTGGTTCAGATGGTAAAGAATCTGCCTGCAATGCAGGAGACCCAGGTTTGATCCTTGGGTGGGGAAGATCCCCTGGAGAAGGGAATGGCTACCCACTCCAGTATTCTTACCCAGAGAATTCCATGAACAGAACCGCGTGATGGGCTACAGTCCATGGGGTTGCAAAGAGCCGTACATGACTGAGCAACTAACACTCCCACATCCATGTATTATACACATGGGAGTGTATGTCAAACCCAGTCTCCTAATTCATCCCACACGCCCTCCCCACCCACTGCCCCTGTGTCTACAAGCCCCTTTCCTACATCTGCATCTCTGTTCCTTCCCTGCAGATAGGTTCGTCTGTACCATTTTTCTTGATTCCCCATGTATGCATTAATTAACCTCGCAGTCTTCTACACGACACACTCACTCAGTAGACACGCGGTGGATATCCTCTGTGATGCCCTGGGCCTTGCTGACTATGGAGGTGAGAAAGGGAAGACTCTGATTTCCCTCATGTACTTTAGTTTTTTGCATAACTATCTTTTCCAAGTCTTGCGGGCAGATGCCATGTTTTGTTTATTTCTACGTTCCTAGCTTCTAGTATCATGTGTAGTATATATTGACAGTGTGCAATCAGTGATTGTGGCAACAAACTTTCTGATATTATTATGATGCACATTTTATAGGTGAGAAGAGGAGAGTCAGAAACCTCCTAAAGTGAGGCCTTCACCACATAGTAAATGGCAGAGACAAGTCTTCAAATATCCTCATGTTCAGATACCAAACGCCCCACTTTTCTTTCTCTACCATATTGATGTCAGGTCTCCTGCAAAAAGTTTTTTTTTTTTTTTTTTTCAGATTTTACACATGCATAAAGTTGTGTGTTCCTGTCATACTGGTCACCCATACCCATCGGATAGTCTCCCAATGCTTCGTAATACTTGTGTGGGAATGGGTGGGAGGCAAGGATTGGTAGTTGGCCATGCAGGCTCCATTCTCGGCCGTCCTCAGGTACCAACTGCTCTCTAAGTCTCTAAGGCTGGCTGCTGAAGAGAGCCTCTGCAATCAGACCAGAAGAGTTCCTGGGCTCTTTCTTACACAGTTGGCTCCTAAAGGCACAGCCTCGATCAGGGCAGCAGAATATTGCCTCTTAGAGAAGGGAAATATGAACATAGGATTATCTCCCAGTGTATCCCTTTTCTGTTGTATGACAAATAATCACAAATTTATTAGCTTAAAAACAGCTCACAGACATTATCTCACAGTTCTTTTAGACCAACAGTCTAGGTATGACTTAGCTGGATCTTAGAAAGTTGCAAAGTTTCTGCAAAACTGGGATATGTTTACATCTGGGGACTGGACTGGAGATTAATCCATTTCCAAGCTCATGCAGGTTGCTTGCAGAATTCATCTCCCTTAGGACTCTAAGCCTAAGGCCAATGTTTTGGTGGTTGTGCACAGATTTAAATTTCTTCTCTCTGAATTCATTTCCACTTTCATTTTAATGAAAGCAACATAAATAATTTTTCTTCAGTGTAAAACACTAAAATTCACTCAGAAATCATGTGGGCAGTCATTTTGAAGTTGATGTTTGATTATTAAACTCAACTCAAATAATAAGAATGTCAGACTCTTACCCTGTGGAATAATGATCAAAGCAGGATTACAGACACCTGACGTTTTTTCCTTTAGTATGTGGTCCACACGCGCTGATAGCAAGAGTGTTGCTTAAGCTCAGTGAGAAATCCCCAGATCTGCAGTTGGTACCACTTGACCACTCTATTCCAACCGCCCCCCTCATTTCCCCCATCTCCAACCCCAGCAACAGTACCCTTCTCTGCTACTGAAGTGCTGAGACTCGGCTGGGAGCCATGAGACATCTCAACTCCTAAAGACTCAGCTCAGCTCAATACATATTAACTTGGAGTTGAATGTATCACAGTTCCAGCAACTGAAACTTAAGATCATCTTTAAGATAAAAAAGTTGGCATTTAAGCAGTTATAAATCCTTTATACTTTTCTGGGGTAAAGTCGTGAACTTTCTTTACAACAGCAGATTGTGTCTTTCAGACTTTTAAGAGGGACTGCATTGGAAGGCTCTTTCAATCATATAGGTCTGGGGTTGACAAACTTTTTTTATAAAACTCCAAGTAGTAAATCTATAAGACTTTTCAGGGAGTCAGTGCTGCTATTTTAGCATAAAAGTAACCCTAGACAACATATAAATGAAGAAGCATGACTGCATTCCAATAAAACAATGTATAGACCTTGAAATTTGAATTTTATATTTTCTCATGGGTCATAGATATTCTTTTTTTGACTTTCTTCCAACCATTTGCAAATAAATTCAGAAACCATTCTCTTTTTTAGCATTGAATTTTTAACTGGAAGATAGTTGCTTTATAATGTATTGGTTTATGCCATACAACAATGCAAATCGGTCATAATTATGTGTTCTCGGTTTGTGGGATATATATAATGGGCAGCAGGCTAGATTTGGCTCATGGGGTATTGTTTGTTAACCCCTGCTGTAGGAATAAAACAAGCACCTGTCCATTGTTCTTGGAGAAACCAAGTTTTCTCCCTCACCCTCTTGGGAGTTAGTTGGAGTTGCTCTGAGGGTTGCAAGTATCTCTGAAGATTCTTGGTGGGGAGGACTGTCTCTGAGGTTGCACTTTCAAAAGAAGTGCTTGTTATGTGTGGGGACAGCAGCCAAAGGGTGAGCTTCTTAGACTCCTGGGACCAGCTCCACAGAGGACAGCTGGGCCCAGCCAAGCCAGGATATCAGTGATTTCGTGAGCAGGTGAGGCGGCCACACTAGGGAGATGAAGAAAAGAAGCAGCTTGGTGAACCCCTCTCAGCAGAGAAAGAATTGACCTGCAGGAGAGCAGATGGTGGTCCAGAGACAAATGCCTGGTTTATTCGGAAAGTGACAACCAGGACAAATTTGCTGAACTTTCCCAAAAGATACTTGATGGAGCATGGTAAAAGAATGGATTATCTGTATTTATTTCTATATCTAGATTTCCTATTCTTGAGGGACAATTCCACTATAATTTAGAAATAAAGAAGTGCAGTGGTTTTGGTTGAGGTTGGCTTGTGAGGCCTGAGATGTATGTTATCATAAACACACTTGGTTGCCAAGCAATGTGCATGTTCCCATTCTTCCTCTTTAAACTTTCTATTTTAAAATAACGCAAAATATTCAGAAAAGTTGCAAAACAGTACATATTTCTGTCACCCAGATTCTTTGGTTATTAATACTTTTCCACATTTGTCTAAGCATTCTTTCTCTATTACATATGCACCCATACACACGGCACACATATTCATATATACCATTGTTTCTAAACCATTTGCAAGTTAAGTTGTATCAATTTGTATATCTTAAAAAACAAGCATAATCCCCCACATAATGGCAGCACAACTATCAAAATAAGAAAGTTAGCATTGACCCAATACTGCATTTTAATACGTATACCCAATGAAATTTCCCTCGTATCTGAATGATGTCCTTTTTATGTTCTGGATCAAATCCAGTAATATTAGTTCACTTAGATGACATGTATTTTTAATTTCCTCCAGTCTGAAACAATTCCTCAGTCTTTTTTTTAATTGAAGTTACAGTTGCTTTATAAATTAGTTTCACATGTACAGCATAGGAATTAGATATTTTTATAGATTAGGCTCCAAACAAGGTTATTATAAAATATTGACTATGTTCCCTGTGTTGTACACTGTTGTTCAGGCACAAAGTCCTGTCTGACTCTTTGCGACCCCAGGGACTGTAGCCCTTCAGGCTCCTCTGTCCATGGGATTTCCCAGGCAAGAGTACTGGACTGGGTTGCCATTTCCTTCTCCAGGAGATCTTCCTGACCCAGGGATCTAACCCACATCTCCTGAATTGACAGGCAGCTTCTTCACTGCTGAGCCATCAGGGAAGCCCGTGTTGTACATTATGTCCTTGTAAATTATTTATTGTATTCCTAGTAGTTCTTTATCTTTCGTGACATTTTTCAACAGGCCAGGCCAGTTACTTCGTAGAATATCCCTCAGTTTGAATTTGTATGATGTTTCCTCATGATTTATGCCTCCTAGCAGTAACATCTGCCAAATATTCTTCTCACAGCATTGTATCACTAAGCACCAAATGTTAATTTCTCCCACTACTGATAATACTAACCTTTTTTCACTTGGTTAAGTGTCTATAAGGTTTCTCTATTGTGAGGTTAATTAATAAGTATTTTATATTCATTCATCAACAGTGGCTGATAAAATGAATTTTGAGGATCTTCAAGTCTTCTACTATAAATTGTAACTTTTCTCTCTCCCACATTTATTTAAACCAGTTTATGCAAATGCATTTCTATTTCACTCAAAAGGTTACAATCTGTCAACATTGTTATCAGCTTGATGAACAAATGTCCCGGACTCCCCCAGTGGAGTCCCTCAAACTGGCCCCTATGGTGTTTTGATCTATCTCCATCATTCTTTCAGCAGTTCCTTGTTTTATGAAACAACACGATGTTTTGGACCCATCTTGAATTTTCACTTTGTCAGTTCTCAGGAAGCCATTACTCTTAGGGGCTCAAGTTTCGTTAGTGAAGAGAGGCTTCCCACAAGGCACTAGTAAAGAACCTGCCTGTTGATGCAGGAGACATAAGATACACAGGTTCCATCCCCAGATTGAGAAAATCCCCTGGAGGAGGCCGGGAGTGGCAGCCCACTCCAGTAGTCTTGCCTGGAGAATCCCACGGACAGAGGAGCACACCGTACTTAGAAACTAAGAACTAAACATGCTCATTGTGAAAGGAGCGCCACTGTTTTAGATCCCTTTAAAGGGCAGAGATAGAACAAACACACATGGACATACATATAATCTATATCTATCTATATTTGTGTATGTATGCCTATAAATCAAAAACCATGAGTCAACTCATGGCTTTCCATTTCAAACTACAACTCATTATAAGATTTACTTTAGGCTCACCCCTCTCCATTTTTGTAAATACTTTCTCCATCAGTGAAAAACCAAACCTCTAGCATTTCTGATATATGTATTTATTTTTTCAATCCCTCCTATGTATAACCCACTGAAACAAGCATGACGGAAGGACCAACAGCATCTCACACATGCCAATCCTCATAACTTTAGGTGACTGAGTTAATTCTGGGAGACACCTAGCTCTTGTTATGTGAAAAAAATCAACCTGTGCTAATTTAACCACTACAGGTCTAGTGGTTACATTTAGCTGAATACATTCTCAACTTAACCTCAACTTGGACAGTGTCTTTGTGCTGTAGGTGACGATGACCCCTCTCTAGCTCTGTGGATAAATCTGACTTATTTCTACCTCTCATTTCACTTTCCAGTAATTGGAAATTGTGTGGGAGGTGAATTTGGCCATGGGAAGAATCAGTCTTTCTCTTCCTCTGTAAGTTACTGTGTGTGGGTATAAGGTTCACGATTTCTGTGGTCTAGCTACTTGCACAGAGAAGAACCTGATCCAGAACTGCAGCAGGAAATCCAAACTAGAATCTACCTTGCCTTTTGACCCTCAATTATTTGAATTGGTACATTTTTCCACCAACTATCCTGATTTGAATTGAATTTTCCATTCCTTTCTGCTAAAAGCAACCTAATTGATAAATGCAGATAACAATATATATATTAGGGTCAGTTCTTGGCAGTGAAAATGCAGAAAGAAATGTCTACTTTCAATGAGATCAAACAACATACTAGTATATGTGCCATCAATGAAAAGGAAGATGTAGGACACAGTAAGAGCTCAGAGGACGTCTGGATGAAGGTTGCCTTAACTAACCAGGATTTTCTGTGTATAGAAGGCAAGACAGGAATAAAGACCACTATAGACAAATTATTTAGTACAAGGACATAAAACATTACATGGAGAGGCAGGTTGGCAATAGGGGTGTTAATATTAGAATGAAAACTTTGAGCTACTGTTGATTTCATGAAGATACATATGTTGGTCACATATGGGTGCTATAAAGATATCTCTGGTGACTAAAGAGGATACATATGTGCAGAGGTTTTAGGGGATATAAAGATGAAAGGCTAAATGTTGCTAAGGTAGAAGTTATAAATTGAAACCTTTGAAATGCCTCTTCTTATTAGATCCAAGAATTTGAATTTTCTTTATTTTACTGACAGCTCTGTGTCTCATGGATCTGAAAGTACAGGCCAGGAAGCTGTCCATCTCAAGACATGAGGCTGCCCACACCCTCTAATCCAAGATGGTGGGTATAGTTACCTATAGCATTTCTTCAATGAGATTATGAAACAAAATTCCCTGGGGCAAAGCCCAGTCTTGTTCTGAATTAGCAGAATCTGTTTGGTGGCTTCTCTCTACCATTCCAGAATTGGTCCTTACCCACAATGGCCCAGATCTGGTGCAGCTTTTTTGACGTTGTTGCTAGATGCACCTTTTGGGTGTAGACAATAGAAATGTCTTCTCCTTTGCTATCACCATGGAAATCTAAAGCACCAATCCAGTCACTAAGTTAATTACTTCCTTCCAAAAATTTTTGCATTACTTGAATTAATTGAAATCCAACAAAAGACCATGATGCAATGGAAAATAGAGATAAATATTGGGAAAAAGAAATAAAACAATGATTATTTGAGAGTACGGGATTTTATGGACTTCCCTGGTGACTCAGATGGTAAAGAATCTGTCTGCAATGTGGGATACCCAGATTCAATCCCTGGGTCAGGAAGATCTCCTGGAGAAGGGGATTCTTTGTCTGGGGAATAAAGATAATTAGAAAAAATGACCTGAGGATAGATAAGGCAATTTAAAAAGTCGGTCAGTTACAGGATAAATACACTAAAAATCAATATTTTTTAATAGATATCAGCATTCAGGAGATAGAAAGTTTAACGATGTTCATTAAACAAAATAATCAAAGCATTAACAATTGATGGAGAGATCCAGAATGTTCATCAGTCCAGCTAGGTCACCTCAGTCTTGTCCGACTCTTTGAGACCCTATAGACTGTAACCCGCCAGGTTCCTCTGTCCGTGGGATTCTCCAGGCAAGAATACTGGAGTGGGTTGCTGTGCCCTCCTAAGGGGATCTGCCCCACCCAGAGATAGAACTCATATCTCTTACATCTCCTGCATTGGCAGGCAGGTTCTTTACCCTAGTGCCACCTGGGAAGCCCTCATTTGTCTTAACTTCCATTAGACAACCAAATGTCAGTTGAACAGAACTGAATGTAGAGACCCCCTTTATTTAGCATATACTATGTCTTTGCTTGTTGCCAAGCCCTCTTCCAACTTGTACCATAATCCTTAAGGCAATCTGTGCGATACATACTATGAAACTCCTTTTGATATGAGCAAATTGCTGCTATTGCTGCCGCTAAGTCGCTTCAGTCGTGTCCGACTCTGCGCAACCCCATAGACGGCAGCCGACCAGGCTCCACTGTCCCTGGGATTCTCAAGGCAAGAACACTGGAGTGGGTTGCCATTTACTTCTCCAATGCATGAAAGTGAAAAGTGAAAGTGAAGTCGCTCAGTCATGTCTGACTCTCAGCCACCCCATGGACTGCAGCCTACCAGGCTCCTCCGCCCATGGGATTTTGCAGGCAAGAGTACTGGAGTGGGTTGCCATCGCCTTCTCCGATGAGCAAATTGAGAGAGGAAAAATCTCCAAGCTCACACAGTTGGTAAATGGCACAGTGGGGTTTAAATTGCTCTGCTTCTCTGTTTGGCTCTCAAATTCAGTTTTGTCATTATTTTCACTGAAATTATTTTCCTCTGTTGTAGAACTTTCTCTTTAAGTTGAAGATGTTCCTTTTCATGGAAAGACTACTACTATAATTTTCCTCCTTGGTTTTTCCATACTAGTAGGTCAAAAGTTTTTATATTTGGCTTCTGTTGCAATTTCCTTCCTATTTCCACAGGTGAAATGCACCTAACTGTAGTCAGTAGCTGCTTATCTGGTTTGATTTAGAAAAACTGCTGGCTTGTAAATAAGGAAAACAGGACTGTAGACATATTCTTTTCAAATATGTCTTTTTGCTTTCAAAGTTGAAGGTAGAGAATCTGTGGCATTTTGTCATTGTTTTTCAAATCAAATATTTAAAGAGGAGGAGAAAAGATGGTGGAGGTCCTGCGTGTCTCTGACTTGATTGGATTAAGCGTCCTCAGTAGACTGGCATTTTCATGAAGAATTCCTCAAATGTGAATCCCCAAATGTCAAGGCCTTATTAATCAATGCCATAGCTCAGCATCCTTCCTGTCTTGTCTCTAATGACATTTTCCACAAGAATGGGGTCTTTCCATTATTTTTGTTTTTGAGAAATGTATCTGTGTATAAATTGGAAGAAAGGAAAACACAGGAGAGTCTTTTGAAACTTTTTGGCTTTAGCCTAAAATAGCTATTGCGAATGTCTTGGGGAGTTATTCTACGGAGAATTTTTTTTTTTTTAAAGGGAACGTAATGTGAAGCCCCAAAATTGCCTGCAATGCAGGATACTGACCTTTAAGAAACAGATCTCACTATTCCTTCTTGCGCTGATTAGTATTTCACACTTGGTGGATTGAGAATAAATAAGAATTAATAGCTAATACGGGACTTCCCTGGTGGTCCAGTGGCTAAGACTCTGCACTCCTGTTGCAGGCAGCCTGGAACCAAACCTGGGTCAAGGAACTAGATTCCTCATGCTGCAACTAAAGATCCCCTGTGCCCCAGCTAAGACTCAGTGAAGCCAAGTAGATAATAAATATCTTAAAAACAAACAAACCCCCTCCCTCAAAAAGGGAAAGTAGCTCACTTAGTCTTACAGTCTCTCCACTGTGTCTTCATTACACTAGATGAGGAAACAGCGGAAACAGTGACAGATTTTATTTTCTTGGGCTCCAACTCATTAGAAGAGACCCTGATACTGGGAAAGATTGAGGGCAGGAGGAGATGGGGTTATAAAGTATGAGCTGGTTGGATGGCATCATTGATTCAATGGACACGAGTTTGAGCATACTCCAGGAGTGCTGCAGTCCATGGTGTTACAAAGAATCGGACCGCCTTAGCTACTGAACAACAAGAATAGCTAAACAATGATGAGGATTCAGATGTGAATGGCCATTATGATATGATATAGTGGAAAGAACATGGGTTTGGAATTGTGTGTAACTCCATTCAACACCTGGTTCTCTTACGTATAAAGTACTTAGAATAGTACTGACTGCTTTTGTTTGCACATAAAAATAAGAGTAAGAAAATGCAATTTACCAATTAGGTTTACCGGTCAGCACTTTTTCTCATGCTTTTCCATCTGCTTGGAATGTCATATCCTTCTTATATGCTTAGGTAATATCTGTTCGGCTTCAAGGTTTAACACAGTGTTGAGCTCCCTGTGAAGACTTCTTTGGCTATTCCTTTCTATTGGGAAGAGGTTTCCCCTCCCCTCCTCCCTGGCACCCAAGTTATTTCTTACTGTTATAAATACCACACTAAATTAAAGATATTTATTTCCCCATGTGTGTCTCTGGTTAGACTGTGCCAGGGGCCTCTCTTCTTCACCTTCACATCCTCAATGCCTACACTAGTGTCTGATGACATGAAGGTATTAGAAAATGTTTATTTTGATAGACTTGGAATATAGAAATGGAATCATTTTCAAAAGAAACCTACATTTCTCTGTATTGTCCAGTTCATTTTCCCATTTAGCCACCAGCAAAAGGATTGCAGAACCAAAAGCTAGAATGACAGATCCTGTTCAGCCAACTCATCTAACACCAATTTGTGACCTACCTTCCCAGTTTCTTTCACATCCACATACTCCCTCTACCTATAATCATAATTTCTAATGTAACTTGAAAAAAAAACTGAACTACTTACTTTGAACTTTTTAGTCAGTTACTTATGTGATGTTAAGCATTTGCTATGATGATTATTTTCTAGTACACATTACAACAATTCACAGCTGCTGAAATGTTTACAAGTTTGTCCTTGTAGTACCTGTAAACATTCCACATACCACCGGTGGTACACACACCCTGTTTGTGAAACACTGGGTTTTGGGTCCTTATTTACATGTGAGGACTTTGCTTGCTCAGAGAAATACGTGTCCAACCAGAGGTCTCGCAACAGCAGAGCCTTGACACAAATCCAAGTCTCCTGAGCAGGTCTTCAATAGATGTTTCATGAATTAAACCAAATATGTACATTTCCTTGGAGCTCCAGCACGTCGACCAGCCTTTGTCATCACGCCCAGCCTTCATGGCTTGGATGAAAGCAAGACACCACGTCCATAGCTCCCTGCCTGCGCCATAGCAACCCAGCACAACACAGATGGCTGGCTTGGCAATCTGCCCACCAGACGCTGATCACATACCTGGCGGTGAGATACAATGCCAGCTTCCCCCACGCAGGGATAGCATGTATTTGCATAGTGTGACTAGAGTTTCTGTGATATGCAACAGAGATTGTGTCTCCGGCCTTCAGGCCAATTTGCTGGTTTCGAGTCTAGAGGCAATAACTTTCCACTGGTGTAATGACAACTTGTCTCTGGCAGCTGGATCATGTTAGGGCAGTAGGAATTTTCTTTTTTGGTCCCCTTTCAATAGTGTCTTGTAATAGTAGGGTAGCATTTTCCCAAGTTGTTTCTTGCCAATTGCACACATGTATTGGCTCATGAAGTCTTGGGCATTTCCTGGCATCAAAGAATGAGAATTGTCTCTATTTCCAGGAAAGAACAGTCTCCATTGTACAGGTGGAGAGACCAAAACTCATTCCAACCCATAAAGTATTTATTATGTGTGCATTACTGTTAGTTAAATTGAATGATTGACTATCGTGTATAAGCCTTTCCACCAGGATCTGGACTTGCGAAGATAAATAATGCACAATGTGATTAAATAGGCACTTGGACAAGTAGACGAGACAGACCTTTACACTAAGAGATCTAATACTACATTGTGAGTGGTCCAAAAGCGGGTGTATCCAGTGCTGTGGGCGTACAGGGGAGAGGGTAATTAACTCTCCCTGGAGGAGGTTGAAAATGAAGGTTACGTATGAGCTGGATGTCGAGGCCAGGAAAATGCATTCTGGCAATGTGGTGAGACTTTTGCTTTGCTGCCTGATGAATCTGTTCTCAAGTTCTCACTTTACTACTTACTCATTTTGTGACTTTAGGAAAGTCATTTGAGGTTCCAGATCTGTTTCTTTATCTATAAAACTGTGACAGAAAAAGTTCAAGTCATATATGTTTATATAAAGTGAGAACAAAATGAAATAATTATGAAGTACTTAGCATCTTTTCTGGCATCTAAAGCTTGGGCAATAAATATTAGCTCAGGTTGTCATTTTTATCATTGTTATTGTTATGTGAAGGTGATGTGAGTTGCCTTGCAGGCAGACTTGTGATGTGGTAGTGTCATCGGCATCAGAAAGCGCTGACTATAAACTTGGCTCAGAATTTTACTAGCTGTTTGTCCTTAGGCAGTCTTCTCTATTCTGAAGTAGTTTATACTAGTCAACCAAGATGGAGTAGGAAGCCACTGTAAAAAATAAATGTATATTTGGTTTCTGTCCCTGGCTTCTGGCACACAGCTCCTAAAACCATTGGAATTTCTGGAGCAATCAGTGTTCTTTGCTAATGAGATGACTGGTATTTGGGGACCCCTAGATATCTTCAGTATGGGGACTGGTCTCCAGAAAGACCACAGCAGGATTTGGTGGACTGGAACTTTCAGCCCCACTCCCACCTCTAGGGAGAGGAGAGGTGATGGAAATCACACTAATTGCCAATGGCCAACAATTTCATCAATCATTCCTGTATCATAGAACCTCCATAAAAACCTCAAAATTTTGGGGGTTGGTGAGCACATCAAGGAGCTGAGGTGTGGGGGTTGTGTACCTGGAAAAGGCATGGAAGTTCCTTGAACACGACTTCCATCCCCAGTTTGTGCCCAGGTTTTCCATTTGGCTGTTCCTGAGTTGTATCCTTTATGATAAGCCAGAAACAGTAAGTAAAGTGCTTTCCTGAGTTCTATGACAGTTTTAGCAAATTATCAAACCTGAAGAGGAGGGGTTGGCTGTGGGAATTCCCCTGTATAATTGGTTGGTCTGAGTACTGGTGACAAGCTGGGACTTGCCAGTGGTATCTGAATGGAGCCTTGTGGCCCTGAGTCCTAAAGTTATGGGATCTGATGCTAACTCTAGGAAGATAGTGACAGAGTTGAATTGAATTGTAGAACACCAGCTGGTGTTGAAGAGTTGGAGAAATTGTATTGGAAAAAAACACTACATGTGTGGTGTTGGTCAGGCGGTGAGTAAAAAAATGGTTCAGAGCCACTTATCCTCATCAATTAGGTTTCATTCCAAAGACAAATCATTTGAACACAGTGACGTTTCTAGAATTGTGGTTCTTTCCAAGCTTCTCACTGTACCACTCATTAGGTTGTGAAGGTCACACTTTTTTTCGGAGAAACAGCACAGTGTGATCATGGCACATTCCGTTTTCTAGTATGAGTCAAGTTTAGACTAGGTGTGCCACTGCAAGATGCATATCGTGCTGAGAACTTGAATTCCAATGAAGCAGAGACAAAGGACAGAAGTTGGGGTGATGTCCAGGAAGAGAAGCAGCCTGTGCTGTGTTGAAGGGGAATGCTTCCAGGCAGAGAAATGCTCCCAGTTAATCGGGATTCAGGGTATGTGGTGTGCAGTGTGTTGTGGGAGCAGAGATGGCCATCTTCTGTCCTTCCGGGGGAGCTGGGGAAGTGAGGTTGGCAGAGTCCTGAAAGCTGAATCAGTCTCCAGGAATAGTTGAGAAAGGATCATCTGGGCAGAGAGAAGAGAGTTGCAAAGATCTGGGAGAATAGGTGTTTGGAGTATATTTGGTGAATGATGAGATGTGAGTGGTCTGGTGTATGAGGGAAGGAGTATCAGACTAGACTGGAAAGACTGTGCAGTTGTGCTAAGTCACTTTAGTTTTGTCTGACTCTTTGAGACTCTATGAATTGTAGCCCACCAGGCTGCTTTGTCTTGGGATTCTCCAAGCAAGAATACTGGAGTGGGTTGCCATGTCTTCCTCCAGGGGATCTTCTCGACCCAGGGATCAAAACTGCACCTCCTTTGTCTCCTGTATTGTTGTGTGGGTTGTTTACCACTAGTGCTAGCTAGATAGATCAGACTGGAAAGAGTGGTTGGGGGTAAATTTGGGAAAGGGAAGACAATGAAGAACTGCTTCCAGTTGAGAATTTTCAATGCGTTTCACTACTCACCCAATCACTCTCACCATTGTAATTGAAAATAGTCAGGAATGAATGCCAACTATGTGCTATGTTGTTGTTCAGTCGCTCAGTCATGTCCAACTCATTTCAACCCCATGGACGGCAGCATGCGAGGCTTCCCTGTCCTTCACCATCTCCTGGAGCTTGCTCAAACTCATGCCCACTGAGTCAGTGATGCCATCCAACCATCTCATCCTCTTTCATCCCCTTCTCCTGCCTTCAATCTTTCCCAGCATCAGGGTCTTTTCTAATGAGTCAGCTCTAAGTGCTATGCATCACGATAAATGGCTCACACAATAAATATCTTTTAATCCTCACAAAAATGGAAAGAATTAGTGTTTCAGCCAGGGTAAATAATATGTGCACGCCCCGAACCCTGGATGACAGTGACATAAACAAGATGAAAATTTGGTTTTCTCTCCTGTACAGTCTGGAGTTCAAGGATGTAATGATGGATCTGACCTAGGAACCTCAGATATCTGGGCTTCTTCTGTTTTGTTGTTTCCCCATCTCTATGTCCCAGACCATGTCATAGCCCAAATCTGACTAGTCTAGCTCCAGTTATTTTGTCCACCTTCATGTCAGTAGCAAGGAGGAAGCACTGAAAAAAAATAAGGTTATGAAAATATACTGGAAGTGTTGTGAGAAAGCTTTCTAGAAACTACTTCACAATATTTTTTCTTGAATTCTTTTCATTCAAAGTTAGTCCTGTGGCTACACCTAGCTGCAGTGGATGTTAGAAGATATGGTATTTGTCCTGGGCAGTCATGTGCTCAACTAATAATGTAGAAAAGGGATGAATGGATAGCTATGTTTCCAGATAAGAACATTAAGGTTTAGAAAATCAGGGGAATTTGCCTATAATGACACAGATATCAGGTACCTATTGGACATGGAACAATAGACTGCTTCCAAATTGGGAAAGGAGTATGTCAAGGCTGTATGTTGTCACCCTGCTTATTTAACTTATATGCAGAGTACATCATGCAAAATGCCAGTCTGGATGAAGAACAAGCTGAAATCAAGATTGCCAGGAGAAATATCAATAACCTCAGATATGTAGACGATACCACCCTTATGGCAGAAAGCGAAGAGGAACTGAAGAGCCTCTTGATGAAAGTGAAAGAGGAAAATGAAAAAGCTGGCTTAAAACTAAGCATTCAAAAAACGAAGATCATGACATCCAGTCCCATCACTTCATAGCAAATAGATGGGGAAGCAATGGAAATGGTGACAGACTTTATTTTCTTGGGCTCCAAAATCACTGCAGATGGTGACTGAAGCCATGAAGTTAAAAGACACTTGTTCCTTGGAAGAAAAACTATGACAAACCTAGGCAGCATATTAAAAAGTAGAGACATTACTTTGCCAACAAAGGTCCATATAATCAAAGCTATGGTTTTCCCAGTAGTCATGTATGGATGTGAGAGTTGGACCATAAAGAAGGCTGAGCACTGAAGAATTGATGCGTTTGAACTGTGGTGTTGGAGAAAACTCTTGAGAGTACCTTGGACTCCTAGGAGATCAAACCAGTCCATCTTAAAGGAATTCAACCAGAATATTCATTGGAGCTACTGATGCTGAGGCTGAAGCTCCAATACTTTGACCATCTGTTGCAAAGAGATGACTCATTAGAAAAGACCCTGATGCTGGGAAAGACAGAAGACAGAAGGAGAAGTGCATGACAGAGGATGAGATGGTTGGATGGCATCACTGACTCAATGGACATGACTTTAAGCAAGCTCCGGGAGATGGTGAAGGACCAGGAAGCCTGGCAAGCTGCAGTCCATGGGATCACAAAGAGTCAGACAGAACTGAGCGAAATGAACAACAAGATTTCAGTTGACTCAAGTTCCAGTGCCTTAACAACAGGACATTATCTCCAGTATCGCTTATTTGGTCTAATCAATAATTCCCCCAAAGTATAGCCAAGGTCAAAGACTTGGGTGAAAATATTTGGAAGGGAATTATGGGATAGCCTATCATGCTGGTTTGTCCAAGGTGTTCCTACAAACTGAAGGAGTTCCTGGGATGCAGGACTTTCAGTTTTAAAGGTGGGACTGCTGTCTAGGGGAGGGAGACAGGCAATGGAACAAAGCTGATGTGAAGGTCCATCATGAAGCAGTGGGACTCCATTTTATCAGGGCCTCTGAGACACATGCAGAATTCCTTTCCAAACGTTCACCTGAAAGACAGATACCTTTGTTTGTCTATTCCTCTGTTAATGAACATTTAGATTATTTCCATGTGTTGGCTATTGTAAATAGAACTGCTATTAACATGGGGGTGCATGCATCTTTTTGAATTATAGTTTTATCTGAACATATGCCCAGGAGTGGGATTGAGGGATCATACAGAAACTTTATTTTTTAACACTGAACTCCTTTAATGCCCTAGGGAATTGATCTCAGTTCATCACTGAGATGGGGTACCAGAGTCATTGCCATCTCCCACTGCATATAGTCTTGTTGATTTCTTGTACTCTCTATAGATGCTACCTTCTTCACAAGTTTGTTCATGAGATTATTAAAGGGGAAGCTAGGAGAGTAGTCTGGTTATCTGTTAAGTAATTATTCTTCATTCCTTCTTTTTAATATTTGCAAAGAACCAACAAGTTAGGCAAGGTTTTGTGTGATCAAAAATTTGGAAAACTGTACTTGGGCCAGACATGAGCAGAGCATGGCATGTGCTTGATTTAAGGGTAGTTAAACTACCCTTCACTAAATTGACAAGACGTAAGGGATTCCCTGCTGAGAGTGGTTTCTTGCTAAGAGCTAATTGTAAATAAATCCAGATAATTTTTTGAGCTTCCTATAGTCTCCTTGATTTGGAAACGTTATTTCAACTCTTCCATAATCCTTAGCATGTTGCATATCTACTAATGAGAACAGAGTCACTTATGGAGAAAATATATACAGTGGAAGGAGTGAAATTTGTAGGATAATAATTCATCCATTTATTGAGAAAATGGTCAGCACCAGAGGCCCTTTGTTCTATGACATGGGAGAGCCTGTGGTTGGGATAGGCTATGCCAATTTAGAGAAGACCCCAGGCCCCTGCCTCCTCTTGGGCCCCCACATAGGGCAAATCATCCAGGCAGTATCCTTTGTCCCCAGGGCCCTTGGAGAAAGGAATTCAATTTTTCCTTCTCCAAATACACTAATCAAAGGGTGTTTTGATTAGCTTTGATTAGTGTTTTGATTACTTCTCCATCCCTTGAAGAAGCACTGAGCCCTGAATTCACTAATGATGCTCAGGGGACAATGTCACATGGAGTGAAATTAATTTTCATTAATTCGCTCATGTGTGGGACACCAATGGAAAAGCTTTGTTGACAAAACTACTTGAAAAAGAGGAAGAAGTTGGAAATGACATGACTCTTTGGGAGGCTTCCTAGTTGTCTGGTTTTTTGCTCATGTAACACATACTGATAAAATGAATAAAAACTAAAACAGCAAACACACAAAAAAATTCACCATGCAATAACAAATAGAATGAAGTCAATAATATTTAAACACTACTTGGAAATTATTAGATATAAAAGGAAGAAACAATAGACTTAAACTCTGGATCTCAGTCACATGTGTATGGTGGTCATTTTGATGTTTTAAGATCTAATATGAGACAGCAAAGAAATTTTGAGATGACCAGTTTAGGGTTACACTTACATTTCTTTAAGGCCATTCCTGCCTCAGAATTCATCCTTATCCTCCTTTTAAAATAATGGTTGTTTTGGAGGGAAATTTCAAGTACAAAATTATCTGAAAGTACTTTTAAATTATTTGTGCTTAAAAGAATAAGAGAATAAAAATATTTAGAATTATAATGATGATTCACTCTAACTCATATCAACTGGATACATCAGCCAAGCCTGACAGCCAAGCATCTCTGGAGTCCAAACTGTCTTTCCCTTGGTTAGACATTAGCCTCCAGTAACTTGGTTGCAGGGCTGCTGTTCATGATAAGAGTGCTGAAATTCTCACGCTATTTCATGACCAGTTGAGGGGGTGGAAACTGCCATACTCAATTTATCCTAAACTCTTTCCCACTTGAGAAGACTCACTCATGAGTACCAAAAGGAACAGAGCCAGACCTTGTAAAAATTATGTGAAAGCCATTTTATTAGGTGTGGCCATCCCCCATCACTCTGGGATCCTGATGCTGTCCCAATCACTCCAAGAGCCCATGAACTTCTAGCCCTGAAACATCCTCTTTCCAGGCCAAGTGATTTAATGCTTGGCAGTGACAGAATCCTTTATTTAAATGAGATCTTTTATGAAAATTCTACATGTGAAATGAATAAGAGAAACTTTGCTGAAATATGACAACTATGCAGCCCATTTCTCAGAGAGGATTCCTCATCACCTCTGGCAGCTTCTAGGGTTCTGCAGAACCAAGTTTGTAAATTTGTGATGTAGACAATTCCCATTGTAAGTGCCCAGGGAAACTTACCTGAGTCAGACTTTGTGTGTTTGAATCCCAGATCTTCCAAGCTGAAATTTTCACTAGCTCTCTGATTTTGGAAGACATTGCTTAACTCCTCTCTTCTTCAATTTCTTTACCTCCTAAGTGAATAACATTTTGTTTGCTATCAAACAGGGTTGATGTGGGGATAACACAATGCAAGACATGGGGAAGGACCTAGAAGAAGGCCAGTCACATAGTGTGTCTGCACTCAGCCAACTTCAGCCGTGTCTGACTCTTTGTGACCCTATGGATTGTATCCTGCCAGGCTCCTCTGTCCATGGGATTTTCCATGACCAAGAACACTGGAGTGGGTTCCCATTTCCTCCTCCAGAGGATCTTCCCAGCCCAGAGATCAAGCCTGCGCTTCCTGCATCTCCTGCGTTGCAGGCAGATTCTTTACCCCTGAGACATCAGGAAAGCCCCTGTCACACAGTACTCACCCAGTAGATATTATGTGTCATGGTTTTGATTATTGTTATAGCTCAAATTTAAGTCATTAGTTTTAACTTAGTCTGAAAAATCAATGCATGTTTATGAGCTCATCTTCCCTGGGATAAAAATGGCCAAAATAACAATAATAATGAGAAAAATATCAACAACCATGAAACACACCAGTAATCACAATAATCACTTTGCAATGATCACTCTGTTTAGCCACTTTTAAAATATGGAGCCTTGTAAGGCAAATACTTCTTAGACCCATTTTACAGATGAAGAAATCAAGATTCTAAAATGTTAAGCCATTTTCCCACAGCCAGAGGACTAATAATGTGCCATAGTCAGGGTGTACAGCTTAGAATTGTCTAATTCAAAAGCCCGAGCTTGTCACTGTTCCACGAATGGCCCCACGCCCTCCCAATTTTTTTTTTTTTTTTTTAAGGAACTTTTCAAGAGATGGTTCTAAGGATGAAGATTTCAAGTCCTGGCATCTAGATGCATGGATGATACTGAGGAATAAGTGTCATCTTCCTTGTTGGTGTTCTGTAAACTCTAATGGCGATAGTTATGTAACCAAGGGCTCCAAGTTCTTCATTTTCACCAAAGGAAGTGGCCTCATGATCATCACATATGAAATCCTAACTCATGAAAAATGCTCCTGCACTTTCTACATCCTGTATATGTCTTGCTTTAAACTAGCTTGCAGATCTCAGTTCAGTTCAGTCACTCAGTCGTGCCCGACTCTTTGCCACCCCATGAGCTGCAGCACTCCAGGCTTCCCTGTCCATCACCAACTCCTGAAGCTTGCTCAAACTCATGTCCATCGAGTCGGTGTTCTCTTTACTCAGACACTGAAAGATAAGAGAATATCATGTGGGTTTTGTTGTCAGACTGGGGTTCAAGTAATGCCTTGGCCATGTCCTGCCTGTGTGATATTTGCTAGTCTTTTCCGTTCTCTAAGACTCAACCTTTTCCTTTATAGAGGTGATTAATTCCATCCATAGAGTCCTGTGAGGCTAAATGCAATAGAAAGCTCTCAGCCCCGTGCCTGGAGTCCTCAGTATATGGGGGCTATTACTGTAATTATCAAGTTCAACATCCTCATCAGTTTCAGGAATCTGTTTCCAGCCACATTTCACCCAAATGTGAGTTTCTTTCCCAGGAGTCTGTGTGCTCTGCATGGTTGAGAAGGCGCCGGGCTATTCTCTCTGCTCCCTTGATAAAGGCACTTTCACCATCAAATGGCTCCACTGAATCAGCCCAACACTTTCCCCCCTGCTCCGGCCCGGCTAACTACATTTTGGCACTTCTTCAAGGCGCTTTCTGTAATGAGCAGGTTCCCAGAGAAAGCCTTTCCTGAAAGGCTTATAGCATTTAAAAGAAAACAAGTTTAGGGTCTCAGCATTCTTGCTTTTGAAGAAAGAAAGAAACAAAGAAGCTTAATCTGCAAGCCTGGCAGCTCTAGCCAGAGCCTCAGGCTTTCCTGATCACAACCCTAAAGAACCATCATCTCATCTTGCCTGCAATTTCCCAGCTCCCTTTGCAACTTCATTCTGGCTTGCCTGGGGAGGGTTTGGTGGGAAACCCAGCCTCTCTTCTTATCCTTTGTTCCTCAAATTAGGGCTGAGTACTGTTGCCACCCTGATCAAATAAGCATAAATAAGCCCTTTCCTTAGAATAGCATGAAATATAGCGACGCGGGTTCGTGGCAGAAAGAAAGTGCTTACGTACCTAGGAGCCAGACCAACAAGAGTGTCGATCTGTTGGCCACCTGCTGTGGCACCTTGAACAAACCACTGATTCTCTGAACCTCCGCTGTCCTTCTTAGTTAAATTGGAATCACTGTGTCTACTTTGCTTGTGTTGTGAAGCTGTGTTGACAATGCACATTTAGGTCTGGAATATTCTATGTGCCTCACAAATGTCAGTTCGTTTACAAAGCTTGCATTCATCCATTTGATGCAATAGCTTCGGAGCTCTTGCTGTGTGTCACACAGTATTAGGCACTGGAAATAAAGAAGTGTTACACAGTATGACTACTTTCATGGCAGTTACAGACTGGGAACCCGTGCTGTGGGCCATGGATGGGGTGGGGGGAGGGTAAATGACAAGTATGATATAGTTCATCATAAAACCATTCAATATTAAGAGTTGTATGAGGACTTAGAGACCAAATAACCTTTTTATAAATTAGAAGAAATGACCCAACCAAGAAGAGAAGTGATCTATTCACATCACATGGAAAGTCACAGAGAAAACTGGAACTTTCTGCATAGTTTAGTGCTTTTCCTTTTCTTTGCTCTTAAGAAGCTTACAGCTTCACTGACATGTGAAATAATCTGCAAAGAGAACATGTCATTCATTATTAATTATCATTATGTATTAAAATTATATATTAAATTTTATTAAATATTAAAATTAAAATAATACATAATAATACATAATTATTATGTATTAATTGTTTTGTTTAAATAATACTTGGGGGCTTCCCTGTTGGTCCACTGGCTAAGAACCTACCTGCAAATTCAGGGGTCATTGGTTCTATTCCCGGTCTGGGAAAAGCCTGCATGCTTCACAGCAACTAAGCCCGTGCTCCACATATACTGGGCCCCGGGCTGCAGCTACTGAAGCCCACTCGCTTAAAGCCCATGCTCTGCAAAAGGAGAAGCCAGTGCACTGAGAACTCCATATACTGCCACAAAGAGGAGCACCCGCTCACCACAACTAGAGAAAGGCTCGCATGAAGCAATGAAGACCCAGCTCAGCCAAAAGTAAAAATAAGCTTTAAAAAACACTTGCAAGGAGCTCTGAAGTTGGGGAGGTTATTTATGAAAGACTTCTACAGGAGGGATGATCTCATCTAGGTCTTAGGTGATGAGTTGGGAGAGAACTTTCTAGACACAAAGAAATACATGAAAAACACTGCCATGTGGGGGCTTTTTCTAAGAAAATAAAATCAGCTTTTTTGTTTTGTTTTGCTTTTCTTTTGACAAACTTAATCTCAAGAATCTTTTCTGTTGGAAGTCACTCTGTTCAATGTAGAAATTAGGCTTCCGTTCAGTTCAGTCGCTCAGTCGTGTCTGACTTTTTGCAACCCCATGAACCGCAGCACGCCAGGCCTCCCTATCCATCACCAACTCTCGGAGTTTACCCAAACTCATGTCCATCGAGTCAGTGATGCCATCCAACCATTTCATCCTCTGTCGTCTCCTTCTCCTCCTGCCCTCAATCTTTCCAAGTATCAGGGTCTTTTCAAATGAGTCAGCTCTTCACATCAGATGGCCAAAATATTGAAGTTTGCGCTTCAGCATCAGTCCTTCCAATGAACACCCAGGACTGATCTCCTTTAGGATGGACTGGTTGGATCTCCTTGCAGTCCAAGGGACTCTCAAGAGTCTTCTCCAACACCACAGTTCAAAAGCATCAATTCTTCAGCGCCCAGCTTTCTTCACAGTCCAATTCTCACATCCATACGTGACCACTGGAAAAGCCATAGCCTTGGCTAGATGGACTTTTGTTGGCAAAGTAATGTCTCTGCTTTTTAATATGCTGTCTAGGTTGGTCATAACTTTCCTTCCAAGGAGTAAGTGTCTTTTAATTTCATGGCTGCAGTCACCATCTGCAGTGATTTTAGAGCCCAAAAACATAAAGTCAGCGACTGTCTCCACTGTTTCCCCATCTATTTGCCATGAAGTGATGGGACCAGATGCCATGATCTTAGTTTTCTGAATGTTGAGCTTTAAGCCAACCTTTTCACTCTCCTCTTTCACTTTCATCAAGAGGCTCTTTAGTTCTTCTTCACTTTCTGCCATAAGGGTGGTGTCATCTGCATATCTGAGGTTATTGATATTTCTCCCAGAAATCTTGATTCCAGCTTGTGCTGCCTCCAGCCCAGCATTTCTCATGATGTACTCTGCATATAAGTTAAATAAGCAGGGTGACAATATGCAGCCTTGACGTACTCCTTTTCTTATTTGGAACCAGTGTGTTGTTTCATGTCCAGTTCTAACTGTTGCTTCCTTTCCTGCATACAGGTTTCTCAAGAGGCAGGTCAGGTGGTCTGGCATTCCCATCTCTTTCAGAATTTTCCACAGTTTACTGTGATCCACACAGTCAAAGGTTTTGGCATAGTCAATAAAGCAGAAATACATGTTTTTCTGGAACTCTCTCACTTTTTTGATGATCCAACTGATGTTGGCAATTTGATCTCTTGTTCCTCTGCTTTTTCTAAATCCAGCTTGAACATCTGGAATTTCATAGTTCACATACTGTTGAAGCCAGGCTCGGAGAATTTTAAGCATTACTTTACTAGCATGTGAGATGAGTGCAATTGTCCGGTAGTTTGAGCATTCTTTGGCATTGCCTTTCTTTGGGATTGGACTGAAAACTGACCTTTCCAGTCCTGTGGCCACTGCTGAGTTTTCCAAATTTGCTGACATATTGAGTGCAGCATTTTCACAGCATCATCTTTTAGGATATGAAATAGCTCAACTGAAATTTCATCACCTCCATTAGCTTTGTTCGTAGTGATGCTTTCTAAGGCCCACTTGACTTCATATTCCAGGAAGTCTGGTTCTAGGTGAATGATCACACCATTGTGATTATCTGGGTCATGGAGATCTTTTTTGTATAGTTCTTCTGTGTATTCTTGCCACCTCTTCTTAATATCTTCTGCTTCTGTTAGGTCCATACCATTTCTGTCCTTTACTGAACCCATCTTTGCATGAAATGTTCCCTTGGTATCTCTAATTTTCTTGAAGAGATCTCTAGTCTTTCCCATTCTATTGTTTTCCTTTGTTTCTTTGCATTGATCCCTGAGGAAGGCTTTCTTATCTCTCCTTGCTATTCTTTGGAACTCTGCATTTAGATGGGTATATCTTTCCTTTTCTCCTTTGATTTTTGCTTCTCTTCTTTTCACAGCTATTTGTAAGGCCTCCTCAGACAGCCAATTTGCTTTTTTGCATTTCTTTTTCTTGGGGATGGTCTTGATCCCTGTCTCCTGCACAATGTCATGAACCTCTGTCCGTAGTTCATCAGTCACTCTGTCTATCAGATCTAGTCCCTTAAATCTATTTGTCACTTCCACTGTATAATCATAAGGTGTTTGATTTAGGTCATACCTGAATGGTCTAGTGGCTTTCCCCACTTTCTTCAATTGAAGTCTGAATTTGGCAATAAGGAGTTCATGATCTGAGCCACAGTCAGCTTAGTGGGTGATAAATTACAAATAAATGGGCATTAGACACATAT
The DNA here is from genome assembly GCF_910594005.1 of Cervus elaphus. NCBI lineage: Eukaryota > Metazoa > Chordata > Mammalia > Artiodactyla > Cervidae > Cervus > Cervus elaphus. The sequence goes on along the minus strand of NC_057830.1, from coordinate 8,078,880 downwards.
ATTTATGTTTCAATGACTCTGCATTATAAAAAACATTATTCCACTGGAATATTATATGCCATCTCTGATCTTTTTCTGAGGGGCATTGGAGATTAATTTTATTCCTGCCCCAACATGAATATCGTATTAAAGAGTCACTAACAAAACAGCTTTTCTATCTCTAAAATCTGTGAATTGGAAAGTAGTCCCACCTTTTTCTTTTCTTTTTCTTGTGGGACCTCACACACGCATTTCTGTAGAAGCCTTTTTGTGCTTCCAGAAAGCATTGCTTGCCGAGAACAATGTTAGTTACTCAGCTTAAATCAATTGGAAGGATACGTGTAAATCCATGGCTGATTTATGTCAATGTATGACAAAAACCACTGCAATATCATAAAGTAATTAGCCTCCAACTAATAAAAATAAATGGAAAAAGAAAATCAATTGGAAGGAAGTTGAAGTCAACCATCAGTATGACTCATAGGTATTTGGGCTTTAAGGAGAAATCATAAATGTTAGGACAATTAACTCAGATATGGGAATATGTAGGTAGTTTCATGCTAACCCCAGGAATTTCTCAGGACAGGGGATTCCATCGAGTGTAATTATATCCTGTGAGATTTATGTGATGTTAGTTTTCTTGGAAACTGGAGTCCAAATTATTTTTGATACAGTAAGAACTCTTGGAATCTTTTCCCTGCTTGTGAAATGGGCAAATTGGCTCTCTTTTAGAAAGCTCCATGTCCAGGTAGACTGGGACAAGGTATCTTGGGCATCTGTAATGCCTTATGGAATTGGTTTGGAAGGGCAGCTCGTTAGCCTCAGCTGAGTTTAGCAGCTGCTCTCCATGGAATGGTGAAAATGGTGTGTTGGATTTGACCTAGGTTTGAGCTCTCACAGCTTTCCACTCAAATACTTCAATAGCTCTTGACAGGTTGCTGACCTGGTTCAGGCAGGGAAGAGGACTCCTCCTTAAGACTAAATGGATATAGGTTTCTTACAGCCTAGAGTTAAGGCAAGAGGATGTTCATAGTTCAGAATATTTTCTTACCTTTCTTGCTAAAGAGACACTCCAGTGGGGAAAGGCAACAAGGTGAGGTGGACTTGGGGTTGCCTGCGGGCTCCATCCTTTGTTCAATGAGCTCTTGGAGAAGTTACTTGACCCTTTTCAGTGTTGGCTTCATCTACAAAATAGAGACACAAACACCTAATTTATAGGATTTTTTAAAATGCTCAAATGAAGGGTAACAAACAAAGCACATGGCAAATAACTAATACAACATTTTAAATCAACTCTAATCCAGTAAAATTTAACAAATAAATAAATATCAGATAAAAATGTCTGTGATTTAGGGGGAAAAAGCATCAGACTGTAAAATAATTTTAGGTGATTTTTAAAGGATGAGCAATCTAAGAAGTCGACACATTGACACTCAAAAAGATCCCTGTTGGAAGGAAAAAATAGAGTTATGAATTTTAGCCCAAACTGTCCATGCTTGTTCTCTTTCATAAGGGCATGCTCATTTCATCAGGATACCCAGAAGTGACTGGGTGTACTCACACCAAACACCTCTGCAAGTGACTAAAGTCTAAAGCTGAACAGCACTTTACTTATTTATACACAGAAGGAAATATAACCACCCATAGGCTTGGATGGTCATTCTCCCTGGGCAGCTGATTCCCATATGCACAGACACATTTACAACAGGAGCCAACCTCTACTACTTGGAGAAGGAAATGGCAACCCACTCCTGTGTTCTTGCCCGGAAAATTCCATGCACAGAGGAGCCTGGCGGACTACAGTCCATGGGGTTGCAAAGAATCAGACATGACTGAACACGCACATACAGACAGCCTCTATGAGGTGGTGATTAGCAGATACAAAGTGAAACATAGGTCAGCTCAGGGCTCTTAGCAGCTAATGGGAAAGAGACATGACTTTTGGTTGGCCTTCTCCAAGGTAGGGACAAAACTGCCAAGAATTTTGTGTGTTTATATTGGTGTGTTTGTTTTGATGTTTCTCCTGAAACGCTTTTTCTCCCTTCCTCTTTCCTTCTGTTCCTAGCAAGTTTCATGAGCAGAATAGGGGGGGATACAATCAGAAAATGACTGTTTTTTTTTTTTTTTCCTCATAGCAGCACCTGTGCGCCTTACCTAGCCTCGTCACTCCCTGAAATTTTGGATGAAAATCTCTGGCAGCCCAACAGCTGATCTGCTCACTCTTAAAGCAAATGTGCCTTCCATCCATTCCAAATCACAGGACGGTCTTGTTTCAGTAATCAAACTGCCCAGTTTCCTTCAATAGTCAAAATGCTGAACTTCATGGAAATTCAAGTTTCCTCCCTTTCTTTGCTTAAGAAGCCTATATCATTGTGGATATTTTTTATTCAGCTGTTTTGAATCTTTTTCTCTGTCTTATGTTCTTCCTTTTCTTTCTTATTCGTAGAAAATTCTGTTTCTGATTCCTTCAGGAGCAAAACTGAGTGAAGGATGGAGAGAAGAACTGGGCAAGAAAAGGTTTTGAGACCAGCATTGCTTTGAGCTGGCATCAGTGCTTTCTGGCTTTGAAAGTTGTGAAAGGTGACACTCAAATGTATGGACACCAAGGGGAGAAACGGTAATAAACTGGGGCACTGGGATTGGCCTGTATAACTCTGTGTGTGTGTGTCTGCTTAGTCACTCGGTTGTGTCCAACTCTTTGTGACCCATGGACTTTAGCCCGCCGGGCTCCTCTATCCATGGAATTCTCCAGGCAAGGATACTGGAATGGGTTGCCATTCTCTTCAGAGGCACATGAAGGTGTGATGGATTCAGGACAGTGTAAATTGCTCAGATTGGCTGGAAGATGGCAGTTTTGAGAGTTTCAAGAAATGTGGCTGGGAAGCTAAACAGGGGCTGGATCCAGAAATCCTAGTGCGACTTGTTAAATAAGTGTAAATTAATAATTTCTTTTACAAATAGAAACAGTGAAAGACCTAGTCAAAAATGAGGTAGCATCCCATTAAAACATCCTGCTACTTTTCCTTCATTTCCTCCTTCCTATTTCTACCATTTAATCTTCTGACAACATTACATACCCTTTGGTTATATGATATAAACTGTTAGATGTGGGGGGTATATAAAGTAAACACAATAGACAAACAAATAATTATACAATTATAATCAGTGTGATACATATCATTATGAAAGAAAATGTAGGTTTCCATGGGAAGACAGAGAAGGTACAGTAAGGTACTCTGGTCTGTAGAGTTGGATAAAGCTTCTTTTATTCCAGTAGGAGGCCGTGTCTGAGCTGAGACCTGAAAAATTATAGAAGCTGCTATGGCCAGAGACATGTGATGGGGAAAGCCTTAGGAAACATGGAAGAACAGGGAACAGGGGCACAGGCTGGAAAGAAGGAAGGAAGGAAGGAGATGGTACTTTCCAGACACTAAAAGAAATCTAGATTGGCTGAACATTTTCCGAGAGAGAAGAGGTGGAGTTTAAGATGAGACTGGAAGGGAAATTGCAGCTAGATCACAAAACCTTTAGAGGGCTAAAAATGAGAAAATCTCTGCCTCATTCGAAGGAGTAAATCCATTTACACAGGGTGTATTATGTGAGGCGGGTTTGGTTATATCCCATTTCTGAGGATCTATCACATTCATCTTAATCATCCTTGGAGCTTCTGGAGCCTTTCTCAGTTAAATTTCTCACACGCTATCTCATCCTGTCATCATTTTGTCAAGCGACTCTGAGCCAAGTCCTAGATAGGACACTAGGAATTCATATATGAATGAGATGTGTTCTGTTCATCAAGTCCTGCACAAAAGACAGTGAAATCAGTGGTGATGACCTTGAATACCATGATAAGAGATCTGCTATTCTAAATTCTATAATATAGGTATTCCGTGGGGGTAGAGGAGGTTGAGAGGGAGAACACTGAAGAAGCAAAAAGAAGGTAACTCGAGGCAGATGAGAGTTATAAGCAAATACTTCCAAGAGTAAGTGACCTGGCTGAGCCAAGGACTGAGAAGTGTAGGAGTTAACCAGCTGAGTGATGGGCTGAGAGGAGTGCTAGAGGCAGAAGGAACATGTATGAAGAGTCAGGAGGCACATGAAGGTGTGATGGATTCAGGGAAGTGTAAATTGCCCAGATGGGCTAGAAGATGCCGTGTCTGTTCATGAGAGTTACAAAAAATGTGACTGGCAAGATAAATAGGGGCTGGATCCAGAAATCCTTGTATGACTTATTAAATGTCAATTAGCAATTTCCTTTTCAATGGAAACACTGAAAGACTCTATTTTCTTGGGCTCCAAAATCTCTGCAGATGGTGACTGCAGCCATGAAATTAAAAGATGCTTGCTCCTTGGAAGAAAAGCTATGACCAACCTAGACAGCATTTTAAAAAGCAGACACATCACTTTGCTGACAAAGGTCTGTCTAGCCAAAGCTATGGTTTTTCCAGTAGTCATTTATGGATGTGAGAGTTGGACCGTAAAGAAGGCTGAGCACCGAAGAATCGATGCTTTTGAACTGTGGTGTTGGAGAAGATTCTTGAGAATACTTTGGACTGCAAGCAGATCAAACCAATCAATCCTAAAGGAAATCTACCCTGAATATTCATTAGAAGGACTGATGCTGAAGCTGAAGCTCCAATACTTTGGCCACCTGATGGTAATAGCCTACTCATTGGAAAAGACCCTGCTGCTGGGAAAGATAGAAGGCAGGAGGAGAAGGGGATAACAGAGGATGAGATGGTTGGATGGCATCCTCAACTCAATGAACATGAGTTTGAGCAAACTCCGGGAGATGGTGAAGAACAGGGAAGCCCACGGGGTGGCAAAGAGTCAGACATGACTTAGCAACTGAACGACAAAAAAACAATTTTCTTAGTTTAATTCTGAGAAGGTAATGTTATCTCTGAGTTTGGGGATCATCTTTCTATGTCTGTTCTGAGATAGAAACCTTTAGCTGCTGCTACATGAATGAAGAGTCTAGCTCTAAGACTCACAGGAGAATAGCAAATTTAAAACTGCTTGGCAATCATCAGGTAACACAGCTCATCTACCAAACACAAGAGGTATTTCATAGAGCTTGGAGTTACGTGTCCTTGGCAAGAGCGGGGCTCATGAAGACAGGCTGAAAATGATGCTGATCTGCTCATGTTCTGCACTGGGAGAATCTGGGAGCCCAAGTTATCCTCCGAGAGGCTGGGGTTCTGAGATGCAAGTACAATGAGTTTATTGTCTAAAGCTCCGTGTTCTCCAAACATTCTGACTTGGCTTCTTGTTGCTGCAGTGAAGCTTTGCTGTTGGGAGATTTTGTTTTTTTCATTGTTGGTTCCCACTCCTTCTTCTCTCCCTGCCTAGAAACTCCTTGGATACCAGAGTGTTACCTGGTTCCCTGAAGGGCAGGGGCTCAGTTGATTTGATTCTGATTTTTTTTAAACAATTAAAAGCTGTTTTATTTTGCCAGTCAGTACAGAGTCAGGTCTCTTGTGTGTGTCTGTGTTTGAAAAACATAGTCTGTGAGTCCAGAGCATACCAGGGTGTGGGAGACTCAAAGATTACTATTTAATTTTATTTATTTATTTATTTTTAAATTTTTACTGAAGTATAGTTGGTTTACAATGTGTGTTAATTTCAGGTGCATAGCAAAGTGAATCAGTTATACATACACATATATCCACTTTTTTTTAGATTCTTTTCCCATAAAGGCCATCAAGTAGAGTCCCCTGTGTTATATGGTAGGTCCTATTAGTTATCTATATAGCAGTGAGTATATGTCAATTCCGATCTCCCAACTTATACCTTCCCCCATCTGCTTCTCCCCCAATAGCCATAAGTTTGTTTTCTCTATCTGTGGCTCTATCTCTGTTTTGCAAATAAGTTCATTTGTACCATTTTTAAAGAGGTTACTATTCAATATTATGCAGAGCCAAGGAGGTGAAAGAGTTCTCAAAAAACCACAGGACTGGGAACTCTTGAGAAGTAAAAGTCGATGAAAAGATGAGTCTTTTGTTCTGGAGGTGTCATGATGTCTTCCTACTAGAGTGAAACCTCAGCACGTGAAGCTCGCCTCCCACTTGCTGCCTTCCTGTTGATTTTGTTCCCTTGTAGTAACAGCTTTGTTCCATCTGTGAAAGGGGTAGAACTCTGCAGTTAAACCTCACGTTGTGGTTTGATGCCCCTCTGATTCCCAGAGGTAAGAAAAAGGCAATCTGCTAGCCTGGGTCTGGTGAGCCCTCACTCACACCCCACATTAGTGCCTCGGGTCTGGAGATCAGACATCCAAGGCAGGCCTCCTTGGGCTAAAATCAAGGTGTTGGCAGGGCTGCATTCCTTCTAGAGCTTCTAGGGAAGAATTTGATTCCTTGTATTTTCTAGTTCAGAGATGTCCTGCATTCCTTAGTTCATGGATCCTTCCTGCATCTTCAAAACCAGCAACTTCCAATCCCTCCATGACTTGCTTTTCTAGTCACTGATTCTGATTTTTAATAGTATATAATTTAGAGTGCATATGTGTGTGGATAGATAGAAAGATAATAGAGATATTCACATGGTACCCATGAAAGAGGGCAATTGTATTCATCTCCTGTCAACTATGTATAAGAAATGTAGTCCAGTAATCACCAACTCAATGGACATGAGTTTGAGCAAACTCCAGGAGATGATGAAGGACAGGGAAGCCTGGTGTGATGCAGTCTATGGGATTTCAGAGTCAGACATGACTTAGTGACTGAACAAAGAAACCACTTGAGTGTCATTGATGTTGGTTGATTTTGTTAAATTCCTATTTTATATTTCTTTCATTTCTTAAAACCACAATTTAAAGTTTACTATGACTACCCAGGGTAGATTATATTCTGGATATCAGTATCTAAACTTTCCATAAAGTAAGCTTTCTCCTGGCATGAAATTGAACTGAGCTGTTATTATCATGGCTCCACCATGACATAAGGCATTGGTACTATCATCTGATCAATTTTGGGGGCTCAGTCTTGTCCTTAAAGTGTATCAAGAAAACCATGATCCACATTGCCAAATCTGACAAGAACAAATTCACCTTTCTCCTAATCTGAGTCATGAATATTTCACCTCTATTCACCTTATAGCTTTCCAACCTGTATCTAAATTCACTGGATTCTTTTCTCTCACACCAACCCCGAAGCCTAAACCCTACAAAACTTACCATGTATTGGATTCTGGTTTCCTTTTTCAATGATTCTCCACACTATTCTAAAGAATAAGTGAGATAATGCATGTAAAGAACTAAGCACATGCTAAGTATGCAATACATAGAAGAATAAAATTTCTATTTTATTGTGTCACTAGCCTTACAACGGATTTTAGTAATATATGGATCTCTCTTAAACCCTGATTATGACTAAGACTAGTTATGAGTGGTATTCCCATCAATTGAGTTCTAAATTAGCTATTTTCTTATCCCCACCCTCTTCCTTACCCCAATTACCTATTTCATTGTGTCACTTGGATGCCAAGGACAGCTAACCTCTTCCTAGTTAGATTGTCAGTCATGGTGACTGAGTTTGAATCCAATTTCTACAGCTTATTAGCTGTGTGATCTCTTTGCAGTCCAAGGGAACCTAAAGAATCTTCTTCAGTCAATCCTAAGGGAAATCAACCCTGAATATTCACCGGAAGGACTGTTGCTGAAGCTCAAATACTTTGACCTGATGAGAAGAGCTGACTCATTGGAAAAGACCCTGATGCTGGGAAAGACTGAAGGCAGGAGAAGAGGGTGGCAGAGGATGAGATGGTTAGATAGCATCATACTCAGCCTCTAAGTCACGTCCAGCTCTTTAGGACCCAATGGACTGTAGCTTGCCAGACTCCTCTGTCCATGGGAGCAGGATGCCATTTCCTTCTCCAGGGGATCTTCCCAACCCTGGGATCGAACACATGCCTTTCATCTCCTACACTGGCAGGCATATTCTTTACCATTGCACCACCTGGGAAGCTATGTGGCCCTGGGCGAGTTACTTCTCTGTGTCTTAGCTTACTGCTCTGTAGAGAGGGCATCCTGTAGTGCTTGTCTCTTAAGGTTCCTGCAAAAATTAATTGGGCTAAAATGTGCAAAGCAATTTGCAAACTGTATGATCTAGGAGGGGGGTTTCCCTGATAGCTCAGTTGGTAAAGAATCTGCCTGCAATGTGGGAGACCCTGGTTCGATTCCTCAGTTAGTAAAGAATCTGTCTGCATTGCAGGAGACCCCAGTTCGATTCTTGGGTCGGAAAGATCCACTGGAAAAGAGATAGGCTACCCACTCCAGTATTCTTGGGCTCCCTTGTGGCTCAGCTGGTAAAGAATCTGCCTGCAATGCAAATCACGCTCTGAGGGCACATACTACTACCATGAATCTCCCTGCATTTAGTCCAGAGATCATCTGAAATTCCCCAAGAAAGGAAAAAAAAAAAATCACACAATGACTTTCATGAAAGAAAAAAAATAATCTCAGAGATGCATATCTACCCACAAAGCCATTATGCAAAGAACACTTTATTTTCTTATTGTCTTCAAATAAAATGGAATTCTGACCTTATCTTTGAGAAACAAAAGGTTTGTTAAAACCCCAAAATTCCTTCTCCCCTAGACAAAAGTGCCAAGAGCCCTCAAAGATGAATTTGAACATCTGCTTTTAGATAAACTTGGAAAACAGCTAATTAATCATTGAAATAGACTATTTCCTGCCAAAAATATTATAGCACAGTTTCAACTAGGGTCCCTGATGACATGAAAAATGCATGTGAAATGTGGTAACTTTTCAGTAAATGCAGCAGACTCTCAAATAGGATTTGTAATGGAAGTAATAAATTGCTAAATAAATATTAAAGATTAGAATATATTACATCAATCCCAATATGATAATTATATATATATATTTAATATATTTTACATTAGTATGACTACCTTCATCACCTTCATTTGATACTGAAGGAAAGTCTTCTATTACATTTTGCACCTGGGAGAGCTCACTTACAATTATATGATTCCACAATACAAGTAACACGAGCAACCTTGATCAATATCATAGCACCTCTCCAAGGACATGGGACCTGCATTCACATTTCACAGACAGTTTTTACAATATGATGAATAATGTACTTTGCTTCTTTCTCTCTCTGTCTCTCTCTGACTTTAATTTACACCTGAATAAGTTATAAAAGAATTTAGAACAGTGAAAGATTCTCCTGTATCAAACTGTTGGCACATTTCTCATTTAGCACGGTAATATAGGCGAGAAAAGAAGAGAAGCCAAAGGCAAAGGAGAAAGTGGAAGATATATCCAACTAAATGCAGAGTTCCAGAGAAAAGCAAGGAGAGATAAGAAGGCCTGCTTAAGTCAAGGATGGAAAGGAAGAGAGGAAAACAATAGAATGGGAAAGAAGAGAGATCTCTTCAAGAAAATAGGAGATACCAAGGAAATATTTCACGCAAAGCTGGGCAGAATAAAGGACAATAACAGTGAGGACCTAACAGAAGCAGATGAGACTAAGAAGAGGTGGCAAGAATACACAGAAGAACTATACCAAAAAGGTCTTAATGACCGGGTTAACCACGATGGTGTGGTCACTCACCTGGAGCCAGACGTCCTGGACTGTGAAGTCAAGTGGGCCTTAGAAAACACTGTGCATGCGTACTAAGTCACTTTAGTTGTGTCTGACTCTGTGTGACCCTATGGACTGTAGCCTGCCAGGCTCCTCTGTCCACGGGATTCTACAGGCAAGAATACTGGAGTGGATTGCTGTACCTACCTCTAGGGCATCTTCTTGACCCAGGGATTGAACCTGGATCTCTTACATCTACCTGCATTGGTAGGTGGGTTCTTCAACACTAACATCATTGTGGAAGCCCTTAGAAAGCATTACTATGAACAAAGCTAGTGGAAATGATGGAATTCTAGCTAAGCTGTTTAAAATCCTAAAAGATGCTGCTGCTAAAGTGTTGCACTCAATATGTCAGCAAATTTGGAAAACACAGAAGTGGTCATAGGACTGAAAAAGGTCTGTTTTCATTCCAATCTCAAAGAAAGACAATGCCAAAGAATGTTCAAATTACTGCACAATTGTGCTCACTTCACCTGACAGCAAGGTAATGATCAAAATCCTTCAAGCAAGGTTTTAGTAGTACATTAACTAAAAACTTCCAGATGTACAAGCTGGATTGAGAAAAGGCAGAGGAATCAGAGATCAAATTGCCAACATGTACTGGATCATAGGGGACAAAAAACAGTTCTAGAAAAACATCTACTTCTGCTTCACTGAATATGCTAAAACCTTGAACTGTGTGGATGGCAACAAACTGTGGAAAATTCTTAAAGGGGTGAGAATACCAAACCATCTTACCTGTCTGCTGAGAAACCTGTATGCAGGTCAAGAAACAACACTTAGAACTCAACATGGTACAATGGACTGGTTCAAAATTGGGAAAGTAGTGCTGTTGCTGCTACTGCTAAGTCGCTTCAGTCTTGTCCAACTCTGTGCCACCCCATAGATGGCAGCCCACCAGGCTCCACCGTCCCTGGGATTCTCCAGGCAAGAACGCTGGAGTGGGTTGCCATTTCCTTCTCCAATGCTTGAAAGTGAAAAGTGAAAATGAAGTCGCTCAGCTGTGTCTGACTCTTAGTGACCCCATGGGCTGCAGCCCACCAGGCTCCTCCATCTATGGGATTTTCCAGGCAAGAGTACTGAAGTGGCTTGCCATTTCCTTCTCCGGGGAAAGGAGTTTGTCAGGCTACATATGGTAACTCTATTTTTTTAACTTATATGTAGAGTATAGCAATGCGAAATGTGAAATGGATGAATCACAAGCTGGAATCAAGATTGCTGGAAGAAATATCAACAACCTCAGATATGCAGATGATACCAGTTTAACAGAAGAAAGTGAAGAGGAATTAAAGAGCCTCTTGATGAGGATAAAAGAGGAGATGAAAAAGCTGGCTTAAAACTCAACACTCTAAAAACCAAAATGATGACATCCCATGATGCCGGTCCCATCACTTCATGGCAAATAGATGGGGAAAAAGTAGAAACAGTGACAGATTTTATTTTCTTGGGCTCCAAATTCACTGCAGATGGTGACTGCAGCCCCAAAATTAAAAACACTTGATTCTGGAAGAAAAGTTATGACAAACCTAGATAGCCCATTGAAAAGCAGAGACATGATTTTGCTGACAAAGGTCTGTATAGTCAAAGTTAAGATTTTTCCAGTAGTCATGTACAGATGTTAGAGTTGGACCATAAAGAAAGCTGAGTGTCAAAAAATTGATGCTTTCAAATTATGGTGCTGGAGAAGACTCTTCAGAGTCCTTTGGACTGCAAGGAGATCAAAGCAGTCAATGCTAAAGGAAATTGACCCTGAATATTCATTGGAAGGACTGATGCTGAAGCTGAAGCTCCAATACTTTGGTCACCTGGTGCAAAGAGTTGGCTCATTGGAAGAGGCCCTGATGCGGGGAAAGATTGAGAGCAGGAAGAGAAGGGGATGACAGAGGATGAGACAGTTGGATGGTATCACTGACTCAATTGACATGAGTTTAAGCAAACTCCAGGAGACAGGGAAGGAAAGGGAAGCCTGGTGTGCTGCAGTCCATGGGATGTGAATAATTGGACACAACTAGGTGGCTGAATAGCAACAATAAGGTCCTTATAAACATTCTAAATTAAATCACAAGTGTTAAACAAACAATCTGTACACCTTTTAAGACATTACTTCAAGGATGGAAAGCTGATTTGTTAGTAAATGCAAAAGGGATCCAGTTTTAAGTTCTGTGACAAGATAAGTGTGAGATAGTCATCTTACCCTGAGTTTAGCAGAACTGGAGTTCTTCTCTACAGTGAAAATATCATTAAAGTTGCCTTTAAAGCTCTATTGCCTAAATGTTTCTGAATTACCTAAATGTTTCTAAATTAATAATTACAGTGACAATTATTTACATTTGACAATGTTTTTAATAATAAACCATATGAGACTAGCATGAACCATATGAGATTACATGAATTTCTACAAAAGAAATACAATGAATTAAGGTTATATTGCTCCATTGCATTACAAGATTTATAGAAAGAAAGCCACAGATCTCTATTATGGATTGAAATGTATCCTCCTCCTTCTTCATATGTAGAAGATCTAACCCCCAAAGTGACTCAATTTGAAGGGAGTCAAGTAAAGTTAAATGAGGTCACAAGGGTGGGGCCCTAATCTAAAAGGACTGATGTCCTTATAGGAAAAGAAAGAGACACCAGAGATTTGCTCTCTCTCTGAAAAGAGAAGAGGCCATGTGAGGACATGGTGTAAAGGCTGTCATCCACAAGCCAAGAAGAATGGCCTCACTAGAAACTAGCTCTAAAAACACCTTGATCTTGAACTTCTAACTTCCAGAATTGTGAGAAGATAAATTTCTGTTAAGTCACTCAACCTGTGATGTTCTGTTATGGCAGCCTGAGCAGACTAATGCAATGACATTCGTTAATCATTCTGTAAGTGCTAACTATGCTGTCAAGAATCAGACCTCATGCCAAAGGCTGGGACCCAGAGGTAAACTAGATGTGGTCCCTCATATTGGACAGGTCCCTAAAGTTTCTCTAATGTTCAGTGAAGGGGTAGACTCATAGAATGGGTAATTTTGCTCAAGGTCTCAGAGCTAGTTAATAGCAAAGCTGGGTACAAATTGCATATCTCTTGATTAACTTCAGCCTGATGTTAGGTACCAGACTCTTTTTATGGAGATAAATGGTAATTTCAGCTAAGACAGAAAGTGTTAGGAATCTCATTTTGGAAAATTCGAAGTCTACCAGAGAAAGGTCATTTGAACTGGAGACTGTTTCTTACCATTTCCTGCCTCTGGTTCTTGACCTTGGGCCTCCCATGTACACTCAAAGCTTGATCATTTCTTCACGACTTTGAATCAGGCAAAGGTTGGTTCCTATCCATTAACTAACTGTGGCTTAAGGAACAAGGCCTGCTCTCTACTGAGGATAGAACTCGAACCTTTAATTTCCTGTCATCCATGGCCCACACTGGATTTCCCTAGAATTTTCTGGAGGCAAAAAGCTACCACAGGAAGAAAACCATAGATTGCAACTGAAAACTGTTCACATTTCCTCATTCTTAGCTCCATCTCTGACAAGCTGTGGTCAAAGAGACCCAGACAGCAAGGCTATGATATAATTCTTGCTCTCTTGCCAAAATAGAAAGGCAATGATGAGGAAGAAGAGTTTTATATGGGAAAAAGAAAAAAAAAGCTTAAAGAAATGTGTTTTTTAAACTTGGGGAATGGCATTCTGAGACTAAGATCTGTCAGAGTATACCATATACAAGGATATTACATGAAAGCAGATAAAGGAAGCTGAGTAAGTAACAAGGGTAAAAATAGCTTTAGTCCTTGGTATTTTCTTTGGGCAATGGAAAAAAAAACAATCTCTGCATATTACCCTATCATTTATATTTTAGGTAAATGCCAAAGGAAAGGAATTGGGCCTGGAAAGAGACACAGCTATTATATACTGAACCTGACCTAGAGAGTTGGGATGGAATGGTTGCAGACTTAAGAAGAGATGACAATGTCAGAACGGCTGACCAATTTTGTTTTCTTATGAGTGGAGACTCACATGAGACAACACTTGCTGAAGGAAACACACTCATAGCTCTGTGAATTGTCCACTGAGACATAACCTGCCAGTCTTACTGATACCTCTGTTCTCCTAGACATTTCCCAGTCTCCTTTGCATGAGGGCTGACCACGTGACTATAACAGACTCAGAGTAAATAAGAAATAAACTTTTGTTTAAAAGAGTTGGACACAACTGAGCAACTGAACAACAGCAAGGCCTGTTGTCTATTGAGGCTAAAACAACAAGGCCTGCTATCTACGGAGGATGGAAGAGTTGCAAAGAGTCAGACATGACTGAGCAATGAACAAGACTTCTAGATTGTTAGTGCAGCTAAGGATGAACGCAGGTGTACTAAATGCCTTCTCCTCATTTTCTTGCATCCACAGCTCTGACCTTGTTCAGATGTCACCTCCCCCGTAAGGCTCAGGGAGGGTGATGCTATCCTTTGCTCCTTTGCTCTGAAGAAAATCATTAGCTTCTTATCACCCATTCCCTTTGCCAGTGATTGGTTTGGAGGTGGACATGGGACGAGCTTGTGAAGCTTTCCGGAAAATTCTTCTTGTTTTTAAGAAAAAGTCACAGACTTTTTCCTTTCTGATTAGAGATGGAGAGCTGATGGAAAGAGTGATTCAATAAAGCAAGCTAAGGTGATTTGCTTAATAAAGTACAGTAATTTAATTGTCTAGCTGAAATGACTACCATTCTTTGGAGCCCTGGAACTGAGGAAAAGAGGAGAGGGGCAAGATGAGGTCCCAGGGACACTGCAGTGGGCAGGGGGCAAGGACACGCAGAGAAATAGCCTCTCAGGAGGGCAGCGGCCTATAACCTCTCAGAATAGTAATGTCTGACCTCTGATTCAGCTGAAAATAAACATGCTCAGAGCAGGTAAATACCCGCCATTCCTGCAAATCTCAAAAGCATGCCAGATGGGGAACACAACATCCAGTTTGAATGTTTATAAAAAAAGAGTAGATCCATTGACAGAGGAATAGATAGAGAAGATGGGTACATATATTCAATGGGATATTACTCAGTCATAAAAAGGAATGAAATTGGGTCATTTATAGTGATGTGGATGGCCCTAGAGTCTATCACACAGAGTCAAGTAAGTCAGAAAGAGAAAAAAAGTGTATATTAATGCATATAAATGGAATCTAGAAAAAATGGTACTGCAGGGCAGGGATAGAGGCACAGACGTGGAGAGCGGACACGTGGAAACAGGGCAGGGAAGAGGGGGTGGGAAGAATTGAGAGAGTATCATTGACAAATACTCACTATCATGTGTAGAACAGATGGCTAGTGGGAAGCTTCTGTATAACACAAGGAGCTGAGCATGATGCTGAGTGATGACCTTGAGGGGTGGGATGGCGGTGGGGTGGGAGGGAGGCTAAAGAGGGAAGGGATGCATGTATACACAATAGCTGATTGACACTGTTGTACAGAAAAAACTAACATAACATTGTAAAGCAATTATACTCCAATTAAAAAAAAATAGAAGAGAGTAGAGAGAACTCTGTAGAAAAGGAGAAGAAATCACGTGTTGCACCAGAGAGTGAGTTTGATATCTTGGCTTTGTCATTTACAGGTTTTATTTTATTCAGCAGCTTTACATCACCTCTCTCAGCTTCAGAGAAATTGCTGTCTTTGCACTTCTATTAATATACTCTTTACATTTTTTTTCAGTATGCTCTGTACCCTTGGGCTTCCCAGGTGGTAAAGAACAGAGTGGTAAAGAACCCGCCTGCCAATGCAGGAGATGTAAAACACATAGGTTAGATCCCTGGATTGGGAAGATCCCTGGATTGGAAGATCCCCTGGAGGAAGGCATGGCAATCCAGTCCATATTCTTGCCTGGGGAATCCTATGGACAGAGGAGCCTGGTGGGCTACAGTCCATGAGTCGCAAAGGGTCAGACACGACTGAAGTGACTTGGCACTCACACACATACTATGTAAACTTAAGCAGTCTTATCTAGGATTCAGAAGTTCTGCATTCCAGTATTCACTCAGCAGCATTTAGATGTTTGCATAAATGGTTTCATTTGTAAAAGGAGAAAGATGCCACAGCCATACTCCATCAGCTTATCCAGGGGAATACATGTGACGCATATCTTATAGACCCTGTTAAAACAGGCAAATAGACTCTTCACTATTATTGCACCCATTCAATCTGAGGGCCCCCTGTTTTGCCTGATGATGTGCTGTGACTTCTTTTATGAACAGCCACTTTTCCCCATTATTTAGACAAAAAGTGACAAAGTCAACCTTAATTCCCAGAAAAACCTGGACTGTTTTCACTTGACCTTGTATTTAGACTGGCTTTGAGACCTCAGGAGCTGAGAAACATCGTTGTTGGAAAATCTGAACATGACCTGTCACCCACATAGCTCTGCCCCTTCTGGCTTTTCAGCCATCCACCCACCAGCCTCATCTGGCTGAGGCTTTGGTCGGTGTGGGAGAAGAGAGAGGAATCCGTTGGGCTGAGTCATGACCCCAGCCCTGCGCATGGTACAGAATCAATTAAAGCCCCCTTGTCTGCAGCCAAAATCCGTGACACAGTGGCCTTGAGGAAGTGGACCCCTGGCTTCATTTCTCTTGGCAGCCCCCGTTCCCTAGGAAGGCAAGGGGTTGGGGTCCCTGGGGGTCATAAACGATGAATAAGGCACACAGACAGGGGGGGTAATTGCTTCCACTTCACCCCCGCTCCCTCCCCCAGAAGTGTTCTCTGGCCAAACCAAATCCAGAGCTCTCAGAAGATCCAGCCGACCCAGAGCCAAGAGCAACTCCCACCTTCCTGCCGCCACTTGCTCTCCCCATGGGTCTGTCCAGAAGATCTAGTCAGGAAGCTGAAAAATAGTTGAGTGTGTGGTGACAAGCGTTGCAGATTTGCTTTGTACAAATATTCTGAGCAGGGAAATAAATCTTTCAGCAGCTTATTTTTCCACCGCCCAGGGGAGAACCCACTTTCTGCTGCCGAGAGCACTTCGGGTACCTTGAAGGTGGGGGGCGGGGTGCTGGAGGGGAGAGGAGAACCCCTCCCCACCCAAAGCTTGGATGGGGATGACTCGGTGAAGAGGAGAAGAGTCTTGTTGGAGAAGCTGCCCCTCTCATATCTGGTTCTTAGGATTCAGAGGGACACGATCCAGGCAAGGTAACATTTCTACACATGCTGGATATGAAAGGCAATGTAATGCCAAGCTCCTGAGTTTTGGCTCCAAGGCCCTTCCGAATCTCCTCTGTTTACTTAGCATCGCCCCTCCCAGGCATAATTAAGCTAAACAAACCTAAGTGTTAGCAGTTGTCCTATCACATCCCGATGCTTCATGAAGACTTTCCTTACCACATTCTGTTCCTTCTGTTCAGAAGGCCCTTGCCAGCCCTAGACCCTCACCACCATCCCCAACTCCCTAGCCACCAATTCGATCATCAAAATCCAGCCAGGAAGTCTGCTTCCCCTTGAAATTTTCTCTGACTCCCTTCACAATCAATCACTCTATTTCCTAAGCCACAATCCTGCCATCATTGCCTGTATCACACGGAGGGGTGTTTCCTCACACACGGGATTTGTGTTTCATTCCTCTTGATGTTTTTGTAGCTTCATACAGGATGTGGCAAGAGTAAGTACCACCAAACAGGTTAACTGAATAAATTGAATTCCAACCTATTTCTGCTTAAGAAGAGAAAGGGAGAGAACTGCTAGTTTTCAGGAAGCTTGGGTAAATTCAAGACCCTGTGGGGCTGAGAGTGTGTGCTCACTTCTTTCCAAGTGGACATTTGTCCCAGTAAATCCCTCAGTTACAAGTGGTCATAAATCACACAGTCAAGGCCTCTGAGAACATCTGAGTTGACGGAGAACCTAAGCATCGTTTTTTTTTTCCCTTTCCAGCACTCCTTTGAGTTAAGGTGCAATGATCCTGTTTTTACAGGTGAGAAAACAGCTTTCACAGAGGAGGCAGGAGGCGAGGAGAGCAGAGCTGGGGCTCAACAGAGATTGCCTATTTCCAGGAATTTTCTCTTTCTACAAGTGGCCCAAAACTACCAAGAACAGAAAAAAAAATGTATGCAAAACTCTTTCTGATAGATTATTAATATTATTTTTATTATTTTCAGAAAGTGTAAAGCCCAGTTAAGATTTTGTTTGTCCAAATTCAAGAGAATCACCTAAGGGTGTGGCATGGGGCAGCAGAGAATATGATGTGTCCTCGCGGGGATCCCTAACTCAGGAGGGTTTGACCACCCTCCTTAGTATGATGGTGATGCTGACACTGCCATCCACGGAGAAGCTCCATCAGGATTGGGACACAGTGGTCATGAGAGGTCAGGCTCTGTCTCTAAGGCTCAAATCCATGTTACTCAATCTTTCTGTGCCTCTGTTTCCCCATCTTTAAACTGATGGCTGAAATTAGACCTAACTCACAGTTTTGTGAATTATGTCATTGTTGTTTAGTTGCTAAGCCGTGTCTGATTCTTTTGCGACCCTGTGGACTTTAGCCCATTAGGCTCCTCTGTCTATGGAATTTCCCAGGCAAGAATACCGGTGTGGGTTGCCATTTCTTTCTTCAGGGACCTTCCTGACCCAGGGATTACATCCACGTCTTCTGGTTGGCAGGTGGATTATTTACCACTGAGCCACCAGGGAAATCCAAGATATGCCATTCTATGTAAGTATAACATTATACAGTCAGTGTCACCTCTTAAGTGCCAGGGATCACCCTGAAACCATCAGATGCTTTATCTTTCATCCTAATACCAGCT
Source organism: Cervus elaphus (assembly GCF_910594005.1). Taxonomy (NCBI): domain Eukaryota; kingdom Metazoa; phylum Chordata; class Mammalia; order Artiodactyla; family Cervidae; genus Cervus; species Cervus elaphus. Next base: position 8,060,531 of record NC_057830.1, on the reverse strand, counting down.
CATTCAGGTATTATCATTTCTGTTTTGCCTAATAAATGCCTGGGGCTCAGAGATTAGTATTTTTCCTCCTGCATATTTGGATTTTGAACCCCAATTTTTCTGAATTTCAAGATTCTAAATGTATTGTCTCTGTTTTCTCTGAAACTTCTGGAAACAGTGCTCCTTTGAGACTCTGCCAGAGGGAGTTCCATGTCTTGGATAATCTATGAGGGTCCAGATAGTGAGCAGGACAGATTGGGAGGCCATGACCTCTCTAACTTTCCAAGTCAAGGTCTGAAAGTTCTGCGTGGAGCATGGGTATATCTTGAATAAATACCCAGAGGCTTGGGGGGTAGAGGGAAACTACTTGGAGCCGGCAAGTCTAGTCCATTAACACATGCTTATGAGTCAATTTCAAAGCCGAAAGATCTTTCATAAGTGCCAAGTGATATTCAATTAGTCTGAGGACAGATCTTGCCAGCTGAGTAGGAGATGCCCAGATCAACCTGTGTGAGTGTGAATTATCTACTGTTGATACTGTAGATGCTTGATCCTCCAGGTGTGGGGTCAGAATTTAGTAAATGGGTGCTCCTGGGAAGTGAGGCAGGAAGAGACTGAACCTCTCCTTTGCATGGGTGTAGGGATTCGGTCTTACAGGAAAGTTTGCCATCAGTCTTTGACAGAGTCCTTTTTGGAGGGTCAAGGTCTAAGCAGGACCACCCATAGGGAATGAGTGCGCTGATGCCTATAGTCTGGTTTGGATCAGGCAAAGTGGGAGAAGCGTGGTTAGTGTTTAGCCAAGGGTACGGCAGGGCCATACATGGGAGAAAAATGAACCCTGAGCTTAGAGACAATATACAACCTGTCAGGAAGTGGAACCCAGGGTAGGTCTGGAAAGTGGTTCAGGAGGGAGTGATTAATGGTGTGAGGGCCTGGCAGCTCTGAGTGTGCCGGACGCCCCCTGCTCAGCGTAGGGTGACCTGGTCTCTGCAAAGCTCTTGGGAGGGTCAGGGAGTCCCCCTTCCCTTTTTGAACCTAAAGTCTGCAGTGCCCCAAGTGAATCTCACTTTATATCTTAGGAATGTTTGTTTTTCCTTTCTTTGGAGGGTGATGGGAGGGGAGAGGGGGTAGAGTTGAGTCTACTTTTGGAGGCAGAAGTTTGAATCTAGGTCCATTCCCCAGTGAGCTCTCTGTGACTGTGAGCAAAAAGGCCTTTTCTTTTGCAATCACTTGCTGATGTGGGAAATGAGGAATGGGCTCAAAATAGTCCTCAAGCTTTCTTCCAGTGTCAACTTTCCATAATTTACAGAACTGACTGTTCTCTTTTTGTTGATTCTGTAGAACTCAAGGGTCTTTCTGAAATGTCCTGTCTACCAGTTCAGTAAATTTGGGAATATTTAGTGAGTAAGGCTGAATTAAAAAAAACAGCCTGTTTTTTTAATCTGTTTTAGAGGTTCATTAAAGTGTTATAAGACAGCCTTTGGAGAGAAAATGATGCACACTTATACACTTATTTGTATGTATGATTTTTTCCTTTTGTTAGCTTAATTCTTTAAATGAGATTTATGGTAGGGTATAAAGGTAAGTTTGGCAACATGAATAATAAGCCCCACTAGTCGTTTTAGAATATCACATTTTATTAATAATAATGTCACCTTGCATCTATGAAGAATGTTAAAGTTTATAAAGTTCATTGCTTGCATAATCTTTACTCATCCTCAAAACCATGTGTGATCTAGGCTTTTTTCTTTTTATTAGTTTTTTGAAATAGCCTTATGCTTTTTCAATTATAAAATGAATAATATATAACAGAATACCAAGTTAAATATTTAACATTAATTTCTCCATCTGGTGAAAAAAGAGCCAGAAACTACCATGATCATTCTTGGAAATGTGATTCATTTGTTCAATTTAATTGAAGCATAATTAATTTACAGTGTTGTGTTAGTTTCTGGAGTACAGTAAAGTGATTCAGTTTTATATGTATATAGTATACAAGGAGAGTTTACATAGTAAAGTATGTAAATTAAGAGAGTTCCCAAGCTCCCCTAATCCTAAACTCTTAAACTCCTAATTCATCTGTTCCCCACACCCCTTCTCCCTTGGCAGCCACAAGGCTGTTCTCTATGTCTGTGAGTTTCTTTCTGTTTCATAGATATGTTCATTTGTGCTCTATCTTATTTTGTGTGTGTGTGTATGTGTTCTATTTTAGATTGTGCATATAAGTGAAATCATGTGGTATTTGACTTTCTCTGTCTGACTTACTTCAGTTAGCATAATAATCTCTAAGTTCATTCATGTTGCTGCATATGGCATTATTTCATTATTTTTTATGACTAAAAATTCCATTGTATATCTATATCTATCATCTATCTATCTATCTATCTATTTATAGATCAACTCTTCTTTGGGTTTCCCTGGTGACTCAGATGGTAAAGAATCTGCCTGCCATGTGGGAGACCCAGGCTTGATCCCTGGGTCAGGAAGATCCCTTGGAGAAGGGAATGGCTATCCACTCCAGTATTCTTGCCTGGAGAATTCCATGGATAGAGGAGCCTAGTAAGCTACAGTCCATGGGGTCACAAAGAGTCAGACAAGACTGAGCAACTGACACTTTCAAAGATATCACCTCTTCTTTATCCATTAAGATGATTCTCTCCTGAGACAAGAATGTGGCTCCCTTTCCTGTACGGAAAGAGGAGTCTACCACCAGAGGCAACTGATACTCCTTATCATACTCCCTCTGAATCCGTTTCTTCAAACATAAAATTGTGGGCAGTAACACGTCCCTCTTAAGGTATTCATAAAGATTCAGTGATTACACACAGGTAGAGTGTCTAGTCAAATGGGAGGTATGATTTTCCCAATCCCAGGGCATTACTCATAAACCTGGAATGTAACTTAGCAATGGGCATCTAAGAAGAACAGAAGACATGGGTTGTACTGACCATGCCGGGTGACCAAGGATTGACTGAGTTACTGAGGTCTCTCAAATCACATTTCATAGGTAATTATATGCATGGAGAGTAACTAGAAATTACTAATTAGGGATTAGGTCCATCAGTCTAGTTCAGGAGAAGTTGATTTGGTCGCCCCCACAAAAAAATACTTTAAATACATACGATATCAGGTCCTGTGTTTTGTTCTTAGAATACATAAATAAACCAGACATTAATCCTTGTACCAAGGAGACTAACCTCATAGAGAGAAATAGAAGGATTTAACATGAGACATTTTGAATATATTCTGATAAAAGATTTGATGGGAAATCATAGGATGCTATTGAGACAAAGACAAAAAGTTCTTAACCTAATGGTTAGAATCGCTGGGATTAAGAAAGTCTTCTCACAGGAGGAACTCTTTAAAGAGCTTAGGACTTATAGAATGAAGATATGGTGTGTATGTGAGTGTGTTGACGTTAGTGTGTATGTGTGTGTGTGAGAGAGAGAGAATGGGAATAAAGGCACCCATGAGAAGGAAATCATGAGTGAAGGCATGAAACTGAAGGGTGCATACTAAAAGAATAGAAATTTGGTGGTGCGGATGTAAGGTGATAGTTGGGGTAACAGCGAAAATCATGAAGTCGGTTATGAAAGGATGGTCAAAGTTTGAGGTCTTCATTCTTTGGAAGCCATTGAAAAGTGTCATACAGGACAGTAACAAGATCAGATGAATGCTTCAGTGCTTTACAAAAAGTCCCTTTGCTTCAGCAAGGAGCATGGATAGAGTGGACAAACCAGAGGCAGAGATACTATTTAGGAGGCTATTGGAGTAGTTCAGGTGAGATGGAGGTGGTTGAATTGGAAAAGTGTGGTAGGGAATGGAAAAGAAACCTATTTAGTCAATATTAATTGCTAAAATTAGCAAGAGTGGGAATGTTTTTCATGTGGAGAATGAAAGAGAGTGAGGATAACTCTCAAGCTTGTGATTTGAGCTCTGGGGCTTGGTGGGGCCATTCCTTGAGAAGGGAAGAGTGGAGAAGGTGGAGATGAATTTAGAGAGAAGAAGAGAGATTTTACTCTGGGAATTCTGGGCTGAAGCCTGATTCTCTGGCTTCTGACAATCTTTGCCGTTGTCTATGTGCAAATCACATTGTCTTTGGACATGGGATCGCAAAGAGTCAGACATGACTGAGCAACTTAACTTCATGGGCAAATCATGATCCTTCTTTAGCTTTAACTTCTCCAGTTCTATCATGAAGGTACTAGACTCAAGACTGGTTCCCAAATATGTGTCTGTAGCCTCATAACTCTGACTTAGTAGGTCTGTTGTGTACTCCTGGAATCAGTATTTTCAAAAGTTTCCCAGATGATGTTGCTATTTGTTTGGAGGCCCAAGTGATATTCTTATTGGTTTGGGCACCTGTGGATCAGGAGATCCCTGAGGATACTGGTAGCTCAACCATCTCGGTGGCCTTTTCCGCCAGTTCTCTCTCTGTCCTGCTGACTCTGCAGAGGCAAGCTGGCATCTGTGTGGCTCCACAGTCACTACCATTGCCTGCCAGTAACCACAGCCTGTCTCACTTCCACCCCCACACATCCCCCCCACTGCCACCTCCGCCCCGCAGGTTGGTCAGGAGGATGAAGCCAAGATGATTGCCCTTCACACAAAGTGAAGCAACTCCCTACCGTGCTTTTTTAAGGATACATGGTTAATCTCCTACTGGGGTGATCTGTGAAAATTGCTCCTGTGGTTCACTGGAATGAAAGGTTGGTTATTTTTTTTTTTTTTTCCAAGTGTGGTAGTCAGTGCAGAAAAAAGAAACCAACCAACTTCTTTAAAATCAAGGTTTTGAAGAGAAAGCACATTTAGACATTGAGCTTTTTTCTTCCAGCTATGCTCAGAGAGCCCACGACCTACCCACCCTTTTGATGTTTTCACTGATCCCACTTCCTGCTACAGATGAGCTCAACAGACTGCGTGTAGACATGAGGAAAAATCATTCAACACACCTGAAAAATTCATTGAGGCCTGGCCATCAATGAGAGGCTTTAGGTGTTACTTCTAGCAACTTGCAAACAACTTTAATTGCAGTGAGACCTCCAGGCTGGGCCAAGAAGGGGATTCCCTTACAACACGCATAAAAGCATCTGGCTGGAATGAGACAGTACAGGTCTTTCCCTCACTGCAAGGCTGGGATCAATTGTTGGCCCCCTAAACCAAAAGGGATGTGGGAATCTGGTGAGAATTGCAAAGGTTTGGAATATAAGACTTATGTGCAAAGATGAAAAGTAGTAGGATTTTTCAGCCTGGTGGCACTGTAGAATGGTTTAATAATAACCTCCCTGTATAAAGAGGGTTCTCCCGTGAGGTAAACCCGCTCCTGGATCCCAGGCTGTTCTACAGGAGAGACCACATCTTATTTACTTTTTTATTCTTTCCAAGGTTTCCAAAGCTCTGAATGAATTAGTGGCTGAAGAAGCTGATTCAGCCATTGCATTCCCAGGTCTCCATATGGAGCTTAACTCTGGGGTCCTGAATTCCAGTGACACCAATTACAAACTGTGTAACTTTGGATAAGACACTTGAACTGTGTGTGTTATAATTTTCTTACCTATAAAATGAAGTTAGAACACTGACCGTGTAGCGAAATTTTGAGGATTAAGAGAGAGCATGTGTATCTAAGGGCTTCCCTAAAGATGGCTCAGTGGTAAAAAGTCTGCCTGCAATGCAAGAGACACAGGTTTGATCCCTGGATCAGGAAGATCCCCTGGAGGAGGTCATGGCAACCCACTCCAGTATTCTTGCTGGGAGAATTCCAAGGACATAGGAGCCTGGTGCACTGTGGTCCATGGGATCACAAAGAATTGGACACAACTGTAATGACTGAGCAGGAAGGCAGGCAGGCATGTGTCTCTAAAATACCTACTAGAAAACCTGGAAAATTTATTTAATGTTTGTTGAGTGAAGGACTATATTAAAGCTGTAGAGAGAATTCAGACTGGCTACAGAAGAAAGGTATGTATAATGATTTGAAGTACTTATTTTCTTTAGACAGTGCAGACTTAATTAAGTAGGTTGAACGTATGTGCTAATAGATCTCCGATTGAAGGGACATGGTGACCGCCCTCTAGCCTTGGGAGAACCCTCACTTCCTGGCTTGTGGCCACTTAGTATTGTGGTTGTGCACCATAGTGTGTGTGTGTGCAGTGTGTGTGTGCAATTCATGTATGTGCACACACATGTGAGTGCATACATGCATGTGATGTCTACTGTCTACTAGTATGAAGTGAAAGTCTCTCAGTCATGTCCGACTCTTTGCGACCCCATGGACAGTACAGTCCATGGAATTCTCCAGGCCAGAACACTGGAGTGGGTAGCCTTTCCCTTCTCCAGGGAATCTTCCCAACCCAGAGACTGAACCCAGGTCTCACATATTGCAAGTGGATTTTTTACCAGCTGAGCCACAATAAGAATGAGTATAAATGAGTAAACGCATCATTGAATGAATAAATATTCTTAAGGCCATTAAATGCCTAATTATTTTTGCTATAGCATCTAGTAGAAGATTAAAAATGACACAACATATAGTCTTTTTTGAAAGCTGGTATTGGAGTGATAGAGGAGGGCCAAAAGCAACCATATTCAAACACATACCTATGAATATAATAATATCCAATGGCTTTATATGATTTAAATTCTCTGTTCAAACAGTTACCATGTTTTTCCCCCAAATTACATCAGTTCAGTTCAGTTCAGTCAGTCATGTCTGACTCTTTGCGACCCCATGGACTGCAACGCATCAGGCTTCCCTACTAGCTTGATGTATTTTGAGCTTTCTGGAAACTTCAGTTCCGTTCAGTTGCTCAGTGATGTCCAACTCCTTGTGACTCCATGGACTGCAGTACGCCAGGCTTCCCTGTCCATCACCAACTCCCGGAGCTTACTCACACTCGTGTCCACTGAGTTGGTGATGCCATCCAGCAATCTCATCCTCTGTCGTCCCCTTCTCTTCCTGCCTTCAATCATTCCATCTAATCCATCTCTGCATTTCCCTGTCTCCTGGAAACTGGAAACACCCTGGGTTTCAATACATGTTAGAGGAGAGCCAAGAGTGATTTGGTGTCTTCTATAATCTGAAAATAGAATAAAAAAACAAACAGAAACTACTCTCTCCCTCCTACTGCTTACATTCTTGTGGCAAAGTCAGATTTTGTCTTGGAAGCCTTCCCCAATTATAGTTGTGATAATGTATTCACACATAATTGATTTATTTAAAAAGAATAGAACATTACAGATAAAAGTGAAGCTCCTTTCTCATCTCCCTGCAAGGCAATCACCAGCATGAATTTTGTCACTCCTATTTTCCATGTTTATTGTGAAATGCATCATGTATCCATAAATGATACATGTAGTTGCTGTTTTTACTTAAAAGAAAAACTTTTTACATAATGATTTCATACAATATTTTTTTAACAAACTTGCTTTCCCACACTTTTCTATTCAATATCGCATTTTTGAGATCCATTCGTGTCTTTAGACAATAGGTCTCATTAATTTAATTCATTTAGCTTTTTATCATTAGAGAACATTGTATGAATGTACCACCGTTTCATTGCCTATTTCCTGTTGAAAGACAAAAAGATTGTTACAATTTTTCTCATTCAAAACAAACAATGTTACAATGAATATCCAGGATACCCTGATACATGTGAACAATGATATCTCTAAAGTAGAATTGTGAAGTTATTGGGTATGTGCATTTTAAATATCATTATCCTCAGCCAATTTCTCTCCAAAGTGGTTGTACTAATTTACACTCCCACCAGCAGGGTATGAGAGTTCTGTTTTCTGGAGTCTTTACCTAAAGTTGATGTTGACAGACTCTTTCATGTCTGTCAGATTATTTGGTGTGAAATGGTGTTTCACTCTTGTTTTAGTTTGTATTTCCATTGCGAGGATAATCATCTTTTCATACATTCACTGACTCCTCTGAATTGTCTGTTTTCATCATTTGCCCACTTTTAAAGTTGTATCTGCTTAAACTGACATACAATTTCTCTACATATTCAAGATTCTAATTCATGTTGATTTTATATATTACAGATATCATTTCCACATGTGCTATTTTTTCCTTTAGTATGTTTTGTAGAAGAGATAGTTTAATTTTGAGGTTCTCAGTTTTATCAATGGTTTCCTAGAAACTACTGATTTGAGAGCTATCTAAGAAATCTGGTTCTTTTCTCCTACTCAAAAATTAGCACCCTTGATTTTCTTCTAATTAATTTGTTTTCTCATTTATTATTTTATTTCATTATTTTCATGTGAGATGCATATCTTAAGAGGAAAGTCTTGCCATTCATTGTTTATTTTTTTCTTTTCACTGATTTTTAATGCTACCTCTATCCATGTCTGTTTCTCGCATGTATTTGAGCTAATTTAAGGGCTTCAAATTCTGTTCCATTGATCTGATCTTCCTCCCCCTGTTCCAATGTCACTATTTCATTTCAATAGGTTGAAAATATAATGTCTTAATAGATACATAGCTAAATTCTACCTCCTCTAGAATTCTTGCCCGGGAAATCCCATGGACAGGGTTGCCCGGCAGGCTACAGTCCATGAGGTCACAAATAAGTCAGGCATGACTTAGCAACTAAACAATAGCAACAATGCAGAGTGTGAAGGAAAAAGCTTGTTGAGATTTTGTTTGAAATCTCATTGAATATATTAAAGACTTGGATCAAATTAATAGGTTTCTGAATTTTAACATCTCTATAAAAAGCAGAGACATTACTTTGCCAACAAAGGTCCGTCCGGTCAAGGCTATGGTTTTCCCAGTGGTCATGTATGGATGTGAGAGTTGGACTATGAAGAAAGCTGAGCACTGAAGAATTGATGCTTTTGAACTGTGGTGTTGGAGAAGACTCTTGAGAGTCCCTTGGACAGCAAGGAGATCCAACCAGTCCATCCTAAAGGAGATCAGTCCTGGGTGTTCACTGGAAGGACTGATGCTGAGGCTGAAACTCAAGTACTTTGGCCATCTGATGCAAAGAGCTGACTCATTGGAAAAGACCCTGAGGTTGGGAGGAATTGGGGGCGGGAGGAGAAGGGGACAACAGAGGATGAGATGGCTGGATGGCATCACTGACTCGATGGGCATGAGTATGAGTAAACTCCGGGAGTAGGTGATGGACAGGGAGGCCTGGCATGCTGCGATTCATGGGATCGCAAAGAGTTGGACGCGACTGAGCAACTGAACTGAACTGATCCACGAAAGTAGCACGGTTCTCCATATATTTTGTTGTCTTTTATTTTTGTTAAGAACCTTTTATAATGTTCTCCTCAAGATTTTACTTCAACTATTTATAGACAATTTTTATTTTTTATTATATTACTTTGTTACCGATATGATACATTTTTGTGTATTATTCAACCATTCTGAAACTTTATGGTTGCTCCATTAGTTCATTTATGGCTTTTCTTGATTTACTATATTGATAATCTTATAATCAGTAAATACATAATTACAACTTCCAATTTTTATGCCTCATTTGTTTCTCTTGTCGTATTTCATAGTTAAGACATGCAGTTGACTAGTAATGGTGCATCATGGGGACTATACTCTTATCTTTTCATAACTTTAATAGAAAGGCTTCTCAATTTCAGTGTTAAGTTGTATATTTACAGGATATTGATAGCTACCTATTATTAGATTAAGGAAGTTCCCTGCAGTTGATAATTTGCTAAAAATTTTATCTTAAATAAATGTTGAATTTTATGGCAAATTTTATATATCTGTTGAGACATCTATTTGTTTTTCTCTTTTCAATCACTTAAATGTTGAATAATAATACCTTGATAGATTTTTTTTTCTTGGTGACACATATCTGTCTTTCTGTGACAAATTCTAGTAGATAACAGTGCTTGTTGATTAGGTTTAGAACAGTGCTAGGTTTAATATGCTAGTATTTTGCTTAAGATGTTTAAAATTAAGGTTTTTGCAACCTGTAAATTTTTTGTACTTAAATTTTTGAAGGGGGATTTATGTCTAGTGTTACTTTTTCTTCTGACACTCTAATTCCAATCTATATAACTCCTCTATACTAAACTTTTCCACTTACTGTTTTCTCCATACCTGTTAGGACTAAAAGCCACATTCTATCTTGATCTGCAATCTAGCTATGTTACCTAAATGTGCACTTTTTCAAATGTAAGACAAATCACTATTTTTTTTTGATAATCATTTGCTATAGCGAGTGTGCTGTTACAGTCGTAAGTGGGATTCTTAAGTAGAAAAAATCTAGATATTCTTCACTTAGTCTGATCATCCTAGCAATGGTTAAAAGTGAAATTCTCAAAGAAATATCTCAACCACCTTCCATAAAACAGTTCTTTAATAAGTATGAATTAAGTTGGTAGCTTCCTATGTGCTGGACACGGTGCTCAGCACTTTATATACATGATATTACATAAAATTTACCAAAAAAATCTTATGGGAGAGGTAGGGTTATTCTCAGTTTAGAGATACTAAAACTTGAGTTTATGGGGTTAAATCATTTGCTTAAGTTGCAGAATGCCATCCATGGTACCTCCATTGCCCGCACATAACAAGAGTTCAGCCTGTTGACTGAAAATAATGCACAATCTAAAGCTGAGAATCATGCTTGTATTCAGTGGACTTGCTGAGGACTTACGTCTGGGAGACAACCTCTCAGATAGTTCTCAGGGTCTGTGCCAACGAGGTCAGGAAGGAGCCGGGATGTATAGGAATTCAAACAAACCAACAAAACCCAAGAAGTTGAACATCACAGGATTACTGCTAATTAAAGAAAACCGGACATCTCAAGTTAATGAATTTAATGTTTTTTGTATGTTTGGGAAGACACAGCAGTCTGCGCATTAGATCATTCCTTTGATTTGCACCATTACTATCTAGGGTCAGTATTCTGTTTTTCTCTATCCTGAATCCTCTCAGCGTGCACAGTGTGCGGATGGGGGTGGGCGGCTGCCTTGATGGTACAACATCCTTTGCTTATGATATGACACCAACATTTTTCATCCACAAACCCAACAATGTCTCTTGGTTCATGTACTCCTTTTATATTAGTCCTCTGATTACGTGATAAGAATTCTGTTCCAGGGCATACATATTTTGTTAGTTTGTTTTGTTTTGCCTTATGTATATATTATTTTCCTTTGTTACTTCTTACACCACATCAAAAGAAATACCTACTCATGCTTGGACATCTTTCTTCTGTTTTCCTGCCCTTATGTTCAGTTTCCTCATTTCTAGTTATTCTTGTTAATGCTTAATGATTTTTTTTTAACTTTTTGCTAAACAACAAGAAACCAAGAAAGAATTAAAAAAGAAAAAAAGTTTTCCTATACTGGGCTATTGTGCCTTCAAAGTGGAAAGCTGATGTTGAATTCTCGGATACCCTGGAATCCAGAGTGGTGGCTGAAGTTGAGAGGTCAAAGGTTCATGCACTATTTTGAATGTTTCTCTACCCTGGGCCTCTCTGACAGGCAATGTGCCTCAACTTTGTCAACGGGTAAGGGTTTATTTGAATAGGCAGGCATAGGACAGAACATGAAGATGAAGCTGCTTGCCCAGTAGTGAATGTTTTCCTGTTTTTATAACCTACTTGCTGTCAATTCTGTCTTTTCCTTTATGATGTTTAATTGAAATCACAGCCTAATGAGGTCTGGCCAGTCTCTTTCCTTTGGCTGAAGACTTGATGTTACTGCCAATATATCTGAATAAGAAGAGAACAATTTCTGGAGAAATGGAAAACTTCAACAGCTATTAAAGGCCACTAGAAAGGAATTGTTTATATGATGCATTTTCCTCCCTTACATTTTAACAGATTAATTTGTTACTAATCTGGTGTTTCTCTCAACAATGATGATTTTTATTTAATTAGTCTTGGAATATCCCTGGAACTCAGGTCCAACCAGTGAATCTAGATTTTTCATTGGTTGAAGTTCAGCAACAGTGATCTCACTTGAATTAGCTCCTGGTAGTAGACTTGGAAATTTTCAAGTTTGGGATTTTGTGTTAGCCACTCAGTCATGTCTGACTCTTTGCGACCCCATGGACTGTAGCCCACCAGGCTCCTCTGTACATTTCCTCTTTCTTTTCAGCCCAGTTCAGATGCCATGTCCCAACAAATTTTCCCTTAGTTCCCAAATTGCAATAATATGTCCATTACTTGCACATTTAGAGAGCTTGTATTTGAACCATTTTATTTGCCCCAGGGCAATGAGATGCAATGTGGTAAAAGAGAGGTTATGAGTATGGGAGCAGGGCAGGAATATGTTTGCATCCTGGGATGAGTATTTACCAGCTGGGTGATTGTGACATCTCAATATTTCATCTTTCTGTGGAAGATAATATTCAAAATAAAATAACACGCTGATTATAATACCTGCCTCATCTAGTTGTTGGGAGAATTTAATGAGGTCACATATGTATAGACTTGATGCACAGAAGATAGTAACCATGATTTCCCATTTCTTTGCGTTTACCTCCACCATCACCCGTACATGTAAAGAACAGCACTGGTAGAAAAATTAGTCTATCTTTCCATAACATTAACTTTGCAAGTTAAGAGATTTTCATCAGGGTACTATGTCTTATCAAGTGGCATGCCTTTTTTGGAACATGTAGTCAACCCCATATGCTTTATTTGAGATAACCTCATAAAAGTAATTTTTTGTTTCATGTAGTGACTCGATTCTTGAAAGCTATTTAATGGTATTTTATTTTATTGGAATATAATTGCTTTGTAAGGTTGTGTTTAGTTTCTGCTGTACAAGGAAGTGAATCAGCTCTATGTATACATAGATCCCCTCCCTCTCAGACCTCCCTCCCACCCCACACCCCATCTCACTCCTTCGGGTCACCACAGAACACCGAGCTGAGTTCCCTGTGATATACAGCTGGCTCCCACTAGCTATCTATCTGTTATTATTATTTTTTTATTAAATCCATATCCGCTTTTATATCCACTTGGGGAACATCCTGAGTCATGTGGTTAATCTTTTCTTTTTTGTAAAGTAGCCTTCTGGAAAATAAACAATCCTTTGTAATTTATCATACTTACATTCAGATACCAGTGCATCTTACAGAGGTGCCCAACCCATGTGCATCAGGTACTCTGACTTTACATTTTAATGAAGTAATGTAGAAATGTGCTGGTACATATTTAGATTCTTCACAGTCCAAGTCATAAAACTAATTTTAGTTAGGCTCTAGTGGCGCCTAAACCACCACCACCAAAAGCCTAGGGAAAAAAGGAAGGAGAGTAATATTATTGAGCATCTGTACGCCAAGCATTGGAGTAAGCATTTTCACCAACATCACAATTATTTCTCCTCAAAGTGTTATGAATAGCACTGTTCCCATTTCATTGGTCAGGGAAATTGGAAAATTAATCTATGCAAGTATCAAAGCCAAGATTTGAAATGAAGTCTGCCTAATGCCAAATCCCTTACTAATTCCAATAACACATTCCTTCTTGAGTACAATCCACTGAGCTTAGGCAGGAAGTAATATCTAAGATTTGTGTGGTATTTACCTTATTTTGTGAGCACTTTAAAAAATATCTTATTGTGCATTATTTTGGTGCCTTATTTTTGTCTGGGTATGCAACATGGATTTACGCCTTGGCTCTGAAACATGCTTCAGTGAGGTTTAGAAGGAGTTAATACTTTCCCTTGTTTTTTTGATAGAAGATGAAACGTGGCCCATTGCTAGAAGCCACAAAGCTGAGCATTTATTAAATATACTTACTTCCCTTTCATCTATTTGGCCAATGTTCCCAACTATAATCTAATTTCCTCTAAAATTTTCCATGGAGCAGGATAGTGGCTCCAAATCCTGAAATGCTGAAGGAATCATTTAATGACCTGTGGTGAGTTGCTATGAACTTATTCCAGACTTGCTAATGAGTATTTGGAGAAGACGTGCGGGTAAGCTCCAAGTCTCTTCAAAAATGATCCTGCTAGTTGCAATCAAGGACTTTCTGTGGTATTTGGAAGTTCTAGATGACTCTTGAGGGAGTCTATTTAGTTCAGTTTGAGAATATGGCGCTACTAAAGGCCAATGGTTTGCCCATCTTAGTGCTCATAGATTATCCTTTTCACTTTGGACAGCTGTTTAGTACATAAATGGTGTAGGCTGTAAATGAGTGAAACAACAGAAAACACCCGGTTGGAATGGCTTAGTGTGCACATTAACTCGGGGTACTCATTTAACCTGATTTTTTTTGTGTGTGTGTGTGGCCTCACCACGGGAGCATGTGAGACCTTGGTTCTCTGCTCAGGGATGGAACCTGAGCTCCCTACAGTGGAAGCACAGAGTCTTAACCACTGGACTGCCAAGGAAGTCCCCAGCCTGAATTTTCTAAGAGCACATTTGGTACTAAACTCTAGGGACATATGGCCAATTTGAACTAAGACTATCATTAAGTCATAGACTATGGGGGATATATAAGCACATAATTATGTAATGCTATGGGGCATACCCTGCCAAAAGTAGCTATAGATAACATCTGTATGATAAACACAGGAAAAGTATTGATTAATAACAGATGGAGTTTATTAAATATAATAATGAGAATTATTAAAATGGTGATTAGAACTATTATTGTTGATCTCTTAGTGTTAATCCCACTATTAACACCTGTACCTGAATTATTCTAATCAGCCCACCAATCTTGAGATACTGGTGATGATGATAAGGAATATAGTATTAAATGCTATTTTTAAGACACTCTATTGGATATTTAAAGATATTATTTTATTGGGTCATACCAATGACTTTTGGTTGGTTTTTTTGGCGGGGGGCAGGGTGGGAGAGTAAAAAAAAAAAACACAAAGACAAAACTTCCTGAGACCTTATTATCACCATTTTGGAAAGGAAAAGTCTCATGTTAAGAGTTTCCATAAATTCTCCAACCAATCACCGATATTAAAGAAGCTTCAAACTTGGGCTAATTGACTCCTCTTTTCATTTTTCCATCTTTCCTACCATTTTTATTCTCCTCTTCGCTTGACCTCTTTTATTTATTTATTTATTTTTGCCTATGCTGGGTCTTTGTCACTGTGTGCAGGTTTTCTCTAATTGTGGAGAGCAGGGGCCACTCTTCATCGTGGTACACTGGCCTCCTTGCTGTGACTTCTCTTGTTGCAGAGCACAGGCTCTAGGGGGCTTGGGTTTCAGGAACTGCAGCCCATGGGCTTAAGTAGCCCTGCGGTGTGTGGACTCTTCCTTGACCAGGGATTGAATCTGCGTCCCCTGCATTGCAAGGTGGGTTCTTAACCACTGGACCACCTGGAAAGTTCTTTTGACCTCTTTTCACCTTCATTTCTTCTCCCACTTGCTATATCATTCTCTTTTTCATCTTAGTTTCCCTAACTCCTGTTTAAGATCATCAAAAGCATGCCACTCTGCCGGGAACTGTTATACAGAAGAAAGCAAAATACAGTCCCTGCCTTCCTGGTGCTCATGGTCCAGTGAGAAAAATAAACAAGTAAATATATAATTATAGTAACAATGTGGTAGATGTTGTGATGAAGATACCCACTTTAGACTCCCCCCCTTGTTCACGGTTTCACTTTCTGTGGTTTTAGTTAACCATGATCAACCACAGTCTGATGATATGAAATGGGAAATCCCAGAAATAAACAATTGTTGTTTTTAATTGCACACCATTCTGAGTAGTGTGATGAAATCTCCCACCCTCTCACTTTGTCGTACCTGGGACATGAATCATCCCTGTGTCTAGCATATCCCGCTTGTTAGTCACTTAGTAGCCTTCTGGATTATCAGATTATTTAGCACTATGGTTAAGAAAAATAAAAAAAACAAGCCATAGACTGGGATAAAATGTTTGCAATATATATGTCTAGCAAAGGACATATTTTTTTTTTGTCTAGAATATACTGACACAACCAAAAAAAAAAAAAAAAAGAAAAGAAACAGCTAAATAAAAACAGGCAAAAATTTTAACAGACACTTCACAAAAGAAAACACATATGGCCAATAAGCCTATAGAATTAAGCACATTATTAATCATCAAGCAAATATTAAAACAAACTAAAATCACAAAGAGACACCACTACACAACCATTAAAATGGTTATGGCTAAAAAGACTGACATTAAGCTTCGGTGATAAGGCAAACTAGGTTTGCCTTAAAACCTCAACGATTGCTAGTTGAAATGCATACTATTTTAGAAAACAGTTTGGCATTTTCTTATAAAGTTAAACATACATTTATTGTTCAGTTCAGTTCAATTCAGTCACTCAGTCATGTCCAATTCGTTGTGACTCCATGAACCATAGCACACCAGGCCTCCCTGTCCATCACCAACTCCCGGAGTCCACCCAAACCCATGTCCATTGAGTCGGTGATGCCATCCAACCATCTCATCCTCTGCCGTCCCCTTCTTTTTTTTTTTTTTTTTGGCTGTCCCCTTCTTATCTTGCCCTCAATCTTTGCCAGCATCAGGGTCTTTTCAAATGAGTCAGCTCTTCATATCAGGTGGCCAAAGTACTGCAGTTTCAGCTTCAATATCAGTCCTTCCAATGAACACCCAGGACTGATCTCCTTTAGGATGGACTGGTTGGATCTTCTTGCTGTCCAAGGGACTCTCAAGAGTCTTTTCTAACACCACAGTTCAAAAGCAACAATTCTTTGGCGCTTAGCTTTCTTTATAGTCCACCTCTCGCATCCATACATGACTACTGGAAAAACTATAGTCTTGACTAGACGGACCTTTGTTGGCAAAGTGATGTTTCTGCTTTTTAATATGCTGTTTATGTTGGTCATAACTTTTCTTCCAAAGAGTAAGTGTCTTTGAATTTCATGGCTGCAATCACCATCTGCAGTGATTTCGGAGCCCAGAAAAATAAAGTCAGCCACTGTTTCCACTGTTTCCCCATCTATTTGCCATGAAGTGATGGGACCGGATGTCATGATCTTAGTTTTCTGAATGTTGAGCTTTAAGCCAATTTTTTCACTTTCCTCTTTCACTTTCATCAAGAGGCTCTTTAGTTCTTCTTCACTTTCTGCCATAAAGGTGGTGTCATCTGCCTATCTGAGGTTATTGATATTTTTCCCAGCAATCTTGATTCTAGCTTGTGCTTCATCCAGCCCAGTGTTTCTCATGATGTACTCTGCATATAAGTTAAATAAGCAGGGTGACAATATACAGCCTTGACGTACTCCTTTCCCTGTTTGGAACCAGTCTGTTGTTTCATGTCCAGTTCTAACTGTTGCTTCCTGACCTGCATACAGGTTTCTCAAGAGGCAGGTCAGGTGGTCTGGTATTCCCGTCTCTTCCAGAATTTTCCACAGTTTATTGTGATCCACACAGTCAAAGGCTTTGGCATAGTCAAAATTCTCCAAGCCAGGCTTCAGCAACGCGTGAACTGTGAACTTCCAGATGTTCAAGCTCATTTTAGAAAAGGCAGAGGAATCAGAGTTCAAATTGCCAATATCCTCTGGATCATTGAAAAAGCAAGAGAGTTCCAGAAAAACATCTATTTCTGCTTTATTGACTATGCCAAAGCCTTTGACTATGTGGATCACAATAAACTGTGGAAAATTCTGAAAGAGATTTACTGTACAATCTGGCAATTTCACTCTTAGGTGTGGAAATGTAAACATGTTCCCCAGAGAAATGTAAACACATTAACACAAAGATTTGTGCTCAGGTGTTTAAAACAGCTTTCTTCATAATAGCCCGAAATAGGAAATGATCTAAAAGAACATTAATTGGTGATGGATAAGCAATTTGTTGTCTAAGCATATGGTGAAATACTATTCTGCAATAAAAATGAATGAACTGATACTACACATCACATCATTTGTTGTTGTTTAGACTCTAAGTTACGTTTGACTCTTTTGTGACCATGTGGACTATATGTTGTCAGGTTTCTGTCCATGGGATTTCCCAGGCAAGAATGCTGGGGTAGGTTGCCATTTCATTCTCCAGGGGATCTTCCCAACCCAGGGATTGAACCTACATCTCCTGCATTGGCAGGTGAATTCTTTACAACTGAGTCACCAGGAAAGCCCACACATCATCATAAATGTATCTCAAAAACATAATGCTAAGTGAAAGAAATCAGACTCAGAAGACTATTCCCTTTATGATTCAAATTGTATAAATTTTTTAGAAAAGATAAAACTATAGTGATAGAAACAGATAAGTCATTGCCAGGCTTTTTTTGTGTGTGGCAATGAAGCAGGAGGGAAAGGATTTATTTGTTTATTTTTTTCAGAGGGGCACAAAGGTAATTTTTGCAGTGATAGAAATTTTCTATATTATTATTGTAGTGTTATTTATACAACTCTATAATTTGCCAAAACTCATTGAAATTGGCACTTAGTAACAGTGAATTTTATTGTATGTAAATTTTAATTCAAGAAAACTGGCTTTTAAAAGAATAACCATACACTCATTGAGTAGTAACATGTCTCTACACCACTGCACAACTAATAGAAAATAAAGTTGTAGTATAAAAATAATTCACAAATATTGAATGACCACTAATTACACATCAAAGGCTGGGCTAGGTGTTCCAAGACAAAAAGTTAGGAACTAGACAGTGGGTGGTAAGACAGGTGAGTAAACAAATAATTAAAATACAGTGTAAGTGATATGATGGAGAAGATATTCACAAGATGCTGCAGCTACAGAGAGAAGTGGTACCCAATCCAGCCTTGAGGGTATCAAAGGTTCTTATTGAAGGCAATATCAAGGTGCAAATACAATGGAAGAATATAAGAAAGTTAATTAAATGAAGGCCTGTGAATAATGACCCAAAGGGAGGGCCACACACAGTTGAAGCTTGGAGTAAGAGAGCAGGTTGTGACCTGTGAGTGAAAGTGAAGCTAGATGTAAGCAGGTATATTCAAGATAAAGCTGAGAAATAGAATTCATAGAGTTAAATAATTCTTACATGTGGGAACTGAGGCAAAGCAAGAGGATAAGGGTACTGTTACTTTCCTAGCTTGAAATTTTGGGTAAGTGTTGGCAGTAGTCACTGAAAAAAGCAGGAGAACAAGGAGTGGGTTTAGTGAAGGGGATATGGCCACGTTATATGAGTGCTGACTACAAAGTGTCTGTGAGACATCCTGGTGCAATCGGTAGGAGGTCATTGAACATAAAGGGCTGGAGCACAGGAAATGGACCAGAAATAGAGATGCAGGCTTTGGGAGTATGAACCTACCGTAAGAGAGGATGAGATCAACCAGGGAGATTGAAACAGGAACCACGATGGCCCCAGACAGGGAAAAGAAGGAATAGAGAGACGGCTAGGAGGATAAATAGAAAACCATGTCCCAGAAGTCAAGCAAAGACAATACTGCGAGTGGCCAATGGTATCAAACTGAAGAAAAATCAAGTGAGATGAAAGGCAAAAAGTGCACATGCAATCTGGAAGAGTGAAATAATGGGCTGATTTTTCAAGCGTGGATTCAATGTGTAAAGGTTGGAAAGCCAGATACAGAGGCCTGAAGATGGAATGGAAGGTGATGAAAAGGAGATGTTTAATATACTTTAGAGAAACTTCTCTGTGACAGAAATGAGAGAGTGTGGAATCCGGAGGAGGACTTGGGGATTATAGGCAGTGCCTTGCCCACGTGCTCATGAGGTACAACCAGTAGGGAGGGAGAGATGGATGAAGTAACATTCCTGAAAAACCAGGAATGGATGGGATCCAGTTTTTAGTAAGATAAAGGGTTTTTCTTCTGGGTCATGAAGAGGGAAGGAGCGGGGGAAGAAGTAAAGATGCAAATATGTAAGTTTTATGGCAGGAAGTTGAAGATATTTTGACCCATGTCTTCTATTTATTTGTGGGAGGCAAGGTCAAATGGAAACTAAGGATGAAATGGGGGTCATACATTTTAGGGAAGAGGTGACAGCTTGAAATAGCTGTCTCAGAGAAGTGAAAGTCACTTACTCATGTCCAACCTTTTGCAATCCAATGGACTATACAGTCCATAGAATTCTCCAGGCCAGAATACTGGAATGGGTAGCCTTTCCCTTCTCCAGGGGATCTTCCCAACCCAGGGTTCAAACCCAGGTCTTCCACATTGGAGGCAGATTTTCTACCAGCTGAGCCACAAGGTAAGCCCAAGAATACTGGAGTGGGTAGCTTATCCCTTCTCCAGCGGATCTACCCAACCCAGAAATTGAACCGGGGTCTCCTGTATTGCAGGCGGATTCTTTACCAACTGAGCTATCAGGGAAGCCCCCAGAGAAAGGGGAAGAATAATAGACTTCCTGGGCATCATTAAAGACCCAGTTAAAGTTGGGGACCATAAATTAAGACACTTTTCAATTCAGAGTGATTTCCCCCCTCAATTTACCCAGCAACCCAAGTGCAAGTTAGAGAAGATAGTAAGTTGAGTTCATTCAGGTTTTGGTCTATGTAGGACTCTATTAGATCCTTACAAGGTAAGACATTGAAGCTTTTGAGAAAGTAATTGCTTTGAAGTGAATGTTATCTTAGCTGGATCATGAAGGAAGTGAAATCAAGGGATTCCTGAGAGATGAAGAGAAAGTAGAGACATCTGTAAACTGGAAGCTCCTAGAAGGTCTATCAAATGGTATATTGGGGATAACTGAATTGAGATAAGGTGGAAAGATGGGGGAGATCATAGGAAATGAAGTAGGCAAGGAATCTGAAAGGCCAGGATGTTGAATTATCCCATGCTGTAGTCACCAAAAATGAAATCACTATGTGGGTTGAACAGAAAGACTGGCTGGCTGGATCTTCAAAGCTGATTTCAGGTGTATAGCAGGGTGAATCAGTTAAACATATATGTTTATCCACTTTTTTTGTTTTTAAAGACTCTTTTCCCACACAGATCATTACAGAGTATTGACTAGAGTTCCCTGCGCTATACTCTACCTTTGGTGGTTGTCTATGCTACACACAGCAGTGTGCACGTGAGGATCTGCTGACGGAAGGAAGGCGGGTTGGGGAGGGCACACCCAGTTACAGTATCTCCATGCTCTGCTGTGCTTCGTCACTCAGTCGTGTCCGACTCTTTGCGACCCCACAGACTGTGGCCCACCAGGATCTTCTGTCCATGGGGATTCTCCAGGCAATAATACTGGAGTGAGTTGCTGTGGCCTCCTTCAGAGGATCTTCCCAACCCAGGGGTTGAACCCAGGTCTCTCACCTTGCAAGCAGATTCTTTACTATCTGAGCCACCAAAGAAGTCCAAGAATACTGGAGTGGGTAGCTAATCCCTTCTCCAGGGGCTCTTCCTGACCCAGGAATTGGACCAGGGTCTCCTGCACTGCAGGCAGATTCTTAATCAGCTTCCCTTTACCAGGGAAGCCCAGGGTATCTTTAACCACAGTGAAAAGAATTTACTGCATAGGAAATTTTTCCACCTAAGAAATAGTTGACGTGTATCTCAGTTTACCTGTTCCTTTCCAGATTTGCATTAGAAGGGAGAGGAAAGAGCATTTGATTCTAGAATTTGTTTGAAGACAGAGTATGAGTTCCTTATTAGAAGGCAGAGATGGGATCTCACACATTTTTTATATTCACAGCTCTACACTGATATATTTAATGAAGTCTCCAAATGTACCTACACTGGTATACTCTATAAAGTCTAACAGAGGTATAGGGTGACAATGTTAAGGAGGATAATGAGGTAAAACCCCAAGGTAAACATCTTAAGGGAGTGGGAGCTTTATAGAGGCCTGAGAAAATTTAACCTGGAAGAGGTTGTTAGAAGCAAAGAGGACACAAACCCACAACTTTTCATGACACGAAAGAACACGAAGAAGAAAACAGCCTCCACATGGGTGTCTGAATGGGTATGGCCTGAATGGGTCAAGTCCATGAAGAGTTTCAGAGCTTAATATCATTGATGTAGACAGAGGTGGTCTGGTGATGAGAGCTGTTACAGGCAGACGAGGGAGCAGACAGTCAGATAGTGGAGGTTGTGACAGCTGCTGTCTTCCCTACCAGTGTTGGTGGCTGTATCTCAACGGGAGCCGTTGGTGTGGTAATTAAAGCTCTGGAATCAGCCGAACTGGGGTAGGGTCCAACTTCTGTCATTTGCTGCCCTTGGGAACTTCTCTGCACTTTGGTTTTTTCAACTCTAAAATGAAGACAATATTGCTTGCTTCCGAGTTGTCTTCAAACATATAAGGTTGTGCTTGCCAAATATCATGGTATCTTCATATAGCAAGTATTTAACAAAGAGTATTGTTATTATCATTACAATTCTGGGTGTATGGGATGCTAGAGTCCCCAAAGAAAGTGCACCCTGTGCATAATGAGATAACCTTTCAGTCAGCCTGGGTGGAGGAAAAGGTGAGGGAGAGAGTTTGCCAGATGGAAAAAATGAAATCATTCAGTAAGTGAGAGCTTTTAACTCAAGCTAGGTCTTTAAACCACGTCAAATGTCAGAGAACCTAACCACCAGAGTGATTTTCCTACTCTTCCTTAATAATGGGTCTGGAAATTCAGGATGATTGAACTTTTCCTTTGTCGACAGGAGCAAAGTGTTTAGAAAGAGGAGCCTCGGGAGAGGAGACGGTAACTCCCTGAGCTCGTTAAGACGTCCCAGCCATAGTTACGCAGTCCTTTGACTTTTGATTAGAGCTGTACTCTTTTAACAGACATCTTTGTCCAGATGCAGACACACCATGGTGGCTTCCAAGTAGGAAATAAAGATCGCTTGGAAGTGGAAACTTTCCTGACTTAATTCCTCTGACGAGGGGCCCTTCCTTTGCAGCCACTCACGTCTTCACATCAGGAGAACACTCTCCTCCTGTCTCTTTACAACCTCCATCTCTTCCCAGGGGTTTCCAAAAGGAAGCAGCCTGTGCAGCGGCCATGATGCTTTTCCTGCTGGTATGGAAGACAGATGATACAATTTAAAACACAGTCCTCCTTGACCCAATTTAACTCCTGTGCTTAACTTTCCTGAGTGTGATCCGTGTTCCTGATGCTTGCTTGACCCAGGGGCTGCCTCTGTTCCTTCTGAAACTACTTTCTTAGATCTTACTATTGTTTTAACCCTGATAGTTTCTGTCCTATTTTTTGTGGCTTATATATACATATGTATGTGTGTGTGTATATATATATATATATATATATTTTTTACATATTTTCTAAAACCCGAAAGCTGTGCTTCAATTTCAACTCATTAATTTATTTTGTAAATTAATAACATTCCTTTGTTTTATAGTGGCTTGAGAGGGGGAAAATCTAACTTTTAGACCTTATGTGGGTAGAATTTCATAGTTGTTGTTCAGTTGCTAAGTCATGTCTGACTCTTTGTGACCCCAGGGACTGCAGGCTTCCCTGTCCTTCACCATCTTATTGACAATTGCCAAAAAGGCACAGAAAGTAGACTTTATTTAATGCCCCCAACAACCCCAATACATAGATCATACCACCGTTTTGAAGAAGGGCATGGTGAAGACAGAAGATTCATAGTTATAGGCCTGAGTGGATTTTAAAGTCAGATAAGCCAAAAGTTGATTGATTGATGGCTTCACTACATTCACTCTGTAGGATCTTGAACCAAATTCCTAACTTCTATGAACTTCCATTTGCTGTGAACAAAGAGATCTTATAGGACTGAGAGAGGATTATAGTGAGTGTTGGATTCTGTAAATACCAATAAAACAGTGATGCTATTATTTTGGTATTTTCTTACAAGCAATTTTTCACATTTGTAGGCATTAAATGTCTAATATTTTAGAGACAAACATTAAGTAAAATTATTTTCCTAAACTAGACTGCCATAGTCACGTTAACTCCTGCATACAATTCACAATGAATCTTTATGTTCTTTGTGTGGAAAAATCTGCTTGATTTATCGGCTCTGCCAAGTTCTTATAAAGGCAAGAAAAAAAAAAAAAAGGTGAAGAGGCAACAGAGAGAAAAAAAATTAACAGTATTCTTTATGTAGTCTTTTGCTGTTGACATTATATATTTCCTCTCCAGCAGAGAACTAAAACTAAAAGTGGGATGCGTCATACTCAGAAGGAACCAGACCTGGTCTGGAATTTGCTGGCTCTGAACTGGAAGGGTTAGGTACCTCAGAATCTTTCATGGGCTGGTTCAAACAGGGTTCTTTGGTTTATTGTTCTCTTTTTAAAGAAGTTCCAGGTAGTAAAGAAGGAAACTGCCGTGACGTGTTCGACTTTGGCCCTTGCCTGGGTCATGTTGGTGGAGCAGCGGAGTGAGTGTCTGTGGACCAGATGAATAAGCAGAGGATGGCTTGCAATCTAGACTTTTGATTGAGAAACCTTCTGTGCTGCTTCAGATGTGGGGCCGCTTTCTCCTCCTTTCTTCTTCCTGAGGCTGAAACACAGAGGCACCAAGAGCCTCACACAGGACTGACCGGGATGAAAGGGTCTTTGTGAAAAGAAGGCCATTTATCAACCATGGGGCCATTTTGGCTAAGGATTGAACTGCGGTCACTGTACTGCTTATGGCAACTTTACATCCAAACCCACAGACTCACCTCTGCCAACCAGTTTGCAAGCCTTCACTGGTCCACACCTATGCTGACCTGGTGTTTGGGGAACTATCTCTAGGTTTCCAAATATTTAATTTTTATTGCATTTGAGGAACTACACAGAAGGGAGAGGGGGAGAAAGAAAACTCTTAAAAAGGGACCTTTTTTTCAGGAAATTTAGCCAATGTTCCAGTGAGCTGTGTTGATGAAATGAAGCAGCTCAAGTGAAAACAAATTGAATTTGGAAAAAAAAAAAAAAATCCCTCCACCCAGTGGCAGTTGGAGCTTCCATTCTGAGTTACTTCTAACTTCCTGGAGCCACGTTTGCTTTGCTGAGCAGACTGAATCATTTAATCTGTCAGCTTCTCTCTGCCCCTGCCAGACCTCACTCAAGGAACGCTTCCAGAGCCATGGGAGCTCACTGAGGCCGCTGGCTGCCCGAGCCACTCCCTGGAGGCCACGTAGCCACAGTGCAAGTTCCTCTGTCCTAATTCAAGGCTACGCAAAGTCAGGGGAGAGCGTTCCTGTTCCCATCCACAAAAATAGACCAAAAGGCTATGACAACAGTAATAATTATTATTTGATTGAGTTCTCCTTGTGCGTAGCAAGCACCGTACTGAGAACTTTATATCCATTAATTCATGAGTTCTTCACAATGAGGTGATGTGGAGAGCAAATATTCTTCTGGCTATACTGATAAGATGCCTTAAACTCTGCTCAGAAGAAGTGAAAATTCTAGAGATGAGGCCAGCATTTAACAGACCACAGGACAGAGTAATGGTGTGGCCAGATCTAGAGGTACTAAGGAGGAAAGAGCATATATCTCTAGCTCTGGGTAAGAAAGTTCAGTCACTCAGTCGTGTCCGACTCTGTGTGACCCCATGGACTGCAGCACACCAGGCTTCCCAGTCCATCACCAACTCCTGAAGCTTGCTCAAACTCATGTCACTTGCTCAAACTTCTTACAGGGTAAGAAAAGGACCCAGTAAAGGAAGACTTGGGCTTCCTAGGTGGCACTAGTGATAAGGAACCTGTCTGCCAATGCAGGAGACATAAGAGACACAGATTTGATCCCTGGGTTGGGAAGGTCCCCTGAAAGAGTTCATGGCAACCCACTCAGTATTTTTGCTTGCAGAATCCCATGGACAGAGGAGCCTGCTGGGCTCCAGTCCACAGGGCAGTGAAGAATCAGACACGACTCGAGTGACTCAGCACACACACAAAGGGAGACTACAAGGGAAGGTAATGTTCGGACAAGAACTAAAGGATAAAAGGAAGCTTACCTGAAGAGTTGCTGACAGAGAAACCAGCAGTGTCAACGGCACAGAGATGTGGACCTGAATGGTGTAGCAGAAAAATAGCTGGGGCCTAGTGTAACTCTCATGTCGATTGTGAGCAAAGAAGGCAAAGAATAGGAGCGATCAACAGTATCAGATTTCCCAGCCTCCTTTGTGTTTAGATGAAACGATATTCTAATTTCCTTTCTGGCCAATAGAATGGAGCAGGAAGAGATGGGCGTGTCTTCCAGGTCCATAATCCTTTTCATGAGTGACCCTTTCTCTCTTGTCCCATGTTCTGGCCAACAGAGAGAACTCTGAGAACCCAGAGGAGGGTGACCCCCAAGACCAAAGGAAGCAAGGGCTCTGGATTTTGGCCTGAAGCATATCACCTCCTTCTCAGCCAAACCACATTAGGCGGCAGCAGGAATGAGAAACAGACTCCTGTGTTATTTTGTTGAAACCTGGAGATGATTTGTTCTAGCATTGTGTCTGCTCTAACTAGTCAGGGCGGTCAGCGAAAAGAAGACAACAACCTAGTCCCCGAGAGCCTTGCACATGGGGAGGAAGAATTTAGGATTTCTCTTTATAGGGATGGGGAGCGGTTAGAGAGCATTTAAGCCTTGGAATGCCCAGAGTTTAATTCAGGGAGTTTGCTCTGGATGCTGTGTGTGCAGTGAGTTGGAGCCAGAGGCAAGACAGTGGGAATGGAAAGAAGTATGCTTGACTACAGATCTATCCGTTCTGCCCTCCAGGGTACCTGACTCCTACCTTCTTGTTCTGTTGTTATCGACTGTAGGCAGTGTAGATAGTAAGGCCTTGTGAAATTGTGCAGGCATCCATAACTAAAACACCTATGACATTTTGATTCCACTAGTTTGACTAAGTATGAATAGAATGTTAGATTTCTAATTAAGAAAAATAGATAATGCAACAAGTAACAAAGGTTTACTATATAACACACTGAACTATAGCCAATGTCTTATGATAACCTGTAAGAGAAAGTAATCTGAAAAATAACACATGTGCATATGTATAACTGAATCATCTTGTTGTGTGCCTGAAACACTGTTAAGTCAACTATACTTCAATAAAATGCATATATCAAGAAAAAAATAAATATTTGAAAAACAATAGTCCAGGCACCCAGTAGAGTAAATGAATGAATTACTTCATCACTGCCAATCACTTCACACTAACCATGGTGCGTGGTGTTGACACATACCATCTCATTTCAAATTCACCACAGTCCCAGGAGGAAGAAATCATCATTGTGATCCAATGGGTAAGGAACCAGTGACTTAGACATCCTGTGCTGCTCTCCTGAAGACCTATAGCCACTACATTCTAGAGCTGAGGCTTGAACCCTGGCTTCTCTGACTTCAGAGCTCAGACTCCTTCCTTACATCCTGCTTGCTCCATAATCTTTAAGTAAGAAGAAGATTTTGGGGTTGAGTTTAATGGTCCCTATGGTGGGGCATCCCTTTTACTACATGCTGTTAACGTAGCGGCTGCCTGGTATATGTCATGACAGAAAATAGCTTCACTTATCATAAATTCAATGTGATTTAGATCAAAGCCCTCAGCTATGTGGAACAAGTTTTTCATTCTACAGATGAGGGAATTGCAGCCTTCAGAAGTGGGAAGGGAAGGGTTACACAGGCCTGCAATATAGTCTCTCCCTTTCCTGGGGACACCCTCAGGGAAGAAATATGACCTGGTCAAATCTCCTTGTAAATAAGCTATTAAGGGTTCCAGGGAAACCACTGATGGTTTTTATTAGCGGCAGAATTTTTATCTTTGGGCCACTTTTAGCAGCATGTACCTTATCCTTCTAGGATTACTTATAGTAAATAAGCTTGGAATTCACTGATTCATAGGGCAAGGCACCCTGAAAAATGTCACGTAAGCTATGCAGTTGCTGGAGTATAAAATGGAAATGTTTCATGACTAAGAGAGCTGGCTTTCATGTAAGTAATGTATTGGATACCTCTTATAGAGACCCATGTGTTAAAGCCTGGGACAGACAAAGTCTTAATGTGGCAAGAAAGTCCCCGGGAAGTGGTATTGGCTGTCTCAGTCCCTCCCCCTTTCCTGTGCCTCGTGATGACTTGTAGCTTAGAAATGATTTGCAAAGCTTGATACTTGGTAAGATATTTGCTTCTTGTGAGTCTAATTTGAAAATCTAACATTAATGTTATGTCTAAAAGGTACCATCTTATCCACAATCACAAACTTTGGCCGCAATGGAAGATATAAACTCGGACCTCTTGTCTCCTGTATTCCAGACCCATTAAATGCTGAGGCTTCCTTTGCTTCTGCATCTTCCTCATGACTTAGAATGCTGATGACAATGATGATGGGGATGGGGATGGGGATGACAACAGTGACGGTAAAGCAACTACCTTTGATTAAATTCCAGCTACGTATCAGATGTGGAGGAGGGAATGGCAACCCACTCCAGTATTCTTGCCTGGGAAATTCCACGGACAGAAGGAGCCTGGTGGGCTATAGTCCATGAGGTCACAGAGAGTCAGACATGACTTGTGACTAAACAACAACAACATATCAGACACAATGCTATGTACTCTATAAATATAGTGTGAACAATGCAAACATATATAAAAACTTACAATTCATACAAGACAAATATATGCAGAACTTTTATTGGGTTCAACCCACCAAACAGCAGTTTCATATGACTCCACCTAATACTCTGCCAGGTCATCTAAATTAGCCTCTCTGAAGATCTTCAGTCTTCACCATATGAGGGAGCCTAATATATAAAAATAAGAAGCAGAAATACTCCAAGACAAGGAAGCTTCTACTGTAAGGGCTCCTAGGAGGGAATCAATCAGGAAATCTGAGAAATCGAAAGAGGACTGACCCAACGGGGGCAGAGTGAATGAGGCAGACTGACAGGAGTTAAGTTTAGACACAGAAGCAAGAACAAAGTCACTGGGCTTTATAGGCAGAACTAAAGAAATGGACTTTTATCCTAAGTGGGTTTTGACTTGGGTCTGGAGAGCGGGGAATGAGATGTGATTTATGTTTTTTCAAGAGTCTCTCCAGCTGCCTAGTGAAGAGTAGATTACAGGGGTGCAAAAGCGGTGATGGAGAGACCATGCAGGCTGCTTCTGTCGTGGGTCAGGTAGGAGCTAATGGTGGCCTAGGCTGGAGTGATAACAGTGGGGGTGGAGATAACTCCTTAGATGTGGGATTAGTGTGGCCACTTCTGACAGGCAGAGGTTCCCCATGCTCCCAACAGCCTCATTAGGAAAGCTCTTGTTGATGTCTCAGAGCATGTTTGCTAGCAACCTCTCAGCTTAGAGAAGGCTGTGGAAGCAGACACGGGTTGCACTGGCTTGCTTTGATGTATGGCTTGTGCATAAGATATCACACGTTTATTTTCTCTTTTGTCTCAGAGAAGGATTTACTTTGGGCGGGTGGGAGACTTGACAGGAAACCCTTATGGGGGGGGTCTGTCTTTGGTGTAGGAGAAGCTGGAGACTGGAATTCATTTTCCGGAAAATGAAACCACTTCCAGGTCCAGAGATAATTAGACAAAAGTCTCACGGTTGCAGTAAGCAGAGAAGGGGCGATGATGGGCAGATTCTTGGCATAGATGTTCAGGATACACAAGGGCTTATCCAGGGACCAGGAGCGTAGGGGCCACTGAGGGAAACTCGCTGAGGATTAATTGAATGATGAGGAGAAGGATGAGGAGGAGAGGAAAGGGAGGCAGGGGTCTGGGACAGCGCCCGGTCTGCCTTTGTAGGCCAGTTCCCTAACAACGCATTCTGGGGGAAGTCAGGGGCTTGACTGAAGCTTAATTCAGATTCTCTGAATGTGCCTTAAGGAGACAGACTAAGAAATGATCCGCTGAAATGCAACGGGAAGCAAAACTTGGCAAGGGCACAGTGGCAAATGAGCTAAGAATATGGGGGGATATCCTGCCAAGACCCCCTTCCCCCCAGGACCACCCTCAGTGTATCCGGAGAAATCAATCAATCGGACGGGACTGCATGGCTCCCACAGAACAGCAATGGGGGACCCCTGTGAGGGTTGGGGGTCTCCCATTTACAAACAGGATTTGAGTCTCAACAGAGCATTAAGACGGGTCAATGGAGGCACAGGGGATGAGTTCAGCATCTCTTAATATCCTGTGGGCGACTCAGTGGTGCCAAGTGCTCTGCCCACTGCTGGACTGTGCCCAAGGAATTCTAGCCCTGCCTCCTACTTCGTGTGAAGGCCCTGGAGCCGAGACGTGACATGATTTCAATGTCCCGCCACACTGGGGAAATTCGTAAGAACCCTGCAGAGAGTTCACAAGATTCATCAAGTCTACAGACCAGTGCCTGCCCTTGCTCTCATTTCCCTGCACAGGCTCTTTCCTCTCGGGTATTCTCAGTACTCCTCTGAACGTCTAGCTTGATAGACCCATGATCCCCTCAGGAGGTCACTTCCCCCTGAATGTCCTCCTATGGGGCACTCACGGGGTCATCTGCTAGGTTCATCAAGATGAAAGGTCAGGGACGTCCCTGGTTGGCACAGTGCATAAAAACCCACATGCCAAGGTAGGGTGCATGGGTTTGTTCCCTGGTCCCAGAAGATTCCACGTGCCACAGGCAACTAAGCCCATGGACCACAACTACTGCAGCCCGCATGTTCTAGGACCTGTAAGCCACAATGACCGAGCCTATGTGCAGCAACTCCTGAAGCCCATGGGCTCCAGAGCCCATGGCCCACAACAAGAGAAACCACTGCAACGAGAAGCCCAGGCACCGCAACAAAAAGTTGCCCCTGCTCACTGAAACTAAGGAAAGATGTCACATCAACAAAGACCCAGTGCAACCAAAAGCAAATAAACAAGAGTCTAAAATAGATGAAAGGTCAGAAGGAACTTCATACAGAGAATCTCCTTTTTATATATTCGATTTCTTCTTACAACTCTCATCAATTTTATAAGCAAATTCATACCCCCCAAATCTCTTTACAGTCTCCAAAGTGCTTTACCCAACATATATATATCTGAATCTCACACTAGTTTTGTGAAGTTTCTATTATCATTCCCAGCTGACTGGTGCGGAAACAGGTTCAGAGAGGGCAAGATCTGCCCAAAGACACACAGCAGGCTTCACATGTCTCCTCGTTTCCATCTAGCTCACTCGCCCCAATTCAATGCTTTCTTTGTTATCTTCTTTTCTTAATCTGCCATCTCAGTGGGTAAAATAGAACAAAACAGTAGCCCCTGTTCCCATGTCTGTCCAAATGTGGATCCAGGCTGTAATCCATTTTCCTTTAGTTCAGCTGAGACAAACTCTCATCTGGAAAATATTTATTTCTTAACATTTCCAGGCTCATTGACTGCCCCCTCCAACCTCATGCATTTTGATCCAACAACCCTCTCCCCCACGACTATTCATAATGATAAAAGAAAACAAACAAAAACTGTTATTTCACACTACTGTCTGTTCCTTTGCAAAAGTTCCCTTTCCTATTCCAATTGCCCTCCCCAACTTTTGACTTAGAAAATTTCTACTCATCCTTCAAGTGCCAGGAATACTACCCTTGACTTCCAAGCCCATTGCATGGGTCATCTCAGTTCTCATAGCCCCATCTCTGTGTTTCTTCCATCATAGCACATATCAGACTGTTCACATGCCTTACCTCCTTTTCTGGCCCAGAAGCCCTTTGAAGGCAGAGTGTTCTTTTCTTTAGTATTTAACACAAATTTGACCCACACTAGCAGGTGTTCAGGAAATCTTTCTTGTCCTGATCAAAAATCACAAATTACACAGAAATAGTTACAGTTCTAGGCAACTGGTTTCCTATAAGTAAATAACCATTTTCTTGCTTCCAGAAACAATTGCATTGGCCTTTTCTTTTAATCTTCAGTTAGATGAGTTTTGACTTCTGTATATATCTTGCTAGCCATCATCTCGAATAAGCACAGACTATTTCCACCTCTTTTCTTCCTTACTTTCAGTCTACAAGAACAGTCTTCTAAACACCTTGGCCAGAGCTAAGAATTCTAGTTTTAAATCCGTATCTCAATGTGAGCTGTCCTTTACAGGTACAAATCTTGGCCCAAGGGACCATGATGGCTGCGGTGAACTGGCAGGACCATGGTGCATGAAGCAGTGCATGGCGTCACTCTTCTGAGCAGAAATGAAACATCTGTAATGTATAGTTGGCTGAATAACATTTTATAGTCACAGTCAGTGGTCATTACAAAGCCCTCCCTTCTCCTGGCCTAGGCAGAGAAGTCCCTAGGAATCCAGATCAGCTAGGAACACACAATGGAGCCTAGGGTCTTAAATCATCCTTAGGCTTGTGGCCTGGTTTTCATTTGGTCCTGGAGAATGTCTTTTCCTTTCAAGGACTGTGAGCCAATGTTTCTTTTCCTGCTGATTTATGACCTCCTATAAATTAACAGAGGCCTTTCAACTGGGAGCCTCACATCCCAAAAGCATGAATCTTCCATACATAATTCCTCCCCAAGGATGCCAGAGTTAGCTCTCAATTATGTATAATGATGGAGGTACACGGTGGCCGGAATGATACAAGTGCTACTTATATTCCAATCGGAACAGTCACACCACATCCTAGGAAGGGAATAGCCAAATTTGCATCCCAGAAGCATAAAAGTTTTGCCTGCTCAGTGCAGAGGAAGGAGTTTTATTCATCTTTAGTTACAGTAAATATTGGTTTATTGAATACCTCCCATGAGATGAGAGATACAGAGACACAAGAACATGCTGTTTCCCTTCAAAGGATTCTCAGTTGGTAGTGTAGATGGACGTGTCTATAACTATAAATAAGCTAAGTTTTCCACTTATTTGAAGATGACTTTTACCAATATTTTAGTGGTTCAGGCATCCAGAGTAATAATGGAATGGGGAAAAAAAAAGAAGGACACTAAATTATAATTTTCTTGTCTGGTACTGGATTTCTTCGATTAATTTCTTGTTTTCTTCTAACATTCACTAGGTACCAGATACTATGAAGGAAATCAGGAATAATGTCATGGAGAAGAGGTGGTCTTTACCCATGGGGTACATAACCATGGCGGCTGAGGATTTGTGGGCTCTGTATCAGTAGGACACAGGTGTGGAGTTAAACAGAGATTCAGTGTTTGAGGTAGAGAATTTACTTATGGGTTGTATCTCTCTTAAGCTGATATTTTTCCTTACTGAGAAAGGAAAAATGGGTAGTAGTAGCAAATCTAAGGACTAGGGGTCAGAAAGCCCGTTGTCTACTTTCTGATCCTCTTCCCATTAGCTGGTGATTTGATAAAAGCCATTTGAACTCTTAGCCCCGATTCCTCCATATGTACAATAAGGGCAATGCTTACCTTAGGAGTTGGAAGTTCTGTGTGCATGTGTATGTGTGTGAGTGTGTGTTAAATAAGAATTATCTACTGTACAATTCATTCTTCCACACATTCACCACTCACATAGTCATTGCTACTTCAAAAGTAGTTTCCTTCAAAGAAGTTTTTTGTAGCTGTTGTAACACATGACTGCTAACTTGGTGACTCAAAACAACAGAAATCTATGATCTCATAGTTCTAGATGCCAGAAGTCAAAAATTATATCACTAGGCTAAAGTCTAGGTCAGCAGGGAAGACGCCAAGGGGAACCTTGCCTCTTCCAGCTTCTGATGGCCACCAGCATTCCTTTGCTTGTGGCCACATCACTTCAATCTATATCTCTGTGGTCACATTGCCTTGTCCTCTTCTGTCTATGATTTCCTTTGACCTTTCTCTTATAAAGACCCTTATGATTGCATTTAGGGCCTACCCAAATAATCCAGAGTATTTTGTCCATCTCAAAACCCTTAACCTTATTACATTTACAATATCCTATTTTTGCCATACAAAGTAATATTTACAGGCTCCCAGGATTAATATATCATTTGTGGTGGTGTCTGCATGTTCAGTCGTGCCTGACTCTTTGAGACTGTACAGACCATAGCCCACCAGGCTCCTCTGTCCAGGAGATTCTCCAGGCAAGAATATTGGACTTGGTTGCCATTTTCTCCTCCAAGGGACTGTCTCACCCAGGGATAGAACCTGAGTCTCCTGTGTCTCTTTGCATTGGCAGGCAGATTCTTTACCACTGAGTCACTTGGAAAGCCCAAGATATCTTTTACAGGGCCGTTATTCAGCCTACCATGTCGTGTATTTGTGTGCTTGCTTGGCACTTTGGGGCTTCCCTGGTGGCTAAGATGGTAAAGAATCTGCCTGCAATGCAGGAGACCTGAGTTCAATCTCTGGGTTGGGAAGATCCCCTGGAGAAGGGAATGGCAACCCAGTCCAGTGTTCTTGCCTGAGAAATCCTATAGACAGAGGAACCTGACAGGCTACAGTCCATGGGTCACAAAGAGACTCACAGGACTGAGCAACTAATACTGTCACTTTCACTTTGGCACTTTGAGAGTGGGTAAAGTACATGGGTTAAGTTATGGGCTTTGAAATCAAAAGGGCTTGTTCTTGAGTACTATCTCTACCACTTCTTAGCTGTGATTTTGGGCTAAGTTATTTCCACTTTAATAATATGGACCATGTGAGTAGTTAGTACCCTCAGCTCAGGGTATTAATCAAGTTAGCCGACAGATATCAGAAATTAACAACATTAAGCGCTCATGGTCTAGAGTTAAAAATCTTTTCCCCTTCCACCGGAGAACTCAAGATCTGGTTGAGAAAATATAAAATAAACAGTTTCAATGACTGCTATTAGCAAGGGAAGGTCGTGGCTGTGGGAACCCAGAGTTGGGCCATATATCCTGCAGTGTCTGAAGGAAATGGAGGAATCTTGAAGGATGAGAAGTTGTTAACCTAGAAGGAAAAAAAGAGTGCAGGTGGAGCAGCATAGGCAAAAAGGGGGCATGGTAACAGATGAATGGATAAAGAAGAGTGGTAGATATACGATGGAATGCTACTCAGCCATAAAAAAGAATGAAAATGCTATTTGCAGCAACACAAATGCAACTGTGAACTTATCCACAAAGTAGACAGAGACTCACAGGCATAGAGATCAGACTTGGGGTTGCCAAAGCAGATGGGGAGAGAGAGAGAGGCATGGATTGAATATTTGGGGCTGGTAGATAAAACATTTAGAATGGATGCACAACAAGCTCCTACTCTACAGCACAAGGAACTACATCCAATCTCCTGGGATAAACCATAATGGAAAATAATATTAAAAAATAATGTATGTATGCATGAGACTGAGTCACTTTACTGTGTAGTACAGATTGACACAACGTTATTACACGTTAACTATCCTTCATTAATAAAAAAACTGAAAAATCAATAAAAAATTTAAAACTTCTGTTTGGTAAGAGAACTGTTAAAAAGATGAGAAAAAGGTGGACATGATAAAAGGTGAGGTTTACTGGGAAGGGCTATAGAATCTGGGCAGCACTAGAGAGGTGCCAGGGGCTGGTTCATGTGGGGCTACTAGTACCAGGCAGGGCCTCCCTCTTGGGCATGCAGCCTGTATAGTTGCCAACACCCTGCACTTAAAAAGATCTTGTGCCTTGCTTAATGCTACGCTCCTGCTCTCTTGAAATGCCTAATAATTTTTAAACAAGTTCTGCATTTTCACTTTGCATGGGGCCCTACGAATTCTGTAGCCAGTTCTGGTGCCAAGAAAAAGAGTGTAAGCTTTTGCCTAAGGACAAGAGCTTCCTCTTAATGGATTTTAAGCAGAGGAGAACAGAATCAGACTTCGGTTTTAAAAACGTTGATCACAGGTTGTTTCTTCGGGAGAACGATGGATGGGATGTCGGTGGAGAGGCTGTGGTAACAGTTGAGGTTAGAGGGTCTGGTCTAAGGCTGGGAGAACAGGATGAAGGCAACATGAAAGTTGATATATTTAGTGAGCAGGAGCAGTGGTAATTGGATGCTGAAGGTAAAGGGGAGCGAGAAAATCAGGATCATTCTCACGTTTTTAGCCCAAATGATGGAGTGAGGCAGGACCATTGATGAGACAGGGAACCAGGCAGCAAATGGCAGCAAACTCCCTGTGGAATCAAGCTACTGAGTTGCCAAAGATTGCATAACTCTCCCTCTCCTCCCCTCCCACCTCCTCTCCCCTAAATCTTCTCCTTGTCTGTCTCCCTTTCCTCTCCCTCCTCCTTCTTTCTCTTGTGGCGCTGGGGAAATGCAACCAAGCCAGTAGGAAAAAGTGAGACAGATTTCAGACTTTACAAAAAGTGTCTTTTCCTTTCTGTCCCCCAGACAGCTTTCAAACTGCCAAGAGCTTTCCCATCTAGTGGTCTTTTCCCTGCATATCTGATCCCTCTGACTCTAAGACTTTGCGTAACTCTTGATACTTTCACCTCTCTCCCCATGTCCATGCTTTTCCATACTCACCACATACACACACATAGACACTTGGCTCACTTCTGTTTTCATTCTCTGGGCGGTCTCATGGACAAGTCCTTGGGAAAGTCTTCACTGTTTTTAAGCATTGCCTCCAACTCCACTCCTGTAACACTCACATGGGTGGACACACACTCACCCATGCGAAAGCAGACACAGATCTTTCTCTGCCATACACTTTCCTGATTTCCTGTCCCTTCAACTTTTTCAGCATTGCCACAACTACAACAAATGTGTAAACGATTGCTTGTGTAATGCCCCTTCTCTTCCATTGATCTAATTAATATAAACATCATGAGACAAAAACCATGACTACTTTGCTTCTTGGGTCACGCAACTTGGAAAAGAGTAAGAAATAAATGAATGTTTTCTGAATGTGGCAATATACATGAATGAATGACTGATGGAGGTGGTAGATTATAATGATGAGAGAGGGATGGCTTCCTTAAATCCTTGGGAGGCTCGTGTACTCTAACTTTTGTAAAATGGGGGTCTCTGGTTAGAAAGATCTAAGAATAGGACCTCTAAAAATGAAGTATTAGAAGACTTAATGACAGTGAGAATTGCGCATTGATCAGCACTTCACAATTTATAAACAGCCTTTACTAGAAGATCTCATGCCGTTAATGAGCGTTGGTATGCCTGGCACACAGTGAGGCCAAACTGGACCTTTGGAGTTTGGAGCAGAGGAAGGTTTTATTGCAGGGCCATGCAAGGAGACAGGGTGGCTCATACCCTGAAAAGCCTGGTGCTCCCCAGGGATTTCAACAAAGCATTTTGAAAAGTCAGGTCAAGGTGCTGGGGGTCACAGGATACCTGATCAGATTCTGCACAGTTTTCTGACTGGCTGATGATGAGGGAACAGGTTGTTTCACAGGGGTTAACTTTATCAGTCCTTGGGCTCCAAGAGGCCTGTGGCTGTGATCTCGTGGTTATGGAGTAGTTAGCATTTGGTGGGGAGACGAGTGGGTTCACATCTGCAAAACAATGCAGGCCATTTGCATAAAATACTGTTATCTAGGTACTTCAGAGAGGAGTTAAGGCAGAAGATATGCAGGGAAGTCCCCAGAGGGTCCTGCTAGGTTACAAAGTGATTTACTCAGCAGTGCTGAATCAGAAGAATTCATATCTCCATTTGCAAATGGGGCAAAGGAGCCTTGGGAGATGGTATACCTGCCTAAGGTGTCACCAAGGCAAAGTAGCAGAACCAGTGTTCACACCCCTGTGCATTTCGGTCTGCGGCCTGTGTTTACTCCACACACCTTAATGCTGCTGAGATGGGTAGGTGTTCACCAAGCACCAGCTCTGTGTCAGGCCGTGGGCTGTGTGCTCCGCCTGCAGAGACGGATCTGACTGTGCGGGGAGCGGTAAATGGACCAGTAGGCGGCGCGGACACATACTCGGAGAGAAAGGAGCCCGGTGGAGGGGACCACTGAGTCCGCTCCGGGGTTGGCTCGGCGTCTGGGGCCAGAAGACACGGGGCCAGGGCAGGCCAGTGGCTTCAAGGGTAATCCCTGGCGAGCCTGGGCGGCAGCGCATTTGAGAAATGATCTCAGAGACAGACTGCGGAGAGCCCTAGCCCTGCTCACCCCCTGCTGACAGTCAGCTCCTGGGCGGCCCACTCACTGCGGGGGGGATGCCGAGCTGCCCTCCTCCTCAGTCCTTCCATGGCCTTTTGCCTTCCTTCCAGGCCTCTCCCCTTTGCTGGCATTTTCTCTTTCTGGAGCCTCATCACAGGCTTCATTCTTTGTCCTCAGTTTTGAGTAAAGAAAACAGCTGACGTGGTTTATGGTGATGCTCCCGTAAAGTAGCAGAGAAGGAAAATGTGTGTGTTAAGAAAATATAAAGTCATAAAGGAAAATAATATGAAAAAGAATATATATGTATGTACATATAACTGAATTACTTTGCTATACACCAGAAGCTAGCACAGCACTGTAGATCAACTAGTCCTCAATTAAATAAATTTTAAAAAGAAAAAAGAAAAGGTAAAGCCACATTGAGAAGTAAAGACCAATAGTGGGATGCCATTCAGCGTGGTTGTGACTTTACACGTGTGTGCGTGGTATCTGATGTGGAATGATAAGGTCTGTTACAGAGAAAGCTGATTTCTTCATTCATTCACGCTGCTGCTGCTGCTAAGTTGAGCAGGGCAAAGCACATGTCTTTGGAAAAGGGACATAATGTGGCATACTTCCCCACTCACTGGGCTCCCCTGTGGCTCAGTGGGTAAAGAATCTGCCTGCAATGCAGGAGACACAGGAGACACTGGTTTGATCCTTGGGTCAGGAAGATCCCCTGGAGGAGGAAGTGGCCACCCACTCCAGTATTCTTGATTGAAAAAATCCCATGGACAGAGGAGCCTGGCATGCTACAGTCCATGGGGTCACAAAGAGTCGGACACGATTGGGTGACTAAGCATGCATATCCTACGCACCATGTAAGCATGATCATGGTAAATTCCTTCATTACCTTGAGGCTTAGTTTTATCCTCTATAAGGTGAGAATAGCAGTATCTACCCTATGGGGTGATTGTAAGAATTAAATCAAAGAACATACGAGAAGTGTTTGGTCCAGCATCTGCTTTAGGATTGCTTTTTGCTAAAGAGGAGCTGTTCTTACGATCTTTCATTCAGCTCACATGGACTCTGATCTTCTGGGCACCAGATGGAGAATATACAGATAAGTCACAGACTTTGTCTCAAAACCTAGTTTAAAAGTAGAGAAAGATACATGAAAACAAGTATCCGATGAGTTAGAAGTACTCCTTGAGCTGTAAAAATGAAACAAGAACTTTGAGAACATGGAAGAGAATGAGATGTTTCTGAATTGTGGGATGGAGGAAGTCAGAGAATCCTTTGCAAGGGGAGAAATGAGTTGAAGTTCTCTGCTAGAGACATGGATCAGGGGACCATCCTGCACGAGGCCACAGAGGTATCTGGTGACTCAGTCAGTAAGGGGGCTTCCTGACCATGGCCCTTTATCAACCTGATGCATTTTAGAGACTTTGGTTTGGGTTGGGAAGAGAACTTGGAATATCATGGATGACTGATATGAAATGAAGCTATCAGAGCATTTAAGAGTATAGGCTTTGGAGTCAAAGATCTAGGTTCAAATCTGGACTTCATTGCTTTACTTACTAGTTGTGCCATTTGGGGTGAGTTACTTCCACATCTATGGATCTCACTTTCATCATTTGCAAAACAGTGGAACTAGATAGCAATTTCCTAGAGCTGGCCCAACATTACAGGCACAGCAGTATTCCAGAAGCAGGTACCCAGTGAATGGTGTGTGTGTGTGTGTGTGTGATGGAAGAGGGCGAGAGTGAGTTTGTGCATATGAGTTGGCATTTACTGAGTGCTTACTCTTTATGATAGAAACTATGCTAATTATTATGTGAGCATGATCATGTGAAATGAAATCCATTTTACAGATGGGAAAATAAAACTTTAAGGAAGTCAAATACTTTGTCTTAGCTCATAAGGCTAGAAAATGGCAGAGACAATTTGCTTGATGCAAATGCCCTTAAGTACTTATTGTCCTTTTAATACCCAGTCCAGTGCAAGCTGCCTGTCTTGGCTATCCTCTGGGGTTAAGCTTCCAGTTAACACGCCACCCAGTCAGAATTAGAGACCCTTGGAAGCATGAAGTCCCCAAAATAGCAGGTGCGTCTCTTGGAGGAGGAGGGACCACACCCGAAGCTGGCCCCAAAACCTCGGGGGAAGGAAAAAGAAGGAAAAAGAAGGGAGGGGAGGTGATTTTACCCAAAAAGGTGACACATGTTTTCCAGGAGATGCTTCTGGAGACGGGATGGAGATTCTGAGTGCAGTAGTTTTAAGCGTTTCATTCAATCTTTCATTCTTGCTTCAGGCCTGGGCAAGGCTGGATTGTTGAGTCCAAAGCAAAAGTGGAAAAAACAAAGAAAAGGCTTTACACTAGAGATCCAAGGAAATCATTGCACTGTGCCTGTTTCACATGGTGTTGCCTGCGTAAATGAGCAAACCAGATTCTACAGCCTTGGTTCTCTGAGAATCAAAGGGGCGGATCCTGAATAGGGAAACTGTAGGGAGAGAGAAAGAGGTTTGGGAAAATATGGGTTTTAGCTTTGAGAAGATGGACTGCCTTTGCACAATGGATTTGCTGAATGGTCCTGTGTGCTCTGCCTGGAGCTGGGCACTGGAGGGGTCCTACAGGAGCGGAATAGACACAGATTTTAAGTGATATGATGGTGGAATTTGTCCAACATACAGAACCTAGCACAGAGAAGGGCATGATGAAAACTAACTCCAGGTCGGTTTTCTCCCCTTGAAGGTCTTGTTGTAAACATCAGGGGAAATAAGTCTTTTCAAAATGATTATTTTCACTGAAGGAGGCTGAGTAAATATAAAGATTCATAGCAAGATGATGACGGGAGCCAGGGCACCTGTTTCTTAAGAACCACACTGGCAAGTTCAAGGTTCCATCTGCCCTTTTCTGATCGCAGGTCTGCCTACCATCTGTCCCTCGCATACTCACTCTGACTTTTCTCTAGCTGGAAGCAGAGCAGTGGAAATTATAAGGACACTGAGGTTCCTTTCTAATGTGAGTTTCCCTCACCATCTACGATATCGTTCAGCCCATATTCTATCACATTCAAAAAATTATTAGAAAGAAATAAGCAAGAAAATGTTCTTAATACAAAGTCTATTGTGCACTCAAAGAAGAGATTTTGGTTTAAACATTAGAAAATCCTTCCTTTAAATCTGAAAATAACAACAAAAATAGAAAGGAAAACTGAAGGAGAGAGAAAATCTACTCTTTCTTCAGTGAAAGTAGAAATAGCTATGGCCCCAAACTACATACTTTGATGTACTCCTATCGGTGAAATCTGGACTGTAGCAAAGGTGTGGATGCCTAGAATATGTGTGACTTCCTAAACCTGGAACTGGGTGCAGATTTTCCTAGAAGTGTCACAATCCTGAAAAGGATATTCTTTGATTTTTGATTAAGTGGGAGAATTTAAGATTGTGGACAGCCCAGGAAGAAGAGATGCAATGCTGTGGGAAACCTCTTACCCAGAGGCAGGCTCTGTGCACTGGCATTTGGAATTGTTTTCGGTTTAGCCCACCTTCCTTCCCCATCTGGTCTTGCCACTGCATCTCTGAGAAAGGAACTGAAGGGAGGAGTGACTATGATGGTCACCAGCTCACAAAGCAGAAGATCTGTGATGTACGGAGTTTGAATGGGAACCTCTCTGATCTCCCAAATACCTTAAACAGAAGGAATGGGCACCTGTCCCCCAGCAATGGAAATGTTAAATTTGGTGAAGTGTTCTGGAAAATTAGCAAAATAAAACTTCTGTCACTCCTTCCAGTTTTTACTTCTGCATCCCTCACCATGCCAGTAATTGTCCAGCTAATACTTTGTCACATTCAAAAAATTATCAGAGAGAAATAATCATAAAAATCTATGCATTTATATAATAGTCAAAGACATGGGTGGGAGGAAGGGACATATATCTCCAGGGAAAGAGTTCAAGCAAATAGCTTTTCAGTTCTGAATAATTTCAAGGGACTTTGTTATCTTAATAACTTTCTTACATTAAAAAAATGAACTATAAACTGAAAAGCAAAAATTTTAGTAAAAATTAAATCATCATCAAAGGGAGAAAGAGCTCAAGAAATAACTGAAGAAAAATGTAAAGAGTCACCGAGATTAAAGTCACTTGACAAGTTTCCAAAGTTAAGTAAACTTAGATGTAAGCGTAGTCAAGGACAAGGTTGTAAAAAAATTATGTAAGAAAATGTTGCATAAAATTAGAGAAAATGATTTAATAGAAACATTAAAAAATTAATAGAAACTGTATCCTGCTCAAATTTTTATGTTGAATGATGAGCACAGATCCTAGCAAATTTATTATATTCCAGTGCTACTACTACTACTGTTACTAATACTGATAATAATAGAAATAATATGGAAGGAAAATGTTCAGGTTTGCCTTATGCTTCTCCACAGCAAACACTCAGAAGTGGAATAGTGTTCGCAAAGTCTGGAGGGAAGGAAACTGGACTCATCAATTTTATATCCAGCTATAGTTTGTCCTTGGAATATTAAGTTAATAGATCTGCCTCCTCAAATATGCAGAAATTCAGTGTACAACATGCATAAATCAGCCTTGGAATTAAAGAACAGACACGAGACAAAGAAATGCACTCAATGAAAAGATGAAATTTAAAAACTTAGAAGTAGAGAAGTCATAGTGAAAGAGATTGATGATGAACTTTACATCCATTTAGATATGTAACTAATATTAATAACTGCATGTTCTTGTTACCTAGTAGAAAAATATTATAAAACTTGCCCATGATAAATAATATTTAAAGTTAGGAATTGGAGAAAGCAAAGATTCAAAAATACTATTTAGGGTGGAAACATATAATTTGTTAAGTAAAGTTCCTCAGTCATGTCTGACTCTTTGCGTCCCCATGACCTGTAGCCTACAAGGCTCCTCTGTCCATGGGATTTTCCAGGCAAGAATACTGGAGTGGGTTGCCATTTCCTTCTCCAGGGAAACTTCCCAACCCAGGGATTGAACCCGGGTCTCCCGTATTGCAGACAGACGCTTTACCATCTGAGCCACCAGGGAAGCCCATATAATTTGTAAAAATGTCTCCAATTACAATGTTTTAAATAAAATTCCCCCCCTTTAACTTTAGAGGGAGTTTTAATAAGTGGGAACTATTTTTCTTGATTCTTAATTTTTATTTTATATTGGAGTATAGTTGATTTTTTTGGCTGCCCTGATAGCTCAGTTGGTAAAGAATCCACCTGCAAGGCAGGAGACCCTGGTTTGATTCCTGGGTCAGGAAGATCCGCTGGAGAAGGGATAGGATACCCACTGCAGTATTCTTGGGCTTCCCCTGTGGCTCAGCTGGTAAAGAATCTGCCTGCAATGCAGGAGACCTGGGTTCAATCCCTGGGTTGGGAAAATCGCCTAGAGAAGGGAAAGGCTACCCACTCCAGTATTCTGGCCTGGGGATGGGATCATGAAGAGTCAAACAGAACTGAGTGACGTTCACTCACTCACTCATAGTGGACATACAATGTTGTGTTAGTTTCAGGTGTCCCGCAAAATGATTCAGTTACGTGGGGAGTATTTTTACAGAAAAATTTTTATTTAAGGTTCAGTAATTCTTTTAGTTTGGGGTTGAGCTCTACTTTCTGTTAAATTCAAGAAAATGGAATGTAATCCTTTATATTTTAAATGGCCTATATTGGATAGGATTTCACTGACATGTGGCATTAGGTATTGACTCTTTTTAAAAGTGTATTTATCTGTGACTTTTTCTTTTCTTAAAGAATACATGCTAATGAAATAGTATAATGCAAATTAGAGTTAGATTGAAGTAAAAATCTATGGACATGAAGAAGGGAAAAGAATAGAGACTAGAGATATGATTGGAAATTGGAAATTGGGAAACATGTACTATGCCTTAGGCTGACTCAATAAAATAATAAACCATAATCAATAGTAATGGAGAATGTTGTAGGAGAAAAAATGTTCCAACTGTGAGTTTTGCAGAGCTTACCAACTCTCGTATTTTATAGACCTCTTATTACATCTGATACTATTATACCATTTGCATTCAAAATACAATAGTTTCTTTTTTTAACCTTTTCAAAGGTTATCACAAAAGTCTTCAGGACTCACATTTGATGGAATCTGCTTCCGTCTTCTAAAATCTGTAACTAAAGAGAACTGTATTTCTCTTTCCCGAGTTCTATCACTGGACTCCAGGCTCCAATATCTGTTACCCTGATGAGTGCATGCTCTCTGAAAGATCTGGATCATATGTTTTTTATGTTTATTCAACATCCTTCAGAATATGGCAGTGTGCTTAGCATAGAGTAGAATTTAATAAATGTTTGTGAACAGAACAGGTGAATGAATAATGTATGAATGAACTTTAAACCATATTTCTAAGTCAGGCAGCAAGGAAGAGATAGAGCTAGAAT
Source organism: Cervus elaphus (assembly GCF_910594005.1). Classification (NCBI taxonomy): domain Eukaryota; kingdom Metazoa; phylum Chordata; class Mammalia; order Artiodactyla; family Cervidae; genus Cervus; species Cervus elaphus. The sequence goes on along the minus strand of NC_057830.1, from coordinate 8,016,430 downwards.
TAACGTTTGGTTTCCCTAAATTATTCTATTTTATACTGGAGCATAGCTGATTTATGATGTGTGCTGGTTTCAGGTGTACGGCAAAGTGATACAGTTATATGTACACATGTATCTACAGATACAGTTACATACACACGTCTCTATTCTTTTTCAAATTCTTTTCCCATTTGGATTATTACAGGGAATTGAGCAGAATTCCCTGTGCTATACAGTAGATCCTTGTTGGTTATCTATTTTAAATATAGTGGTATGTATATGTCAATCCCAAATGCCCAATCTACCCCTCGCCTATCCTTCCCCCCATAGTTCGTTCTCTATGGTTTCCCTAACTTTAAAGTCCCTCTGCTCTTTGCTATACTCTATTCCCTTTCCTAAGCTCCGGAGAAAGAAACAGTAGGTATTCTAACCATAAAACCCATTGTCAGTGTCAAGGGACACGTTGGCAACACACACTGGCTTGAGGTCCTGCTGTGTATGGTTATCCTTTTGATATGTTATGAGTTGGAGAGAGGGGAAAAAAAAGTTTTAGAAGAGATTATGTCTGCAGACACAAAGAAATAAAAGCTGATGATCCAAGATCCTGAGACACTCTCATTGCTCTGATAATGGGCTCACGGGTTGGAAAGACCTCTTCACACTCTGCAAGGTTGCTTTCTATACTGAGATGTTAAAATGGCACCTCTTGGAAACTTCCCAATGCAGGGAGCCTGGCTTCAGTCTGTGGTCAGAGAACTAGATCTCACATGTCACAACTAGCAGTTTGCATGCCACAATTAAAGGTTGTGCGTGCCACGGTGAAGATTGAAGATCCATGTACTGCAACTGAGACCTGGAGCAGTCAAATGAATAAATAATTTTTTTTAATGTTTTTTTAAAATAGGACCTTTTTAAAGTTAGTTTCAGAATATATAGTGCTAGCAACTTCTATATGCCAGTCTGGTATTAGATGGCACATTGCAGTACTTGTAAAGGTTGAGGTCAAAGGCTATGTGACCACTAGCCCAATATAAAAGCATAAAAGTGAGTTAAGTGAAGATTTAAACAGTGAGAAGCATTTTCATTGGAAAAAAGTCATTAGAGATGTAACCTCTTGCTCATGGGGGAAGGCCAAAAGCTCATTTTAACTCACTTCAGGCTCACTTCAGATCAACATTTGAAGGAGACGAATCTGTAGACACTGGGGCTGATAATGGACCCATGCCCTTTAAAGACCAGTGGAGAAAACTGTGTCTGGTGTCTGTTCTGGTGATAGATGAAGACAGGCAATTTTATTGGGAATGACTTGCTCTCCTGGAGTTCACCAGAGCAAAGAATGTTTGCTTCTAATGGACCAGACGGGTCACCAGGAAGGAAGGCCCTGGGAGTCATCCAAAAAAGGGTTTTTCCAAAAAGGACTTCTTTTTAAAAAAAAATGATTAGAGCATCATTGATTTACGATGTTGCAATAGTTTCAGGTGTTTGGCAAAGTGAATCAGTTATGCATACGCATACATCCATTCTTTTTTAGATTTTTCCATATAGGTCATTACAGAGTTTTAAGTAGAGTTCTCTGTGCTACACAGTTGGTTCTTATCAGTTTTCTATTTATATATAGCAGTATGTATATATCAATATGTACACACTACAGTTCCAATCTCCCACTTGAATCCTGAAGGGGTGTTGAGACCCCAATAAAGAGTCTCACTGAGGCTGTGCTGTGCTTAGTCGTTCAGTCATGTCCGACTCTTTGCGACCTCATGGACTGTCACCCGCTAGGCACTTCTGTCCACGGGGATTCTCCAGGCAAGAATGCTGGAGTGGGTTGCCATGCCCTCCTCCAGGGACTTTCCCCACCCAGGGATCAAACCCTGGTCTCCCGCATTGCAGGCAGATTCTTTAGCATCTAAGCCACCAGGGAAGCCCAGGAATACTGGAGTGGGTGGCCTGTCCCTTCTCCAGGGGATCTTCCCAATCCAGGTATTGAACTGGGGTCTCCTGCATTGCAGGCAGATTCTTTACCAGCAGAGCTACCAGGGAAGACCTTCATTGAAGTCATCAGAGGTCAAAGGAAAAGCTATAGATGCCCCCATTGCATGGAACTGAACAAGAAATATCCAGAGGCAATGGTGGACCATCTATAAAGAACTCACATATACACTACAAGAAGGATCAACTTTGAATATCCACTGAACCTAGTCTCTGCCTTTACCCACCATGATGCCCAGAGGAAACTAATGTCAGATTCCATCACCACTGGTGAGGAAAGACTTTTCCTGGCCTCTGTCTCTCCTTAGTCTTCCATTTCAATCCTGGAGGAACCAGAGGCAGCCTCACAAGGGGGGAAAGAAGGAAGACAGAAGGGCAGTATGAGCACCCTACCTGATGTAGACCTGACCTGGGGAAGGAGGAAACCAATTACAAAGGAAGGGAAAATTGTGATGATTCCATAGGCCTGAGCATATTAATCGCTGAACTGAGGCTGTCCAGAGAGTATTTTTATTATTGGAGAGCAACCAGGCAAGCTATGGAGCCAACTCAGTATTCTATCTAGAGAAGAACTAGCATCCAGTATATGTCTGTATGAGCAACAGGGGAAAAGAAAATGCTTCCCTCCGGCCATGCCGTTTGGAGTCCTGATCTTTCAACTTCTTGGTTATATTTTAAGGGTACCTAGAGGGTGCAAAGCTCACTACAGTTTGAATTGCATCTATTTTCCTCGCCCTACCCTATGCAAGATTCCCCTCTAATATAATTAAATTAACTAGTATCAACGACAGAGCATCTGCTTCATTCCACATACCATGCTAAGTGCTTTACGAACATGAACTGATTTAATCATGTTCTCAACCCTCCCAAGGCAGTAGGTAGCATAGTCTCTTATTACAGTTTAGGAAACTGGGGCTGAGCTAGGGGAAGCGCTTTAATCAATACCACATGACTAGTAAGTAGCAGAGTCCAGGTTTCAGGGAAAATTTAACCAACTCGAAAGCTTCCCCTACACCATGACCCCACTACCCATTTCTCAAGCAGAAGAGAGACTCAGAGGCATTGAGAACAGACCTGAGGTTGCCAACAGGGAGCGGGTGCAGGAGGGAAGGACTGGGTTGGGATTAGCAGATGCAGACTATCATATATAGGATTGACAAACAAGGGCCTACTGGATAGCCCTGGGGACTGATTCAATACCCCGTGATAAACCATAAGGGAAAAGAATATAAAAAATAACCTCAGTGTGTGTATTCCTGAGTCACTTTGCTATACAGCAGAGATTGGCACAACATTATAAATCAACTGTACATCAGTTAAAAAAATAAAATAAAAAAGAAAATACTTGCTATAAAGACTTTGCTATAAAGTCTCTGATTAAACTCTGATGGCTGGGAAAGAACCTTAAACAGCTCACTCCAGACGAACTCTCCCATTGCAGTTGGGTATCCTTTGTAAGGCAGCAGGAAACAGCTTCTTGGCATTTCTGCTCTTTGCTGTTAACAAAATACAACAGTGTATAACACTCCATTAAACCAGCTTAAATACTTGAAGGTATGAGAGTCTTTTTCTACAATAGCCATATCCCCTTTAAATAGTCACACTTTTTTCTCTAGGCAGACCATCTCAGTAATTTCTAATATTTGCCATCCTTTAACTTGTCTTTTTATGATACCAGTTAAACTTAGGTTCCTGGACAAGTCTGTCTACTGTGGGATACAGACAGCACTTTGCCTGCAACACCATATTATAGGCGATTTAAATGTCCAGATGCAATTAGACTTTATCAGTGAATGTTTGTTGTTTGGTTGGGTTGATGATTCCTCATCAGATTATTCTGAATTCCTTAATCTACACCTCCCACAGTGTTCAATATGTCTCTAAAATCATTCTGATTGTATTAAATCTTGACATTGTCCCCAGAGATGTGAGATCTGTTTTGTTTTCCTGAGGGCCATAGCTCCATTGGAGTCATTTAAACAGTTTATACTTCTTGCCTTTCCCTTAGTGGTCTTTTATGCCATCCCTTATACATCTGAGCTTATTTGCTTTCCAACATTCTGCTGTGGATATAATCCCATGACACGCAAGTAGAGCCATTTTATAGACTTTTAAAGGCAGAGGCCAGACTTCAGGGCGGAATGTGAATGATACAGGAATATTTTGCATGTTCTTATTTACAGATGGATTGATTTTAAGAAGATATGTGAATAGAGAAAGAATAACAGGGAAGGAAGACAACTTGAAAAAGGCAGGGGTGGGTAGGGGAGACATCTAAACAATGGAGATGAATATTAATGACTTCAGCAAGTGACAACTTCCATTTATGAAGTAGTTCCTACCTTTCAGACTCTGAAAAGTGTTTTATCAGCATCATATTAGATGAGGCTTCACGTAATATTAAAAGGTAAATATTCTTTTCATGGTTACTAAGCAAATCGAGGCTTGGGGATGTTAAATCACTTGCTATGGGTCTTATAGCCATTAAATTGCAAAGGTTAGATTCACACTTACTTTCAACTTTAAAGTCTAAGCATATATACTATGGAATATTACTCAGCCATAAAAAAGAATAAATTAATGCCATTTGTAGTGACACGGATGGACCTAGAGCTCATCATACTGAGTGAAGTGAGGTAGATAGAGAAAGGCAAATATCTTATGATATCGCTTACATGTGGTATCTAAAGAAAAATGGTACAAAGGAAACTATTCATAAAATGGAAGTAGCATCATAGATGTAGAAAACAAGCTTATGGCTACCAAGGGGGAAAGGGAGGTGGGAGAGATAAATTGGGAGGCTGGGATTGACCTATACATACTACTGTATGTAAAATATATGCAAAATAGATAACTGATAAGAACTTACTGTCTAGCACAGGGAACTCTACTCAATACTCTGTAGTGACCTATATGGAAGTTGAGTCTAAAAAAGACTGGATATATGTGTATATATAACTGATATACTTCACTGCACACTTGAAACTAACACAAGGTTGTAAATCAATTGTACTCCATTAAACATTTATGAATGAAAAAATCAAGTGTCTCCAATAAAGTCTATCATGCCTTAGCCACTGTTATATTGCTTCCCAAGTCAGAAAGAATTTAAAAGAAAATGTCTAAAACACACAAGCCAAAACCCCAAAAGTCTCTAGTGTCTAAGAGCAATTGAAGAGAATATAAGACTACTAAATTTCATTAGAAGGTTAAAACTCGAGGGAATGCTTCAGTGGTGTGACTTAGAACTATGTTTTCATTGGGGTTTTTATATATGTATTTGTATATTTATATATAGGTTTTTCATATGCATTGGAGGTGTCAGGAGATGATGCTATCACTTTCAGACTGAGGACAGCTCTGTGGTCTTCTACCTAGGGCAAGTTTGTCCCTCAGAAGACACTGAGAATGTTTGGAGGCATCCATGGTTGCCATAGTTGCTGGGGGGAGGGGAAAGGAGTGATGGTTTCATTTACTGGGCAGAGGCCGGAGACACCACTTGTTCACTCAGTTGTTGTTCACGCTCGACTCTGCGTGACCCCGTGGACTGCAGCACATCAGGCTTCCCGTCCTTCACCATCTCCTGGAGTTTGCTCAAACTCATGTCCATTGACTTGGTGATGCCATCCAACCATCTCATCCTCTGTTGTCCTCTTCTCCTCCTGCCTTCAATCTTTCTCAGCATCAGGGTCTTTTCTAATGAGTCCCCTCTTTGCATCTGGAGGCCAAAGTACTGGAGCTTCAGCTTCAGCATCAGTCATTCCAATGAGTATTCAGGATTGATTTTCTTTAGGATTGACTTGTTTGATTCCCTTGCAATCCAAGGGACTCTCAAGAGTCTTCTCCAATAACACAGTTCAAAAGCCTCAGTTCTTCGGCACTCAGCCTTCTTTATGATCCAACTCTCACATCCATACATGACTACTGGAAAAGCCATACCTTTGACTATACAAACCTTTGTTATCAAAATAATGGATCACATGATCACAGCCTTGTCTAACTCAATGAAACTGTGAGCCATGCTGTGTAGGGCCACCCAAAATGGGTGGGTCATGGTGGAGAGTTCTAACAAAACATGGTCCACTGGAGAAGGGAATGGGAAATCATTCCAGCATTCTTGCCTTGATAAGCCCGTGAACAGTATGAAAAAGCAAAAAGATATGAAAAGAGATACCACTAAATGCCCTAAAATGCACAGGACAAGCCCACAACATCCACTTGTCTCAACTTGTCAATAACATTGAGACAGAGAAATCCTGGAGTGAACTCAAGGTACTAATCTTTACTAAAATTGTGTTTTTATCTCCTTAATATCAAGTAGCCCCATCATGTCTGGAGGGATCAAGACTAGAGACTTTTACAAGGAAATGGTCTTGCTTTGCAAGAAGAGGAAAAGGAATATACTTTGGGGTGGGCGACTTAGAGTCCTGGGAGGAATGTGCTGACCGTGAACATGTCCTTGTTAATATTCAGTTCTGAGTGGAGACTGCGCGCCAGCCATCCTTTACATAGGTGGTTTTTGGGTCTAGCTAGAAAGAATTGGCCTTTGAATCCATACTCGATGACTGTAGCAGATTTGCCTGTCTCCTGTGTTTTTGCTATTCCTTCTTTATGAAAAAAAAAAAAATCAATGTCCGTTGTACATTGAAAAAGGAGGATCTGTGACCTGTTATATTTAGCATTGCAAGGGAGGAGAACTGCAATATTTGCTTTCCATAAATTTGCAAAGAGAAAGATATTTTCCACCCACCCCACCCGTTCCACGGCTTTCCACTGACAGCTGCATATGTGGATATCCTGCCATGTGTCTCTGGAGAAAAGGAGAGCTGAGAGCCATGAATGGAGCCATTGACTCAGCTGTTTTTGGGGCACAATTGCTTTGGGGAGGGGGGTGGGGGGCAGTGCTCCCACTGTGAATGAACTGCTGGGGCATGGCTAGTGGATGGGCTTCACCCAGTAATTCCTGGTTGACTCCTTATTTGGGTCAGTGATGAGGTGCACAGCACCAGCTGTAACCTCAGGACCTAAAAACGACTTTCCAAGCCCGACTCCTTACAGTCAGGCCCTGTTGACGGAGCCTAGGGGAGGCATATAGGGTGGAACTCTCTAGGCACGAGTCGGGGAGGAGAGGAAAAAGAAGGAAACGGTTTCCGTGAATTATTGCTGTCGGTTTAGAGAAATAAAAGCATGGCTGTAAGGACGAGATGGAAAGATCCCCGCAGCTGCCACTCCCATTGCTCTTGGGATAAAATTCAAGTTGCCTCACGTGACCAACTAGGCCTGGCATGAACAAGCCCCTGGCTGTCTCGCTAGTGTCTCTCTGGTCTGCTCTTATCTTCTCCATCCAGGCTGACCACCATCTTTTAGTCCCTCTTATCTCAAGGTCTTTGCACATGTTGTTCCTTCATTCTGGAAAGGTTTGCCCCCAACTCTTCTCCTGGCTAGTTCCCACTCATCCTTAGGATATAGTTAAAACATAACCTCCCTGACCCTCAGACTAGTTGGATTCCTGTCACATGTTTCCATAGTAACCTGATGTTTTTCACTGTGGTTATTCCAATTGCCATTCCACAGCTATGTTCCATAACTGTGAGCTCCATGAAGGTTAGGAAATATCTGCCTTGCTCATGTCTGTATGTCCAATACCTAGCCGAACAGCTGGCCCCTGGCAGAAATGGTTGGACATAGCATTAATACCAAAGAGAAAGTAAAGAAGGTGGAAAAGAGGGAAGGAAGGAAGGAAGGTGGGAGAAAGGAAAGAAAGGAGAAGCAGGGAGGAAAGGAAAGAAAGAAGGAAAAAGAGACGTTCATATGAAAACAGCATTATCAATCATCAGGTTCAACTTCTGCATTTATCTGTAGGCCAAGTGGGGAACTAAAGGCCAAAATGTAGACTTCCTGAATCTCAAGCCAATAAAATAAATAAACAAACACAATAAATCTAGAGAGGATACTCAGAAAGAGGTCAACTGTCCCCAAAACTTGGAATGAGAATTGAGCCTGTGATGTCTCAGTGTGATCCAGGGCCTTGGGCTCTCCTATCAAGTAGCCACATGTCTCCTGCCATTATTTTTTTTTTTTAATTTTTATTGTCATTATTTTAAAAATATTTATTTATCTGGCTGCACTGGGTCTTCACTGCAGGATGCAGGATCCTTAGTTGTGGCAGATGACCTCTCTGTTATGCAATGTGTGGTCTAGCTCCTTGACCAGAGACAGAACCTGGGCCCCCTGCTTTGGGAGTATGGAGTCTTAGTTACCAGACCACCAGAGAAGTCCTGTCCTGCCATTATTGAGGGAGTGATTAGGGGCACTGCATTTATAAAGCAGAAATTCCATGCCAAGGACTGTGCACGGTATTTAAAATACATTTTCTCATTTATCCTCAAAAAGTCACACATTGAAACAGGGATTGATCCCCAGTGGTACTGGTAGAGAAATTGAGACTCAGAATCTCGGGGTACATTATGAGAAATCACATGCCTGTGGGCACCTGGAAACCTTACTCATTCATCCTCTTTTTTTATTCCCAGCTTCCTATTGACTTTTACTTGTACTTTACTTCACAAATTACTTTCTCAGGAGGGGTTCACTTTGCCTTCTTCCCTCACTGGGCTTCTCTTAAAGGCTTCCATCTCCTCTTTTTGGTACCTGACATAATTCTAATCAGGCATTTTTGAGTGATTTACAACCACGTGAAGGCAAGGCGCATGCCTGGCATGGATTGCCCTTGTTTCCCTAGCCCCTGATTAGTCCTTGACAAGTAATACTTCCCTAGTGGCTCACTGGTAAAGAATCTACCTGCCAATGCGGGAGACATGAGTTCGATCCCTGGGTCAAGAAGATCCCCTGGAGAAGGGCATGCCAACCCACTCCAGTATTCTTGCCTGGAGATCCCATCAACAGAGGAGCCTGGCAGACCATAGCGCATGGGGTCGCAAAAGAGTCAGACATGACTTAGCGACTAAACAACAATAAAAGTATGTATAAGCAAGTGAGTTAGATTCTTTTATTGAGCTGTTGTTGTTGTTTAGTCCCTAAGTTGAGTCTGACTCTTTTGTGACCCCATGGACTGTAGCCCACAGGCTCCTCTGCCCAAGTTTTTACTGCATTTTAAACCCTGTGTGGGTCTCTGGATACAAAGAAAATTGTTATTGTTGTTCAGTGGCTAAGTGGTGTCTGACTCCTTTTGACCCCAGGATCTGCAACACACCAGCTTCCCTGTCCTTCTCTATCTCCTGGAGTTTGCTCAAACTCGTGTCTATCAAGACAATGAAAGAAAATTAGTACATGGCTATTGCGTAAAGAGTCAAACACGACTGAGTGACTTTCACTTCACTTCTCTTCATTGCTCTAAAAGCATTCATGGTCATATGGGGGGGAAAGTACTGCTTAAAAAAGTAAGGTAATTGAGGGCTTCCCTCATGGTCCAGTGGTTAAGAATCTGCCCTGCAATGCAGGGGATGCGGGTTCAGTCCCTGGTTGGAAAGCTAAGATCCCACATGCTTCAGGCAACTAAGCCTGTGATGAAATTAGAAGGTCCCGTTTGCCACAACTAAGGCACAACATGGCCAAATAAATGAACAATTAAAAAAAAAAAATAAGGCAATTGTGTGATTAGATTAATTCTTTCTAGCAAATTGTGATTAAATAATTTGGTGAGTCACTGTTAATTCTGATACGGTAATACAGGGATGCTATACAATTAATCCCATGGATGCCTCCTGGTTATTTTTATTTAAATTAAGCCACTATGATAGCAACTATCTAGGACTCTTACTCTGCAAAAGTAAAACAAATGTTCAATGTGTACTTTGAAAAAGGGGGAAAAAATAAGGTAATTGAAGTGTATTGTGGGGGAGTAAGTGGGGAAGGCAGAGTTAGTTAATTTTTTCAGAGGATAGGAAACATTCAGAAAACGTTTATAGGAGGAGAGGAAACTTGGTGGGAGCCCCCCAAGGTAGGAAGCCTTTTATCAGGTGAACAAGAGCTAAGGTGTGGTTACAGTGAAGGAAATGCAGATGGAGGGAAGGAAATGCAGATAGAGGGAAGGAAATGCAGATGGAGGGAAGGAAATGCAGATGGAGGGAAGGAAATGCAGATGGAGGGAGCCCAGTGAGCAGAGGAAAGAGAAAAGAAAGGAGGAAATAGCACAAACTGTTCAGCAATTGCAAATAGTTGGGTTTGCCTGGATCACAGGGCTGGTTCAGGGAAAATATCCTGGCCAGGATAGTTTGAAGATGGAGGTATGGGCTAAATTATGAAGTGGTTTTCACGCCTGCCTTGGAAGTTTGAATTCCTTACTATAGGTGGTAACAAACACATATTGACAGCAAAACACACTTGGAGGAGTATTGAACAGTTCATTCATTATGGGAATATACACTCACTGGGTTCTAACACTGGGGCCAAGTTCTGTGCTACTGAAGAATGTGGATAAAAATGAAAAAAGACAATGCCCTCTTCTAAGAAAGTGAAAGTGAAAGTGGCTCAGCCATGTCCCACTCTTTGCAACCCAGTGGACTATACAGTCCACGGAACTCTCTAGGCCAGAATACAGGAGTGGGTAGCCTTTCCCTTCGCCAGGGGTTCTTCCCAACCCAGGGATCGAACCCAGGTCTCCCGCATTGCAGATTGATTCCTTACCAGCTGGAGCCACCAGGGAAGCCCTCTTCTAAGAAGACTGCCTTTTATTAAACACAGAGCAGACGTCAGGCCCTGCAGTCAGCAGAGGCCAGGTCAACCCCACTGTCTCCTGTTTCACAGTAGGAATCTGAGACTCAGGGAAATGCAGCACTGGCCCAGTGTGTGCTACTGGTAGAGCCAGGACCGGAACCTATGTTTATAATTCCTGTTTGCCTGACCTTGCCACTAAAAGTATAGTTTCTAATGTGAATAGTGGACTCATTAAAAACAAACAAACAAACAAACAAAAACCTGATGCTGGGAAAGATTGAAGGCGGGAGGAGAAGGCGACGACAGAGGATGAGATGGTTGGATGGCATCACTGACTCAATGGACATGGGTTTCAGCAGGATCTGGGAGTTGGTGAAGGCTGGGGAAGCTTGGTTGATGCAGTCCGTGGAGTCGCAGAGTCAGACATGACTTAGCAACTGAAAAACAGCAAAGCTAGGTTCAGACTCTTGCTTTTCGTTTTATTTTCTTCTTGTAGTGAGTTGTGTCAGGAAGGGTATGGGTATTTATTTATTTATTTATTTTTGGTCATGCTGGGTCTTCGCTGCTCTGCACCAGCTTTCTCTACTTGCAGTGAGCAAGGGCTCATCTGTAGTTGCTGTGCATGCGCTTCTCATCGTGGTGGTTTCTCTTGTTGTGGAGCACAGGTTCCAGAGCTCACAGGCTCAGTAGTTGTGGCACGTGGGCCGAGTTGCCCTGAAGCATGTGGGATTCCCTGGGACCAGGGATGGAACCCGTGTCCACTGCACTGGCAGGCAGACTCCCAAACACTGGACAAGCAGGGAAGCCCCAGAGTTTGGGTTTTGAAACCAAATCTTAGTCCAAATCCAAGCTCTACCACAGACTTCCTCTGTGACTGCAAACAAATCCCTCACTGGGTTTCAAAGCCCTGTCAGATGGGGTGGAAGCTCTCTCTCTCATTGTTTTGCGATGAGTGTGAATAAGCTGGCACACATACAGTATCCAATACAGGCTGCAGCATTTGCTATAACTTGATCCACATCAGTGCTCCAGTATCCCTTGCTGGAGGAAGGAAGGAAGGTGCCTCTTCAAGCATTACCAGGACACCCATCACACATCCCAAAGGATGTAAATCATGTTTGCTCCCTCCCTCCTTGCAACCAAGATTTATTTCTTATCTGTGTGACTGTGCCATGTGAGGGGGGAAAATTGGTCAGAAACACTTCCTTAGACTAGAAAGGCTGGCTGGGGTTCAAGGACTGTCTCTCTGGAGCCTCCATGTCAGCAGGCTTCTCCATTCACCAGTTGAGCAGACAATTACCATTTTGGATAGATAAAGCAATTTCATTATTCATCTACCCATAAAACTCGGTCCTTCCTTGTCAGGGCCTGAGGTGTTAGTTTTATGGTATGAGGGCAGAGGCTACTCTTCAGTCTCCAGTTTCAAAGAACAGCTTTTCTTAGAAATGGTAGGAACAGCCTTGCCTGTTCGTGGAAGGATACTTTGCTGAAATAGTGGGGCTTTGTAAATCCCTGAAGGAATGGAGGTGGCTGAATTTCCAGACTTGGATTTGGTTGAAGGAATTTCTGACAGATGCATTCCCTTAGTGGTAACTTTGGACTCACTAGAGCTTTGGGAGCAAAATAAAGCATGCTTTGCATTTGGGGAATAAGAACCATGTCCTTCCTTCCCTCCTCCCTTCCTCCCTCTCATTTACTAAAAAAAAAAAAAAAGAAAAGAAAAAGAAAACAACTTCACTATGGTTATATTTGCAGAAAGACATGCATCTACATTCTACGTTTTCCATAGAAAAAAGATAAGATTTAGACACTTCTCCAGTGTCTAAACCTACAGCTTTGTCTCCAAACCTACAGCTTTCTAGAATTAGAGAATTTTTTTTTTCAAAATTTGACAAGTCTTCTTAACCAGATGTTCTCAATGTATGGACACCAGTGTGATCTTCTATTTTTTCTTTTCATTTTCCTCTAAAAGTTCACTTCTATGTACTCTCGAGGTTTTTTTTCTTTTTCTTTTTTTTAAAATAAAATCTTAACGTTCTTAACTCCCATGATAAGACACTGTAGACACTGTACATTCCCAGTGAATGAGGCCACGGCATTGGCTGGGATGAAAATAAAGATCATGAAGTAATGAAGCGTTTCCTATTTATTCAAGGAAGAGGTGCAGCATGCCTGTCATATGACAGACAGTGCCGGGAGCTGAAATTACAGCAGAGAAAAAGAAAGATGATCCTTCCTCATACAGAGCTATCTTCCTGTACATTTTTGTCAGGATTCATGAATTTGAACTTTTTTTTTAAATTAAGACTTTATTTTCTTAGAGTAGTTTCAGTTTAAGAGAAAGGTACAAAGAGTTCCCATATATTCCCTGACATCATACATCCATTGTCTCCTCTATCATCAACATCCCCCATCAAAGTGGTACATTTATTACAACTGATCACCATATATGATCACATCATGATCACATCATAATCCCACAAAGTCCATAGTTTACACTGGGGTTCATTCTTGGGCGTGTAGGGGCTTCCAGGTGGCTTAGTGGTAAAGAATCCACCTACCAATGCAGGAGACCCAGGTTTGATCCCCAGGTCAGGAAGATCCCCTGGAGGAGGAAATGGCAACCCACTCTAGTATTCTTGCCTGGAGAATCCCGTGGACAGAGAAGCCTGGTGGGCTACAGTCCACGGGGTCACAAAGAGTTGGACAAGACTGAGTGACTAAGCACTGCGCAGCTTGGGCTTGCACATTCTATAAATCTGGACAAATTTATAATGCTAGTATCTACCATTATACAATTATGCAGAGCATTTTTTTTTTTTTTTTACCATCCTAAATATCTCTATGCTCTGCCTAGTCATCCTTCTGTCTTGGGTATATAGTAAATGTGCAATTAAATTTTGTTGATGTAATTCACCAAAGCCAGAAGAAAATGAAATTTTGTGATGTAGGTAGAGTTTAGTTTGGTTTTGGATGTGTGACTTTGCTAAAACATTTAGTTTAGAGAGGTGTTGTTTCCAACAGAGACCTTTAAAAATATTATACAATTTAAGGGGTTCTGGGAAAACTACTCATTCTTCCAATTCATCTCCCTGAGGACTATTTTCCCCCTAAATTTCCACTTTCTTCACTGGTGTGGAATCTGGTCAGAGAGGCGGATCTCTTTCCCTTTAGTAAGTAAGCCAAGTCTTTTCTTCAGTTTGTGATTGAGCAGACAGGAGAATTATGGTATCATTCAGTCAAGCACTCCAACAACAGGGATTCTTAACTGAATTGATAACTGGGACCCCTTGAAACTTGCTAACTTTTAGACTTCTTCTGGCTTCTGTGACTTGAGGAAATGGTGACTCCAATAGCATCTGCCTTTCCTCCCAATTCCATCTTCGCTGGTTCAGTGAACACATATCTGATTCACTCACCAATCAAGCATTTATTGTGTTTACACTGTATATGAAGCACTAAGAACTAATGATTTAGATGTGAATTAAGCATCATCATTCTCTTATGAATGCTGTCTTTCAAGAGAGAATTACATAAGGAGACAAGAAATTTCAATAGATTATGGCTGATGGCGTGGCAGTGCAGAAGCAGGGCTAAACCAAAAAGCAAGGCTTCTATTCTTCAGGGTGAGGGAGCACAGAGGATGAGCTGCCTGAGCTGAGGCCTGAAGGACAAATAAACATCAAGCAGACAAAGTGGACTTGGGTTTAGGGGATGCATTTCAGCCAGCTGTTGTTGTTTAGCCGCAGAGTTGTATGCAACTCTTTTGCGACCCTGGGGACTGTAGCCCGCCAAGCTCTCCTGTCCGTGGGATTTCCCAGGCAAGAATACTGGAGTGGGTTACCATTTCCTTCTCCAGGGGATCCTCCTGATCCAGGGATCAAACCTGCATCTCCTGCATTGTCTGGCAAGTTCTTCACTGCTGAGCCACTAGGGAAGCCCGCTTCAGTCAGAGGTAACAGCATACATAGACCTGCGGATTAGTAAGAGCATGGAACTTACAGGAAATAGCAGAGTGGATGAAGACTGGTGTGTAAAGTTGGATGTGGAAAGAGCTGAGGTTGGAAAAACATAGGAAAGGCAAATCTTGACAGCCTTGTAGATTCCTTAGTAACTTGAAGTAGCAGGGCTTCCCAGGCGGCACTAGTGGTAAAGAACCTGCCTGCCAAAGCAGGAGACATAAGAGATGTGAGTTTGACCTGTAGGTCGGCAAGATTCCTGGAGTAGGAAATGGCAGCCCACTCCGGTATTCTTGCCTGGAGAATCCCATGGACAGAGGAGCCTGATGGGTTATAGCCCATAAGATCACAAAGAGTTGGACACCACTGAAGCAATTTAGGATGCAGTGCTTAGAACATTGGTACATCTTCGTTTAAAGGCTGAAAGAATCAGTGAACTTTACCCTGAAGGCAATAAGGAGTCCTTAATTGATTTTGAATTACTTTCTCATTTTTGTTAGGTGATCATCTGATTGAGGTAAACAAATGATTAGCCTAGTGCTTTGTATGGAAATTTGACACTACAAGAATAATTCCCCTCCATATTTTTGCAAACAATGGGACTAGAGGAGGAGAATGAGGAGAAAGAGACAGAAGAGGATTTCTTCTTGGGAGCAGACTAAATAAGATAGGTTTATGCCAAACCAAAAGAAATGCAGAGAACATCAGGTCATAGAAAAGCAAATAAACGGAACACATGAGGTTTACACTTTCAGAGAGAACCGGGTCCCAGTCCTGTTTTTGTCCTTTATCATCTTCGCACTTTAACCTCTTTAAGACCTAGCTGTTTCTTCTTGTGAAAAAAAGGGATCATAACATCCTGGCATGTGGCTGTTGAGAGTATGTAATGCATTGTAAAATACAATGTCTATATCTATATAGGAATTGTGTGTGTGTGTGTATATATATATATAATTCCTAGCACAGCACCCATACTTCTGTTAGGATATGCAGAACAGATCATTTAAGATAAGTATCCATTACTTAACTTGGATATTTTGTGAAGTATCACTAAGAGTAACTATACCGATGGAATGCTTATACTGTTTTTAGGCACTGTTCTAAAGATTTGCAGTGATGATTGGTTTAATCCTCCCAAAGATACTCTGAGATAGGGAATTCTATTATCCTTATTTTTACAAAGGAGGAAACAGAAGCACAGAGAGAGAAAAATCTGAGTTCACACAAAAGAGTTTTGCCACAGGTGTCACAGCGGGGATTCAAACCCACACTGTCTGCTCCAGAACTCAGACCACAAAGCATTGTTTTCTTATATTATGTATGTTAAAAAAAAAACAAACAAACAGGCATACTATACATGTGAAAATGCTACATGTGCAGTTTTTAGATTTGGAAACCCTGATCTGATGTTCCATGGGATTATAAAGTAAAGTCTTAAGGAAGTTGTCTTTTGGAATAATAAGCCATCTTATTTAGCCCCCTAATACTCAAATCAGAAATAAGCCTATTTTATGTAGATTTCTAGACAATTACCAGTAATCAAACCACTGTTTTGCCTAAACCTATGTTTGAGTCACATAGGTTTATCTGGAATAAGTAGTGGTATTTCATAAACTTTTTATTATTATTACTATTTTTTATTATCTAGCTAAGAATCACCTTCTATACACAAAGAAAAACAGGGCTCTGTTTGATCCCAAAGTGCCAGCGATCTGTCCATGAAATATCTTTCCTAACAGCAGAGATATTTGGGGCAATGGAGTTTGATAAGCAGGAAAGGATATTCAGATTTGAAATAGTTTTCATCGCTGAACTCAGTTTATTGGATATAGCTGAATCAATCAAACTCATTTAGATAATTAAGGGAATTTACTGATGGTCCCATGAGGTGTACGCTGATGTTTGGGGAGTGAAGCTTTCTCACATTTTAAGGAGCTCTAATCCCAGGTGATGCTAGTTGGTAAAGAATCCACCTGCCAATGCAGGAGGTGCAAGAGACTTGGGTTCAATCCCTGGGTTAGGAAGATCCCCTGGAGAAAGAAATGGCTACCTACTCTAGTCTTCTTGCCTTCAAAATACCACAGACAGAGGAGCCTGGTGGGCTATAGTCCATGGAGTTGCAAAGAGCCAGACACGACTGAACGTCTAGGCCCAGCACAGCACTGATGGTCCTATCTGAAAGTCAGGGATTCTGTGGCTGCTGGCTCAATATTATGACCAAAGGTCTGTTTTCTGTTTCTTCACCCTGCCTTGCACCATTTTGCTATCACTTTAGACTCTGATGGACATAGGATTGCAGCTAACTGCCCTAGGTCTGCACGTTTATTTACAAAGGGGATAGAAAGGCCTTCACTCTCACTGCCCTCAGTAACATCTGACTCTCTGCTATCCCATGGACTGTAGCCTAACAGGCTCCTCTGTCCATGGAATTTTCCAGGCAAGAGTACTGGAGTGGGTTGCCGTTTCCTACTCCAGGGGATCTTCCCGACCCAGGGATCGAACACACTTCTCTTTTGTCTCCTGCATTGGCAGGTGGATTCTTCAGCTCTGCACCACCTGGCATTAGAGTTCCTTAAAATGTGAGGAAGCTTCATTCCCAGAACTTCAGCCTACACCTCCTTGCATTTCATTGGCTTAAACTGTATCATGTGACCAATTCTAAACCAAGCATGTCTCTGGGCTTCACAGATTAGCATCCACCAGTCAAAGTCCACCTATAGGGTTGGAAGTGAGTCAGTCCTACTTGGGGGCTTCTCTGGCTAAGCGGTAAACAGTCTACCTACAATGAGGGAGACACGGAAGACACGGATTCAGTCCCTGGGTTGGGAAGATCCCCTGGAGGAGTAAATGGCAACTCACTCCAGTATTCTTGCTTGGAAAATTCCACAGACAAAGGAGCCTGGTGGGTTACAGTCCATGGGGTCACAAAGAGTCAGGCATGACTGAGCATGCACTCACTTACTCACTCATTTCCTATCTGAAATGCATAGTTAAAAATGGCAGAGTCAGATCACCAAAGGAAATTTAGTTTTCATATAATTCATCATTTTTATAAATTACCTCCCAATGTGTGGGACTATTACCCTCAAGAGAGAGAATTAGATGATAAACGGTAAACCGAGGTATACACAGCCATCTCTTTCTAGGAGAGACTCTAAGTTTAAAAGTCACAAGCGTTGTCTTAAAGCAAGTGTCCTATAAATCCAAACAACATTTACCTTAAGAAGAAACTTTTCATCAACTGGCTTATAAAATCTGGGGCCACTCAGCAAGACACAATCAGGTCATCTGGTCCATAACTATCCAGAAGACATTTTCAGAGCTTAGAGGAATATTAAAATGGGAATGTTTTTCTTTCCTCGGGAAACTGATGATCTGGCAGAGAAGTTGCCTAGTCTAAGCCCCCCAAGGTGATAAATCTAAAGCAGACATGAACATAGCAGTCTTTCTTGCTGTCTTAAGGAAGCACACAGAGATAAACAACTGAGGTTTCAACTAAGTCATGACAAGCACCGAACTATTCAAGTGATTGCCCAGACAACTTAGCTAATTCCTCTGATTATTTTAAACATGAACTCACAAATAAGGCTGGGCAAGAGTATGGCAGAGGCACACACATGCACTTTAGACATGCGTGTGAATTGTAGCATGTTTGTGTTCTTATTTATTTACAGGGCTTAGTATCCAAGGGACATGTTGTATTGCTATTTATCAAGACTGTCGAGTTTGACTCTGGTTTAAGTTTTCCATGATCTGCTCACAACATTTCTTCCTCTAGGCAGCTCTTCCATAACAGTAAAAGCATTAGGTGACAGCTTCCATCTGGCTGATCCCAAGTTACTTTTCATATAATTCATCATTTTTAGAAGCTACCTCCCAACATGTTGGGCCCAGCTCGACCAGTCACGGCTTTTTATGAGACATCATTCAACTATCTTAGCATCTCAGAAGGAAGAACTCCACAATTATCTTTTATGGAAAGACTTTGGACACGCATTTTGAATTTGCGTGCCCAGAACTTTATGTTCAGAAGAATCAAGGTATCATATTATCCAATGTCCCTGGCAAGTCCCTAGGACTAAATTTCAGGCTACAAGATGTTTGTTGTTCATCTCAAAGGTCAGCTTTGACCGCATTTATTAAATTACAAACTTGCTTGTCTTTTGTCATCAGAAGATGGTACAAATTAAGGCTCTTTTGCTCTGGTCACAGTGCAGATTGGAGCTGAAAAACAACTGCAGGAATTGGAGGGACCAAGAATATTGAACCAAAAAACCATAATAAACAGTCACTGCTCTTAGGGTCCTGCACACTGTTTGATACAACACAGAAATGTACCATTTGTTAAAATACAAGGTAGACTAAATATCATTCCTTTTCTTAAAATAAAAATAAATAAAGCCATCAGAAGATAAGCCCCCATTCAACTGAGCTTGCCTCCTCTTGTTTCCATGATCCTGACCTGTTCATATCACTTTCGTAATCAAACAATTTCAGTGGGTTTGCATGGCCTCAGTGATAGAGTTCAAATACCTTAGAAGATATACAAAGCCTGCTCTAGCACCATCTCCAGCTGTTTTTCAAGCTTTCATTTTACCACAAAGCAAGTGAGTTAATTTTCAGTTGCATGCTGTATATAATTAGTCACAAACCTAAGGTTTTTGCAAATACTGTTCCTTCAGCCTGGAATCTTATTAAAATGAATAAAACTTTGGGACTTCCCTGGTGCTCCAGTGACTAAGACTCAGTGCTCTCACTGTAAGTGGCCCAGGGTTCAATCCCTGGTCAGGGAACTAGATCCCACATGTTGAAAATAAGGGTTCTCATGCTATAACCAAAGATCCCGCATGCTTCAACTAAGACCCAGTGCAGTAACAAAAGAAAATTGACAAAAATTTGAGAACACTTGTCTGATGAATTCTCTTCTCTTATCTAATTCTACTACACATAGGTATCTGCAACCAGATATCGACACACATATATAAGTGCACACTCACACAATACCAGGTTAGATACTCATAATTTGCCCTCCCACAACACCCTACATATCTATATTTTGTATTCATGGATTTATTTGTTTATCTTCCATCTAGACTTGGGATCTCCAGTATGGTAGCCATTAACAGCATGTGAATGTTGAGCACGTGAAATGTGGTCCAATCTGAGATAGTGCTGGAAGGGTAAACATCACACACCAGAGAGTCTTGATATAATGAATAGTATAAAATATATAATTCATAATTGTGCAATTATTGCATGTTGAAGCTAAAATATCTTCCTGTTTTGGGTTAAATAAAAATATTAGAATTAATTTCATCTTTTTTTTAACCTGTTTAAATGCATCTACTTGAAAATTCAAAATGACATTTGTGGCTCTCATTATGTCATTTGGACAGCACTGATGTAGGCTGAGCTCCTTGAAGGAATGAATGGTATTCCATTGATTTTTGTTAGAATTGAGCCCATGGTAGGCACTCAGGAACACATCTCTGCATAAGGTGAGTGAATGAATTGTAATTAAGTCCCATACTGAGAACAATGGGACCACAGGGGAGAAGACGTGCCTAAGCTGACAAAGTCTGTGCAAAGGAGCGAAGACTTGAGCCTTGAAGCTGAGAGGATTTGGGTAATAGAGAATAGATTGTTGGGTGACTTTCCCAAGTCACTTCCTTTTACCTGAACTTGGGTTTCCCATTTAAATATAAAAAGACAGGGCAAAGATAGACGCATCCCAATGTTAATAGCAGCACAATTGCCGAGATATGGAAGCAGTCTAAGTGTCCATCCACAGATGAATGGATAAAGAAGATGTAGTATACACACACACAAACACACCCACTCTCTCTCTCTCACACACACATACACAGGAATAGTACTGGGCCCTAAAAACTAATTGCAATTTTGCCAGCAACACTAATGCAGCAACGTGGATGGACTTGGAGGGCATGATGTTAGATGAAACAAGCCAGACAGAGAAGACATGTATGATGCCCCTTGTGGAGTCTGGGGAACATAGAAAACTGGTGAATTTAACAAAAGGGAGGTGAACTGACAGATACAGAGAACAATTAGTGATTACTAGTGGAGGGAGGATGGGCAATATAAGGGTAAGGGATTCAGAGGTTCAAACCATTGGGTTTAATATAGGTTAAAGGGTGAATTGTACAGCAAGGGGAAATATAGAAAATATTTTCTAATAACTTTAAAAGGAATGCAACCTTTAAAAATTGCAAATCACTAAATTGTACACTTGTAACTTATATAATATTTTATATTAACTGTGCTTCAAAAAAACCCCCATCACATCCCAGTAAATAAATAAATAAAAGGACAGGGCAAAATGGGCTTTGAGGTAATTCCATTAAAATTCTGTGATAAAGATGACATCATACAACAGTTTTTTACTCTTGATTCCACATTGTCAATTACCTCCCTATATATGTAGAGGGTCCAGGTATACCTGGGGTTTCTCTTAAGAATTTTTAAACATGTATTTTTAATGCCTGTCTCAACTTATCAATAACTAACGTTGAGGTTGGACCAGTCTTTTTGGTTCTTTTTACGACTGCAAGATGCCCTTCAGCAATAACCATCAGGAAACTTTGAAAAAAACAACAACAGAGGTTTCTTACTTACAAGGTTGAATGTGGAGAGATTTTAGCGGGGGTTGTGAGGGAGAGACAGAGAGAGAGAAAAGGCCTGGGTTCTGTTTTTACTGGTGTCAAGGCTAGGGTTTCCAGGGTTCACTCTTTATTGGTGAATCTAAAACATAAAAGTAGAAATTTAAACCATGGCAAAACAAACAAACAGAAAACCCAAGTAGCCTAAATGATCGGTTATTGAAATCAAACAAGAACTCAAATAACAGAGCCTCAGGGGGGACAGGTGAGCTGGCTGCCTAGTCTTGTGGCTGGCAATGGTTTATTTGAGATACTCTGAAGTGGATGCCTCTTTGAAATGGATACCTCAGCAAACAAAACGTAAGTCAGACATGTACACTCCTAAAAAGAGAAAACCAAACTGTTTGCACTACAAAGTGGTTGGCTCAGCGGATGAACTGGACAGATCAACCTAAGATCTCCTCTACATGAAACATCACATCCATGGTCTTGATTCATGGAAGACTCTGTAGGCTATTCTTTGTGCTTCTGGTTAGGCTTTAAGTGGATATCTAACCAAAGGCAGCCAACTGACTGGTGACCAAAGGTGATGTATTCTAAATCATCCATTCAGGGAGACTGCCTCCAGCACTCAGATTTGAAAGTACAACAGAAAATAGGATAGCTGTTTGCAAATGAAAACTTGCCCAACCATAAATATAAATAATTTATATAACATGTATTATGGAGCTAATAATAATACTTAACAGCATCGACTGAAAGTTTATACTGTGTAGATTTTGCATGCTATTTATTTACTTTTAATTTTGTGTTAATATATTTTTTGAAGGATAATTTCTTTACAGAGTTTTGTTGTTTTCTGTCAAACTTCAGCATTAATCAGCCATAGGTATACATACATCCCCTCCCTTTTGAACCTCCCTCCCATCTCCCTCCCCATCCCAGCCCTCTAGGTTGATACAGAGCCCCTGTTTGAGTTTATTGAGCCAGACAGCAAATTCCTGTTGGCTATCTATTTTACATATGGTAATGTAAGTTTCCGTGTGGCTCTTTCCACACATCTCACCCTCTCCTCCTCTCTCCTCATGTCCATAAGTCTATTCTTTATGTCTGTTTCTCCACTGTTGTTCTGTAAATAAATTCTTCTGTACCACTTTTCTAGATTGCATATATATGCATTAGAATATGATATTTATCTTTCTCTTTCTGACTTACTTCACTCTGTATAATAGGTTCTAAATTCACCATCCACTTCATTAGAACGGACTCAAATGAATTCCTTTTTATTGCTGAGTAATATTCCAGTGTGTATATGTATCACAACTTCTTTATCCATTCATCTGTTGATGGACATTTAGGCTGCTTCCATGTTTAGCTACTGTAAATAGTGCTGCAATGAGCATTGGGATACATGTGTATATTTCAATTTGGTTTCCTCAGGGTATATGCCTAGGAGTGGGATTGCTTGGGTCAATGGTGGCTTTATTCCTAGTTTTTAAAGGACTCCTCATACTGTCTTACATAGTGGCTGTATCAATTTACATTCCCATTAACAGTGCAAGAGCGTTCCCTTTTCTCCACACCCTCTCCACCATTTATTGTTTGTAGACTTTTTGATGATGGCCATTCTGACATGTGTGAGGAGATATCTCATTGTAGTTTTGATTTGCATTTTTCTAATAATGAGCAAAGTTAAACATCTTTTCACATGTTTGTTAGCCATCTGTATGTCTTCTTTGGAGAAATGTCTGTTTAGGTCTTTCCCCCACTTTTTGATTGGGATCTTTGTTTTTCTGGTATTGAGTTGTATGAGCTGCTTATATATTTTGGAAATTAATCCTTTGTCAGTTGTTTCATTTGCCATTATTTTCTCCCATTCTGAGGATTGACTTTTCACCTTTCTTAGAGTTTCCTTTGCTGTGTAAAAGTTTTTAAGTTTAATCAGGTCCCACTTGTTTACTTTTGTTTTTATTTCCATTACTCTAGGAGGTGGGTCATAGAGGATCTTGCTTTGATTTATGTCATTGAGCATTCTCTCTCTGTTTTCCTCTAAGAGTTTTATAGTTTCTGGTCTTACATTTAGGTCTTTAGTCCATTTTGAGTTTATCTTTGTGTATAGCATTAGAAAATGTTCTAATTTCATTCTTTCACATGTAGCTGTCCAGTTTTTCCCAGCATCATTTATTGAAGAGGCTGTCTTTGCCCCATTGTATATTTTTGCCTCTTTTGTCAAAAATAAGGTACCCATAGCTGCATGGGTTTATTTCTGGGCTTTCTACCTTGTTCCATTGGTCTATATTTCTGTTTTTGTGCCAGTATGATACTGTCTTCATGACTGTATCTTTGTAGTATAATCTGAAGTCAGGAAGCTTGATTCCTACAGCTCCATTCTTCTTTCTCAAGACTGCTTTGGCTGTTTGGGGTCTTTTGTGTTTCCACATGAATTGTGAGATTTTTTGTTCTAGTTCTGTGAAGAATGCCATTGGTAATTTGATAGGGGTTGCATTGAATCTATAGATTGCATTTGGTAGTGTAGTCATTTTCATAATATTGATTCTTCCTACCCAGGAACATGGGATATCTCTCCATTTGTTTATGTCATCCTTGATTTCTTTCATTAGTGTCTTATAATTTTCTCTGCACAGTTCTTTTGTCTCCTTAGGTAGGTTTATTCCTAGATATTTAGTTCTTTTTATTGCAATAGTGAATGGGATTGATTCCTTAATTTCTCCTTCTGACTTTTCATTGTTAGCATATAGAAATGCAAATGATTTCTCTGTATTGATTTTGTATCCTGAAACTTTGCTAAATTCACTGATTAGCTCTAGTAATTTTCTGATAATATCTTTAGGGTTTCCTATGTACAGTATCATGTCATCTGCAAACAGCAAGAACTTTACTTCTTCTTTTATGATCTGGATTCCTCTTATTTCTATTTCTTCTCTGATTGCTAAAGCTGGGACATTCAGAACTCTGTTGAATAATAGGGGCAAAAGTGGACACTCTTGTCTTCTTCCTGATCTTAGGGGGAATGCTTTCAGTTTTTCACCATTGAGAAGAGTGTTTGCTGTAGGCTTACCATTTATGACCCTTACCATGTTGAGTTGGGTTCCTTCTATGCCTATTTTTTGAAGAGTTTTAATCATAAATGGGTGCTGAATTTAGTCAAAGTCTTTTTCTGCAATTATTGAGATTATTATATGATTTTTATCTTCAGTTTGTTAATATGGTATATCACATTGATTGATTTGTATATATTGAAGAATCCTTGCATCCCTGGAATAAACTCAACTTGATCATGGTGTATGAGCTTTTTGATATGTTGCTAAATTCTATTTGCTAAAATTTTGTTGAGGATTTTTGCATCTATGTTCATCAGTGACATTGGCCTGTAGTTTTGTTTTTTTGTGTTGTCTTTGTCTGGTTTTGGTATCAGGGTGATGGTGGCCTCATAGAATGATTTTGGAAGTGTTCCTTCCTCTGGAATTTTTTTGAAAGAGTTTTAGAAGGATAGGCATTAGCTCTTCTCTAAATGTTTGATAGAATTCTCCAGTGAAGCCATCTGGTCCTGGGCTTTTGTTTTTTGGGAGATTTTTTTAATCACAGCCTCAATTTCAGTGTTTGTAATTCAGGGTTGTTCATAATTTCTATTTATTCCTGGTTCAGTCTTGGAAGATTTAACTTTTCTAAGAATTTGTCTGTTTCTTCCAGGTTATCTATTTTATTGCTACATAGTTGTTCAGAAGAGTCTCTTATAATCCTTTGTATTTCTGCATTTTTTGCTGTAACCTCTCCTTTTACATTTCTAATCTATTGATTTGATTCTTCCCTCTTTTTTCCTTGAGGAGTCTGGCTAAAGGTTTGTCAATTTTCTCTTCTCAAAAAGACAGCTTTTAGTTTTTATTAATCTTTATTATTGCTTCTTTCATTTCTTTTCCATTTATTTCTGCTTGGATCTTTATGATTTCTTTCCTTCTACTATTTGGTTTTTTTTTTGTTTGTTTGTTTGCTTGTTCATTTTCCAGTTGTTTCAGATGTAGTTAGGTTGTCTATTTGATATTTTTCTTGTTTCTTGAGGAAGGATTGCATAGCTATAAACTTCCCTGTTAGAACTGCTTTTGCTGCATCCCACAGGTTTTGAGTTGTCATGTTTTCATTGTCATTTGTTTCTAGAAACTTTTTTATTTCCCTTTTGATTTCTTCAGTAACCTGTTGGTTATTTAGAAATGTGTTGTTTAATCTCCATGTGTTTGTGTTTCTTACAGTTTGTTTCTTGTATTGATATCTAGTCTCATAGCATTGTGGTTGGAGAAGATGCTTGATATGATTTCAATTTTCTTAAATTTACTGAGGTTTGATTTGTGACCCAAGATGTGGTCATGGTCGATCCTGGAGAATGTTCCATGTGCACTTGAGAAGAAGGTGTATTCTTGTGCATTTGGATGGAATGTGCTGAAGATATCAATGAGATCCATCTCATCTAATGGATCAATTAAGATTTGTGTTTCCTTATTAATTTTCTGTTTTGATGATATTTCCATTGGTGTGAGTGGGGTGTTAAAGTCTCCCACTATTATTGTGTTGCTGTCAATTTCTCCTTTTATGTCTGTTAGTGTTTGTCTTATGTATTGAGGTGCTCCTATGTTGGGTGCATAGATATTTACAATTGTTATATCTTCCTCTTGGACTGATCCCTTGATCACTATGTAATGTCCTTCCTTATCTCTTGTAATCTTCTTTATTTTAAGGTCTATTTTGCCTGATATGAGGATTGCTACTCCAACTTTCTTTTGCTTCCCATTTGCATGGAATATATTTTTTCCATCCTCTCACTTTCAGTCTATGTGTGCCTTGAGGTCTGAGACAGGTTTCTTGTAGACAGCATATATATGGGTCTTGTTTCCGCCAGTCTATGTCTTTTGGTTGGTACATTTAATCTATTTACATTTAAAGTTATTATTGATATATATGTTCCTATTGCCAATTGTTTGGGGTTGATTTTGTAGATCTTTTTCCTTCTCTTATATTTCTTGACTATATAAGTCCATTTCACACTTGTTGTAAAGCTGGTTTGGTGGTACTGAATTCTCTTAACTTTTGCTTGTCTGAAAAAGCTTTTTATTTCAATTTTGAATGAGATCCTTGCCAGGTACAGTAATCTTGGTTGTAGATTTTTCCCTTTCAGTACTTTCAATATATCCAGCCTTTCCCTTCTGGCCTGTAGAATTTCACTGAAAGGTCAGCTGTTAAGCGTATGGGGTTTCCCTTGTATGTAACTTGTTGCTTCTCCCTTGCTGCTTTTATAATATTCTTTCTTTGTGTTTAGTCTTTGTTAGTTTGATTAGTATGTGTCTTGGAGTGTTTCTCCTTGGGTTTATCCTGTATGGGACTCTTCGTGCCTCTTGGACTTGACTATTTCCTTTTCCATATTGGGGAATTTTTCAACTATAATGTCTTCAAAGTATTTCCCATACCCTTTCTTTTTCTCTTCTTCTTCTGGAACCCCTATAATTCGATTGTTGGTGTGTTTGGTATTATTCCAGATGTCTCTGGACTATCCGTAGTTCTTTTCATCCTTTTTACTTTATTCTGCTCTTCAGAAGGTATTTCCACCATTTTATCTTCCAGCTCACTGATTCATTCTTCTGCTTCAGATATTCTGCTATTGATTCCTTCTAGGGTATTTTTAATTTCAGTAATTGTGTTGTTTGTCTCTGTATGTTTATTCTTTAATTCTTCTCTGTTAATTGATTCTTGCATTTTCTCCATTTTGTTTTCAAGGTTTCGGATCATCTTTACTGTCATGATTCTGAATTCTTTTTCAGGTAGTTTGCCCGTTTCCTCTTCTTTTATTTGGACTTCTGTGTTTCTAGCTTATCCCTTCATTAGTAAGTATTTCCCTGCCTTTTCATTATTTTTTAACTTATTCTGTTTAAGGTCTCCTTTTCCCAGGCTACAAGGAAAGTTGAATTCTTTCCTTGAAGAAGTTTGAATTCTTTCTTCCTTTTGGTTTCTGCCTTCCTAATGTTGGTCCAGTGGTTTGTGTAAACTTGTATAGGGTTCTATTTGTGTTGAGTTTTTGTTTGTTTGTTTGTTTTTCCTCTATTGGGCAAGGCTGAGTGAGGTGGTAATACTGTCTGCTGATGATTGGGTTTGTACTTTTGTTTTGTTTGTTGTTTAGATGAGGCATCCTGCACAGGGTGCTACTGGTGGTTGTGTGATGCTGGGTCTTGTATTCAGGTGGTTTTGTTTGTGTGAATTCTCACTATTTGATAGTCCCTAGGGTAGAGAAGGCAATGGCAACCCACTCCAGTACTCTTGCCTGGAAAATCCCATGGACAGAGGACCCTGGTAGGCTATACTCCATGGGGTCTCAAAGAGTCAGACTGAGAGTGACTCTTTGAGACTGAGTGACTTCATTTTCACTTTTCACTTTCATTCTTTGGATAAGGTAATGGCAACCCAGTCCAGTATTGTTGCCTGGAGAATCCCAGGGACAGAGGAGCATGGTGGGCTGCTGTCTATGGGGTCACGAAGAGTCGGACATGACTGAAGTGACTTAGCAGCAGCAGTAGCAGGGTTAGTTCTCTGGTGGTCTAGGGTCTTGGAGTCAGTGCTCCCACCCCAAGGCCTCAGGGCTTGATCTCTGCTCAGGAGTGGAGATTCCATAAGTGGTTTGTTATGGCATTAAGTGAGATCAAAACAAAAATCCAAAAATGAGAAACCAAAGATGAACCCCAGACAAACGACAGTTACAAAATCAAGGAAATAATAATTAAAATAATGGAATATACACATATACATATATACCCATGAGCAAAGTCAAAACAGTCCAACAAAATAAAGTACAGTAGATTTACCTGGTGAACAAAGGAAGTAAAAAATTATATTTACCAGTTAAGAACAAAATTAACTAAAGCACAGACTTGAAAACAAAACTAAAGCAAGGTGCCAAGTGGGGAATAAAGCAATGAAAACAAAACTAACAATATGTTGAGAGGAAAGGAAAGAAAAAAAAAGAAAGACTAGATATGCAAAGGTAAATAAAGGTAGATGAAGATTTATATACATTAAAGACCAACTGTGAGGGGGAAAGAACAGCAGGAAAAGCAAACAAAGGAATAGATGTAGAAAAAAATATAACAGGTTTAAAAAATTAAAAATTAAAATTAAAAAAGAGAAAAGAAAGAAAAAAGGGGGGGAAGGAAAACTCCACACAACTGCAAAAGCCCAACGTAGAGGCAGAGGTTTATTACAACAATAAAAATTGTGACTGAATATACATACATGTATATGTGTATGTACACCCATGAACAAAGTTAAAACAGTCCAACAAAAATTAAGTACAGTAGGTTGACCCAGCAAACAAAGGAAACCAAAAATTACATCTACCAGAACAAAACTGACTAAAGCACAAACTGGAAAACAAAACTAAAGCAAGGTGTCAACTGGGAAATAAAGCAATGAAAATAAGACTAACAAATATGCTGAGAGGAAAGGAGAGAAAGAAAAGAAAGAAAAAGAAACATGCAAAGTCAAATAGAGGTAGATAAAGAAGATTTATATACATTAAAGATTAATTGCAAGGGGAAAAAACAGTAGGAAAAGAAAGGAATAAATGTAAAAAAAAAAAAGGCTTAAAAAATTAAAAATTAAATTTAAAAAAGAGAGAGAAAAAAATAAAAAGGGAATCTCCACAGAACTGCAAAAGCCCAACATAGAGCCAGAGGTTTATAACAACAATAAAAAATGTGACTGAAGGAAAAAAAAAAAGCTCAAAAGCTTAGATTTCATAGTGCCAATAAAATCAACAACTACAACAAAGGGGGTAAAAAAAGGAAAAAATCCAAAAGAATCTCCAGAGGAAGTCAAAACATAAGAATGATAAATGTTTTTCTTGAATCACTGCTGTGAGAGTCCTTCCCTCGCTGGGGTCACAGTCCACCTCCCCTCCCTAGGATGCCCTCCAACACTGTGCTGGTCTCTGGACCTGCTGTGGGGGCAGCTCAGAGTCTAGTCTGGTCCTACTCCTGTGTGTTCTTGCCTTCAATGTCCACAGCTATCAGAATTAGCTCATTTTCTTCTGTGGGAGCTCTCAATGTCCTTTAATATATTCCATAGACACAGAGTCTGCCTGGTTGATCCTGTGGATTTAATCTGCAGCTTGTACAGGTGGTGGGAAGCTTTTGGGTCTTCATCCTTAGCCACACTGCCCCTGTTTTTCAATTGTGGTTTTATTTCCACCTCTGTGTGTGGGTTGCCCACTGGGGTTTGCTCCTGACTCTGCCCTGGAGGACTTGGGTCTGCCCCTGTGAGGGCCGGGTGTGGAGGTGGTGCAGCTGCTTGGGTCGCAGGGGTTCTGGCAGCACCAGATACCCAGGGGAGTTGGCAGCTAGGGCAGCAGGGGATATAGTGCTCTAGAAGGGTATGGCAACCAGCATTGGCCAATACGCTCCAGTGTTCTTGTCTGGAGAACCCCCCTCCCTGACAGAGAAGCCTGGCAGGCCACAGTCTGCAGGGTCACAAAGAGTTGGACGTGACAGAAGTGATCCTGTGCACATAGATGCAAGACTTTTTTCCCCTGTGGCAGCTCTGCCCCAGTGAGAGTTGCGTGAAGGTGGCATAGTTGCTGGGCTTACGGGGACCCTGGCGGCTCCAAGTATGCAGGGACACCCTCTGCTGCAGGAGTTATGGTCCTATCACAGTCTTTTTTCGAGCCTCTTGTAGCTGGCTATCAGAAGGCCTGTTTGGCCAGTCTTTCTCCAAAGCTCCACCGGCACTTAGAGGGCTCCCTTGCCTGGGGTCATTCTCTGTTGTTCCGAGCATCAGGCACATGGAGGGCCCCCCTGGCTGGGGTTCTACTCTGTAGATCGGTGCACCAGTCACTTAAAGGGGTACCCTGGGTGGGGTCCACAGTAGTTCAGTTTTGCAGGCATTTGATGGGCCAGCCTCTCTATTGTTCAGCTGCCAATGCTGGCATGTAGGGAGAGAGGCTATGGTGATGGCTCTCCCCACTACGCATGACTCAGCAGTATCTCCTAGCTTTCATGGCTGTCTGGCTTTCTTCCCCCGGCATTTCCCACCACAGTCTCCTCCCTCACATCCCCTTGATCTATCTCTCAGCAGTCAACAGCAGCCCTCACCCTGGGATTGCTCCACAGTCCCTAAACTCCAGCTCCCAGCCACTGCGCCTTCCAGGGGACCAGCATTCCTGTCCAGGGTATGTATGGCTGCAGCAAGGACTGTCTGATTCTCCCATTTAGGCTGCCATGGATCAGCTGTTTCACTCTCAGCCTTAAATGTTTCTCCCCTAACTCAGACAATTGCCCCGATGTGGTGATTGGACCCTTGCTTCAGTTTCCCCACCCACCGAGGGCAAGTCTAGTCCTGCTAACACTCCTGTATTTCCCCCTAGTTTCTTCATCCTACCAAGTTTTGCACGGTTCTGTATATTCTTTTCCACTGCTCAGGTACTCCTATCTGCTCTCAGCGGGTGTTCTGCATGCACTTCTGTGTCTGAAGGTGTATTCCGGATGTATCCATGGAGAGAGATGTACTCCACATCCACCTACTCCCCCACCATCTTGTTCTCTTTAAATTTATTTATTTTTAATTGGAGGATTACTGCTTTACAATATTATGTTTGTCTCTGCCACACATCAACATAAATCAACCATAGATATACACATGTCCCCTCTCTTTTGAATCTCCCTCCTGCCTCCCACCCCATCCCACCTCTCTAGGTTGTCACGGAGCCCCTGGTTTGAGCTCCCTGCATCAATATTGTCTCATTCAAACCATAAAAATTGAGTTTGAACTGTTAATTTACACTCATGGATGATGCGAATGGCTCAGAAAGTAAGCAGCTTGGAATGCACATCTCTTTTGCTTGTCTTGGTCACAAAGTGATGTTCTCTTTAGCATCCCCGAGTGTACATCTGGTTCATGCCGTCCTGCTGCTGACTTTAAACTGATCCTTCAGGAGGAAATGGCATACAAACAAAACCTACAACTCTCAGCTTGACACTCTTAGTTTCCATTGAGTACCATCCTCAGCAAAGAATTGGAACTTTTACTGAGGTTCCTGCTTTTTGCTCAGCCCTTTAAATTGACTGAAACAGCCCCTTCTCCCTAAGCTCCGGTTAATTTATTTCAACTTTTATTTTTCATTGTAATAACCTCATACAGACTGACATTGGTGAATTGACACAGATAGAAGAAATGTAGTTTTTTAATCTGGTCCTGAACCGCATGTCTGAATCTAAACCCAGACCCTTTCCTGGATATGTGGAAAAACTGCTGGCTTTTTCCTCCCTTTTAGACTGTGAGTACAAAGTCCTTCTTTAGAATGGGCAGGAATGTCTACAAGGAGAGATCTTTTTCTCCCCTGACTTCACTTTTTTTCCAGATTGTAATTTATATCTGAAAACATTTCCTCTAGTTTAGAGATATTTTTAGAAGTAGGAGGATGGTCTCGGGCAAATCATGAAAGAGTCTGAATTTTTGCAACTTCCAGCCTCTCAGTTTCTATCCTTAGATTCCAGTCTGAACCTTGCACTCCCTCCTGTCCATTTCACTGTCCCAGAAACTCTTCCTTGCTCCCTTTAAATTATGTCAGAAAAGCATAGACTAGGAGCCAGCAGCTCTGATATTTGTCATTGATAAGTTATCTCCTTCCAGAGATCACAGTTTCGTTCTTACTAAAGCCGTTTGGGCCTCGAATGAGAGAAACAACAATTTTCAGGGATCGGAGAGGGAGAAATTCATCCCTGCCCTTTTAGGTTCTTCCGGCTGGCCTAAGAATTCAACTGCCCTGAGACAAGATTAATAACAGAAAATCACACAGAAGTTTAATCCCATGAATGTGCAGCAGAGATCCAGAAGAACTGAGTGAACTCACCTAATGTCTTAAGCCCTCACCTTAAATACCATCTTCATCTTTGCCTAAAGATAAAAGAGGATGTTGGGGATAGTGGTTTGGGTCTTCAAAAGGGAGGAAGGCAATTCACATGGAGATGAAAAAGCAAAAGTTTGGTAAACAAACGTTAGCCGGATTTCTGCAGGGGCCAGGGGACTTAGAGAGGAATTTTAACAAATGGACTTTGTTGGACTTCTTCAGGTCTCCATACCTAGTTCACACTACAATAATCCAGGGTAGTAGCTCCCTTCTTGGGACAGGACCCTTATCTATATTCTTTAGGCAGTGAAGGGGAGGTAAAAAGAATGACTTTTGTTTCTTAAAAATAATGAGCCTGAATTAACTCTCAGAGATTTAAAAAAAAAAAAAAAAAGCACAACCTAAAAGTTGAGAGTTATGTTTTATTTGGTGGGAATTTTTAGTATTTCAAGCCCAGGAGACAGTATCCCAAGTAACCCTGAGAGAAATGCTCCAAGAAGGCAAGGGGGGATGTAGGTCATACAGATGTTTTGCTGCAAAACTATGTAGTCTGAACATAAACGAAAATATATTGTTAATGAGGGAAAATGAGATATCTCAAGTTAAGGGATTTAGCACTTTTCTATATAAGGGAAGATGCAAGGGACTTGGCTCACTGAAACCATTCCTATGATAATGAGAGAGTCAATTTCTTGGTAGGTTGTTAGGAAGTCTGAGGTGCCCAGGGAGGGAAGAGGGGTTTGGGGCCCTCAAAGAGGAGATGGAGACTGGAGTTCTCAAGGAGGAGAAAAGGACAAACTTTTCTTTCTACATTCCTTACTCTTAGTCACATGAAACTTTTTTTTTTTTCCTTTTCTTTCTTTAAGCCTGGAGCTGATGATTACACAACAAAACAACTCAGCTTAAACTCTGTACTAAGGATTATATAACAACAATGTATCCTGCTTGAGAACAATTTCTCCTTCTTGAGAACCTTCTGTCAGTTCAGTCTCTCAGTCATGTCCGACTCTTTGCGACCCCCTGAACTGCAGCATGCCAGGCTTCCCTGTCCATCATCAACTCTCAAAGTTTGCTCAAACTCATGTCCACTGAGTCGGTGATGCCATCCAACCATCTCATCCCCTGTTGTCCCTTTCTCCTCCTGCCTTCAACCTTTCCCAGCATCAGGGGCTTTCCAGTGAGGCTGTTCTTTGCATCAGGTGGCCAAAGGAAGGATTGGAGCTTCAGCTTCAGCATCAGTCCTTCCAATGAATATTCAGGACTGATTTCCTTTAGGATTGACTGGTTGGCTCTCTTTGCAGTTCAAGGGACTCTCAAGAGTTTTATCCAACTCCACAGTTCAATAGCATCAATTCTTTGGAGCTTGGCTTTCTTTATAGTTCAACTCTCACATCCATACATGACTACTGGAAAAACCATAGTTTGACTAGACGGACCGTTGTTGGCAAAGTAATATCTCTGCTTTTTAATATGCTGTCTAGCTTGATCATAACTTTCCTTCCAAGGAGCAAACATCTTTTAATTTCATGGCTGCAGTCATTATCTGCAGTGATTTTGGAGCCCCCCAAAATAAAGTCTCTCACTATTTCCATTGTTTCCCCATCTATTTGCCATGAAGTGATGGGACCAGATGCCATGATCTTCATTTCCTGAATGCTGAGTTTTAAGTCAACTTTTTCACTCTCCTCTTTCACTTTCATCAAGAGGCTCTTTAGTTCTTCTTCACTTTCTGCCATAAGGGTGGTGTCATCTGCATATCTGAGGTTATTGATATCTCCTGGCCATCTTGATTCCAATTTGTGCTTCATCCAGCCTGACTTTCACATGATGTACTCTGCATATAAGTTAAACAAGCAGGGTGACAATACACCTTGTCATATTCCTTTTCCTATTTGGAACCAGTCTGTTGTTCCATGTCCAGTTCTAACTGTTGCCTATTGACCTGCATACAGAAACTTCTGACTAATCCTATTATCTTAAAATGTGTATTATGGGAGTGGGTTTGGTAAGATCTTTCCATTGTTAGTTCTAATCTTGTCATCTTAAAATGTAAATTGTGGGAGTTGGTCTAGTAAGATCTTTACAAACATTGAGACATTCTTTTGATTTAGTGTAATAACCAGTTAAAAAGTGTATGGCTTCCTTGCAAAGACTAGTGAGGGGGCTTGTTCCACCCTCCTTCTGATTTCTATGTCAGAAGCTTTTTCTGTCTCTTTTCATACCTTAATTAAACTCTGTAATACAAACGCTCTTGGCTGATCAAGCCTGGTCCCTGGTCCTGAAGCTAAATCTTCTTCAGAGATCACGAATCCAACACTGTTCACCGTAAGCTATCAGTATGCGCCTTACCTATCTGACTGAGGCCAGGATCCTGTGTTTTCACATCTTGGGTTTCCTCAGCGATCACACTGGAAGGTGGCTGCAGTCTGATGAGTACTAGAGGGCAGGAAATGGCACCCCACTCCAGTCCTCTTGCCTGGAAAATCCCATGGACGGAGGAGCCTGGTGGGTTGCAGTCCATGGGGTCGCTAAGAGTCGGACACGACTGAAGCGATTTAGCAGCAGCAGCAGAGGGCAGGTATTCCTTTCCTTCCAAAGTGTCCTCAGGGCTCACTGGCTCATGTTGGAGGGCTGGAATTACTGATGACTGTGACATCCTTGTTTACTGATAGGGCAGGAAATATTCCGTTTCTCACCCTCGTGCCATTGTTATTCAGTAGTTAAGTCATGTCTGACTCTTTGTGAGCCCAGAAACTGCAGCACGCCAGGCTTCCCTGTCCTTCCCTCTCTCCTGGAGTTTGCCCAAACTCATGTCCATTGAGTTGGTGATGCCATCCAAACATCTCTTTCTCCATTGCCCTCTTTTCCTCCTGCCCTCTTCCCCAGCATCAGAGTCTTTTCCAATGAGGTGGCTCTTCCCATCAGGTGGCCAAAGTATTGGAGCTTCAGCTTCAACATCAATCCTTCCAATGAATGTTCAGGGTTGATTTCCTTTAGGACTGACTGATTTGATCTCCTTGCAGTCCAAGGGACTCTCAAGAGTCTTCTCCAGCACCACAATTCAAATGCATCAGTTCTTCAGTGTTCAACATTCTTTATGGTCCAACTCTCACATCTGTACAGGACTACTAGAAAAAAGGTTTGTTCCCCTACTAGAGTAACAGACACATGGATTGTACACTGGGAAGTGGGGAGGGGTGTCACTGAAGGCAGCTTCCCACCTCTATAAGCTCAGAAAGGCAGAGGAGACTCTGATTGTATATCTCTTTCAGAAGGTTGAATTTTAATACCCAGGTGATCTTAGACCAATGCCCTAGCTGATGTGTAATTATACACATTTTACAATACCCCTGACCAAGGACCATTCAGCCTCTATTTGTATAACTCTGGTGCTAGGCAGCTCACTACTTTAGAAAGCTTGCCGTTATTATCTTGTGCATCATGAAGCATATTCTTGGAGTCCCTTGAGTAGTAGGAGGACCTCAGGTCCTTTGGAGAAATCCAGCGCTGTGTATTTGCCCTTCAGTCAGGTCACCCTCCAGGCTGAGGTCATCATGTCCATGAAAAACTGAATAGTGCAAAAGCAATATGAGATTCACAAGCATCTTTAAGCATGCTTGGGAGGAGGGGAGGGAATTTTGGAGATCTGGTTTCTTTAACCAAATAAAGAGCTTATTTGCCTGTGGCACAGAAAGGCCAATTCTGACAGCAGGAGTTTGCAGGAAAATAAGGATTTATTGCTGGGCACCCAGCAAGGGAGTATGAGACAAGCTTCAGATGCCCTTCAACCAGTCTATGAGTTGAGGTTTTTTTTTTTTTTTGAAGGGGAAAAACAAAGAAGCGGGACTTAATTATCATCTCACAACTTTTTTTTTTTTTTTTTTTTGCTATTTCTTCATGGTAGTTTAGGAAGTCAGGGTGTCTCTGGTTTAGGATTCTCTGGCCAAGTGGTCCATAGCTCGGGGGTCTGTGAGTGCATCTTGCCCTGGAGAAACAACCTGAGTTTGAACATTAATGATGATATTGACAACCACAGTCTTAGTCATCTGACTGTGGTTGATAAGTGTTCAGTTAGCACAGGATTGAGGTCTGAGGGGACAAGAAAGGGAATAAAGTTTTGGGTAGAGAGATGTAATTATAAACATTGTAAAGGAACTCAGTTTCAGAGGGACTCAGTTTCACTTCAAAGACAATTAAAAAAAAATCACTGCAATTTGTATTAAAGAGTGTTCTGCCTATATTATTTTTGAGGATTCTTATGATTCCAGCTCTTACCTTTATATATTTAATATATTTTGAGTTTTTTTCCC
This sequence comes from Cervus elaphus, assembly GCF_910594005.1. NCBI lineage: Eukaryota > Metazoa > Chordata > Mammalia > Artiodactyla > Cervidae > Cervus > Cervus elaphus. Next base: position 7,980,003 of record NC_057830.1, on the reverse strand, counting down.
TAATATGTGTTATGAAGAAGTGTCCTATTTCCTCACATCTTCAGAGACAGAAGCTTCAAACCACTCAAAATATAGCAGGCACACACCCTCTCTTTATACTTACTGTAAGCTTGTGTATATGCTCAGTTGCTCAGTCATGGCCAACTCTGTGATCCCATGGACTGTAACCCACCAGCCTCCTCTGTCAATGGGATTTCCCAGGCAAGAATACTGGAGTAAGTTACCATTTCCTTCTCCAGCGGATCTTTCTAACCCAGGGATCCAACTCACATCTCTTATGTCTCCTGCACTGGCAGACAGATTCTTTACCAACTGTGCCACCTGGGAAGCCACTTTAAGTTTAATGTCTACATATTATTTACTGTTATATGCTTTTTCCTTATATTTCTATTTATGATCGTGTTTATGTTCTGACCCCTCCTAACTAGAATACAAGTTCTCTAAGAACAGAAGCCCTTTCAGTCTGACCATAGAATCAACCCCTAACACCTGTTTCATTGCAGTCCTTTGGTAAGTATTTGTGAAAGGAATACATGAAGGACATCAGGAGGTTTAACAAAAGAGAAGACTTATTCTGTGAGAGCACTTGAAGGAGCTGGCTTTGCATTCAGGAGCTGTCCCTGATTCCATGACCTTGGGCAATTGACTTCCTGTCTTGAATTAGTAAAATGAGAGCAATTATCTCTACCTCCTCTTTGTGGTGGTGAGGAAAAATGAAATATAGTTTACAGATCACTTAGCATAGTGCTGCAAATCGTGAGGGCTCAGTAATTTTGGCTCATACTCATCAGAGGGGACAGGATCTGTGGGGTTTGGTTTAGAATCCTTCTTGCTATGGACTCTGCATATAGAGCCAATTATGAAAAATAACTGATGGGCTCAGGAAATTTCAATAAACCCAAATCCATCATTTTCTGGGTCCATTTGGCTATTTCACCTTTGACGGTTATCTTTTTTTTTTTTTTTTTTGCCCTCTCCATGAGGCATGCAGGATCTTAGTTCCCTGACCTGGCATTGAACCAGTGCTCCCTGCATTGTGAGCAACCAACGGACTGTCAGGCAAGTCCAGCAGTTATCTTTTAATTGGAGAACAGAGCATTCTCATTATTTTTCTTGCAGGCTAAATACCTAATCCTCTAGGTAATGCCTCATAGGTAACCATTTTATTTCTTCCCACAAGCCCAGGGAATCATGAAAAGAAATCCTGAGACATTAAACTTGGTGGAAGGCACTGAGGGCTTCAAGGTTGCCCCATGTGCCCCTTTTTATGTTGGGACTGAAGCCCAGAGAGGGGAAAAGATCAACTTCAGGATGACACAGTGGACAAGCCAGGACTTGAATCCAGATCTCCTAAGTATACTGTTTGCCACATTTCACTGACATTTCTAGAGAAAAAAACAAAAACACACATAAACAAACACAGATCCCAAACTGTTGTGTCTTCACCTCATCAACCTTGCATTCTTTGTAACCATTCCCAAAGGAAGAACAATGAGGATGACAGGTACACAGTGTTACTTCCCCATTGTAAATTTCCACCCAGGGATTCCCGTTTCAAACATGTTTAGGTAAAAGATTAGGCTCCTTTTTGCTCTAATTGCTCATTTTTCCACTGAGAAAGAGAGCTGCATCAGGGTTGGATTAGCTCAACCTGAAGCCGGGATGAACACTGATAGATGTATGTTTAAATCTGTCAGAACCAAGGAAGAAAGAAAACTGTCGCTAACTTTTTGTTCCAACCTCACCAACAAGCCACAGATTTTTGAGAGAGGACCTCATTTACTAAACAGACTGCTCAGTAGCATCAAAACTCATTTCAAATTCCTTTTAAGAGGACTTCATATGACACTCAACCCTTGATTCCCCCCATAAAACAACACAGCTGTTTCCTTGCAGCGTGTCTCTCAGCAGGAGCTGCAAAATCATATTTAATCAACTCTGCTTTAAAAGCCATCTAATTGCCTTTAGGGCTCTGGCATGCTTCCCCAAGCCAGGATGGTGCCTGCTGACATGTCAGTGGCGACAGCCCAGGCGGAGCGAGCTGCCATTTGTAGAGCCATGTCCTCATGTGCGGGGCCCTCCATCGTGTCCTTTATATTCAAGGTTTCTTTTAATCCACCTTGTGGTCCCATGAAATAGAGATGATTGCCAGATGTAGAAACAAAGAAACTGAGGTTTAGAATATAAAGTCATTGGTCTAAATTCAGAAAAACAAGTGAGAGAATTAGGATTCAGACAAGTCCTCTCTACTTCCAAAATCAGAGTGTTTTCAAGTCTTTGGTCTGGCCTTCTACATGAACAAGTACCAAAGACTTATGTAGGGATGAGGATGAGTCAATCTGACCAGCATAAGCAAAGCTGGCAGTAGAAAGTCCCTGCCAAATGCTTTAGGTCTTAAATCCCCTTAAACCTCACTGCTTTGTCTCCCCATGATGACACTTCCTATTGGAATGTTAATGACTTTCATGTCATCTTTTATCCAACAATCCTTTATGACTAACATATAAGATTCACTCTCCAAAGCGAAGTGGAGGGATACAGAGATGAAATGGATATGGATCATGCCTTCAAGAAGCTCAAAGTCTAGAAATAGAAGTATAATAACAACATAAATCATTCTATTGAGAGTTAGACTATGATGTCTATCACCAGTGGGCCAAAGAATCGATATTATGGGAGTCTGAGAAGGAAAAAGTCTATTCCAGTCAGGGAATTAGATTAGGCTTTACTGGAGAGTACAAGAGTAAGGATAATTAACACTAACTTCTGTGACATAAGACCCCCAAATATCAGTTGTTTAACATAATAAGAATACCTTCCTCATTCTCCGTTGAGGTTCAACCTGATTCTCTTCTAAGGATACAGGCATCTTGCATCACGTGGCTCTATCCTTTGACAGCCCTATGTTTCTGCCCATGTGATCAAGGAAGTGAGAGAGAGTGGAATGTCAATGAAAGGTTGAGCAAGAAGACATAGCTAAACATGGCTTAATCCATTTCACTCAAATCCCAGGGAACAAACCTAATAACACGGCCCTAGCTCTAACCCTAAGTGTAATTGCAAAGGAGCCCAGGAGATATGTTGTTTTCTGTGTGCCTTTGACAGAAAAAGTTTCACTGAACACATAGCATTACTTTTTTCTACAAAAGATGTTGACACATGTATTGTGAAATAGTTTTAATTGAACAAATTGAGAGACAAGCAGGATGTTAATGCAGAGGATGTTAGAGGAACACAAATTCAAAAGATATTTGGTTTGGAAAGATATCAAATATGGAAGGGCCTTGAGTGACACGCATTTCCCAAAATGTGTTTTCCTCGGTGTTAATGACTATCACGTAAAGACTGATTTGTGTGGTCAGACAGATTTTGGAAAAACCGAGTTAATAAAATTGTAAAATTTTAACTGGTTTGGTTCCTGCAGGAGTTCTCCAGATTTTTGGAAAAAGTCGTAATATGTCAGTTATAATAAACCTTTTGATCACAAAATCTTTTTTTTTCACAGAATATGTTGTCAGATTAATATGTTGTGAACATTTTTTGCATAAGGAATCTTAGGCAGTGGAGAACTATGAAGTAGCAGAGAAAAATGATTAGAACTGCTTTTTAAAGTATAAGATGGAAGGGGAAGGATGAGGGGCAATAGTTAGTGAGTTTGAGATGGACATGTACACACTCCTATATTTAAAATGAATAACCAACACAGTCCTATTGTATAGCACATGGAACTGTGCTCACTGCTTTGTGGCAGCTTGGATGGGTGGGGAGTTTGGGGGAGAATGGATACACACACACACACACACACACGCACACACACATATATATATGGCTGAGTCCCTTCACCATTTACCTGCAACTATCAAAATATTGTTATTCTTCTTTACCCCAAGATAGAATAAAACATTTTATTTTAAGTACAAGTTAGAGATGCCTTTCAACTCACTTTCCAGAGTTGATCCATTGGTACTAGCTGGCAACAATGCTGAGATGAGAGGAATCACAAAACCTTGTCTGAATTTATCTGGGAAAGTGTAGTGATGGATAAATGATATCTTCTATGGATTAAAGGATGCTAAGGGTGTGATGGTTAATTTTATGTGTCAACTTTTAGCCAGGCTATGGTGCCCAGTTGCTTGCTCAAACAAGTTTAGATGTTGGTTGAAGGTATTTTTTAGGTGTGGTGAACATTTACAATCAGGGATTTTAAATAAAGGAGATCACCGTTGAACTATCACATTCAATTGAAGACCATAAGAGCAAAACTAAGGTTTGCTTGAGAAAAAAGAATTCTTCCTCAAGACTAACATAAAAATCCAGCCTGAGTTTCCAACATGCTAGCCTCTCCATAGATTTTGGACTTAAGACTGCAGTGTCTTACTTGAATTTCCATACTGCTATCCTGGAGAAGGCAATGGCACCCCACTCCAGTACCATGGGGTTGTGAAGAGTCAGACATGACTGAACGACTTCACTTTCACTTTTCACTTTCATGCATTGGAGAAGGAAATGGCAACCCACTCCAGTGTTCTTGCCTGGAGAATCCCAGGGACAGCGGAGCCTGGTGGGCTGCCGTCTAAGGGATCACACAGAGTCGGACACGACTGAAGCGACTTAGCAGCAGCAGCAGCAGCAGCAGCATCAGCATCCTGCCCTACAAGTTGCAGCTTCACTAGCACTCGCGATCATGTGAGCCAACTTCATTTATCTATCATCTATCAATCCATCTATCATCTATCTGTCTCTCCTACTGGTTCTCTTTTTCTGGGGTAACAACAGCATGATGTCCTTTGACTTCTTGTGTTAAGTAAAGGTATCACATAGGGTAAAAAAGAGAGCTTGGGTACCTGGAAATCAACTCCAAAATAGTGAGGGAATTCAAGAAGAGAAAGAGATGAGTTTTGATTTGGAGTTTCGCAATTTTGGATGTCAGAAGAGCAATGAATGGACATCCATTAGAAGCATGCTCATACAGGGATAAAGAGAAGCCAGCATTATTTCCAACGTGTAAAATATTTTGGTGAGAAGGGCGTATCTCCTTTGGTATCTTTTGAGAGATATACCTGTCTGTCTATAACGTTTCCTGAGGTTGAAGTCTGGGAGAAATGCCTCCAGTGACATGGGAACAAAAGAGAGCTGCTTTGTCCTGAAAGGGGGCAGGAGCCTTTTGGGGCTAAATGTCCGAGGCACACCTGAATATGCGCATGGTGGGGAGAAAGGAGAAGAATGAACACAGAGAAAGGTGGAGAGGAATGCCATTAGTGAAAGCTGAGTAGTGCTGAGTCATTGGGCATGACTAAAGCATGACTGAGACCTCCAGGGTGATGGATGAAGTTCTCATCACTAGGAGATGGAGTGATTATTAAAGCATGTGTGTGTGTGGTGAGCCAGTTGCTTATGAAAAACCACAGTGGAATCTCTTTATTGTAACAGCTCAATAGCCATACTGATTTCCACAATGCTTGCATGTGCCCACCAGTCATTGAAGTCAAACAGGGAGGACATAAATCCAGCCTCCTTTAGGATCAGTCTCCTCTGTGTTTTAATAGCACCCTTGGCTTAGCTCTATCCCACTCCTCACAGGTGTCATGAGATACCTTTTTTCCTACAGTCATTCAACAAAGATCTATTGAGTTCCTACAATGAGTCACGCACTGGTCTTGGCATGGGAAATACATTAGGGAACAAAAATGGCAACACTTCTTGCCCTCTGTGAGCTAGCATTTTAGTGTGGGTGACAGAAAATAGCTTGAAAAATATTTCAACTATATGATGAATCATGGCACGTTAGGCAAAAATAAGATAAAGCATATGTATCAACCAGGAGAGGCTAGGTTATGATGGAGTCATCAACAAGTCTTGGATCTCAAAGGCTTCTTCTACAAGCTCCATGCCCGTCATTGGCCAAGAGAGTTCTCTGCTCCCACATCCTCACTCTCTTCTTCACTGCCAGACTGATGAAAACAGCTAATGTCTATAGTATGGCTGGCAACCTTGGCCATAAGGAAAAAAGAGATCCGCCCAACCCTGATGTTACCTTGGTAATGGAATAATACAGCCTGGAAGTGACACAGATTATTTCTGCACATAACTCATTGGGCTGAACTGATTACTCAGACCGACCCAAAATATGGTATCAGGAAGTACAGTCCAAATGTGTGTCCAGATTGAGGGGAAGCCTATAAATTTGGCAAATGACAATAGGGCTGTTTAGGTCACAGTAAGAAACTTGGCTTCTCCTATGAGCAAAATGAGAAGCCATTGGAAGGTACAAATGGAAGAGTGAGTAGAGAGGGAAATAGATGTTCACTGAGCTCTTGGCTCTGTTACTTGCAATGGGTGTATTGGGGTGCTGGGAACTGGGATAATAAAACCTAGCTTATTGGGTTGGTATGAAGATTAAATGACCCAGACATATAACATTAGGTATGGAAACTTTTCTGTAAATAGATAGTCATATACTGAAGCAAAAGCCAAATATTCACCACTGAATTCCCAAGGCCTCATAAGGTTTGGCCCATTTTGTTCTCTTAATATGTGTACTTAATTCTCCAAAGGCTGCCTGGGAGTAAGAGCAAGATGCAGAGGGCATCTGCATATGTGTCTTTCTCCTAAGAATTCACATTTTGTCCAAAAAAAGGTTGGGGAGTGGGGGGGAGCTGTCTCCTTGAATATGAAAGGTCAGGGTAGTAATTCATAAGCCACAGTTAATGATCCAGTTCCTGGCATCTCAGCTGCACAGTCTGGTAGAGGCATGTTCCCTGTGGCCTCATGGTTTGGGGGACTTTTGGGGAGTAGGATTAGCTGTCACCTTCTATTTCTGAGAAAAGATATGCCCTACCCTTGGCTGACACATCCGTCAGCCCCTCAAAGTCTTTGTTCAAAGAGAAAGGTGGCGGAGCAGCAAGGCATGGAGATAGAATTACAAGAATCCTGCACAATCTTGCTCTGAGTGTGTGTCATTATTATGAATAGAGGCGCCACGGCCCAGGGTCAACTTTAACACACAATGGAGGGGTAAGGGATGTTTTTATACTCCTCTGCATGTGTCTCCTCTCACTACAAAGTCTCTTTTCCACACCCCTCTCATCTCGGTCTTATGGTAATGCTAACTGGCCCATCCCAGTTGGCTCTTTTCCCTACCCCCATCCTCGTCTTTTCTCCAGAGGCATTCATCTTTCAGACTATGGAGCCCATTCGGCTAGTAGCTGTGAATTTAGAGAGATCAGCACATCGTAGCTGTGATGATCACACTTTTTGGTTTGCTGGGGACATCACGTTGTTGTCGTTCAGTCTCTTAGTCATATCTGACTCTTTGCAACCCCAGGGACTGCAGCACACCAGGCTTCTCTGTCCTTCACCATCTCGCAGAGCTTGCTTAAATTCATGTCCATTGAGTCAATGAAGCCATCCAACCATCTCATTGCCTGTCGTCCCCTTCTCCTCCTGCCTTCACTCTTTCCCAGCATCGGGGTCTTTTCCAATGAGTTGGCTCTTCACATCAGGTAGTCAAAGAATTGGAGCTTCAGCTTCATCATCAGTCCTTCCAACGAATATTCAGGGTTGATTTTCTTTAGGATTGACTGGTTTGATCTCCTTGCTGTCCAAGGGACTCTCAAGAGTCTTTTCCAACACCATAGCTCAAAAACATCAATTCTTCGGCCCTCAGCTTTCTTTATAGTCCAGCTCTCACATTCATACATTACTACTGAAAACACCATAACTTTGACTAGAGACCTTTGTTAGAAAAGGAATGTCTCTGCTTTTTAATACACTGTCTAGGTTGGTCATAGCTTTTCTTCCAAGAAGTAAGTATCCTAATTTCATAGCTGCAGTCATCACCTGCAGTGATTTTGGAGCCCAAGAAAATAAAGTCTGTCACTGTTTCCATTGTTTCTCCATCTATTTGCCATGAAGTGATGGGATTGGATGCTTGATCTTCATTTTTTGTTGAGTTTTAAGCCAGCTTTTTCACTTTCCTCTTTCACCTTGATCAAGAGGCTATTTAGTTCCTCTTCACTTTCTACCATAAGGGTGGTGTCATCTGCATATCTGAGGTTACTGATATTTCTTCCAGGAATCCAGCATGAGCTTCATCCAGCCCACATTTTGCACAATGTACTCTGCATAGAAGTTAAATAAGCAGGGTGACAATATACAGCCTTGATATGCTCCCTTCCCAGTTTGGAACCAGTCCATTGTTCCATGTATGGTTCTAACTGTTGCTTCTTGAACCACATATGGGTTTTACAGGAGGCAGGTAAGGCGTTCTGGTATTCCCATCTCTTTAAGAATTTTCCACAGTTTGTTGTGATCCACACACTCAAAGGCTTTAGTGTAGTCAGTGAAGCAGAACTAGATGTTTTTCTGGAATTCTTTTGCTTTTTTCTATGATCCAAAGGATGTTGGCAACCTGATCTCTGGTTCCTCTGCCTTTTCTAAATCCAGCTTGAACATCTAGAAGTTCTCAGTTCACATACTGTTGAAGCTTAACTTGGAGAATTTTGAACATTACTTTGCTAGCATGTGAAATTAGTGCAATTGTGCAGTAGTTTGAACATTCTTTGGGAATGGAATGAAAACTGACTTTTTCCAGTCTTGTGGCCACTGCTGTGTTTTCCACATTTGCTCTCATATTAAGTGCAGCACTTTAATAGCATCATCTTTTAGGGTTTGAAACAGTTCAACTGGAATTCCATCATCTCCACTAGCTTTGTTTATAGTGATGCTTCCTAAGGCCCACTATGACTTCACAGTCCAAGATGTCTGGCTCTAGGTGAGTGATCATACCATTGTGGTTGTCTGGGTCCTTAAGATTTTTTTGCATAGTTATTCTGTATATTCTTGCCACCTCTTCTTAATATCTTTTGTTTCTGTTAGGTCCATACCATTTCTGCCCTTTACTGTGATCATTTTTGCATGAAATGTTCCCTTGGTAGTTCTGATTTTCTTGAAGAGATCTCCAGTCTTTCCCTTTCTATTGTTTTCCTCTATTTCTTTGCATTTTTTACTTAGGAGGGCTTTCTAATCTCTCCTTGCTGTTCTTTGGAACTCTGCATTCAGATGGGTATATCCTTCCTTTTCTCCTTTGCCTTTCATTCGCTTCTCTTCTTTTCTCAGTTATTTGTAAGGCCTCCTCAGACTACCATCATGGCTTTTGCCTAATGTCAGAATGTATTTATTAACACGGTCCTCTTTTGTTTTCAATGCTTTCTCAGTTTGAAAAATAGATGTTGGAGAAGACTCTTGAGAGTCCCTTGGACTGCAAGGAGATCCAACCAGCCCATCCTAAAGGAGATCAGTCCTGGGTATTCATCGAAAGGACTGATGTTGAAGCTGAAACTCCAATACTTTGGCTACCTGATGTGAAGAGCTGACTCATTGGAAAATACCCTGATGCTAGGAAAGATTGAGGGCAGGAGGAGAAGGGGACGATGGAAGATGAGATGGTTGGATGGCATCACCAACTCAATGGACATGGGATTGGGTGGACTCTGGGAAATGGTGATAGACAGGGAGGCCTGGCGTTCTGTGGTTCATGGGGTTGCAAAGAGTCGGACACGACTGAGCGACTGAACTGAACTAAACTTTTGTTTTCAATGCTTTCTCAGTTTGAAAAATAGATGGGCTCATTAACCATAACATAACTTCATCATTTCTAAAGGGTCACAGAAGGACTGCGTGCTATCAAGTCTATCCAACAGGGTGATCCTAGAGTTAAAGATTTATATAATATTAGAGCTGGGGGCAGGGTGGGTAGGTTGGTGGCTACAAACCAGAATAAACTTCTGAGGTTCAGATTGGGCAGTGGGTTGTCACAGCACATCCTGGGGGTTGGCAGTCCTATCTGCTGCCAGTTTCATCTGGAGCTTGACTTCCTCATCAGGTTCTGAGGTCACACTCCTCCACTCCGAGAGAGGCACTTTGGTGGTGATGAAACACCCAGCCTCTGGTCTCTGATGATCCTGGTTCAAATTTTGACTTTTAGTCTATGATGGTTGTTTCTTTTCTTAAAAAACAAAAAAACAAAAACACAACTTATTTATTTAAGCATTTGTGGCTGTGCTGGGTCTTCATTGCTGCGAGATTTTTTTTTCAAGTTGCAGTGAGGAGGGGCTACTTTCTAAGTTGCAATGTGCGGGCTTCTCATTACGGTGGGTTCTCTCAATGTGGAGCAGAGACTGTAGGCCTGAGGCTCCTGGAGCTGTGGCTCTAGGACTCTAGAGAACAGACTGGGTAGATGTGGCTCTCGGGCTGTATAGTACAGGTTCAATATCTGTGGTGTACCGGCTTAGTTACTCCATCGCAGGTAATATCTTCCTGGACCAGGGATGGAACCTGTGTCTACTGCATTGGCAGACAGATTCTTTACCACTGTCCCGTCCTCTCAGGAAAGCTCGGACAGTTGCTTCTTAATTTCCAGTTCTTAATAAGAATAATGATATATGACTTAGCCACATGTAATCACATAGTGTGTGAAAACTGTTTAACATAGTCATTTGATAATAAATTAGAGTATCTATTAATATTATTAAAATAAAAATTTATTTCACATATATCTTCAAGCATCCACATCTGAAACCTAGTAGACAGTATGCACTGGTAGCTTCAAGCTGTTGAAATAACCATAAGCAAACTCTTCACCTTGGATCTTGAGATATAGATAGATAGATGAGATATTCAGCATAAATTGGTCTTCCAAATATTTTATTTTTATTAAGATAGGAGAAATCTTGGTTGTGGGGAAACAAAAAGAAACATGAACACAGTCCAAGTAATAGAACACATGGTAAAATAGTCCCCTGACTTGAGTTCTGCCTTTACTTAGTGTATAAATGACCCGGCTACTGTCACATTATAGAACAAACAAGATATAAAAATGATGCCAGCAGTCTCAGAGAACTTAGCACCATTTTGTCAGTGTCGTAAGAATTTATTGCACATATAAGATCAGGTTGCTGTGAGCCTGAGTGATAACAGGAGTAAAGCTGCTACCTCAGCAAGTGAAAAGGAATCCAACCAAGTCCGGTTGTTCATAATAACGATTGCACAGAACCTGTGGAGTATGATCACTGAGCATCGGTCCTCGCAGAGGTGGGGTGGGGCATGCTCTGGGGTGTCCTACACAGTGTGGTAGCAGGGGGAATGGCCCTATCACCTCACCTGAGAGCTGGTGAAGATTTGAGATGCAAATGGATGCACTTAACTCAACCACTCTGGCCAAAGCAAAGCTCTTTGATCCCTGGTCCTGTCTCTTTGCCATTTTCCCTCTTTTGAGTATGTCCTTGAGTTTCAACCCAGCTTGATATCGCAGGGGCAGGAGCACATGTAGGATTTGGGCTTGACCTGTTTGGGGGCCCAAAAATCACCTAGAGTCTTGAAATTTGCATTGAAGAAATGCAAAGAACCATTGGAGAGAGACATCCAATTATGGTCTTTAGGCCATGCGGTTTAAAAATACCTTGGAAACTGTCTTGAAAATGTTGATTTCTGGGTCTTATCTTTGACCTATCTAATGGAACTGTTTGGAGACAGGATCTGAAGAAGTATAAGTTCACAGGGTATTTCAATCCTCATAAATGTTTAGAACTCACTAGGTTAGTGACTCTATGAGCAGTTCAATGTAAAGAAGGAAAATTGCCTTTATTAATATTTGTCAATGGTAGCCACCACTATTTTCTTCTGACCATTGAGAAAACAAAGGATCAGAGTAATTACAATTAGCAAAAGACCCAAAGGATTTTGTCACAAAGAGTTCTTTGCCACCTTACTGGGAAGTGGCAGTCTGGTGCTTGCCCAGATTCACATCTTCCTGAAACAGTAGGGGCATTTCCATGGCCTGGGAAGATAACATTTAATCTTATTTTGATCATTTGGTGAGCACTTTTATAAAAAGTCTGAAGAAATGACAATTCAGTATAAAATAATCCTACCACCTTGAATGAACCCTTCTAGACCCTGCCACTTCTGAATACATCTAGAAAGTCACAGGCATTTTCCATGGGCAAAAATGACTATGCCTTAAGTTTGTATTTTCATTCATGTTAAAGGAATTGGAAAAAGCTTAGATTTTTCGGGAAATAGTAACTCGCAAGTTACTGAGCAGAGGCAATTTCCTCTCTGACTCTTGCCTAAAAACACATGTTGAGTGTGTCGAAAGCAAAGCCCAGCCTGGTCACAGCTCTGTTACTCAGGCCTAAAGCATTTGCTTCTGTGTTTATTACACAGCCAACTTTGACATTTGTATTCATAGTAAGGTGTTTCTAAGAGCCTGCAGATGCAGCAATATCAGTATAGAATCTGGAAAGAGGACATTTGTTTTGAAATAGGTTTGATTTCTAGAATGAGCACTCTGATCCCTTCCCTTAGAGTACAATGTTCGTTTGAACAGTTTGCTTCTTGCTATTCCACAGAAGGATGACAGTGGATGAGATGGTTAGATAGCATCACCTACTCAATGGACATGAATCTGAGCAAACTCCAAGAGACAGTGAAGGACAGGGAAGCCTGGTGTGCTGTAGTCCACAGGGTCATGAAGAGTCGGACATGAGTGAGTGACTGAACAACAATGCTAGGGTTCTAGGAAAAGAAATCGAAGATGTGATCCTTAACTTCCTAGATCTAATAGCCTGATAGGTGTAACAGATTGGTAATACATATGTCCATACATCTCCTGTAAGTTAGAGGATTGATAGGCCAGGTTAACAGATGCCGTGATGGCAGGAACACTGGTCATGGCGTCAGGAGGCCTGGGTCCCGTTTTCCTTTGTCATAAAGGATTTTGTGCAAGCCCCTTTTCTTCTCCAGATTGCCATCTCTCCATCCATAACTGAAAAATTATACCAGGCCATATAGTCCAAAAGTCATGATTTGCTAACTGTATGATTGTGGGCAAGTTTCTTCTACCCCTAGGCCTTATTTTCCTTATTTATAAAGTTGAGGTTATAAAATGACAGTTGCAAGGCCTAAATATATTAGTACACAGTATTTATTTTTATTTTTAAATTAATTTATTTACTTTAATTGGAGGCTAATTACTTTACAATATTGTGGTGGTTTTTGCCATATGTTGACATGAATCAGCCACAGGTGTATACAGTATTTAGATAATTATCTTGCTCCCTTGAACAGTCAGTGAGTGCCATCATCACCATCATCATTTACTGGATCTTTTTCCTTACTCTTTCAGCTCTGTGACCTTAGCCAACTCATATTAACCATTACATATTAGCCATTTGCTTTCAGAAACTGCTCAACTATATGCTGTACTTACTTAAATTTTTTATTTGGAATGGTTCATAAAACCATTCTTTAAATCAAGGATCAGCAAAAAAATGTTGTGGTTTTTTTTTTTTTCCTTTTTCTTTTCTGTAAAGGACCAGACAGTAAGTAGGCTTAGCCCTAGGTAATATGTAAACAAAAGAGAATGGCTGTGTTCCAAGAAAGCATTATTTACTGAAAAAGGAAGTGGGCTGGATCTGACCCATGAACAGGCATTAGATTACTTGCCCCTGCTTTAAACTAAAGAAACTATACACGTTTTTTGATTTATGAGGAACACACACACAACAAAAACCTTTGATCCATGAGATGCATGATATTATAGCACGGTTCATGGCTTTGTGCTCTTCTCCACCTACCATCAGCCATGCTTTCATCTTAGAAACAGAGATTTACCTTAGAGAAGAGCTTCGAAGTCAAACCACTGCGGGCAAAATCCAACTCTGTTTCCGTTTTGGAACTGTTTCTTTGACTTGCTTTTCATTGCTTCTGTTATTATAATCCTACATAATGGCCTGCTTCAGAGACTCCTTCCCCTCTGCCTGACTGTTAAATTAAAATGCCTTTGTTCGAAACCCTGTCCACTTGCAGATGGCAAGAAGGAGGAAATGATTACATCCCCTGCCTGACACTTGCCTTTCTAGGAGATATTTGCATAGTTGCAAGATTAATGGCCTTTTTATTTCCTCACCTCCCCCTGATCTCTGATCTATAAAAGAACCTGCTATACAGATCCCAATAAGGTGGCTATTTTGAGATATTAGTCTGCCATCCTCTTGAGCAGTTGGCTTGTCAAGGGGCGAGCAGAGCAAGCTTGGATTCAGTAACAAATTCTCCCTTTTTCACAGCTAAGGTAAACCGAGGCCCAGAGACGAGAGCTGGTTTATTCAATCAGGTGCTCTAGGGAAAGAGCCAGTCCTAGAATATTAGACACTTGCCTCCAGATCAGAAACTTTGTATATTGTTTCTTTAGCTTGAAGGAGGAAGAAATCATTTCCTTCAAAAAAAGAGAAAAAAAAATAAAAGCCTTTATTTTTACTAGAGTTCTAACATAGAAGTGAATTTTTTTCAGTCTTCAAGGTAATGGATATGCCATAGTCAGACATGAAAACACTACTATGACTGCTTAATCGAAATACCAGTCCCCTGTCCTTGTCACTTGGATCTCATATTAAAGGTCTCCTTTCATTTCTAGTAAAACAGAAAAACACCATCTCCCTCCACTCACATCTACTTGAGTTCCAGAATCATTTTTTTTTTTTCTTTTTGGCAGTAAATCAGCAGTGAATGAGATGGCCTCTCGCAGCCATCCATATCCTATCCCCAAAGAAGAAATGGAAACAGAAAGTCCTGGAATAGAAACAGTCTTCCTTCTGCTCAAAACTGAATGGAAACAATTCCTCTCCCTTTAACATGCCATTTTGATGTCTTTCTTCTGGTCTCAGTGACCTGCGTTGGGGTGAAAATTGCCATAATAACAGCAGCAGCAGCAACAGTTATGATTTATTAAGCAAGTATCATTTACCGTGAACCAACTCATTGGAAAAGACCTTGATGCTGGGAAATATTGAGGGCACAAGAGGAAGGGGACAGCAGAGGATGAGATGGTTAGATAGCGTCACCAACTCAATGGACGTGAAACTGAGCATACTCTGGGGGACAGTGGAGGACAGAGGAGCCTAGAGTGCTACAGTCCATGGGGTCACAAAGAGTCAGACACTACTTAGTGATTTAACAACAGCTACCCCATTTACTAGACTTTGCACTAAATGCCCTAATCATGAATGGGAGCATTATAAATCCCATTTTATAGATGAAGAAACTGAAGCACAAAAAGGATAAGTCAACCATCCAAAGAAAAGGGGGTTATATCCTCAAATTCTTCCTCCAAATAACAAATAGATACATAATTTTGACATAAAAATTAATTATGTGGACTTGTATGATTCCATTTATATGACATGTCCAGAAAAGGTAAATCTATAGAGATAGAATGCAGATTAATGGTTGTCTGAGGCTGGGAATAGGGTTGGGTGATTGCAGTGACCCCAAGAGAGATTCTTGGGGTAATGGTTATGCTCTAACATTGCATCATGGGACAGTTGCAATCTACTACAAACCATTGATCATTTCATACTGGAAATTCATAAATTTTATGGCATGTAAATTAAGACTCAATAAAGCCGCTAAAAATTAATCATGTGGACAGGAGTTGTAAAAGCTTTTCTTCATCTTCATAGCTACTCCTCCAATGTGGGTCTATTCATTTCTGTCACAGACAGATCTGAGCACAGGAAGGTCTCTGCTTATCCAGGATTTTAGCTCCATTTCTTCTTTGAGGATAGGACACAGAAGTACGGGTGCTGCTTCTCCTTCAACGCTGATTTCTTGCCAAAAAAAAAATCCTGGAATTTGAGTGGGTGCACACAGAAGAGGGTGCTTCCTTGTTTTAATAAAAATGAAAGGAGACCATGACTATAAATGTAATATGACAAGAACAGGGGACTGATTTTTCCATCAAGTGGGCACAAGCATATTTTAATATATTTTAGAAATGGTTACTGCAATAGCTCATTTATATATTTGCTTATTCACTTAATATATATTCATTAAGCCCCTGTAATGTGCATCTTTCTCAATTCTGGAGATAGGACAATGAATACAGCAGTTAGAGCTCACCGCCCAATCGGCAAATTACCCTCCTCTTTCTATCTTTACCTATTCTCCCAGGCTCTAACTGTATTTGGGGTTAACTTCTCCCATACAATCTCCCATATCATTTTTAAATTAATTTATTTATTTTAATTGGAGGCTAATTACTTTACAATATTGTAGTGGTTTTTGCCATACATTCACATGAATCAGCCATGGGTGTACACGTGTCCCCATCCTGAACCCTGTTCCCACCTCCCTCCCCATCCCATCCCTCAGGGTCGTCCCAGGGCACCAGCCCTGAGCGCCCTGTCTCACGCAGCGAACCTGGACTGGTGATCTATTTCACATATGGTAATATACATGTTTCAATGCTTTTCTCACAAAGGATCCCACCCTCACTTTCTCCCACAGAGTCCAAAAGTCTGTTCTTTATCTCTGTGTTTCTTTTGTTGTCTTGCATATAGGGTCGTTGTTACCATCTTTCTAAATTCCATATATATGCACTAATAGGCTGTACTGGTGTTTTTTTTTCTGACTTACTTCACTCTGTATAATAGGCTCCAATTTCAGCCCATATCATTTTACCTATTTCTTTTCTATGAGTCTTTGCTGTGCATTGTCCTCAGGTCAGTTCAGTTCAGTTCAGTCGCTCAGTCATGTCCGACTCTTTGTGACCCCATGAATCGCAGCACGCCAGGCCTCACTGTCCATCTCCAACTCCTGGAGTTTACTAACTCATGTCCATCGAGTCAGTGATGCCATCCAGCCTTCTTAAGCTCTGTCATCCCCTTCTCCTCTTGCCCCCAATCCCCCCCAGCATCAGGGTCTTTTCCAATGAGTCAACTCTTCGCATGAGGTGGCCAGAGTATTGTAGTTTCAGCTTCAGCATCAGTCCTTCCAATGAACACCTAGAACTGATCTCCTTTAGGATGGACTGGTTGTATCTCCTTGCAATCCAAGGGGCTCTCAAGAGTCTTCTCCAACACCACAGTTCAAAAGCATCAATTCTTTGGTGCTCAGCTTTCTTCATAGTCCAACTCTCACATCCATACATGACTACTGGAAAAACCATAGCCTTGACTAGATAGACTTTTGTTGGCAAAGAAATGTCTCTGCTTTTTAATATGCTATCTAGGTTGGTCATAACATTCCTTCCAAGAAGTAAGCATCTTTTAATTTCATCTGCAGTGATTTTGGAGCCCCCCAAAATAAAGTCTGACACTGTTCCCACTGTTTCCCCATCTATTTCCCATGAAGTGATGGGACCAGATACCATGATCTTAGTTTTCTGAATGTTGAGCTTTAAACCAACTTTTTCACTCTCCTCTTTCACTTTCTTCAAGAGGTTTTTTAGTTCCTCTTCACTTTCTGCCATAAGGGTGGTGTCCTCAGTTATGTCCAGCTCTTTGAAACCCCATGGAGTGTAGCCACCAGGCTCTTTTCTCCATGAAATTTTCCAGGTAAGAATACTGAAGTGGGTTGCCATTTCCTTCTTCAGGGGATTCTCCTGACACAAGGATCGAACCTTCATCTTGCATTGCAGGCAGATTTTTTACCACTGAGCCACCTGGAAAATGAATTCCATTTTATGGTCATTCCTGTTAACACTGTGCATTTCATAATCTCTGTCTTCATTTGGGAAGGAGAAATGATAAAGAGTATTTCTTACATATGGGGACTTAATCTGAGTTTTTAATGACATCTAGAGCAAAATACTTTTCCAGTAGTCATGTATGGATGTGAGAGTTGGACCATAAAGAAGGCTGAGTGTCAAAGAAATGATGCTTTTGAATTGTGGTGCTGGAGAAGACTCTTAAGAGTACCTTGGATGGCAAGGAGATCAAATCAGTCAATCCTAAAGAAAATCAAGTCTGTATATATATTGGAAGGACTGATGCCAAAGCTCCAATACTTCGGCCACCTGATGCAAAGAGTAGACTCATTGGAAAAGACCCTGATGCTGGGAAAGGTTAAAGGCAAAAGGACAAGTGGGTGGCAGAAAAAAGATGAGATGGTTAGATAGCATCACTGATTCAGTGGACGTGAATTTGAGCAAACTTCAGGGGACAGTGGAAGACAGAGGAGCCTGATATGCTGCAGGGCATGTGTCACAAAGAGTCAGACACAATTTAGCGACTGAACAACAAGAAGTCACTTTACAATGCTATGTTAGTTTCTGCTGTATGACAGTGTGAATGAGCTTTATGTATACATATGTCCCCTTCCTCTCGAACCTCCTTTCCCCTCCCAACCCACCTCTCTAGGTCATCACAGGGCACTGAGCTGTGTTACACAGTAGCTGCTACACATCATTTTCCCACTAGCTGTCTACTTTACACGTGATAGTGTATATATGTCAATGAGACTCTCTTGAGAAATTCATCCCACCTTCCCCTTCAAAAAGGGTCAGTCTTAGGAATAGTTAATTAGAAGGATATTCTACGTTGAGAGAACAATAAATTTAAAAAAATGCGAGAAAGAATTTGGAGTGTTGGGGAAGAAAAAAATAGTAGCTGGAGCCTAGTGAAGAAGGAGGAAAGTAGAGGACTGGTGAGGTGGTCAGGCCATCAGGTCAGGCCATCATAGCCATGATGAAGTGTTCCAATTTCATACTAAGTACAATGGATGAAGAATCTCAAAAAGCCAAGTGACGTAGATCTGATTTATACTTTAATGAAATCATGTTGAATTCTTTGTGAAGAATGCACAGAGGAAGGAAGCCTAAAGTAGTGAAACTGTGAATACTATGAATAAATATGTGCAGTGTAAGATTCCCTGGGTAGTAGTCTGGAGTCACGGGTCTAGATTACAGAGTGGTCTCAGCACTATCAGATATGCACCTCAGAGTTTACTGTTTTCAAACTCAACTCACTGAAATTTCTGGCATTAAATCTTCCTGTTGATTTCATACCTCCCCCATGCACATCTGAAATTATATGCAGTACATTTATTATGATCAAGAATCGTTAGGGAGGTCACCCAGAGTTCTGGGCATCTCTTGATGTTGCATCATCTGTTTTGGGGAGTTTCTGCATCTCACTCCTTCTCCAGGGAATCTGATGTACTTCCTGTCACCCCAGTGTAATTCTCACTGCAGCTCACATAACTGCCTTTTATTGGCCAAACTCTGCTGGCTTTGGCACTCCACATACTTCCCCTTATTAAGAGGAATCCACTTCAATCCCAGGCTCCTTGTAAGAATAAATATTTTATGTGTTCAACATCCCATTCCATACATCCCAAGAAGAGGGAAATATAGAGAACATTGGGTTGGGAGTCAAGAGAAGTGGTTCTATTCTCCACTCGACTGTATAACTCATTGCCTAGCCATTTCTCTTTTCTGTGCCCCAGATTCACTATTTGTAAAATAACAGCATTGAACTTATTAAGCTGTGGGTAGTAAGTGTTTCTTTACTGACTCTCTAAAATGTGCTTCTTTTGATTTCTAACTGGTCTTGCTCATTATTGTGTTGCCTTCTCTGTTGTCCTCAGGGCTTTCGAGGCTGTGGCTTAATATGTTGCCTAAGCTTCAGCAAGTGCAACAAACCTTTGCAAGAATTCTCGGATTTTTTTCCCATATTTAATTTGCATTTGCATTAGGGTTGTTGGAAGGAGTCAATGAAATTACATACGTGGAGTTTCTAGTGCCATTCACTAATTAGTGCAGCTCAATATATATTAACTACAAATACAAATAATTTTGCATTTGTTAACCACTAATACAAGTAGTGAATGGCATCACCGACTCAATGGACATGGGTTTGGGTAGACTCTGGCAGTTGGTGACGGATAGGGAGGCGTGGTGTCCTGCGGTTCATGGGGTCACAAAGAGTCGGACACGACTGAGTGATTGAACTGAACTGAATATAAGTAGTGAATGGCATCACCAACTCACTGGACATGAGTCTGAGCGAACTCTAGGAGATAGTGAAGGGCAGGGAAGCCTGGTGTGCTGCAGTTCATGCAGCCGCAAAGAGTCAGACACAACTGAGTGACTGAACAACAATTACAAATAAATGCTACTCATTCCTTCTTCTCTCTCTTCCTTTCTTCCTCTTTTTTTCTTTCCTTCCTTTAATTACTAGATAAACAGAAAGGGGTGAGATTGAAAAAAATCATGCATCCCAAGCCCTCCCATTTCCCAAATATGTATAATAATATTCCATCATTTATTTGGTTCAGATGATGTTTAGATGTTGATTCGTTTAGAGAGGACTGTTCACAACGGGGCGATTTGGGTGTGCGTTGGTGAGAGTGGAGGGTAAATAGTCAAACCCAGTAGAAATGGAACCTGTAGGTTCAACTCAAATCTTCCCTTATGATGATTCTTCCATGAAGACAGAGGGTCAAACCCCACTCTGCTCCACTGGATGGTCTACCTGACGGCAGGGATGAGAAGAGAAATAGTGTTTAAAGCATGGGCTTACCAGACAGCGTTGGGCATTCTCCCAAGCCCTGGGCTTTATTAACTATATGATATAGGCAAGTTACTTAACCTTTGGGACGTTAGCTTGTTTTTCTTTTTTTTAATGTGTAAAATGAAGATTATGTGGTTTACTCACAGCTACCCAGAGGTAGAGCGAGAGAAATCTGTAACAGAGTTTGGCACAGGTGAGTTTTTGACATATGGCATGCTGTTTGTGTTTGTTTTACTGAAAGTATAACCGGTTTACAATGTTGTGTTAGTCTCAGGTGTGCAGCTAGGGGATTATTTACAGATTCTTTTCCTTTATAGGTTATTACAAAATACAGAGAATAGTTCTCTGTGCTTTACAGTAGGCCCTTGTTGATTATCTATTTTATATGTAATAGTGTGTATATGTTAATCCCAAACTCCTAATTTATCCCTCACCCTTCCTCCTTTCTCCATTGATAACCGTTAAGTTTGCTTCCTCTTTCTGTGGGTCTAGTTCAGTTTCATATATTCTTATTAACTTTACTAATGTTGAAATATTTTACCAGTGTGTATATCAGAGCTATTACTAGTAGAGACATGAATTTATTATTAGTGTTATCTAACAATACTTGGTAATAATTTATTTTTTGTGTTCTTTTTATTTGTATTCCTATTATGAAGTAATAAAGAAGATTAAAAAGACTCCTGGTTGGAGTCTATACCATTGTTCCCGTGGTGAAGACCAACAGTTGGGCAAGGTGAGATCATTCCATCTTTTGAAAAGATGGACAGGATGAAGTTTATCCACAAGTTCTACGCTCACAAAACCAAACTTGAGTTTGCTGTTGTATCAGAAGTCATCTGAGGGCCCTTGGCTAAGAGGAGACTCTGCCTTGGGCCCGCCGGTGTAATAAACTGCACTCCACTATCTGCATTGTCCTTCTGAGTGAGTTTGTTTCCCGGAAAGCGTGGCTATAACATTTGGTGCATCGGCCGGGAAACTCCTCACTTTGAGGAGACAGGTCTCATTTGAGGCCACCCCGAGGCTTTGAGGCTTGAATCTCCTAGAGGGGGGAAGGCGCCTCGCCCCTCTGGAAGGATTCTGCTTCTCAACACCCGGACCTTTCACGTCAGCAGGTAGTGGGCGGCAGCAGGGGAACTGAGCGCTCAGTTAAAGTTGCAGGTATTGTCCCTTGATCCATCACACCAGAGCGAAGAAGGCATACCACGCTGACCCGGAGGACGCCAAGTGGACCACCCAGAAGGACCCCACCGACCCACGGGAAACCAAGATCATTCTGAGGAGGAAGAAGAAAACGAGGTCCCAGACGAGCCCTCTACAGGATGGAGCTGGGTAAATGACTCCTGCTGCTCGGCCTCACCAATGCAATTCTGAACTTGGGTATGTGGGGCTATGCCCCTGTCAGTAATAGACAGACTCCCCTGGTGGGTATCGTCACTCCGTTATGGGGACTTTAGCAACAGAAAGGAACTTTCCTCTCTCTCACCAACCATAACCTTTCTTTGCCGTCTGGTGTTAGAAGAAGCCATCAATGGGCCAGGGACATAGGGTTACATTTAACATGAACACCAGCCTTACGGAGATAACAAAGGCTTATACCTCATATATGAGAATTAAAGAGGAAAAGGGCTCCCTTACAAAAGGGGGACAGGCCTCCCGGTGCCTTGAGCAATACTACCAGGTCTGGGATGAATATTTCTGGATGACTCCTGAGAAAGGACAGTTGATTGCCCCTGCTACTATTTGCTGGGAACAAAAAGAACAGAAAGTTGGATTTGGAGACCATCCCCTAGACCCAAAAGAATTGTTATTTGTCCCCTGAACAAAGTAAACAAATCTTGAAAGTTACCTATCACCCCAATCAGTCTGCTCAGTGGCCCGGTTCCGACTGGAAATATAATCCTGGAATCCGCTGGGTAGCCCCCAATGGGACCCAGTGGCTCTGTGGGCTTAACTTATGGCCATGGTTACCAGTTGGCTGGGTGGGGCGTTGCACATTAGGATTTGCTTTTGCCCATGGCAGAATTAAGCCTAGCCTACACCAGCCTCCAGTAAACCTGCCTTATCTGCATGCAAGATGGACATGATCTGTGTTCCAGTGGTATGACTATCTTGCTGCCTAGTTTATACCCTCTGAAGGGACAACGGATATCATGGTTAAGGTAGAGGCCTTAACTAATTTCATTAAACAGGCCCTCTTAGACAGTACTAAAGCCATTCAAGCTTTGAACGAAGAACAGATTCAGATGAGGAAGGCAGTAATTCAAAATAGGATGACATTAGACATACTCACAGCAGCCCAAGGAGGGACTTTGGCGAATGGTGTGTACATCCCTGACCTGTCTGAAGATGTATCTGCTGCCTTGGAGGATATGCAAAATCAAGTGAAAGCCATGTCTAATGAACTGTTATTATAGTAATCTTGATCATACTGCTTTGTGGGCCCTGCTTCCTACAATGCCTTGTGAATTTTGTAACCCAGAGGTTGATAGCATTCTCTCATGTGGGTGGCAGGAGGGCTAAGGTACAATATATCTCAATAAATGATGCTCGTTATGGGAACTAAGAGCATCAAGAAGGGGGAATGAAGAAGGAATTCATAGGGCCTGGACTCCATCTCAGGCCTGTCTGTGCTGATCATGCGCGGCCACCTCTCCAGTGGACTCTGAACTCTGTGCTTAGCGCCTGTGGGAATGACAATGGAAGGATAAGACCCCGCTCTGGGCAGGGGAATCTTGAAGAAGAGAAAACAGACACTAATCACCCCTGCCTCCGGACACTATCTATCAGAATGTAAGCACAGTCTTATCAGTTATTAACTATTTGGAATGTAACTGCGGGCTTATTGATTATTGACTGTTTGAACACATAACACGTGAATGATGGGGTTATTGTAGTTGTATTTACCCTTCCTTTGTTTATGTAAGTCTCAAGGGAATTGGGGTAGTGGGTTTGGACACATGGGGTATAAAAGATTTTCACAAATGCTGGTCGGGGTCCTTGGCTAAGAGGAGACTCTGCCTTGGGCCCGCCGGTGTAATAAACTGCACTCCACTGAAAAAAAAAAAAAAAAAAGAAGTCATCTGAGATGGTCTTGTTGGGGGCTGGGCAGCTTCACGTGGGTGGTGCCCAACCTGATCGGCTCAGGTTCACAGCACCTGCTCAAATGAGAAAACAGTTCTTTCCAAAGAACCTCGCAGCAACATTCTCCTGTGAGGAAAGCGTGAGTAGACTCACAGAGGAGGAATGAAGGGCAGGGCTTGGCTATCTGGGTCAGGAAGAATTTGTAGGGAAATAAACATGGTAACTCGTGAGACATCAGAGGCAATTATCTTTAAGAAAAAGATGGGCTTGGCTTAATTCATTTTTCCATGTGGTTACATTTTATTGGTGCTTGCTGGGTGACAAATCACCCATTTTTAGCTTTTATTTAGCCTTAGTTTTGATCTTATGAGTTAAGAATGACTAATGCCCCAAAGAGTATGACCCTGGAGCAAAGCATGCTGGGAAAGCACATTTCTGGGTGCATGTTCCCTCTGTGCTTGGAGACATGGATTCAAATAAAAGTCAAGACTACTACCCCACCAGGGGCCATTGCTTTGGAAAATAAAACAGGGTTTTTGAATACGTCTTTGTTTGCCATTCTTATTCAAGGTTATCCAAAGACGAATCTGCTTCAAGAGAAGAGAGAGTAGTAAATTTAACTGGAACTTTTAAATAATGTTCAGTCCAAAGCTAAGAAGCTTAAGATCAAATAAGTATTTGAAACTTCTGGCCAAGAACCAAAATGAGTGTCTTCAATAGGCGTTATTTCCTGGGTCTTTCTGGCTCAGAAGAGCAAGTGCAAGGGATAAAATTTGGTTCTTGCTTAATTCCGTTAATGGTCAGACTGTAGAGGGAGAAAGCTAATCACCTCACTTCCTTTTCTGACTGTTTTTGTTGTTTATAGTTACTCCCCTAAGAGTTCAACCCTCTACAGCTGAAAGGACTGGAGGAGATTGGATATCCATTTGTGGCCTTTGCAAGCACTGGCTGCAATGTGCTAGTCAAAGGTTAATCCTGTCTATGGGGCTAGTTTGTTCCTCTCCACAATCCTAGGAGGGAAACATGGTTATTAGGACCTCTGTTTTTACAGATGGGGAAACAGATTCAAAGAGTTTGGTGACTTGCCCAAGATCACATGATAAGCTAGTGGCAGAACCAGAATGTGAACTAAAAATCTCTCAAATTCTACTCTACATCATAATTGAACAGCCACTGATCTTTTTAAATTTTTCAAAAAATTAGAAAAATGTTTAGTGGCCTTATTTCTCTTGACTGCGGGGTTGAGATGTCTCCTCTTTCTAAGCCACATAGAATTGCCAGGTGGTACCTTCTCAGCAGATTTAGTAAAAGCAGGTATGTGAGTTTACAAATTGGGGGATTTGGCAAGTTTCTTGTTGCCATCATTTGCATCTTTAGGGTCCAAGGATGTTGGAGCATGAACAAAGCTTAACCTATCATATTATTTTATAGAAAGGGAAACTGGGATTTGGAGAGGAAGAAGGGATCGCTCAAGGTTACACAGCTGTTGTGACAAATGGCAGACCCCTCAGTGTCCTCCAAGAACTGATGAAGTAGCTGATAAAGGAAGTTCATGGAGAAGAGAGAAAAAAAAGAAGCGTGTATTATCACAAGGCAACCTCAGCATCCTTCCAGCTGTAGAGCTTCAGATGAGTCGGCTCTTTGACCCTCAGCTTGCTCATGTGTAAGAAGAACAGAACCTAGTCCACAGGATATGTGAGGGTTAAATGACGCTGTACCTTCAAGTTCCTCAGTGCAGGGCTTGGCCTGCAGTAGGAACTCCGTACATAAAAGTCGTAATAAATGCATATGAGATCAGAAGAGCAGGGAGAGACAGAGAGAGTCTGTGAGGTAGGGGCAGAACTAGAGGGAGTGGAGGGAGTGACTTCTGTCTGTTGTTCCCACACTCAGTTCTATTTGGGAAAACAGAGGGGTGAAGATAACAGGAAAAGGGGGCATGTCATTAAGTACATCATCTATTGTTGCCCAGATGATATTCTGGTAACAAGGAAACCCCCTGAAATTGGTTTGTTCGTGGCTCCCCATGTGACCCTCCAGGGCTTTCAGGGGCAAGCACAGGAATTCCAAGAAGGATCCAGGAATAAGGCGGTCACAGATGGGAACATTTATTTCTTTGGGAGTCTTCCTTTTCGGATGTTCTCAGAGCTTTGGCTGGACTAGAAGGGATCTTCAGGCTAGAACCTGATGGGGGTGGGGCATGTTCCCCTTCCACCTTGCCTGTGTTTATCTGACTCTCACGGCGGGGCCAGATGCCAACTTTCCTATCCAGTCAACAGATGAGACTCTGGGACGTTTATAAATAGCTTCTAGAAACACTTTCTGAAACTTCCCTGAGGACTTCTAAACACTCCTTAATAGGGGCAGATTGAAAGAGAAAAAAAAAAATTTCCAAAGACAAATTGGTAGGGTTGAACAGAACATTAAACAGAAATCATAGTAAAAGTGGGAAGTTGAGGGTGGCAATCTGCTTAGGAAAATTTCTAATTTCAAGTTTATAAATAAAAAAATATTGATGAATACTGGGACAGGATGTGGTTTAGATTGGCTCCTTCATGATAATAATTTTTCCACATCAAACAACAGTTCATGTTAATAGAACCATATTGGGAAATTAACCTTGTTTGAAACAATACATTTTTTCAAGTCTTTAAGTATTTTTAGACACTCATTCAATTTTAAGCTGTTATGAAAAATCATTAGCTCTTCAGTTACAAGCAGTTCTTATCTGCTCGTGCAAGTAGCCATACACTCCTCACCTTGACCCTGGTGTCCTCCAAGGAAGGCCTGGCATTCAAGTTTCAGGGCAGAGTTGAAGCAGGTATGTTTTCCTTTGGGCGAGCAGATTTTACATGAGGACATAGATTCACAGAGAATGGATGAACCCCAGGAACTTTTCAACCTCCTAGGACTCACTGGAACCAGAACACGGAGACAAGGGGAGGGTTCTTAGCCAAAAGGGAGCCTTAAGGATTACTGTTTGTTATTTTTCATCTGTTCAGACAAGATCCAGCCTACCAGTTCAAGCTGACTGCATTGGGAAAAATACAGAGATGCCAGACAAGCTATGAATTCTTTGTTCTCTTATCAGGGAGGAGACAGCTTTTCTAACAGAAGGTCCCACTGGGATCAAGGACAGTAGCTCTGATCTGGAGTGTCTCAGGTTGCCTTGGCTGTATCAGACAGAGCCCTCAGTCCTGCTCCATGGGGCCTCTTATGGGACCAACGAGGGGCAGCCTGGATCTTATCGGGGGTAACCGGGCAAGCAGTGGACAGGGAGCCGGCCCCTGGGGGATTGTCCCAGGGATCCCAAACAATCTTTGGTCAGAACAACACATAATTTCTGTGCAAGAAGCAGAGTAGTCAAACAATAGATCTAGATAAATAATGTGAATGAGTGCTGCTGTTGTTAGAATTATTCCCTTTCATATACGATATTCTTCAATTTTATAGTGACCTTAAGAGGTAGAGGTAATAAATATGGTGAAAGTTCTCATTTTGCAAGGGAAAAAATGAAACACTGCCAAGGCAAAAAAAAAAAAAAAAAAATCTACTGAGGTCTAGAACTCATAGCCAAAGGTCTGGGGCTTGAAACTATTCTGAACATAGACCAAGTCTTAGGGCCTTTTCCCTGAGTCCATTCATTTCATTCTGTCACACAATTCTCTATCTCATTCATTTGTTCCTGCAACAAATGAACTGAGTGCCTGCCACCTTACCAACACTATTCTAGGTGTTGGAGTAATGTCAGAGGTCATGACTGTCAGAAATATCTGCAAGATGCAGAATAAAACATGTGTACGGTCTTCTGTATCACCACTCATCATCTTATACAGCATGGCTCCCAACTCAGGGTACTTATTGTCTAGGACACAGCCAATAATCAAAACACTAGCTTAAACACCAGAAAAAAGGTGTAAATGATCTGGAAGAAAGACGGCAAAGAAACAGAGGCATTGGATAGAGAGACAAGTAACATTTTATATAGGATGGTCATGGTAGACTTCACTGAAAAGGTGAATTTAAGGTTGACAGAGGTCAGAGATAGTCATCTGGCTAAGAGCTTTTCAGGCAGAGTTACATAGCCAAGGAAGAGATTCTAAGGAGCCTGGAATGGCTAGAGTGAGCAGTCAGAGTTGAAGTTAGCAAGATAAGGGACTGAATCATGTAGGACCATGCAAATCATTGTGATGAGTTTAGCTTTTATTCTGCAACAATCACAGAGCCTCTGTGGAGTTTTCAGCACAGAGGTGGCATAATCTTATTATATTGCTAAAACATTCTATTGACTGCTAGGTTGAAACTAGGTTGAAGAGGACAGGGTAGAAGATGAAAGAAATCCAAAGAGTGTGTGTGGTAGAGACAATAAAATATACTCATGGAACCTTTCAAGTGTGTCCTAGGCACACAGGAAATCATTTCCCATTCTCTTTCTGCTGTGAGGTTAGCCTGACATGACCAAGTTTTTTCCCAAAGCGATGATACCACTTCCAGGCATGACTCTAAAACCTGATGTGTGACCCTCAAAACTCTGGCCCCACTGCAGCACCCCTGGAAATACAGTGCTGAGGATAGAAGCATAAGATGGAAGGAGCCTGGGTTCCCAGTGACCATGTGGAGCAGGGTCACTTCCTCCCACACCAGCCACGTTGTGCTGTGGCTGAATATGTTTGGAAACCATGGAAAAGGTTAAGGAAGAACATTAAAAAAAAATTCCCCATCCTATCTATTTCTTTCAGCTTTGTCACTAGTGACTGTTGAGATTCTCTTCCTGTTTTGATTTTTCCCAAGTGAGGAGAGCAGTGTACAGATGGGTCATGCCTCTCCTCCCTGTCTCACTAACAGCTGCTCAAAATCATATCTATGTGTTGTCACACTTTTTAGCATCAGAGTGTACATCAGAACCCAGGACACGGAGGGTGGAGAATCTCTAAGTCCCTGCCGTGTTGGATGTGGAAATTAAGACAACAGTACAGCAGCGACAACAAAATAATTACAAGGAAGACACACTTCTTTCTTCTTTCTTCTTAAAAAGATACTAAATTTGTAGTAAGCTTTCCTTGAACTTTTCAGCATTTTTGCTCTTTGCTAGAATTCTTTTTAAAATAGAACATCATTCACTACACCAATCACTGAAAAATATATTTAAACTCCTCACGACTATGTTATGCATCTATCATCTATCTATCTATCCATCCTTTCATCTATCCATCTACCCTTCATCACATCTATCTATCCATTCATCCATTCATTTATCCATCCATGTATTCACTTATCTATCCATTCATCATATCTGTCTATTTTCTTTTATCCATGAATTCTGTGATGTTTTACCAGTATCATTTATTAGAAAACTCCCAAACTCAGAAACCTAACTGGCATAATGATAGGCAGACAATGAACTTTTCTCCAAGAAACTAGCGATTCTCCCCTTGGACATAGAAAAAGGGATTGACATGGTCATGTTAACATGGACTAACATATGCCAGGTTTTCTGCAGTGGGGACATTATTTAGAAGATCTCACTGGTCACTTCAGGACGGCTCTCAGCAGATTGGTGGTCAGGGTGGAGGGAGGCAGTGCTAGCATCATCGCCCCCCAACTAACACCTGAATTGTCACAGAGAGCTGACGTCACTGTCACCAGACCCCACTACCAGGAACAGCGTCTGGATGCAAGGGATGTAGGACATCACCAAGGACCTCTATGTCATCATGGATGCTCCTACTTTGTTAAGCTGGAGAAGCCGGAGGCTGAGCAACACCACAGAACCAGCCCAGATCAGTGGTTTAGAAAACCAACTTTGGAATCGGCCAGGATTGAGTGTGGAGCCTGATTTTGCCACTTTCTGGATGCAGTCCTTATAAATGCTGCGTCATCTCTCTTACCCTTTGTTTCCTTAAGCATCAGGAATGGCTATAAAACATTTAGCACAATGCTCCGGCTCACAGTGAGTGCTCAAATTGTAACCACTGTGGTTATTCTAATGGCACTGAAAGGTCTCTTGACTCAGAAAGGAGAATCCCCAGAGTGCTGTTAGGTCCAATCTCAGGTTTATACCACAGCACGCTTGGTTATAGCCTGAGCAGCTGCAAAATGCCCTCGACAGGAGTCCTGCTTCCTGAAGGCCAGAACTGAGCTGAGCAAGGAGGGTTTTTAAGGGCTTCACATGGGAAGGGGGGTTCCTGGGGCGGAGAGGGAGCCACCCTGGCCATTCCTTCTCTTTGGTCTCATCTCCAGTCACATGTGTGTGTGCTGTGTGAATGGGCTGGGGAGAAGCAGCTTTGACCAGCTCCAGAGGTCCCCTCCCACTCCCACCAAGGGCAGGGAAGGGCAGATGCAGGACAGGCCCCCGGGAACCAGGGAGCCAGGGCAGAAGTTTAGAGGGGAGGAGGAAATAGGGTGAACACCAGTCAGTTATGCATTCTAGGCCATCTAACGTGTTTGCTACTGAAGCAATGCCGCCAAGTCCAAGAAAACCAAAAATGACTGTTTTTCATCTTCCTCTCTAGAAACCCGGTATGGTGAGATTGTCAGAAAGAACTTGCCCTGAAGAGCTCAGTGATCACCACCTGTTACAGGAATAGAGTGATTTCCACTGGATATGCTGGGGAGGTTGGTGAAAGACGGGGAAATAGTAAATTATAAGCATATGCTTGGTCCTGCATACTGATGTGTGTCTTATGTTAGTTCCTTACATCTTTCCAAAAGGGGGCTACCCCCTTTTTAGAGATAAGGGACGTACATTTTAAGAAAAATCGCATAGTGAGAAAGTGCCAGAGCTGAAGACTCCGGTTTGTCTTTTCCAGTCCTTTAGCTACCCTCTGATCTCTGTTACATCTCCAGATTTAAAACAAAGGCGATGGTAACGATAACCCTATATGCAAGACAGAAAAAGAGACACAGATGTATAGAACAAACTTTTGGACTCTGTGGGAGAAGGTCAGGGTGGGATGATCTGAGAGAATAGCATTGAAACATGTATATTATCAAGGGTGAAACAGATCACCAGCCCAGGTTGGATGCATGAGACAAGTGCTCAGGGCTGGTGCACTGGGAAGACCCAGAGGGATGGGATGGGGAGAGAGGGGGGATCAGGATGGGGAACACATGTAAATCCATGGCTGATTCATGTCAATGTGTGTCAAAAACCACTACAATATTGTAAAGTAATTAGCCTCCAACTAATATAAATAAATGAAAAATAAATAAATAAAACAAAGGCAATGGCATGTGGTCCTACCTTACCAAGGGACGGCTGGGGGCTTGCTGTTAGAACTCCTGAGAGAGGCCCCACATCCGGAGAGATGGTGACTGGCCTCAGCCTGCACAGGAAGAGAAGGTGCCCATCTGGTAGTCTTAGGACGTGCCACTGAAATTCTTGCAAGGAATCTGGTTGGAGCTGGTGCTGTTCCCCGTGTGTGACCTCAGGCCAGCCAGTGGCCCCAGCGAGAGAGATACACCGAGGTTCCCAGGGAGGCTTCTGCTGAATGTCTGGAGTCTTTCCCAGAATTTCTCCTCCTGCTCAGCCATGTAGAAGGAATGGGGAGAATGGTGGAGCCGGAGAGACAGTCCATACAGATAACTTCTCTGTGCCTCTATTATTTGGGGCTTTCGCTAGTGCAGAGACCTCTCACCTGTAAGAAGGGTGGTCTGTGAACTGGCAGGCAGGACCCTGCGACCACGGAGGACAGGATCTTGTTCTATCTTTGGTTGGGTCCAAAGCTGCCGAGTGGCTTGGCAATGTACTTGGATTAATAATAGTATCTAAAAATATGTCATCACTTCATTGTATGAGGCAGATATGATTAGCCTCACTTTACAGAGGAAAAGAGAGAAACCTGGGACCCAGAGATGCTTGCTTAAAAATTCTTTGTGGATTTCAGGCTAGAATCCAAGTCTCCTGTTTCTTGGGCCAGTGCTCTTTCCAATATAAGATCTTAAGCATGGCAATAAGAGATCTAAAACTCTTCTTTGAGGTTTGGATAATAAAGACTTGGGGCATGTGCTTTCACCTAAAAGGAAAGTCGATTCTAGTTTGGTATTTTAAAGGCTTTGAAATGATTCATAGTTTATTGAGTCTCCTTTCCTCGTGTTCTAAGAAGCAGATAAACGTTTTGACCTTGCTTACTTCAAATGCAGGATCAAAACAAAGGATTATGTGTGTTGACATTTTGGGAAATGTATAAATCCATGTGTATATAGGCAGAGAGGGTCAGTAATTAATCAAATCTCTAGCGGTCACAAGTTCAAAGTATTGACCATTTACAAGTTAGCCATAAACTCAGACATTTGAAAAGGCTCCTGAAAATGGTAATATGCTTTTTCAAAAAGTTATAGCCCCCAAACAATGCACTTTATTGCCTGGAACAAGTCACAGCCTGTGGATTATCACAAGGAAGCCCAGTAAATATTTGTAGAAGAAATTTAATGAATGAAGGCACAAACCCTCTGGCGCTCCTGCTGAGGCTCGTGAAATCTCATTAAACATCCTTTTTTAGCAAGTCTGGTTGTTTGCTTTTTTGTTGTTGTTTTTTATCCCCCAGAAGATTACATATAAGCGACTTAGAAAAGAAAGAGGAGCTGTTGAAAACAGTGAAAATGTCAATAGAAGATTTGACAGCTTGAGAATAGAAGAGGGAAAACAAAAGCAAAGCAGACAAAGAATCTTAACTCTCCTGCAACACAGCATTGGGTTGTTGAATCAATAAAAAGTTAAATAAGTTTAAGATCAGCAGAGATGTGCACAGACTATTTTGAAGTGACTTTCACCTATAGTAACTTGCTTTAAAATGTTTTGACACTTTGAAGAGGGGGTTAAGCTTCAGTTATCACTTATTAGAAAGGCCTCTTTCTATGAGAAGGTACAGATGAGTCTCCTCTGAGCATTTAACTGGGCTTTCCTGCAGGGTATGCACACAGCTTGGAGTTACAGACGATCATTACTTAGAAAACCTGTGTATATAATCTCTCTGGCATACTTCACACCTTATGGTTCTTTTGATTTCTAGTCTGGAGAATTTGGAGTGATAGGTAAAGCGAAAAAAAAAAAAAAAAAGCCCCAAACAAAAACCACCCTTTGCATCTCATCTAAGTTTATAATGGTGCAGCTGTCAGAAAAAGCTCAACCCAAAGATCTCCTTTATCACCAGCTCTTACAGTGAATGCAATGGGTCTGCCACTATTGATTCTGGCTTCAAGATCTGGTCTTACATCCTTTTCCCCTTTTGTGACAAAATGCAAAAACAAACCTGGACTTCCCTGGTGGTCCCGTGGTTAAGAATCAGCCTGCGATGCAAGGGACACAGCTTCAATCCCTTGTCCAGGAAGATTTCACATGTCATGGGGCAACTAAGCCAGTGTACCACAAAGCGTGGACCCCACTTGCCGCGAGAAGAGAAAGCCTGCACGCAGCACTGAAGACCCAGTGCGGCCATAAATAAACAGATAAAATTAATTTTTTTTAAAAAACCAAAAACAAGCAAACAATGAGAACAGCAATATAATGAAACATACATGAATACACACACACACACACACGCACACACACACGTAGATATGGTTGTGAGCAAGAAATAATGAGCAGATTGTCTGCAGAAAGCAAAAGATAGAAAAGGTTATGTTTCCATGCTGAGTTTTCCTGACTCCTAAGTCCACAACATATATTAATTCTTCAGCCTCTGTCCACGTGGGATCGATGGAGATGTAAATTCAATGTGTGGCTCTAACCTTTCCCGTGAATGAATGGATAAATAACGCTCAAGCGGCTCATTAGAAGCCATAATAGATTTATAGTGCTAAGCCACAAGGGTTTCCTGGAGAGTTAAGAACAAGAAGCCATGTTTAATACTGTCAACAATGGACATAATGATGGAATAGCCATGTCAACAGAGGGAATAATGGTGGCAATAATAGATAAGAGTTACCTTTTTATTGGACATCTGGTGTTTGCCTGCAGCACTCTAAACACTCACACTCTTGCAATTAATCCTCCGAAGACATGGTAAGGAAGTCATTAGCTGCATATTAGGAAACTGAGGTTCAAGGAAGTTAACTCAACAACCGCAGCTCTCACAGCTAATAAGTGACAGGGCTAGACTTCAACCCTGGGCCTCCTTGTCTTCAAAATTCAGTTTTCCATCCTTCTCTTCTCCTCGCCCTCTCCTCTCCCTCCTCTGCCTTCTTCTACTCTAACTCTGAAGATAACTAACTTCATGAACATCTTCTTTGATCCATAACTTCCTAATGTCTTTTTCAGGAGTAAAAGGATCCAACTAGCAACAAAACATTATGAGCATCTACATTTTACAAAACACCATGGCATAAAAACTCAGTTAACCAAAAAGAATGGAGGAAAGAGCACATATTTACTAAGATTAGGGCTTCCCAGGTGGTGTTAGTGATAAAGAATCTGCCTGCCAATGCCAGAGGTGTAAGAGAAGCAGGTGGCTTGACCCCTGGGTCAGGAAGATTCCCCTGGAGAAGGGAATGGCAACCCACTCCAGGATTCCTGCCTGGAGAATTCCATGGGCAGAGCAGCCTGGTGGGCTACAATCCATGGGGCCACAAAGAGGCAGACGCGATTAAACAGCTAAGTACACACGTATGCATTAAGTGCCTAAGATGAATCAAGCCTTATATATTTTATCATTTCAATTTTCTCAATCATAATGTGCATATTATCCCCATTTTATAAGCAACAGGACTGAGGCCAAGATATTTTAAGGAAGAAGTTTATCTAGAATCATACATACAGGGGAAACTCCAACTTAGCTAAGAATTCACCAATCCAGGCAAGGTGTCTAACTGATACACCCAGTCAGAACCAGTTCTCCGATCCTTCAGATCAAGGCTTGGAAAGTCCCTCTTAGTACATGATCAGACTTAAATGAAATGCTTCCCAGACATCCTCATACAGCATGTGAAGGGCACTTTGATGATAGCTATCAAATATGCAAAGGAGTGCATCTGTTGACAAAATAGCTACATTTCTAAGCAATAGGACAGATGCTAAAAATACTCTATATAAGTGATCTTTATTGTGTGTGCTTATATAAATGATAATGGGGGAGTAGTGGAAAATAAAAATGAAAAAATATATACTATCTTTAGTTAAACATTGTCATTACCACATAATGGAATAAAATGAAGCTGTTAAAATAATGAATTACACTGACATTTGCTGACATATAAGGATGTTTCTAACATATAGTCCAGTTAAAAAAAGCATTTCAAAAACTATGTACTAGAATTAATAAATTCATAACTCTGAAATAGAGACCCCCCCCCCCACACCAACATACACACATCCTGGAACAAATGTATATAAACTTTACAATTTTAGCTGTGGTTCACTTTAGACAATGGAATAAAGGATAATCTTTATTTACTTCAAATTTTCTGAATTTTATTTTGCAATAATATCTTGCATTTATTGAGTATTCTAACTTAACTACATTTCTTTGATTAATTATAACATGACTCCTCTGTCCATGGAATTCTCTAGGCAAGAATACTGGAGTGGGTACACATTTCCTTCTCCGGGGGATATTCCTGACCCAGGGGTCAAAAACCCAGGTCTCTGCATTGCAAGCAGATTCTTTGCCATCTGAGCCACCATGGAAGCTGAATTTTATTTACTTCCTTGAATTTTCTGAATTTCATTTTGCAATAATAACTTGAATTTATTGAGTGCTCTAACTTAACTACAATTCTTTCATTATCACAATAACCCTACTTTACATATCTGCAATTTGAAGTTTAGAGAAACTTATAATTTGCCTAGGGGACACAAATTATGAGCCAAGATTTAAGTAGATTTTCTTCTTTTACAAGCCTATATTCTTCAGTATTATCTTACACTACAATAAATGTGTAATAATTTTTATATAAAATGCAATTTAATTGTAACAATAAAAATAATTAAGATTTTTTTTTGCTTCTCAGAAAATATACAATGATCCCTGCATTCTATACAACATATTAAATTGTGTTTCAACTACTTCATCATCTCAGGGTTCAGCCATTCTTTATTTTAGTACCTCCCTTTCTTAATTTCTAATGGACATTTAAAATAAATATTGTCTAATGTTTCCTTAACTCCTGAGACAAATTGTTTAATAGAACTATTTCACCTCCAAGGTGCCATGAGATTTAAGAAGTAAAATATGTGGTTTTCTGGTGGTGTGGTTGTTTTTTGTTTGTTTGTTTTTTGGTAAAGAAATTTCTAGATTGCCAAGTGTCAAAATGCAATTTATTTGGAATTTAAGCTCTAAGCCACAGGTTTCAAGTTCGTTCGATGCTTTATAATGTATAGTGTTGCTCCTCTGAGAACCCACATCCCTGTGGGATGCCCTATCCGTGGCATTTATGGCTGCTAAAGCCACTTGTCTTCTTGTCTAAAGGTCTCATTAGACTGAAGTCTGGGTCTGACTTATTCAGCTTCAGCATCCTCAGAATCTGAACATTCACCTTCACAAGTCTGCTTGTCCCTAGGACCGGAATGCCCTCTAAACTACTCTCAAGCCCTCTTAAGGTTAGTTCGGAAATGTCGGGGGCAGTTTCTGCATTCTGTAAAGGAAGATTAAATCTATATTTTGGTGAAGGTTCTTGGCTCAGCTTCTGTTACCTTAGAGAGGTCAGTTCTCACTTGTGCTAGGGAAAGTTCAAAACCAAAGTGGTGGTATGAAAGGTCTGTGCTTGGCCTAGACTCTAACTTTCTCAAACAAATGTCAGCAGGGTACGGCTCTTGGGGATTATGATGTTAATTTTAATTTTTTCACTCTTTTGGAGGAGACTGCATTCTGAGGCCATAGAGAGGAATCCGGAGAAAAGGACTGTTTTTCACACTTCTCAAAGTGAAGTCACTCAGTCGTGTCTGACTCTTTGCGACCCCACGGACTGTATCCCAGCAGGCTCTTTCGTCTATGGAATTCTCCAGGCAAGAGTATGGGAGTGGGTAGCCTTTCCCTTCTCCAGGGGATCTTCCTGACCGAGGGATCGAACCCAGGTCTCCTGTATTGTAGGCAGATGCTTTACTGTCTGAGCTAAGAGGGATTAAATCTTCTGCTAGGGAGAAAGATGTCCACAGGGAATACCCTGCAAAAAGAAGCAATGAGCACTCGAGGTGAGAAAAGTTTGGTATTCAGCTCTGGGTTTCCTTTTTCTGCATTTCCATTCCCTTTATCCATGTTCAAACTTCAGTAAAGCTTGATAAAGCTGAGTGCATCTCAGTTGTGCTTGAAGAAATAGAGTGAGATGGCTCTGTCTGTACATTGGTGAAAACAGAGAACAGTAAGGAGAAGATGGCAAAATGGAGGAGGAGCTGAAGGTATTGACCTGAAGTCAGAGACATGGCCCAACCAAGATAAATTTGTAGAACATGTAACCACTCGCTAGGAATTTTCAGAAACGCTTGGGAAATAGGCCAGTCTCCCTGTGTACACTATTGGGGCTTGGATTATGTCATTTGGATACAAAAGTAAAAGTTTCCCCAAGAATGGAGAGCTTCAGGATGCTTGGTTTATTCTTGGTTTGGGAAATTTAAGCTTCCTGTAAGATGAAGAGAACAGGGAAGCTATTTGTGAATCATCTAGTAACCACCAGTGACTGAAACTCTCAATATTCCCAAACCACTGTAGCTTTACAACAATGATTTGATTTTTTACTACCAACCATACAATATACAATCACTGGGTCAGGAAGATCCCCTGGAGAAGGAAATGGCAACACACTTCAGTATTCTTGCCTGGGAAATCCAACAGACAGAGGAGCCTGATGGGCTACAGTCCATGGGGTCACAAGAGTTGGACATGACTTAACGACTAAACCAACACCACATACATTATAGGGTAAATGCTTCACAAACATAAAATGTCTTTGAGAAAGTATAGATTTTGTTTTTTTTTCTCCTGAATCCTGGTCTCCTGACAATTTCATCAAAGCACACCGGAGTTCCAGCTTGGAAAAATCAAAATCATGGTCATAGAAATGTCCTTGCAGGCCAGGCCTGGTTCTTGCTTTGGTTATAAAAATGACTAAACAATTTTTATGCATTTCTAAGAACAGATTGCAGACATTCCAAGGAGACATTTCAACACATCAGCAACTTGGACACAAAGACTGGAAATGTCAACTGGGAAAGGGTTTAGGGACAACTGCTGGGCCAGCCTATAGGCACAAGTCAAGTCTCTTAGACTGATTTGGGTAAATCTGAGAACTGGAGGGTCAGGGGCAAATGATCAAGCCCACTCAGAATCATCTTCTCCCTGAACATAAGTCGTTACCACTATGCAACTCCCCTCCCCACCCCCTGCTGTCCTGTAAAAAGTTTTTCTGTGACAAAGGCAAGAATCTGAATGGAAGAAAGGAGGTAATTGATGGTCCATCTGATAGGATTTCCAGAGTAGAAGTTGAGGCCTCTGAATACAGACTCTGTTTCCCTGACATCCTCTGCCATCACCCTGCCTTTTGATTGATGCAACACCCACCAGGGAAAGCCATTTCCTCCCCAGCATCCGGCAGAACATCATCATCTCTGGGTGCCCAGCTCTCAAGTTCACTGCGTCTTGAGTATGTGATCTGAACTGGTATCCCCAGTGTCCTAAACAACTAAGGGAGAACACAGATCAAAGGCTTTGAGAGAAGAGACCAGACCAGGGGTGAGGGGAATCTTTTCCATGAGGAAAAGTTAATCACTTCTCAAGACTTACCCTGATTGAGCCAGTTAATGTCATCTGCATCTTGCATGACTTCTGTTGGTGGGGGGGGGGGGGGGGCTAAGCCAAATTGATATTTTGTTGTGTTTTAGTGTTTTAATTCTTCTAAATAAAACCATGACTATTCTATTCATATGACGTTATCTGTAAACTAAATAGAAGTTACTTTTAATGTGTGTAATGACTAATCTCAGTTTTTAAGTAAAGCACATCGGAAGACACATATTAAAATTGAAATTTTACATTATACTTATTCAAGCTTTTGAAGTTTTGCTTTGCTTTAGAAGGATAGAAATGTTCTTTTTTTTTTTTTTAATGTGCTTTCTTGAAGTATAGCTGATTTACTTTCTGACTGTGAAGACAGAAAGATTTACTATGTTGTGTTAATTAAGATTTGTTATGTTGTGTTAATTTCTGCTGTGTGACACAGTGATTCAGTTATACACGCATTCATTCTTTTTCATATTCATTTCCATTGTGATTATTACAGGATGTTGAATATAGTTCCCTGTGCTATACAGTAGGACCTTGTTTATCCATCCTATGCATAAAAGTTTGAGTCTGCTAATCCCAAGCTCTCAGTCTATTCCTTCCTCACCCTTTCCTCCTCCTTGTCAACCACAAGCCTGTTCTCCTTGTCCACGAGTCTGAGAAATGTTCACTTTTTATTTTTTTGTTAGCACTTTCCTTTGGCACATGAACAAATGAGGACTACATGAACCAGGGACTTGAAATGGGGGCAAATGTGGGGGCTTTACAGGTTACTCAAGATAGAGGCAGTGTTTTGCAGTGAAAAAAATAAGTGTTGGTAGAAAGGAATCAGACAGATTTGGCCAGTGTGCTGGACTCGGCTATACAATGGCCAGAAACATATGTTGTTTGCCCTCAGGGTTGCCAGTCTCATTGTGGAGACTTCTTAGAAGCAGAAAATTATAGTAAAGTAATACAAGCTGCTAGATATTGAAAGTGGAAAAGGATGAGGCATTGGAGCAGCCTTATGAAAACTACCCTTTCCATCTGTGGGCAATATGATAAGCCAAGGAAGACTTGAAAATAACTGTGAAGACAGAAAGAGTTGTGTATGCATTTTAAATAGATATTTAAGTGTGGCTGGGACACAGGGTATGTGAGTATAGACAAGCTGTGATGTGCTTGCCATTGAGGGGTTAAACTCAAGAGAGAGTCAAGAGATTCTGGAAGGTCCTGTTCTCTAATGAATTTAAATTTTATTCTAGGGCAATGGAGAACCATCAATGACGAGGTGAGATTTATTTACTTGTGCATCCATTCATTAAATATTCACCATCAGTGTTTTTTATTTAACAAACATTTGCTGAGCACTGATAGGCACTGGAGATAAAGCACACACACACACAGAAATAAAGACCAAAACCAAAAAACCAGATGAAACATCCTGCCTGGAAAAAGCAGGTGGCAATTCTAGGTTTAGGGGGCAGGGGGAGTGGCACCAAGAAGGTGGCATTTGGGCAAAGAGATAAAGAAGGTGAGGGGGTAAGCCATGAGGATATCAGGAGGAAAACATTCCAGATGAAGGGAGACGCCAAGGCAAAGGTCTGGAGGTAAGGGCATGCCTAATGTATTTGAGGAACACGGAGCCAGCCCACCGGGGCTGGAGTGGGCAAGGCAGAGATGATGGACTTTCACTTTCGATCCCGAGTCAGGACAGAAGCCGCCCAGTTGTTCGGAGCAGAGGCAGGAAGTGCATGGGCTTCTGGTTTTAACAGATTCTTGGGAACTGGGATGAGTCAAGGGAAGAAACAGCGGAACCAGTGAGGAGGCCAGTATAGTAACCCAGGAAGAAAAAACGGTGGAGGTCTGGACTGCAGTGGAGTCGTGGGTGTGGTCAGAAACCCAACAGCCTCCGCTGACCACCAGAAGGGGTGTGGAAGGACAGGTGGGGAGTCCAGAGAGTGACCACACCTCTGCCCATATACTCAATCCCTCTTCTTGGGCTGTTTCCAGTTACCTATCAAAACCACTGTGCAGTGAGAAAGAAGGCATTCATTTCATTTCCACCCAGGC
The DNA here is from genome assembly GCF_910594005.1 of Cervus elaphus. NCBI lineage: Eukaryota > Metazoa > Chordata > Mammalia > Artiodactyla > Cervidae > Cervus > Cervus elaphus. The sequence goes on along the minus strand of NC_057830.1, from coordinate 7,939,811 downwards.
TTATAACAATCGAGGAGAAAACTACTGTACTTAACTACAGGATAAATAAAGGGCTTCCTAAGGCCATGTGCAGAATGACAATTAGCAGGAACATGGCCTTAGGACAGGAGGGAGCTTCCCACCCAGGCTGAATCACCAGCTTGCTGTTGGGAACAATTTATTTGATGCAAATAAAAACCAAACATTTATAAATCAGCTAAATAAGAAACTTAGGGGGAGAGCTTCTGGGATTTGAACCAAAAAAAATTATTCTCCATGGGGGTTGGAGGATTGGAAATCTATCAGGACTTGGGGCATGAACACATCTGGTATGTGTTGCTGGGGCACTTAGTCACTTTGTAAAGCCCTGACCAGTTTAAGGCTTTTGTTTATGGGTCTTGCACTCCTACGTTTGGAAAGCCTTTTCTTAACATCAGAAGGACATTCTGAAGGAGTCAATTCTACTTCAAAAACCAAAGCCCTAATTTGCCCCTCTCAGGCTATCTTTATGCCCTTCCTATAGACCATTCTATTGCTTAGACAACTGTGCATAAGTCATTTAACAGGTTTTCCTGCTTCTATTTTTTCAATAAACTTTTTTTGTAGAATAATGGTAGATTTATGGAATAGCTGCAAAACTAATACAAAGAGTTCCTATAGATCCACCAAGTTTCCCCCAATGTTGACATCTTACATTAATGACATTATTTGTCAAAACTAAGAAACTTTCCATAGTAGCTGACTCCTCAGTCACATTTAATAACTAATAATAGTGACTCTCATTGGTAAAGCAGGTGGTTGGCTCGTGACTCAGCTTCAGAGGCACTGGGGAATGGCATTCTTTCCATTCTACCATTTTGAAACAGATTCAGAAAGCCAGAAACTCCTGAAAACATAATATGGAAATTCCAAAGGGGCTGGGTAGCAAGAAAACATAAAAAATGCCCCATTCACTAGTGTGTGATTGATCTCAGTAAGTATCTACCAAAGGAAGGAGGAAGAACTATAGGATTTTCAGGTTTAGCAAAAAAAAAAAAAAAAAAATCTGTTCAGTGTGAATTTTAGATAAAAAATGAATGATTTTTAAAAATAAGTTTGTCTCATGCAAAATTTGGGACACAGTTATACTAGAAATTTATTTGTTCAAGAAGATGTGATACACATATATGTGGTGGTGGTGGTTTAGTTGCTAATTCGTGTCCGACTCTTGCGACCCCGTGCACTGTAGCCTCCCCAGTCTTCCCTGTCCATGGGGTTTTCCAGGCACGAATACTAGAGTGGGTTGCCATTTCCTTCTCCAGGGGATCTTCCCGACCCAGGGATCGAACTCTCATCTTCTGTGTTGCAGACAGATTCTTTACTGCTGAGGCACAGGGGAAGCCCATATATATATATATATACACACACACATACATACAGATATATATACATATACACACACATATAGCAATATTATTCAGCCATAAAAAAGAAAAATAATGCCATTTTCAGCAACATGGATGGCTCTAGAGATTGTCATACTGAGTGAAGTAAGTCAGATGAAGAAAGACGAATATGGTATCTTTTACATGTGGAATGTAAAAAAAAAAATGGTACAAATGAGCTTATTTTCAAAACAGAAATAGAGTTGCAGATGTAGAAAACAAATTTATGGTTACCCTGGGAGAAGGGGTGGGGGGAGAGATACACTGGGAGGTTGGGATTGGGATGTACGCATACATAACTAATAAGAGCTTACTGTGCAGCACAGGGAACTGTACTCGATATTCTCTTATGGGAGTATTACAGTTATCTCACTTACACACAGACTCTAAAACACAGTACAAACCAGCATATCCATGAAACAAGAACAGACTCCCAGACATAGAGAACAGACTTGTGGTTGCCAAGGGGGGGGTGAAGGCAGAGGGAACAAACGGGAGTGCAGGATTAGCAGAGGCAAACTAGTCTATGTAGAATGGATAAACCACAAGGTCCTACTGTATATCACAGCATTGCCATTCAGCTATTCTTGAATGAAATTAAAAAGGAAAAGAAAATTTCTGTTTACCTGGAGCTCAAATTTAACTGGGTGTTCTGTATTTTATCTTGCAACCCTGAGGAAGAAGGAAGGAAGGAAGAGGAAGGCTGGGAGGGAACGTGATATGAATCAGGCTACCTCAGGATCCTGCCATTAGAGCTTTTGTTCATCTGACTTCAGATTTACCACTAAAACATCTGTCTATAATTTGACATTTCACGAGGAGCTAGCCACTGGGAAAGAATAAATTGGTCAGGCTGTCTGGAATTTCTCACTGCTAACTGACAACTTGACTTTTGACTAAGATGTGGTGTACCCTGTAGCTTGGTACAAGGAAGGAATGTCCTAACTTCAGAGACAGTCATAGGCCAGTCCATGTGACAGATTTTGCAATAGAAATTAATAAATTAAAATTCCAACTTTATGTCCCAGTCCTCAGAGTTCCATTACTGCAAGGCCAACTTTGAGAGATAAATGTGCCCCCTTAAGTGTGCTCAGGGTGGGGACTGCAAGGTTCTATGGTGATGTTTCCATGTTTTATTTCTTAAACTGGATGGTAAGTATATGGTGTTCTTTTATTCTTTGTAACCTTTCATGCATCAGAATATTTTATAAGATATTTTCAAACAAAGTGAAATAAGAAGCCAAGTGATTTAATGGAAGAAGGATGGACTTGCTTTGAGAAAATATTTGCTTGAGCCCAGATTAGCCACTGTTTCACTTCTTTCTATTTTACATTCCAACAACATAGAGTTAATCAGAGGGTTTCTAGTGGGATCTTATGCTGAGCTCTTTCTTTTACATTTCCACGCCTTATGCTTTGCCTCTTGTCTGGGAAAGCCTTCTTTATCCTTTTTCTCCAGCCACTCTCACTCACTTTTAAAGACAACTCATAATTATCATACAGGACAATTCAGGATTTTTTTCCCCCACTGGCAAGTGTCTCCCCCAGTCTCCTCTCCCACCACTCAGGGCAAGAGGCTCTATTTCTACCCCTGCTTTATTTCTCTACCTACCAATCGGTTGTATCATGTCCTCTGATACTCCCACCACAGTGCACTATGATTAGCTTTTTACAGGTCTGTCTTGCCATGATGTCCTTCATGGAAGCACTGTGGCTGAAGCTGAAGCTTCAATACTTTGGCCATCTGATGTGAAGAGCTGACTCATTGGAAAAGACCCTGATGCTGGGAAAGGTTGAAGGCAAGAGGAGAAGGGGATGACAGAGGATGAGATGGTTGGATGGCATGACCAACACAATGGACATGAGTTTGAGCAAACTCCAGAAGATGGTGAAGAACAGGGGAGCCTGGCATGCTGCAGTCCATGGGGTCACAAGGAGTTGGGCATGACTTAGTGACTAAACAACAACAACTTGCACCAACTGGAGTCTCTTGAAGAGAAGAACTGAGCCTTAATCATGCTCCTACTCCCTGAACCTAGCAACATGACTAACCCACATTTTGTTGTTTAGTAGCTAAGTCAAATCTGACTCTTCGTGACCCCATGGACTGAAGCATGCCAGGCTTCCTTGTCCTTCACCATCTTCTGGAGTTTGCTCAAACTCATGTCCCTTGAGTTGGTGATGCCATCCAACCATCTCATCCTCTGCTGTCCCCTTCTCCTCCTGATTTCAATCTTTCCCAGCATCAGGGTCTTCTCCAATGAGTTGGCTGTTTACATCAGGTGGCCAGAGTATCAGAGCTTCAGCATCAGAATCAGTCCTTCTAATGAATAAACCCCTGTTTACCCATCTGAATTGACTCTAGGAAATGACTCTCCCTAAGTCTTAGTTTCCACCAGTATAAAGTTGCTACACACAGGCGCACACACTTCAGCAGGTAAACTTTCAGCCACGTAGTGCCTGCTTAAAGAAAAACTCACTTCTGTATAGTCCCCAAAACATTAGGGCTAATCCAACTTCCTTCTTTAATAATGAGAAAATTAAGGCCCAGAGAGGGAGAGTAACCCACACAGGGTCACACAGGAGTGGAGTGGCTGGTTCAGAGGAAGAACCCAGGTATCTTTCAGCAGTGCCTAGTGCTGGGGGATGATAAGCTGCTTGTCTAACTTCCCAGCTTCCCTAACTCTTTAGAGAATTTGGGTGTTGGTAGCTCTCCCTAGCAGACGCATAGCTGATCCAGACTTCAAAAGGGCAGCCTTTAGGAGTGTCCATAGTCCCATGGACATTAATGCAGCATGTTCACACTTCCTGCTGCCTGGCCTAACCCAGCGCCCCCGCTTTGTTTTGGTCAAAAGTCTCACTGGCAGACACGGTAAGTAATATCGGTGGACTCTTTGAAGGCCTTTCCCCTAGAGCCTCATTAGCCTTGGCTATTGGCGGCATTGGCCAAGGCCATCCTTTCCATATTCTGCTGACCTGAGGTCATGTGGTGTGAATGGAAACAGAGGAGCTGGTGCCCTAGAATTGCTTGCAAAACAAGTTGCTCTTTTTTCAAGCTGCGGATTCCATTAAGTAACTGGAATGGCCTTTATGTATCTGGCATGAGATGTAGGCTCACCCTCCCTGTGCCCCTTCAACATTTTGGAGGTAGGAATGCTCTACCGTCAGGGATTTCCAGGGCCAACCTGGAAGGGATACTCCAGCATGGATTTCCCAGATGGGTTGTCCTCTCTTTTGGAAAGTGTCATCCTGTTTATCGCCAGTCTCCATCGCTGTGCTGGCTTAAACATGGCTGTTAATCACTCCTTCTTTTCTCCTCTCTCTTGGTTCTAGAGGTCAATCCCAGAATAGGTCCAATTTGGTTCCGGGTGGACTAGAATATGAACATTCTCAAAGCTGCAAGGGACTTTTGACTTCACCTGGGAGAATCCTTCATCTTTGCAAATGGAGAAACAAGATGAAAGAGGAAGAGTTTTTGACTAAGTGCCCATAATATTAGAACTGGGACTCATTCCAGTTTCCCTGCTTTCCTTCTCCAGGACTCAGAACTTCAAGGAATTCTCCAACAACAAACAACAAGGGACCTCAAACCATGATAGTATTTATCTAAAATTTCCTACCAGTTTGTTCTTTCAGATGCCGTCTCACACTCTCTCTCTTGCTTTCTTTACTTATCCATTTATTTATTTGTAATTTTTCATCTTTGTTTCCTTTCCTATTTTTTTTTCCCCTACTTGCTTCAATATGTTCTTCAAAACTCACCTTAGCTAAGTTCCATGAAGTAAGTGGAAGGGCTGGAGTTTGACTTATTGGTCTTGATTCTTCAGTTCCCTATAATGGTATTAACCATCCACTTCCTTGCTATGGCTTCAGCATAGCTGGAGTGTACACCCCACTCTGTGATGTTGGGCCTTTGTTTGTCATCAACATGACAGGACATCCAGTGCTCTGTCACCACCATAAGCACAAAGGCCTGGTATGTACTGTCATTTAGCCTGGGCTCCATAATGAGATAGAAAGAACAGACCTGATTCAGACCTTCAGCTGGAAGCTACACCCAGCAGAGCCCAAACTCTGGAAAGAGTCTCTTCCTCACAAAGGACAGTGGTACCCAACTATATGGATAAAATAGCCTTGCCCCAAGGTAAAACAAAATAAGTTTCAACACATTCATTTTCATTAAGCCATTCAACACATAATCCCTGAACACCAACTAGGATCCCATTAACTCTCTGGAACTATACATCATTAAAACTATTTGTCCATTTTTAATGCACTTTTCCGAGGAAAGGGTTTATGATTTTCCTGAGCTGGGTCCTTGTTGTTATTCAGTTGCTAAGTCATGTCTGGCTCTGCAACCCAATAGACTATAGCACTCCAGGCCCCTCTGCCCTCCACTATCTTATAGAGTTTGCTCAAATTCATGTTCACCGAGCAGGTAATCCTATTTAACCATTTCATCCTCTGTTGCCCCTTTCTCCTTTTGCCTTTAACCTTTTCCAGCATCAAGGTCTTTTCCAGCGAGTTGGCTCTTTCCATCAGGTGGTCAAAGTATTGGAGCTTCAGCTTCAGCAACAGTCCTTCCAATGAACATTCATGGTGGATTTCCTTTACGATTGCCTCCACAAATGACTGAAAGGCTTCTGGTATGAGGGTTTACTTGGGGTCTGATTCATTGGCCACAAAAGGTCAATATTGAATCGTAGCATTGTATGGCTGCTCACCAGTGTGTGCACACTAAAGAAAAAAAAATTGCTTAAATAATTTGAGTTTTATTAGAAGGGTTGATCAGAAAGATTGAATTTGTAATTTGCTAATTATTAAATGGGCACTTTAGTCATTTGCAATAATCATCTATGCTATTTGCAATCACCACTCTCACCAAATAACTTTCACCCTAAAATTGTAATAAAAATACTGAATGTTCTGTAAATACCTTGGTAAATTTTAACTATTACCTTGATAATTTTGTAGGTTGGCCTCCTGTATCTGTCTTTTAGCATCTTAACATTTGTAACTACTTTTTCCTGTTATGAGCTTCCCTTGTGGCTCAGCTGGTAAAGAATCCACCTGCAATGTGGGAGAGACCTGGGTTCAATCCCTGGGTTGGGAAGATCCCCTGGAGAAGGGAACGGCTACCCACTCCAGTATTCTGGCCTGGAGAGTTCCATGGACTGTATAGTACCTGGGGTCACAAAGAGTTGGACATGACTGAGCGACTTTCACTTTCTCCTGTTACACTAGTATAGGCCCCCAGTGGTTCCTTTATGGTTGACTTACTATTTTTTCTTGTATAACATGATTTTAAGATCCTTTACTATTCTGCTTTCTCTTCTCTGCATTTTCTAGTTTGTCACTGTTTCCCTTAAATACATCACTGAAAACTGAGCAGAATCCAAATGTAACCGAATGCTATGGACTGAACTATGTCCTCACCCTTATCAGACTTTCAATGTTAAAGCCAAACATCCAATGTAATGGTATATGGGGATGGGAACTTTGGGAGTGATTAGATTTAGAGGTCATGAAGAGGGGGCCTGGTGATAGGCTTGGTGCCCTTATAAGAAGAGACAGCAGAGAGGCTGATTACTCTCTCTCCACTGTGTGCTAACACAACAAGAAGGCAGCCATCTGCAAGCCAGAAAGAGCTCCTTCCAGTGGCCAACCATGCAGGCACCCTGATCGCAGACTTCCAGCCTCCAGAATTCTGAGACAATAAATGTCTGTTGCCTAAGCCACCCAACATTTTGTCATGGCAGCCTGAGCAAACCAAGACAGCTCCCTCCCTGCTGTCCACGCAGTGTCTAGCATGGTGCTTGGCTTCCCTGGTGTGACTGATGGGCTGGACCTGAGGATGCCAGCCTTAGGGGACCTTTCTTGGTTTGCCCAAGATCAACACATGCTGATGAGACCAGCAGGCCCCCAAGTTTGCGCCAGACTTTTCCACTGCTGGTCTGGATTTCTGGGCTCCTGATGTTGGCCTATCCATGCCAGCCTCTGGGGAGCCAGTGCTTCTTGGGAAATATACCACATGCATGAATAATATGACAAGCGTCTGAGTTGGCAGCAAGGGGTGACAGAACTTTCCTAAGGGATGAGGCCAAGTCTGGCAGGTTTCCCATGTCCATGCAGCTCCCGGAAGCCCAGCAAATTCACATGGACCTGTCTGGTGCTTAGGTCTCACTGGCGGGAAGATTCAGAGGCAGCTGGGATGATGGGCTTTTCTGCAGCCTCTGGGCAACCTGCACAGTCCAATCATCCTTAGGTCGCCTTCAGGGAGCACCCGTGAATACTTGCTCTTAGCGCTGTTGCCCTGAAGGTGCTTCATGCTGCCCACAAGAACAGGTGAGACGCATGAGTGAGTCAGTTTGATTCCCTTACCTTTAAGATGGTCATTGCTCCAGGGTATTAAAATATTGCTCCAGATGACTGTGACGATCAAATGAGGTGAAGAGGTCACACATAGATGCCAAGTAGTTAGAGCTGCCCTCACAGGGCACTGTTCCCAGAAGCGTCGGTATACTCTTTCCTATAAAGGTGCCAGCACCTTGAGGTGGACTGTGTTATGCTCATTTTACAGATGAAGGAAACTGAAGCTTGGGAGATTTACTGACCTGCATGGGTTTACACAGCTAGTGAGTGTGAAACTTCTTTACCAGTGTTTGATGTATCAGTTCAGTTCAGTCCCTCAGTCATGTCTGACTCTTTGCAACCCCATGAATCGCAGCACGCCAGGCCTCCCTGTCCATCACTGACTCCCGGAGTTTACTCAGACTCATGCCCATCGACTCGGTGATGCCATCCAGCCATCTCATTCTCTGTCGTCCCCTTCTCCTCCTGCCCCCAAACCCTCCCAACATCAGGGTCTTTTCCAATGAGTCAACTCTTCACATGAGGTGGCCAAAGTATTTGAGTTTCAGCTTCAGCATCAGTCCTTCCAATGAACACCCAGGACTGATCTCCTTCAGAATGGACTGGTTGGATCTCCTTGCAGTCCAAGGGACTCTCAAGAGTCTTCTCCAGCACCACAGTTCAAAAGCATCAATTTTTTGGTGCTCAGCTTTCTTCACAGTCCAACACTCACATCTATATATGACCACTGGAAAAACCATAGCCTTGACCAGATGGACCTTTGTTGGCAAAGTAATGTCTCTGCTTTTTAATATGCTATCTAGGTTGGTCATAACTTTCCTTCCAAGGAGTAAGCGTCTTTTAATTTCATGACTGCAGTCACCATCTGCAGTGATTTTGGAGCCCCCCAAAATAAAGTCTGACACTGGTTCCACTGTCTCCCCATCTATTTCCCATGAGGGGATGGGACCAGATGCCATGATCCTAGTTTTCTGAATGTTGCATTTTAAGCCAACTTTTTCACTCTCCTCTTTCACTTTCATCAAGAGGCTTTTTAGTTCCTCTTCACTTTCTGCCATAAGGGTGGTGTCATCTGCATATCTGAGGTTATTGATATGTCTCCCGGCAATCTTAATTCCAGCTTGTGCTTCTTCCAGCCCAGCGTTTCTCATGATATACTCTGCATATAAGTTAAATAAGCAGGGTGACAATATACAGCCTTGACATACTCCTTTTCCTATTTGGGGCCAGTCTGTTGTTCCATGTCCAGTTCTAACTGTTGCTTCCTGACCTGCATACAAGTTTCTCAAGAGGCAGGTCAGGTGGTATGGTATTCCCATCTCCTTCAGAATTTTCCACAGTTTATTGTGATCCACACAGTCAAAGGCTTTGGCATAGTCGATAAAGCAGAAATAGATGTTTTTTTGGAACTCTCTTGCTTTTTTGATGATCCAGCAGATATTGGCAATTTGATGTCTGGTTCCTCTGCCTTTTCTAAAACCAGCTTGAACATCTGGAAGTTCTCGGTTCATGTATTGCTGAAGCCTGGCTTAGAGAATTTTGTGCATTTCTTTACTAGTGTGTGAGATGAGTGCGATTGTGTGGTAGTTTGACCTTTTCCAGTCCTGTGGCCACTGCTGGGTTTTCCAAATTTGCTGGCATATTGAGTGCAGCACTTTCACAGCATCATCTTTCAGGATTTGAAATAGCTCAACTGGAATTCCATCACATCCACTAGCTTTGTTCATAGTGATGCTTTCTAAGGCCCACTTGACTTCACATTCCAGGATGTCTGGCTCTAGGTGAGTGATCACACCATTGTGATTATCTGGGTCATGAAGATCTTTTTTGTACAGTTCTTCTGTGTATTCTTGCCACCTCTTCTTAATATCTTCTGCTTCTGTTAGGTCCATACCATTTCTGTCCTTTCTTGAGCCCATTTTTGCATGAAATGTTCCCTTGGTAGACTACACTTAATCTGTGTACTAATTAAATGAAGAGAAATAACCAGATTTTGTTTTTCTCAATTGAGGCTGACATCAAAGTCCATGTCAGCAACCACTGTGCTGTACTGCTTGACTCTAAACTGTAGAGTGCTGTTCCCCTGGGAGAAGCTGTTTCCATGTGGTCATGAGTTCTGATCCACAAATTGATTGCCCTATGAGTGGGGTCCCAACAGACCTCTTGGGCCTTACATTCTGTCCATTACATCTTTCGTGTGCTGTGGATCTAATATGGGTTTCTATGTAGGCTGAAAAAAGGAATGTTATCACAGACAGTATTCTTGAGGATGCTATACTCCCAGGAAGGGAGGGGAATAAGGAAAATGTCAATCAAAGATAATATGTAATAATAGCCACTCACTTACTGAATTTTGATGTGTGGCAGATACTTTGTTAAGCATTTTATAGATCTGTCATTTTCTCCTCACACAACCTCATGAACTAGGGACTCGTTCTAGCTCTTTTATGGAAGAGGAATCTGGGAAGATTCACTTAATTGCTCTATGCAGCTCTCTGGTTCCTTGGAGAAAACAATCGTGGTTAACCCACACTCTCTCACTTGAAGGTCAAATTTTAGCAAAGTTACCAGCATGATAAAGAGGCTGCATCAGGGCTCCAGTGGCCTTGAGTTCAGTTCCTTTCTCCTGCACTCCAGTCAAGGAGTGCAGATGAAACAGACACGGGATTACTGTCTAACTCTGTGGGTTTGCGTGCTAAGTCACTTCAACCATGTCTGACTTCTTGAGACCCCATGGACTGCAGCCCACTAGGCTCGTCTGTTCATGGAATTCTCCAGGTAAGAATACCGGAGTGTGAAGCAATTCCTTTCTACAGGGGATCTTTCTGACCTAGGGACTGAACGCTCATCTCCTGCATTGGCAAGTGGATCCTTTATCACTGAGCAACCAGAGAAGCCCCACAGTATGATTTGCCTGGCACTTAATAAACTTCTACTGTTAACATTATTATGCACATGTGATAGAAGACAAATCATAACCCAATGAAGCCAGCAGATTCAAAGCACAGAAGAGGATTTCAGACACTTGCAGTTTCCAGGGTCCCCTCATGTGCAGGATTTCACCCACATGGGTCCCCACCTGACACTGTGAAAGCCCCAGCTCCCCCTTTTGTGACATGTGGTCATTTAATGGTCATTCAGCTCTCTTGAGTGTCCAGTGGCAGAGTCACGACTCTAATTCTGGTCAGCTCAATCCTAGTTCCAGGGCTCTGTCAGCTCCCAGAAAGTATCAGTGTATGAACTGCTTAGATGGAATGGAAGGGTTATTTAGGGAATGTTCCTTAGAAGATTCAAACTCTCATAAAATTACACTCACTTCACATGCTAGCAAGATTATGCTCAAAATCCTTCAAGCTACGTGCCAACAGTATGTGAACTGAGAACTTCCAGATGTACAAGCAGGGTTTTGAAGAGGCAGAGAAACTAGAGATCAAATTGCCGACATTTGTTGGATCATGGGGAAAGCAACGGAGTTCCAGAAAAAACATTTATTTCTGCTTCACTGATTACACTAAAGCCTTTGACTGTGTGGATCACAACAAACTATGGAAAATTCTTAAAGAGATGGGAACATCAGACCACCTTACCTGTCTCCTGAGAAACCTGTATACAGGTCAAGAAGCAAGTTAGAATCAGACATGGAACATCTGACTGATTTAAAATTGAGAACTGAGTATCAGGATTGTATATTGTCACCCTGCTTATTTAACTGCTATGCAGAGTACATCATGCAAAATGCCAGGCTGGGTGAATCACAAGCTGGAATCAAGGGAGAAATATTAACAACCTCAGATATGCAGATGATACCCCTCTAATGGCAGAAAGTGAAGAGGAACTAAAGAGCTTCTTGATGAGGGTGAAATAGGAGAGTGAAAAAGCTGGCTTAAAACTCAACATTAAAAAACTAAGATCATGGCATTGGGTCCCATCACTTCATGGCAAATAAAATGAGAAAAAGTGTAAGCAGTGACAGATTTTATTTTCTTAGGCTCTGAAATCACTGTGAATGGTGACTGCAACCATGAAATTAAAAGACATTTGCTCTTTGGAAGGAAAGCAATGACAAATCTAGACAATGTGCTGAAAAGCAGAGATATCACTTTGTCGACAATGTCCATATAGTCAAACCGATGGTTTTTTCCAATAGTCATGTATGGATGTGAATGTTGGATCACAAAGAAGGCTGAGGGCCAAAGAATTGACGCTTTTGAATTCTGGTGCTAGAGAAGACTCTTTATAGTCCCTTGGACTAAAAGGATATCAAACCAGTCATTACTAAAGGAAATCAACCCTGAATATTCACTGGAAGGTCTGATGCTAAAGCTGAAACTCCACTGCTTTGGCCACCTGATGCAAAGAACTGATTCATTGGAAAAGACCCTGATGCTGGGAAAGATCAAAAGCAAAAGGAGAAGGGGACGGCAGAGGATGAAATGGTTAGACAGCATCACTGACTCGATGGACATGAGTTTGAGCAAACTCCAGGAGATATCGGAGGACAGAGAAGCCTGGTGTACTACAGTCCATGGGGTTGCAAAGAGTCAGACACAACTTAGCAGCTAACAAACAACAACACCCTTAGAAGAGAGGGCAGTGAGTCCCAGTGATCCCACCTGCCACAGATGTAACTTGGCCCCAGTGAGAAAGGCTCTTCCAGAAGGAGAGTCTTTTTCACTTCATTTCACTGCAGATGAAAAACAAGTGTTTTCAGGTAACTCATTTTCTTTATTGACTCTTCAAGTACTGCACATCCTACTGTGAAACATTGAGAATCATCTCCATGGAATAAAAAGAACACTGGGTTAATTTATGTAATATATTCAAAATGTCTAGATCACAGTGGACTCAGAAAATGTCACAATTTTTCATCATTACATTTTTATTAGTAAACCAATAAATTGTAGTTACAAAAAAGACTTGCTTGCTAGATCCTACAACCCTCACACGTGGTGCCTTATGGTTCTAGTAACTGCCAGAGAGTTAGCTTGCTTTGCATCTTCAAAAGGAAAGCTGAGTTCAGTGGTGGGACGAGAGAGAAACTCACTCTCCAGGCAGATATATGGTCAGTTGACATATGTGTCTGAGGGAAGCTAGAACAGTAAAAAGAAGTTTTCAGATCTCTAAACTGGGAAAGAATACTCTGGAGTGTAAGCCAGTCCATGGGCAACTGGGGATGGCTTCTGAAGCATGACATCTGTCACAGCTGTTTGGGTTTTGTCCACACAGTTCTCTGTTGAAGGTTTGTTGTGCTGCTACGTTGGAGAGGTGGGATTAAAAAGGTCATGTCACCCACAATGATTCAAACACGTTGAATCCTTCATCTTCTCATATCTGTGCTCTGGACAGTAGAAGTCAGATTCAGCCACACTGCCAAGCAGAGCTCTGGAGTTTTATAGGAACTTTATGCCATCTGAAACCATCTAGTTGAAAAGGTCTGATATTTAGCGGGAGATACACTAGGAAGAAGGCAATTACAGCAGACTGCTGGCAGTGGCATAGTCTACATAGTCCTATAGATAGGACTGTAGGAGCGGCACCTATAGAATATCAGTGATCAAGGCACTACTGAGCTACCCAGAGGACGTGACCTTGTTGAAACAACAACCAAATGGAGGTACTTGGGGGGAGGATGGGGACACAGACAACTTCCTTGGATAAAGAAACAGCACGTTCAGAGCATAGCCGTGGAAGAGAGCATAGTGCATTCAAAGAGTTGAAGAGGATCACTCTTGGCCAGAATGGAATGATTGGTGGGAAAATGGTAAGAGATGAGAATGAAAAGGGAAAAACCATGCAAGGGGACTGGATTTCACCCCTGAGGTGATGGGAAGCATCTGAAGTGTTAGGCAGGGGCATGCCAGGATCACATCTTATAGGAAGTAATATAGAAGGTGAATTGGAGGTGAGATGTGATGGTGATGATGATGACAGTGATGAAAAAGGAGAGGGGAACAATCACCATCCACAAAACCATCTCCACCAAAGTGGAAAATGTGGTCAAGATTACAAGATACCAAGCCCCTCTTCCACTTTGTGACCTCATATGAAAGTGAAAGTTAAAGTCACTCAGTCATGTCCAATTCTTTGTGACCCCATGGCCTATACAATCCATGGAATTCTCCAGGCCAGAATACTGAAGTGGGTAGCCTTTCCCTTCTCCAGGGGATCTTCCTAACTCACGAATCAAACCTGTGTCTCCCGCATTGCAGGCTGATTCTTTACCAGCTGAGCCACAAGGGAAGCCCAAGAATACTGGAGTGGGTAGCCTATCCCTTCTCCAGCAGATCTTCCCAACCCAGGAATCAAAGAGGGATTTCCTGAATTGCAGGTGGATTCTTTACCAACTGAGCTATCAGGGAAGCCCAACCTCATATGGCTCTACTCAATGCAAAGAATAGGATCAGCATATGAGAAGAATTTGATGAACACTGAATGGTACATTTGAATTAATAGCTCTCTCTCTGATGGCTGGCACAGGACTCTCAGAATGTGGCATTAGATGAGCGTGTGATCTCAAAAAAAGATTATCTAACAAAATTATGTATTATTCATGAAAACCACAAAATAAGCTGTGGTTTTACGTTTTGCAAAAAGATTTACAGAAATATGTTTAACCATGAGATTGTATTCTGTCCTCGTGTGATGGACCTCATTGCAGGCATCAAAGGGTAGGGCTAGAGAAGGAAATGGCAACCCACTCCAGTACTCTTGCCTGGAAAATGCCACGGATGGAGGAGCCTGGTATGCTATAGTCCATGGGGGTCACAAAGAGTTGGACACGACTGAGTGACTTCACTTTCTTTCTTTCTATAGTTTCTTTTGGAGGAGGAAATGGCAGCCCACTCCAGTGTTCTTGCCTGGAGAATCCCATGGACGGAGGGACCTGGTGGGCTGCGGTCTATGGGGTTGCAAAGAGTCAGACACAACTAAGCAACTAACACACATATACACACACAAGGGTAGGGCAGTAAAGGGAATTCTGGGTTATTTTGTACAGCTAATGTATATTTATTGAAGAGATGGCAAAATCAATGCAGAGAAAGAGGAGAATCCGACTCACGACCATAAAGCAAATTAATGAAAAAAAGATAGTAGTAGGGTCTCCTGAATTACAGCCTTCTATTTTTTTGATTGTATCTGTGAGTATCATTTACAAAAATGAAAATCAGGTAAATAAGCATAATAATCTTTCCATAAGGTAATATGCCTTAAGGTATTACCAGGATGCAGTGCTGGTAAACAGTAGTAGCTGATGTGTGTGTGTGTGTGTGTGTGTGTGTGTGTGCGCACACGCACGTGTGTGTGTGTATGTGTGTGTGTGTGTGTGTGTGTATGTGTGGTGAGGAGAGTTCTAGTTTCACAAAAGTTTAGAGCAGATGGTAAAACCAAAGCTAAGTATATTTCTTTATTATTTGATACAACCAACCAGTCCATCCTAAAGGAGATCGATCAATCCTGGGTGTTCACTGGAAGGACTGATGCTGAAGCTGAAACTCCAATACTTTGGCCACCTCATGCGAAGAGTTGACTCATTGGAAAAGACTCTGATGCTGGGAGGGATTGGGGGCAGGAGGAGAAGGGGACGACAGAGGATGAGATGGCTGGATGGCATCACCGACTCGATGGACATGAATTTGAGTAAACTCCGGAAGTTGGTGATAGACAGGGAGGCCTGGCCTGCTGCGATTCATGGGGTCGCAAAGAGTCGGACACAACTGAGCGCCTGAACTGAACTGAACTGAACTGAACTGAAAGATATTTTAATAAGCAAATACACCTTTAGAAATTCAAAAAGAAAGATTTTCATCAGTCTAGAGTTTTTTCAGTTTCACATTTTTAACATCAGATTGACATCCTGTTTTACATAAATTATGCTCATCATATTGACTTCTTTAATATCTTTAGGATTGACATTATAATTCTATGTTAAATGAAAGGCCCTTAGGGATTTATATGTTTTTCCTATTACCTACTTAATTTAAGTATGTATCTCTAGAAGTTGATCAGCTTCTCTTAAAATTCAGCTGGAAGACTTTGACAGATAAAACAGTTCGATGACTAAATAAATCACATCAACTTCTCCCAGCTTTCAACATTTTATCTTCTACTTCAGGAGTTTGGCAATTTCTCCCACCTTAAATTGGATGACTTGTTATTTGACTGTCAATCTTCTGGCTTCATAAAAATGTTCATCTCAATGCAACATTAAAGTGTAACCTTTTATAAGCAACAGTTGAGGGCTCAAGTTAAATTTAGCCACACAAGTTACAAAAGGCTTCCCAGGTGGCTCAGCAGTAGATAATGCATCTGGCAATGCAGGAGACACAGGTTCCATCCCTGGGCCAGGAAGATGCCCTGGAAGAGGAAACTCACTCCAGTAATCGTGCCTGGAAAATTCCATGGACAGAGGAGACTGTCAGGCTACAGTCCATGGGGTCACAAAAGAGTCAGACACAACTTGTCAACTGAGCATACACCCATGCACAATGTACAAAAAAATGTATTAACCCAACTGAAGTGATCATCAGATGAAAGGTATCATCCATATACAGATAAAGTCGCCAAAGGAAGGCCTCTGAAAGTGAAAAATTCCCTTCTCCAGGGAATCTTCCCAGCCCAGGGATTGAATCTATGTCTCCTATATTGCAGTTGGATTCTTTACCATTTGAACCAGGGAAGCCTCTAGCTGCTGACAAATATTCTTTGACATTGTGTAACGGGTAGCCTAAATTCAGAGACATTGAAATGGAGGGTGGGTATGTGTTAGATCACCAGGGACCGCTTCCTAGAAGACAGTTTTTCCATAGACAGTGGTGGTAGGGGGATGGTTTCAGGATGAATCAAGTGCATTACATTTATTGTACACTTTATTTCTATTAAAATTATTACACCAGCTCCACCTTAGATCATGAGGCATTAGATCCCAGAGGCTGGAGACCCCCGTGTTAGAATTAAGGAATTTAATATTATGCAGCTATGTTATAGACTACTCTTTGGGAAATGCAGTTTCCCAAGGACAAGGAACAAAATGCCCTAAAATCTTGCCAAATTCTTACAACCCTGTAAACATTCCAACTTGAGATTCACAGATGTCTTCATCCATTAAAACTATATAACAAATTAACATAGACCAGGTGGCTTATTAACAACAGAAATGTATTTCTCATATTTTTGGAGCTTAGGAAGTCCAATATCAAGATGCTGACAGATTCCAAATATTGTGAAGGTCCACTTCCTGATTCATAGAGAGACATTTTCCTCCTGGGTCCTCACACAGTAGAAGAGGGGAATAATCTTTCTGGGGTCTCTTTTACAAGGTCATTGATTCCATTAATAAGAGCTGACCATCTTGACCTAATCATCTCCCCAACATCCCACTTCCTAACACCATCACAATGGGGGTTAGGATTTCAAATTACAAATTTAGGGAGAACACAAACATTTAGTCAACAGCAATAGATATTCAGATAAATCCTCAGGACATTTCTCAAAGGCATTATTATATCTCCACTACCAGAATCTCATTTTTTTCTCTAAGGACTCAAACTATTTCCAGTTTTAAATCAATGAAAATTTCTTGAGGTTTTAAAATTTCTGATACTCATAAATGTATTAAGTGAAAATGTTAGATGTTAAGTGAGAACATATTCCAGTAGTGAAAGTAATATACAAATCTATCTTTATCCTTAAAACTTATATTGCTTTTTCATTTTTAAAATCTTTTTATGCATTTTCTCCACAATTTTATTCTTTCTTGCCAAGTTCACACATCTGAATGACATTTTAAAGGCTGTCAAAGAGTGGAAACTAAAACATATGATCTTAATTATGCTTGAATGAGTGTTTTGCTGATTCAAAGTTGTAGTTAAGAAGGTTGGTATTTTACTTTAGAGAAAGTGGAAGTTTACAAGTCTATTCGATTCTTGCCCTATTAAATCAAAATAAGCCTCTCCCTCTCTAAAAGTCCTTTCTCTTTCTAGGTGAGGGTCCTTTATTTGACAATGATCCAGGGCACTCAGTTTGAAGTGCTGGAAAATTACCTCTATTATAAGTTAACAATTTAGAACTTTGTATTGAACACCACTAAGTTTTGAGAAAACCCTGAAAGAACTCCCCTAATTATTTATAGTGGGTTGCTTGGTGAATCCCACTTCAAAATTTGTCCCTGTCCTATCCCCAAAACCTGCAAATGTGACCTTATTTGGGAAAAGATCTTTGCGTGCCTAATTAAATTAGAGATTGATAGATGTAAGCACCCTAAATTACCCTAGTGAGTGCTACCTCCAAGGATAGTGGGGAAAATATAAACAGCACAAGCCAAGAATTGCCTGGAGCCACTGGAAACTGAAAGAACCAATTCTCCCATGGAGACTTCAGAGGGAGTATCCTCCTGCTGACACGTTGATTTCAGGTGTCTGGGCTCCAGAACTGTGCAGGAATAAATTTCATTGTTTAAAGTTACCAAATTTGCGGCAGTTTGTTATGGCAGCCCTAGAAAACCCATCACAACAAACTGTGGGAAATTCTTAAAGAGTGGGAAATACCAAACCAACTTACCTGCCTTCTGAGAAACCAGTATGCAAATCAAGAAGCAACAGTTAGAACCAGACATGGAACAACACACTGGTTCAAAATTGGGAAAGGGGTATGTCAAGGCTGTATATTGTCACCCTGCTTATATAACTTGTATGCAGAGTACATCATGAGAAACACTGGACTGGAAGAAGCACAAGCTAGAATCAAGATTGCTGGGAGAAATATCAATAACCTCAGATATGCAGATGACACCACCCTTATGGCAGAAAGCGAAGAAGAACTAAAGAGCCTCTTGATGAAAGTGAAAGAGGAGAGTGAAAAAGTTGGCTTAAAATGCAGCATTCAGAAATCTAAGATCATGGCATCTGGTCCCATCACTTCATGGCAAAAAGATGGGGAAACAGTGGAAACAGTGAGAGACTTTATTTTTTTGGGCTCCAAAATCACTGCAGATGGTGACTGCAGCCATGAAATTAAAAGACACTTACTCCTTGGAAGAAAAGTTATGACCAACCTAGACAGCATATTAAAAAGCAGAGACATTACTTTGCCAAAAGGTCCATCTGGTCAAGGCTATGGTTTTTCCAGTAGTCATGTATGAATGTGAGAGTTGGACTATAAAGAAAGCTGAGCACTGAAGAATTCATGCTTTTGAACTGTGGTGTTGGAGAAGACTCTTGAGAGTTGCTTGAACTGAAAGGAGATCCAACCAATCGATCCTAAAGGAAATCAGTCCTGAATATTCATTGGAAGGACTGATGTTGATGCTGAAACTGCAATACTTTGGCCACCTGATGTGAAGATCTGACTTATTTGAAAAGACCCTGATGTTGGGAATGATTGAAGGCGGAAGGAAAAGTGGATGACAGAGGATGAGATGGTTCCATCACCGACTCAATGGACATGAGTTTGGGTAAACTCTGGGAGTTAGTGATGGACAGGCATGCTGCTGTCCATGGGATCACAAAGAGTTGGACACGACTGAGTGACTGAACTGAACTGAGAGTATTTCATGTGAAATTCCAAGCTGGATGAGTCACAAGCTGGAATCAAAATTGCAGTAAGAAATATCAACAACCTCAGATATGCATATGATACCACACTAGTGACAGAAAGCAAAGAGGAACTAAATAGAGCCTCTTGATGAGGGTGAAAGAGGAGAATGAAAAAGCTGGCTTAAAACATACCAGTCAAAAAATTCTGATCACAGCATCTGGTCCCATCACTTCCTGGCAAATAGATGGGAAAAAAATGGAAACAGTGCCAGATTTTATGTTCTTGGTCTCCAAAATTACTGTGGATGGTTACTGAAACCATGAAATTAAAAGACACTTGTTCCTTGGAAGAAAAGCTATAACAAACCTGGACAGTGTGTTAAAAAGCAGAGACATCACTTTGCTGATAAAGGTCTGTGTATTCAAAGTTATGTTTTTCCAGAAGTTATGAACAGATATGAGAGTTGGATCATAAAGAAGGCCGAGTGCTGAAGAATTGATGTTTCTGAATTGTGCTGGAGAAGACTCTTGAGAGTCCCTTGGACTGTAAGGAAATCATACCAGTCAATCCTAGAGGAAATCAACCCTGAATATTCATTGGAAGGATTAATGTTGAAGCTGAAGCTCCAATACTTTGGCCACCCGATGCAAAGAGTTGATTCACTGGAAAAGACCCTGACACTGGGAAAGACTGAAGGCAAGAGGAGAAGGGGGTGACAGAGGATGGGATGGTTGGATGGCATCACTGACTCAGTGGACATGAGTTTGAGCAAACTCCAGCAGACGGCGAAGAACAGAGAAGCCTGGTGTGCTGTAGTCCATGCAGTTGCCGAGTCAGACACGACTTACTGAACAAAAAAACAAGGAAGCTCATATAATGTTCAAATACTCCATGTCTTCCCTCTTCTGAAATCGTCAGAGACCAATATCACTGACTTGAGACCTGTTTCCACAAATGGGGGGGCAGTGACTTCAGTTTTTAGCAATTTTTATCAAAGAAAGGGGATTTGATATTCTTTTGTTCTTTCTGCAATAGTTTAGATGACTTTAAAATAAAAGCGCATAGTGAACTGTAAGCACTCTGAGGTTATTGCTAAAATCTTCTGTGCCATTAAAATTCGACACATCCTATTTTACATTTTCTTGTTTACAATGAATTTATCAAGTCGTCTTCAACAATTTTCTGTAAAATATTGAGTGAAATAAAAATGCCTGGCAGCTTCCACTCTCCTCACTATGTTTTAGTTTTCTTATCTGTAAAAGGGAGATCATAGGGTCATACTGGATCTTACAAAGTTGTTATGAGGCTTTATCCAGTTTACACATGTAAGGAATCTAGGACAATGTCTGGCACATTGTAAAAGTTCTATAGACGTAGATTGTTGTTGTTACCATCATCATCATCATCATTGTTATTATTATGTTTACCAGCATGGTAATCATGAGATGGGAGCCGAACACTTGTGACCCAAGTATGTACACATCCTGTCTAAGACTAATTCAGCTTAAGATCCCATAAATTAAAAGTTAGATGCCCAAGACATGTGAAGAAATTGTTATGGTCTGTCTTCAAACTAAAAAGCATGATGGCATGCATTATTGCATGGTAAAAGCATCTTGAACTTCAGATCCAGACAGACCCCAATCCTTACTCAACAGTGAATTTACTCTGTAACCAGAGACAAATTACTTATAATAGATGCATCTTAGGTAGTCTGCTCAAGCTAGCTTTTATTCTCCAGTCACCTGTTAAAAAAGTACCAGTGGCTGTGAACTAGTCAGAGGCTGCTGCTGACTGAATCAAAGATGAGGCTGTCACGGGAGCTGAGGCATCAGAGTACCCTTGTGGGGACTGACAAAAGTGACCAAAGAGTAAAAGAGATGAATTCTTTTCCAGGAAATGAAAACCCAAAAGTTAGTCTGGAGAAGAAGTGGGTGAGAGGAACAAGGAAATGACATTAAGACAAGCCATGCTAAGTGGAGCAGAAAGGGGAAAAGAGAGAGCTCCTTTCTTTCTGCTTCTTTATTATCTTTATGACTATTATATCACGGTAACATTGCTCTCATATAAAGAAAAAGCAGAATCACAAGATTGAGTTTGTATTTGAATCATGAAGGGACATCAGAACTTTTAAATAAATATGTAGGGACAATTTTATCTACTTTCCAAGGCTTAATAAAGCCCATTGTATTTCATTATACTGTTTTTTCCCACCTAAAAGTTTCAACTAGGATTAAAAGATATCAAAGCATTTAGTCAACCATATTTTGTATACACTAGTCCAAATGAGCAGACATTCCTAAGTCCTTTTCTGAAATAGTTTTGATATGTGTACATACCCTTGGCTACTAGATGGATGGTTCTGATTAGTCTGGTCAACTAAATCAAATAGTAATTCAGTCAAGCAATCAACTGGCCTCTCTCTACCCTTGTCTCCTTACCAAATTGGCTTATTTGATTACATTGTTGACCAGCTTTAAATTCAATCTTCTTGTATTTCCCCTTAAATGGAAAACTTAGGCATTACACAGTGTAACATATTTTCCTAATAAAAATCAGGGCTATAGCCAGAGATAGATTTGAGATTTTCTAATTTTCGGAGCAGCTGCTTTTCTCCTACAAAGGGCATTGTATGCATGTGTACTTGTGCACACACACACAAACACACAATCAAGTTATCTTCATTTTACAGGTAAAGAAACTGAAGTTCAGAGAGGTATAGTGAGTCCTCTGATGTCACAGAGCACTAAGACACAGGGTATTCCAAGGGGCCAAACCATAAACCACATAATCTGGATCAGTTGTCTTCCTGCTCCAGGGAAGATCCCCTGGAGGAGGGCATGGCAACTCAATCCAGTATTCTTGCCTGGAGAATTCCATGGACAGAGGAGCCTGCCAGGCTACAGTCCATGGGGTCATAAAGAGTTGGACATGACTGAAGTGACTTAACACAACAGCAACAACCCAAGAGTACATAAGCAGCAGGAGTCTGGCCTGGGGCTCCCAGAAACATAGTCTTTCCAACAGAACTAAACCATCAAAACTTACAGTAAAAAATAACATTTATTCTAGAGACAGGTGATCACCTCTGTGGCCTGAGCACAAGAAAGAAAGAGTATAGGGCGGGACAACAGATCTGAATAAGAAAGACTATGCTTTCCTTTACCATTATTGAAAAAGCAAAAATATAATCCAAGAAACACCATCAATAGATAATAAACTACGTGGACTATTTGCTCGAGAAAAATAAGCTAACCAAGGACACGTTCACTTCCTGCTACCTCATATTAAATTAATGTTTTCTCCAATGGTTTACATGGTGCAGAAAGCTCCTAGGGTCAAGGTTTATGTCTTTTTTGGCTGTAGGCTTGAGGCTTAGTAAAGAAAACAAGAAATACTTTTAAGATGCTAAAGGACATTTTCATACTGTTCATGGGGTTCTCAAGGCAAAAATACTGAAGTGGTTTGCCATTCCCTTCTCCAGTGGACCACATTTTGTCAGAACTCTCCACCATAACCGTCCATCTTGGGTGGCCCTACACTGCATGGCTCATAGTTTCATTGAGTTAGACAAGGCTGTGGTCCATGTGATTAGATTGGTTAGTTTTCTGTGATTGTGGTTTTCAGTCTGTCTGCCCTCTGATGGATAAAGACAAGAAGCTTATGGAAGCTTCCTGATGGGAGAGACTGACTGAGGGGGAAACTGGGTATTGTTCTGATGGGCGGGGCCATGCTCAGTAAGTCTTTAATCCAATTTTCTGTTGATGGGTGGGGCTGTGTTCCCTCCCTGCTATTTACCTGGGGCCAAACTGTGGTGGAGGTGATGGAAATACTGGTGACCTCCTTCAAAACATCCCATGCATGCACTGCCACAGGCGGTGCCCCCAGCCCTGCAGCAGGCCACCACCGACCTACGCCTCCACTGGAGACCCCTGGACGCTCACAGGCAAGCCTGGGTCAGTCTCTTGTGGGGCTACTGCTCCTTTCTCCTGGGTCCTGGTGCACACGGTTCTGTTTGTGCCCTCCAAGAGGGCACTATTTCCCAGTCCAGTGTAAGTTCTGGCAGCTCTATGGTGGGTTAATGGTGATCTCCTCCAAGAGGGCTTATGCCATGCCCAAGTCTGCTGCACCCACAGCCCCTGACCCTGTGGCTGTCCACCGCTGACCTGTACCTCCATAGGAGATGCTCAAACAGTCTCTGTGGAGTCCCTGGGTCCGGGAGCGCATAAGATTTGTTTGAGGCCTCTTAACGTCTCCGGCAGGAATGGGGTTTGATTCTAAATGTGAATTCGCCCCTCATACCATCTTGCTGGGGCTTCTCCTTTGCCTTTGGATGTGGGGTATCTCCTCACAGCTGCTCCAGCACCTATCATCTCACTGGGGTTTCTCTGATCTTGAACGTGGGGGTATCTCCTCATGGCTGGTCCAACAAAGCGCAGCTGCTGCTCCTGACCTTGGACATGGGGTATCTCTTCACGGCTGCTCCAGCGAAGCGCAGGCGCTGCTCCCAACCTTGGACATGGGGTATCTCTTCATGGCTGCTCCAGCGAAGCCCAGGCACTGCTCCTGACCTTGGGCGTGGGGTATACGCTCTTGGCTGCTCACCGCTCCAGCACCACACAGCCACCACTCACCATTGCCAGGTCGGTAGGTGCCCAATATGCTACTGGAGATCAATGGAGAAACAACTCCAGAAAGAATGCAGAGACAGAGCCAAAGCAAAAACAACACCCAGTTGTGGATGTGACTGGTGGTGGAAGCAAGGTCCAAAGCTGTAAAGAGCAATATTGCATAGGAACCTGGAATGTTAGGTCCATGAATCAAGGCAAATTGGAAGTGGTCAAATAGGAGATGGCAAGAGTAAACGTTGACATTTTAGCAATCAGTAAACTATAATGGACTGGAATGGGTGAATTTAACTCAGATGACCATTATATCTACTACTGTGGGCAAGAATCCCTTAGAAGAAATGGAGTAGCCATCATAGTCAAGAAAAAAGTCTGAAATGCAGTACTTGGATGCAATCTCAAAAATGACAGAATGATCTCTGTTCCTTTCCAAGGCAAACCATTCAGTATGATGGTAATCCAAGTCTATGCCCCGACCAGTAATGCTGAAGCAGCTGAAACTGAACGGTTCTATGAAGACCTACAAGACCTTTTAGAATTAACACCCAAAAAAGACGTCCTTTTCATTATGGGGAACTGGAATGCAAAAGTAGGAAGTCAGGAAACACCTGGAGTAACAGGCATATTTGGCCTTGAAGTACAGAATGAAGCAGGGCAAAGGCTAATAGAGTTTTACCAAGTGAACACACTGGTCATGGCAAACACCCTCTTCCAACAACACAAGAGAAGACTCTACACATGAACATCACCAGATGGTCAAAACTGAAATCAGATTGATTATATTCTTTGCAGCCAAAAATGGAGAAGCTCTATACAGTCAGCAAAAACAAGACCAGAAGCTGACTATGGCTCAAATCATGAACTCCTTATGGCCAAATTCAGACTTAAATTGAAGAAAGTAGGGGAACCCACTAGACCATTCAGGTATGACCTAGATCAAATACCTTACAATTATACGGTGGAAGTGAGAAATAGATTTAAGGGACTAGATCTGATAGAGTGTCTGATGAACTGTGGACGGATGTTCATGACATTGTACAGGAGACAGGGAGGACGAACAGACCCAAGAAAAAGAAATACAAAAAAGCAAAATGGCTATCTGAGGAGGCCTTACAAATAGCTGTGAAAAGAAGAGAAGTGAAAAGCAGAGTTCCAAAGAATAGCAAGGAAAGATAAGAAAGCCTTCCTCAGTGATCAGTGCAAAGAAATAGAGGAAAACAATGGAATGGGAAAGACTAGAGATCTCTTCAAGAAAATTAGAGATACCAAAGGAACATTTCATGTAAAGATGGGCATAATAAAGGACAGAAACAGTATGGACCTAAAAGAAGCAGAAGATATTAAGAAGAGGTGGCAAGAATACACAGAAGAAATGTACAAAAAATAACTTCACAACCCAGATAATCATAATGGTGTGATCATTCACCTAGAGCCGAACATCCTGGAATACAAAGTCAAATGGGCCTTAGGAAGCATCACTATGAACAAAGTTAGTGGAGGTGATAGAATTCCAGTTGAACTATTTCAAATCCTAAAAGATGATTCTGTGAATGTGCTGCACTCAGTATGCCAGCAAATTTGGAAAACTCAGCAGTGGCCACAGGACTGGAAAAGGTCAGTTTTCATTCCAATCCCTAAGAAAGGCAATCCCAAAGAATGCTCAAACTACCACACAATTGCAGTCATCTCACACGCTAGTAAAGAAATGCTCTAAATTCTCCAAGCCAGTCTTCAACAATACGTGAAACTTGAACTTCCAGATGTTCAAGCTGGTTTTAGAAAAGGCAGAGGAACCAGAGGTCAAATTGCCAACATCTATTGGATCATCGAAAAAGCAAGAGAGTTCCAGAAAATCATCTATTTCTGCTTTATTGACTATGCCAAAGCCTTCGACTGTGTGGATCACAATAAACTGTGGAAAATTCTGAACGAGATGAGAATACCAGACCACCTGACCTGACTCTTGAGAAACTTGTATGCAGGTCAGGAAGCAACAGTTAGAACTGGACATGGAACAACAGACTGGTTCCAAATAGGAAAAGGAGTACGTCAAGGCTGTACATTGTCACCTTGCTTATTTAACTTATATGCAGAGTACAACATGAGAAATGCTGGGCTGGATGAAGCACAAGCTGGAATCAAGATTTCTGGGAAAAATATCAATAACCTCAGATATGCAGATGACACCACCCTTTTGGCAGAAAGTGAAGAAGAATAAAAGCGCCTCCTCTTGATGAAAGTGAAAGAGGAGAGTGAAAAAGTTGGCTTAAAGCTCAACATTCAGAAAACTAAGATCATGGCATCTGGTCCCATTACTTCATGGCAAATAGATGGGGAAACAGTGGAAACAGTTGCAGACTTTATTCTGGGGGGCTCCAAAATCACTGCAGATGGTGACTGCAGCCATGAAATTAAAAGATGCTTCCTCCTTGGAAGGAAAGTTATTTTGAAGCTAGACAGGATATTAAAAAGCAGAGATACTACTTTGCCAACAAAGTTTAGTCAAGGCTAAGGTTTTTCCAGTAGTCATGTATGGATGTGAGAATTGGAGTATAAAGAAAGCTGAGTGCTGAAGAATTGATGCTTTTGAACTGTGATGTTGGAGGAGACTCTTCAGAGTCCCTTGAACTGCAAGGAGGTCCAACCAGTCCATCCTAAAAGAGATCAGTCCTGAGTGTTCATTGGAAGAACTGATGTTGAAGTTGAAATTCCAATACTTTGGCGACCTGATGGGAAGAGCTGACTTATTTGAAAAGACCCTGATGCTGGGAAAGATTGAAGGTGGGAGGAGAAGGGATGAGATGAGGAGACAGAGGATGAGATGGCTGGATGGCATCACCGACTCAATGGACATGAGTTTGAGTAAACTCCAGGAGTTGGTGATGGACAGGGAGGCATGGCATGGTGCAGTCCATGGGGTCACAAAGAGTCAGACATGACTGAGCGACTGAACTGAACTGAACTGCGAGGATATTTAGGTATGGCATTCTTTTAGCTTCAGGATTCCTTTTCCCTGGTGTTGACTCTAAAAGTTCCCATTTAAAGTTCACATCCTCAAGGGATTCTTTACTATTTTCACCATATTCCTATTAAAGTTAATCTCTCTACTCCCTGAAAGTGTTGAGTGTTCATCTTCTGTTATAAGCATATTGTTCTGGTTTATCACTGTGTTACTTAAATGACATGAGATAGGCTGGCTACTTAGCTATAAGGTCCCAGAAACTTCTTACCATTCTCTACTAAAAAAGTTTGATAAATAAGGTGAATACAAATATGGTTGTTAAATGTCAAGATGGCTCTGGGAAAATGCTGACAAAGACGTTTACTCTTGGTATTTCTTCTCAAAAACTTGGTATTTGTGACTTTCTTTTCTTTCCTTGATTAGTGCTCTTCAGTTCTTTTCTCATCCAGAATTATCCTCATGAGATCATCACAAATTATATCATGCTAAAGTGAAAGTGAAAGTTGCCCAGTCTCGTCCGACTCTTTGTGACCCCATGGACTATATACAGTCCATGGAATTCTCCAGGCCAGAATACTGGAGTGAGCAGCTGTTCCCTTCTCCAAGGGATCTTCCCAACCCAGGGATCGAACCCAGGTCTCCTGCATT
The DNA here is from genome assembly GCF_910594005.1 of Cervus elaphus. Classification (NCBI taxonomy): domain Eukaryota; kingdom Metazoa; phylum Chordata; class Mammalia; order Artiodactyla; family Cervidae; genus Cervus; species Cervus elaphus. The sequence goes on along the minus strand of NC_057830.1, from coordinate 7,912,266 downwards.
ACAGGTGGATTTTTTACCAGCTGAGCCACAGTGAAGCCCAAGAATACTGGAGTGGGTAGCCTAGCCTTTCTCCAGCAGATCTTCCTAACCCAGGAATCAAAACAGGGTCTTCTGCATTGCAGGCAGATTCTTTACCAACTGAGCTATCAGGGAAGCCAAAGCTCAACACTAAAAAACTAAGATCTTGGCATCTGGTTCCATCACTTCACAGCATATGTGCATGCTCTGTGACCCCAAGGACTGTAGCCTGCCAGGCTCCTCTGGCCTTGGGATTTTTCAGGGAAGATTACTGGAGTGGGTTGCCATTTCCTTTTCCAGGGGATCTTCCCAACCCACAGATCAAAACTCTGTCTGCTGCATCTCCTGCACTGGCAAGCTGATTCTTTACAACTATGTCACCTGGGAAGCCTTCATGGCATACAGAAGGGGGGGAAGTGGAAGCAGTGACAGATTGTATTTTCTTGAGCTCCAAAATGACTATGGACAGTGATTGCAGCCATGAAATTAAAAGGCACTTACTCCTCAGAAGGGAAGTTATGACAAAGTTAGACAGAGTATTAGAAAGCAGCAGACATCACTTTGCTGACAAAGGTCTGTATAGTCAAAACTACAGTTTTTTCTAGTAGTCATGTATGGATGTGAGAGTTGGACCATAAAGAAGGCTAAGCACCCAAGAACTGATGCTTTTGAACCATGGTCCTGGAGAAGACTCTTGGGAGTCCTTTGGACTGCAAGGAGGTCAAACCAGTCAATCCTAAAGAAACCAACCCTTCATTGGAAGGACTGTTGGTGGAGCTAAAGTCCAATACTTTGGCCACTGATGTGAAGAGTTGTCTCATTGGAAAAGACCCTGATGCTGGGAAAGATTGAAGGCAAAAAGAGAAAGGGGCGGCAGAAGATAAGATGGTTAGATAGCATCACCAACTCAATGGATATGAATGTGAGCAAACTCTAGGACACAGAGGAGCCTGGTGTGCTGTCGTCCATGAGGTTGCAGAGAGTCAGACATGACTTAGTGACTGAACAACAACAAAAATGATCTAAAAACTAAAGACTCCCAAGGAGTTTCACTTTAACCTAGAAAAGGTATTATTATGGAGAATTATGGAAAATTATGATGTCACTGAGCTATCAAGATAACTTTATTTGGAAAAATAGACCAAGAAAGCAATATTTCTTACATAGCTCTCTGCCTGTGCATTTTTAAACATGTGTTACCTTGTAGGAGATGTCGGCATGGCTGATTATGATTAGAACTGGGCTCACTGGAATCCTGGGATTTGGACAAATCTTAGTTCTGTCAATCCAGTAGCTCTGGATCACGTAAAATGAGTCTCAGATTCCTCACCTATAAAAAGAACTCTGAAGTATTTCCAAAGCTTTTTATCCACTATTTCTAGGATATCAGTTGAAGATAAATTTTAGAGCTTACTTTGGAATGTAGGGCTAGAGTTGAATACCAATTGGGGATAATGCCATCAAACAACAAAGTAGGAACTAAGTAGGGCATATTAAAGATCATTCTGACATTTTGTAAAGTTTTTTTTTTTTTTTTTTTTTTTTACATTAATGCAAAACCAGGATTCAGGGTAAGAAGGGAATCTAAAAATATTAGCCATTTGTGTATCAGAAACGGGATAAGTAGGCAAAATATATGGGAATAGGACATTATAAGGAAGGAAGGGAGAGGAGAAAGAAAAGAAGAAAGAAAAGAAAAAAAGAGAGAAAATAGTTAAAAGCTAACCTGAGCACATTAAACACCACATCATTAACTGTTGGAAAAACAGACATATCCCACAAAACCCAAGTGCATAGTAACCGACATAAATATTTTCTGCAAAGATCCACTCCATCCTGGGTTAATGTCTGATTGATGACAGCTACATCTTGGCCTCAGAGGACAACGTTTATTCACATCATTCAGTTGGGTTAGTTTTAAATGTCTAAATATAAGCCAATCTTTAAAGTCTATCTTCTTAGCTAGGTAATGTCAACATTGAACTAGGCCAATACAGTGTCAATGGAAAGACAACTACCTTCTTCTCAAACTTTCTGTTAAGGTGGATCACAATCAGAACCTTCTACTGACTTGGTTTCTCACTGTTTCTCTCCTCTTTGTGTTACACAAGATAAGATTATACAAAGACCAGATATATTTGTCAGTTATTTATCATTCACTCTAGTTTGCAGTAATCAAACATATTTAATGTTAATTGGGTATTTCCCACTGTTGGTACTTTGAACTTATGTACAGAGCACTGGAATTTCTTGGGCACATACACTTTAATTTTCATTCTCACAGTGATCAAATCAAAACATTTTTCTCTCTCCCACCCCACACCTCCTGCCACCATATCACACAGAAGAAAAAATATGAATCTTAGGAAATTTGACTAGTTTATCCAAAATCTAAAGCCAATAAATGGCATGTAAATATTGACACATGTATCTGTTAGAGTCAAAAAACATGTGCTCATTGCTATTATGCCATCAGAGATGTTTTGAGACTAAATGGGACACAATTACTTGAAAAACTACAAGTATTTTCTGGAAAATTCTTTGTCACATATTTATAGAGATCCTGGTAGCTCAGTTGGTAAAGAATCTGCCTGCAATGCAGGAGACCCCTGTTCAATTCCTGGGTCAGGAAGATCCCCTGGAGAAGGGATAGGCTACCCGCTCCAGTATTCTTGGGCTTCCCTTGTGGCTCAGCTGGTAAAGAATCTACCTGCAGTGCGGAAGACCTGGGTTTGATTCCAGGGTTGGGAAGATCCCCTGGAGAAGGGAAAGGCTACCCACTCCAGTCTACTGACCTGGAGAATTTCATGGACTGTATATAGTACATGGGGTTGCAAGAGTCGGACATGAGTGACTTTCACATAGAGATATTTGGTAATAAAAACTTGCCACAAGAGAGCCTTTCATCAAAATTATTAACTATTCATAGTTAAAATACTTTACTGTTTTCAGAACACTTAAAAATACTTTCTCATTTAATTCTTGTGACAATTATTTAAGCAATCCAGTTAGGATAAGCTAGGCTGTAATGCAGTGACAAATATACCTCTAACTCTAAATGGCTTTACACAACAAAAGTTTGTCTCTTACTCATGCCAAGTTTGATGGCAAACAGGCAGCTATCCTAGATAGCTTTTTATGTGGCAATGCAGGGAGCCAGGGTCCTTCCACTCTGTGATTCTGGCATCAACATGTTTTACTGATCACTGCATCCGGAGAAAAGTATGGAGATCTCATCCTTGCTTCTCTAAAAGGCTCTCATTGAAAGTCACACTTGTAGTGGTCCATTGGCCAAGACTGGTCACATGACCTCAAGTCCCTAACTGCAAGGGACTCTGGGAAGTCTTCCCATACTCCCCAGAAGGAGAAGAAAACCAGATATATTGTAAGGGTTATTCATTTCTACTATAGTGATCTTGTATTATTTTATTTACTTTGCATAACTCTACACTTACATTTGAAAAGTCTGGATTGCTCAGTTCCAGAAAGATTCCAGTGTTATTTATGACCATTCATGAGCAAATGTAGGCATCATAGTTATTTACTGTTTTCCATAGATCACCTGAGTTAGACATTCATAAATCTCACTTTCTTTGTCCTCTCTTTTTCTCCCTCCCCTCTTTTTCCCTCTCAGCATCCCCAAACATCTTATCACCACCATCTGTTTTCAAGCTCCTAGTCATGTTTGGCCTGGATCCTCACTTCTTTAGATTAGTTCACCAGGAGTGTAAATGAAACTTTCTACTCTATATTAATAACCTCTGATAGCATGACACTGCTGTGTCATTACCTTTAAAAAAAAAAATCTTATGGTTGTAGAGACAATGAGGAGAAATACATAACACAAATAGAGAAAGAGTATTTTCTTCCCACATTCAAAAAGAGAACAAAGATTCAGTGATTTTAAGGAATCTGTTCATTGGAAGGACTGATGCTGAAGCTGAAACTTCAATACTTTGCCCACCTCATGCAAAGAGTTGACTCATTGGAAAAGACCCTGATGCTGGGATGGGTTGGGGGCAGGAGGAGAAGGGGATGACAGAGGATGAGATGGTTGGATGGCATCACCAACTTGATGCACATTAATTTGAGTAAACTCTGGGAGTTGGTGATGGACAGGGAGGCCTGGCATGCTGCGATTCATGGGGTCGCAAAGAGTCAGACATGACTGAGCGACTGAACTGAACTGAACGGAAGGTCACCAAACTGTTAAGTGGTACTGGTGTGGGGATGGTGTGTTTTTGACCAGAAAGGGTGGTCAAGAGGGCAATGACCTTTTGATTAAGTCTTCTTCAGCAATTCTATGGTTGTTTCATATTATAAAAAAAAAAAGGAACATAGTTCATCTTTGTACTACTCAAAAGCATTTTTTGGTGGAAAAATAAAAAGGACAGCTTCCATCATTGTGCAAAAATTTCCTTTCCTTGAAGTTCCTGCCATTCACATATACTAATCTCTCCCTGTGAAGCAGTATCACTGATGCACTTTTTTTAAACAAATATTTTTGAACAATTGCTATATGCAGTATTTTAGGTGTTAAGAAAACAGTGCCACTAAAATGGCTATTCTTCCATTTTCTCACCCCAAATGCTGTCTATAACATCTCCAACTCAGCTCTTCCTACCCTTCTGTATCTTAATTCACTTATGAAGAAGCACTGCTGATGGCTGACATGTATCCTTCTGTGATCTTCTCCCTTATCATCCACAGTTAGGACGCTGTTATTTTCCCTTCTCTGCAAAGGAATCCAGGAATTCCCCGAATTAATACAAGAGTAAGCACAATTAGACTTATTTAAACACAATTTAGACTTAGGAGAGACATGTTTTTCTCATGAGATAGTGGAAAACTTGACATCATATTTCAACTTAATCCAACTGCAGACAGATTTCCAAAGTTGAGAACTGAAATGTCAAAGACAGGAAAAAAAGTGTTATCCTCATAGCTACTGTGCTTGGGGCTGAAGATGACTCATGAAAGATTGAGTGTGTGTGTGTGTGTGTTACCCTCAGATCACGGACAAATTTCTAAAACTAGAAACTTGGAAATTACAGAATGCTTGAACAACCAGAAAACGAGGGCTAATTGAAGATTTGAGTTCTCTTGGGTGACTTTGAAATATTTTTGAAATGTGTACAAAATTAAAAATAAACTACAGCACAGGAAGCTCAGCTTGGTGCTCTGTGATGACTAGAGAGGTAGGATGGGGGAGTGGGAGCGAGCTCAAGAGGGAGGGCATATATGAATACATTTTAATAATAATGTATACATTTTAAATTATGCTCCAATTTTAAAAACAAAGAAAAATGCAAACTACAAACATAAGGTTTCTTTTTTATTTAAATCTGATGAACACTTACATAGCATTTTTTGAAGCTTTCTGGTTTCCACTTTGCCATCGTTAAAATAATCACAAGCAGGCTAGAAGACTTTTCTGGAAAATGAGTTTTAGATTTCAAAATATGAAATTTGCTAGTAAGTAAAGTTCAAATTTTTCTCCTTGATTCAATAGATCTAGAAGTTTATCTATTGGTATACAGTACACACTTCTATCATTTTTAAATCAGTAAAGAAATAGCTACTGAATTAAGGCATTAGAGAGATTTGTTTTAAGATACATTCACTGCTTAACATCTTTTTCTTGTTGAGTTAATTTCTCTTTCCTCCTTTTCCTGGCTACTCACTTTTGCTTTCTCTGTGAATTTGGGAAATTCTTACTAAACATCTTCTATGAGAATCCCATGGACTACAAGGAGATCCAACCAGTCCATCCTAAAGGAAATCAGTCATGAATATTCATTGGAAGGACTGATGCTGAAGCTGAAACTCCAATACTTTGGCCACTTGATGTGAAGAACTGACTCATTTGAAAAGACCTTGATACTGGGAAAGATTGAAGGCAGGAGGAGAAAGGGACGACAAAGTATGAGACAGTTGGATGGCATCACCAAATCAATGGACATGAGTTTGAGTAAACTCTGGGAGTTGGTGATGGACAGGGAGGCCTGACATGCTGCGGTTCATGGGGTCACAAAGAGTCGGACACGACTGAGCGACTGAACTGAACTGAACTGAATGTGCCAGGCATTGAAAGAGATAGTCAATCAGTCATATCTGATTCTTTGTGCCCCATGGACTGTAGCCTACTAGGTTCCTCTGTCCATGGATCTCCAGGCAAGAATACTGGAGTGGGTAGCCATTTCCTTCTCTAGGGATCTTCCTGACTCAGGGATGGAAACCGGGTCTCCTGCACTGTACGCAGATTCTTTATCATCTGAGCCACCAGGGAGTGCTGTGCCCTAAAATCAAAATTTTCAAGTAGCTCCTGATTTTACTAGAGGACAGGGTATGAAGCTATAGGACCAGTGCTGTGAATTGTAATGTGAGGGTCACGCCGAGTGGAGAGAGGACAGCTGTGTACCTCTGCTTAGGAACCTGGGGGACTATTTCACAGGAGCTGTGCAACTCATGCCATGTTCTGCAGGAGGCTGTCTAGCAGACAGAGCATGCAGGCACTGCAGTCAACTGAAATTGCTCACACAGGTCTATAGACGCAGGAGAGAACGTTATGGCCGGAATGCAGGGGAGATCCAGTGAGTTGGGGGTGGGAGATGAGACCGCAGGGAGAAGAGTCATGAAGGGCATGGCAGGCTGTATAAAGAAGGCATTACTTGTGAGTCTGTGTATTTTGGCCTCTCTGCCTTCCAACCTGTGCAACTGAAGCAATACAAATTGGATATGTTCCCAGATGGACAAAATTAATGTGGTGTGTCTACGTAACTCACAAATGCTACACTACTTGGGTGATGAGATTTGTGGCTTCCCCGGGGATTGTCCATGAGTTCATTAAGTAAAATGATGTACTGAGCTCTATGGAGAACTTCCTATATACTCAGCACAGAATCAGAGGTGGTGGATGAGAATTAAGAAATATCAAGTATGCTTTATTCAAAGCAACACATGTATTGATCACCAAGAATATGATTATACTAGAATACTAGGAACTAGGATACTAGGAACAGAGGGTACAAAGATAAGTAAGATGTTATCGCTACCTTCAGGACTCTCAGAACCCAAGGCACAAATTAGAAGGGATGGAATATCTCCAATTATTTCAATTTCTTACTCCCTTTGTTGAATTTCTACTGTGTGATACTGCATTTAAAGCACAAACAACACTCATTTATACCTGAATCATTTACCAAGAAACCACCTCTCTTAACTCATGGCATGCAACCTAAATAGTGTACATAAATGATACTATAAGGAGAACTATAGACAAAGGGTTTTTTTTAGGGTTATTTGGCTGGAGGGAAGGCATCCTCTATAAAGCCAGACATTTTCCAAGCACAGCCTCATAATCATCCCAAAGATTCACTGAAATAGACATCCTTAGCTCTATTTTATGACCAAGGAAATTGCTCGCGAAAGTTAAAGTAACCTGCCTAAAGATAACTATTGCTGCAGGTAAAGGCTTGAACTTGAATATTTCTAATTACATAGTCATGTTTTCTCCATTCTTTCTGGGCTATGTGGAATTAACAAGAGTTTAGAAAAACAAATGGTATTCAAGAAAACCTGATTCAGGCATTCTCATGAAGACACAACTTTTATGCTAGAGACGTGGCTCTTCTAGTGGAAGCTGATCTTTCTGTCTCATTGTACAAATAGGTCAAATTTGAATGAAAAACAGAGCAGCGGAAACTTTCAGACTTAGTATGTTCAGATGGTTTTGTGTGCAGACATGGCATATAATGCATGTGTGTCCTTTCAGGCTTATTTGAAATCATCTGCTGCTATTCCTATGGCATGAACCAGTTTTCAATCACTCTTATTTGTTTTTTGAACTTTTATAATGACATTGAATAAATTAATATTAGCCCATGCCCATTGTTCCTTGCCAGGGACTATAGTAACAGAAATCTTTGGTATTATACTAATAAGTACAGTTTTAGTTGAGAAGACTTATCCTAGTCTCTGGAATTAAAAATGTTACAGTCTGGGAATTTCCTGGTGGTCTAGTGGTTTGGACTCTGTACTTTCACTGCTGGGGCCTGGGTTCTACCCCTTGTTTGGGGCCATGAGATCGCACAAGCTGCAGAGTGGCCACAAAAAAATATGAAAGCTTAGGATGTGACAGGACAGAGTGTAAATGACTTTAGTTTGAAGGTCTGTCATTTGGAATGTGGACAGAGCCACGAGAGGCCTTAGCAAAAAAATGAACTTGGGATTGTAAATTATGTCTGAGCTGACATTTCCCTCTTGGAAACTCCTGTAATAGGGCCCAGCTGCCCAACGCGATGCACCATTAAGTTGTAAAAGAAAACAACATTTTTTCAAACTGATATTGTGAGTTAAGATTCACGGCTGAATGCCATTTGTTTTTGTACTTTAAAACAATTCAAACCAGATTATTTTATACTAAAGCCACAGAAAAACAATTCCTACTGCCAACCCCCATCCTTCCTTCCTACTGACAGATCTGCTGTTTTGTTCTCAAAACACAGGTTGGAAATGGGAACTGTTGACCAAATTTTTCTAACTGAGGTTCCATGATGAAAAGCTTTCATAACAGAGGCTGAAGTGCTAAGAATGCTTTTAATCAGTGTGTAGGATTCTAATGAAGCCCAGGGTTGCCTCCTCTGGAAGAAACTCAGGTGCAAGACAATATTCCTCTAAGGGTTATGTCTGAGTATAGGCTAAAGATCCCTCAAAAGAAAAAAAAAAAAAAAATGGAGACTACAAAGAGATTTTTCTGGAAGACGGAAGACTGGGTTTTGCCTAGTTTCTATTATTCTGGGGTTATCGTCCCTTCTACAAAATTAAGGATATTTGAGGAAGAATTCCTGCACAGCTACTGTCCATAGAGGATACTGAGCGTATACACAGATATGTTTTGAATTTAAGTGCTATTTTATAAGTGCTCCATAATTATTGAAGACAAAGGCTAAAGCAAGCTCTACACACATCTTTAGAATTCATAAAGTCAGATCTACACAGATATATATAAATGGATCATCCTTATTTTGTCTCAGTGCCCTCATTGTAGAATAAAAAGATAGACCTAGAGGCTTAAGTAGAGATTCTATGGCTTCCAGGACAAAGTCTAAACTCCCTGGGTTGGCAATTAACTTCCTTCATGATCTGGCCACTTGACATCCCTCCTGATTTTCTTCTTTGAGCCCTCTGCATAGTCCCGCGCCCTCAGAAATATATACTACTGTATGTTTTGTGTCTTCTGATAAGTTCTTGTCTCTGCCTAATATTTCCTTACTTCCATTATAAAGCTGGAGTACCAAATAGAATATTCTGTGTCTGCGTGCGTGTTTGGTCATGTCAGACTTCTTGTGATCCCATGGATTGCAGCCCGCCAGATTTCTGTCCATGGAATTTTCCAGGTAAGAATACTGGAGTGGGTTGCCATTTCCTCCTCCAAGGGATCTTCCTGACCCAGGGAGTGAACCTGTGTTTCTTGAGTCTTTTGCATTGGCAGGAGGATTACTGTTGAGCCAACTGGGAAGCCCTTTGACACCGGCATTTTCTTGAGTGAATTCCATGGGATACTGCTCTCCAAAAGTTTCTCTGATGTGTTGAGCATGTGTTTTAGGAAGAAGGGGAAGGATTAAGTCTCAATGATTAAGACATTAGGAAAAATGCTGTTTATTTTACCAATCACTTGAAAAACCACAAGAAGTATAATCAAGATTCTGAGAATTCTTGAAAAAGAGAAATGAATTTAAGCCAGCATTTTCCAAACACACATGATGACAAATATCTTTCTGTATAAAATTACAAATATCCTTCTGTTCACAGTGAGAAACAAGTTAATATAGAACAAATATCATAGCTTACAAACTTTCAAGGAATTATGATACATGCTATTCTTATCAATAAATTTTAATTATTTTTAAAAATTCAGGATAATTGTAGTTTTAACATAAAATGGCAGGAAATAAGAGAGACATCACAAACCTTTTACCTAGTTTCTCCCAATTATAATATCTTGCAAAACTATGGGACAATATTACAACCAAGAAATTGACATGGGTATAGTAAAGAGACAAATCCATTACTCTCTCTTTCACCCCTGGTAACCACTAGTCTGTTTTTTATTTCTAAAATTTTGTCATTTCAAAAAGTTATATAAATGGACTAACATATTATACAGCCCTTTGAGATTGACTTTTGTCATTTGGGTCACTTAGCATAATTCAACTGTATTTAGATTGTCAAATACATCAATAATTTGTTCCTTTTTACTTCTGAGTAGTATCCCATGATACAAATATATCATATTTTGTTTAACCTATTCACCTAATGAATATTCCATTAACCTATTGAAGGGCATCTGGGTTGTTTCCGGTTTTAGACAATTATTAATCAGTTCAGTTCAGTCGCTCAGTCGTGTCCGACCCTTTGCAACCTCATGGACTGCAGCACGCCAGGCCTCCTTGTCCATCACCAACTCCCGGAGTTTACCCAAACTCATGTCCATTGAGTCGGTGATGCCATCCAACCATCTCATCCTCTGTCATCCTCTTCTCCTCCTGCCCTCAATCATTCCCAGCATCAGGGTCTTTAAAATGAGTCAGCTCTTCACATCAGGTGGGCAAAGTATTGGAGTTTCAGCTTCAACATCAGTCCTTCCAATGAATGTTCATGACTGATTTCCTTTAGGATGGACTGGTTGGATCTCCTTGCAGTCCAAGGGACTCTCAAGAATCTTCTCCAACACCACAGTTCAAAAGCATCAATTCTTCAGCACTCAGCTTTCTTTATTGTCTAACTCTCACATCCATACATGACTACTGCAAAAACTATAGCTTTGACTAGATGGACTTTGGTGGCAAAGTAATGTCTCTGCTTTTTAATATGCTGTCTAGCTTGGTCATAAATTTTCTTCCAAGAAGCAAAGCATCTTTTAATTCCATGGCTGCAGTCACCATCTGCAGTGATTTTGGAGCCCCAAAAAATAAAGTCTGACACCGTTTCCACTGGTTCCCATCTATTTGCCATGAAGAGATGGGACCAGATGCCATGATCTTCGTTTTCTGAATGTTGAGTTTTAAGCCAACTTTTTCACTCTCCTCTTTCACTTTCATCAAGAGGCTCTTTAGTTCTTCTTCACTTTCTGCCATAAGGGTGGTATCATCTGCATATCTGAGGTTATTGACATTTCTCCCAGCAATCTTGATTCCATTTTCTGCTTCATCCAGCCCAGCATTTCTCATGATGTACTCTGAATATAAGTTAAATAAGCAGAGTGACAAACTAATATAAACATTAATATACAGATTTTTGTGTGAATATACATTTTCATGTTTCTGGGTTAAATGCCCAATAGTGCAAAGGCTGGGTCATATGGTAGCTGAATGATTAATTTTTAAGGAAACTGTCCAACTGTTTTCCAGAGTTGTTCATAGGCTTTTCAATGCTTGACATTCCTGTAGTGATAAGTCTTATTTCATTTCTGATATTGGTATTCTAATTTGCATCAACACTCTTTTCTCCTTTGTCAACTTCACTAGAAATTTGTCAGTAGTATTGAACTTTTCAAAACACCATCTTTCTGTTTACTTGTTTTCTGTGCTATTTTTCTCTTTTCAAGTTCATTGGTTTCTGCTCTCATCTTATTTTCTTCATTGCTTTAGATTTACTTTGATTCTTCATCTCTTATAGTGTATCAATTTAATGCTATACATTTCCTCCTTTAGCTGTATCCCACAAATTATTTTATATTGCATTATTTTCATTAAGTCAATTTTTAAAAATATCCTTGAACTTCCATTTGAACCCTGGACTATTTAGATGTGTAGTGTTGCTCATTCTTCAGGTGTTCTTACTTATCTATTTTTGATTTCTAGTTTGATCACTTTGTGGTCAAATAATACTGGGTGATTTCAAGTATTTAAAATTTGTTGGGGTTTGTTTTTTGCCCCAAGAAGGTGCTTATCTTGATATATGGTCCATGGGCACTTAAAAAGAATGTGTATTCTGTTGTTGGTTGGAGTAATCTTCAAAATGTTTAGATATTATTGTTTGATGATACTGTAAATTCTTCTAAATGCTTTCTGATTTTCTGTCTAGTTGTTCTTTCATGTAATGAGAAAGAAAGGAATGTTGAAGTCCTCAAACATACTATAGATTTGTCTCTTTTTCCTTTTAGTGGCATCAGTTTCTGCTCCACGTATTTTGCAACTCTGTTGTTAGGTACATGAACATTTTGGATTTTTACCTCTTCTTGTTGGATTGACTCCTTTTTAACCGTATAAGGTCTCTCTCTACTTCTGATGATTCTCTTCACCCCGAAGTCTGCTTTATTTTACATTAACATAGTCACTCCTTCTCTGGAGGAGGGCATGGCAACCCACTCCAGTATTCTTGCTTGGAGAATCCTGTGGACAGAGAAGCCTGGCGTTCCACAGGGTTGCAAAGAGTCAGACATGACTGAAAAAACTTAGCACACAGGTACAGTCACTCCTGGATTCCTTTGATTAATATTTGCATAGTATATATTTTTTTATCCTTTTACTTTCAAACAGTATATATCGCACTTTGTTAAGTTTCTTATAGACAAAATTAACTGGGTAATATTTTTAAAGATTCTCTACCGATCTCTGTTTTTTAATTGGTGTACTTAGATAATTTACATTTATTATAATTTTTGATATTTCAGGGTTTAACTAGGCTACTTTATTTTTGTTTTCTTTTTTAACTCTATTTTTCCTGCCTTCTGGTACCACCTCGATCTTGGCTGTTGGAGTGTTTTGTTTCAGCATTGTGAGGATGGAAGTCTGGGCCTCTTCTGGCTTCGCATTTGCCGGTGTGAATATGGGTGGACCACTGTTTTTCTGTGGTATTTGACTTTAGTATGCTGCTTATTGCTTAACATCTTTGTACCCTGCTAGTCTGTTCCTTTTCTAGTCCTCTGTAAGAGAACATGCTTTGTTGGTGTTTTCTGCCTGGTCCATTGGTGTTTCCAAGTTGTTGGCTTCTTTATCTCCCAGTTTGGGGTATATGAGGCAAAAAGAAAACTCAGGGAATGCCTTACCCTGTTGTTCCTTGAGTCTTCAACTTCCAGCTTGTCTGCCTTCCTTTATTCAACTTTCAAAGTCTTCTTATATGTGTCTAACATTAAATGTCTAGATTTTTTAGTTGTATGTACTTGGAAAAAATCAGGTCCACTCCATTTTCTTGGAGATGGAAGTCCATTCTCAATAATTTTAAAGCATAATGTTTAATGTTTACTACCTCCAAACACAATATAAAATACTAATCTTAGACTTTACTTTCAGAGCTGTATCAGGCAATGTGATATTCTTTTTACATCATTTTGTTCCTAATAAACAATGGGCAAGATATCATTACCTCAATTTATTAACAACAGGTGAGGACTGAGGTTCAGAGAATCAAAGCAAAATGCAAAGTCAGGATTTAAACATGATCCCCTGCACAAACTCTTCCTACACTGATTTAGTTTTAAAGTTTTATTGTTCATTCTGTTGTCTAAAGGACTGTTGGTCTACTTTTGGAGTATTTTGGAATTCTTGATGACTGCAAGAGAGATTCTAAGTGGAGATCCAAGAGTCAGACATATGAAAGGGAACTGAAGGGTAAAATACTGGAGAGAGAAGGCTGTGTCTTTAGGTATCTGGACAGCTCTCAGATGGATGGTACACTAAACTATCGTGAGGGTCTCAAGGGGACGTGACCAGGACTAATGATTAAAGGCCACAAAGATACAGAGTTCAACTTCTTTATAGGGAAGAGCAGTTTCAGATGTCTGAAATGAAGATAAATTGTCCCTGGGGGTAATGAAGGCCCATCCCTGAGTGCTTTCAAGCAGGACCTGGATTAATGTCCTGTTGCTGAGAAGTATGCAGAGTTTTGGCAGATATGACCTCAAAGCCCTCTCTGAATCTTATGGTCTTTAATTCAGGCTCTACCTTGGAACAGCTATAGGATTAGTGGACATATTACTTCTTTATCAGCTTAATTTTTCTCTTCTATGGGATAATAACAATACCAGCCTAATCACAAGATGATCTTGAGGAATAGATAAGATGATGTGTGTAAAATGCTTAGTGCTACGCCCGCCACATATAAAGCACTGAATAAACATCAGCAGTGATGATGATGATGATGGTGTAGTTTCTGATGTACTGCAGGATCTCTGAGGATTCATGTTATTGTTGCAGAACACATAGACTTAGGACCTGATTAATAGAATTTTAAATCATAAAATAGATTTAAGTAATGAAAATTTTACTCTACCCAACCTGTCCAGGAATATTTTATTATTCAAGAACTGACCTGAACTTATCATTGATACTTAGAATATCTTGAACTTGGGATACATCCATGCCCAGAGCAAATATACACTGAATGTTACTCACTTAAAGGCATAAAGCTATGTGATAATTCAAATCCTTCAAACTTTGTCCATCATATGAGTCAACAGGTCTTCGCTTTCAAATTTCTGTTTAATTTTTGACAACTCTCTTAATATCTCCTAGATTCCAACTTTCTTTTTTATAAAATGAGATTTATTGAAGCTCATCTCTATTCTGTGACCTAGCTCTGGATTTGGGTATTTTCCATTTCAAAATGAACTCACATATCTTAAAAAGTTCAGACAAATTGTTTATATCAGTCAGTTGGCCACTTTTTTCTTCCCAATGTCTGTCCCAGAGTCACCAATCAAAGATTTCATATTATCTGGTCAGTGAAGGACTGCACCCTTGACAGATTACATTTCAATTTTGTTTCAGCTTTATAAGCAGTGATTCCATAGACCACTGTTATTCTAGCTGGGCTTCACTTTCATAGATGAATTAGATGTTCCCAGCATTTCTTCTTGCAAAATTCCTAAGCCTGTGGGGAAGGAGTTAGTCTTGCTTATTTCACTTTTCCTCTTGAGAGGAAAAGGCCTTAAGGAGTTTGGGAATTGTGGCTGGTTCCAACAGACACTTTCACAGTTAGATCACTTCTAATGGTGAAATATTTTCCAGACAATCTGTTTCAGCATTTCCATTTATTTAAGCACTGTAGGCATCAAGAAGGTGACCGCTTCCTACAAAGGAGTTCTATAAGCAGTCACAGCATTTCAATGGCTTTGGGGTCTATAGTCATAGGAACTATTTCCAAACAGTTATATAAGTTAGTGGTGGAAACGTCTTTGGAGAAACCTTTATGTATCTCGCCTCTCATCCAGTTGATGGTACCAATGCATCCCAGTAACTCAAACCAAAAATCTCCACACTCTTTCATTCCCCAATCAATTACTGTCTATGTCCAGCCCATTCTACTGTTTTTTTCCTTATATTTTGCATCTCTTTAGTATGAACATTTCTGTTAGATTGGACTATTGCTGGGACTACTATAAGTGCTTGAAATTCAAGCTCTTTGCTTCACTATTGTCTCACTATGTTCCTCATAGTTCTTTATACTATTTGTATATGTTCTTTATGCTATTTGACCAAGCCATCACTTTTAGTTATAAAACTGGGCACAGTCATTCCTGTGCCAAGTTTTTCAGTCACTTTCCATCACCTAAAGGACAAAACTTAAATCGTATATGCAGCATGCAGGGTTTCTCATGATCCATCCTGTTCTCTTGTTACAATTTTAGTTTCTTAAGAACACTTTCGCACCCAAAATCTAAAGCACTGAAAGACTGGCATTTTATAAATATGCCATACTCTTTTATTCTTTTGTAATTTTATTCCCTTTACATAAATGACCTTCCCCTCAAAACCCTATACCTAGCAAGATTATAATGTCTCACCATAAAGCATCACTTTAACTACAACCTCTTCTGAAAACCTTCTCTGGTTACCTAGGCAATGTTTTTCCTGTGTGCTTATTGTGGCTTTATGAAAGTATGTTATCATATTTATTTTTGTCATTTTTCTTTTGTGGACTAGACACTACAGATACTAGAAGGAAATAATCTCTTTTCCTCTTTTTATGTGGATCTGTTTCTTTATTACTGTTTTAAGAAGCTTAATAAATATGTATCTTTTTTTTGTGGAAAACTAGTATTTATTATTCAGATGTAAGAGCATTTGAGGGAAGTAACTTTGGCCCATTAAGAAGGCAACAGCCCATGACTGGAGTCTTTGTTGGTGGCCAGGCTGTAAAACAGCAAGTGGTTATGAAGGATTCAGCTGAAGGTTGATTCCAAGATACCTGGGGGCTAGGGCTGTTAGTAAATCTTGCTCCAATGAAAGTCTTGATTGGAGATTAGTTAGTCATCAGGGAAGGAAGTCATGCCTGTATTTCTAACATTTATCATTCTACTCTGTTTCTGGACATGGAAGGCATGCTTTTGCAAGAATAAATATGCAGAGTAAAAGAGATGGAGAGTCAGCCATCCCTTCTATTCTTGGACGCTCAGGTGTAACAAATGCTAACGGTAGTAACAAAGCTGCTTTGTGTGTGCGCTTAGTCGCTCAGTCCCATCTGACTCTCTGTGGCCCCAGGAACTGGAGCCCGCCAGGCCCCTCTGTCCATGGGATTTCCCAGGCAAGAATACTGGAGTGTGTTGCCATTTCCTCCTCCAGGGGATCTTCCCCACCAGGGATCTAGCCCATGTCACTCGCGTCCCCTGCATGGCAGGTGAGGTCTTTACCACTAGCTCCACCTGGGAAGTCTAGTTCTTAATTCTGCTATGGGAGTAGAGGGTCTTTGATGACTCACGCTGTGTGGAAGAACGCACAGGTGACTAGCATCCAAGGAGTCCTGTGTCTCTCCATCTAGCCCTGCTAGACACTCTCCCTTGGTGGAGAGTATAAGCAACTCTGCTTGTTGTAGCCACATACAGATTGTAAAGAGAGAATGAGCAACAGCAAATGGAAGGTAAACAGGGCTGGATCTAAAAGTAACTGATCAGTAATTAGCCTCCAACTAATAGAAAAAAAAAAAAAAAGTAACTGATCAGCCAAGGAAATGGCACTTGGGAAAAAACAAAAAAATGCGGGAATTCCCTGGCACTCCAGCAGTTAGAACTTGGCACTCTCACTGCTGGGGTCTCAGTTTCAATCTCCAGTCAGGGAACTGATATCCTGCAAACTGCATGGTGTGGCCAAAAACAAACAAACAAGAACAAAAAAGAGAATGTGGGGGGAAGGGGCAAATATGAGGACTCTCCTAGACATCCTCAGCGCGCAGGTTTATTATGTGTGACTTGGTTCTCGTCAGTTTCAACGCCTGGGCAGGATCAGTCCCACTCGTCAGACCTGTCCTGTCTTCTGTCCTTTCTTTGTGCTCGTCCCCCCACCAGAAGATTTTTCAAGTCTTAACTCAAACCCCATCTCTTCCCGGAAGTGTCTCTGATAATCTACAGGCCCTAATTCATGCAGTTACCTTGCCTGGAGCAGAGGCCAAGGGCCATGTGTCTAGGAGCATCTCCCACAAAGCAATTCCTCCTTTCTTAATTCTGTCAAACATGTAAATTTGCTTGATCTCTCAGTATCTTACAAACTCTGACCCCTATTTCTATGAGAAAACAGAGTCATAAAACTGCAAAAGGCTGATATCAGATTCTCTTATGTTGTTTGCTGTGATAGAGGTGCCACTAAAACAGAGCTCTGGACACATACTAAAGGTGGAAAAACAGGTTTTTATAAGAGAGAACAGATAGGGAACCAAAAGGGCCTATGGAGGAGTGAAAAGGGGAGAACAAGAGAGGACTAGAGGAACATGTAAAAGTGGAAGATTTAGAAGGGAGTAAGCAGAGGATTACTGAAAATGCTTTGGTGAGGTGGGTTGGGACAACATACGTTTTGAGTTTGGTGAGAGTGAAAATCGCTCAGTCATGTCTGACTCTTTGCAACTCCATAGACTATAGCTTGCCAGGTTCCTCTTTCCATGGAATTCTCCAGGATTGGATAGCTATACTCCATGGAGTGGATAGCTATTCCCTTCTCCAAGGGAATCTTCCCAGCCCAGGAATTGAACCCAGCTCTCCAGCATTGCAGGAAGATTCTTTACCCTCTGAGTCACCAGGGAAGCCCAAGAAATAGAGAAGCGAAGTGAGTTTGGTAGCCTTGCATTTTCTTGAGCAAAGACTCAGCATCTTTAGGGACACAGTCCTGTGTAGATAGAAGCCACACTAAAGTTTGGTTAAATAATTTAGCACAGTGTTTGGGCAACACCTTTGTGCCACAGGGCAGTTCACAGTTCACATAAGAAAGAGCAGGAAATACAGAAGGAATAGGGAGGAGCTATTGCAGGGAGTGTGGTAGACAGAACAACCTCTCCAGAGACACCCACATCCTAACCCTGGAACCTGAGACTGTGGTACCTTCCTGGGCAAGAGAGACTTTGCAGGTGTGATTGAGTTAAGGACTCTGGGATGAGTGGATGATGCTAGATTATCTGGTTGGGTCTTATATGCGGGAGTATCAGGTTTGGAGAAGAAGAGTTATTGACAGAAGCAGAGGTCCCAGAGAGAAAACGATCGGAAGATGCTGTGGACTCTGAGAATGCCTGAGGGGCCTCATCGAGGAAGGAAATGAACTTTAGCAGCTGGACTGGGCAAGGAAATAAATTCTCCCCTGGAGCCTCAGAGGGAACACAGTCCTGTGGACACCTAGATTTTAGCCCCGTAAGACCCAACACAGACTTCTGCTATCCAGAACATTAAGATAGTCAATTTGTGTTATTTTAAGCCACTGAAGCTTGTTGCCGTTTGTGGTTGTTCATTACAACAGCGAGTAGGACAACACAGGACAAGAAGCGTGAGCCTCAATCTGCCCAGTTCGCCATTGCCCCCAGGCCCTCCCCAGCATCTCATCCCAGGGGCTGGAGCATCCAGGGAACCAAAGGAATGCATGTGTACTGTGACTTAGTCCTTTGAGCACAATTTCTGGTTGGGCAGGAACATGGTGGGTGTTCATTTTCTCAGGAATGTCGTGGCATTTGCTATGTTGCTTGTGGTTTTGATATTAATAATAAGAATCTTAATGCAATCATTATTTTGTCATTTGATTACGTTTCCTTGGTGAATCAAATGACTCCCAAGCTAACTGACATTTAAGGACAGAGTGGATGCTCACTACATTGGTTTACTTAAACAGGAAAAGGTTGGGGTGATTAGCACAAGAGAGAACTCATTTCTAAGCTATTTCAGTCGTCTTTTCACATCTGCCAATAATCTCTATTCCAAAAGCAATATTGGCTGGGGCACTGGAAGAATGTACTAGTATTTTCAGACAGGCTGCAAACTACCAACCAAGTTTACTGAGTAGCCTTGTTTCTAAAGCCACAGAGATGATAATTCTTTTCCTCTTGGGAAATCATATGTTCCCCTTGCCTGTTGCTTCTTGCTTCTACCGTGCAGGTTACAGTGGTCAATGCTTAGCACATAACATTCTGGAAACGTGGCGCTGCCCATTTTATCAGTTTCCTCTTCTGAAAACCAGTTCTGTTCCCCATCAGACCTCATTCCTTCACATTGATGTCACTGAGTTTCAGACTCAGATTTTAAGTAAGATGCCAGGGTGTAAATAATTGCCATGATAATTATAGCTACTGGGAATAAAGGGCATCTTGTATTCCAGGAACCATGCTAGGCATTTTGTGTTTTTTTCATTTATTCAACCTGAGTGTATGTGTGTTCAGTTTGACATTGGTTAATGATGTTTGCATTATTGGTTGAAGTCTCAGCTGGGCTGAAAAGTGAGAGGCTAGGATTTCTAATAGCTGGTAGGGTTTCAGGGGTAATGTATGCTTCGGCTCCCCTTGCCCCAAGAGATAGATCTTATTCCCTTATTACAGAGCAGGAGTGGGGGTGGTATGCCACATGAGGCATACAGAATCAATGATGCCATGGAAGAACATATGGGCACAGACCCTGGAGAAGGAAATTTCAACCCATTCCAGTATTCTTGCCTGGAAATCCCATGGATGGACAAAGGAGCCTGGTGGGCTACAGTCCATGGGATCACAAAGACTTGGACACAACTTAGTGACTAAACAACAATAACACACATGGGCATAGAGACAATTTGAAACACTCTTTGCAGATTAAGCTTTTTAAACATACACAGTATGAATGCTGGAATTACGTTGTCTAGTTTGGGCCTGTCTCCACCAGTTCATTCATTCCAGTCTTCACTCACGCATCTATTAATTCAACAACTTTATCAGTATCTGTGAGTATACCTTTGAGTATTGGGGATACCATTTGAATAAAACAAAATTGTTTCTTTCATGAAGTTATATTCCAGTGGGGGAAAAATATAGGCAAAACTAGCAGCAACAACAAAACCCACTTATTAAATATGTCCAATGGTGATGAATATTATTTGGAAAAATAAAGCAGGGAAGGAGAAGCAAAGAAACAGAAGTTTTCTCTGGAAGCAGTGAGGTTTGGGAAGAGTCCTGCATGAAGGAAGAGTAGCTAACTATGTTTCTCTCTGGGAGGAGAGAGTTCCAGACGTAGGGATAACACGTACAAAGACAACCCTGATGGGAGAGCGTGTCCAAGGCCAGTGGCTTAGGATGGGCCGCCCTGATTCCCTTATTAGTGATTCATTAAGGAAGTGCACTCAGAAGGAAGCTATAAGAGAGTATGGGAGGTGGGGAAGGAAAAGGTAAGAATTCAGGCAAAATCTTGGCCTCAGCTTGATCTTTCCTGGAGATTCTAATATACCCCCAAGGAGCCTGGAGAAAGTAAACTCCCCAGGACTCTGTCATGACAGGCTAAAGGGTTAAGTCCTAGGCACACAAAGGCAGTCTTTTAAAGAAGGTCTCATGGGTCAGCTGTTAGAGGGTTTGGCTCCCAGAGGCTGGGGGATGAACACAGAAAACCAAGACGGATCCAAGACACCGTGTTGGGGTGTCCTCTGTGTCTGCTAGAGCCAGGTCACCGGAGGCGATGAGAAAAACAGAGGGTTGAAAATGCATCAAGGAGGCGTCCCAGGACCAGGCCCTGGAAGGACTTTGGCGTTTACTTTATTGTTAATGGGACATTTTGGAGATATTGTGAGCAATATAGTGGCACACTCATCTGATTTACATTTTTAAAGCTATTGTGTGAATCACAGACTCAGGGGAATGAGAACAGAAGCAAGGAGACTTGTAAGAAGGCTGGTGTAGAGTTCCAGGGGGATTATGATCTTGGATCTGCACTGTCCAGCACAGAAGCCACTGGCCAAATATGGTCACTGAGCCCTTGGAATGTGACTCATTCAAACTGAGATGGACTGTAAGTGTAAAAAGTAAGCATCAGGCTTTACAGGCTTAGTAGGAAATAAAGATTGTAAAATACCCCACTAATATTTATTTTGCATTAATCACATCCTGAAATGATAATATCAATATTTTGCTCAAATAATTACATAAAATGTTATTAAGTATGTTAATAAAATATGTTATTCATCTATTTGTTTTAATTCTTTATTTTTTAATTTTATTATTTACTCTTGGCTGCACTGGGTCTTCATTGCTTAGCGAGGTCTTTCTCTAGTTGGGGCAAGCGCGCACTACTCTCCACTGCAGCGCTTGGGCTTCTCATTGACTCCACTGGGCTTCTCTTGTTGTGAAGCATGGGGTCCAGGCGTGTGAGTTTCTGTGGTTGTAGCACAAGGGCTGAGTAGTTGTGGCTAGCAGGGTGCTTAGTTGCTCTGGGGTACGGGGAATTTTTCCAGACCAGGGATCAAAACCCATGTCCCCTGCATTGGCAAGTGAATTCTTATCCATTGCACCACCAGGGAAGTCCTTAACTGTTCCTTTTTACTTTTATAAATTTAAAATCACACATAGGGTTCACCTTCTATTTCTACTGGACATCCTAGTTTAGATTCAGATGGTGAAGTCTGCTTAAATTCTGTATCTTTTATGAAAGTAGAGAGACGAGGATTTGCTGAAGGACAATACGCAAGGGTATAAAAGGTAACCACTGAAGGATGGAGCCATTTTCTGAGATGGAAATCAGGGGAGGTGTTGGGAGCATACTGAGAGAATGGGAAATGGGATTTGGTTCTAGACACAAGGTGGAGATGTCTAATGGATCTTGAAATTGAAGTGATAAATGAGTGGATGTATATGAGTCTGGAGTTCCCTGGAGAGGTCTGGGTTGGAGAGTTAAGTTTAAGGATGTGTGTGTTTAGTTGTTCAGTCATGTCTGACTCTTGTAGCACTTTGGACTCTCCCATGGAATTTTTCAGGCAAGAATTGCCTGGAGTCAATTGCCATTTTCTTCCTGAAAGTTTAAGGATACATTGTATATAAATCATTTTTAAAGCTATTGTGCTCAGCCTCATTGCTGTAGGAGTGAGCATTAAGAGGTATATGAACCAAACTTTGAAGAAGACAATCATTTGGGAGGTTAGGAAATAGTGAGGAATCTTAGAAATGATTCTCACTAATTGCCTGAACTTGGTCAATGCCTTTGTTTAAACGCTTGCTTCATAATATATAAAAAGGGATTAATAAAGTATGAACTTTATTAATGAGATGAGATGAGAAGTAAATAGGAAAATACATATCCACATTTCACACAGTGTCTGGCCAAAAGTAAGAACCGTATAAACACCACTTGTTACACTATTCTCCCCTTCAGAGGGGTCTTATTGGATCAGTCTATATGAGTGAGGAAGCCTCCAATCCTGAAGTTTTTGTCTAGCTTCTCTAGTACAGAAAAAATATTAATATTTTTGTCTGCTCACTATGGGCCAGGCAAGAGTTAGGTGCTATATTTGCCCCACTGCTTTTGCTGCCATTCGTAACTTTTCTAGATGTGATACCACAAGCTTGGAATGAATCCTAATGGAGAAATCTACTTGTTTGTTTTTTAATTTTTTATTTTGTACTGCAGTATAGCCGATTAACAATGTTGTGATAGCTTCAGGTGAACATCGAAGGGACTCAGCGAGACGTATATTTATATCTATTCTCCCGCAAACTCCCCTTCCATCCATCCTAACACTGAGCAGAGTTCCATGTCCTATACAGTAAGTAGGTCCTTGCTGGCTATCCATTCTGAATATAAAATCTGCTTGGTTTTTAACAACTGTACAAAGATGATTCAATTTGGGAGCTTGAGTCTAAGATATTCAGGTCGCCATAATATTATAGCTGGAGAAGCAGCAGAAGTGTCTTCTTGACTGGCCCAGTATAAATGCTAGTTTAGTTTGGTAACTATCCCAAAGGCCAGTCTCCAGTCTAAGGGGACTGTCTAAGTTGGTTGGGTGAGCAAGAGGGAGCATAGTGGAATGGGGATGGCTTAGGGCAATCCTATATTGGTAACTAGTAGAGAACGTAAGACCTACTAAAGATGTCCATGTCCTAACCCTTAAATGTGTGAATGTGTTATCTTACATGGCAAATGGGACTCTGAAGATGTAATACAGTATTAAAATGGGAAGGTGATCCTGGATATCCTGGTTGGCCCAATATAATCACAAGGGTCATTCTAAGAGGGAAGAAGAGGTTTTAGAGTCATAGAATAAGATGTGAAGATGGAAACTGTGGTGAAAGAGAGCGAGAGACCGGAATTCCTATATGCATGCTGCTGCTGGTTTTGATCACAGAGGAAAGTGAAAAGTGAAAGTGAAGTCGCTCAGCCGTGTGACTCTTTACGACCCCATGGACTGTAGCCTACCAGGCTCCTCAGCCCATGGAATTTTCCAGGCAAGAGTACTAGAGTGGGTTTCCATTTCCTTCTCCAGGGGATCTTCCCAACCCAGGGATCAAACCCAGGTCTCCCACTTTGCAGGCAGACGCTTTACCATCTGAACTGTCAGGGAATAGAGGAAGAGGCCATAAAGCCAGGGAATGCAGGCAACCTCTAGAATCTAGAAAAAAGAGAGGAGACAGATTCTCCTCTAGAGCTTGCTCAAGGAACACAGTCCTGCTGACATCTTGGTTTTAGTCCAGTGCAACCCATTTTAAACTGAGCTCTGCAGCTATGAGATAACTCATTTGCATTGTTTTAAGCTACTTAAGGCTTCCTCGGTGGGAAATCTACCTGCAATACCGGAGACCCAGGTTTTATCCCTGGGTCAGGAAGATCCCCTGGAGAGGGGAATGGCTCCCCACTCCAGTATTCTTGCCTGGAGAATTTCATGGACAAAGGAGGCTGGTGGGATACAGTCCACGGGGTCACAAAGAGTTGGACACGACTGAGCAGCTAACACTTTCACTTACTACTTTCAAGCTACTTAATTTGTACTTATCTGTTAAAGAAGCCTTAGGAAACTAACTCAGGGACCCTTACAAGCCAGGGACATAGAGTCATAACTATGGTGGAAATGTACCTACCCAGACTCAGTCTTCTAATAATTTCGTGAATACAGAACATGGCTAGAGAGAAAAGAAATAAAAGGTTTCGGAGCCATTCAAACAGATGGTATTTATAAACTAAACAAAAGGCCCCAAACTTTCATGGGGCCAGAGGCTATGCAAAGTTATTTTAACAAAACTTCCACGAACTTGGCCTGTTGCAAATGTGACGCATCAAACAGAAGAGGGGGAAGAGTCGTTGGGGGGCAGGAATTTGATAGTAGTGGGAGGCAGAACAGCTCTGAGCCTCACAGCCGGGCAAGGCGTGAGGGATGCAGAGGGCTCACTGGTGCGGGAACAAACATGGGCCCTGCCCTGAAGAGAGCATCACTATGCTACATATCTTAAAAAATCACATGGAGTAGCCCTGACATATGCACACCACCATGTTTAAATAGACAGCTAGTGGGAAGGGAGCGCAGTCCAGTGCTCCGCGATGACCCAGGGGGTAGGGCTGGGGGTGGAGGGTAGGGGAGGCTCAGGAAGGAGGGGATAAATGTAGACATAGAGCTGGTTCATGTTGTTGTACACAGAAACTAACAGCACTGTAAAGCAACTATACTCCAATTTTTAAAGAATTTAAATGAGAAAACAATGGTGATGAGAAATAACATAAATGTTGTCTTTGAAAATCCAAGGGAAAAAATAGGTTTAGAATGCTCAGGTACCCAAGAACAAACTGAGCATATTTTATAAACACCTTACCCTTCCCCCACTCCCATGTAAAGGGCTAAATTACTTTTTAAAAAAATGTTTCTTGAAAGTTTTAACCCTAGTTAAGTAAGAATCCATGCTCAGGGTCTCGTCTGGGTGACTTTTCAGCTATACATAGACATGTAAGCATATGTATACAGACATGCATTAAGGACTTTAAATGTCTGTTTATGCTTGGGTTTGGGAAAACTTGAGAGAAGAGTTGACAGACTGCAAAAAGAGAGCGGGATGGGAATTTACAGACACATTGCTTTGGTTCATGCACTGTGCTTTACGCTTTGCATTTGTTTACTTCACCTACTTCTCATGAATTATCTATAAAGCTGCTGCCACTTTCCTAGGGGCCTTACATAAATTGCCCCAGCCCATGCTCCCTAAGAGTGGCTTGTTAGGGCTTAAACTTAGGTCTTGACTTAAGATCTAAAGGAATCTTCCACTCCATTGTAGAGCTAAAAATATTACTCTTTAACAATATCCCAGAAATAGTCCAATCAGTAAAATGGTAAATTTCTGCCTGGGGTTAGCAGGTGTGTGGAAGCCTCTCTCCTGGCTAATCTTTATGCATAGAATTACCAGAGACTTGAAAGAAGTCACGGACATCCAACCAACTTATTTTGCATATGAGAGAACTGAAGCCAGATGTGCTTCTGACACCTAAGGTCGTGTGGTTAATTAGAACAGGGAGTGAAACCCAGGATTTCTGTTGTCCAATACTAACCAGGGTTATCTCCCATCACTCCTCAAAATGGGGCATGTATAAGGGGCAGAATTTTGAGGACTCACGTGGGCTTCCATTGAAAGGTAAGAGACACCCCCTTTCATGGAAGTGAACTTCAAGGGGCTCCAAACCTCAGTCTTTTGAACTGACCCCTCTCCTTCTCAGACTTGGGCTAGAGAGGAGGATGGAATTAGCGTCCAAGCATTCGTGGCTTTGCCATGTGCTTTCATTCAATGGGGGACAGGAATCCACAGACAGGCTGCCCTTATGGGAAGCACTTGTTTGCCTAGAGGGGTCTTTTCCCTTTGAACTTCTCTGGGGATTCCACATGTCAGAGAGAAGTGATCAAAATAGTAAACGGGGACCCCGACAAGGATTTCCAAAATTGCACACAGATGTTTCTGTTTCGGAGAATTGGAAACACACATCTTTCTTGGATTGCTATAGCAACAGGGGACAGACAAAACAATGCTTTGCAGGAAGCCATCCCATGGGGACTGATAACAATTTGAGGGAGCGGAGCTGGGGGGTTGGAGAGTCTGGGCCAACATGTGCAGAGGCTGGGAATTCCATCGCCATGGAACGTGGAGCTCATGTTCTAATGGAAACCACCAGTCTCTGGGGCGCGCTCCCCTCGGTCTGAGCCCCGAAGTGAGAATGTGAAAATGGGAAAGGCAGGGGGCCAGAAGGAAGGCCTGGGCTGAAAATGCTGCCTTTTTGGCTCAGTCTCCACTCGCCCAAACCAATCCTCCAGATCCAGACCAGTGGAATACAACAATTGACATGTTCACAGCACTTTACCATTTGCAAGACGTTTTTCCGAATTTATCATCAGAGTTGCTCATTTTGCCATTTCCATTCAGTCAATGGATAACTAGGGCTCAGAGACAGAGCTAGAGTTGGGATTCTAATTTGAACCCTTCTGGCTCAAAAACGCTTGACCCAGACCAAGCCCCATAAATCAGAGAGCCCCTCAGCCACTTTCTTGTTCTTGTGAAGTTTTAACTTTCTTCCTACTTTGCCTGTTAGACTTCAACCTTCCTCTGAGTAGCAAACTGAAGCAAGTGAAAGAGACTCTGACCTTTATTTCTGAGCTATCAAGTGGGAAAACAAGAGACTGCAAAGTCCAGGGCCATGCAGTTAGCCAGAATTTGGAAGCAATTGATAAAAACTAGTTTATCTCAATAGCTAAAGATTAATCTTTATAGATCTTCATCTCATTCTCTAATGAAAATTGATGTTTAAGCCACATCCCCAAACAAAAGGTTGCTCAGTGGTTCCAATCATAAAAAGAATGATTTTTTAAATTCATCTATTTATTTTCACTAGAGGCTAATTACTTTGCAATATTGTAGTGGGTTTTGCCATACATTGACATGAATCAGCCATGGGTATACATCCCTGGTTGATTTTGAATAAAGTGTTTAAACTGATCACTTGACAAGAGCTAGTTGTACCATTGTGACTGTGTTTTTGACATCATGACATTAACCAGTATGTTTTTCCCCATATGGTTTTATATCAAGGGCCTTCCTAGTGACTCAAACAGTAAAAAATCTGCCTGCAATGCAGGAGACCCAGGTTCAACCCTTGGGTTGGGAGGATCCCTTGGAGAAGGGAATGGCTACCCACTCCAGTATTCTTGCCTGGGAAATCCCAAGGACAGAAGAGCCTAGCAGGCTACAGTCCATGGGGTTTCAAAGAGTCGGACACAACTGAGTGACCAACACTCTCATTTTCACTTTCATGGTACAGTTAATAATTATCATATTTATACAAAACAAGGGGTTAACCAAAGAAGTTGCTTTGAGGACTAAAGCGACTAAAGTCCAAGGGTTCTGGCCATCCCAAGAATTGAGGAATAAAATGTCCTTGCATGCCTTGCCTCTGCAGCCTCCTAAATGCCACTAAGGAGCAATGACAATTAGAATAACTTTTAGGGGGCCAGAAGAAGATTATCAAAGCTTAGACTGTACCTCATGACTTAAAACAGCACTGTCTTATTACATTTATATGGTATGATGGTTCCAAGGCATTTTAGTTTCTCTATTCCTATTGCAAACCCTGCTGTCAACACAACAATAGCAATACTATAGATAATGCTTCACATATATTTATAAAGAGGATCTGTTTTGTGCTTCATAAATACATTTTCTTCAGTCTTTCAATAATCCTGAGAGCTGAATGCTTTCTTCTTCATTTAACAGAAAGTAAGCTGAAGCCATGAGAAGTAAGATTTGTCCTAGTTCACAGGCAGTGAGACTCAGAGCAAGGACTTGAATTCATATTTGTTTGAATTCAAGGCCATGCTCTTCCTACTTCAGAACTGCCCATGGAGGCAATATTAAAAATGGCATTTTTAAAGGAAGAAACTGCCTGATAGTTTCTTATAAATCAACTAATAAAGAAAGTAACTGGAGTTCAAACATAAAAGAGGATGTAAAAGAGAGAAGTAACTACATCAGGTTGGTGTGAAAAGAAGAAAAATATAGCAGGACTAGATCAGTGTCTTTTGCCCGCTTTGTTTTATTTTGGTTTTGCTCTTTAAATATATTCTAGTTAGCATTAGTTTTTCCAGAGTGTCAGTGTTTTAAAAAAAAAGTGTTTTGATTATCAACTAAGCCACATATTTTGTTCTCCGGGGCAATTACAAAGTAGATTATTATAATAAAAATTGTCTTCAACTAAACAGTGATTGAAGAAGGTTAGATTGTGTTTAACCCAGGGCTTCCATTTATTTAGCAGTGTTACTCTTCTGTTTAATATACCTATTAACATTCCATGGAAAGAGTCTTCTCAGGAAGTCATTCTGGGGAGCCACGTATTACATCATGGAAAAGCTTCTTCCAAGTTTGCCAAGGGGCCCCCGTATAGATAAAGGATTCTAAAGATACCATATAAATCTTTTCAGACTTGTCTTTAACCAGCCACTGGTGTCCAGGAAGCTCAAGCATTAGGATTGTTTCCTGTTTCTCTCAGGCAAGTCGAATGGTATTTCCATCAGAAACAGCAGAAATTTTAGTTTCAAACTACAAGTGATTCACATGAAGAGCCCCCGAAAGGCCAAAGGGAAGGATGACACTGGTTAGAGTTTCTAGTGTGCAAGCATTTGAATCATAAGGACTGGATTGTGGGTGCGGGCCCTTGTGTCTTTCTGCGTTGCATCTTATTGCCCTTCAGTCTTTCACTGAACATTCCTGCCAGCTGGCCATGATTAAATCTCCGATGTTGACAGACAATGAGTGAAACAATTATTGCTGCATGAGTATTCTGAGAACTTGATGGGTGGGGATTAGAGGGGCAATTTGGTAGGGTGCAGCAGTTTGGGCTGACAAAGACATTTATGGATTTCAAAATGCCAGATGGACTCCCAGATGGAGGGTTTGGACTTTGCAGTTGGGTCTGCTGGATGTGAGACTTCCCAAGGTCCCAGGACTAGTAAGGATGAGTTCATCCTTTCCTCTAAATCAAGCTGTGCACTGCTGGCTTGGAGCATCAGTGTGAAGCCAGGGATAGGAGGGAGGTCCTCACTCAAGGTCAACATAGAAGTCAAAGCCAGCTTTCGAGTTAACATGGGAAAAAGACCATAGCTGGTTCTCAGAGAATTGAGGTGCTATTTTTTTAATGTTAGATTGTCTTTAACTTTGGCCAATGGCAAGCTCAAATTCAACACACGTTTATAGAATGTTGACTGGTGTCAGGGACTGTAGAGGCTATCAAGATGACGAAAGCACATTGCCCAGATTCTGGGGATCACGTTATAGTGGGAGGGAAATGTAAAGATACGATTACTGCACAAAATAAAAAATACAAACTCTTCATTAACGGCAGTAACCTAATCAACTGAAACAGGTATGAGAAACTAGAGGTGGTGTCTGAGCTAATCATTAAGAGAGTTTGGCAAGTAGAGTAATTCAGGCCAAGAGAAGGACAAAATCAAAAGCACAGAGGCTTGGGATTGACATTTATACACAATTGATACTACGTGTAAAACAGATAATTAATGAGGACATCCTGTATAGCATAGGGAACTCAGTGCTCTGCAGTGACCTAGATGGGGAAGAAGTCCAAAAGAGATTGGATACATGTATACATATGACTGATTCACTTTGCTGTACAGTAGAAATGAATGCAACATTGTAAAGCAACTAGAATCCAATCAAAATTAATTAAAATAAATTTGTTACATTAGCTCAGGTGACAAAACCAGTTTTCTTACAGTGAAAAAAAAATCAAGCCCCAAGACTTTGACATAGTTTCTAACTGTAGGACTAAAACTTGAAGGTAGAGTGTTAAGGTTCTGATCACATTCACTAAGAAGTTAGCAGGAATTTTGTGGGTGGCATGAATGTGATAATAAGGGGAGCCTCTGGGACTTTTTGAATAACTCACATTAAATTTTAGGAAAACAACAATATATTTCATATATCTGGACTCTGACAGGCAGGTCAAAGAAATTATAAATTTTTGTCACTTTAATGAATGGTGGGGCCTTAGCCAGGTCACATTCCCTCTCCAGACTTCAGTTTGGAGTAAGAAGCTTTAGACTCTGGTTTCCTCAGGCCAAAATCAACACAGTGAAACCTCCACAGTGGTCATGGAAAGAGAGAAGTGAGTGGCTCCCTTCTTCTCCACTTGGAATCGTGCCCTCAGACAACAGGACAAAAAGAAATCTATAAACCACCATAGGTCACCTGGCATACACACTGATTAAGTTCAGAGAGCCAGCTCTGTGCTGGCTGCACTCTTGTGGGGAGTGCTGGCTTGGAGGGTGAAGCCATAGTTCTCAGACCAACCCCTAGCTGAGTTCTGGCCAGGGACAATTCTGGTAGCATCCTTTCACGACACTGGTGAGAAACGGGACTTGTTATTTCAGTTGTCCCTTGGAGACATGCTTTCACCTCAAGGCTGCATGCCCCCTTTTCAGCTATGGACTAAAAACTATTAGACAATGTTAATTGGAAATTGGTGGGGTGTCTGCAACACAATCTTCAAAACGAGGGGACTTGTGTACAGTTCCTTAAATGGCATACTGTGTTAAAAATTAGTCAGTATTTTGAAGAACATTAGTGTTTGACTGGTCCTTCCAAGTATGAGAATGATAATACCACTTTACAGAGACTCAATACCAAGTAAAATCCGTAAATGTCCAAAGAGATTCACAATCACTGGAATTTTAATTTTCAGAATTTCGTATGAAACCATTGGAAAACTCGAGATATTGGTAAATATAGCAACGTGCGTGGGTGGGTGCTAAGTCACTTCAGTCATGTCCGATCTGTGCAAGACTCTATGGACTGTAGCCCACAAGGATCCTCTGTCCATGTCATCCTCCAGGGGATCTTCCTGACTCAGCGATGGAGCCTGCATCTCTTAAGCCTCCTGTATTGGTAGATGGGTTTTTTTTTTTTTTGCCACTAACACCACCTGGGAAGCCCCCGAGTATAGCAACACATGTGCCTAAACACTGTTTTAGACTGGGGCGAATCCTTCCTTCCTCCGCCCTCAGGCTGAATCCCAGACTGTCTTGAAAGTTTGGTACTTAAACTAGGATTCAAAGGATAAATGGGATTTGTGTAGATAGAAATTTCCCAGGACAGTACACATGATAAAAGAACAAGCAGGTTCAAAGATGAGGATGAATGCTATTTATGAGTAGAGTATGGAAGAGATGGAAAACATGTAGATTTATTTAACTAAAATCACAAATCCTGTGCAAAAACTATGAGCTTACTGTAAGCTCCTAATTCAAAATTCATAAACAATAGAGTGAGTGGCTTTGATTTTATTTCACTTTCATTAAAGCTCTTCCATAATTATTAATCAGCTAATTCTCACAGTGAGTTAATTTAGTGAGGTGGGTAGTATCATGCCCCTAGTAAAGAGGACCATACATCATTTAGAGAGATGAAGATTTACATCCAGAAGCTAAGATGTAGGAATGATGAAGTTAGGACAAGCACCCAAGCCTTTGGTTTCCTGGTGTTTGGTCTTTTCAAAAGGCAAGTAGCCATTGCAATTTCTGGTTTCAATCACTTAACTCCACTCCCAATGTAAAGAAAGGTTTCAAAAAGCAACACAAAAATCCCACAGAGAGATCCTGGCAAAATATGCCCAGTGCTTTTCTGTATGCACACAACACTGTTTCTTTACAGATAGTAAACGAAGAAAAAAAAAAATGAATATAACCTCCAGCAAAGCCTTCTCTAAGGCCACCTGAATTTTCAGAATGACTCTGTTATTCTGATGTGACATTTATAAAAAGTTATAAACTTTTATGAGAGGAAATGCTCCTACTTGTGCTCAAAGACCACCCCTTAATAGTTTCCATTTTAAGAAAATATACAAGACAGCTCTGAGCATTGGGATCCTGAAATATATGGTGATGGAAGATGATTTTGCATTTTTGGTGCTCTTTAAATTGTGTTCATAACTCCCCTCTCTGAGAATATTGCTTGACAAGCCCTTACCTCTCACAGAACAAATAACCCTGTAAAGTAACTGGGCTCTTCTTCCAAAGAAAGTGAACAGAAATCATCCCAAACAAACCATCCTGGAATTTTTTTTCTTGGAGAACATCTAATCCCTAGAGTAGGTCAGATTTGGTGTAATTTTGTTAGTTGTTTTCATATGTTCCTAGGCATGCTTGGCAAGGGCTTTTAGATACTTCCATGAGTACTTTTTAATCAACATCTAATATTCCATAGGCTCCTGAAAACTAGCATTACTTTGATTGGGACATACACATTCCCTGTACTTCGGAATGTTGTTGAGAAGAAGTATCCTGGGGCACTTCCCTGAGGGTAAACCTTTAGCATAAGTACTGCCTGATTTAAAAATTGTAGAATCACTTATTTTGCCAAATGCTAACACGAGGAAAATGTTAAAGAATATAAGAATCATAGTTTAGAGTAATAGGGGCCAGGAGAGTCAAAGGCATCAAATAAATTCAAAATTTTTGATCACTTTAACTTATTCTATTCACAATTGTTAATTATCTACTGGTTGATTCAATATCTGACTGAGTCCTGGAAACAGTGTAATAAAAATGTCAGGTGAATCTTTGTCTTGGGATTTTCAATCTAGTGGCCCTACCCAATCTAGAATCTCTTCTGCAGTAATTATAATATGGAGAGAACCTACAACTGCTTAGATCTTTCTAAAGATGAAGGTCTAGCACTTATCAAAATTTTCAACACATAACTGACCCTTAATAACCTGTCTCTCATTCATTGAAATCTAAGTCCCACTCGTAAGCACTTCCTTGTATGTTCCATTCCACTGATTTGAATCCTCAAACAATGCTGTAAGATGAGAATTCATTGACCTTTGTTTGTTTGTTTGCTTTTTCAAATGGGGAAATTAAGATTCTGGGGAAAAAAAAGTAATAATACAAATTACTCAGGGAAAGAATCAAAGTTCCATAATGAAACAATTCTAATGTGTTCACTGGGAATATAAAATGAAAATAATGGCACTTGCATTGTTTTTAAAAGAGGCTAGTTACTCCTTGGAAGGAAAGTTATGACCAACCTAGACAGCATATTAAAAAGCAGAGACATTACTTTGTCAACAAAAGTCCGTCTAGTCAAGGTTATGGTTTTTCCAGTGGTCATGTACAGATGTGAGAGTTGGACTATAAAGAAAGCTGAGTGCAGAAAAATTGATGCTTTTGAACTGTGGTGTTGGAGAAGACTCTTGAGAGTCCCTTGGACTGCAAGGAGATCCAACCAGTCCATCCTAAAGGAAATCAGTCATGAACATTCATTGGAAGGACTGATGCTGAAGCTGAAACTCCAATACTTTGGCCACCTGATGCGAAGAGCTGACTCATTTGAAAAGACCCTGATGCTGGGAAAGATAGAGGGCAGGAGGAGAAGGGGACAACAGAGGTTGGATGGTATCACCAACTCAATGGACATGAGTTTGGGTGGACTCTGGGAGTTGGTGATGGACAGGGAGGCCTGGTGTGCTGCGATTCATGGGGTCACAAAGAGTCGGACACGACTGAGTGACTGAACTGAACTGAATGCTGTTTTATAAAAAGTAAATAATGGAACTGAATCACTTTGTAAATACAAGTTCAGGAAGTTATCTATATCAAACTTCCATGAATATTTTATTTGAAGCATGGCTTGACCCTCTTGAATCTAGTAGCTGTTTCTTCATCAAACAGATAAATGCTACTTTCTACCCATATTAACTAACATATAGTGAATTCCCTTCATAGTTTTCACATGATCTAAAATTACCTTGTTTATCTATCCATTTATCTGATTTGCGTAGTCTTTCCCACCTCCTGCAAACACACAAAACAAGAAAGCTCTATGAGTTAAGCATTTTGATTTTGTTCTGTCGTCCAGTGAACTTCCTGTCCTAGACCAGAGTCTGACTCCTGTAGATGTTCAATAATGATTAGAAGAGTGAATAAACAACTTTCATGCATTCTTCAAGAAAGGATTATATATGTGCATGTTATATTTGTGTACTGATGAGATTTTTATCACTATAGATTCAGTTTCTACATGGCAAGGACCATGTTTCAGTCATCTCTGAATCTCCAGTACTCAGCATAGGGCCAGCCTAGAATAGCCTCAGTCAGTTTATACTTGGTAATGAAGGAGCCATCCCTGAGAGTGACCATCTTTCCAACACATTGGAGAATACAGGTAGAGAGAATCAAGCTGTCAATGAGCACACAGGCAGAACTATGGTGAGGAAGCTGGAGCAGAACACATAGAAACATAAAACATAATAAAGGGGCATTGAGGTGATTGTAATCACCTGATGTAATTCAGTTCTTCTCATTCAAACTTATCCCAGGGCTTTGGAAACTATGCTTGGGCTCCAGTCATTTTCAATAAATTATTTTAACACTAGAATTCAACAGAGTCAAGCAACTTCCTCCTTTTTCAACTCATCTGATCTCCACAATGTTGAACAATGATTTCTCTGGTTCTTGGTCATTCATTGTGACTTGGTACTTTGCTTTTTGTTGTTTAGTTGTTAAGTCACTTCTTACTCTTTTGTGACACTGTGGACTGTAACCTGCCAGCCTCCTCTCTCCATGGGATTTTCCAAGAAGAATATTGGAGTGGCTTGCCATTTCCTTCTCCAGGGGATCCTCCAGACCCAGGGATTGAACCTACGTGTCATGCATTGCAGGCAGATTTTTACTGAACCACCAGGGAAGCCCTGATTGTTTCCTAAGCACCTATCAATTTCTGATACAATTGTTGCTCAGATATTGGAAGGGACTTTCTGCCCTTCATAGTGCCAGAGGACTTGGGATGAATTCCCTGGCTGTACCAAAGCCTATGAAAGCCCAGAACTCTTGTCATAGTCTCTGCCAATTCTGGGGGATTCATTCTTCTGTCTGGTATCACTGCATCCCTATGTGAGGAATCCTGCTGCACATCTGGTTCTAAGAACAAATTTTAGCCATTTTGTGAGTCCTTGGGAAGACTCTTCCCATATAAATGCATTAGTAAATACTGGAATATATTTTGAAGATTTTGTAGAGACCTGTGTGACATCATGAAGTATACCAACTTATGTATACTGTGAATCCTAGAAGAAGGGGAGAGAAAGGAATAGAAAGACTATTTGAAGGACTAAGAGCTGAAAACTTCCCAAATCTATACATTCAAGAATCTCAACAATCACCAAGAAGGGAAAACACAAAGAGATCCACACTGAGAGATTTCCTTAAATCCTTGGAACCAAAAGACAAAAAAATAAAAAAATACGCTTCTGGTCTTTCTTTGCAGATGGGCTCTGAGCTAAAATACTCCTTCAATGCTTTGCCAGTGTTGTCTACAACTCTGCCTTAGCCTTCAACTCTTGCTTGTAAAGAAACCAAAGATCAATAGGAGATGCAAGCCTAGAGTTCTCCAAGGACTTTTCAGACCACTGTTTAGCCCTAGGCATGCGTATTGTTTGGGATTCCCTTGTATTCAAGGCAGTCTTTTAGACCATTATTCCCACAAGAATCTTCCTTCTCAGTTTCCCCCTCCCCAGGCTTTAGGATCTGTCTTCTGCTTGTCTCATATGTCATCCCTTGCCCCAGGCAGCTATGGGTAATTAATCTTTAATGTTTTCAACAGATGCCACCCAGCCTGAGTGGGGGTGAAACAAAAGCAAATCTTAGTGATAGTCCCTTAGGGAACTGCCAGATAGGTCAAAATACACAAATTTTGGAGAACACAGTCTGCATTGCTCCCTGTTCCCTGGCACCAGGAGTTTCAAGAAATGTGTATCATCTTCCCAAGGCTGCCAGCAAGCTGAGAAATGGGAGGTGGTAGACCGGTAAGCAAAAGCACCACAATTCTCTCCCACCAACAATTTTAGCAGCCTTTTTTCTTCACTAAGCACTCCCCTGGTTGATAGAAGACTTTTATTAGATTCCAGAGTTCTTCAAAGGTTGCTTCTGTCAGTTTTGACCCCTTATGATTATTTCAGTAAAAGGGCCAATTTTTGGAACTCCCTAACCTACTGTTTCTTAATGACATCCTCAAAAACATACACCTTTGAATCACAAATTTCTAGGAATTTATCCCACCAGTGGACTTGTGCCCATGGCAAAAAGATGTTTGCCTGAAGCCATTAGTTTTTGGCATTGCTTATAACAGTAAGCAATGGGCTTCCCTGGTGGCTCAGAGGTTAAAGCGTCTGCCCGCAATGCGGGAGACCTGGGTTCGAACCCTGAGTTGGGAAGATCCCCTGGAGAAGGAAATGGCAACCCACTCCAGTATTCCATCCTGGAGTGGACGGAGGAGCCTGGTAGGCTACAGTCCACAGGGTCGTGAAGAGTGGGACACGACTGAGCAACCTCACTTGTCACTTGTCATATCTATAACAGTAAATAACTAGAAATAAAGCAAAATAAAAGCAAATCCATTGGTGAAACAAAAAATAATTCCAGTGTTCATCGTCTTCAAGGCCATGCTTGACCCACCACCCCTCCAACTTTGCTTCTGTTTCATCATCATTCCCCCTCTCTCCTGATGCGGAATGACCCAACTGCAATCAGACAAATGGTATTTTTTTTCCTCCAAATCCAAAACCTTTCCGGATTCTTTCTCCCTCAGTGCTTCGGTACAAAATGTTTCCTCTCCCGGACATGTTTATTGCTCTGAGATCCACATGCTTAGTTATCACTCACATCCTTTAGTTTTCACTAAGATCTTCCTTGAACACTTTTGCCCCAGATTTCTTCATCCCTATCCTTCTTTCTCAGCACCTTGGTTTTATTTTTCCATTATAGTAATTACTGTAATAGAGTATTAGGCATCTGTTTACTTTCATTTGCCTGTTTCCCCTACAAAACTCTAAGAACTCCATTTGTTTTGCTCACTGTTGGATCCTCATCAGTACCTGGATCAGTGCTTAGTCCTCTGATTCATGTTGAGCTGAGTGAATGAATGTGATAATGAAGGAATTGGGTACATTAAATCCTCATCTACACTGAATATTTTTTAAAGATCTTTTTCTTCTGTTGCTTGGAGTAAATTCTTTTTTTGGTTGAATCTATTTTTCTTTTTTTTTATTAATTTGTATTGGAATATAGTTGTTTTTACAATGCTGTATTAGTTTCTGCCGTATGGCAAAGTGAATAAGTCTTATGTATACACATATCCCATCTTTTTTTGTATTTCCTTCCAATTTAGGACACCATGGAGCCTTGAGTAGAGTTTCCTGTGCTCTACAGTGGGCTCTCATTCGTTTTCTCTTTTATACATGCTGTCAATAGTGTGTGTGTATATACAGCCTCCCAATTCATCCAATTCCAGCCTCCCAATTCATCCCACTCTTGGGTAGATTCTTAGCTTATTTCTGTAAATCAGGGATGCTGAATTTGCTGGTCCCTAAGGTTCCCAGAGAGACTTTTCACAATACTCCTGTCCCTTCACTTCTATAACTAGCACACACAGTGAACTTGACCTTACTCTTTTCCCTATTAAGATAGTGAGCTCCTAGTGCCAGCAAAACAGGCTCTTCTGCTGATATCAGAGAAAGATGGGGAGCCATTTGTCTTGAGTAAGGGTCTTTGCCTTCTGTCACAGACCTACCATGTATTACTGCCTCTTGGCATCTCCCCCATCTATTTTATCTGCTATGAGTCTCTACCAATAGGGACCCATATTTACATTTTTTCTCCACTTTCCCTCTAATACACAGGGTTCAGAAAATAATGGCTTTCAAAGTTCAAATTAAAAATCTGGGTCACACTCAACACCCCTAGAGTCCTTTAGCTCTGAACAGGGGCACAAGCATAGTCCAACAAACTGCTCCGACCTAATGAACCTTTGAAAAGGCAAAAAACCAAAGCAACAACAACAACTGCAATAAAAAAAAAAAAAAAGCTTGAAGTTAACACTCTTGTTTCCAAAACACAGAGAGAGAGACAGACCACATGACTGTGGAGGGACAGGATTCAACTTCCTAGCAACCGAAAGCTGCAGGGAGAGACCTGCCAACCATCCCCTCATGCACCCTCTCAGAAAGCAAATATCCAGGGTCCCAGGAGCCAAGGACACTTTGGGTACATGGACATGCTGGCTGACATGGAGGAGAGGGTGCAATAAAATAATGTGGGACACACTGTTTGCCTTTAAGTCCAGGAGGACCCACCCCACCTCCCCTGCTTCTGGAAGTCCTTTCAGAGCAAGCACTGAGGCGTGCCATTCACTGGATGGCTACTAATTTCAGGCGCTAGAGACAACCGCATCTACTGCTCACGGTGCCCAGATGTCTTTTTGACAAAGTCGGACACAGCCAGTCATCAAGGGGGAGGAAACCATCACAGAGTAGAATGGACCGGGCCTCTGGACTTTGCCCAAGAGGTGGGTCTGCCTGAGACAAGCAGATACCTACTTCCAAACTGGCTGGCGACTTCTTTGTCTGAGAACATTCATCTGGAAAACAGCCGAGTCTCTGCTTCCCTATTTTTCTCTACAAAGAGCTACAAAGTCAGGGGCCTCAAAAAAGCAGAGGGCCTTGAGAAAAGCCATCACCAATATCGAATTTTATTAAATAGCAAGAACATAGATTTTCAGACCTGACAGATAATATCTCCAGAGTAGTGTCATTCCAAGCAAATAGAATGATTTCTTTGAGATTCATTCTGCACTGGCAAAGGAAAAATTTGCCTCATACATTATCACGAAAGTTAAATTAGGTCATGCTTAAAAACACCGGACTCAATGCTTTACACAGTAGTTGACTATTTAATTTTTACCATACACATGTACTCATTAACCCCTGTATTTATGTATAGTGAATATTATGAAATGGCTTCAATATAGATAAATTGACACATGTTTGTCCCCCCAAAGAGGGAGAAGGGTGTCCACAGACACTCCTGAGGATTTTAAAACTGAAATTGCTGACTCGGTCTCAAATGTCTACCTCTGAAGTTTGATGCCTTTTTCACATTTTCTACTTCAAAGTAGCACTTGAAATATATTTGGGTGACACCAGCAACCATCACTGTTCTGCCACTTTGAACCTTAGCATGTTGACCCTTGTGGAAGTTAGTACCATTGTATCATATCATCACTGTGAATGGCACAGAATTCTCAGTGTACAGTTGTGTAAAGACCTGCCATTCATTGGAAACTAACCTAGCAATAATTAGATTGTAGCTGTATTTTATGCAAACACCCTAATCACCAAAAAGCAGATGGATCAATAAAATCAGCAAATGAAGATAAAGCGCACTCTAGGCGGAGGAAGCAGCATATCCATAAGATGAGAATATAGACCACAGGATGAGAACGGTTGACCCCATGCATCCTGGTTCTAATAGACTACACGTCCCGTCCTTGTCAAGCCATCATCATTGCTAAGGCATCTGTATCCATTCTTGACAGTATCACCCTCCAAATGACATTGTGAATCTGGATGCAGAGAACAATGAGAACATGGTTTAAGACCAGTTTCTTAGGTGAGGGAAGTGGATGTGCTAAAGGGCTGGTGTCTACACACTGGGAAAGGCAGAGAAAAGCCTTCCCTGTGGAGTCAGGGGTGCAGATATGGCATCAGAGAGTGTAGTTCTCAGGCTCTGGCAGCAGAGTCCCAACAGATGTGAAGTGTCATCATAGTCTCTTCACCAAAGGAACTGTACACAAAGAACTCACCTCTCCTGACGACTTTCCATTTGCTGCCTTAAGTGTGGGTGGGGGCAGAGAGCGGCTCTCCACTCTTCTCGTTTAGAGTGCGCGGAAGGGCAGATTTGTAC
The DNA here is from genome assembly GCF_910594005.1 of Cervus elaphus. Taxonomy (NCBI): domain Eukaryota; kingdom Metazoa; phylum Chordata; class Mammalia; order Artiodactyla; family Cervidae; genus Cervus; species Cervus elaphus. The sequence goes on along the minus strand of NC_057830.1, from coordinate 7,872,283 downwards.
TGACGCCTTCCCAGAGCCCTGCTGCTGTGAACAAAACCTAGAGGGGTGATGCAGCAGATGGAGAATGCCACCGCCAGATACGCACGTGCAAACTGCAGTGAACAGGCCAGATACCATCGAGCCTCCTGCCGTCACAGGCCCTAGTTCCCTACTCATCCTCGCCATCTCGGACAGCGTCCTCCAATCTACACAGTCACAGTTGCCAGTTCTCAAGGGGGCAAGTCTCAGATGTGCTTCTACTCTGGAACCAACTGTCAAGAAATAAAGATGAACACTTACTGGGTGCTGAATATATGACTTGAGTCGGATGATTCAGGAGTAGGAGAACCAGAGAACACTGGTGTTGGGCTGTATTGGATTTACACCACAAGCTTAGGTGTCTTCATCTTAAAATGAACCACAGGATTATTTTCAGTGATGAAGAAAGAGAAGATAGAGAAGGGAAGCTGTGGGGAGGATAGCAAAAAAGCACAAGAGAATAGCGCAGAGATTGTATGTCATCGAGCTCATAGGCGTGAATGTTAGAGTCAGACAGCCTGGCTTTGACTTGGAACTCTGGATTCTCTCACTGACGTGGTTGTCACGTCCAGGAGAGTCCTGTATTATTCTTCCATCTCAGGGTTCATTAGTCAAATGAATTCTGTGATGATTCAATTTTAGAAATTATAAGTAGGACAGGGAGTAACACACAACAAACGGTTCTGCTTTTAATATACTTTGAATTTTTTTCCATCCGTTGCTCCCAACTATTCTCTGAAGTTAACATTTTCTCCATTCTTCAAATAAGCACAGTAAAGCTTGGGGAAGATAAGTTATTTGGTGGAGTTCACACAACATGTTCAGTGTGGGATTTGAACCCTGTTTTCCCTAACTTCAAAGCTTTATTCCCTTCACTGGTAACAGGCCACTCTGGGGCTTACATAAGTCAGTTGGAAAGCTGTGGATCTTTTTGGAGTTGGGCTGAATTTATGTTTTATGTGAAATTACTCTGTTTGGTGCAAAGAAGGTGGAATCTGAATTGATTTTCCTATTTCTAGAACCTAAAACAGACAGGCACAGAACTTAAAACAGACATGGCCCAGAGGAGGCTTCAGACAGACAGACAGTTGATCCCCATGTTGGCCTCAGAAGGGACCATTCTTCCTTCTGAGGGGCTATTTAACAGAGAGCCCTCTTATTCTCAATCTCCCAGGCCTCCTGACCTACTTACACCAGAGAGAAAATTCTTGCCAGACCCTATTCCAGGGTCTGAGTTCCCCAGACAGGATGAGATCATCCTTTTGGGCCTGGCCTGCTTTAATAAGGTGGACGACATCCTGAATGAACGAGTATGTAAATGAATAAGTGAATGACTCCAGGAGAATCCATGAACAGAGTCTATGTCAAGAAGCCATTTAAGTCCCTGCAAGGTATACTGGTCTGCCACCAAGAGTAAAGTCACCTGCCTGTCAGCTGGGTGCCCAGGCGATCCAGCAACCTGAGCATGGGTTTTCCTTGGTTAGTGAGTTCTTCCATTTATTTCAGTTTTTGTACCTCCTTGGGGAGACAATTTCAGGGCTTAAGTCTCTCTACAGACTACCTTCTGGGGATGTATATTATTAACTACTATAGAGAGGCTAGTGAAATAAAAACGGATCTGAAATTAGAGAATGCAATTTCAAGTCTACACCTAGCTGTATAATGAATAAATAATGTTAACTTCTGTAAAGTCTGTTACCTCATGCAATAAATAAATGTGATCAAAAAGATTACCTACTTTGCATTGCTTTTTTAGAATCATAAAGGTAGGGGATGAGAAAATTTTTTGTAAATAGATATGCGCTTTAAAATTGTTGATTAATGTTTTATTCACTTAAAATCTCGGGCAATAGGTGGCAGCTGTACTTTATTTAGTCGTTTATTTTCTCAATCATATTTTAGTCCATACATATTATTGAGGAATTGTCATGAGTCTGGAATTAAGCCTGAAAAGGACTTTAAAGTGTTTCTGAAAACATGCCAATAATTTTACTACCCTGGACTGTGACATCATGGCAGACAGGGAAATCTGATGCACTGTTTCCACTCTTTGCCCTTGTCCCAACCTTAGCTCGCAGCAATATGCCTGTTACGTAAGTGGTACTGAGGAAACTTCAGATCAGTCAAGTGTTTTGAAGGTGGAATATCAAATACCACTAGTTTGGTTCCCCCAATTCATAATCCACATCATTGCCAAAGGGATGTCTCTAAATGTAAATCAGATACATCTGTTCTTTTTTGTTGTTGTTGTTCTTTAATTAAAACACTCCAAAGCTTTTCCATACTCTGAAGTGAAAGCTCAGATATCTTAGTCTAGTATCACACTGCTAACTTTTTAATCCAAATAGAACTTCCCCTGCCCAGCATAAATGTTTCTGCATAGTAATACTGTTCCTAAATACCGAGCCGTTAGACCATCCCCAATCTTATCTTGTACACACACACAGATTTCTTATAAGAATTGAGTTGTGATTATGGAGGCTAAAAAATTTCAGGACTTCTGCAAGCTGGAGACTCAGGGAAGACGATGGTACAGATTCAGCCTGAGTGAGCGCCTGAGAACTGCGAGAGCTGATAGGGTAGGTTCCATTCTGAAGACCAGCCAGCATGCTTGGAACCCAAGAAGAGCCGATGTTCTGGCAGGAAGGTAATGGTGTCTCAGCTCAAGGCAGGCAGGCAGGAGTTCCCTCTTACTCAGGCCTTTTGTTCCACATGTGCCCTTACAAAGTATTACATTTTATCTTCTTCTAGTTAAGAGTGTTTTATTAATCATTTCAACACATTCACTGAAGGTCTACTGTGTGCTCCTCTTTGTCTGGAAGATATATTTATCACAGTATACCTGCCTAGTTCTTAGTTAAGGGCTACCCAGGGCTCTCCAGAACATCACTGGGCACATGTTGAGTATTTGGAGATGAATCAGATGGAGACCTGCTCCTCCAAGCATGGTAGATGCTTAAAGGTATTTGGAGTATAATGTAAGAATGATAGAGGTGGAATTGGAGTTAGGATGACAATTCAACTCATGGATATTTGGACAGAATCCTCAGGACAAGTGACCTGAAGGGCTTCCCCATTAAGTGTCAGGAATTGGACCAAGACGCATCATATGGACTTTGGGGAACTCCAAGCAGAATGCTATTAGAGGAACATAAGGAAAAAGTTAGAAGTCAGAGGCAATGAGATGAGGAAACCAGTATAAACTGTGCTATAGCAGGCAGGTATGGCAGACTTCTGTGAGCACTTTCTCAGAACCCTCCAACTGTGCCACTGTGAAAAAAGGAATTCTTTTCATGTGTGGGAATGAACTGAAGTGTGCTATCACTTGTCCAAAGGATGTGGTGATCTTATAGTGAAGGAATGAAGAAATGTCAACATTCCTCCCACCTAGTCTTGTTGGAAAATTCTGTTGCCACATTTAGAGATCAGAGAAGAAAAAATTCCCATTTTATGGCAATCCCCAATGAGAAATTAGTTCCACCCCTATATCTTTAGATTTGTACTTACTTGGGACACTTTCCATAGATGGTAGAAAAGTCGGGACCATGACAAACTGTCCTTGAGAAATTGAAGAACTGCTTTTAGAACACTGAAGCCTGAATGGCTATTTCAAATGATTTCCCTCTGCAAAATTATAGAAATGCTGTTTTGGCTTTGTTTTATTTTTGTTTTCGTTTGGCAGCAGAGAAACGTGGCAGACCATCCAAGGAGATGTACGGGAAGCTGGGCTAGAAGAATGAAGGGAGCTTCAAGAGATGGGAAAAGGCAGTCATGCTCTTTGGCCCAAAGCAACAAGGGGAGGATTGTAGAAGTCATCACAGGCTCATGCTTGGCAATTTAGCTCTTCCTTAGATCAAACTCCTGGAACATATTTAATTTTTGAAAGCAACTTGCAAGAAACTTAATCTTTCTGCCAGCAACTACTTAGAAAAATAAAATATTAAATTTTAGGGTTGGGAGAAATCTGAAAAGTCAGCCGGTCCAATCAGTCTCCTTAGACAGATACGAAGAAAGAAACTGAAAAAGTGGTTTGCTTAAGGTCAAACAGCTTATATCCTGGGTTCCTACCAGGGGCTCTAGGAAGGATAGAAGTCAAGTGGGACTCTCTGGAAGTTTATGTAACATGGTAATTAAATTATATACTCCCTCAAAATGGAAACTGTCTTTAAGTGACTTTTTGAGAATGCAATAGCAGGGAAGAAAACAGAGAAAAAGAGGGAGCAGGAGGAAGCTGGATCAAATTCAAATTTGACCCACCTGGGTCAATTTAAAGTTACTTGAAGGAAATTTTCAAAATAACAGTAGCCAAGACCCATCCCCATTAGAAAGTTAGAGACATTCCATGGTTTGTTAATCCCGTAAAAAAAACCTCCAGAGAATCCTTCGTCTAGCAAATAGGGTGGTCTTGGACATCTCACGGAACTTGTGGTAAGTATTGTTGCTTGGGATAACCGGAATATTTACAGGAACTTTGACCAGCATTAAGGTCTTGGAATGTAGTCTAAACATGTGGAACAAAGGCCTCACGCTGGCATAGAAGACCAGTGATCTGGAGTCAGAAAGCTAGTGTTCTGATCTGTGTTCTGACAGTTGTTCTAAAACTTCAGGTAAGGACCTCCAACCCACATCCCCTCGCCAGAGGCCAGGAATCTGTTTGTAAAATGATGGAATTTGCCTTGCAGAAACTTTTTAAGCATCTAGCTGTTTCACACCATCAGGCATTTATCCAAAGGATTCCCCCTGCCTGGAATATCTCTCCTCTTCTTCCCCTCTGGAAAGTCGTCTTCTTGGTTCTTCAGGCACTGCTTCCTTCCAGAAGACATCACTATCAGACATCTTCACTTCAAGAGCTTCACTTCACTTCACTTCATCTTCACTTCAAGAGCTTCTCTTTAGGCCCCCACATCACCTTGCACTTATCATTACCTTTATTACAACACTTTACAACACATTCCAGACATTCAAAAAACCATTATGACAATTCAAAATTGACCCACCTGTGGTCCAATTAACTACCACCCAATTAAAAGATGCTTTAAGTCCATTTTTGTCACGGGATTTAAAAAATAAACAAAACATTTTCCTGAAATGACCTTTGCACCCAGCCTTCTACTCATTATCTTTAAGGCAGTTTAGAACTGAAAGGGAACTTTTCTGAAATCCATAAAACATGGTAATTAAGGGGTATTTCAGACTGTAAATTATCTTTCAGTGACTAAAGCAAGAAAAAATTAAAATGAAGCAGTGGAGGGAAAAGCAGAGCAGGAGAGAAAGGAGATATACAGGGGTAGTATTTAATTCATTCTGAAAATATTAGCAACAAACCCCGTGCCTGGTTCACAGTAGACGTGAAATATGCATTTCTGAAAGTGACCTGAACCACAGTCATAGTCAACTTACCTAAAATAATGAGGTTATATTAATAATAAAGATCCAGTTTCTCAGAAGCCCAAGATAAAGATCAACCCAAGTGTTCCTTCTCAATACCTTTAAATGGACTCCTTTGCAACATCTCCATGCAAAGCCATGACATCACCAGTGGGGTTTGTGTCATTTATGTGAGCAATGTCTCAATTGTGCTGTTCCCAAACTGTAGCCAAAACAAGCTGTCCTATTCCCCGAGGCAATGGCCAAGGCTTGGAAACCGTGAGTGTACACACACATAAATCTCAAGGGGAAGAATCATGTTTAAACCTTTAAAGAACTTGCACGTATTTGGACCTTCAAAGTTGTTTGGTTTTATGGTAAACAGGATAGGACTATCCAGAAAAATTCGAGCATTTAGGGAAGAAGATGTGCGTGTGTTTGCTTCATGGAAGGTGATGGCATTTTTTGAAGTATTCAGAGAGTTATGGAAGAAGACTCAGACATTCACAAGACTTCTCTAGATGTGAATTCCCATCAGTAAAGAGCATGTTTCATGTCTGCATAGAGTCTCACGATCCTAGTGAGAGAAACTGCAGTCCACTATAGTTGTGTAAAGACCCTTGCAGGGGAAAGGAACATGATGCTTAAACTACCTCCCTCAAGCTTCCACTGGAGAGAAAGAAAGAGAGAGATTGAGAATGTCAAAAAGGGAGAGATCTACCAGAGGTGTTCAAACAATTGTATGTTTTCCTTCCTTCCTTATATTTGACCATAGTATACACTCCCATATTAAAAACCAGACACATTACTTTGCCAACAAAGGTCCATCTAGTCAAGGCTATGGTTTTTCCAGTAGTCAAGTATGGATGTGAGAGTTAGACTATAAAGAAAGCTGAGCACTAAAGAATTGATGCTTTTGAGCTGTAGTGTTGGAGAAGACTCTTGAGAGTCCCTTGGACTGCAGGGAGATCCAACCAGTCCATCCTAAAGGAAATCGGTCCTGAATATTCATTGGAAGGACTGATGTTGAAGCTGAAACTCCAATACTTTGGCCACCTGATGTGAAGAACTGACTCATTTGAAAAGACCTTGATGGTGGGAAAAATTGAGGGAAGGAGGAGAAGGGGACAACAGAGGATGAAATGGTTAGATGGCATCACCGACTCAATAGACATGAGTTTGAGTAAACTCCAGGAGTTGGTGATGGACAGGGAGGCCTGGTGTGCTGCAGTCCATGGGGTTGCAGAGTCAGACAGGACTGAGCGACTGAACTGAACTGAACTGATATGCTCCCATTTCTATATGACGCCTACCTGCCTACCTGCTTCTCTAGCTACAGGCTGAGCTACCTGGTGAACATCAAACAGAACAGTTCACCTAAAGTAAGCCTGCAAACAAACGTCCTATTCTGACCCTTGAATATCTTTGTGTTATCATTTGCAACAACTCCTTAGTTTGCTTGTTGCGAGCTATTTGTGATTCCCTAAATACTTCATGCCTTGTCAGGACTCATGCTTTTAATTTTTTCATACTCTCTGCAGTACTGCTTTTTCCTAACTTCTCTGCCTAAAGGACTGTCAGATAAAATACAGGATACCTAGCACAATATGAATTTCAGATAAACAACAACAAAAGTTTAGCATAAGTTTGTCCTAAATATTGCATAACATACACTCTATATCTACTTTCTAATTCTAGCAACATATCAGCCTGGTTAATGCTTATTCACCTTTTCAAATATTTCATTGTCTATGAAAGAAAGAAAGTGAAAGTTTTAGTTGCTCGGTCGCGTCCAACACTTTGCGACCCCTTAGACTATAGCCCACCAGGTTCCTCTGTCCATAGGACTTTTCAGGCAAGGATACTGGGGTGGGTTGCCATTCCCTTCTACAGGGGATCTTCCTGACTCAGGGATTTAACCAACCCAGGGATTGAACTGACCCAGGGATCAAACCTGGGTCTCCTGCATTGCAGGCAGTTTCTTTACTGTCTGAAGCACCAGGGAAGCCCTTCATTGTCTACGCTGCTTCTCTAACCCTCTCTCCCCTTTCCCAGGGAGTTGAGTCATTTATTTTCCTGCCGGCTATGGTTGTTCCTTGTCCAAGTCACCATTATAGCACTTACATGTGGTACTAAAACATAACTTCTATATCTACCTGTGTCCTTACCTTCTTTTCCTCTTTCCCACTATCACAAGATAAAGTTTCCCTCTGCTTTTCAAAGGTCCAATCTTTCCACCTTTGTTGTCTATCCCTTCCACCTCTTTTGTAATATCTCTGTCAACTAGCCCCACATCGGTATTTCCAGCCTAGACTCTTCATTCGAGTTTTATACCTATATATAAGATGGCCTCCTTGACACTTCTGCTTGGCTGTATCACAAGGATTTCAGGCTTCGTACATGCAAAAGAGATCTCTCTCCCCACTTCTCTCCCTGACAAGTGTGTCTACTGCAACCTCTATCAGATTCGCCACCCTAGTAATGATGCTTCCATTAATAGAGTGACCAGACTAACACCCCCATTTCCCACATACTCCTACTCATTCTTCAAGCCTTAACCCTGCTATCACTTCCCCAAGGAAACGCTCCTTTTTTGCCATATCAGATCTGGGGCCATTCTCTTGTTATACACTCACCAAGCATCCTGCACTTCTCTTTCATACTATTTAGCACAACTCAAACTGCAGACTTACTTGGCTTGCCATGTCTTTCACTTTTTATGCCCCTGGAAGTGAGGATTATATCTAATCTAGGTATTGCATCCTCATTGCCTGAGACAGAGTTTGACTCAGAGCATGCTCTTTGAATATCAACTAGATTCTTGAATGAATGAGTGACAATTTACTTGCATTTTTCCTTCCTTATGATGTGTCCTTCACATATCTGATATTTTTGCTTTGGACATCATAAGAATTAAAACACAGACTTTCGAGTTCAACAGACATGGATTCAAGTCTCACGCCACAATCAATGTGACTGTAGTTGAATTGCTTCCCCTCATTAAACCTCATTTTTTGCATTTATCTGTGGGAGATAATCATACATATCTCATAAGTTTTTCTGAATAAAAGGCATTTTAAATTCTTGACAATATTAGTGCATAGTTTATAAGCTGTGGCTTATCATTCTGATTTTATTATTTATTTTGTTCAACTCTCATGCATAATTCTACTCCCTTCTAGGTAAAAATGAAACTATACAAAGCATAATGCCAAACTATTTTAAATAGTTTCTTTAAAATAAAGAAAATATATATGTGAAAACAAGATCATACAATGGAAGATATTCATCAAAATATCTTCAGCAAGAGGCAAAGAGAGAAGACCTTTTCTAAAATTGAAAAATTCTCATTTTTTAAAAATTAATAATGTCTCAAGAATGGAGAGTTCAAGGGAAATAAATGATGCAACATCTCCATAGTAACAACTCACATTTTCCCCATAACTTAAGAAGACTCACTGAAGTAAGATACTGGCCATTTAAGGGCTTATTTGTCTGGAAAAGACGTGCAAAGGGTCAAGCTCAATGTTAATTATTTTGGGGGCATGTTGCACTTTTGAAATGCCATGTGCTGTTGAAATTCTCAGAAGCTTTATCAGAGCTACCAGTCCATGTGAGGCCACAGACCTCATAAACACATGAGAAGTGTTATTGCATTTAATATTTCTGAGCTGGCCCAAAACAACTTTTATTCATGATGGTTTTACATTCCCACATATGGACTGCATCAGTCTGTGAAAATAAAGTGAGGAGGAAATAAGAAACCCTTAGTCTTATGTCTCCTTTTAAAGAAGAGTTAGACGTAGGTCTCAAAATGGATCAAAGTAGAGAATAAGACTTACCATGTATTTAGCAAACACATCACGTGCCGAGCTGGTTGGGAACTTTCATAAATATGTCGCTTAATCCTTAAGAGAATCCTGAACAACAAATATTCTCATTTAGAGATGGAAAAGCTACAGCTTTTTTTGTTTTTCAGGATTCTCTTAAGGATTAAGCAATGTATTTATGAAAGTTCCCAACCAGCTCAGTAAAGAACAGACTTTTGGACTCTGTGGGAGAAGGCAAGGGTGGGATGATTTGAGAGGATGGCATTGGAACATGTATATTACCATATGTGAAATAGATCACCAGCCCAGGTTCGATCCATGAGATAGGGTGCTCAGGGCTGGTGCACTGGGATGACCCCGAGGGATGGGATGAGGAGGGAGGTGGGAGAGGGGTTCAGGATGGGGAACACATGTACACCCATGGCTGATTCATGTCAATGTATGGCAAAAACCACTACAATATTGTAAAGTAATTAGACTCCAATTAAAATAAATAAATTAATTTTAAAAATAAGAGATGGAAAAGCTACATTTTGAAAAGATTAAACTCAGGACTAGCTAAATCATTACAAGACCCAGAGAAAAGTGAAAGTGTATGGCTCTTCTTCAAAAAATTATTGGGAATTTCAAGATGGCAGAATTGAGGACATTCAACCAAGGACAGGATATTTCTAAGTGTGGGGTCTGTTGTGATTACACAGGGCACATGTCCATGAAGCTGGCCCTGGTCAGGCAACCCATCTGGTGTCACAAAGCCAGCAGAAGGTAGAGTCAAGGATCAGTGTTCAGCCATCTGAAGTTTAAGCCATGATTTTTGCTCCTCTGAAACTCCCAAGTTTGTTAGTCTTTCTCCACCCCTGCCACCTGGTTTAGTCTGTTTAGCTGTTCACACTGCCCTCGCTCTATTTGACAGAAGAACGTCTGAATTTTCAAAATTTGATATTTATTTTCATGTATATGCTTTGGAGGTACATTAATGGCTGAATTGGGCAATATGTCAACTTCCTATTTTCACTTTGCTTGCTAATTTCCCAAGATATGTATTCACATCAGGCAGCTCCCCGTGTGTCCTGGGCATGAATCAGAGACTGTTTTTGAGAATTAATCCCCACAGAAGACTTGCCCCTGGAAGTAGACTCTTAGATAGTGATAGCTGATTAAAGACTTGTTGAGATTTGTGGTTGCCAAGGTGGAGGGTGGGTGGGGAAGGAAGGAAGGGCAGTTTGAGATTAGCAGATGCAAGCTAGCGTATATAGGGTGTATAAACAACAAGGTCCCACTGTATAGCACAGGGAACTATATTCAATATGCTAAGATAAACCATAATGGAAAAATATGAAAAGAATATACATATGTATAACTGAGTCACTCTGCTTTACAGCAGAAATTAACACAATGTCATAAATCAACTGGACTTCAATTAAAAAAAAAAAAGACTTGTTGGATGTTAGCCCCAATCAAGAACTACACATCTTTAGTAATCCTAGTGATTACTTAATCCCATTTTTGTTTGGTGGTAGTCATCTTGTATTATTTTAATTCCTGTTGTCATAGATATACTGAGACAAACAAATCAATAACTAGCCCAAGAAATATAGGAAATTAATGGCAAATCTGGGACTAGATTTAAAATATTTTAAATTAGAGACATGGGATTATTTGTAAAAAGTGAACATCTGATATCTAAGTCATCTTTTTCTTGGCTTATAAAGCAGATTTTCAAGAGTCAGATATGTTTTTGAAATAACAGATAGCCACTTAAAAAAGAAAAAAAGATCATTGCACCTTATAGGCAAGACTGAGAAGACCAGGTCTTCCATTCTATGTCTCCTACTGTGCAATACAGAGAGATGCTGGCTGGGTCATCATAGGTCACATTGGGCACCCCTCAAAAACTGGGACATGTTTGCTACTTACATGCTTGAAGTCTTAACTCAGGTGGCAGTTGAATTTTACAGCTTTTCCAAGACAGTCTGGGGTGGTGTCTCTGAAATGTTCATCAGCTGCTGTTTGGAAAGACTTCAGTTGCTGCAAAATAAACAGGAACAGAAAAAAGCAAGCTGTCTTCTCCTGGGAAAGACAGCCGTGCGAACTGCTTCCCACCCACAGGGGACGGTACAGTGCCAGGTGAAGAGTGACTCGGTGGATTTCTGAATATTGGGTCTAACTGGGTAAGCAAAAACTGAGGCTGTTTACAATATACTTTAGTGTTCCGAGGGCTTCTCTGGTGGCTCAGAGGTTAAAGCATCTGCCTGGAATGCAGGAGACCCGGGTTCAATCCCTGAGTTGGGAAGATCCCCTGGAGAAGGAAATGGCAACCCACTCCAGTACTCTTGCCTGGAGAATCCCATGGACGGAGGAGCCTGGTAGGCTACAGTCTATGGGGTCGCAAAGAGTCGGACATGACTGAGAGACTTCACCTTCACTTTTAGTGTCCTGTGTAGCTACTACACTGTTTGGAGAACAGTCCTGATGACTCTACCATAAAATCCTGACTACCTTCTCATGAGCAACCTGATATGGGTGGGGTAGTAACAGCAGACACACAAGAAGTCCCACGTTGAGTTTTTCATCAGACACCAGCTGGCTGTGAATGTAGATTGATTATTTGGTTTTATCTAGTGACCCATAAAATCTAGAGTAAAGTTCAGGGATGTAAGTCTCCAGGCCAACTTAGGTATCTCAAAAATATTTATTTGGCTAATTCTATGTCAGTTCATCAGCCAGAATTCAGTTAGACAGTCTCAGAGAATATAGAATTCATTTCTTTACTATTCCTAGGATTTGATTCAGCTAAGAATTCCCACTACCTCCAGAAAGCCCTCTTCTTGGACTCAGCATTCATCTGTACCATTCACTGGACTCTTGAATTCAAGACGGTTGGAAGGGATGTCCCTGGGATTCCAGTGGCTAAGACTCCATGCTTCCAATGCAAGGAATGCAAGTTTGATCCCTGGTCAGGGAACTAAGATACTACATGTCTTGTAGCAAGAAAAGAAAAAAGAAAAAAACTGAGTTGGGAAATCATCCAGCCCAGTATTTCCTGTGAGGTATGTGTAATACTAGTGATATACAAGATGACTGGGGGAAGTAAATCAGTAGACTTAAAAAAAAAAAAGTAAACATTCAACCATACAGTTTAATGACCATTGTGAAGAGGTCATAATCCCAGCATTACTCCATTATCACTCTTACTCAGGGGCCTTCCCAGTTGGCACAGTGGTAAAGAATCCACTTGCCAAGGCAGGAGATGCAAGAGATGTGGGTTTGACCCCTGGGTAGTGAAGGTCCCCTGGAGGAGGGCATAGCAACCCACTCCACTACTCTTGCCTAGAAAATCCCATGGACAGAGGAGCCTGGCAGGCTACAGTCCATGGGGTCTCTAAGAGTTGGACGTGACCGACCACACACACATATACTCTAATTCAGACAACAAAACTGATTCAATAAAAAACCTATTAAGATGTTTTATCATACTGATATCAAAGGATAAAAATAAGCCTTAATAAATGTAGAAAAATACTCAATACAAGTTAACTTATATTAGTGAATGTCTATTTTCAAGAAGCAATAAGAAGTAATACTTTTTTTTTTTCCTATTGCTCCTTTCAGGTTTATTGAGGTAAAATTGACAAAATTGTATATATTTAAAGTGTACAAACTTGGTTATTTGATATGCATATACATTATGAGATGATTACAGCAATACAGTTAATTAACATGTCTATCACCTCAAATAGTTACCCTTTTGTTTGCTGTGGTGAGATGCTTAGATCTAGTTTTTTAACTAATTTCAAGCATATAGTACAGTTTATTAACTTCAGTCACCATGCTGTACATGAGATTCCCAGAACTTATATCATCTTATAACTGCAAATTTTAACCCTGTAATCAATATCTTCTCATTTTCCCCACCTTCACCCTTTGCCCTCTGGCATTCTCCTCTATGTTTCTATGAGTTTGGCTTTTTTTTTTAAATCAGGTTACACAAATAAGTGAGAGCATACAGTATTTGTCTTTCTCTCTCTGGTTTATTTCACTCAGCATAATTTACTCCAGTTTCATCCATATCATATATGACAGGATTTCTTCCTTTCTCATGACTGAATAATATTCCATTATATATAATATTATAATGTAATACATAATATATTATATATGAAAGCTGTATCATTTTTTTTCTTTATCTATTCATTCATTGACAGACACTTAGATTCTTTCCACATCTTGGCTATGGCAGATAATGTGCAATGAATGTGGGCATACATGTATTTCTCTCAGATACTGATTTTATTTCCTTCAGAAGTATACCAGAAGTGGGATTGCTGGATCATGTAGTAGTTCTATTTTTAATTTTTTGAAAACTGTCCATAATTTTTTTCTCTAATGACAGTTATCAATTTTACATTCTCACCCAGAGTGCACCCCATCCTTGCCAACATTTATCTTTTGTTTTCTTGATTAAAGCGATCTTAACAGGCTTTTGGTAATTTCTCATTGTGGTTTTGATTTTCATGCTCCCAATGATCTGAATACCTTTTCATGTACTTATTGGCCATTTGTATGTCTTTAGAAAAATATCTATTCTTTTACATGTTTTTTAATTGTATTATTATTATTTTGCTATTGAATTCCTAAGCTCTTTACCTATTTTGGAAATTCAACCCCTTATCATGTGTATAAAAGTAAAAGCAAAGAGTTTGTTGCTCAGTCATGTCTGACTCCGCGACCGCATGAACTAACTGTAGCCTGCCAGGCTCCTCTGTCCATGGGATTCTCCAGGCAAAAATAATGGAGCGGTTAACCATTCCCTTCTCCAGGGGATCTTCCTGACCCAAGGACTGAACCCAGTTCTCCTGCATTGCAGGCAGATTCTTTACTGTCTGAGCCACAGGGAAGCCCCTAAGGAATGATGCAGTAATCCACAAAAATTATATAGCTACCTTCATGCTTAATTGTACGACATTAAAATATAACTTTATCCATGAAACCAAGAACCAGACAGGATTCAATGATATACTAGTGAGCCTAGTATTTCAGTAAGGCAACATTAATTAACTGATTAATCAATTAAACTAGCAAATAAGAAATAAAAATGCTCATCATATATTCTATATATAAATCAGAAATAGACAAACATGTTTAAAATTAATAAGAAAGTATAAGACATTTTCTTAAGATAAAATTAATAATGATATTCAAGTGTTTTCTTTGCTCAAGAACAGTTAGATAATTCAATTAAAAATATTTGCTAATAACAAATAGGCAAGTTGCCTAGAAATGAATCTATCAAATGACATGCTGCATATTTTGTGTAGAAATTTTGTTAAAAAAGAACCTGTACTAAAATATATTTAAAAGTCCTAAATAATTTGATCAATATGACATATTCACAGTTAGAAATAATGACTCTTTGCAACCCCATGGACTGTAGCATCCTTTGTCCATGGAATTCTCTAGGCAAGAATATTGGAGTGGAAAAAAAAAAAAAGAATATTGGAGTGGTGGCCATTCTCTTTTTCAAGGGATCTTCCTGACCTTGAACTTGGGTCTTGAACTTGGGATTGAACTTGGGTCTCTCACATTGCAGGCAGATTCTAAGCCACTAGGGAGCCCCAGTAAAGATATTAATTCTCCCCAAATTGACTAGATAAATTTAATGGAATACCAGTCAACATCTCTGCATGATTTTCTCTCTTTTTTGTGGAATTGACAAACTAATTCTAAACTTTATATTAAAGGGCTAACAGAAGCTAAGACATTCCTGAAGAAGACAAATGAGAAAGGAACTTGCCCGGGTATATGGTAAGACTTGTTTGAAACCATATAATTAAATCACTTTAGATTGCTGCAGGTATAGACATAAACTAATAGAAATAACAGAAAACTAAGCAATAGGACAGGCATTTATATAAACAGTTTATGACAAAAACAATATTGCAGAACAATGGAGGAAAATATGGATAATTATTATAATAAATGGGCTTGGCTATTGATAAGATAAAAGAACATATTCATTTATACTACATGTAAAAATCAATTAAAATGTTAAAGTATTAGAAAAGAAGAATATATGTATGATCTTAAAGTGTAAAAATATACATAAATACAAATAAAAAATGGAAAGATTGATAAAGCTAATTACATTTTAAAGTTAAAAATCTCTGTTTATTAGAAATCATCATAAACAGAGTGAAGAAAAAGCCACAAATTGGAAAATTTATCCATGAAACTTAGCAAAAATAAAGTGCTAGTATCTAGAATATATAAAGTATAGAAAATGAAGCCACATATAAAAGTGAACAAAAATGTGGACTGACACCATGAAAACAGAAACATAAGTATACTTTTTGAAAAAATGCTCATAATCATTAGTTATAAAGGAGATGCTCCCAAAATGGCATAAGAGAACAATTTAGTACACTTGAGATTAGCGAAAAAAAAGAAAGTCTAACAATACTGATGGCTGTTAAGGGTGTAGAGAAACAGCTATCATATTTGGCTGATGGAATGTAAATTAATCCATCACATTGAAAATAAATTGGCATTACTTACTAAACTTCAAAAATCCTGAATTCAGCAATTATATTCCTAGGAATATTTCCTAGAAAAACTTGTACACGTATGCCAGGACACATTCAATAAGTGTGATTCCAGCAGTATTGATTTTACTAGCAAAAAACTTGTAAAATATCAAATTCCCATAATCAGTAGAATGGATGCTTTGTAGCATAGTCATTACACTAGAATACCATACAGCAGAAAGAAAATGAACTACAGTACAAAAAAATCAATGTAGATTAATTTCAAGATGCAAGATTAATTGAAAACAGTAATTCATGAGGAAAATATATATAGTATGATTTCACCCTTGTAATGGTATAAAACAGGCACAATGAACAGGGGGATAAGGTAATGCATGTTTCCATGTTACTCTCTTACCCTCTCCTTCCTCTCCCCCCTTCCTCCCTGCCTAAGCAGAGGGACATATTGGTGGGAAAATCTGTGCAAAAAAACACAAAATTTAGAACAGTGGTCACTTCTGGAGGTTGGGAGAGGGACCAATAATGAAATACATGTAGGAAGGGACACATAGGCAGCTTCAAAGGTTCTGTAATGTTCTGTTTCTTAAGCTGGTTGTAGTATACATGGTCTTTATTTTCTTTGATTGATCCATCTATCTCTCATCTATCTACATGCATTAGATATATTTATATAGTGGTGCAGATGGTAAATTATCTGCCTGCAACACAGGAGACCAAGGTTCGATCCCTGGGTCAGGAAGATCCTCTAGAGAAGGGAATGGCTTACCCACTCCAATATTTTTGCCTGGAGAATTTCATGGACGGAGGAGCCTGGTGGGCTACAGTCCATAAGGTCACAAAGAGTCAGACACGACTGAGTTTGAACAACTAACTAATAAACTAACTAACTATATATATATATATATATATATATATATATATATATATATAATATTTTATAGGAAAAATAAACACAAATTGTCTAGGAGTTTGCCAGCAAATGGGAAAAAAGATATAGGAAAATTCAGAGGAAAACAGCATGGACAAAGGTGTTAACATGTGAAAAACAGGTATATATGGATGTACCTTTGAAGAATGACACCTAGTTCACATATTCAAATTGGAGGTTGGAGAAAATTTCAGAGTCAGCAGAAAAGCAGGAGGAAGCACTGCTGCTCAGATCTGTGACCTTTCCGAGGTAAGAAATTGGAGATGCAACTCCTTGTCTCATTTCCCCTAGAGACATCTAGGCACGTATTGGGTACAATCTACCTTCTGCCCTCAGGGGAAAGGAAGCATCTGCAAAGGGCTTGGAAGCAGGTTGAGGTCCAGGCACTGTGGTTTGTTTGGGGGAAGGACATGCAGCGAGATAAAGAACACCTAGCTCAGATTGGCATTAATAACGGTCTCCGGTGTTTACTGCAACACTTGGTACACAGTGGTGCTCAGCAAATATTTGGGGGAATGAATAAATGGAGACTTTGCCAACGAGGAGTCCTGGGAACATGCCTCCTTCGCTAATGCCGCCTTTTCCTCATTTCCTTTTTGACTATTCTCACCGTGGCTAGAGAAACTTTATAACGTTTTCCCCTTCCCTTTTCAGTAGCTGGTAGGGGTGGGAGGACTTAAAGAAGTCCAAGACAAACTGTGAACGGCCTTGATTTCATGTGGCCTTGATTTCAATGGTCCTCGCAGAGTGCTGACAGATATCTGACGTGGGAGCTAGATTGGAGACGCTGCTAGCTGGGGCCAGGAGCCAACCCTCTTTTCAGAGGAAATCTCCATAGATGGTGGTGAATTGAGTGTCTCCGTATGCCAACTCTGCGCTTTTTCTCTCCTCCTCTTCACCCCTCATTTCTCCAGCTCACATCTCCTTCCATCCCCTAACCTGATCATTTTCCTTTCCTTATGCTTCTTAAAAGAGCCCTTCACATCCTTTGTTTTGGTTAATTTCTTCTTGCACCCTTTGGACCAACACATCTCCTCATGGCCAGGAGGATACACAAGAAACTGGGGACATGGCTGAGGCAACATCACTTGATTACAAATTTCATGCTTTTGAAAGTTCACCTTTTCCTCCCATCATATAATTTCTGAGACTTAGCTTATCTTCATTTTTGAATTTTATTATAATTTTCCTTTAGCAGAATTATACTGCAAATTCACTATAAATGAAATGTGGAAAGGTATAAAAGAGAAAGAAGAGCTATAAACATCACCCAGGGATAAATGTCTTTCTATGTAGTTTGGGGAATTCTATTCTAGTCTCTCTCTGATTTTTACTATTCATTCCTCCTTTGGAAGTTAAGGGTACCACTCATTTAATGTTCTTCCTTTCCAGGTTACAATGAAGATTGGGAAGAAGCTCAAGAAGTAAACGTGGAGCTAATAATAATAATAGAGACTTAATAATGTTTAATATGTAGGGCTCCTTTATAAGGCAGGATTGGAGAATGGATCTTAGGTCTGAAATTAAAGAGGGGTCCTCCTATAGCCTGCCCATGGAACAAGTGCCTTCAAGGTTACTGTGGGCAAAATTACATCAACTATACTCACACAGTTAGCTGCATGGGAAATGGTATCTGCCTCACAAAGAATGGGCAGCTGAGGAAAAGGGTGAATAGTGGTATCTTCAGCTCATCTATAGGAGGCTGACCCTAAGCCCACCTCTAGGTATTCTTAGATTAAATGTAGGTAAACCAGAGAGGAACCTAAGATTTTCTTCCAAACATAGATAAATAATATTCCAGAGAAAGATGACTGCTTATTTCTAAAGCTTGGGACAGAACTGTGTCCCCCACCACTGTAGATTCCAATTTGTATCAGGAAGGATCAAATCAGGAAAGCAGGCAGGGATTTCCCTGGTGGGCCAGTGGTTCAGAATCCATCTTGCAGTGCAAGGGATGCAAGTCCAATCCCTGGTCAAGGAACTAAGATCCCATATGCCACAGAGCACTTGAGCCTGAGCGCGGCAACTACTGAGCCTCCACACCATGACTAGAGAGTCTGTTGCCCCAACGAAAGATGCCACGAGACCCAAGGAAGATACAGTGAGCTGCAATTAAGACCCTAAGATGCAACACAGATAAATATTTTTTTTTAATTAGGGAAACAGAGAACATAATAGTCATTTTAACAGAGAGATTTAATACAGGGAATTGGAGAAGTAAAAAGTAAAACTAACTAAATAAATAAGGTAATAAAAAAGTAACTGTAGGAAACAGGAACCAGAGTGAGAGACACAAAGAGAAAAGGCTGAGCTTATCCCATCCTATGGGCTCCGGCCAGCAGGTCCTGGGGCATCAGGAGCTTGGAGAAGGAACTTAAAGATCTATGGCTTAGATCTCAGGAACAGCAGAGCTGGCTGGAGCCAGTCTTTCTCTGAGTGCAGGATGAAATGGGCTCTGAGTATGTGTGGGGGGAAATACAGAAGCTAGATCCTTATCATTACTCAGGAGAGGGGCCATTGCAGGGTCATTGCTAGAGCGAAGCTAACGAGAAAAGTAAGTCACCCAGAAGGAATAAGTGCCTTCCCCTCCCAGACTGAGGCTGTTTCTAGAGCCTAATGGGAGAAGAAGTGGCTAAGGGGAGGTGTGGCTTGCACAACCCAGACCCCAGACTCACAGTTCAGGGTTTAAATGGACTCCGAGGTTGGCGTTGCAGACATTTTGCAGAGACAGGGTAGACCACCCAAAATCTGGTTTTGATGTAGAGATTGATGGTCCCATGCTCACCAAGAAGGCATGAACAGACTTTTTTTAACTCATAGAATTAAGTTTTCCGGGGAGGATAGAACATGATCCCAAGCTGATCTGGAAATGAACTTCAGGGTGCAGAAAGAGGGGACTGGCTTGGGTTGTTAACGTGGCCACAGGGTGGGCTGGGGTGAGGGCTCCTCTGTGCGGACAGGGGCTTGCATGGTTCGAATCCTCCACGGGCCCCAAAGAGGGAGTGCCAGGCTTTCTCATCAGTCTTCTCAGATGTGGAAGGGAAAAGCGCCCACCATGAGCAAGCATCGAAAAGTGGAGTCAGACTCTTAATTACATTCAGAAGACAGACAGAGACTTTTCCTCCAGCAAAGACTAAAACTGCTCCTGCTGGCCCTCTCCAAGGGGAGAAGGTCCACGGGTAAAGGATGGAATGGGGGAAAGGGGAGATTCTTCCAGCTGCCACCTGAGTTCTAGCTGTGCGCCCTATCTTGGGACTTCCACTTCTTACTTAATCTATTTGGAACATCTTGCCAGACTATTCACTATTTTTATAAAACAGCTTTTAACAGCTGCATGCTATTCTCTCTTTGGATATTTGGATAAACTATGCTTTGTATTATACCCATTCTTAATTGATAGGCATTTAAGTTGTTTCTGGATGTCCTTATATTTTTGAAATATGTAGTCTATGCTGAGAAGTCACTGCTTCAGTCCCCAAGGATTCACCAAGCCCTTATTAGGTGCTGCTGCTGCTGCTGCTAATTCGCTTCAGTCCTGTCTGACTCTGTGCGACCCTATAGACGAGAGCCCACCAGGCTCCCCGGTCCCTGGGATTCTCCAGGCAAGAACACTGGAGTGGGTTGCCATTTCCTTTTCCAATGCATGAAAGAGAAAAGTGAAAGTGAAGTCATTCAGTCGCGTCTGACTCTTTGAGAGCCCAGGCTCCTCCATCCATGGGAGTTTCCAGGCAAGAGGACTGGAGTGGGGTGCTATTTCTTTCTCCTATTAGGTGCTAGGCATAGGATAAAAAACAACCTCTGCTCTCTAGACAGAGATGACTGCTCACAAACAGGACTGTGCTGTTATACCCAGAGGCAGATGAAGATAACCAAGGGAATCATATGGTCACATTTTTTTTCTTTGTATTTCATTTCAATTAAATGATAAACCACAAATACATTCTCATTAAAAAAATTTTAACTATCAAAATACATAGGTGAAAGAGCGTAAATATCATCTCATTTTTGCAACCCTGAATATCTGTTCTTCTGAGCATTTTTGTACGTGTGAAAAAAGTACACAGACACACACATAGACACAGAACGCACGGGACGCCGTAATTATGGATTCACATAATTTAGAGATTCTTTGGATATGAAGAGGACCAGAAAACAGAAAAATAGAAAGATATGTGCATAGATTATGCGTAGAACTGGCATTCAAGCTGTTTTCAGTTAATCTTATATCTTAGAAATAAATGTTCTGTTCCCTGTGAAGGCTGCACTGTTCTCACAGGAAGAATCCTTGAGGAATAATGTAATGTAACCTTTTCTCCACTCTTAAGCGTTAGTCTTTCCACTTTTAATAATTGCAAAAATGATACAACAGCAAAGAATATCTGTATGTGATTGTGAAAATAAATCTGTGTAGTATCCCAAAAATAAAATTGTTAGATAAAAGGACTGATGCAAGTTTGTTTTTTTAAATAGATTCTTCCTCCTAAAAAGAGTACTAATTTAAATTCTCTGCAAGTGTTCCTCTTTCAACATTATCTTGCCATGATTTTTTATTTTTTTATATTTTTAAATATTGCCATTCTAATGGGAAAAATCTCTTTGTAGTGTTATGTTTTTAGCTCTTTAAACACATAGACCTATTGATGTTAAAGATCTTATTTACTTTATCTGTTTATAAGAAGATTTGATGCTTAAGGTGTAGGATAATGGTATTTTATTTCTTTGACCTTCATATTAAATCAGGCAGAAACTCTTTACCACTTTTTAAAGTAACATTTTGTTTTCTAGAAAGAAAAAGCCAATGATGTTAACTTTTCGACAGAATTATTTATAAAACTTTAGAGCAATTTTTAACTTGTCAAGTATAACACTACACACCCTTGAAGACAGGTCTACTAAGGAACATGACTGACTATTAAGTTATTGAATAGTTACCTAAGATGGATTAGAAGGAACCAGATTAGATATTACATCAATGACAATTAGATTTATATCAATGACTACCTCTACCTTTTCCTAACAGTTCTCTTTGGTCTTTAAGGCAACTTGATGCACACTGTCTGCCTTCTTGATTTCTTCCTCAAGATGTGTTTTTTTTCCCCAGATGAAGTTTTCGCTTCCTATCACAGACTTTCATAGGATTTTGATTCCCTAGTAGAACATGGCACTTATGTGGTAATATCTTTCATTTCTGTTGCTTCTGCTAGAACATAAGCCAGGGCCATGTCTGATGTGTTCATCACTGTATCCCCAGCACATTTTTTTTTTTTTTGAGAATTGTAAATTCTCCAATCTGTGATGAGTGATTTACTTTCGTGAAAGGAGGCAAAACTCTCCCTTCTACAGAAGTGTTGCGGACCCTGTTGTTGTTCAGTCACTAAGTCGTGTCTGACGCTTTTGCGACCCCATGGACAGTAGCCTGCGAGGCTCCTCTGTCCCTGGGATTTCCCAGGCAGGAATACAGGAGTGGGTTGCCATTTCCTCCTCCAGGGGATCTTCTTGATCCAGGGGTCAAACCTGTGTCTCCTGCATTAGCAGGTGGATTCTTTACCACTGACCCCTTAGGGGCTGTTTGTATATTTAATTTACAGTAAGTGGCCAATTCTTTGCGACCCTAAAACTCTACCCACAGTGTGGTGAGAAGCATAATTTCTAGATAACTCACTTTCTCATTTATGTGGGGCTTCCCAGGTGGCACTAGGTGTTAAGAATCCACCTTCCAATGCAGGAGATGTAAGAGACGTGGGTTCGATCCTTGGGTCAGGAAAATCCCCTAGTGGAGGGCATGGCAACCCACTCCAGTATTCTTGCCTGGAGAATCCCATGGACAGAGGAGCCGAGCTGGCTACAGTCTATAGGGTCGCAAAGAGTCGCACACGACTGAAGTGACTTCACAGGCAGGCACGCATATTTGGGTAACTCATTTGTCACTTGATTTCCTGCCTGAACCCCCATCTTCCTCCCTTTCTGGTTCCTTGCTTTGCGTGTTTCCATCAAGTCAAAGGCTTAAACAAATATTCAGTAGACACCCAGCTCATTTCTCAGGGTCTCCTCTGCCTCTGGAGGTCCTTATTTTTCTGGTCTCTGATTCTCTGAAAACATGAGAAACTCAGCCCTGTCTTCAGGCTCCATAAAACCATATTCTCACAAGTCAACTATTGACCCAGTAGAGTTTAAATTAGGGTTTATATGAGATTAATTCAAGTAGTTAAGTGACATATAGGAGTGTCTTCATTTTAAAAATATTCTTCCAATAAAATAAAATATTCTTTCATACCACAAAGACTTTCTCTCATCTTTTCTGAGCTTTCAACTCTTTCTCTTCCCTTTCGCTAAAGAATCACAAATCCACTGCTCTTCCATTCTTTCCATGGGCTGCTTTGCCTTTTTCCTCTGAAGTCCTAGAATTAGCCAACGTCAAGGCCCTTGGTACTTCAATTTCTATCACAGTCACACATTAAGGAACTTTTCCCTGATAAAAGAAAATTTACTCCCAAAGAGGAAAATGGTGCTGGTTGCTACAACAGCAATATGTTGCTTTACTAGTTACATATACATGATACATCTGGGAATGTTTTGCATAGGTGAATTTCAGTTTGTTCTCTGTAAATAAAGGAGCAGCACAGTAATTACCGCTCTCTCCTTCCATAAACAGGCAAGACTATGTTATCATTCAGAGAAAGCAGAGCTGGTGCCTCTTGACCCTTTCAGAACACAGATCATGGATAAGACCCAGAAAAACATGCCTTTAATATCACGGTAATTTGTGAGAAGGGTGGATTCAGAAGCATTCCACTGAGAGATTGCAAAAAAAAGGAAGCATGGAAGAATGCAAGTGCAAAAGTCATTAATTTTCAAACCAGTAAGGGCTAGTTCAGAATTTTTTTTAAAAAATGATATGTATTATATCACAGCACATTTCTGGGAATAACTTAGCTATCTTTCCTGAGCAATTGATGTAGGCAATTCAGGGCAAGGTTTACTTAAAAAAATAAATTGTTTTTAGATTCCATGGGAGTATAACATATGTATATAAAAGTACACAAATCACAGATTAATAAATGCTCACAAATGGAACTCACATCTGTAACCAGGAGAAAAACAGAATATTGCCATTTACATTCTTCTACGCCCCTCCAGGGCTTGTACCAGGCTGATCACCCTCCTCGCTGCTGATACCATAGGTTCCAATACATTCATTTTGTCTATTGTTGAACTTTACATTGATGGAATCATACCTCATGTACTTTTTGGGGTCTGAGTTCCTTACCTCAACATTATATTTGTGGGATTCCTCCTACTAGTGTTGTTTACCATTATCATTATTTGATATTTTTAACTATGCTGTAAATACCATTTACTGAATAGCAACATTGAATTCCTTCTGTCGGAATATTTTAGTTTAGCCTTTTTTTTTTCTGTTGTTTGTATTTTTCAAAAAATAATTTTAAGAAGCCACAGAAAACATAAACTATCTATAATTCGAACACACACACATATAATAATTTGTGCTGTCCAGGGAGTGTAACTGACTTCAGTTACGGTAGATTCTATAGGTTTTAAGTCTTAAATAATCTCCTCTTCCTCTCCTCCATTTCCTTCTCCTCCCCCACCTTACCTCCCGTCCTCCTCCTTTTTCTTCTCTGCTCTCTCTCTCCATCTCTCTCTCTGTCTCCCTGTCTCTCTCTCTCTCAGTCTTTCTCTCTCTCTGTCTCATACATACACATCCCTCTTTGGTATGTTCTCTGATCAATGAAATCAAGCATTATTCCTGATGCAACCTAGATCTCCCTGTGATTGGGTAATTGGGAGCTAAATGGTTCCTTCCTCCACTAGGACCTTATAGATTGAGAAACAATTTTACTATAGGAAAGAGATGTCATAATTAGAGAGGGTTGAACAGTCAGACTGGGCAGAAGAAAAATATGATTACCAGAGTAGAGCGTGTTCAGTGTATATTGGTCCTACTCTATTATTTTAGCTTGTGTCAGTACAACAATAACCCAATGAGCTAAAAACAGGGACATTTAGTCATTTTCACTCCTGATATCCACATCTAAGGGATATCCCTTGTCTGATGCAAAATGCATTTTGCAGGATTTACAGAAAACTTGAAATGACTCCCATTGAGTTGGCTAGGAAGTCAAGCATGGCCCCATTTACATTTAGAGAGAGATCGGGGATAAGTTGTGTGCTGCTGGACCAAAGTCCAAAATAAATAGCCAACCCAGGGTCGCTCCCCCAGCCGTGGCCCAAGAGGAAGCTCAATGCAGGTATGGTCTCCTTGGAGAGTACTTTGTGTACCTTGGAGACAACGTGTCAACACAGGGGGAGACTGGGCTTGTCTGCTGGAGACAGAGACCCAGGCTTCCCAGCTGGCAGTCATGGTGATGGCGCATGTCTGACTTCTTTATCTCACTACTGCCTGCTCTCCCTAGATGAAGGCGGGGTGAGAAGAATGAATAATCAGAGTTTCTCTGATGTCTCCATATCTGGTAGCTGAGAGTCCGTAATGGGCACCATTATTGCATGGGCTGCTACTTGCCCACATTTCCAGAAAACCAGATTAAGCATTTCTTTTAATGGACGCTGATGTGCATCTTTTGGAGGCAGAGAACTGGTAAGATGTTGCTCTTCAGTTGCTAAGTTGTGTCCAACTCTTGTGACCCCATGGGTCACAGGACGCCAGGCTACAGGTAATGTATAGACTCCTTTAATACAATGAATGCTTGATACTGCCCTTGAGACCGAAGTCACTGTTTCCTGGGCATTTACAATGGAAGATTAAAATAAAATGAAGGCCCTTGTTGCTGTGTGAATTTGTGTTTTTTTTGTAGAGTTCCCTCTGCAAACAGCAGGTTCTCATTATTTATTTATTTATTTGGATTTTTAATTTTTTTTATTTCATATTGAAGTATAGTTGATGTATAGTGTGTTAGTTTCAGATGTACAGCAAAGTGATTCAGTTACACATATACATATATTTTTCAGATTCTTTTCCCATTTAGTTTATTACCGAATACTGAGAGTTATTTATTTTATACTAAGTAGTGTAATATGTCAACCCCAATCTCCCAATTCATCCTACGCACCCCCTTTCCCCCTTGGCATCCATACAATTGTTCTCTATGTATGTGTCTCTACTTCTGCTTTGTAAATAAGATCATCCATACCACTTTCCTAGATTCTGCATATATGTGTCAATATAGAATATTTGCTTTTCTCTTTCTGATTTACTTCACTTTGCATGACAGCCTCTAGGTTTATCTATGTCTCTGCAAATGACCCGATTCTGTTCTTTTTTTGTGTTAATTTTAAGAATTGTGGGCTCATACTATATTTAAGGGATGCAGAATTACCCCATTCATTCATACATTTAACGTAATAAATAGAGGATAGATAGTTGGATAGGTAGATAGGGTCATGGTTAATTTTGTGTGTTGACTTTGCTAGGCCACAGTACCTAGATATTTGATCAAACATTATTCTAGATGTTTTTCTGAGGGTATTATTTAGATGAGATTGGTATTTAGATCAGTAGACTTTAAAGCAGATTCCCCTCCATCATGTGGGTGGGCCTCATTTAATCAAGTGAAGACCTTAAGGAAGAAGACTGACCTTTCCCGAAAGAGAATTCTGCCAGGAGGCTGACTTTGGACTGGAGCTGCAGCAACAATTTTTCCCTGGGTCTCTGCCAGCCTGCCCTGCAGGTTTTGGACCTCTCAGGCTCCCCAAGCACACAAGTCAATTTCTTATAATCAATCTCTCTCTGTCTCTGTCTCTGTCTCTTTCTCTTCACCCCACTGGTTCTACTTCTCTGGAGAACCTGGAGAGACAGACAGACAGACCAAGCTTACTGATTACTCAGCACTCACTGAAGCAGCCCAAGGGAATCATTTCATCTTATCTGTCAAACATGCCTAAGAATTAGGGACTGAGATTAGTCTGACTTAACAGATAAGAAACTGGAGTTCCAAAGATAAATCCCTTGTCCAAGGTCATCCTGATGGTTAGTGCAGACCTGCCTTCTCACTCCGGGAAGTGTACTTCCCTCCACACTCAAAGCTCACTGTTCTCCAGAGTCCCCTAGTGTTTGAGGGTCCCCGTCTTCGGCTCTCATCCGTTGTCCTTTACACCTGCGTATCCTTCCTGCTCTCTCCGCGTGTGTTCAGAACAGCGCCTTCACACACCAGCGGCATTCTTCCCAGCTGCAGCTCTGGCCCGGAGTCTGTTCTCACAGTCTGGTGCTAATAGAGATCCCAGACGCTCCTGGCTTCACTGACAACATCAGAGGTGCAAGAATGCAGAGTAGAAGCAGGGAACACTTCTCAGAGGAAAACGGGCTTCTTTCTTGAGTAGACCTTGCTTGACCCCTTGAGCAAGGGCAGAATGTGGGAACATGGCTGTGAGAGACAGAAGACAGACAGCCTGAGCTGCCATGGAAACACAGGCGCCTATTCCCCTGGAACCTTGGCATGTTTCTCCTCACCTCTTCCTCTAAATTCTTGCAAATTGTCCACACTAGTTCCTTCATTCATTTATCTACTCATCTAATCGATATATACTTTTTGAACACGCTTGATTGTTAAATGCCACACTTGGTGTTGGAGAGATGATGGAGAATAGGAGCGGTCTCCCTACAGTTGCTAGAGTCTATTTCTCTGATGAAAAAGACAGATAAATAGCCAGGCAATTCCAGTACCTTGTGGAATGTGTGAGGGAAGACGGGAGCACTAGGAAAGCACAGGAAGGATGTAGAAACAAGTCTACTTGTTGAGTCGGGGAAGGATTTCTGGAGGAGGTGATATCTAACCCAAGACTGGAGCAAAGAATGGGAATTCTCCAGTATGCGGAATGGAAAGGATTGTTTTCTGAATGAAGTAAAAACATGCTAAGGTTGGAAGACTGGATTTGCACATGATGGCTGGAAAGACTTTAGAGGTATTCACGACCTAGACTTGGGTGGGGTACTAGGAGTGGGGGGGCAGGGTATGAGTAACAGGAGAGGAAGCAGGAGGAGAAAGTGCTTGGAGTCAGATTCAGTAACAAAGTGGACCAAGTGAAAGAAAGTGAAGTCACTCAGTCATGTCCAACTCTTTGCCACCTCATGGACTGTAGCCCACCAGGCTCCTCCATCCATGGAATTTTCTAGGCAAGAGTATGGAGTGGGTTGCCATTTCCTTCTCCAGGGGAGAAGTGGACTAAAGAAAGCAATAAGGAGAATAGAGGGGAGGTGACAGACAGCATGATCTGAACACAATTTGCTTTTATCACCTGCAGCTCCTGGGGTGAGTTGGGGTTCTGTCCTTCCCTCCCGGCATGGTGTGTTCTGGAGCACATGTTCCTCCCCCATCAAAGTGGAATAGTGATGAGGAGCAAGTCAACAGTGCCTGGGCAGTGCTGGTGCACTCCTTGACCAGCTCTGTCCTTGCAGGTCTCCGGCACGGGATGGAGAGACTAATCAGTGCCCCACGTTCTGGAAGTGGGGAGGCTATTCCAGAAGCCAAGAGGTTCTTCCACTTTGGTGTTTCCCACAACCTGGAAGATAAGCTCTGTCTCTAACCCAGTGAGCAAGGCCAGTAGCCTCTGTTCTGTCTGCTCATGAACCCTATGCTTTGGCCATACAACATTCCAGAAACAAAGCGAAGCAGACAAGCAGAATAGAATCAAACCCTCCACTAGTCTAAAAGTTTGATTCCCCCCGACACTACAAGGTTAATGAAAAAGACTTGAGACCTGGATCTGATTTTCAGATGGCAAACTACTCACTGCCCAGACTCCTCCCTCTCGATGATTTTCCTGAGTTTATCTGCACTCATTTTCAGGTCTCTCTCCTTGGGAAGGTTTTCCTGACATGTGGTACAGCCGTTGCTGGGGTCCCTCCTCACAACTCCACAGCAAACTGCATCTTCAGTATCATTTTAACCTCGACTAACTGCTTCTCAAATGCAAAGTTAAAAAACAGTCACGTATGTGACCCTCAGCTCCCCATTTGATTCATTACTGCATATTACTCCATTATACCAGGTTAGCCAAAACGTTCACTTGGGTTTTTCCATAAGATGTTATAACAACACAGTATTACCTCATTATTACACAGAATTGATTTTTTAGAATACCCTTTCCCAAAGACTTATTTTCCCCAAAATAAGCAATCAATAACAGCAACCAGTAAGCCTGGCATGTTGTAACCCATGGGGTCACAAAGAGTCAGACATGATTCAGCAACTGAACAACAGCAACACAAACAAGCAAAATTTGAGCTTAAAAAATCCAAAATGCAAGTCAGTTTAGCTTCCGAAATAAAGTATACACGTACTTATTTGCAAAGCAGAAATAGAGACATATACGCAGAGAACAAATGCATGGATACCAGCGGGGAAATGGGCGTGGGATGAATTGAGAGATTGGAATTGACATATATACACTATTGATACTATGTATAAAATAGACAACGAATGAGAAAAAATATGATATTGTAAATCAAGTATACTTCAATAAAATAAAATAAAAAAATAAGAGGAGTGGCATCAAATAGGGACGTTTTTGTTTGTATAACTACTGGATCTTTCCTTTGGGAAATCCCTAATCTCTACCCTGACAGGCCATTCTGGGCTAACCTTCTTATGAGGCTCACTTGTCCAAACTCTATGCTACCTGCTACGATTCTCCCAAGAAGAACATGCTCTCATCCTCTAAACTAAGCCAGGCCAAGAGACCCCAGTGGCTGGCTCTCCGTTTGAAAATCCTCACGCTACGTTCATTCAAGTACATACTCAGCCCTTCTCAGGTTATCAGCTATGCATAAAAATTCTGGTCAAACTGAGTATGAAATCTGATATTTCACCACTTTAGAATCCCTGTGTCCTTTTCCTGGGAATCAGTTTAAGAGGAAAGGCAGATTTTTTTCATGTACCTAGGATCAGAGTATCCTTCCCCATTTGTTGAAGCTACACACTCATCCTTCCAAGAGATGTGCTTTAGTTTCCAACCCTCTTTTGTGAAGGCAAAAGAAGGGGGTGGCAGAGGATGAGACGGTTGGATGGCATCGCCAGTTAAATGGACATGAATCTGAGCAAACTCCAGGAGATAGTGAAGGACGGGGAAGCCTGGCGTGCTGCAGTTCATGGGGTCACGAAGAGTCAGACACGACTCAGTGACCGAACAGCAGCGACAACAATCTCAGTAACTCAGGAGTGATTGTCCGTCACGATCAACTGATTTCAATGTGCATCCATATGAGCATCCATACCTCCAAGGTGCCTTACTCTGCTCATGACTTCCATAAGAGAGACCACTCTTGGTAAATTGAAATGGACTCCTGGTAGATATTTTGCTAGCAAAAAGAAGGGAAAACAGAAATGCAACCTCTGGCATGTATCCTAACAAAACAAAATTTATGATTCTCTATTGCAGTTATCTAGTTTCTTGCCAGGGTATGCCACTTGATTGTGGAACTATATCTTCATGTACAGCCACAAGGTATTACTTCTTATTTTTATTCATTTCCATAATTTCTAATACAGATCCTAAGGCAGAGTTGGACTCTAGTAACTTGTCATTTAATGAAAGGAAAAAGAATAAATGAGTGCATTGATGTCCTGCTAGAATCCTTTCTGGGTACCGCATTCAAAATGAGGATGAGCCTTTATTTGTGGCCACAATAATTGTATTTCTGAAAAAGATATTTGCATTTTCCTTTAGTAGATCCATTTTTATGTTACCTGGATTTGTGGCTGTCTTCTATCAAGATGCCATAAACCCAGGCTTGTCTAATAACAATGCAGATGGAAGTGCTATGTACAAAGTCCTTTACAAAGTCCCAAGATGGGAAGACCCACCAGGAAGAAAAGCTGCAGTTTCCTCTTTAATAACACCAGGTACGAGTGGTATTGGAATCTCTCACACATATGTACCTACTTGTCAACAAGTGAGTTTGTGTGTGAACATGGGGTTTATGGGTTCTGGCTCCAGCTCTGCTGTCAACTCACTGGATAACCTTGAATAAATCTCTTTCTCTCTCTGGGCCTCAGTCTCCCCTTCTCTAACAAACAGGGGCTTGTATATATCATCTCCTTGCTCACTTGAAACATTGTATCACCAATTATTCAATTCCCTGAAGCCCTTATGTCTCCATGTCTTTAGTTAGGGGTGGCCTTGTTCTGGCTCGCAGGTCTCTACCTTCATCATTTACTCTCAGGTGACAACGTGGTCAGGAGAGACGTACTCGAGGTAAGTCAGCGTGTTGTATCCCAAGAGAAGTGCAGTTATCTGACACGGAGCAGTTGGAGTTTTCAAAACCCTCATTTGTGGCTGTTTACTGCTCCCCGGTGGTACAAGGAGGATTCTGCAGACGCCGAAAGAAAATATTTCTCTGAAATGTAGATCTCACTCTTTCTTTATTGGAAGGCTTAATGAGCAAAATATGTAACATGCCAACACAATGCCTGCTACCAAATAGCTATTGAAGAAATTCATGTTCATTTGTCCCTTCCAAAGGAAACTGGCTTCAGATTGCTGTGTTTAGAAGATCCTTTAAAATATTAGAGTTGTAGAATAAGAATTTAGAGCATATAAGAACAACAACAACAAAAAATCATTAGTAAATGATGGGTATGTATTAAGCAAAATCAATATATTCAAAGTGATCAAAGTAGAGAAGAAGAAAAGCAACTCTGAAAAAAAAATTCATTCATTCCTTTTTCATTCATAGTTCATGGAGGTAGCAGGAATAGGGAAAGTCTAACATTTATTAGCTTCTATAGTTCCCATGTTTTTATAAGTTTTACTACATTTGATGCACAGAAAAACCTAATGATGTAGGAGTTAGCAGCCTCATTCTACACAGGAGGGAACTGAGCCTCAGAGAGGCAAATAACTCTCTGAATGTCCATAGTTAACACAGGGCCATCATCTAGAACTTATCTAGTTCTGTGCTGTTTCAAACCATGGTTTCTCCATATACATCACCCAGGCTTCTAGGGGTTTTAAACTTATTTCATTCTTCTACCCCTTTTATGTGTAGAGAAACTGAGACTTGAAGAGAGATGCTCCACCAGTGGTGTGCTGGCGAGGGTTTACACCAGCTCAGGGTGGTGGTGGGGTATCAGTTTAATTTTATAGTATTTGCTCTATAAATTACAGCATTTGCTATACAAATTATAAATACTATAATTTATTTGAAAGAAAGTGAAAGTCGCTCCATCGTGTCTGACTCTTTGCGACCCCATGGACTTTAGTCCATGGAATTCTCCAGGCCAGAATACTGAAGCAGGTAGCCTTTCCCTTCTCCAGGCGATCTTCCCAACCCAGGGATGGAATCCAGGTCTCCCGCATTGCAGGCAGATTCTTTACCAGCTGAGCCACAAGGAAAGCCCATATTTTATATAGTTTTATATAACTTAGATGGTCTATTTTATTGAACATGGATTGAGCGGAAATGTGCTCAATCTAGCTGGCCACTGATCTCATGTCTTACAGTGACATCTCTGAAGTATACATTGAGTACCAACATGTCCTAGACTGATGTGAATGAGAGTTGAAGTGCCTGGGTCTAACTCCAGCCTCCCTTCTTTCTCGTCTGGACAATACAACTTGAGAATTGAAGATGTCATTCTGCTAATGGTCTCACCAGTTAACCCTGTTCAGTTCTGATTCCTCCCTTATCCTACTGGCTTCTTGACATGAGGAGATTAAGCATCAAGGTGAAATAGCAAGACATTCATCAGTTTGAAATGAGTGGCCATCAATCTGGAGAAATAGCCCTCAATGCAGAGAAGAGGTGACACCCTGATGGTGTGACTCCAAACAGCATCAGTCAGATCTTGACCTTATATTTTATCCCAGTGCATGGTATGCTCCACGGAAGCAGAATGCTTTTTTTTTTTTTAATACATGTTGCTTCCCCAGCTCATAGCACAATGGACTGCTCCGCAATAGGGACTGAACCACTACTTCTTGAATGCGTCTACCTCTAGCCATTGTATTAAGATGAAATTGTATTAAGGTGAAATCTCACAGAGAATATACTCTGTTGTATTGCATACATCACTTGAACTGCCTGGACATCAGCTTTTCTACTTTTAAAATGGAGAAAATATTAGCTACTGTGAAAGTTTGTCGTAGCATTAAAGTAATATACTGCATATCCAGTGCTAGGTATACATTAGACAATCGGCAAAGAGTAATTCTTCTTCTTGTTGTTGTTAGACTTTTCAGTTTTTAAAGATATTCATGAAGCAGGATTCCTGAGAAAAGTACAGACTGATCATAATACTTTACATATGTTGGGTGGACAATTTTACATCATGTATCTCAGCTGATACACATAACCTCTATTTATGATAGATATCAAATACCTTATTTTATAGATTAAAAAAATGAAGCTTGATCAATCAGTAGCTTCTGGGAGTTTTTCCACCAAATAGCGTCTCTGCTTGGATAATTTTTCTGTGGTGTCTTTAAAGCCACGCTTCATCGTCCTATTCTCTGTGAAGGATTATCCATTTCCTCCTTCCAAAGCAGACTTTGCCATTGCTCTCTCCACGCTCCCATTGCATGGGATAACTGGATCCGCCACAGTAGCTCTCAACTGTCATTCATTGTTCCATTTATTTAAAACCTTTCTATTGACTGCCTGCTAACTGTCAGGAACACTGCTCAGTTTAGGGTTTTGGCAGCGAAACAGGTAAGTAAGTAAGAAAGTTAGTGTTAGATGTCCAGTCATATTCGACTCTGCAACCCCAAGGACCACAGCCACCAGGTTCCTGTGTCTGTGGGATTTCTCAGGCAAGAATACTGGAGTGGGTTGCCGTTCTCTAGGGGATACTCCCAACCCAAGGATCGAACCTGGGGCTCCCACATTGCAGGTGGATTCTTTACCGTCTGAGCCATCAGGGAAACAGATAAGAGTTCTTACCAAACAGAGCTCAGATCTAGTGAAAGAGACAGACATACATATATGTATATATATATATATATATATATCTCAGTTTCCTCGATAGTTCAGTGGGTAAAGAATCTGCCTGCCACACAGGAGACACAGGAAATACAGGTTCAATCCCTGAGAAGATCCCCTAGAGAAGGAAATGGCAACCTGCTCCAGTATTCTTGCCTGGAAAACCGCATGGACAGAGGAGCCTGGCAGGCTACTGTCCAAAGGGTCAGAAAGAGTCATACATGACCAAGCATGCAGGCACAGCATATATATATATAAAACCAAGATGCTGGAGTGAGATAGTAGAGGGTAGCTTTAGAGTAGATTGATTTTATTTTAAGCAGGAGCAACATAGCATCATACATGCTCTTATGTGTCACTTTAAGTATCTCATGTTTTTATTCCAGGAACAATAGGAATCCCCAAAAGAACTTGAGAAGAATGAATTGATCCAAATTTTATTTTAAAGCATCAGTGTCTCACTTTTTAGATAATATGGTTACTCTCCACACTACTTAAAGTCGGAGCATCTAGCATTGTGGGTGGCATAATAGTAGGCACTCAGGGCTGTTGCTGAAATAATGAAGTAGGCATATATATACATATACATATATATGTATATACATGTTCAGTATATACACACCCATATATACACACATGTGTAATGCATATACATATTCAATAATCCTGTGAATGACACACTCACATAGCCATTGCTGTCAGTTGAGAGATGAGAAGACTAGAATACAGAGAGATGGCATCACTTGGTATTGTTGGTAGCTGAGTAAGCCAGGATTCTAACCCGGTCTAGAATACTCTTCAGGGTCTACATTTTCCCCACAATGATCTGCTCTGACTCTCATTGTGCCACGTGGCCTCTTGTGGAAGTTGTTCAACAATGTAGACTCAGTCAGTGAGAGTTGTCACCTAGTAGCCTGCCTCTCCCAATTTTCTAAGCTCTGGACGCTCACTTGACGGCTCTCCTGACACCATGATCGTTCTACCCGTTCAGGCCCCCATCTGTCTCACTGCGGCATCTGCCTCTGGCCCCAGTGGACAGCCTTCTGCTCCTCATCCATTCCAACACCAGGCCCCAGAGCTTGACCACCACCCAGTGCCCCTGGCTCCTGCTTAACTCACTTCTAAGCCAGCCTGGGTCAAACAGCATTGGACCGTCATTTCCCTTATCTAGAAATCAGAAACAACCTACTTCAGGGTCTTAGAAGGTGAGTCCCAATAAATATAGGGAAATCTATCCTATAGTGTTTTTCTTTCTTTTCAGGTTTGTGATATAATTGATTTGAAACACATGTTGCAAAATAATTACATTATAGTATTAACTAATACCTCCAACATATCACATAATTACCATTTTTTTTGGTGAGACCATCTAAGTTGTACTCTATAAACAATTTTAAAATATATAATACAGTATTACTAAATATAATATCATGCAGTACATTAGATTCCCAGAACTTATTCATTATTTAACTGGGAGTTTGTACCCTGTGGCCAAAATCTTTCCATTTCTCCCACCTCCAGCCCTTGGAAACCACCATTCTACTCTCTGTTTCTATGAATTTGGCTTTTTTATTTTCCACAGACAAGTGACAGTGTACGGTATTAATCATATGGTATTTTGAACTCCGCGTTTTATATGACTTTGTGTAAGCTCATGTAATAAGACTTGCTTTGGTTTCCAGTAAGAGAAACCAAAACTCTCATGTCACAAATAAATCAGGAAGTGTGTTCTTCCTATTATAATAATATGACAGGATATATGTAATAAATAGAGCTTCCTGGGTGGTGCTAGCGGTAAAGAACCCAGCTGTCAAGTCAGAGACATAAGAGACTCGGGCTTGATCCCTGGGTCTATAAATCCCCTGGAGGAGGGCTCAGGAAACCCACCTCAGCACTCTTGCCTGGAGAATCTCATGGCCACAGGAGCCTGGTGGGCTACAGCCCATGCGGTTGCAAAGAGTCGGACATGACCGAAGCAACTTAGCACGCACACATGTAATATATAACAACAACAAAAATCTGGAAGTCAGCAATCGAGGGCTTCTGTAGCTGTTTTGAGATGCCAGTAGAATACAGGCTGCTTCTGTCTTTTTCCCCAGCCCTCTTTATCACGTGTTATGCCACCGAAATGGCTGAACCCCTTTCAGTAATACAGTCATGACCCAGACAAAGAGGGGAAGAGCATGAATAAAAGGTACATGCTGGCTGAGTGGGCTCCTTTTAAATCATGTGTGCATGCTCAGTCACTCAGTCATGATTCTTCATGACTCCATGGACGATAGCCCGCCAGGCTCCTCTGTCCATGGGATTCTCCAGGCAAGAATACAGGAGTGGGTTGCCGTTACCTTCTTTAGGGGATCTTTTCAACCCAAGGATCGAACCCATGTCTCTTGCACTGGCAGGAGGATTCTTTACCACTGAGCCACCTGGGAAGACCCTCCTTTTAAAGACCATTCTCCAAAACCCTACCAAATATTCTGCTTATGTCTAGTTGGCTAGAACCTAGTCACATGGCCACTCCCTGTTAATGGTTTTAGTTGAATCATTGATATTGTCACACCAAAGCCATAGTGATGTCAATGCCCTCCCTCTGTATTATTTCATTTACCCCTTGGAATAGACCTTTTGAAAGTATGAATTATAGGTATAAAGTCACTTTTAAATGACTTTGGAGATCGCTGTGATCCCCTCTGGGTGGAAATACTTTCTGCATTCATAGCATTTATCAGGCACTTTCTGTTTGTTTTGTGAAGGCACAGCCTCCTTGAAGCCTAATATTTGTATGAGCTAGAGATCACTTGTTATTCCCATTTTCCAGATAATGCAGCTGAGGCTTATGAGATCTAGTCACTTGATTAAGGGCACATGGCTAGCATATGGCATTTCCAGAATTCCAACCTGAGTCGGTCTGACTCTGAAGCTCATGGAGTTTTCCATTCTGATGTGTTGTCACATTTGAATCTGTCCAGCTAAGGAGGAAGGACATCCTTGAAGCATGCCAGAATCATTTCTCACCAGCATCCCCAGAGGCCCCGTGCTGACTGAGAAATGCCTACACACATCTTGTATCACTGCTTCCCATCAGTTCCCTGCCTCCGTGGTTTCCCCAGACGTGTTCCCAAGGTCCCCAAAGGACTGAAAATGTCATCTCTGTAGACAAATTGGGAACAAGTTAAAGGATGGCAGAGGGATGGATGGGAAGATTGAGCCAAAGTAAAAAAAAAATAATAATAATAACATTCCAAACAATTTTCATTTGGCACAGAGTGATTTTTCCTTGGGCACTTTTCCTCTTCCAGTTTTGTAACTCATGTTTATTTTCAGTGAAACTCACTCCATCTGTATCTGATTCATTCACACTTAATTCATCAGCAGACAGTTTTGTCAGAGTAAAAAGATTCCGATGTGCCTCTAGCATTTGACTGTGGAATTGGGGTCTGTTGGGATGCCAGGGCGAGGTGGCCTGTGAGAAACTGCAGAGAAGCAGGTGAAGTGGCTTCACACTTCTGCCACTGTGTACAGCCCTCTGCTGTTTTCTCTTTGTTTTAGGCAGCTCTGGTGGTCTTTCCAATGATTTTGTAATAGGGTTTTAGGTACAGATCTTTCCCACTCTGCTGGCTCCATTTCGTCTGCCCATAAACACATTCACATTTCTCTCATTCTAAAACACAAAAGAGCTAAGTCACCTCTCAACAAAAGAACCACACACCACAATTTCCTCTCCCAGCCCCATTCATCCGCAGACACATTTCCACACCAGCATCTCAGAAGTTTACACTCTGTATTCATCACCTCTGCTTTATTCCTCATGCCTCCATCATGGACCTCCTCCTTCTGTACCCGACCAAGACTTTCTAATGGAAGTCATCTTTCAATTGCCAAGTCCAACAGTTAATGTTCTGTTGCTATGTGATTAGTGTCTCAGTTGCATTGGCAGCCATTGACACTTCTCTCCTTCCTTACTCTCTGCTCCCTTGGCTTGCTTCCACCCCTCCTCTTCTTTATTCCCTTCTTTTTAGTCTCATATGTCTCCATCCTTCTTTATTTGTTAAAAAAAAAGAATTATGCACCATGACCCCTAAGTCTTGACTGAAGGTTCTGGAACCAGAATGTCTGGGTCCAAAGCCCACTCTGCCATTTCCAAATGTGTGACCTTGGGCAAGTTTCAAGTGATAAATTCTTGCCTTGTAGGGTTGGAAAGGGATTAAATTTTATTACTTATAAATTTCTTTAAACAGCACCTAATATCGTATTAATAACTACTCAGTAGATTTTAACTGAGAGGACCAGTACTAAACACAATCTAATAATCTGTAAAAGCGTATATAATAGGATTGATGATACATGGGGATGTACTCTAATAAAATCATTGTGATTATTTTTATATCATGCTGGGGACTTCCCTGGTGTTCCAGTGGTTAAGAAGCCACCTGCCAATGCAGGGAACGCAGGTTTGATCCGTGTTCTGGGAACTAAGATCCCACATAACACGGGGCAGCTAAGCCTGTGTGGGCCGCAACTACTGAAGCCCTAGAGTCCCGGTTCCGCAACGAGAGAAGCCACTGCAGTGGGAAGGCTGCTCACCGTAACTAGAGAGACCGTTGCTGCAGTCCAGAGCAGCCAAAAATAGATAAAATAATGCTGGATGCATATTCTAGTCTACAGGATACTATGTCCAAACCTATAGATGGAAAACAAGTCCACATGGTTTTACTAATGTATGTATATACACATAAAGATAGAAAGTGAGGTTAAATTACTGCCTAATAATACAATAAAAGGAAAGAGTAATGGAAAAAAATGTATAACTTACCAACATTACTTACAAGAAGGCTGGAATGGTCATATAAATATTAAAATAAACCCAAGGCAAAGAGTACTACCCAAGGAATACAGAGATGCTTTGTAATGATAAAAGGGTCAGTTCACTGGAAAAACATGGACTCATCTATGTGTATGCACCAAACTGAAGGAAGGAAGAATATCCACAACTAGATTTGAGAATTTTAACTCTTTTCCCTTAGCATTAAGAAGCAAAGCCTGGGACTTCCCTGGTGGTCCAACGGCCAAGCCTCCTCACTGCTGCAGGGGGCCTGGGTTCTATCCCTGATCAGGGAACTAGATCCCCATAGGCTGCATCTCAAGATTCCTCAACAGAAGAGTGAAGATTCCATGTGCCAAAACTAAGGCCCAGCACAGTCAAATAAATAAAGTAAGTATAAAAAAATAAAAAAGAGCTAGACCAAGAAAATCACTAAAGCTATAAAATATTTAAACCGTATCAGTCACCACTGGCCTGGCATTATAGCAAATTACATCCCACAACTGCATAATACACATTTTCTTCAACTGCATTTGGAATGTTCACCAAGATAAACAATATATCGGGTCATAGAAGGTCTCTATGAAATAGAAATTGCTTTCTTACTGACTTTATTCACGGATCTCAGTGAATTTAAATATGAATCTGAAAAATAAGATAACTAATGCTATATTTTATATATGGAAACTAAACAGCATGCTTCTACATAACTTATAGGCCAGTGAAAAATAAGGAGAAAAACAAGAAATTATTATCAACTAAAGGACATAGAAGGAATACATGTTAATATTGTCAGGATGTACTTAAAGCAGTGCTTAGGAAAAAACTTTAAATGCTTATGTCAGAATTAATTACTTAAATTTTCACCTTAAGAAGATAAACAAATAAACCCCAAATTGGTAAATGAAAAAAAACATGAAATTAACGTCAGAAGCCAATAAAATAGAAAAACAATAGAGAAAATTAATAAAGCCAATTGTAGCTCTCTAGAAAATTACAAAATACTGATAAATCTCCTAAAGGATCCATTAAGAAAAATACAGACACATAAATTCTCTTTATCATAAGAGAGGACATCATTAAATACTCCCCACATGTGAAAAACATAGTAAAATAATATTATTAAAACTTTACCTAAATAAACTCAACAACTTATGTGAAATGGGAAAAAAGAATCTTTAAAAAAATACATAACTTAGCAAAACACTGATACAAGAAGAAATAGAAACTCTAAAGAGCACTGTATCTTTTTTTTTCATGGAAAGGCATTTTATTTTAAATAAAACAGTGTGTACATGTCAGTTCCAAGCTCCCAGTCTATCGGTCCCCTTTCGCCTTCACCCCTGGTAACCATAAGTTTATTCTCTAAGTCTGTGAGTCTGTTCCTGTTTTATAAATAAATTTATTTATATCTATTTTTCAGATTCTGCATATAAGTGATATCATATAATATGGGACTTTCTCTGACTACTTCACTTAGTATGATGATCTCCAGTTCTGTCCATGTTGCTGCGAATGACCTTATTTCATTCCTTTTTATAGCTGAATAATAAGCAGAGACATTACTTGGCTGACCAAGTTCCATCTAGTCAAAGCTATGGTTTTCCAGTAATGTATGGATGTGAGAGTTGGACCATAAAGAAAGCTGAGCGCCAAAGAACTGATGTTTTTGAACTGTCTCTGGATAAGATTCTTGAGAGTCCGTTGGACTGCAAGGAGATCAAAACAGAATTCTAAAGGAAATCAGTCCTGAATCTTCATTGGAAGGACTGATGTGAAGCTGAAGCTCCAATACTTTGGCCATCTGATGCAAAAAACTGACTCATTGGAAAAGACCCTGATGCTAGGAAAGATTGAAGGCAGGAGGAGAGTGGGTGACAGAGGATGACATGGTTAGATGGCATCACCAACTCGACGGACGTGAGTCTGAGCAAACTCCGGGAGTTGATGATGGACAGGGAAGCCTGGCGTATTGCAGTCCGTGGGGACTGAGAAACTGAACCAAACTGAATATTCCGTTGTATATGTGTACCACTCCTTCCATATCCATTCAGTTTTTGACTTACATTTAGGTTGCTTCCATGCCTTGGTTATTGTAAACAGTGCAGCAGTGAACATTGGGGTGCATGCATCTTTTTGAGCCTTGTTTTTCTCTGGATATATGTCCAGGAGTCGTGTGGCACTAGTGGTAGAGAGCACACCTGCCAATGCAGGAGACATGAGAGATGTGGCTTCAATCCTTGGGTCAGGAAGATCCCATGGAGGGGGCCATGGCAACCCATCCCAATATTCTTGCCTGGAGAATCCCAAGGACAGAGGAGACTGGCCGGCTACAGTCCACGGGGTCGCACAGAGTGGGACATGACTAAAGTAATTTAGCATTCATGGAAAATCTATTTTTAGTTTATTAAAGAACCTTCATCCATTATCATAAATTCTCCTCCACGTATTCCCATAAATTCTCCTATCAGCAGTGTAGGAAGGTTCCCTTTTCCCCACAACCTCTACAGCATTTATTATTCGCAGGTTTTTTGGTGTTGGTCATTCTGACTGGTGTGAGATGACATCTCATTGTAGCTTAGATTTGTACTTCTTTAATAATTAGTGATGTTAAGCATCTTTTCATGTGCCTCTAGTCCACCCGAATGTCTTCTATGGAGAAATGTCTCTTTAGGTCTTCTGCCAAATTATGATTGAGTGTTTTATTTTGTTTTGATATTGAGCTGCATGAACTGTCTGTAAAATTTGGAAATTAATCCCTGGTCAGTTGCATTATTTGCAACTAAATAGTTACCTTTTAAAACCATGGTTTTATAAGTGTGCCCCTCACCTAACCAGCTATCAATATCATAACTAACTGTATTAAAAAGAAAATTTTTTATCCTCACCTCAAAACTAGTGAATCAGGAACTGTGAAAACAATGTTCAACAGTTTTTTTAAAGCCCTCCAGGAATGAACCTAGGAGAAACATCTAAAACAAAATATTACCAAATTGAATCTAAATTACATAAAAAGGATTAGGAGGCCTCTGTCCCAAGTAAAATAGGTTACTTTCATATTTTAAAAAATCAAGCAATGAAATTAATTACATTATTGATACACATTAATATGCATAAAATACATTAATATATAACATATATCAATTACACTGAGTAAAAGAGAAAACTAATAATATCTTGTATGCCAAGTTCCTTCAGCCATGTCTGACTCTTTGCAAACCTATGGTCTGTAGCCGGCCAGGCTCCTCTGTCCATGGGACTCTCCAGGCAAGAGTACTGGAGTGGGCCACAGTGCCCTCCTCCAGGGGATCTTCCCAACCCAGGGAGAGACCCACGTCTCTTATGTCTCCTGAGTCTGCAGATGGGTTCCTCATCACTAGTGCCATCTGGGAAGCCCAATAGTATCTTAGTAAGTTCAAAAAAACTATTTTGAACAACTTAATATCTATGCATGATAAAAACTTTTAACAAGCTAGGAATAGAACACAACTTTATCAATATGTTAAAGGCATCTCCAATAGCAGCACTAACAAAGGATTAACTGTGACTAGCCTATAAGCACAGGAGAAGTTCTTAGCACCACTAATCGTCAGGGAAATAAATACACACGTGAATCACAGTGAGGTGCCTCTAAGAGAACAGTAACATAAATACTGTTAAGGTTGGGAGACCCCTACTCTAAAACGTTTCTGGCAGAGTGTAAAATTGCACAACTACTTTGGGACCATGTTTTGATATTTTCTTATAAACAAACTTCTGCTGTGTGACCTGGCAATTCTAAGTGTTTAGCCAAAGGAAATGAAAATCTGTTTTTACCAAATGACCTGCAAAAAAGTGTTCACAGTAACCTTATTCATAATAGTCTAAAACTGAAATGGATAAGCAGACAGTGGTATATTCACATAATGTAATAATATTAAGTAATAGCACCAGCACCTTACCTGTATATTCAGTCACATGGTTGGATCGTACAGACATTATGCTGAGCACAGAGGCCAGACACAACAGAGAAGGCATTGTTATAAACGATTCCATTTATATGAATTCCTACCATAGGCAAAACTAATCTAAGTTGAAGAAAAATTCAGAGT
The DNA here is from genome assembly GCF_910594005.1 of Cervus elaphus. NCBI lineage: Eukaryota > Metazoa > Chordata > Mammalia > Artiodactyla > Cervidae > Cervus > Cervus elaphus. Next base: position 7,829,728 of record NC_057830.1, on the reverse strand, counting down.
AGCTGTGCCTCTGGGGACTAGTTAAACTGAGAAGAGACTGAAGGGAAAATTCTAGGTTGACAGTTAAACTCTGTAGATAGGTATGCAGGTTGCATGCTTGGATGCATTTGTCAAAACTAATGGAATTGTAACTTAAGATTGTGCAGCTCCTAGAATTCAGTTTTATCTTAAAAAAATGTGTATTAAGGGAAAAAAATCTGTATGCTTCTTGAATTGACAGCCAAATTGCTGGCTTGGTTAACCTTCAACAGCAAAAATATCGATTAAAGTCTAACTTAAATGAAAAGATACTGAATGCAAAATTGTAAGGTTTTTCAAATCTTGCATATGTCTATTGTATTTGATTTTGCATGTGATCATTGCTGCTTTAAAGCCAATATCAATATTTATCTGCAGCTTGGGAAGCCCTTTTCTTGCCAGAAATGTGTAAGCTCTCTTTTCCTCTTGCTATAAATGGGATAAGTTCTACCAAACACTTTTCAAAAATAAATGAGTGGAACATTAATTTCCTGATAGCTCAACACCCCAGCTTTTCAACAGCATTAACTGATTTCATGTGTTTAGTCTTTCATTGGTGGAGTTATTCATTTCTGAATATAGATCTCTTTTTTTCTGGGAAATTAGAGATACAGTTAGTTTAGTTTATACTTTCCTTCTAATCATTTTCAAAACTTAATAAACTTCATTTTATTTTGACATTGCTTAGCAGGAACACACAGCTAAAATAATCTGTTGATGCCCACAGGTGGATAGATATATAAACAGGGAATCTATTCTTTTGTTTTTGCACAATGCTGGATATATTGGAGAATGAAACAAGATGAGAGGTAAGTAAAGTGCTGGTGAAACTTTTGGTGTTGACTCACATTACGTTATCTTTATGTGTCAACATTATATAATACACATATTTTTATTTTTTTAAATTTTTTTTCCATTTATTTTTATTAGTTGGAGGCTAATTACTTTACAATATTGTAGTGGTTTTTGCCATACATTGACATGAATCAGCCATGGATTTACATGTATTCCCCATCCCGATCCCCCCTCCCACCTCCCTCTCCACCCGATTCCTCTGGGTCATCCCAGTGCACCAGCCCTGAGCACTTGTCTCATGCATCCAACCTGGGCTGGTGATCTGTTTCACCCTTGATAATATACCTGTTTCGATGTTGTTCCCTTTAAACATCCCACCCTCACCTTCTCCCACAGAGTCCAAAAGTCTGTTCTGTACATCTGTGTCTCTTTTTCTGTTTTGCATATAGGGTTATCGTTATCATCTTTCTAAATTCCATATATATGCGTTAGTATACTGTATTCGTCTTTATCTTTCTGGCTTACTTCACTCTGTATAATGGGCTCCAGTTTCATCCATCTCATTAGAACTGATTCAAATGAATTCTTTTTAACGGCTGAGTAATATTCCATGGTGTATATGTACCACAGCTTCCTTATCCATTCGTCTGCTGATGGGCATCTAGGTTGCTTCCATGTCCTGGCTATTATAAACAGTGCTGCAATGAACATTGGGGTGCACATGTCTCTTTCAGATCTGGTTTCCTCGGTTTTACACATATTTTTAAAAATTTAAAATTTCATTCAACACCTGCTTACTCACAGGTCTAGGAAGCTATCATGTTTTATCACTTTGACAAAGATTTCTGAAAATTATTGAATCTCAAACCTTGAAAATACAGAAATGAAAATAAAATTCTATCAAGATATGCAGCCTAGGGCAGGGGGACAGACAACCATACTAGCAATAGTCATTTTAATAGGATATGTTACATGCTAATACATGGAAACAATGGGTTATGAATATATCAATAGCTGTGCATGGATACTAACCCAGTTCTGTGAGAGTATATTGGGCAAAGTTCTAGAATTCTTTACGCTCCTTACATTTCCTTACATAAGCTCCCTGGTGGCTTAGTGGTAAAGAATCTACCTGCAACGCAGGAGACCCGGGTTTGATTCCTGGGTCAGGAAGATCACCTGGAGGAGGGAAGGCTACCCACTCCAGTATTCATGCCTGGAGAATTCCATGGACAGAGGAGCCTGGCAGGATAGAGTCCATGGGGTCACAAAGGGTTGGACATGACGGAACAACTGTCATCTTCACTTTTGCTTTATCACCAGTGATTGCCATGTTATTCATGGCATGATCAATGGATGATCAACAGATTCTTATTTAACAGCAGCAACAGCAGAGAATGAGCTGAGTCTTGAATGGCCAATGTTTTTCAATGCAGAACTTTCCAAAGTTCTTTTCTTCTGATACCTAAACTACAACATGCAGCTGATGTGGTTACTCTGTCAGCCAACATACTGATCAGAAGACTGTAATAAACAACCATGTAGTGTGAGCAAAATTAAACCTGTGTTGCTGTAAGCTACTGAGATTTGGGGGTTCTTTGTTATAGCAACATAACTTAACTCATCCTAACTAATACAATGATCACATTCAAAATCCACTTTCACTAACTAACCCAGTATCAAATATGTAGTGAGTGCTATGGAAGTATATACAGATTAATTAAATGTAGCTCCCAAATTACTACACCTCATAATTTCACAGTTCCTTCTTTGTAATGAAATGAGTCCTCCCTCAGTTCAGAAAAGATTCCATCTTCATATTTAATATGAACTCATATATGAGTAGTTTAGGTATGAGTCATGAAGTCAGATCTCAGTTATAAAAGCTAGAGGTTAAGGTTTCTAATCTCTCTGAAGTTTACATTATTTTTGTCATTGTTAAGATGGTAATAATCCTCCTCATGTAGAAGTTAACTTTAATAGTATAAATGTTACCTCAGTCCAGGCAGTAATTAGCAATTATTTATAATAAAATAAAGAAGAGGGAAAATGTGATGTGTTGTTATTGTCAGAATTTCCTTTTAAGTTCTGTGATATGAAATCAATACTTATTCATTATTAGAGAAGAATTGTGTCTTACTTGTCTTTGTATATCTAGTGATTAGCACAGAGTTGGACACACAGTTGGCACATGATAAATGGTTGTTGACTTGAAATCTGTGAGGGTTGAGAGGAGAATAACAGGAATTTCCAGTCTGAAGATGTCAGGGGAAATTTCAAAATGTCAAGGAAGTAGAAACATTTCAACTTAAATCTTGAAGGTTAGGCATAATTTTGACATGCTGGAGATAGAGCATGATTGTCAGAGAAAATAGGAAAAGCAAAGACATGAGTTAGGACCTTCTGGGATATGTGAGGCAGATAGTGAGTAGTTTAGTTTGAGTATATGTAGGACACATAAAATAAGAATTTTTTAAAAGACAGCCAAGGTCAGAATATAGAGAGCATCTGAAGGCCACATAAGGAGCTGAGTTTTTAGTCTATAGCAAGAAAGAGTTGCTGAGAAAAGTAAAGGAAAAGTGAGAGGTGTAAAGAGCAGTGCTTTAGGAAACCCGTCTTAAGATGCAATACTGTATTATGGGCTTTATAATCACAATTATTCTATGAGATGGAGAATGTTGTTTTCATTTTCCACGAGAAAACTGAGGCTCAGATGTCAAATAATCTGCCTCAGTTATAGTCACCCATCAGAGGAAAAGATAATATTTAAATCCAACATTCTGTTTGATATCAATCTATATTTTTTTCCATCTAAAATCAAACAGAATAAATTTTACTTCAAGATTTTCCAGATGTACAGGAAAAAGCATTATTGTAGATAGCGCAGCTCTATGGTTTGTGAAGCAAGTCCAAGTGAGTTTCCTTAAAATATTTATTTTTCCTTAAGATGTATTTCAAAGATGACTTGAAAAGTGCAAAATGTTAAAAAGTACAAACTGTTAATATTCATGTTAATTAGATAAATTATGCTTATAACAGTGTTGTTTAGATCATATAGACCTTATGTTACTCTAGCACAAAAGAGAGATTAATTACTTTCTCATTTTTAATCTTATTTCCCTAAGCGCAATATTTACAAATCAAGAAACTCATCCCAGAACCTATTTTTCATTTTAAGTTCTTTAGAAGGTTTAAAAAGATGTCCAGACTATGAAAGTTGAAAAAATCCAAGTGCTTGTCCTACAATGGAGACCAAATCCAAGGAACATTTCAGTGGTATGGGATATGACCTTTTTAGTCCAAGTGACATAGGACATCTGCATGGGATTCAGATGGTTTAAACAATTTTTTAAAGGATCTGTGTGTGCTGAGCACTTATTCCTAGTAATTCAAAATTTGCACTCAGATGATGAGTCCTGGAACAGAGTAAGTAGAAGAGGTCAATATAATAGTAATTGTCTTTTACTAAATGTCCACCATGAACTGGATCCTTTATTCATTTTAGTTGTAATCTTCACTACATCTTTTCAGAGCTTGTTTTGCTATCTCCACTTTGCAGCTAGAGAAGATGACCTTCAGAATACTTTTTTTTTTTTTTTCTTTTTTTCAGAATACTTTTAAAAACTCCTATGTGCTTGGACTTCCCTAGTGATCCAGTGGCTAAGAATCCGCCTGCCAATGCAGGAGACACGGGTCCCTGGTCCGGGAAAATGACACAGGCTGCAGGGCAACTACGCCCGTGTGCCGCAGCTACTGAAGTCTGCCCGCTCCAGAGCCTGTGCTCTGCGACGAGAAGCCACTCAATGAGAAGTGCGCCCCAACGAGACGGTAGCCCCCACTTGCAACAACTAAAGAAAGCCCACACGCAGCAAAGAAGACCCAGAACAGCCCCCCAAAAAACCAAGCAAATAAATAAATAAACATAAATCAATAAATAACAGAATTTTATAAAACCTTGGGTGGGGGGTGGGGAAACTAGCATGTTCTTAAGTGGAGATCTTTAACCTACATTTTTGGAGTCCTAACCTCACACGCTTTCTATTTAACCACCTTGACCAAGTTCCCTCCAAATGTGATGCTCTGTGATTCTCCCTGTCACCTCTGGTTCTTTCTCTTGAAGAGAAAAGAGAGGTTTACTGCAGTTGAGTCCACATGAGTTGGCTTGTTGTATCCAAGAATGACCTCAATGGAGCATTTTCTTCCTGTGTTTTGTTTCCCAAGCATCGAGACGCAACTATAATCCTCTGCTCCATGGTTTACGGCCACTCTTGCATTATACTCTTGATGAACAACTGTTGACGCGGAAGTCTATAAAACAGTCAGTCCTATAAGACCTGAGGGGGCTTCCCTGCTGGCTCAGCTGGTAAAGAATCTGCCTACAATGTGGGAGACCTGGGTTCGATCCCTGGGCTGGGGAGATCCCCTGGAGAAGGGAAAGGTCACCCATTGCAGTATTCTGGCCTAGAGAGTTCTGTGGACTGTATAGGTCATGGGGTCGCAAAGAGTCGGATGTGACTGGGCGACTTTCACTCACTCACTCATAAGACCTGAGGAAGCCCCTTCTGTTTTCATCCCATCTCACCCTTTCTCCTGCAGAAACAATCGGTGCCCTGAAAATGGTGGGAATCACAACACTTGTGAGGCTAGGGATGGATAGTGTAAGTCTTGGCATACAGAACATCTCTAGCTGCCAAGTGATATAGACTTTTACTGAAGCTCAAGATAGACTCAAACATTGCATATGTCTAAAGCTTCTCATTGTGCTTAGTCACTTAGCTGTTTGCGACTCTGCAACCACATGGACTGTAGCCCTCAAGGCTCCTCTGTCCTTGGGATTCTCCAGACAAGAATACTGGAGCGGGTTGCTATTCCCTACTCCAGGGGATCCTGCTGACAGGGATCAAACTTGTGTTTCTCACATCTCCTGCATTGGTAGGAAGATTCTTTATCACTGTGCCACCTGGGAAGCCCCCCAAATTTCTCATTATATAGGTCTATTCTCTCCAAAGTCCTTTTTGCTTTAGGTCACTACCAGGATGTTTTTCTTTTTATTCTATTTTGCAAGCAGCAAATAACAATTTTCAGACTCTCTCTTTATCTAATTCGCCTTCAACAATAGTCCCAATTGAACTTTAATTTTCATACCTTTGTATTATTTAAAAACAAATTCAAGTAATCCTCTACTTTTTACCACTCTTCCAAAATACAGACCTATATCCATCAGGGTACTCACCAAATATGGGTAGTTGTGTTTATTTTATAGATGACATGTTAACCTCACCTCACCCAGGGCTCTTCAGTATTTTTTTTCTCTAAGAAATAAAATACTTTCTCCAAGGCAGGATTTGGTAAATGTGGCTGCCCACATTTGAGTACATGAATATTTTCTTATTGGGCTTATTTGTTGGTTGCCGAATCATCTTAAATTCATCTAAATACACAAAGGTTAGATAAAGAAAGAGAGTTAATGTCAGAAGTGGGATTAGAAAGCAGGTGATCTGATTCTCTCGCGTCTTGTTTCACATATGGAATAGTGGAGAAAGTAGAAACTAGATAAAAAAATGAAAAAAAAAATTATATACCATTTATTTCTATTTTCTCACTGACTGTGCTGGGTATTTCATAAACACGCACTGTTTTATTTCTCACCACTGTCCTGAAATGCCAACATTATCTCCATTTTACAGGTGAGGAAACTGAGGCTCAGAGTGGTAGGGTCCCTTATCTATATAGGTCTTTCATGCTGTTCTCATTGTGTGCTTTGACAGAGTACTTCTCAAATCCTAGTTTAACTGTATTAGGGCACTAGCTCTTTGAAGGATTTTTTTGAAAATTAATTTTTATTTGAATTATTTTTGAAAGAATGTCATAATGCTCTGAACTTTCATACTGAGGTGTGTTTAAAATGGAAGTGGTAGGAAGTGCTTGGATTGGACTACTGGAGAGATAAGTAGGGATAAAAAACAGAGCTAAAATGTCCAGTGTATATTTTCATACCATGCAGTGGTGAAATGGGCCAGCTGAGAAAGTGATGCTTGAAAACAGCTTCTTTATGCAGCAAAGCCTTGTTCATTATGTCATGGGGGGTCCCCAAGACCACAGGACATCAAAATGTAATATTGGGTAGTGGTGGTTGCTGGACATTTCATTGCAGTTGTATGGTTCCCTAGAGTGATGTTCAAATGTTGCAGCTGGTCTACTGAGGTCATGGTGAAGGGAATTTGACAAATGGTATGTGGCTTTTCTAAGAAAAATCACCTCCTTGAATCTTTACTGGAAAGATTGTCAGTGGGAAAACTCAAAGCGAGCCCTACTAATATTTTGCAAAATGCTGTTCTGTTCCATGTGGGCAAAGTAATTCAGCCACTAGACTGTGCATCTCTGGGACACAGGTACTGGAACTTATTCATCTTGATACTTTCCACTCCTGGCATATTGCTTATCAGTTGCCTTTAATTCAGTTCCCCATGCCTGACAGCCTTTGGAGATTCATTCTAGGAAGACAACAGAGGAAGCAAAAAGCATAGTCTTGCAGAAGAGACAATGTGGAAATTAATCTTTGGGAAAGGACAGGAGTTAATGGGCCAAGAGGAGCTGATGATAGTCATCTCAGGAAGAGAAAACAGCACACACCGATGCTCTGAGAGTCAGGGCAAGAGCATGCTGGGTTTGTACTTGTACCTGGGGTGTGGATGCAGAGCTGGTGCAGAGGCCCAAGAGATAAAACTGAGGGGCTTTTAGAAACTACAATATTAAAAGCCCTGAAAGTCAGCAAAGGGATTTATACTTTATCCTGAAAGCAGGTAGCAGCCACTGATGAGTCTTCAGATAAAGGTCAGATATATGTTTTGGATATCTGACTCTAAGCAAAACAAAAAGTACCCTAAACTAGCATATGGTGAAGGCTACATAAGCAAAGAAGAAAGGCAAGTTGAATAAAGATTGGCAATTAGGGAACCAAATATCCCTAATAGAAACAGGAAATTGACTGAGGTGATCTCATTGCATACTTATGAAATCATTTCTGATCTGATTAGTCACCTAGGGAATGCAGAATAAAACAGTAAGTAATAATTTGTGTCAACTGATCAACACATTTAAGGCATTAAAAACATCTACTACTAATAAAGGTGCATATACAGTGTTGTGAAGTTGCTACAGTTTTGGGGGGTAATTAGATAGAAACTGTAAACATTTAAGACTTCCAACACCCTCTGAGTTGACCATCCTACAAGTAATCATCTATCTAGCAGAACTAAAAGCCCAATATGCAAAGATGCACATTATAGCATTTCTTGTAAGAAGTCAAATAGAACCAAAAATTAAGGAGGAATGACCTCTGTTGGTTGGGCTTCCCAGGCGGCGCTAGAGGTAAAGAACCCACCTGCCAATGCAGGAGATGTAAGAGACATGGGTTTGATCCCTGGGTCGGGAAGATCCCTTGGAGGAGGGCATGGCCACCCACTCCAGTATTCTTGCCTGGAGAATCCTATGGGAAGAGGAGCCTGGCGGCCTGCAGTCCATGGGATCATAAAGAGTCGGACACAACTGAGCGACTTCGCACACGTGCCCGCGTGCAGCCTTTGTTGGCTAGCTGCCTTTTACCTCTCTAGCTCCATACTCAGTCTCTATTGACTACATCTCATGAGCCTGGCCTTCTGGTTTCCAGCAGGCATTGGACTATGGGAGAAGAGAGAGAGGTTGGGGTATCCATCCCTCACCTTGCCCTTGCTCCATAGGTGTTCAGTCTTTACAGCGGTTGTGTATCCCTGCCATGCCCACAGCTTTATGAAGGTCATCTCTATTGGAAACCACAGCTCTCACCAGATTTTAGTAACTATGTTCTGTTCCCCTTCCTCTGCAGGCTTGGGGTTTGGTGGTTTCTCTCCCTAAATACTTGTTCTTTTAACTCTCTTTAAGTCACTATGTGTGGGGCTTCCCAGGTGGCTCAGATGGTTAAAAAAAGAAAAAAAAACTGCCTGTGATGCAGGAAACCCAAGTTTGACCCCTGGGTTAGGAAGATCCCCTGGAGAGGGACATGGAAACCCACTCCAGGATTCTTGCCTAAAAATCCCATGGATAGAGGAGCCTGGTGGGCTACAGTCCATGGGCTTACAAAGAGTTGGACATTACTGAACAACTAACATTTTCACTTCCAAGTCACTTTTTGAGTATGTCATCTGTTCCCGGCTGGAACTCAAATGAAGACTCAGGGATGAGTTAGAGGGGGTAAAACTGAATATGAACAGGTAGGCTGGTCCTTACAGGATTCCCACGTGACCTGAGTGAGAGAATGGGGGCAAATTCTAGTGATGATTCAGACAACAATGTGTCTAGTACACACAGTCTGTCTCTTTCTCAGTTCAGTTCAGTTGCTCTGTCGTGTCTGACTCTTTGTGACCCCATGGACAGTAGCACGCCAGGCCTCCCTGTCCGTCACCAACTCCCGGAGTTTACTCAAACCCATGTCCATTGAGTGAGTGATGCCATTCAACCATCTCATCCTCTTTCATCCCCTTCTACTCCCACCTTCAATCTTTCCCAGCATCAGAGTCTTTTCAAATGAGTCAGTTCTTCACATCAGAAACTTTCTTTCTCAGTTATTCTGTTACTCCCAATGAATTGTCAACTCATTGTTTAAGGAACAGGGCGCCAAAAGAAAGGGAAGGTGCCGTCCCACCATAAGAAACTTTCAAGGAGACTTAACTTTCCTTAAATTTGCTTGCCTCTAACATTGGAAGGACTGATGCTGAAGCTGAAACTCCAATACTTTGGCCACCTGATGCAAAGAACTGACTCATTAGAAAAGACCTTGATGCTGGGAAAGATTGAAGGTAGGAGGTGAAGGTGATGACAGAGGATGAGATGGTTGCACGGTATCATCAGCTCAGCGGACATGAGTTTGAGCAAGCTCCGGGAGTTGGTGATGGACAGGGAGGCCTGGTGTGCTGCAGTCCAAGAGGTTGCAAAGATTTGGACACAACTGAGCGACTGAACTGACTGAACTGAACTTCAGGGGCATTTGTTAATTCTCCGAAAGATTCGGGAGCTCACGGGAGGCAGTAGAAAGTGCTTGGGGTTACACACGCAGGCTCTAGCAGCCAGCTCCCTGAATTCATGCCCTGGTTCCTCACTGTCTATCTGTATGATCTTAACAAGTTGCCGACCCTCCTGCAGACCTCAGTTCTCTCATTGTGAAGTAGGGATACTACTAAGTACCTCCCTTATTTAGTAGTTATGAGGAATAAATGAGTTACTAGACATGAATATCTTACAACTGTGCCCAGCACATGGGTAGAGGCTTAGTAAATATGGGCAGTTGTCACTGGCTACTCATGCTGGGCTGTTACATACAGCATGGACACAGAATCAAGCTGCAAAGACAAAAAGCAGCAAATGAAAATGATGACCTCATCCTACTTCTCTGCCTATGCCTGTGGTTTGGCACCTATGATCATATAAAAGAGAACATGTGGAAACCATTATCCAGACAGTCTCACTTCCGTTTTTGATAGGGTTGCTAGACTGATGGATGGGGGATGGCTTTGGAAGCAGAGAGTCTCGATTTTTGAAAAGCACTTGATAGGGTTCTCTGCCAGGCCCAGTTCAAATCCCTTCCTTTCCAGATAACTCCTGGAGCCCCTGCATGGGATTATTCCCTTGCTATTTTAAATGCCAGGAGTCCTGTGACCCTCTCCTTTTCAGGAGAGATGGCAGCTTGCCCTGTGAGTGAGTACTTTATGTGTTCATGACATCCTCCTGGACTGAGCTGGAGGTCAGTGTTCTCAGTCTTAGGAAGCTGGCAGACAACAGAGGGCCGCACCAACTACTAGATTTTGCCATCAGACCAACATAAGTACAAGCAGTGGTTCTGCCTCTCAACAGGAGGGTGTGTTCAAACACACCCTCTGAGCTACACCCTCTCAGCTTCACTTTCTTCATCTCTGAGCCTGAGCTGGTGATGTCATCGTTTGTATCATAGACAACCGTTTATTACCATTCATTCTGTTTTGGGCTTCCCTGGTAGCTCAGTTGGTAAAGAATTCACCTGCAATGCAGGAGACCCCGGCTCGATTCCGAGGTCAGGCAGATCCACTGGGGAAAGAATAGGTTACCCACTCCAGTATTGTTGGGCTTCCCATGTGGCTCAGCTGGTAAAGAATTCTGACTGCAGTGCAGGAGTCCTGGGTTCGATCCCTGGGTTGGGAAGATCCCCTGGAGAAGGGAAAGGCTACCCGCTCCACAAATCCAGCCTGGAGAATTCCATGGACTAACCATGGGGTCGCAAAGAGCTGGATATGACTGAGTGATTTTCACTGTCACTTTCACTTTCATTCTGTTTCAGGTAAAGCGTCAGGTCACTCCATGATAAAGATACTATCAGGTATATAATACAAGACTACAAGTGGAAGTCTCTACTCTGACTGACACCTCTTTGCTTCTCCCACCTCCCAGCTCCTGATAACTACCATTCTACTCTGTCTCTATGAGTTCACTTTTCTGGATTCCACACACAAGTGATATCATGCACTATTTGTCTTTCTCTGTCTCACTTATTTTACTTAGAATAATGCCCTCAAGGTTTATCCCAGTTGTTGCAAATGGTAGGATCTCCTTCTTTCTCATGGCTGAATAATATTCAGTTGCATATATATTACCGTATCTTTACCCAGTCGTCTGTTGATGGACACTTTGCTTGTTTCCAAGTCTTGGCTATTGTGAATAATGCTGTGACAAACATAGGAATGCAACTATCTCTTCATGATCCTGTTTTCACATCATTTAGATGTATGCCCAGAAGTGAGATTTCTGGATCATATGATAGTTCTGTCCCCAAGTGTTTCAAGTACCTCTGTACAGTTTTCCATTCTGGCTGAACACGTTTGTGCGCATGCTAACTGCATAGTGTGTGAGTCACTCAGTCATGTACTGCTGTTTACAACCACAAAGACTGAAGCCCACCAGGCTCCTCTGTCCATGTAATTCTCCAGGCAAGAATACTGCAGTGGGTTGCCATTCCCTTCTCCAGGGAATCTTCCTGACCTGGGGATCGAACCCCGGTCTCCTGCATTGCAGGCAGATTCTTCACCATCTGAGCCACTAGGAAAGTGCATAGGGTTGCCTCATAGCCACAGGGTGTGCTTGAAAGTTGCTAAATGAGTGCATCTTAAATGCTCTCATCACAAAACAAGAAATGCTCTTCAGGTGACATGATGGATGTGTTAGCTGATGCTACAGTGGTCATCATTTTATATTATGTAAGTGGGTGAAATCAACATGATATATACCTTAAACTTATACAACATCAGCTCTACTAGTAGGATCTCGGTAAATCTTGGGAAAAAAAGAAAGTTAGTATTGTGATTACCATTTTGCAGAGAAGAATACACTGAAACACAGAAAGGTATCCAACAGAAGATCATCCAAGCTACAGAACGGATAAATAGTTCGGTTAAAACCGAGCCTCAGACAGTTGAAGCTAACATGGCTAACCACTGCACTGCACAGCCTCACAGACATGCAATGGCTGCCTTTCACAGACGTTCCACGCCATTGTTTATTGAACAAAGGTTTACTAAGTGCCTGAGGTATGCTTTGTATTAAATTCTGGGCATAAAGCAGTGATGATTTATGCCTGATCTCAGCAATATTACCCTCTAGTGTAGAATACGGACAATAATCTTAGAGAAAAATCAAGAACTCCCTACAGCTTGTAATTAGCACTCTGAATGAAATAAACAAGGTGATGAAATAGAGAAACTTGCGATAAGAGAGAAGACCTCTTGCAATACCTCTGCCCTAGTGAGGATTCAGAATATTTATGAAGTTTAAATAGGCCTGGGAAGGAACAAAGTGGGGACTGCTATGAAATACAAGGTAGATTTACAACTGGCCAACTCGCTTTTGCAAAGGCTGCTCATCTGTACACTGCAGCCAGTTTGGAGACACTGCTTACCCTGTCCAGGTCCTGAATCATTTAAAAAATGATATCCAGTTTAATATCTTCCAGAAATTATGAGATTGGATTTTGAAATATGGGAAGTTTCAGTCGGATAGTGTGGAAATGATGGAGAGATGCCGCTTTGCTTGCAAAATAGTATGGAAGTCATTCATTTTAGACATCCACAAACACAGGATTTTAAACTGAGAAGCCCCAGTGTTTCCAAACTTTATCTTCTGTGTTGCGTCTGCATATTTCAGGGATTAGCTAAGAACAAACAAAATCGTCCTGACCAGCTGAGTGTTCCTTATGGAGCCGCTATATTGGTTCCAAGGCAGGTAGGATGTTCCAAGTACTTTCAGCAAGTCATTTCTCATCCACACACAAAGGAATTTATGACGGAGAAAGGACCCAGTGTCCTGCGTCAGACAGCAGTCATCTTAAACATCTTCTCCCCGGCTGTAGCAAGCACCATGGGCAGCTTTCAGTTCTCTATCTCCTGAACTTGGCCCTCACACTCTGAATTCCTAGACAAGAATGCTATCTTGATAAGAAATTGTCTCAGAAATCTGACACCAGCTGATAACTTATATGGTCATCAAATACTGATTCTGATTAATGTTAGCGGGTCTTTCTGGGTTCTAAATGTGCACCAGGATGAATGAATTTAGAAAATTAATATCTATTGGCAGAAAAACTCCTTACATATTTTTTAGATGACAGTATTTATTTGGGAATTGAATATCTGAAATACTACAGGATGGAGCATACCAAAAGAGAAGAAAAAGGGGGTTGGCCTTGTAACAAGAACATAAGGGAGAACTGGGGGATGCAGGGGGTTTGATGAGGCCCGTATATGAGAGCTAGCTCTGTCACTGAACGGATGTGCCATTTTGGATAAATCCTTACACATTCTGGGCCTCTTACAGACTCAAGGTCTCAAGTTCTTTCTTTGAAAAATAAGAATGTGCAGCTACATAAGAGGTGGTATTCTGGGTACATAGAATAAAAACCTGCAGACTTTTGTGTTATGGTTTCTTTTGGGGGTGTGGCTTTGATTGCTTTCTTTTTATTCTTTTGAGTTCTTGATAACTTTTTTTTTGGATAAAATTTTCATCTTGTAGAAATGTTTCAAGGATAGCACAAGACACTCCCAAATATGAGACTCACAAATGGTTATTTTATTTCTGATCAGTTTGAGAGTAGGCTGGGACTGTTGTGGTCCTTTATTCTAATTACTTCTGTGTATTTCTTCAAGGAAAGCATGTTTATAACAATAGTACACTTATCAAAATCTCTTTTTTTTTTCATTTATTTTTATTAGTTGGAGGCTAATTACATTACAATATTGTAGTGGTTTTTGCCATACATTGACATGAATCAGCCATGGATTTACGTGTGTTCCCCATCCCAAACCCCCCTCCCACCTCCCTCTCCATCCCATCCCTCTGGGTCCTCCCAGTGCACCAGCCCTGAGCACTTGTCTCATGCATCCAACCTGGGCTGGCGATCTGTTTCACACTTGATAGTATACATGTTTCAGTGCTATTCTCTCAGATTATCCCACCCTCACCTTCTCCCACAGACTCCAACTAATAAAATTAAATGAAAAAAAAAAATCTTTTGCTCTATTTGTTGTTCAGTCGCTCAGTCATGTCTGACTCTGCAACCTCATGGACTACAGCACACCAGGCTTCCCTGTCCTTCACTACCTCCTGGAGTTTGGTCAAACTCATGTCCATTGAGTCAGTGATGCCATCCAACTGTCTCATTTCCTGTCATTCCCTTCTCCTCTTGCCCTCAATCTTTCTAAGCATCAGGGTCTTTTCCAATGAGTTGGCTCTTCACATCAAGTAGCCAAAGTACTGGAGTTTCAGCTCCAGCATCAGTCCTTCCAATGAAAAATCTATACTTAATGTCATACTTAATCACAAAAGAGTGACTGCTTTCCTTCTAAGATTAGGAATAAAGGAAGGCTAGATGATCTTAAGCATTCTTCTAGCCCTGTACTGGTGTTGGCTGCAGATAAACTCAAGAAGACCTAAGTAAATGTAGATAGAGTCCATATTAATTGATCAAATGATATCTATGAGTTAAGATATCAATGATCCCTAAATCTATAGATTCAAAGCAATTCTAATCAAAATTCAATCATGCTTTTTTTTCTTTCAGAAATGAACAAACTAACTCTAAAATTTATAAGGAACAGCAGAGGGCCTAAAAGACCCAGAATAGTCAAAACAACTTCAAAAGAGAACAAATTTGGACCATTTATGCTATCTTATCCCATGATTTATTATAAAGCTGCATTGTTTCAGGCAATGTTGTATTGCCATCATAGTAGACAGATAGATCAATGGAACAGAACAAAATTCAAAAATAGGTCTGTCAGCTACATGTTGGCATTTGCCATTGGCACTCACAGTCTGCCTCTGCAAGGATAAAATCACACGCTAGTGCAGCTGCTGACTTGCAACACCCCTTAAAAAGAGGTCAGGGTGGACAGCAGAAAACGAGGCAGTCCGTGCTCAGGGAGCAACTGGCAGAATAGTTCTTCAGATAGTTAGATAGTTTTAGGAGATGATTTTATGAGGCCAATTCTTGTATCTCCTCCTATCTAGAAATGCTCTCAAATCATTTATGGTGATGACTGCTCCTCATGACTATCAGAACTCTGCAAAAAATACGTGATTTATTGTGTGGACTTCCCCTTCACCAAAATCACGTGCTACACTGAAATCCCCCTGACCTGTTTGGAGCATCTCCCTGAGATGCTATCTCCTGGGCCTTTGTCCTCATTTTGCCCCCAGATAATTTTTTAACCCACAACCTTCACATTGTGCATTTTTAAGAGGGTGAGTTTAAGCATATGATAAATAGATTTTCAACAAAGTTTCAAAAGCAATTGAAAGGAGAAATAACAATTTTTTCAAACAAGGCCCTATAAAAATTAGATATGGGTATGCAAAATTTATCTCATAGCATATACTAAAATTAACTCAAAACGATCATATATCTATGTATATATCCTAAAAGTATAAAGTTTCTGGGAGAAAATATAAAAGAATATCTTTGAGGTCTCAGGTTATGCAAGGATTTCTTAGATACAGCAGAATAAAAAAAATGAACAAATTGAACTTCATCAAGTTATTAAGGTCTGTTCTTTGAAAGACATTGTTAAGAGAATGAAAAGGCAAGATATGACCTTCCAGAAAACAACTGTGAATCATATATATATGATAAAAGATTTTTCCCGTATTATATAACAATCTTTCAAATACTTAAATAATAGGAAAACAAGTTATACAGTAAAAAAAAAAAAAAAACTGTTTAAAGACACTATCAGAGAATGTACATATCTGGTAAATAAGCTCACAGTTGTTACTCCTGAAAGAAAGGGAAAGTAAAACCATGTTGAGATGTAGGTTTTCCCATTATCTAAAAGCAGCACATTCCTATGAAACCTTTTCTGAGTCAAACAGCATAGAGGAAAGAGTATCCACTGCTTTCTGAAAATTTGAGTTAAGCCATTTTGCTTTTTGGAAAGACCCACATTAGTGTGGTAGTTTTGTAAAAGGGAAAATCCTATTTGAATTTCTTTCAGTTAGTGAAAACAAGTACTAACATAAGTCTTTTGTAAAAGGAAAGTAGCATAACTCTTTAAAAAGCAGGATAAACATAACTATACTCATTACGTTAACTAACATTAAAACAACGGATCATCCACACCAAAGTAAGTATTGACAATGACCTGGGTTAACTTTCACACTCTTCTGGTGAGAAGTAGAATAGCATATCTGCTTAAGAAAATAGTTGGTCAATTTCTTAAAAATGTAGACATGCATCACTTATCATATAACCTACCCATTCCACTCCTAGGTATTATCCAAGAAGAAGGAAAGCATATGCACATACAAAGGCTTGTAACCAAATATTCTTAGTAGCTCTACTTGTAATAGTCAAAATGCAGAAACAGCCCAAATATTAATTAAAGGATAAATAGATAAATTATGGTATCACTATGTTACAGAATATTACTTAGGAATATATAGGAATAAACTATTGGCATACATTGAAATAAGGATATATCTTAAAATAATTATACTGAAATAAGGCCCAAATCCAGCATGCATTGTAGGAGTCCATTTGTAGAATTCTGAAGACAACACAAACTAATGTCATGACAGAAAACAGCTCATTGGTATGTGGGTTAGGGACAGGAAGGGGATTGGTAAGAGGGAAGGATTACAAGGGGATTCTGGAAAACTTGCCGGAGACGAGATATATGTTTATTATTTTGACTGTGGTGATAGTTTTACAGTTGCATACATATGTTAAAACTTGTGAAATAATACACATGCGAATTAAATATGCAAAGTTTATTATAGTTCGATTATACCTCAACAAAGTTGTTAAAATATGTATCAATACATTTGATTAAGTAAAAGCAACAGACTGCAAGAAATAAACATAACAAAGTCCCAAGACATCAAAATGTAAATGACAGAACATACCTGAAAGTAAATGAAACCTAAATAAAAGGAAAAGTGTGTTAGTCGCTCAGTCATGTCCGACTCACTTATGAACCTCACTTTAAAATAGCTCTATTAATATATATTTTGAGACATTAAGACAACACAGTCAGAAAGCATCTCCTTTTTGTATGTCTGTGCTTGTCTGACGGTAGATAGTAGGCAAATGTCTGCTAAAATCCAGCTTGCTCTTCACTCACCAGGACAAGCACCCTTGGCTGCATTTCTCCTGAAAGATCTCCTATTTTCAACAAAGCTCTTTATGTTCTCTCCATATTCTTACAACTAATAATAATAACCAGTAATCAGTGACTTCTCCTAATAGTCCCAATAGAGTCTGCATTGCTTTCCATATTTTCCAACAGAGGAAGATGAAGAAACTTAGAAACTTTCCCCAAAGCTCATCATCAAATGGGAGATTCTGGATTCAATCCAGATCAGTGTTATTTTTTAAAATGCTCCTACAGGAGAAACAAAAGGAGATGCACTACTTTCTCTTGACTTGAGCACCTCTGAAGCCCCGCAACCTCTCCACAACATCTCCTGTCCACTCAAAATGAAAGCAACAGCAACCACATGAATGATGATCCCATGGTGGTCATCCCAACCTATACACCATTTTTAAAAGTTTTGTTCTTTTAATGTTTCAGAGGGGTCGTGAGAAAGTTATCAACAGCCTGACATCTTCTGCTTCAATAGAGTTACAGTTAATCCCTTTCAGTCAAAGTCTAATCCTACGTAAACTAAGGGAATATGGTGAGCTGCACACAGTACAATAGTTGCTTATTTTTTAGTGGCTAATTTCTATTTTATTTTGAGATCATTTTAGACTTACAGGGAGGTTGCAAAAGCAGCATAGATTTAATAAATCCTTCACTCAGATTCCCTTGAAATGTGATGTAATGCAAGGTCCTCTAACAATGTAATGTAGCTTACATTATTAGAAGACATTGCCCAAACTAAGAAACTACCTTTGATATAATACGATATATCCAAAATGCTGGGCTGGATGAAGCACAAGCTGGAATCAAGATTTCCAGGAGAAATATCAATAACCTCAGATATGCAGATGACACCACCCTTATGGCAGAAAGTGAAGAGGAACTAAAGAGCCTCTTGATGAAAGTGAAAGAGGAGAGTGAAAAAGTTGGCTTAAAGCTCAACATTCAGAGAACAAGATGGCGGAGGAGTAGGTGGATGTGGATCACATCTCTCTCCATGGATACATCAGGAATACACCTTCAAACACAGAAGTGCATGCAGAACACCCGCTGAGAGCAGACAGGAGTACCTGACCAGAGGAAAAGAATATACAGAACCGTGCAAAACTTGGTGGGAAGAAGGAACCAGGGGGAAAAACAGGAGTTGTTAGTAGGTCTGGACCTGCCCTCTCGGCAGGTGGGGCAACTGAAGCAGGGATCTGATCCCCACATCGGGGCAACTGTCTGAGTCAGAGGAGAAACATTTAAGGCTGAGAGTCAAACAGCTGATCTGTGGCAGCCTAAATGGGAGAATCAGACAGTCCTTGCCGCAGCCATACATACCCTGGACAGGAATGCTGGCCCCCTGGAAGGTGCAGTGGCTGGGAGCTGGAGTTTAGGGGCTGTGGAGCAATCCCAGGGCGAGGGCTGCTGTTGACTGTGGAGGGATGGATCAAGCAGATGTGAGGGAGGAGATTGCGGTGAGAAATACCTATGGAGGAAAGCCGGACAGCCATGGAAGCAAGGCAATGATCCCGAGTCACTCATAGCATGGGGAACCATCTCCATAGCCTCTCTCACCCCACACGCCAGCATTGGCAGCTGAACAGTAGACAGGCTGGCCCATCAAATGCCTGACGCACTGAACTAGAGTAGGACCCCACCAAGCTGCCCCTTTGAGTGCCTGATGGGCCCATCTACAGAGTAGAACCCCAGCCAGGGAGCCCCTCTATGTGCCTGATGCTTGAAAGGACAGAGAAGGACCCCAGGCAAGGGAGCCCTCTAAGTGCCTGAACAGGCGGGGCTATGGAGAAAGACTGGCCAAAGAGGCCTTCTGATCGCCAGCCACAAGAGGCTTGGGAAAAAGACTCTGATAGGGTCATAACTCCTTGTTGGTCCTTTACTGGACCGGAACCTGGTGGCCTGGAGAGCAAGAGAGAGAGAGAGGCTGATACCCCTGGTTTACGCGGAAAGCCAATAGAGTCCCGTTCTTAGGGCGCGCGCTGCTGCACGTAGGCACCGGGTGCCCTCTCCAGTGGGTGAAGGCACGGGGCGCCTTCTCGAGAGGGGCTTAGAAGCCCGGGCAAGAAAGTGAGCTCAGCGGGCCTCCGCGCTCCAAGGAATTAGCCAGAAAGAGAGAGAGAGAGAGAGGGAGAGAGAGAGAGAGAGAGGGAGAGAGAGAGAGAGAGAGAGAAAAGAAAGAAAGACAGACAGACAGACCCGGGGACCAAAGCTCTGATGGAGCAAAGGTGTTTTAATCAACATGGCATGGGCATATATACTGTCTTAGAAGGTGGTTATTCTCAGCAAAGACAAAGATTAAAATTCCAGACTTACAAAACATAAGACGATCCCTATCAAAGAGAGAGAGTTGCAAACAATCACCTTTTACCCTATGGCTCATAAAAAGGAAGAGGGTACTTATCACCGTAATGAGAAATGCCTGGATTCCTCAGCCCTGGGAAGGGCGTGCCTCTCCCCTTAATTCCTGAATATTCAGGAATCAATAAGGGCCAGAGGGTTCCTGACAGATCCAAAACAACACACAGGAAGCCTCTTGTTAAATGCTTCCTGACAACTCCTGGGGCGGAGGCCGTCCATGTCCCTGCACACTTGGCGCCGCCAGGGTCCCCGCAAGCCAAGCAGCCGTGCCACCTCCATGCCCAACCCTCATGGGGGCAGAGCTGCCGCAGGCAAAGAAAGTCTTGCGTCTATGTGCACGGGGTGTCTCAGTCGCGTCCGACTCTTTGTGACCCTGCAGACTGTGGCCTGCCAGACTTCTCTGTCAGGGAGGGGGGTTCTCCAGGCAAGAATACTGGAGCGTATTGGCCAGTACTGGTTGCCATACCCTTCTAGAGCACTCTGTTTCCTGCTGCCCTCGCCATCATCTCCCCTACCTGCTGCTGCCAGAACCCCTGCGACCCAAGCAGCTGCACCACCTCCACACCTGGCCCTTACAGGGGCAAACCCAAGTCCTCCAGGGCAGCCTCAGGGGCAAACCCCAGTGGGCAACCCACACGCAGAGGTGGAAATAAAACCACAGTTGAAACCCAGGGGCAATGTGGCTAAGGAAGAAGACCCAAAACCTTCCCACAAGCTATACAAGCTGCAGACTAAATCCACAGGATCAACTAGGCAGACTCTGTCTATGGAATATATGAAAGGTCACTGAGAGCTCCCACAGAAGAAAATGCACTAGCTCTGATAGCTGTGGACATTGGAGGCAAGAACACACAGGAGCAGGACCAGACTAGACTCTGAGCTGCCCCCACAGCAGGTCCAGAGATCAGCACAGTGTTGGGGGGCATCCTAGGGAGGGGAGGTGGACTGTGACCCCAGGGAGGGAAAGGAATCTCACAGCAGTGACTCAAGAAAAACATTTATTATTCATATGCTTTGACTTGTTCTGTAGATTCTTTTGCATTTTTTCTTTTTCTTCCCCCTTTTTTTACCCCCTCTGTTGTAGTTGTTGATTTTATTGACATTGTGAAATCTAAGCTTTTGAGCTTTTTTAAAAATATGTTTTTCAGTCACATTTTTTATTGTTGTTATAAACCTCTGTCTCTATGTTGGGCTTTTGCAGTTCTGTGGAGCTTCCTTTTTTTTGTTTTTTTCTTTTATCTTTTTTTAATTTTAATTTTTTAAACCTATTAATATTTTTCTACATTTATTCCTTTGTTTTCTTTTCCTACTGTTCTTTTCCCCTTGCAGTTAATCTTTAATGCATATAAATCCTCTGCATCTACCTCTGTTTAACTTTGCATATCTATTCTTTCTTTCTTTCCCTTCCTCTCAACATTTTGTTAGTCTTATTTTCATTGCTTTATTCCCCAATTGACACCTTACTTTAGTTTTGTTTTCCAGTTTGTGCTTTAGTTAATTTTGTTTTGGTAGACATAATTTTTGGTTTCCTTTGTTCCCTGGGTCAATCTATTGTACTTTATTTTTGTTGGATTGTTTTGATTTTGCTTATGGGTGTGTATGCATATGTGTATATTCAGTCACATTTTTTATTGTTGTTATAAACCTCTGCCTCTATGTTGGGCTTTTGCAGTTCTGTGGAGCTTTCCTTTTTTCCCTTTTTTCTTTCTTCTTCCATTTTTTTTTTCTTTTCTCTTTTTTATATTTTTAATTTTTAAAATCTATTATATTTTTTCCACATTTCTTCCTTTGTTTGATTCCCTACTGTTCTTTTCCCCTTGCAAATAATCTTTAATGTATGTAAATCTTCTTCATCTACCTCTACTTAACTTTGCATATCTAGTCTTTCTTTCCTTTCTTTCTTTCCTTTCCTCTCAACATATATGTTAGTCTTATTTTCATTGCTTTATTCTCCACTTGGCACCTTGCTTTAGTTTTGTTTTCAAGTTTGTGCTTTAGTTAGTTTTGTTTTTAACTGGTAAATATAATTTCTGATTTCCACTGTTTGCCAGGTCACTCTACTGTACTTTATTTTTTTGGACTGTTTTGACTTTGCTCATGGGTATATATATATATGTGTACATTCCATTATTTTAATTATTATTTGCCTGATTTTGTAACTGCCATTTGTCTGGGGTTCTCTTTGTCTTCTCATTTTTGGATATTTGTTTTAATCTCACCTAATGCCATAACAAACCACTTGTGGAATCTTCATTCCAGACCAGGGATCAAGCCCTGAGCCTTTGGAGTGGGAGCACTGACTCCAAAACCCTAGACTACGAGAGAACTAACCCTAGGGAGGATCAAAGAGTGAGAACTCACACAGAGGATACCACTTGAATAAGAGACCCAGCATCACCCAACCACCAGTAGCACCCTGTGCAGGACGCCTCATCTAAACAGCAAACACAACAAAAATACAAACCCAATCATCAGCAGACAGGATTACTGCCTTGCCCATCAGAGGGAAAACAAGCAAACAAACAAAAACTCAGCACAAGTCTCACCCTATAGGAAGCTTACACAAACCACTGGACCAACCTTAGGAGGGCAGAAACCAATAGGAAGAAAGAATTCAAACTTGAAGCCTGGGAAAAGTAGACCTCAAACACAATAAGTTAAAAAATAATAATAAAATAGCAGAGGAATACTGCACAAATGAAGGGACAAACTAGAAACAGAGAATTCCAAATAAATGAGGAGGAAACGGGCAGACTCCCCAAAAAAGAATTCAGAATAATGATGGTAAAGATGATCAAAACCTTGAAAACAAATGGAGAAAATGCGAAAATCAATGAACAAAGACCTGGAAGAATTAAAGAATAAACATACAGAGAAAAACAACACAATTACTGAAATTAAAAATAGGAATCAACAGCAGAATATCTGAAGCGAAGAACGAATCAGTGAGCTGGAAGATAAAATGGTGAAAATAACTTCTGAAGAACAGAATAAAGTAAAAATAATGAAAAGAACTGAGGATAGTCTCAGAGACCTCTGGGACAATAGCAAATGCACCAACATTTGAATTATAGGGATCCCTGAAGAAGAAGAGAGAGAGTAAAGGTATGAGAAAATTATTGAAGAGATAATAGTTGAAAATTTCCCCAACATGGAAAAGGAAATAATAATCAATGAACTCTAAGAGGCACAAAGAGTCCCATACAGGATAAACCCAAGGAGAAACATGCCAAGACACATACTGATCAAACTAACAAAGACTGAACACAAACAAAGAATATTAAAAACAGCAAGGGAGAAACAACAAGTAACATACAAGGGAAATCCCATATGCTTAACAGATGATCTTTCAGCAGAAACTCTGCAGGCCAGAAGGGAATGGCAGGATATATATAACGTACTTACAGGGGAAAATGTACAATCAAGATTACTGCACCTGGCAAGGATCTCATTCAAAATTGATGAGAAATAAAAAGCTTTTCAGACAAGTGAAAATTAATAGAATTCAGTACCACCAAACCAACTTTACAACAAATGTTAAAGGGAGTTATATAGTCAAAAAATACAAGAGAAGAAAAAATATCTACAAAATCAACCCTAAACAATTAAGAAAATGGCAACAGGAACATATATATCAATACTTACTTTAAATGTAAATGGATTAAATGCTCTACCCAAAAGACACAGACTGGATACAAAAACAAGACCCATATATATGCTGTCTACAAGAAACCCACTTCAGACCTAAAGACACATATAGACTGAAAGTGAGAGGATGGGAAGAAGATATCCTCAGCAAATGGGAAGCAAAAGAAAGCTGGAGTAGCAATCCTCATATCAGGCAAAATAGACCTTAACATAAAGAAGATTACAAGAGATAAGGAAGGACACTACATAATGATCAAGGGATCAATCCAAGAGGAAGACATGACAATTGTAAATATCTATGCACCCAACACAGGAGCACCTCAATACATAAGACAAACACTAACAGACATAGAAGGAGAAATTGACAGGAACACAATAAATAGTAGGAGACCTTAACACCCCACTCACACCAATGGACAGATCATCAACACAGAAAACTAATAAGGAAATACAAGTCTTAAATGATCCATTAGATGAGATGGATATCATTGATATCGTCAGGACATTCCATTCAAATGCAGAATACACCTTCTCAAGTACACATGGAACATTCTCCAGGATGGACCATATCTTGGGTCATAAATCAAACCTCAGTAAATTTAAGAAAATTGAAATAGTATCAGGCATCTTCTCTGACCACAAGGCTATGAGACTAGATAACAATTACAAGAAAAAAAAAAACTGTGAGAAACACAAATACATGGAGATTAAACAACACGTTTCTAAATAACCAACAGGTTACTGAAGAAATCAAAAGGGAAATCAAAATAACAAACAACAATGAAAACATGACAACTCAAAACCCATGGGATGCAGTGAAAGCAGTTCTAAGAGGGAAGTTTATAGCAATACAATTCTACCTCAAGAAACAAGAAAAACATTGAATAGACAATGTAACTTTACACCTAAAACAACTGGAAAGAGAAGAACAAAAAAACCCCAATATTAGTAGAAGGAAAGAAATCATAAAGATCTGAGCAGAGATAAGTGAAAAAGAAAGAAGCAATACTAAAGATTAATAAAACTAAAAGTTGGCTCTTTGAGAAGATAAACATAATTGACAAGCCTCTAACCAGACTCATAAAGAAAAAAAGAGAGAAGAATCAAATCAACAAAATTAAAAATGAAGAAGGAGAGGTTATAACAGACAATGCAGACATATAAAGGATTATAAGAAACCATTAGGAACAACTATATGGCAATAAAATGGATAACCTGGAAGAAATCGACAGATTCTTAGAAAAGTTCAATCTTCCAAGACTGAACCAGGAAGGAATAGAAATTATGAACAACCCAATTACAAGCATTGAAATTGAAGCTGTGATCAAAAATTTCCCAAATAACAAAAGCCGAGGACCAGATGGCTTCACAGGAGAATTCTATGAAACATTTAGAGAAGAGCTAATGCCTATCCTTCTAAAACTCTTTCAAATAATTCCAGATGAAGGAACACTTCCAAACTCATTTTATGAGGCCACCATCACCGTGATAACCAACCCCAGACAAAGACAACACACAAAAAACCCAAAACTACAGGCCAATATCACTGATGAACATAGGTGCAAAAATCTTGAACAAAATTTTAGCAAACAGAATTCAGCAACACATCAGGAAGCTCATACACCATGATCAAGTTGGGTTTATTCCAAGAATGCAAGGATTTTTCAATATATGCAAATCAATCAATGTGATATACCATATTAACAAATTGAAAGATAAAAACCATATGATAATCTCAATAGATGCAGAAAAAAATCTTTGACAAAATTCAGCACTCATTTATCATTAAAACTCTTCAAAAAATGAGTGTAGAAAGAACCTACCTCAACATAGGAAGGACCATATATAATAAGCCTACAGCAAACATTATTCTCAATGGTGAAAAACTGAAAGCATTCCCCCTAAGATCAGGAATAAGTCAAGTGTGTCCACTTTCCTCACTATTATTCAACATAGTTCAGGGAGTCCTAGCTAGAGCAATCAGAGAAGAAACAGAAATAAAAAGAATCCAGATCAGAAAAGAAGAAGTAAAGCTCTCACTGTTTGCAGATGACATGACACTGTACATAGAAAACCCTAAAGATAGTATCAGAAAATTACTAGAGCTAATCAGTGAATTTAGAAAATTTGCAGGACAGAAAATCAATACACAGAAGTCACTTGAATTTTATATACTAACAATGAAAAATTGGAAAGAGAATTTAAGGAATCAATCCCATTCACCACTGCAAAAAAAGAATTAAATATCTAGGAATAAACTTACCTAAGGAGACAAAGGGACTGTACACAGAAAATTATAAGACACTAATGAAAGAAATCAAAGATGACATAAACAGATGGAGAGATATCCCACTCCTGGGTAGGAAGAATAAATATTGTGAAAATGACTATACTACCAAATGCAATCTACAGATTCAATGCAACCGCCATCAAATTACCAATGGCATTTTTCACAGAACTAGAGCAGAAAATTTCATAATTCATATGTAAACACAAAAGACCTCGAAAGCCAAAGCAGTCTTGAGAAAGAAGAATGGAGCTGGAGGAATCAACCTTCCTGACCTCAGATTATACTACAAAGCTATGGTCAGCAAGACAGTATGTTACTGGCACAAAAACAGAAATATAGACCAATGGAACAAGATAGAAAGCCCAGAAATAAACCCATGCACCTATGGGTACCTTATTTTTGACAAAGAAGGCAAGAATATACAATGGAATAAAGACAGCCTCTTCAATAAATGGTGTTGGGAAAACTGGACAGTTACATGTAAAAGGATGAAATTAGAACACTTCCTAATACCATACATAGAGATAAACTCACAATGGATTAAAGACCTAAATGTAAGACCAGGAACTATAAAGCTCTTTGAGGAAACCATAGGCAGAACACTCAATGACATAAATCAAAGCAAGATCCTCTATGATCCACCTCCTAAAGTAATGGAAATAAAAACAAAAGTAAACAAGCGGGACCTGATTAAACTTAAAAGCTTTTGCACAGCAAAGGAAACTATAAGAAAGATGAAAAGACAACACTCAGAATGGGAGAAAATTATATCAAATAAAACAACTGACAAAGGATTAATTTCCAAAATATACAAGAAACTCATACAACTCTACATCAGGAAAAAAAAAAATAACCCAATCAAAAAGTGGGAAAAAGACCTATACAGACATTTCTCAAAAGAAGACATACAGATGGCTAACAAGCACGTGAAAAGGTGCTCAACATCCCTCATTATTAGAAAAATGCAAATCAAAACTACAAGATATCACCTCACACCAGTCAAAATGGCCATCATCAAAAAGTCTACAAACAATAAATGCTGGAGAGGGTGTGGAGAAAAGGGAATGCTCTTGCACTGTTGGTAGGAATGTAAATTGATACAGTCACTATGGAAGATGGTATGGATATTCATTAAAAAACCAGTAATAAAACTACCATATGACCCAGCAATCCCACTCCTAGGCATATACTCTGAGGAAAGCAAAACTGAAAAAGACACATGCATCCCATTGTTCATTGCATCACTATATACAATAGCTAGAACATGGAAGCAATGTAGATGCCCACCGACAGACAGATGAATGGATAAAGAAGTTGTGGTATATATACACAATGGAATGTTATTCAACCATAAAAAGGAACACATTTGAATCAGTACTAATCAGGTGGATGAACCTAGAACCTATTATACAGAGTGAAGTGAGTCAGAAAGAGAAAGATAAATATCATATTCTAATGCATATATATGGAATCTAGAAAAATGCTACTGAATTTATTTATAGGGCAACAGAGGAGAAACAGACATAGAGAATAGACTTGTGGACATGGGGAGAGGGGAGGAGAGGGTGAGATGTAGGGAAAGAGTAACATGGAAACTTACATTACCATATGAAAAACAAATATTCAACAGGAATTTGCTGTATGGCTCAGGAAACTCAAACAGGGGGCTCTGAATCAATCTGGAAGCGTGGGATGGGGAAGGAGATGGGACAGAGGTTCAAAAGGGGAGGGGATATATGTACAGCTTTGGCTGGTTCATGTTGAAGTTTGACAGAAAAGAACAAAATTCTGTGAAGCAATTATCCTTCAATTAAGAAAATAAAAAAGAAAAACTCAACATTAAAAAAACTAAGATCATGGCAGCCAGTACCATCACTTTGTGGCAAATAGGTGGGGAAACAATGGAAACAGTGACAGACATTATTTTCTTGGGCTCCAAAATCACTGCCGATGGTGACTGCAGCTATGAAATTAAAAGATATTTGCTTCTTGGAATAAAAGCTATAACAAACCTAGACAGGATATTAAAAAGCAGAGACATTACTTTGCCGACAAAGATCTGTCTAGTCATAGCTATGACTTTTCCAGTAGTCATGTATGGATGTGAGAGTTGGACCGTAAAGAAAGCTGAGTGCTGAAGAATTGATGCTTTTGAACTGTGGTGTTGGAGAAGACTCTTGAGAGTCCCTTGAACAACCAGGAGATCCAACCAGTCAGTCCTAAAGGAAATCAACCCTGATTATTCACTGGAAGGACTGATGCTGAAGCTGAAACTCCTATCCTTTGGCCACCTGATGTGAAGAGCTGACTCTTTAGGAAAGACCCTGATGCTGGGAAAGATTGAAGGCAGGAGGAGAATGAGACAACAGAGGATGAGATGTTGGATGGCATCTCCAGATCAATGAACGTGAGTTTGAGCAAGCTCCAGGAGTGGTGATGGACAGGGAAGCCCGACATGCTGCAGTCTATGGGGTTGCAGAGTCAAACATGAAAGAGTGACTGAAGTTAACTGAACTGAATACTATTCAGTGGGCTTCTCTGATGCTCAGACAGCCAGGTTCAACCCCTGGGTCAGGAAAATCCCCTGGAGAAAGAATGGCTACCTTGTATTCTTCCCTGGAGGAGTCCATGGACAGGGAAGCCTGGCAGACTACAGTCCATGGGTTTGCAAAGTCACACACTGAGCAACTAACACTTTCACTTCACTTTTCATAATACCATTCACTAGAGTTTACTGATTTCAATAGTTTTTACACTCTAGGATCCAATCCAATTTTCCACATCACGTTTAGTTGTCCTGTTTTGATAGACATCTCTAATCCTGACAATTTGTCAGATTTTGCTCGTTTTTCATGACCTTAATACTTTTGAAGAGTAATGGTCAGTTCAGTTTTTTGTAGAAGATCCCTCTACCTGAATTTTCTATTTTCTTGTGATTATATTCAGGTTTTGTATTACTTCCCACTAAGAAAACCACAGAGGTGACTTGCCCCTTTTCATTGTATTTTTTTTTAACTTTTTGTTTATGTTATTCCAAAATACTTTACTTTTTTGGATGCTATTGTAAATGAAATTTCAAGGAAATTTTCTTTCTCTTTCCAGGAAACAGAGGGGACAGAAACATTTTTGTTTTTAGTAAGTCTTCCAAACTTTGAGTGAGATTTATCTCTAACCACACAAGCAGGATCTGATGAAATGTTCCATCTTGTCAGGCGTTCCTCAAACTTAAAGCAAAGGAATACACATGGTTCATACTCTACGAGATTCCTATATCAAACATCAAGGGGTACAATGTCAATATGCATTATTGGCTAGGGTGATACACCATCATTTGGCTATGGTGAGTGGAGACAGAATTATTTCCTGCAAACATAATAGTTTAACTTTATAATCATGTCATATTTTGGTAGATTCTTTGACATTGTGCAAACAACCCATTTCTGCTTAACAGTGTATGACCCATTTTAGCAACCTTTGATGGATCTTGCCTATTGCAATTATTTCTGTGATGTTCTAATGGTTATTTTCTATTTCTTGCTTTCCTCCTATAATGCGTTTATTAGTTGGAATTCTTCAATAAGGAAATATGTATTTTTATATATCTATTTATCTGAAATCCGGAAAACTGTTTTTTTTTTCCCTATGATGGACTTTCAGCAGGAAAAAAAAATGACCTTAAAAGATAGTTTTTAAAACTACTACTTGGCAATGAGAACTAATTTCAAGGACAATGTCCAGCCATTTCTAGGTAAGAGAGGAGACAGAGATTTTTTTTTTAAATAAATCACATACCTATCAGAATAACTATCATCAAAAAGTCTGCATAATGAATGCTGAAGAGGGTGTGAAGAAAAGAGAACACTTCTGGACTGTTGGTGGGAATATAAACTGATGCAGCCACTATAAAAGCAGTATGGAGTTTCCTTAAAAAACTAATAGAGCTCCTATATGATCCAGCAATCTCACTCATGGTTATATATCCAGAAAAAATTGAACACTAATTCAAAAAGATACATGTACCTCAGTGTTCATAGCAGCATTATTTATAATAGGCAAGATATTAAAACAGCACAAATGCCTGTTAGCAGATGATGGCTTCAGGAGATTTGATGTATATATATACATAGACATCAGCTGTGTGTGTGTGTATATATAATATATATTATACAGATATCAGCTGTGTGTGTGTGTATATAATATATATTATACATATACATCAGCTGTGTGTGTGTATATATATAAAATATATATTATACATATATATAAATATAAATTATATTTTATATATAAGATATATAATTTAATATATTTAATAAATATATATTATATATCATTCAAATATATGTAATATATATAATTATGTTATATAACAATAAATCAATTATTCAATTATTAATTATTCAATATGCATTATTAATAATATATTAATTATAAATTATATAACATGACATTATATTATATTATTACATATTTTATATTATATAATAATATATACTTTTATAATTATATAATTAATAATTAATATATTAATAATTATTTAATATATAATTATATATATTATATATGATAAAATATAATATATATTTTATATGATATATTATACATATAATATATCATATCTTATATTATATTATAAATTTATATTATATATCAATATATAATATAATATACTTATATTATATAATATATTTATATTATATTATATTTATATTATATTATATAATATATAAAAATATATTTTATTATATTAATTATTAATAATATATAATAGTATATATTATATAATAATATAATATAATATATAATATATAAAATTATAATTGTATATATATTATATAATATATAATTGCTGCTAGGTCACTTCAGTCGTGTTCAACTCTGTGTGACCCCATAGATGGCAGCCCACCAGGCTCCCCTGTCCCTGGGATTCTTCAGGCAAGAACACTGGAATGGGTTGTCATTTCCTTCTCCAATGCAGGAAAGTGAAATGTGAAAGTGACGTCACTCAGTCGTGTCCGACTCTTCACAACCCCATGGACTGCAGCCTACCAGGCTCCTCCGTCTATGGGATTTTCCAGGCAAGAGTACTGGAGTGGGTGACCATTGCCTTCTCCACAGTAATATAATTATATATGTATAAATTATATATATATATATATACATATATATATACATAATGGAATATTACTCAGTCAATAAAAGAATAAAATATTGCCATTTGCAGCAACATGGATGTACCTAGTGAATATTACAATTAGTGAACTAAGTCAGAGGAAGACACAAGATATGTGGTATCTTTCATGTGTGAAATCTAACAAAATAACACAAACGGATCTATATACAAAACAGAAACAGTCTCATAGACATAGAAGACAGATTTATGGTTACCAAAGAAGAGAGGGAGGTGGGAAGGAACACATTAAAAGTATGGGATTAACAGATACAAACTATTACACATAAAATAGATAAGCAACAAGGATTAATGTATAACACAGGGAATTATATTCAACATTTTATAATAACCTATATTGGAATATAATCAGAAAAAATAACTGAATCACTATGCTGTATACCTGAAATTAACACAACTTTGTGAATTACTATTCTTCATTAAAAAAAGAAAATAATAATTTGCTTTAATTGGGCCTTTTTTCCAAGGCCCCAAATCCTAAGGATTTTCTAACCTTCTCTGCCACAGAAGTGTCCCTAATGACAAAAGATGATCCTTGAGATTTTGGAAGACAGTATGATAGATGGATGAAAATCAGTTGTATTTCTATATACTAATAGTGAACAACCCCAAGAGGAAATTATAAAAAAAAAATTTCATTTATGATAGCATTTAAAAGAACAAAATACCTAGGAATAAATTTAGCCAAGGATGTGGAAGACTTTTACACTGAAATCAACAAGACTGTGCTGAAAGAAATTTTAAAAGACCAAGAAAGATCCTGTGTTCATGGATTACAAGACATTGTTGTTAAGATGGCACTACTGTTATCTATGTATTCAATTCCCATTAAAATTGATAGTATTTGTTGAAGAAATGGAAAAATTGATCCTCAGATTCATATAGAGTTACAAAAGTTTTCTCAAGTGGCACTAGTGGTAAAGAACACCCCCGCCAACACAGGAGATGTAAGAGACACAAGTTTGATCCCTGGGTCAGGGAGGTTCCATGGAGAAGGGCTTGGCAATGCACTCCAGTATTCTTACCTGGAGAATCTCATGGACAGCGAAGCCTGGCGGGCTGCAGTCCGTAGGGTCACAAAGAGTCAGACTACCTGAAGCGACTTAGCATGCAGAGTTGCCAAAGCAATGTTGTAGAAGAAGAACCAAGCTAGAGGAACTGCACTTTCCGATTTCAGAGCTTACCATAAAGCTACAGTGTGGCACTGATACATACACACCAAAGGAATAGAATTGGTAACCAAGTAATAAGCTTAAACATCTAAGGGCAACTCATTCTGGACAAGTGTGCCAAGATCTTTTAAAGGGGAAAGGATAGTCTCTTTAACAAATGGTGCTGGGACAACTGGATATTTACATGGAAAGAATGAATTTAGATTTCTGCCTTACACCTTGTAAAAGAAATTAACACAAAATAAAACAAACCATTAAAAATGTTCAGTTGTTTACTCCCTCCTTCCCAAAATATATAGAAACAAAATGACGAAGAATACTTTAAAGTCTCATCTACTTCATTAAAACGCTAAGAAATGAGAATTAAAGTCATTAAATTAAATCCTTAGTAGATGGATGAACCAGCACATTAGGCATAACTCATGAGAAAATTATCCCAAGGTCGTTGTGAAAATAACATTAGAGAGGAACACAAAGAAACAGAGATGTACTATGTCAGAACCGGTTAAAGAGACCTAGAGAATGGGATAGAATAAAACGGTCTAATAATACGCACTGTTCTGAGAGTGAAGAACCATCCCAGAACAATAGTACAAAGAATTACCTTTAAAGCATCCATATAGAAAAGCCGCCTAACTACACAGGAATAGCAAACGGACTAAGTAGGTTTCTCAACAATCAAAATCAAATGACATTAGCAAAATGACTTCAAAGTAGTGAGAAAAAGCAAATAGGTGCCAAACACATACACGTACATATGTAATTGTGTGCCTACCAAAATCCCTTTCAAGGAGAAGAGTGAAAATGGCAGAGTAGGAAGGTCCCTAGCTCTTACCTCCTCCCACAGACACTGCCGCTACATATTAGAACAACTCTCTCTGAGGATGGGCTGAAGACTAGTGGAATAGCTCTTCTACAATTAAAGATGTCACACACACACACACACACACACACACACCCCCGGGTGGGTGACCCAAAAGAGGAAGTGTGTGCGTTTATTTGTGTCCTGCTCTTTGTGACCCCATAGACTGCAGCCTGCCAGGCTCCTCTGTCCATGGAGTTTTACCGACAAGAATACTGGAGCAGGTTGCCATTTCACACTACAGGGGATCTTCCCAACCCAGGGACTGAACCCACATCTCTTGCGTCTCCCCCCAACAGGAAGATTCTTTACCACTTGTTGCTTTCATTGTCCAGTCACTAAGTCTTGTCTGACTTTTTGTGACCCCATGGACTGCAGCACCCCAGGCTTCCCTGTCTTTCACCATTGCCCGGACTTTGCTCAAACTTATGTCCACTGAGTTGGTTATGCCATTCAACCATCTCACCCTCTGTCACCCACTTCTTCTGCCCTCAATTTTTCCCAGCACTGGGGTCTTTTCCAATGAGTTGGCTCTTCTCATCAAGTGGCCAAAGGACTGGAGTTTCAGCTTTAGCATCAGTCCTTCTAATGAATATTCAGGGTTATTTTCCTTTAGGATTGATTGGCTTGATCTCCTTGCTATTCAAGGGACTCTCAAGAGTCTTCTCCAGCACCATAGTTTGAAAGCATCAATTCAGCGCTCAGCCTTCTTTATGGCCCAGCTGTCATATTCATACATGACTGCTGGAAAAACCACAGCTTTGACTTATAGGGACCTTTGTCTTTTACCACTAGCACCACTTGAACTTAGAGGTCCTCCCTAGGGAGTGAGGGGTTTGAGCCCCACATTAGACATCGCAGCCCTGGGGACTGGCACCACTAAGACAAGTCCTCATTACTGGTTTTGAAAACCAGCAGGGTTCGCCACCAGGAGAACCAGAGGGCTGTGGGAGGCTGAGACCCTGCTCCTAAAGGGTATGTGCACAAACGGGCTTGCTCCAAGTCCCACGTGGAGGCTGCAGATGGAACAGTGCTTGGCTCTCTAGCTGGTCTGCCAAGGCTGCTCCAGCATAGCCCCCAGCCTACATCTGACTCTACTTCTACCCTCACTCCCTGCCAAGGTAGTGGCTTTGGACTTGCCTGGGGAGGACCTACCTCCAGCTCTAACCCACCTGGCTCCAGCCCAGCCCTGACAAGGTGGCAGCTTCTAATGTGCCCAGGGAGAAGCCCCAGCCCACAACTGCTCCAGCTCTAGCTCCAACTTTCCCCCTAAAGCCACCAGGCGCACGCTGTCCACATAGGGGTGCTCCTACAGGCATTAGTGCAGTAAAATACTTATCTGTCACAAGGGTGGGATGTGGTAAAGAACAGTGTTCCAAGAGGTATGCTAATGTCGATCGTATTAAAAAAGGGAAATGGCTATAGATCAGTCACACGCACACCGAACAAGTTAGAAAGTAACAAGCAAAACTAAAGAAAATAAAATTAATGAGTTAATTAAATAATGATATGAATAAAAAGAAATTTCAACGCAGATTTTTAAAACGTTAACAAAATCAAGGAGGGATTGTTTGAAAATGAGGCCTGGGAACTTCCCTGGGAGTACAGTAGCACAGATTCCGTGCTGTCAATGCAGGGAGCATGGGATCAATCCCTGGTCAAGTAACTAGATCCCACCTGCCAAAATTAAAAGATCCTGAGTGCAACAACTAAGACGCAGCACAGCCAAATAAATAAATATTAAAAAAAAAGAAGAAAAACGATGCCTAGATTCAACCCAGTAAATGTGGAAGGGAAAAGGAGGGCTGACTAACTGCCTTGGGTCAGAGCCAGAGAAGCTGCTGCATTGAGACTGACCTGCAGTTGGGTTTGCCAAGGAGGGAAACTTTGTTTGTTTCCCCAGGAACACGTGTAGGCCAGGGGAGAAAGAGAGTTAAGTGGGGTCTTCTTGCTGGGCCTTGTCCAATAGATCTGTGTGGAAGAACAAGGAAAACTCAGTGAAAAGGGAACTGGGGGCAGACCTCTGAAG
This sequence comes from Cervus elaphus, assembly GCF_910594005.1. Lineage (NCBI taxonomy): Eukaryota > Metazoa > Chordata > Mammalia > Artiodactyla > Cervidae > Cervus > Cervus elaphus. The sequence goes on along the minus strand of NC_057830.1, from coordinate 7,794,668 downwards.
GCCTGTGGAATGAGGACAGAGCCCCAGAGACCTCCCGGAATAGAGCTGGAGAAGCCGGGGGTCAAGCAAACTGCAGGGAGAGGTGTTCGACATGGAAACTCTGACGAGTGGAGGAAATTACCCTCAAGAGACAAAAGGGCTGTCATTCTCTACTAGACGTGGAGAGTGAAGAAGTCCACCAGGCATGAGAAATGGCCAGTCTTCTTGCCCCAAGCATGCCTTAACCCAGAGAGGAGCACAGCAGATGCTGGCGGGTGGGAGATGTGGGATATTACTCCGGCTAGGCAAGGTACTGCCGCAGCAGCAAATAACCCAGAGCTCTCAGTGACGTTGCAGAGCTGACTTCCTGTTCTCACAGCAGCCCATCGAGGGTCGGTGGGGGTCTCACCTGAGCACAGCTCATGCAAGCACATAGCCTGATGAAGGCTCTGTCCGGACACATACTTCCAGAAGACATTGTCTACACCGTCACTGTGTAAGCCCTACATTGGACCGCTGCATGGTGACTGTCCTTCTATTGGTCTCAACAGTCTCCTTTTACAATGGAAATTAATGTCTAGGTGCAGGAAAAAGAGCAGTAGATCAGGACTTTACAAATTGTGTCCCAAGGAGCAGGTGTTGTCTGCGTGTGTATGCATAACTCGGATTTGAAAATTTTAATTAGAAAAATGGTTTCCTCCAACGTATATTTTAAACAGCACACTTTTGCAAAGACGAAAATACAGGTCACTCTTTTATTTCGTGTTGTTCTTGCTGTTGTCATCCCCCTCTTCTGAGACCAGACAGTGACCACACCAGATAGTCTCTGGAGACACAGCATCCAGCTTTTATGTTGCGATTCATAATTCTGAGATGCCATCAAAAGCATAAAAACTGGACAGCTTCATGTAAAAGAAAGAAATTAGAACACTCCCTAACACCATACATAAAAGTAATCTCAAAATGGATTAAAGACCTAAATGCAAGACCAGAAACTATAAAACTCTTAGAGGAAAACATAGGCAGAACACTTTGACATAAATCACAACAAGATCCTCTATGTCCCGCCTCCCAGAGTAACAGAAATAAAGACAAAAATAAACAAATGGGACTTAATTAAACTTAAAAGCTTTTGCACAGTGAAGGAAACTATAAACAAGGTGAAGTGGCAACTCTCAATGGGAGAACTGAAACAACTGACAAAGGATTAATCTCCAAAGTATACAAGGAGCTCATGAAGCTTAATACCAGAAAATTTAAAAAAAAAAAACACAATCAAAAAGTGGGCAGAAGACCTAAACAGACACTGCTCCAAAGAAGACATACAGATGGCTAGCAAACACAGGAAAAGATGCTCAATATTGCTCATTATTAGAGAAATGCAGAACAAAACTACAATAAGGTATCACCTCCACCTGTCAGAATGGCCATCATCAAAAAGTCTACAAAAAAAGTGCTAGAGAGGTGGAGACATGTGGAGGAAAGGGAACTCTCCGGCACTGTTGCTAGGAATGCAAATTGATATACCCTCTGTGGAGAACAGTATAGAGATTCCTTAAAAACCTAGGAATAAAACTATCATATGACCCAGAAATCCCACTACTGGGCATATACCCTGAGAAAACCACAAGTGAAAAAGACATACATACGCCAAAGTCCATAGTAGCACTATTAGAATATCCAGGGCATGGAAGCAATTTAGATGTCCATTGACAGATGAATGGGTAAATAAGATGTGGTACATATACACCATGGGATATTACTCAGCCATCAAAAGGAACGCATTTGACTCAGTTCTAACGAGGTGGATGGACCTAGAGCCTATTATATAGAGTGAGGTAAGTCAGAAAGACGAACATCTTTATTAACACATACATGTGGGATCTAGAAAGATGGTACTGATGCCCCTATGTGCAGGCAGCCATGGGGATGCAGGCATAGAGAACAGGCTTGTGGACATCTTGTGGGAAGGAGAGGACGGGACACATGGAGAGAGTAGCACTGACCCATACACGTGACCATGTGTAAAATTACACAGCCAGCGGGAATTTGGCGTATGACACTGGGAGCCCAAACCTGGTGTCCTACGACAGCCTAGTGGGGTAGGACGGGGGCGGAGGGGGGAAGGAGGTCCACGAGGGAGGGGACATACATACACCGGTGGCTGTTTCACGTTGATGTATGGCAGAAACTAACACAGTATTTTAATTATCCTCCAATTGAAAATAAATAAATGTTTAAAAAAGAAAGCATCTTTTCGCTGGAAGGCAATCTGACCACTAGAGGGAAGCAACCGCCAGACAGAGCAGTTTCTTTGCAACAGGGATACATTTCATCTCTCTTGGTCAGACACGCACAGTTTGAGCAAATGTCTCATTGTATCAGAGAAGGCCATGGCAACCCACTCCAGTACTCTCACCTGGAAAATCCCATGGACGGAGGAGCCTGGTGGGCTGCAGTCCATGGGGTTGTAGGAGTCAGGCGCGACTGAGCGACTTCACTTTCCCTTTTCACTTTCATGCATTGGAGAAGGAAATGGCAACCCACTCCAGTGTTCTTGCCTGGAGAACCCCAGGGACGGGGGAGCCTGGTGGGCTGCAGTCCATGGGGTCGCTAAGAGTCGGACATGACTGAGCGACTTCACTTTCATTTTTCACTTTCATGCATTGGAGAAGGAAATGGCAACCCACTCCAGTGTTCTTGCCTGGAGAACCCCAGGGACGGGGGAGCCTGGTGGGCTGCCGTCTATGGGGTCACACAGAGTCAGGCACGACTGAAGTGACTTAGCAGCAGCAGCAGCTCATTGTATCAGAATTTTGGAGGAATGAGAGCTGATTTTTGTCAAGCTCCTTCTCTGACTTTGAGCAAACTGGCTTTGGGCTCTCTCTGTCTCTAGGTCCTTCTGGGCACATAGTATAGTGACTATAGGAAAGGCGTGGCCTGTGTTTCTTTTCCTAACCATCTCTAGTAGCTGTCTTGGTGAAGCCCTTCAATCTCCATTTTAATTTATTTTTTTTTCCATTTATTTGTATTAGTTGAAGGCTAATTACTTTACAATATTGTAGTGGTTTTTGCCATACGTTGACATGAATCAGCCATGGATTTGCATGTATTCCCCATCCCGATCCCCCCTCCCACCTCCCTCTCCACCCGATTCCTCTGGGTCTTCCCAGTGCACCAGGCCCGAGCACTTGTCTCATGCATCCCACCTGGGCTGGTGATCTGTTTCACTATAGATAATATACATGCTGTTCTATCGAAACATCCCACCCTCACCTTCTCCCACAGAGTCCAAAAGTCTGTTCTGTACTTCTGTGTCTCTTTTTCTGTCTTGCATATAGGGTTATCGTTACCATCTTTCTAAATTCCATATACATGCGTTAGTATACAGTATTGGTGTTTATCTTTCTGGCTTACTTCACTCTGTATAATGGGCTCCAGTTTCATCCATCTCATTAGAACTGATTCAAATGAATTCTTTTTAAAGCTAACCATAGAGCCAGGGACTCCTCAGTAGAATCAGGACTGGCCTTCTCTCCAATCAGCCCGGCGGCTCTCTGCCCTCACGATTCTCGGAGCTGTGGGGGGCTTTGCACATGAAAGTCAGCGCTCACTGCCCTGTGGGCAGGAAAACAGGTCACATTTAAGTGAGCCAGGGACCTTAATAAACGCAGATGTCTTTAAATAAACAAGTGATTTGGGGGATAGACATATAAACAGAACCATACTTGACAATTACAGATGTATGATAAGTGAATGAATCAGCTGAAGGGGGATTAAAGCAGTGGGTCTGTGATCAGAAAGTCTGAATCTCAGCCCTCTCCCTCACTGCTGATGTTTGCCCCATTAGTTAGTCTCTCTGAACTTCAGTTTCTCCATCTGCACATAGAAAGTGAGGATATCTACTTGTCAGTTGAATAAAAAAATGCATGCACAAAGTCAAGTCCATGACAGTGACTATTCACCATAAGAAAAAATGGTGTGTATTGGGGGGTAGGGGAGGAAAAGCAAGCTTTGTGTGTCTACTAACTGGCACGGTGGAATCAACAGGAGTTTAGAACATATCAGACTTGTTTTCAAACCCCGCTTCTGCCACATACAGGCTGTGTGATCTCAGACATGCCACTAACTCATGTTGGGCTTCAGTTTCTTATTTGGAAACTGAAGTTATTGAGTCAGAAAACTAAGATCGTGGCATCCGGTCCCATTACCTCATGGCAAATAGATGGGGAGACAGTGGAAACAGTGTCAGACTTTATTTTGGGGGCCTCCAAAATCATTGCAGATGGTGATTGCAGCCATGAAATTAAAAGACACTTACGCCTTGGAAGGAAAGTTATGACCAACCTAGACAGCATATTAAAAAGCAGAGATATTACTTTGCCAACAAAAGTCCATCTAGCCAAGGCTATGGCTTTTCCAGTGGTCACGTATGGATGTGAGAGTTGGACTGTGAAGAAAGCTGGGCGCTGAAGAATTGATGCTTTTGAACTGTGATGTTGGAGAAGACTCTTGAGAGTCCCTTGGACTGCAAGGAGATCCAACCAGTCCATCCTAAAGGAGATCACTCCTGAGTGTTCATTGGAAGGACTGATGTTGAAGCTGAAGCTCCAATACTTTGGCCACCTGATGTGAAGAGCTGACTCATTGGAAAAGACCCTGATGTTGGGAAGGATTGGGGGCAGGAGAAGGGGACGACAGAGGATGATATGGTTGGATGGCATCACCGACTCAATGGACATGGGTTTGGGTAGACTCCGGGAGTTGGTGATGGACAGGGAGGTCTGGCGTGCTACTATTCATGGGGTTGCAAAGAGTCGGACACGACTGAGCAACTGAACTGAACTGAACTGAAGTTATTGATGGCTATTGTGTTGAGATCTAAAGATGACAAGGAACGTGAGGTAGCATCAAATCGGCAGATACCAAATTGATTATTATTTTCTATATCTGACTCTTGTTCAAAGGCCTAAGATTCATGCCGTAATGCAATCTCATCAACAACCTTCTAAATCCGACATTATTGTTCCCATTTTGCAGACCAAGAAACTGAGGGTTAGAGTTTAAGTGACCTGCTCAGAGGCACAGAATTTGAAAGCAGACAGTGTCTGGTTTCTGACCGTTTTGAGTTCTTGGTCTAATGTCTCATAATGCCATTAGCCATGGTACGGACATGTTGACCCATGCTGACTCCCAGAGCTACAGACTAAAGCTCCTACCTCAGTCAGTAGAGGTTGATACCACAGCAGAATCTCCTCTGAACGGAGAGAGTACACTTTTCCTTTGCTCACCTTTTTCTCCCCGGTGTGTGCACTAGCTAAATATGCCCACTAGATGGAGCTGATATCCTAGCTTTGGTTTACTTTGGTTTCCATCTTGGGTGTGAATTAAAAATTTACCTTCTGCAACAACAGATCTAAATCTTTACATAAATCCCAGCTTGTGAGACTCACATACGTGTAAAGATTTTTAAAAAATATTCAGGGTGAACTCTGGAGGCTTAGTTATCTTGCTTAAAAATGCGGACCAGCCCTCTATAAAATTCAGTAGCGGAGGCCCCTCAATGGCCATGGGCCATCACAGTGATATGTGGTGTCTCTGCTCCAGGGCAAGGTGGGAATTACTAGCAGCTTTTTCTCGGAGTGTGTAGATCAATGGGCCCATGAGAGCCCAGCAGCACTTCGTGGCTTTTGCTTACTGCTCTATGGAATGAGACACAGAATATGGGAATGCTCCCAGCTGGTAGGAGGCTAGGGCAGGCTATTCTAGGAGGACAGATGACTCCCTTACCCCAAATTCTCCCCCCTACTAGCCTGTTACAAATGTCTATAACACCACCATCCATTTAAGGCAATGTACTCCTTTATTATGGGCCTTCTCTGGTGGCTCAGTGGTAAAGAATCCGCCTGCCAATTCAAGAGACTCAGGTTGGATCCCTGGGTGGGGAGATCCCCTGGAGAAGGAAATAGCAAGCCACTCCAGTATTCTTGCCTGGAGAATTCCACGAGCAGGGGAGCCTGTTGGACTACAGTCCATAGGGTCGCAGAGTCAGACTGGACTTAGCCACTGAGTTACTTCTTTATTATAATAATCGTGACAATAACATAGCAACAAAAACCAACCTCCATATTGTCTTGCATAGTTTACAAAGTACAGCTCTCTCAATTATTTTATTTAACACACCTGAATTAACACGGCTGAAGGCATTCACTGGGTTGGCCAAAAAGTTCGTTTGGGTTTTTCCGTACCAATTTAGGGAAAAATCCAAATGAACTTTTTGGCCAACCCAATATTCCATTTTACAGAGTAGAAATGCAGCTCAACAGGGTAAGTCAATTCCTAAGAATCTCCAATCTATTCAACTAAAATGCTAGAACTTGAATCTGAGACTTCTGATTACAAGTATCATATTCATGAGGTAAAAAACTTGTATTGCATCCTAAGAAATTCATATATAATGGACAGTTCCACTATTGCTATTCCCCTACTCTTCTGATCGTCTCTGAATTTCACCTCTCCCCAAAGGTCAGAGTCCTTGGTGGGAGACACCCATTCTCCTTCCTTCCTTTCCTTTCTTCCTCCTCCCAACCTCCATCTCAGTTCCCAGCCCAGCAGAGAACACAGGTGTGTGTCCTACGTACGGAGCACCAGAGCTGGAAGAGATGGTTGGAATTACCTCCTCTAACAACCCTCTTTATATGTAAGGAAACCAAGCCAGGGAGGAGGAAAAATATTCCTATATGGGACGCCATGGGATTATCTCAAATGACCTACTTTTCATGAAAGCCAGTATACACCTTGATATCAACTCATTAGTTTGAAAACTATGTTGATGCCAGCTGTGTTGTCCTTTAAAACAGGGTCTCGTGTAAGTTTCCACAGACGCAATTCTTCCCCACACACACACGTACGGTCACCAAAGAAACTCCGTGCTGTGAAATCTCATCAGAGTTGAAATCTGTATGTCACAACTTTTTTGCCTTGGAATCTAAGGTAAAGCCAGTTCACCAGAAATCTGAGCTGCAATTAGCCTTTTTGTGTTTCATTTGTCTCATACCTTGTATTTGTCTTGTCCACGCTGCTGTTGAACCCATTTCAGTGAATCACGGTTGCTGTTCTCCTTGCCTGATTCCACCATGGAGCAGAACATCCTCAAGCCAAGAACTAAACCTTAGAAATCTTTGTAACTCCATATGCTAGTATAGTTTTTGGCAAAGAGTAGTTGATCAATAATTAATTGCCAAATTGAATTACACTGCATTGAATTGAACCTACCCATTACAAACTGCCTCCCTGCACATGTATCATCAGGGTTTTAAAATCCAGATACAGATAGGAAAGGCACCTATTAATAGATATTTAAGCTTTAAGATCTTTCGAGACATTTAAGGTTTAACAAGCACATCCTTTACCCTTAGCTCAAGGTCCTTACTGTGTCTCCGGTCAGATGAAGGCAGATAAATTAAAGATTAAGTTACACGGAATCTGGTAATTGAATAAATATTTATTGAGCTCCTTCTATGTGGAGATGTAAGTAATCAAGAGTTCTAAAGACAACAGAAGAATTGATGCTTTTGAACTGTGGTGTTGGAGAAGACTCTTGAGAGTCCCTTGGACTGCAAGGAGATCCAACCAGTCCATCCTAAAGGAGATCAGTCCTGGGTGTTCACTGGAAGGACTGATGCTGAAGTCGAAACCCCAATATTTTGGCTACCTGATGTGAAGAACTAACTCCTTGGAAAAGAGCTTGATGCTAGGAAAGACTGAAGGCAGGAGGAGAAGGGGGATGACAGAGGATGAGATGGTTGGGTGGCATTGCCAACTCAGTGGACACGAGTTTGAGCAAGCTCCAGGAGACAGTGAAGGACAGGGAAGCCTGGCATGCTGCAGTCCATGGGGGTGGCAAAGATTCGGACCCAACGGAGTGACAGAACATCAACAAAAGACAGCAGAATTTCTATGGGCAGCAACAAATCAGGGAACAGCACCGCTAGGAGGAAGGATGGGACCAGGCCTTGAATGGAGGGTTGACTATGGAAGGAGGAGTCCTTCCAGAAGGAATGGTTATTGTGTGGTTTAGGCGTCACCATAATAAGAAAGACTGCTTAGTGCTCTGGCTCCATGGGTGGAGAGCTCCATCATTCTCAGAGAAGGGGCTTTCAGGTAGGTGTTCTAGCTGAAACTTGCCTTAGCTGGGGAGACTGAGGCCCAGGGCAGGGAGGTGACTTAGGCACGGCACCCCCAGTGACGGCGTGCGTGACAGAGCCGGGACCAGAGCCCAGTCTCCTGACTCCCAGCCCATTGCTCTTTGCTTGAATAATCCGCTATGCACCTGGCCATGCTTTTCTTTCGGAGTCCAGCCCCTACTCCGTTTTCTCTGCATGGCAGGCAGCCAAGACGAGCCTTGAACTTCTTCATGTTACCGTTTTGCCCTCTGCAGAATGGGATATGCAAGTATTCACTTGGGGGGGATGGGTCACGGGGTTCCATCAATAAATGCTTGTGAATTGCTCTGAGCTCTTTGGGCCAGAGGGACTCCAGAAATGGGAGATCCCAGTGGCAGCGGTGGTGGTATCCAAGCCCTTTTTGAGGGCTTGCCTTAACTCTGCAGAATGAAGAGAGATGGTCTGAGTGATAAACTATTCCTTATGAGCTGTGTTTGTGTTGAAAGCCCAGCGTGGGTTCCCTGAGCGTTTCCTCTCGCACAACCGCAGCTATGCACCAATCCTCCTGGGTTCAGAGATGGAACTTTGCTTAAACGCGTGGAATTTATTCTTAGTCCTTTTCTTAATTACAACTTTATTTCTCTTGTGTTCTCTAGGGGAGGGGTTAGAGAGCAGAGGAAAAGGAAGGAAGGAGGCAGGGAAATGTGTTATAGATCCAAGATTTTTTTTGTTTTGTTTTGTTTGTTTCTGAGCTGCTTGCTGTCTGAAAAGTAGAGGGATGGAAAGGATCTTACAGAGATGCAAACTTCATTCCAAGGAAACCGGAGCCCAGAAGACATGTCACAAACACAATGAAAATGTGACTTGAGGTGAGGTTAATTAATATTTGACTAATAAATCCCCTAGGCTGATAGAAAAAAATAAAAGGCTGAACCTTTTTATTCATCATTTATTTCAATAAACAGAAGGGGTGGACATGTGGGGTAAGAGGACCATGTAGTCATGCTGAGGGTATTTCAGCAAATGGCTATGTCATAAACACCCCCTTTGCTACCCTAGTTTAGTCATGCCCTTTCCTCCTGTGTCCAATTTGGCGTCTCACGACACTGAGAACTTTACCCACTCTTATGCAATGGTCCGTGTTCAAAATTCAAGTCAGGACAGGTCAACTGGAGGCCTACATCTGTATCCTGTCCTAGGGAGACGTCCTTGATATCTAGAAGTCCTGTAAAAGTCAATGACATGTATGTAGGCACATTCCGATCACCTTTTCTCTTCCTCCTCCTCCAGCCCTGTCTGCATCTTCCTTTCCTTGTTCTTCCTCCCTGCCATTTTTATTTTCCCTTTTCACCAGGATCATTATGCCACCTGCTCTAGGACATGTTATCACCCCCAGAGGAAAGGAGTAAAAACAAAGTGGATTTCGAAGGAAAGGAGGGAAATTTCTGCTGGTGATTCTTGGCCCTGGTAGAGACTGGCTGCCAGAAAATAGAGCAAACCCTGATATTACACAAGACTTGAAATCTCTCACTCACAAATTGAAGGAAATAGTCAGTGGTCCAAAGGCTTCTGGTCAGGATAACCTGAGACAGTAAAGTGGAATACCACAGTGCCACCTGGAATGAGCATTTGACAAATGTGAGTGCGTGCAGTCTCCTTTGATCTTGGGATCAGATGGTGGGGACCAGGAGCTCTATCTTTATAAGCACAGCTAGAGAGAAGGTGCATGGCCTGGGGGAGACCCAAGGGGACCTCTCCCCAAGTGCTTGCAAAACTCCCTCCTCTCTCTACCTCCTTCCTGTCATGGAACAGCTAAGCCGTCTGCCCAGGGAGGTGGTGAGCGTGGTATTTAAGAAGGTGGGTTAAGGAGGAGAAGGCAACTGGGAAGGAGCCCAGCTGCTTCAATGACTAACCCTGTGATGTTGGACAAATGACTCATCTTTTATATCAGCTCCAGTTTCCACATCCACAAAAATGAGGATAATACCTTCCGCATATGAGTAGCTAGTGAGGGTGAGGTACTTCAAATGATACCTGGCACACGGCAACCTTGGTGACTGTTATTTTCCCAAGAGTTGCCTGGGGAGGGCAGCTGCTTGGGGCCATGGGACTTGGGGGAGAAAAGTCGGCATGGGAAGCTTGTGGAGACCATGCTCTCCTTCTGAGTGACTCACTCCCACCCGCCTCCCTCGTGTAGAACTGATCAGTAACGTGTATAGCCTTCCAGTCCAGCTCAAGGGTTTCCTGCTCCATAAAGCCTTCTAGTTCTGTCTCTTTCCTTCTGTCCACCCCTGGACGTGGCCACCCTTGCCTCTGAGCTTCCAGAACACGATGTGCCCTGTTTGGTGGCAGTGAGGACCCTCTAGCTGGTGCCACTGACATGGATACTCCGGGTTCAGTTTTGATGCCAGGACGTGGGCTCCCGCAGGGCACAGGTCATTGGTTTTACCTCTCATGCTCCCTCTCGAGTTAGGTTGCTGTAGTTGGCGCTCATAAAATAAACAGGTGGGTGAATGAATGCCTACCAGTTGCAACTCAACTATGTCAAGACAGTGATTTTTTTCTTTTTTTTGGACTGTATGGTATACTTTCTTTTTTTTTTTTTTTAATTTTTTTATTAGTTGGAGGCTAATTACTTCACAACATTTCAGTGGGTTTTGTCATACATTGATATGAATCAGCCGTAGATTTACACTTATTCCCCATCCCGATCCCCCCTCCCACCTCCCTCTCCACCCGATTCCTCTGGGTCTTCCCAGTGTACCAGGCCCGAGCACTTGTCTCATGCATCCCACCTGGGCTGGTGATCTGTTTCACCATAGATAGTATACATGCTGTTCTTTTGAAACATCCCACCACCAATCAAAACCACAATGAGGTACCATTACACACCAGTCAGGATGGCTGCTATCCAAAAGTCTACAAGCAATAAATGCTGGAGAGGGTGTGGAGAAAAGGGAACCCTCTTACACTGTTGGTGGGAATGCAAACTAGTACAGCCACTATGGAAAACAGTGTGGAGATTCCTTAAAAAACTGGAAATAGAACTGCCATATGACCCAGCAATACCACTTCTGGGCATACACACTGAGGAAACTGGACTGTATGGTATACTTTCTGAAGGAAGTATCACAAGCCATGAGATGTGATGAACCTTGAAAAGTGATTTGGCTTTTCAGACGCAACCAGGGAGGTATTTTCAAGAGTGGATTTGAACTTCCTCGGTTCAGCTGCTCGGAATGAAGCATGATCTCTGATTTGTAGTAGCCAATGGCAAAGGCAAAGTCTAACGGGACAAAAGGGGAGGCTTGCTCCTACTCTGAATTGGTTGTTGAAGTTGTCAAAGTAACCCGACATTGTTGAATGCTGTCAAAGAACAGACTGAAAGAAAAACAACTACATCTCAAATGCCCAGTGCCTGAATGGGTAGAGAGGTTTTATTGTGTTGGTCATAAATAGCTTTCATGAAGTTAGAGTGCTTACTTGAACCCTACTTGAACTAGCTGGATGCTGGTGTATTCACGACTCAGAGAAGAATTTTTTTTTTTTTTTAAAGCTTTGGGGTTGCTCCCACTTCTTGTCATGGAGAGAGCCAATTTATAAAAATTGTTTATTACTCCATAGCCCAGCTGGACCCCAGAAGGATGGGGATGCTGTGACCATGGAAAACAACACAAATGCACACAGACTCCAAAATGAAGCCAGAGATCTTCTGGAGGCTCAGATAAACATTTAGTCTCATAAATAAATACATTATCAGACCACACAAAGCATTTCCTACCCAGTCTCTCCCTCAGAAGTCACACTCCAAATAGCTTCTTTAATTCGTCCAGGTTCAGAGGATCAAGATGTATTTATTGATTACTGACTGGATAACCGATTTCAAGCCCTGTGCCCCGAGAAAAATGGTAGGAGAAGCCCTTTGCTTCTTCTAATGATTTGGAATTGAAGACATAGAGGCAAAATGCACAAGCTTAAATCAATTAGTAACAAATGCAAGCCAGGATGAACACCATCCTGTGAGGTCTTGGGAAATGGATTGCAAGGTATGAGATCTGAGGCCCAAATCTACTATCAATCGGCTGGCTGACTATTTATTCATCCACTCTTTTGATAAGCAAGCGAATCAGCACTTGTCATGGATTAGGTATGTCAGTTACTGAAGATACCTTAAGCAAATCATTTAATTTGTTTTTTTGTTCGCCTATTCAACAGACAGTTAATGATTTTATAATAGGCGGGGGGACCTGTACTAGATGCTAGGGAAGGAGGGTAGATGAGCTCTGCCCTCTGTAAGGCACACTCCTCATCACGACAGTGGTGAGAGTTGGAGTGGGGAAGGGTGGTGGATTCATTGGTCTCTAATGTCCTGTCTGCCAAGAGTATGCTAAGCAGTCCATTGGAGGATTATGTGGTTCATTTGCTTCGTGTCAGGTCAAGAAGATGAATGGTCATTTGTAAAAATTGGGATAAACCACTGGGCTTCAAATTGCAGACTTTTGGATGGGAATCCCTTGAGAGCCTCAAAGCGCAGCACTCACATGCCTGTGTGTTCCCTTCAGAATGCAAGTCAGCCCTGTTCATCCCCTTGTACACACACATTTCTTTATAGTTTACAAGTCGCTTCCATGCGGACAGTTTTATTTGCTCCGCATAACACTATCATGAAGTCAGGGGTTTAATACTCTCTTTTTAAAGATAAAGAGATGGAGGGCGCGAGTGGCTGAGCTGACTTACTCATGTCTGGGAGGCACAGAGCTGGGGTCAGAGCCCAGGGCTCCCACGTCCCAGTCTGGGGCTTCTGCAATGATAGCGCTATTTATTCACGTGGGATGCGTGTTCTGAGGGCTGCTTATGGCTCAGGCATTTGGAGAAGCCCCGGGGAAAGTCGTGAGGAACCAGGCAGCATCTCAGCGATGTTACAGTCAGTTCTCCTCTGACTGTTGCTCAAAATTAATAAGAACTTACTACTTTGTAAGGCTTCCCAGATGGTGCTAGTGGTAAAGAACCTGCCTCCCAGTGCAGGAGATATAAGAGATGTGGGTTCGATCCCTGGGTGGGGAAGACCCCCTGGAGGAGGGCATAGCAACCCACTCCAGTATTCTTGCCTGGAGAATCCCATGGATAGAGGAGCCTGGTGGGATGCGATACATAGGGTTGCAAAGAGTCAGACCTGACTGAGCCACTTAGCAGGCATGCATGCACTGCTTTATAGCTTCTTGGGTAGTTTTACCTGCAGTTTAGAGTATGAGCTTCTAGGTCATAAGCTCCTGATGTCAGGTAGCAGTTAAACCACTCTTGATAAAGTACTTTCATACCTTCGTATCAGTATAATTGATATTGATGGCAATGTATGTGTTGCGTGCACACATAAAACATTATTTCTATTCATTAATCCTGAAGTGTATATTCTGTGAGACCAAAAACTATACCCATGATTAGTAGATCTAGAATTTAATCCTAATGCATTCGTCAGCCAGCACTTTATCATGTCTGTTCCTTAACACTCCATCCCGCTGTGCCGTGTGGGAGACCTAGGAGGATATTTTATCCACAGTAGCAACTCTAACTGTCATGGCAGAATGAGTAGCTTGGACATGGATTAGTTTAATCTGTGAATGGGCTCTACATTCAGCCCCTAACACCTAACTGTCACTAACTCTAAGAAATAAGTTTCCTCCTAGACGCAAGTGTACTTTGAGATCTGGGGGAGCAGAGAGAAGAAGTCAAGCCATGAAAGATGAAGGAAAGATATAGTAAGAGAGGTCGGAAGTCTGAGCACTTTGGTGTTAGACTTGGGTGTGACGGTTAGCATCGCCACTTACTTGTGTATACCTTCAGGCCAATATTTTAACTCTCGGGTCTTAAGGGATGTTTAAGAGGATTAAGGGCAATAATATATGGTGGATGTTTAGCCCAGGGCCTCATCGACAGTAAATACTCAGTAAATACTAATTCTTCATTTTAATACAAGCTGAGAGAACTGTAAGTGGAAACACAGAGTTGTAAGGAAATATAGTGTATGCTTGGGGTGGGGGTAGCTCTGAGGAGGATAGAGTATATGCATAGGGACACAGGAAGAGAAGAATTTGAAAGAGTAATATAGGATCTTATTTTAAAGGGCTGTCAATGCCAGTCTAAAGGGTTAGACTCTATCCTGTTGCTACAGGGGGTCTATAACCAGGTGGGTCTTTTATAAACAAATAGTGAAGTTAGGCAGGGAAGGGTCAGTAGGGAGATGGGAAGCTGCACGAAACTGGAGTAACATTCACAAACATCCTTTCCCCCAGTTTGCCTTTAATAATGGCTGAGGGAAAAAGTGCCTGGTGCCCCACCGTACAAACCTGAACCACTCTGAGTTCCTCCAGGACACAAATCTTTATCCACGCCATGGCTGGAAAAGGATACATACATATATTTCATGATGGATTAGTTTTTTTGGACGGTGGCCACACCATAGAGGGTTTTCTAATCTATTTTGAGTTATAATTGATTACAGCATTTGGAAAAATGTACAGCAAATTGCTCCGTTAATCAAGGTAAATCAAGCTGATGTCATAGATGCTAAATATATGTTTTTGCAGTAATACTATTTACATGGCTGGAACCAAGGCTGCTGTCAGTGTTTCCACTTGACAGCCCTGCCTTCTCAGAAGGGGCTCATGGATTATCTCGGAAAACATTCAGCGGTTCATCTCCAAGGCTAGATGCCTGGGTCCCTCTCCCCACATGTAAGGAAGGGGTCTCAGGAGAAGATGAGGCCACCTCCTTCTGAACAGACTCCAAAGCAGTGGGAATGAGGTCACACCACAAAGGTTTAGGAAGACAAGGAAGGCTATATCAAAGGCAGATGATTTTATGAAGCCAGAAGGACCCTGAATGTCCCATCCCATGACTGATGAGAGAATTGAAGGGTAAGCAGAGAAACTTCACTAAGATACAGAAGATCACAGTCTTAAAGAATGCTCAAAGACCATCTACCCTTCCTCAGAAGACCCTTGAAGCATAGATACAAAGAGGAGTTTATCAGCAATCACATAGCAAATTAGTTTTCAGAGCTAAGATTAAAAATTAAGTGTTCTGACTCCTCAAGCTCTTTCTGAATGATAGAAAATGTTGTTGTTCTTTTCTTTTTCTTTTCCCTTTTCCTTCTTTCTCATCATCTCTAACATTCACAGTTATCTTAAATGCTCAATAGGTGCCAGGCTGTTGTAATAAGCGCTAAATATTATAACCTTGTGAAGTTAACATTACTTATATCCTGATTTTTAAAATGAGGAAATGGAGATTTAAAGAAATAAATTAACTTGACCAAGGAAACTCTGCTAATAATGTAACAGTAACAGGGATTAAAACATGAAAGGATATCATACATATGCATGTGCACTTTATCATCATTATCCATTTTCCATCATGTTTCCATATTTTTAAACAACTCTTTATATATGGTGCTATGTACTTTATGCACAGTATTTTAGAAATTTACTAATGATACATTTTAAATGATGAAGAGAGTCATAGGCGATCACTCTCTTGCAAATGATCACTCTCTTCAGGTGAAGTAACTTGTTGAAAGTCTCACAGCTAGGAGGCTTTAGGACCAGCCATCAAACCCATGGATATTTCTGAGAGTCTGAGTATAGTCGTGAGTACATGATAATGAAGGAAGGCAGAAGATAAAAGGACTAAAAGTCAACTGTGTCCGTGAGTGGCTACATTCTAATCCTAACCAATTTCCTTTTCCCCTTCTGGGTCTCAGCATATTTGTACCATGAAGACACTGAGGTTCCTGCCGAGTCTTGTTATTCAAAGAGAAACACCAATAGCAGAAGAAAGAAGAAGAAGGAGGAGAAGAAGAACAAGAAGGAAGAGGGATTGGAGGAGGAAAAGGAGAAGGCAGAGGGAGAAAGAGATCCAAAAGTACACATGCAGAGCTTCTAAAACCACTAAGGATTGAAAGGGCTGGGGATGCAAAAAGGGGATCAGAGAATTCATGCTCAGGTCAGTTTTGGAAGATCATCCATGGCCTGGGAGGTGCCCCATCAGGACTAGATCAAAAGCAGACAGTGACGCAATCAGCTGTTTGTGTACAGATGCTGGCCTTCGCATTCCCACATGGGAACATCTGCTGGGGACAACCACTTGACAAATAAGCAGGCAATTAGGTAGTAGATCCATCTGTGCCGAGAACAGGGGACCACCAGCAGAGGGGAGGCTGCAGCGGGGGAGAGGGCTCTGCTGGGAAAGAGGCTCACGTGAGAGTCAGACCGTCTAAGACAGGAGAAGGGAGACAGGGTCAGGAACAGTCCAGCACGGAAGATCGTTTGCTGCTTGTTTTGCAGCGTGGCTTTATGATTCTCAGTCTTGGCTATAAATGATAATAACCTGCATATCTTAAATATCCCGATGTCTAGGCTGTACCCCCAAACAACTCAATCAGAGTCTTTTGGAATGGAGCATAGGGAGCAGGGTTTTTTTAAGCTACCTAAGTAATGTCCATGTGTTGATAAGGTGGAAAAACAATGGTCTGGAGGCCTCTAAACTTAACCACTCAAGCTGGTGACCTAAAGATAGTGGTCTATAAGAGCTACCATTTTTATGCCCCTATGCTTCTCTTTGGAAAAAAAATCTAAACATGCCTTTTGAGTTTATACAAGCCTCATTTCAGTGGACTAGGACTCAAGGAAAGTCCATCTATTCTATGAAACAAAGACAAACTACTTCTACCTCTTCTATTAGCTAATCTTAAACAAGCTGGATCTTTCTTTAAGATTCCATTACCTTATCTGTTGTCCCATAGAGTTATTTGTTGGGAAGTAAAACTGATAATGTGTACTTAAGGGTTTAAAACAAGCTGGAGATATAATAAGTGCTCAGTAAGTGTTGGTGGAACTTGACTCTAAGTCACATACATGAAGGAAATATTTTAGCAAGTCAGTGGGGTGTTGTTCTTGATGCTCTCTTCTCCATTAGACATGACAGCCAATCTATCACCAATCTTGCAGATAGTATGTCCTAAATACTCCCCAACCTATTTCTTTTTCTCCAGTCTCAGTGCTGTAGTTTAGACTCTCACCGTCTCTCATGTGAACCATCTCAGTAGCCAAGAACCAAGAACTTTATATCCTCAACTGTGTACTGTTAAATGTGCTCCATACACCACAGACAGAAGAATTCAAAACAAACAAATATCAGCTCAGCTCAAAACCTGGAAGGGATACTCTATTGTCCAAAAGATAAAGACCAAGCTCTTAATGAAGCACATAAGACTCTTTCAGACTTGCTTCTCCTGGTCTTTCCACACTCACTTCTACATATTAGCTCTTTCCACATGTTCACCTCTCTCCTACCATAACCACCTTCATATCCCAATGCTATCAATCTACTTGTATTTTTCTCTGTATTCACTTGGATGTTTACACAACAGACCCTTTTCTTGTGTTACTTGCTCATCTCAGAATACCTTTATGACTTAGCTAACACTGGTCTATTCCTTAAGCTCACTTAGGCACTACCTTTCTTTAGAAAGCCTTCCCTGGTTCCTTTGCCTTGCTCCTATTAAATGCTTCGCCTTGCATTTCCTTCTGCAGTAATATTTTACATTTTGCTGGAATTGTCCAAATACGTTTGTGAATCTCAGCCAGTTGGGTGTTAGTTCCTCCATGACAGAGGCCTTCTCTGGTCCTCCACTGTGTACAGTCAGGATACAGAGGATATAGATGCTATTTCAATTCGAGTAGATGCTCCATCACTTATGAAACTTTGGTCCAGTGAACCTGAGACACTGTACTGAGCTTTGCTCCCAAGGAAGAGGTGGTTTGCTCTCCCACATCTTCTTTCCCTCTTACTCATGGGGAAAGGCCAGGACTGTGAGATCTGTGTTCAAATCTTGCTGGTCAGTCAGCTCCTAACTAAGGCTTAGTTCCTGAAGGCAGTCCTCTGGGAATCTTTTGCAGACAGAAATGGAGCCATGCAGAAACAGATCTCAGTCTTTTTTCTTTCCTCTGAACCAAATTGGCTCTGAGTAATGCCTTTGCGATCCTGACCACATCCTCCTCCTCCACTGCCAAAAACAAGGGGCTAGAGATAAACCATAGCTCAAGCTCGAAGAATTTGGAGAAGGTGACTCGCTTGCTGGGTCAGGGCCATATTCTAGGAAGGCTCCTTCAACCCCCTTGGGTCTTAGATTAGACTGTGTCCTTCCAGTCTTGTAAAAAATGGGCTGTCAACAGCAAGTCAGAAAATATTAATGGGGTAGGCAAGAGATGCCCCCCAAAGGGGGAGGATTGCAGAAATTGCTTAGAAAACACTCAGTAAGATGACATTTTTAAAGAATTTGCTCTTTGTTTCTAGTGACTTTCACACAAAGTTACTGCTAACTCCCCCAACTGCATTGGAAATATTTAGATTCTATATTTGATTTCAAAAAATTAAGCATGATTTGAATTGAAAGCAATGTTAGAGATAATCTGGGCCAATCCCAGAGCTTTTATTGTTGGTTTTCCTTTTTTGTTTGTTTGTTTTGTTTTGTTTTAAGGGAATGAAGGATTTTGGCATTTTGTTTTCCTGGTTGCCCAATATTTAATCTCCTTTTTTAAACCAAACTCCCATTTTCCTTTGGTTGGACAGAATTCCAAGATGGCCCCGAAAATTTCTGCCCCTGTATACATCCTATGTGCAACAAAAATCAATGGATTATAATGGTAATTATAATAGATTGGCAATCAGTCAACTTTGAGTTGACCAAAAAGAGATTATCTGGGTTACCAGATCTAATCTGATGAGTCATTTACAAAAAGGTGAAGTCATTAAAAAAAAGAAAGACACACTTGCTGACTTTAGGACAAAGAAAACTGTCTTACTGTGAGGCTAGGGCCAAGTGTCAAGAACCTGAGAATGGCCTCTAAGAGCTGAGAGAGGTCCCTGCCAAAAGCCAGAAAAAAAAAATAGGGACTTTGTTCACATGGCTGAAAGGATGTGAATTCTACCAACAACCATGTGAACTTGGAAGAGGACTCTGGGTCTCAGATGAGACCACAGGCCTGGCTGACTCACACCTTGCTTTCAGCCTGGTGAAACTTTGAGCAGAGAACTAATTAATGTTCATGCAGTGCCTGGACTTCTGATATCCTAAAACCATGAGATAATAAAAGTATGCTTTCTGAGCTCTTATGCTTGTGGCAATTTCTTATACAGCACTAGAAACTAACACAGGGTCCATTTCTTGACTGTTGGTTATATGTACAGGACTATCTCACCTCCATCTTCAGTCATGGCATAGGACCTGAGCTTAAATTAAGCATTGTGTTCCCTCCTCCTGTCCACAGGGATTGGCTCAAGATGGGTATGTGAGTTAACCTGTGCCTATGAGAATCAGGCCAAGGTATTTTGTTGGATCTGTTTAGGGAAAAGAAGTGATCTTTTTTCACTGAAATTGAAGCTGAAGTCATTTAGATCTGGACCTGCTGTCAACCATATTACCACCATGTGGAATTTGGGAATGAAGCAAATGTTGAAAAGAACAGATTTCAGCAGTGTTGAGAAAAACATAGATTTCTTGATGTATTTTGAGTCCTGGATCAAGCTGAGCCTAAAGAAGAGATTACGTATGAAGGTTTGCATGACCTAAACCTGTGACACCCACCCTGCATTTAAGACTGTTTGGGAGCAGGTCTTCATCCCATGAAATAGAAAAGATGCTGTCTGAAATATGGGGCAACTGGGCCAGACAGGAATATGTTGACCCAATCACACAATTAATAACAGAACGACGTAAAAGGAGTGAGACTTCCTCATGCCCAGTCAAAAGGATTCAACATCGCCTTATTTTTATGCTGAGTATTTCCCTGGGTGCCCTGAATTATTGATTTCCCAAGGAAAGAATACAATATAACAGCAATGGCAACAACGACAATAACTACAGTTCAATGAGAGTTTATCATGAGCCGAGCTATTTGTGATGAAATACAAATGGCATCTAATATTATATTCCTATAAACCTTGTGATTTTATATCTTAATCATTTCCATCTTAAAGATGGAAGTTCAAAAATGTAATAACATGATCAAGGTCATGTAGCTGGTAAGTAAAGGAGCCAGGATTTAATCCTTATCTGTCTGGATCCAGAGTCTATTCTCTTAACTAATAGGTTAATTGTTGCTAGGATAAAACAGAAACAAAACGAACCCAGGGGATGTTTATTACTTCAAACTGATTGCAATCATAAAGGCATCTTTTTTTTATTGATACAGATTCTCAAAGACTGGTGTGTATTTCTTAATCAATCAGCACTACATGCTTGAATAAATCTTTAATCCCTAATGTTGAAATATTAAATTGTACATCTCCTGTCCCTCCTTTATTTTGAAGATTATACAGGAAGTACATTTGAAAGGAAAAAAAATGCAACTTGCTATGAGGGGAATAAATTCAAACTAGCATTTGGGGCACTTGTTTTCAAATTACTATCTTCCTGCCATTCCCTATGTGATCTTGTGCAAATCATGTCTCTACTGGCCTTTATTTTGCGATCTATAAAACAAAGGGATTTACATTAACATTGATGTGCAGAAAACCTTGCTCCATTATGAAGACATTTTGATGGGACTCCAAATACCCCAGAAACATTTTTGGCTAAACCAACACTGACTTCAACTGGATCCTTTGGTTCAGTCCTGGAATATCTCTGAGATGTTCAGCCGCTGGAAAACCACTATGCCCAAAGTATAAAAGTACAGAACATCACTTAAGCACTTGGGTTTCGCTGGTGGCTCAGTGGTAAGGAATCTGCCTGCAATGCAGGAGACCCAGGTTTGATCCCTGGGTCGGAAAGATTCCCTGGAGGAGGACACGGCATCCCACGGCCCACTCCAGTGTTCCTGCTGGAGAATCCCAGGGACAGAGGAGCCTGGCGGGCCACAGCCACCCACAAGGTCGTACAGACCTGGACACAACTGAAGCAACTTAGCATGCATCATTCAGAAGTGAAGCATTAAAGCACGGAATAGTGTGTGCCGACAGCAAATTACTGATCACAGTTCCCTCAGAAATAATAGCACAAATAACCTCTCAAGGGAGGGGTTATTTATTATTATCACCATCATTTGACAGAGGAGGGTACTGAGGCTCAGCTGTTAAGTAAGATGCATGAGGGATGAGCCAGAATTGGAACTCAGCTCTGTCTGACTCTTGAACCTGTGCAGAAAAGCACTAGATTATAACTATGCACCCTTTCCTTTTCTGCAGAGACTTTCTGTGTCTGATATAACTGTAGTGTTCTATTTGGGGATTGCTTTGGGTTGAAGCAGAGCCGTCACTTTTAACGACTCAATCAACTCATCTGAAGTATACCAGATCCTTTCTAGAAGAGCAGAGGGGAACTAAATATTCCCTAAAAAATGGAGATCACTTTGTTCCTCTAAGAAAAGCTTGCTTTATAGCCACACTGTACAGATCGCTCTAGGGCTTGTTTCATTTTTTTTTTTTTCTTTTTTCAGCCTTTGTTTCTTTCTTTGAGAGTCATAATTGCTAAGATTTATGCAGGAAACTTTTCTCTAGACGATTCCAAATAATTTTGCAGAGTTTCTTAGCCTCTTTAGCTGCCCCTTAGGGTCCCTGCAAATTGCTGTCTCATGAAAGAAGGAGTGCCCTACCCAGGCTTTTGGGGAGAACATATTCAAGCCTTTCTCAGATGTATCATATACATAGGAGATGGGCGGGAGCTGGGGGGTCCTCAGGCATTAGATCATCTGGTTTATCCCAACACTGGGAGATTGTTCCCAGTTGGATAGCTCAAGTGTTGTGAATGGCTGCTAATCTGAAGGACTGCACATCTGTTATTTGAAGCCAGCCCCCAAGCAGCAAGAGCTCCTGACAGAACAGGTATAGCTTTTCATTTTTTTGAGATTATCCATGGCAAGTTTGCAAGATGAGAAAAGGCCAGAGAACGTCACTGTGTACTAGTAAGGCTGAATCATGCTGGTGTTATGACTTGATGCTAGAGAAGCAGAGACACCGTGTGCCCAGTCCTTGAGCCTCGCCAGCGAGGGAGGGGGAGTGGAGAAGGAAGCAAAAGTAACAGAAGAAATGTGAAAAGATGAAAGAGAATCGCTCTCTGTCCTTTTTGCCTTTGTAACCAGCATCATCCCCATCCATCTCCTAACACAGCTCCCATTTCTTCCCCTGCACTTCCAGTGTAACTGAGGGTTTAATCTACTCAGACAGTGGCAGAATCGGTTGTACTTTCTCTTTTACTGCATTTGCGGCGTGTATACAACATGTCTTCATTAACTCTCCATGACATTTAGAATAGCTTGGGATAAAAAAGACACTCAATCAAGTAGGAAAAATAGCCCCCCACCCTCCCATCTCCAACCCAAGCATCCCCCAGGGCATGTATTAATTACTGAAGATGAATGCTGGACCTTCATTCTCAGCAGGGGCTTTTAAATTGTATTGCTCTGTCAGGTCAGAAGATGGTATTTCATCTCACAAACCAGTAACAGAGTTTCAGCTTTTTGTGGAAGTAGCAGCTAATAACAGCTTCCCTTACTGAGCCCCTATAGTGTGTCTATCTGATCAGTTGCTCAGTCATGTCTGACTCTTTGCGACCCCATGGACTGGAGCCAGCCAGCCTCCTCTGTCCATGGGATTGCACAGACAAGAATACTGCAGTGGGTTGCAAAGCTCTCCTCCAGGGGATCTTTCCGACCCAGGGATCAAACCCACATCTCTTACGTCTCCTGTATTGGCAGGTGGGGTCTTTACCACCACCGCCCTCTGTAGCATTGCTAAATTCTTTTCATGATTAGCTCATGCAATCCTCACACCTACCCTATAAAACACATTATTATCCCCATTTGTTGGGTGAGGAAACTGATTCCAAGCACCATGCTATTTCCAGACCATAGGTGGCTTCTGATGGCTCGAAGATGGAGGGAAGTCTAGAGGTCCTCAAAGCAACCTTGTGTCCATGAAGACTCTGTTGCAATATCTCCGCTGTTGAAGTCTGATGTGAATTGAGAAGATGGTTCTAATATTCCAGTTCATGCATCAACCTTCCAAGGAAGATTTCCAGGCTGCCTATAAGAAGAAACTTTTCTTCTTTTATATATCAAGTGGGGTTGTTACTGTTTCCACAGAGGAAACCAGGTTCCGGTGGAATTGGCCTTCCTTTGCCTTATGGTTGTGTTGCCAAAGCTCCTTTCAGACATACTCCTTTTATGTCCTCCTGGCCCAGACTCATCCCAGTAGCTATCAACTTTCCCTAGATGAAGCTAAAGGGATATTAAAAGTTCAGAAGGGCAATGGATATCAACCTGTTTTCTTAGAAACACTGGTCTCGGTGTTTGTTTTCAGAATTATAAATTTTTGAGAAATCCTAAATAGTCTCTCCCCCTCCCTTACTCTACTGATTATTTCAAGAAACATGTGCTTATTGAATATTCTGAGATGTCTGACAGGAAGAATAAACAAGCAAACAAAAAGAGAAAGAAAACAAAACACACACACAAAATTTTGTTTAATCATTCTGCTTTTTCCTCTGCTTAATTTTTTTTAAATAAAAATTTCCCCTAGAAACATCTGCTCACAGATGGAACTATGACATAAATGAAATTAGGAATTAACTGATTTCCTGATAGATGGACACTCTCCCGTTTCTGAAATCCTGCATTCAGTTCAGTTCAGTTCAGTCGCTCAGTCGTGTCCGACTCTTTGCGACCCCATGAACTGCAGCACACCAGGCCTCCCTGTCCATCACCAACTCCCGGAGTCCACCCAAACCCATGTCCACTGAGTTGGTGATGCCATCCAGCCATCTCATCCTCTGTCGTCCCCTTCTCCCCCTGCCCTCAATCTTTCCCAGCATCAGGGTCTTTTCCAATGAATACTTTATTTTTATTGCTGTTTTGGCTTACAGACTAAAGATACTAAGCTGGTGGTGAGAGACAGATGTACAAACAGATAAAGGTGAGCAATACATCCTATCTTGTTCTTTTTCTCCTGTTTAACTTGTTTTCCCTGATGATAAATGAACATACATTTGTTATAGAAAATTCAAGCTGAACAAGCATAGAATCCATAGGATCTCCCTGGGGTTATACCAAGGTTTCCTTCACGGGCTCTCTCACAATATGGAAACACTGTTAGAATGGGCACAGAGACTGATGCCTGGGATATTGTAGATTCTCAGGAAGGGTGATTTGAATGGATGAATGGGTTTTGTTTTATTAAATTTGCTCACTCCACTGTGAGTCTTGCTCATGTAGCCTCACTCATCTTTGCTCCTCCATACCTAGCATAGTGCCTGGTGCATCGTGCATGCTGAGTCACTCAGTCGTGTTTGACTTTTTGACACTATGGTCTGCAGCCCACCAGGCTCCTCTGTCCATGGGCTTCTCCAGGCAAGAATACTGGAGCGGGTTGCCATTTCCTGATCCAGGGATCAGACTGCGTCTCTTATCTCCTGCACTGACAGGCGGATTCTTTACTGCTGAACCACCAAGGGAGACCCTACTGCACAGTAGACACTCAAAAAAAAAAAAAAAAAAAAAAGCTTTGCTACAATCGTTTGCCTATAGGAGTGCTTCTGAGCATGCTGTGAAGGAAGGTCTCTGTAGTCAGAGCCAGATACACCGTCTGTCATGTGGTTGCCATGTAAGTTTATTTAAAACTTGACTTCTGCATCTGTGAAACAAGGCTAACACTACCTGTCCTATAGAGGTGCCCTTATGCTCACATGAGGAAATATTTGTAAATCTGTTTTGTAAACACCAAGGGGTTACTCAAGTTAGCTATGTTATGATTGTGGGGAAAAAATGTTCTGTTCTTGAAATGAGCTAAGTTTATTCAAATAAATAAGCATTAACTGAGTTTTAGTGCCAGAGAGAGAAATGGATACAGAGACAATCAATGGTCAGCTGATGTGATCAACGGTGAGGGTCAAGATTAGGGTGGGCAGAGGATTCTGTGAAAGCACAGAGGAGGAAGACTATCTGATGATATTGAGGCTGCAGGTGAAAGAGGTGATGTCACAGGTATGAAAGAGGAGGGAGGAATATTCTAGGCAAAGGGAAGAGTTTGAGCAAAACAATGAAAAGATGGGTAATACATATAGGTATAGACAACTACTATTGTTTCAATGGGGATGCCAGACCAAAGGTCTTGTGACGAGCCATCACCTACTTTATGTGATGTTGTGCACAGGTTTGCAGAAGAGAAAGCCAAGGGTATTTTGTCAAGCTGCCTCCCATCTATCATGTGATAGAGCATGGATCCCTCCCCATCATGTCTGGAGGGTTTCTAGAGCTCAGAGAAGGTGGATCACTTCTACCAGCATCACACAGGAGGGGCCTGTGTGCTCAGTCACTTCAGTCGTGTTCCGCTCTTTGCGACCCCATGGACTGTAGCCCATCAGTTTCCTCTGGCCATGGAATTCTCCAGGCAAGAATCCTGGAGTGGATTGCCATGCTCTTCTCCAGGGGATCTTCCCGACCCAAGGATCAAACCTGCACTTCCTGCATTACCGGCAGATTCTTTACCGACTGAGCCACCAGGGAAGCCCATCACACAGGCAGTTGGGGGTCTAAACTGGGATTGCAATTATGGCCTGGACCAAATGGCCCTGTCCATCACACGTCCAGCCTTAATCCATCTCTCCTCGTTTGTCCTGAGTTGAAGAGAGGAGGGGATGTGAATTCCTTTTCTATAATAAATCCTTCTTTTGTGGTGGGCTAGGGAAGGGCACTCGGGGTCTGAGCAGGGTCTTTTGTTCCAAATGGCCAAGTTAAGCCAACTGCGGCTGCTGTGAGAGTAGGGTCCCATGAAACCTGGCTTGCTGGTTGTGATTAATCACTCCAAGGCAGCAAAGAAGGAGCCCGGGCTGTCAGAACACCCAGGAGGCTGTGGCTGAAGAGTTCCAACAATTCACATTTGCAGCTCAGTGTCTCTGTAGGAGCCTGGAGTTTTGGAAACTCTGGAGCTCAGCACCAATTCTGAGGCTTGGGAGCCTTGTCCTTTTGGACACCTTACCCCAAGGAGCTCTCCAAGCCCCTGACATTTGGGGGATTGTCAGAGCTCTGGGCCGCCAGCAAAAGACCCTGTCTCAGAAGCCAAAGTCATCAACAGAAATGGAATTGAATGAGCAGGTTTTTCAGAGGCTGGAAGAAAAACTGTTTCTGAAATCTGTTTTGACTTTTGCAAACACTGCCTTTCCCTCTGGCCCCATAATTGAGTGGGGCTGGCGATACTTATTCATCTCTTAGTCTGTGGCTGAGTCACCCCCTCCTTCTCATCAGAATGTTATGAGTATGCAGAGGAAAGGTGTTTAGTGAGCAGTTTCACCCCATTCTAGGGTGGTAGTGATGCTGAGGCTCACGGCTGTCGGCCCTAAGAGAAACCCAGAAGGGTCCCACACCAAGTAATTGAATAGGAAAACAACAAACTATGTGTAACTGACACAGATGACTTCAGTTTTCTTTCAGTGAGGATGGGAGAAGGAAATCTCTTTGGGCAACAAATCAGGTAGCAAAGTCCCTTGCATTCATTAGGACCTCTTTGACCGTTAAGTCAATGCCTTTGAAAGTACTCAGCAAATTCTTGGGGTACTAACAGCTCTGTATTTCCTAATGTGCCTTCTGGTTTTGTCTTCCTTTTTGCCTAGAGAATTCCATGGACAGAGGAGCCTGGCGGGCTACAGTCCACAGGGTCACAAAGGGTCGGACACGACTGAGCGACTAACACAATTTACTCCCTCCTTTGCTTCCTACCCAGTTCCTTGCCTCTGATTCTATTTGCAAACCAAGACTAAGTTCTAAAGAGCTTTTTTTAGCCAAGGGTCATATATGAAAATAGTACTGTTGGTAGAGATGATGTAAGTGAATCTAATAAAGTTATTCTTTATGCCCCAGGGCTCTACAGTTAATAAGAAACGCCTTGCATCTGTATAGCACCATATATATACACCAGCCAACATTAGATTCACTACCTCATTCACTCTGCATTTCAATTTCATGCACAAACAAGTAAACAGTATTTTCCTCATTTTACTAAAGCTGAGATCTGAAAATAGCTATGAGCTGATGATTCCCTAAATATTTTCTTCTGATTGTTTTCTCTTTCGTGTTCCTTTCAAGATTGGTTTGACATATATCCATCTACTTACTTGACATCACTACAGTGATAAACCACAGGCCCTTCAAACTCAACATATCCTTAACTGGCCTTGTTGTTGTTGTTTAAATGTTAAATCATGTCCAAATCTTTGAGACCCCATGAACTGTAGCCCATTAGGCTTCTCTATCCATGGTATTCTCCAGGCAAGAATACTGGGGTGGGTTGCCATTTCCTCCTCAAAGGGATCTTCCTGACCCAGGGGTTGAACCCAGATCTCCTGCATTGGAGGCAGATTCTTTACCATTCAGCCACCATGGAAGCCCCCTAACTGGCTTTATCACCTCTTTTACTCTCTCTCTTTTCCCCTCTTAGTTTTTCCTGGTACTGATTCAATGGAAAGCCCCTGCTGTTCATCCAGTTATCCAAGAGAGACCTTTTTTTTTTCTTTCTCTGCGGTTGCACATTCAATCAGTTTCCATCTTTTATAGACTCTCCCTTCTTATAATCTCAAAAAGCCACCTCCAACTCAGTCTAAGCCATGATCATTCCCAGCCTCCTAACCAACCTCTGTATACAGAGTTTGGTCCCACCCAGTCCACTTTATACAACAGACTGAGTATTCTTTGTAATATGAAGGTCTGATCACAGCACTTTTCCCCTCCTGCAAGTTGAAACTTTCTTTGGTTCCATGGGCCTAGAGGGTAAATTCATATACTTGATTATTTGTGTTAGTCTATTTTAGTCTCATTTTTTTTTATTGGATTCCAGTATTAGCCCATTGAACTCCTTATCCCAAGCCACAAGACTCTGTGTTTCCACCACATTGAAACTTTTCACTTCTACCCATGCCTCGCTCATTTGTGTTTCCCATTTCATGTTTGGCTAACATCTGTGTGCTTCCTCCGGGAAGGCTCCTTGAGTCCATTTCTAAGTTGTCTTTATGAGGTTTCCATGGTATTTTGAGCTTCTCTCTACTATCCTATTTCTTTCACTACAGCAGTTTTTGTTTTGTCTTTCTTCTGTTTCCTTTTTGAGTGCAGAGTCTGCATCTCATTCAACCTTAGCAAAGCCTCTAGCAGCAGCCATGCGCCTTGTATGTTCTGGAAGCAGTCTTGCACATTGTGGATCCTCAGTGAACGCTCGAGAGGTGCAGTAACCTGTCTTAGGTCCTCCACTAAGAGCGAAGCTGCCTCTGTTGAAACTTCAATCTTGTTTCTCTGAGTCAAATGCTTCACGGAGGAAAAAAGATAACCACATTGCAGGAATGATCATAATTTCTTCTGTTCCAATCGACAGATAAGATACTACATATAATTTATGATATACTATAATGAAATGTAGTTGAACGGTCTACATGTCTTCTATGAAGAACTTTTTCTGGTCTCATCGTCTCTCCGTGGTTTCTCTACTGTCTTCTCTAGCTATTCCCTTGAGGACACTCTGGGTCTGCACTCCACATTGTCTTTGACTCTCTTGGAAGAAGAGAGAAGGGTCCTGAGAAGTTTAGTGGTTCTTACTTTTCTGTTTTTCCTGGAATGGTGCAAGAATTGTGGGTCTGACTAACCAGGCTCACCCTCACCTATCCCCCAGAAAACCCCCTACCCCACAAAGGGAAATGCAAATAAACTAACACTCACTATGTCTGTAAAACCAAACACATGGAGCAGAACTTTCCTCCCTCATCAAATGCTTCCACCAGTGTTTACTTTGCTAGTAATATTAACACAACTAAAACAGGTTTCATCATCCCTGGAGAGGACTGCAGAGTCCCACAAAGAACATCTCTGCCAACAAGTCTGGTATCACATGTGAAGACTGTTGTGAAGTTTCCCATTTCCTTGAGGAGAAACAGCAAGCCAGGGGGTGGAAGATGTGCCCAGGACCACTCACTCAGTAACAAAACCACACAAACCCAGAGCCCAGGTCTGTGGATCCCCTACCTTTGTCCTTTCAGCTGTTCTAACAACTCGAAGAGTGAAAAGCCAGAAAAAAAAAAATGAGCTCTATTTACCCTGGATCCAGAGGCAGTTAGCATCTCATTATGTTCTTGAGGGAACTGGAAATCCGAGTGCATTTCAAGGGATGGAATGGTCCATTAATCATGGAAACCGACAATATGCATTCATTCAACCAATTTTTTTTCAGAGGCAATGCTAAATGTCCACTCTTTTCTATTACATTGATAATCTCTCTGTTTCAGAAAAGAAGAAAGAAAGGAAGGGAGGAGGGAAGAGAGAGTAAGAAAGAGGGAGAAAGAAGAAAGGAAGGAAGGAACAGAGAGAAAGTGAAAAAGAGAGAGAGAAAGGAAGGAAGGAAGGGAGGGAGGAAGGAAGGAAGGAAGGAAGGAAGGAAGGAAGGAAGGGAGGGAGGGAGGGAGGAAGGAAGGGAGGGAGGGAGGGAGGGAGTGAGGGAGGGAGGGAGGAAGGAAGGAAGGAAGGGAGGAAGGAAGGAAGGAAGGAAGGAAGGGAGGAAGGAAGCGAGAGAGAAGGAGAAAAAGAAAGAGGAAAGGAAGCAGAATGACCCCGTGGATGTGTTTGGCTGTGATGGAATGGACGGGCTGGTTTAAATTTGTCAGTTGCTGGCTCAGATTCCCAGTGCCCTGCCTCTGAAGTGTGTTCCTGTTGAGTTTTAAAAGGGAATGAAATTAGGTCTTCACATAGGACCTTTCATACTTTTATTTCCTTGGGTGTTCCTGAATGGCACACCAGGATGGAACGCAGTGCTGTGTGCATTTGACCCTGTGAGAAGCCACTAGGCTCTGAAGAAGAAATTACTCACTGCCTCTGTGCTGTTAGTTGAAACACATCTAAAGTCTGGCCACGCAGATGTTAATCATGAGCATTGGGAGGCTTTAAAACACGTTAGAACAGAAAATTTAGGTTATGAGGAACCTTACTGCGATTTATCTGAATCTATTTTTTTTTAAAGGAGAAAACCATTAGGCAGGGTTAGGAGGTCACAGACTGAGTCACGAACAAATCAGAGATGAGGTGACCACCCCTATTTTTCAGCTGAGTTCCACTAGTGATGGAGCCCTTAGGGCACTGTCACCGTGGCTGATGGCAGGGGCCCTGTGGACGAAGCAGCTTCGGTCCTTACTCTCTTCCTGTTTCCTGTGGACAAGGATAATCTGTAAAGTCTCCTGTGTTAACTCTCGTTTTTAAGGATGGTGACTCTTCCAGGGACCACTCTGCTATTTTTCCAGGGTCTGCCCCTTCACTCCTTTCTTCATGATGGTTGCGATGCCTTCTGTTTTCTGTAGACTTTCTTTAGAGTTACACTTACTGGGTCACTGAAAAGTCTCTTTCCTTTGAACACAAGAGGCTGAGGCAATGCTTACATTCTAGTACTTTCTTGGGACTTTCACCCCAAAGGATGGTGGAGAAGGGAAGTGAGGCAGCGACAGAGGTAAAGCAAGCACAAGAGGATGAATTACTGAGCTATCTTCAGCTCATGGATGTGACTTTGGAGAGGTATGTAGGACCACTATGTGTCAGAACAATTCAGGGTTGAGTGAAGAGAAAGGGAAAACTGCTTGCCTGTTTACCAGTCTTTGCTTATGCTGTATCTCATTGGTCAGAATGTTCTCCAAAGAAGCTGATTCTCCAACATTTCCAGTTAGCATCATCTGGCACCTCCAGAGATGACTACAGAAGCCAGAGTTTCTATCAGTTCATGGTACCTGAATGAGCTGGAGGCTGAAGCTGCTGGGACCTAGGTTACAGTGGATGGTGACCGAGACCATGCAGAATCCTGTCCTTGCCCCTGGGGAAGGCTCAGATCGGTGTTGAGAGATGAGGTGACACAAAAATCTAAGAAACACTAGCTCAGATGATTGTCTCGAGCAGATTTAAGATGTGCAGCTGTAATTAGAACACTCTGCATATCATGGATGGAGAATGTCAAAGCTCTTAATTTAAGGAGGGGCCTTGAGTAAGTATTTTTCTATTTGAATCCAATGCTTTGCTAAAATATATCAAGTGTTTATCAACCCTTCTTCCTTTCTATTTGGCTATCACCCTGTCCTCTGATTCTCTACTTCTCCTTTCTCCCTCTTATATATTCCTGTCTCTTTAGATAAAACCACTTAACCTTAGTGACTAAAGATGGATTGCTACGCCCCACACTCCCACTGCCAAAACAAAGCAAATGTTTGAAGAGAAAGTTTAAGGGTAGGTT
The DNA here is from genome assembly GCF_910594005.1 of Cervus elaphus. NCBI lineage: Eukaryota > Metazoa > Chordata > Mammalia > Artiodactyla > Cervidae > Cervus > Cervus elaphus. The sequence continues at coordinate 7,763,232 of NC_057830.1, read as the reverse complement.
TTAGGGTGCCTTAAAAATGAAGTTTAGGAGCTTGGCCATTGCCTCCTCTAGTGGAAAGTGATGCTATACTTTTGCTCAGAGCAATCCTCACCCCATTCCTCATACCATAGATCCTTTCTTTTCTTCCCGCTAACTCAAGTCTTACCCACTTTTCAAGACAAACCTAACTTTATCACCTTTGTTTTTCACCCATGCTTCCACTTATGAGATGGTCTTCAGTTCTGGATGTCTGTCTCCTTGGGTGCTCAGTCATGTCTGACTATTTGTGACTCCAAGGACTGTAGCCTGCCACGCTCCTCTGTCCATGGGATTTTCCAGGCAAGAATATTGGAGCATGTGGTCATTTCATCCTCCAGAGGATCTTCCTGACCAAGAGATCAACCTAAACCCAAGTGTCTAATATTTCCTGCGCTGGCAGGAAGATTCTTTACCCCTAGTGCTACCTGGGAAGCCCTTGTAGTTATGGAGCATCTCCTCTATTCTTGGTCCAGAGGAAGTTTCTGGGTGCTATTTAAGTCTGGCAAGAAGAACTGTTAAAAAAGAGAACATGACAGTATCTTATGAAAAGTTCTGGGATGTGGGGGGATGCCAGGTGCCTGCAGGAGAGGCCCCGGAACTGTCTGGGAAAAGATTTAGGCAAGGTTCCTCAGGGAAAATGGCATCAAATGCATGGAATGAAGGGTAAGAAAGGGTTAAACTAGACTGCGATAGAGGAAACTCTGTGTAATGGCTTGGAGGCCAGAGAGCACAGTGCTTCTGGGACCTCAGTATGAACTGACCGACTGAAATACTTAGGAGCATGAGAGGTGTGGTAGCCAGGCTCCAAAGTGATCTTGGTGATTCTAGTCCCCTGGTGTTTTTATAATCTTGTGTAGTTTCCTCCTGCACTAAGTAGGGTGAATCTGTGTAATCACTAAGATATTTTGAAAATGACAGTGTGTGAAATTCAAGGCCAAGTCACAAAGATGTTACAGTTTGTACTATTCCCTTTCTTGGATCATTCAGTCTCAGGAATGCCAAGTGCCATGTCATGAGGACACTCATGTGGAGTCCTGTGGAGAGGACCACATAGAGAAGAACCAAGAGCTTCCCCCAGCAGCGAGCCTGCCCTTGCCAGGTGTGTGAGTCAGCCCCATTGGAGAAGATCCTCCACGTCCAGTCCAGCCTTAGATAGCTGCAACCCCGGATGACCTCTTGACTACCAACCTCACAAGGATCCCAAGCAGAGCTCCCTGGCTGAGCTATATGAGAAACTGTGAGATAATAAACACTAACCATTTTAAGGCACTTGACTTTGGGGCAATTTGCTGCATGGCAATAGAGAACGGACACAAGAGGAAAGGGGGTCTGCGCTAAGCCTGGGGAAGGAGGCCAGAGTCAAATCACACAGGGAACTGCAGGTCCCACTAAGATGTTGGAACTTTAGAGCAGCAGAAAATCTTTAATTAGCTCTAAGTTGAGGAGTGAAGTCATCAGGTTTATGATCCTCTGGGCTCCGAGATCAACTTCATGTTTAAATTTCTCTTTCTTATATGGCACTGAATACAACACTTTTGCATTAAGTATGACAGGTGAGCATTTCAACCGGAGAATGATAGATTGGAGACAGTATAAGATCTCTTGGCTTCCCTTGTGGCTCAGATGGTGAAGAACCTGCCTGCAATGTGGGAGACCCAAGTTCGATCCCAGAGTCAGAAAGATCCCTTGGAAAAGGGCATGGCTACCTACTCCAGTATTCTTGCCTGGAGAATTCCATGGACAGAGGAGCCTGGCGGGCTACAGTCCATGGGGTTGCAAAGAGTCAGACACGACTGAGTGTCTAACACACACACACACACACACACACACACACAGGGTCTCTCAGTAGCATCAAGAAAGGGAGGAGGATCTCCGGTCCCCAGAACAAGTGAAATGGATGGAATGCAACCTCAACATGCTCCCACTCCCCACGAAACCCATATTTATGGATGAGTGAAGTGCAATGCCTGCTGCCAAGTGTATTCAATGCGGTCTCTTTACAATGTAGGTGTGGAGGGGGCAGGATAAACATCTGCCTAACAGACATACCATAATATAACATGATTTTTCCAAATATATTTATATTCTTGGTGTGGGAGTTGGAGCAATGATTTGACCCCAAAGTGTCAAAATGTGTGAAATGAAACTATAGAATCATAAGGTCCTAGAGTGATAAAGAGACTGGAGAAGTAATTTAGTTCAACTTCCAACTCAATGTTGGATTCGCCTATAGAGAGACTAATAATAGCACCCACAATCCATTGAGCACGAACGGCTCAGTACTCTGCTGAAAGCTCCCACAGCACAATTTGATTTATTGTTGGAGCACACCTGAGAGGTAGCTGCTATTTTCACTTTTTAAATAAATAAATAACCAAGCCAAGGTTTAGAAAACCTAGGTCAGTGCTTCTCATAAACTCTAGAGTGCCCATGAAGGGCCTGAAGACCTTGTTAAAATAGAGATTCAGACGCTATGTCTAGGGTGGAGCCAAGTTTCAGCATTTTTTTAAAATTGGAGGATAACTGCTTTACAATAATGAGTTGATTTCTGCTGCACAGCAGTGAATCAGCCGTATGTTTACTTATATCCCCTCCCTGTCGAGCTTCCTTCCTACCTCCCCATCTCACTCCTCCATGGTATCACCTCACACTGGTCAGAATGGCCATCACCAAGAAACCTACAAACGGTAAATGCTGGAGAGAAGGTGGAGAAAAGGGAACTCCCCTGCACCACTGGTAGCTAGGAGTACAAATCGATACAGCCACTGTGGAGAACAGCATGGAGATTCCTTAAAAAACTGGGAATAAATCTATCATACGATCAAGTTTCTGCATTTCTAATAAGCTCCCATGTGATGCTAGCACAGCTGAAGGTAAAGAATACAAAGTCTCAAGGCTGGGATGTGGCAGATTGAAAGCCTCTTCTGTCTGACTTCAAAGACTGAGCACTTAACACACGAACAACCCCTTCTCCTCCTCACTGAAGTGGTGGTTATCCAGTCTCTATCTGAATCTTCTACTTATTCAGAGTCCTGCCTGGTGGCTTTGGAGAAGGAAACGGCAACCCACGCCAGGATCCTTGCCTGCAGAATTCCATGGACAGAGGAGCCTGGGGTTGCAAAGGATCGAACACAACCCAGCAACTAAGCCCACAGACACTTCCCAAGGTGGCTCTCCTTTGCAATTTTGAACACTAGCTGTAAATTAAAAGGTTTTTGCTTATGTTGAGGCAATTCCCATGCCCAGTGGAACCTCAGTGGATCACTTGTTAAACCATTATTAAAGAAGCACTTTCTCTAGGATTGAATTATTCCTTTGAGTGCTCCATCCTTCAGGGACAAATGCAGAGAAGAAGGGGAGAAGCTGGACACCAACACACCTCGTGAACCCATAACATTAGTTAATGAATGATTGGGTAAGTGGTGGGAGACAGAGGTGCAGTGTTCTAGAACAAGTTAAAGCATTTACTAATCTGCATTTGAGTGTGTGTGTGTTTAATCGTGTCCTCCTCTATGTGAGCCCATGGACTATAGTCTGCCAGGATCCTCTGTCCATGGAATTCTCTGGGCAAGAATACTGGAGTGGGTTGCCATTTCCTTCTCCAGGGGATCTTCCCTACCCAGGGATCGAACCCGTGTCTCTTGTGTCTCCTGCATTGGCAGGCAGATTCTTTACCACTGTACCACATGAGAAGCCCTTTCCAAAACTAAAGCAGTGGTCATGTAGAAGGAGCTGATTGTAATCAGGATCAACTTCCCCTTTTCACACTATGCCCAGTCACTAATAGAGATATGGCCATAGACTTGTTGATAAATAAAATATATATTGAATCATATTAACTAGATACTCACCATAAAAATGAACCCTATTGATTAACTTAGCCCACTCTTGCTCTCATTCATATGGAACAAGGCATAACAAGTTGCCCATCAGAAGATGAGTCAGAGCTGTGGTGGACTGAATTCACAAGCTATGAGTAGTGAGAATAACTTTCCTGTAAACTGGCTGTAGGCTCTCAAATACTAAGCTAAATAATTTAGTCTCCAAAAGAACACAGTAGTATGTAGAAAAGACACTGAGCCAGGAGTCAGAAAACCTGAGTTCTAAAATTAACTTTATAGCCAATTCATTTATGTCACCATCTAACTTGCAAAAAGAGAACCTGGGAGGGGATCAGACCAAACATTCATTCCTCTTCTCAATCGGAAGTTCTCGGCATTATCTTCAGAGAGTGCAAGTGAAACTTCAGGCTCCAAAGGTGTGTGTTCAGTTGCTTCTGTTGTGTCCGACTCTTTGCGACCCCATGGACTGTAGGCTGCCAGGCTCCTCTGTCCACGGGAAGGACGGACAGCCTCTTCTCTCCAGGCAAGAATACTGGGTTGCCACGCCCTTCTCCGGGGATCTTCCGACCTAGGGATCAAACACACTTCTCTTACATCTCCTGCGTTACCAGACAGGTTCTTTACCACCAGCTCCACTTGGGAAGCCCACAGGCCCTAAGTACTTCAGAACCAAGAACCAAACTGCCAATTACTTTTCTTCTCTTTCTAATAACAGCAGAAGGAAGAAGAAGAAGAAAAAAATCAAGCATGTTAGAAAAAGGAACAGGGATGGAGAAAAGGATTCTAATGTGTTACTCACTTTTTCAGGATGGGACATATTTCTCAAAAGCCAGTTGAGATGAAAGAACCACAGACAATTTGGTGGCAATTCATACCACCTTGCCACTCAGTTCAGAATGTACTGAATTAATAGACACTTGGAAACCTCTCTTAGGTCCACATTCTCGACTCACAAATAGGAATTACGAGGTCTTTGACATCCCGCTGGTATTATATTGTTTTTTGATGTTCTTTGGGGAAACTTCTTTAAGTGTCTCTACCCTCAGCTGAAATGATATCTTATAATTTTTTCCATCAATAAATCCTTAGTGACTTGTAGAAGATGGGCCCTAAAAACGTTGCCATCTACCATAGGGAGACCAAGTTTCCATTTAGATGATGAACCACAAGAATTTTAGAAGCTATGGGCCAATTTTTATGGAGGTTTCTTGTTAATATTACTCATGATATATTTTCCCCCCATTACTCCAAAGCCATATCCTTTTCAATGACTGGAAAGAGTGTGTATTGTCTGAGTTCAGTGTCTGTAAAGGCCGAGGCTTGGGGAAAATGAGGCTTCTTGGGTGTGGAGTCAGCACCAAGAAAGTGTTCCAATTATAGAATTGCAGAATCAAAAATGTAATAGTGCCAATCATTTAAAAATTGGATTTGAGAGAGTGAAGGGCAAGAAGCAAGGAGGAGCTAGTGTTTATCGACACCAACTATGTGCCAAATGCACACTATTACCTTTACTCATATTTACCTAAGTCCTAAGAGGGAACTATTCTCTGCTGTCCAAGTAAGGAAATTAAGTGAGTCTGCAAGAGTTTAAAAAACATGTCCATGTTCACACAGCTAGTGAGCTGCAAAGAACCAGTGGCTCCAGCAGGCCTTTTGAGATTTGGAGTCTAAACTCTTTTCAACGCTCCTGGCTCTGTTGCTTGTTTGCTAAGTTATCCTGGATGAATGACTTAACCCATGGAGCCTCCACTTCTTCATCTATAAAAGAAGGCGTGGAGGGTGCTTGGGACACTTTTCCCCAGAGGGAACAGAGTCCTTAGCAACAAATAAGCACACTAAAAACTAAACACTAAGGTTGTCAACATCGTCATGATCATAGCCGGCTGCCTCTTTTAAACAAATAAATACATAAGCAAAATATTAGAGTAATGCTAAGGCAGAGGAGGTGGAAGGAGAGGGAGAAGAAGAAATACAAGGCTATTTTCTCCCTGAGTTGTATGCTGACCTGTGTTTTGACTCTGTGGTCATGAAGGTGCCGCTTCAAGTCTCCACCATGTGTTCCCGACTGTAGTCAGGATGAATGGAGGCAACATTCATAAATAAAATCCCACTTTTTCTTCTTTTGCCCTCCCTCCAGGTCTACCTCCTCCTCATTTCTTATCCTGGTTTCTTGTCTATTTGTAGGTGAAAGTGAAAGTGTTAGTCGTTCAGTTGTGTCCAACTATTTGGGACTCCATGGACTGTAGCTCTCCAGGCTCCTCTGTCCAGGGACTTCTCTAGGCAAGAATACTGGAGTGGGTAGCCATTTCCTTCTCCAGGGGATCTTCCCGACCCATATAAAGCCTCCTTATCCTCTCTTATCTCTGGAAGCATCCTCATCTTTCGAGGTGGGTCGTGATGCTGTGCTGTGCTTAGTCGTTTATCTGTGTCCAACTCTTTGTGACCCCATGGACTGCAGCCCACCAGGCTCCTCTGTCCATGGGGATTCTCCAGGCAAGAACACTGGAGTGGGTTTCTTTGCCCTCCTCCAGGGGATCTTCCCAACCCAGGGATTGAACCCAGGTCTCCCACATTACAGGTGGATTCTTCGCCATCTGAACCACCAAGGTTCAGAAGCCCGAGGTGAGCTGCGGAGATAGGGAAGAAGTGGTCATACTACTGGATATAACTGGTCAGATTTATGCGAGCAAGGGGAGCTGAGAGAAAATGCAAAGAAGTGGGTAGGTTGTACAGTTATCCAGAATTACCCAAATTTAGCTTCCTAAACTGCCAGTGTTGAGTAGAACTGTGAATTATTTTCTGAAAACTAAAACAGATGGCACAGGAGGACTCTTAGGAGTCAGCTAGAATCGTTGGTCCAGTCTACACATGAGGAAGCTGAGGCACAAGGCCAGGGGGTGGAGACAAAGGTCATCCCAGCTGTCAGTCTCTCTGATACACTCTGGCCCTCCGTCCCTTTCTTACCTCCTGTGTGGAGATACATCGGAGTGATCGCAAGTATTCTGACTTCCATTTTGTCCTCCTTAATCCCAGGTTCCTGACTTGGAAGCTTCAGAAGATGTTCATCAATCTTACTTTCTTTATCCACTTCAAAACCATCTAACTTTCTCCAAAGTGGATTACTCTCTTTTCCAACCCTGAATTTAAACCTTGGAACATTCCCCAGCAAGAACTCAACAGAAAGAAATCAACCAACAACAAATATGTTTCAGACTCATAAAACTAATATCTGTGCATATGTATTTTAGGGACTTGTGTGTGTATGCGTGTGTGTGAGGATTTGACTAGATTACTCTAAGTTTTCATCTTACCCTGGAAGTCCAGGGTGCCTCTGAGTTTCTTGTTATTGTATCAATATTTGGGAGTACTCTCTTTTCTAACTGACCACGTTGGATTATGACATGAACAAACCAAGTCAACTACCAAAAGGAGGCATAACCAGGGAGTGGAGATGCATTTTAGAGAGTGCCAAACTAATTTCTGCAGAATTGTTATAATTCGTTTCTTTTTCTTTCCTCCTTTTTTTCGAAGTTTGGAAGACTTAGGATTAAATGTCTTGGCGAAAATAAATAGATAGATAGGGCAAGCTAATGAATTGGTGTTGTCTTCCACTTGGAAATCTTTGTGTTTTCATTCGTGGAATTCCTTACCCCACCCCCTTTTTAGGAGATCAAAAGGTCCTCTTTTGGATCAAGGGGAAAATCAGGTTTTAGAAATGGCCACACTTTCCCCACCCTCCCTCAGAGTAGGCGGCAGCTTCGGCCCCTTGGATCTTAGCAATTGCATTCCCCCTTTGTCCCTGAGGTGGTCCATGGGAGGACCCAGGCCATTGTCCGAGGCTCCAACCTTTGTTGGATTCTTGAGAAAGGGCTGCTGAGGCAGACGCGAGGCCTGCTTTTAAGTTTTCCCGCCTCAAAAAGTCTATTGAGGCGTTTTGTGTGGTTACTTGTGGGGGTCAGGCCTCTGATCTGACCCCCGGCATCCCCGGGTAATTAGAGCCTGCAGAACAGCACCTCCTCCCTGGCTAATTGGCTCTCTCAGCGAAGCTTTCAGGGAGGAGGTCTGTCTACGACTCACTTGCCCTCCACAGCAGACTTCAGGCCCCAGCACAGTCATTTGTCGATGTGATGGGATGGCGACTTAGGAAGTGATTAGGAGTGGGATCAAACAGGTTCCTGACTGCCCCATTAGGAATGGGGCCCATTAACTCTTTGAGAGCTCTCTACCACCCTGGTGGGAAATTGATTGCAACTGAAGACACTTTCTCAGGCCTGGCGACGCTAACATGTTTATAGCTCATTCCTGGAAGATGTGGTAGCTCCTGGGATCTACCTGGAAATCAACTGGCATGGAATAAAGTCAGCAACATGTAGCTTGGTATTAACAGACACCTTAGAAAAAGATAGGAAGCAGCCAAGGAACAGAGCTGAAGTTAAAAAAAAAAAAAAAAGAAAAACAGCTATTTTAATAACTTATGCTATACTTTTAGCAGAAATCGGGGTATAGGAGGCAGTAAAGATTCTGTCCTACAACTATCATTATGGTGGCCAGTTATATGAAGATTTGTGCAGTTTGAGTCAAGAAAGCAAGTGTGAATGCTCTTAAAATATCCTAGGCACAAAACCTCCTTGTATACAATCTTTGTAGACTGCCCTCAAGCCAGGCCACTCCATCTGGGAATGGCCACATTACATTTCCTGCTGGAAAGAGTAAGAAGGATTCTTAGCAGGCTCCAGTGCAGACAAATTAGGCCCTGGTTTTGTAGGTCATCTCTTGTGTTTCATGAATGATTTACCTCTTACTTTCTTGACTGATGCCCAGTTCATTCACAAACGGTAACTTGACTCTTCCCTGACGGTTTGTGACTTTTAGCAGTTCTTCAGTGGTGACTTACATGAGCAAGAAATGTGAGATGTTACAAATAAAGACAAACAGTGGGCTACTAAGACCGATTACTTCAAGGGGGGTAAGGAAGAAAAGGGGAATGAGAGAGTCAGAAAAGAGAACTTTTTTTCTTTTTACAGCTTTGTGTATATGCATCTTTTGATGATGCAAAACATTTTACTTTTAACAATGTTTAAAAACTTAGACTTTTTTTAAAATTTATTTTTCATAAAGAAATATATAAATTGGTGTTTACTGATCTTTGCTTTTTCACTCAATGCATCTCATGTCCCATCAGTTATTAAGCATGAGATTTTGCTAATGATAGAAATTCATACTGAAGACTTCATACAGAGACTGCCCTGGTGGTCCAGCGGCTAAGACTCTGTGCTCTCAATGCAGGGGGCCCAGGTTTGACCTGGTTTGACCTAGTTTGAGGAACTAGATCCCACATGCTGCAGCTAAGAGTTTGCATGACACAACTAAAGATCCTGATTGCTTCAACTAAGACCTGGTGCAGTCAAATAAATAATTTCATTTTTTTTAAAGAGTTCATATAGGTCAACCTATATATTTGCATACTGAATCTCAGTTCTACCTCTTACTTGCTGGATAGTTTGGGACAGGTAATTTATCCCTCAAAAATCCAAGATCTTTGCCTACTCAATGGAGCTATTTTATAAATGTCTTAAGGGTTGCCATGGGAATTAAAAAAAAAAAAAAAAACACAGTTCAGGGACATCCCTGATGGTCCAGTGGTTAAGACTTGGCCTTCCAATGGAGGGCACACAGATTTGATCCCTGTAGGGGAATTAAGATCCCACATGCCTCGTGGCCAAAGAAACCAAGACACAAAACAGAAGCAATGTTGTGACAAATTCAATAAAGACTTTAAAAATGGTCCACATTTAAAAAAAAGACAACACACATACAAGATCCAGCAAAACACTGAATTCGAGGGAATGGTTTGTCAAGGGAGTGAGTGGTGGTGCTACCATTATAATGGAGAGAATTGTGATCCAGGGGAGCCACGCCAAGATCACCTGGAGGAGAGACAGCATACACTGCAGACCCTCTGATTCCAAGTTTGCTTCCCTCTCAGGATCCTTGGGCAGAGTTGGGGGGTGGGGTACATCCTCTCTGGATCCTACTGTCATCTTGGGAGTTAAACAGAGCATGCTTGCTTTACTATCTACACTTTATACAAGAGGAAATAAAATGAAATGTCTAATCATGGCTCAAAGAGTCTGGAACTCTCTTTACAGCCTAACCAGTGCTACATTTTCTTGGGACTCCTTCTGAGGTTGCTGGGGTACTCTAGATGATTTCCTCATCTGCGGAGAGCAGCACTCCTGTGATTTTTCTCACCATGGGGTTCTAACAACCTGAGCCCACTGGTGGAGATGGTTTGATCCTTTTCTCCTGCACTGTAAGCTCCTTGAAAACATCTATCAGTTATCTATTTCCAGTGCTTATCACCTGTCTTCACCTTTGAATGGGCAGTAATCCATATTTAAACAGTGAAAACAAATGAAAAGATCTGGGAACATAGCATAGAGAATTTTCCCAACTAGATTTTAAATGTTAAATGGAGAGACAGTCTTATTCATTTTGACACTCCAAGCAAAATGTGCTGCACCTATAAATGCTTGTTGAGTGAATTTTGCTAGCATTCAAAGTCTAAGAAAAAATGAAGGAATCAAGGAATCACCACTTCATTTGTTGCTTGAAAGGCATGTCCTTAGATAATCACTCAGAGAGAAAGTTAAGGCCAGACTTTGAATCTCTTTGCACCAAAAGAAAGAAAAAGAGGGAGGGGAGGAGGTGATAGGGAGAGGAGGAACAGGAGGGGTTATGTGGAGAGGGTGGAGAAAGAAAGAGGAAGGAAGAGAAGGAGAAGAAAGAAGTCAGGTTGGTGCCCCTAAATCCTGTCTTAGGGAAAGTGCACACAAAGGGCTGGAATGCAAATGAGTCTTGGCATGTGAAAGCAACAAAACAAAGGGTCAGAACTTTCTGAATTAACAATAGAGGTGTTTGTAACATGCTCAGTGGAGTATGTGACAAAGACTTCTATTTTCAGGCCTTACTATGAATTCATGCCTATTTTACAGAGATGCACATCAACTTCCTTCTCTCATTTTCTCTCTACATACATACATGCACACACACACAAACATATGTACATTTTTAAAAAATCTTTCTATGTACATACTTTAGAGGCAGCAGTATATGCTGGAAACTTTTCTTGAGCTTCACACTCAAGTTCATGGTTCAGAGAAAAGCCTGGGACTGGAAGCTGATATTTTTCTGCTGGCCCATTTAGGACAGCACAGCCTAGGAGCACCTAGATACAGGATGCTCTGCCAGAAAGCTCCTGGGTCTGGGATCAGAAGACCAGGTTTCTAGGCCTTTGAGTTCTGCCACCATTTACCTAGTCACTTCAGTTGTGTCCAATTCTATGAACTGTAGCCCACCAGGGTCCTCTGTCCATGGGATTCTCCAGGCAAGAATACTGGAGTGGGTTTCCATGTCCTCCTCCAGGGCATCTTCCCAACCCAAGGATCGAACCCATGTCTCTTATGTCTCCTGCATTGGCAAGCAGGTTCTTTACCACTAGAACCACCTGGGAAGCTACCTGTGGACCTAGACCGACCCTTTTCCTCTTACAGCCTCAGTTTGCTCTTGGAAAACGAAGAATTCAGAACAAAGAAATCTTTAAGGTTTCTTTCATTTTGGAATTTTCTATTTTGTCTTTTTTTTTTTTCATGACTAATGAGGCCTGGGCCTTGGAAAGAAGGTGCCCTGTGGGCTGGTAGCTACTTTTATTGAGTGTGGTGTTGTCTGGCTTCATGCTTAGAGCTTAATGTACAGTATCTCATTGAATCCTCATAGCACCCTGAAAGAGGTCACTGCTCTTCTGTTTGGTAGGAGAGGACTGGAAGCCTAGGGAAATGAAGTTGGTTCATGTTCTTTTACTGTAACTCTGGAGATGATCCCTTTTATAGGAACACCTTCATAGAGTCTTTACAGCATAAACTCTGCCCAGAAATCAGCTGACTGCCTTTCTTCCTTCCAAGTTCTCTGCTGCATGGGGCACCCAGTTACACACAGCACGGTGATGTGACCCTGATGCCCAGGAGTCTTTTGTTGACATCACCTCCTCCAAGAAACTATGTAGTGAGAAGCCCATACATAGGCTGGGGAGTGGGAGGTGTAGAGTTCATCCTTTCTCTTCATAAACTCGCTTTTTGTCCTTGAGAAAAATATTCCCTCTTCTTGGATTCAGTTGCCTCAACCGTAAATTATGGGGACAATATGGCACTGATCAAAGTCAATATAGTGTGTTGGATAATAGCATACAAACACTCTGTTACTTAGTTTCAATCCTAGGGTCCTCTTTTCTAGATGTATGTTCTTTTGCAAGTTACTCAGCCTCACTCAGATTCAGTTATTCAACTATAAAATGGGAACAATACGACTCAGTTCCCTGCAGGCCTGGTGTGAGTACTGAGTGAGCTAATGCGTACGAACTGACTAGCAGGATGCCCAGCACATGCTGAGGCCCTAATGAACTGTTATTAGCCATCTCTTGATGAAAGTTCTTGTAAATAGCATGTTGTAGACCAGTTGGTTTCTAAGAATGCTCCCTGATGTCTTTTAAGAATGAACACTGTAAAAAAAAAAAAAAAAAGAATGAACACTGTAGGGATACTGAACGTGGGGCCATGAGTACAGTCATAAACTGGGGAAGGGCATTCTAGGAGGATGGCTCAGCATATACACAGGATGGAAGCAAGAGAGCAAGCTACAATGAGAAATAAAATCATTCCATACTATTGGGGCACTGGGCATGTGTTTATGGAGTGGGGTGGGCTTCAGGGCGAGAAAAGACAGGGACACAGGCAGGGGGCAATCCCGCAGCACTTTCGACTGTGTCCTGAAGGCACTGGGGACTGGAGTGTCCGATGATGTTTGCAGGGCAAAGTGAAGAACAGGGATGATGTACATATTTCTATGGAGCACACACTCAGCTGATGAGCTGGTTTTATTTAGACTGTCTGTTGATTTGGGAATGATTTGGGAGGCTGGGCTTGAATGAGTGATGAGGTGTCCTGGGGGCTCTCCCAAAACCGCTTCTTGGCACGGGCCCTGGTGGGATTCAGAGGGAAGACAGAGACTGGAGGCCTGCAAAGAGGAGGGATGCTGTGAGCTGGCCTCTGGCAGTGGCCCCGGGCACGGGGAGTAGCAAGTCCCAATCCACTTGGAGGTTGGAAGGGCAGCCGTCTCTAGCCTTACCGCCGGTCTGGCCTTCATGCTTCGATTTAAAAATCTGACCGCTGAGCCATTTGTCCATCCGGGGGCTGCTCTGTGGACCCGAGGCCTAGCGCCCATGAAGGAGGGTGAGCTCAGCTCCCGGGCCCCTGGGAACCATCGCTGCCAGGAGGAGCACAGGTATGCCAGGGAGGAATTTCTCAATGTCCGTCCTCCTCCACCCCTCAATTTCGGGAATGCATAGAGAACTACTGTGGCTTGGATGTGAGACTTGAGGCTCAGTGGCCAAATGAAGTCAGGCTGTCCGTCTGTTCTAAATTTAAATTCTTAACCACGTTTGGGCACAGTACCTTGTCTGAGGTTGTTTTCTACCCCAAATGTATAATGTCAGGGCGTGCCAGGGAGGGATGCGGGCGATGACGGCAGAGGGCCTCGGAGAAGAAAACACAAGCGGTTCCTGCAGCCAATCTGATTAGCGCATAAACTCCTAACTCTCCCCTCGCCCCAAAACCTCGCTCGGTCAACAGTGACTGAATACAGGCAAGCTGCTGCCTTCCAATGGAATTTCACAGAATGACCATTTCAGAGTCTCTCTGCACAAGTGTGATTCAGTACTCCTTTCCTCTAACTTCTTTTAGGGGCATACCATTTGGAAAATATTAATAACTGCTATTTTAAGCATTCTCCATGTACAAAACACTGGGCTACGCATTCCCTATTTGTTATCTCATTTAATCCTCATGGCAACTCTATGAATTAAGTACTATTATTAGCTTCCTTCTGAAGATTGGGAAAAATTAATCGTTCAGGAATTAAATAACTTGCCCAAGTCTTCAGAGCTAGGCAGGAAAAGGGTCTAGATTTGAATTCAATATTATCTCAAATTGAACGGTACTGCATAGGTTCCTAAATACAGGGAAGTACCTCCGTGGACCACCTGAGCCAGCCTGCTACTCGGGCAGAGGTAAAATATCGTGATCCCCTCATAAAGACGAGGAAAAGGAGGACCAGAGAGGTTAGTGACATGCCCTAAATCATCCAGGAAGAAAACAGAAGAGCATGTATTATGTCCTGGAACCAGGATTCTTGTCTCCAAGAAAACAATTCAGAATAAGCAGCCAGTTTGCTGTCAGATATCTTTGAAAAAAAGTTTTTTTTTAAATTTTGAACTACTTCTAAACTTACTAAAAACAACAAAAATAGAGCAGAGTTTCTAAGCACCCTTTACCCAAACTCCCCCAATAGTAACATCTTCTACAATTAGAGTGTAACCGTCAGAACCGGAAAATGAACCTTGGTACAATACCATTCACTACAGGCTTTGCTGAAGTTTCACCAGGATTTCCATTGAGGTTCTTTTTCTGTTCCAGAATCCCATCGTGATCCTATGTGACATTTAGTCGTTACTTCTTCTTAGTCTACTACAGACTTTAGTCTTTGTCTTTCATGACTTTGGCACTTTTGGGGGGTATTCGTGAGTTATTTCATGGAATGTCCCCCAGTGTGTGTTTGTCTAGAGTTTTCACATGACTGAACCGAGGCTCTGCATCTGGGGCAAGAGTATCAGAGAAGGGATGCTGTGGCTTTCTTAGTGTACTGTATCACCAGGCGTATGCTATCTGTGTGCCTTATTGTTGATGCAACCTTGATTGCTTGGAGAAAGTGGTTTGTGCAGGGGTGCTCTGCTCTAAAATTGTTATCCCTCCACCTCTGCTCCTATACTTAGCAGATATCTTAGAGAAGATACTTTGAGGCTATATCCCTCTTTCTGCTCACACTTTCTTTCACTGGTTCACATTCATTAGTAAAACTTGTGTGCAACAAGTGCTGTTCTGTTTGCTCACTTCTGATTTCCCTTCTACCTATATTAATATGAATTCTGTTGTAAGGGAGGACTGTCCATTCACTCCCGTCTCTCTATTTAATCAGATATTTTTATATCCTCATAAACTCATGAATGTGTTTTTTAGTCTATGGATTATAGTCCAATTCTATCATTTTCTATTTTGTTGCTCAAATTGTTCAGTTTTGGCCACTCAGAGCTCCTGTGGGCTTGCTTCCAGATCTCTTGCATCACAGGGCTCCTCAACTTTCTTTTCATTAATTGCAGCAGCTGCCTAAAATAGAAATACCCATGATCCCTTTAGTTCCTCTTTTTCTCTTATTTCCTACACCCTCTTCCAATTTCATCCCTTGTTTCCAAAGGCTGCTAGTTTCAGCTGCAAAATGTCTCTCAAATCACCCTTCATGGTCTCTTCCCAGTTTGGAATGTATTACTTCTCCTTTTAACCACTATGACATTTTGGTCTTTCTCTTTCTAGTGCCTACCCACACCCCCAATGAATCCCTTTTCCACACTGCTGATTAAACAGTGTTCTGAAGATGTGAAGATTATATTACCTCTCCCTTACAAAGGCTCCTGCTTGCTCTCAGAGAACTGGAGCTTCTGAGCCTGTCTGTAAGACCATCCAAGATTTGGCCACAATCAGCTTCTTTAATTCCGTCTACTGCTTCTCCATCTGTTTTGTGCTTCTGTCCCTTGAGTTCCTCACCTTTCCCATGATGTGCTACAGCATTTCATCTTTTTGTGTCTCTGCACATGCTGTTGGTTTTGCTTAGAATGCCCTTACTGTTGAAGATGTGTTAATACCCCAATTCAGAGCTACTTGTGATCTATGGAATTGGTGAAGAAGTGCCTCAGTCAATAGATACCTATTGATTCAAAGGACTCTCAATTGTTTTCACAACTCCTTGAACAGCTAATTTACTTTTCTTTTTTTTCTGGAATAAAGAGAAGAAGGTCATATGGAATAGCCTTAGTTACTCTATTTAAGTTGCAATCTTCTGGCAGAGCCAGCAGAATTGTGGATGGTGATGGAGAGCTAAATCCATCTTTGCCGAGTCACTGCCTCTCTTTTTGTCAGATAACACCATCACCACTCTCATGATAACTTCATCGTCACCACCATTGCCTAGCCACTGCTACCACCCACTTTAACACTACCACAGTCACCATCACTGCCACCAATAAATCTGTATTACCACTATGACTGCTACCACCACCACCATCACACCAACACCAGGACTAAATGACCATTACCTTGACACCCCCATCACCATCAGTACCAGTACCGCCACACCACTAACCCACCAAATCTATCCTTTATTGAGTGTCAAAAGCATGCCAAGCGTCTCACATATGTTAACTCATTTATCCCTCTTTATACTTTTGTGAAGAAAGAAAGTGAAGTCGCTCAGTTGTGTCCGATTCTTGGCGACCCCATTACCTGTAGCCTGCCAGGCTCCTCCATCCGTGGGATTTTCCAGGCAAGAACACTGGAGTGGGTTGCCATTTCCTTCCCCTGACCCAGTGATTGAACCTGAGTCTCCTGCACTGCAGGCAGACTCCTTACCGTCTGAGCCACCAGGAAAGTCCATGCTTATACCTTTGTGCTGAGACAAAGAACTAAGCAATTTATTTAAGATTACTCAATTGGTAAATGCTAGGAAAAAAAAAAAAACAGAGACATTGAATATAAGTACTAAGTGAACTTAGATGTGTTAATTCAACTTTTACATTGTCTCATATTTAATTTTCTTATTTTACAGGTAGAAAAACACTGAAGACAAGTACAGAATGGCTCATATCTTGCTCTGACTCTTAAACCAGGACTATGTTCATTGTGCTACAGTCTGTGCTACACAGACCACTTTCCTCTCTGTGCTCTGAGATTATCTTTGGATTTTTCCCATTGCAAAATTAGTTAAGCATCTCATACATGCATGTGTTGGATCAAATAACAGAGAGAAAATTAATACAAAATCCAAGAAGAAGACTTAAAAGATAAAAGAGCAATTTTCCTTCTTCCCCAAATCCCAAAGCTAAACTTGATAATAAATAGCTTTTTATTCACTTGAATTCACCCCATTAACAGTGCATGAATTAAACGTGCTGTTTCAGAAGGAAAATGGCAGCATCGCTTAGCGTCCCAGACCACAACTTGGCATCCAAAAAAGAATCCGGAGTCCGTGACAAGGGAGAGAAGATGAAGTCTTCCAATGTGATTTACAGAGATGGAGAGGCAGTGATGCAGAGAAATAAAGGATGGAAGTGCCAAAGGGTAGGGATGGATTTGGACAGTCCTCTTTAATCTCGGTGGTGGGAAAAGGCTTGGCCTTGAGTGACATGGATTAGTTGCATGTTTGAGGGATGAAAGGGTTTGTAGCTTCTGAATGGTTTTCTTCCTCAGGTGAGGCCCAGCCAGGTCTGCAGGAAGAAAGAGCAAAGCTGCCACAAGTTGAAAAGAGTTTAGAACTGGGTCTTCTGGGAATTGGCTTGGCCATAGAGCCTCTGGGTAGGTCTGAGATATGTACCTCTGGGCATGTTATGAAATGCTGTCAACATCCTACACCTCCTCCTTTTACAAACTCAGGCCTATTGCATGGCCCCTTCTGCACTCAGCCTTTCTAATGTTCTCATCTCTGTGGACACTGAAGTCCCGGCTGAAGCAAAGTCAAGACTTAACTGCCAACTTTAGATTCTCTGTGGATATCTGGTCTACCCTGCAGTGATCCCTCACTTCTATATCCCTATTAGAATAGTCATGGATGTAGGGGGTAATAGTGAGAGCACTGAACAGAGAGACAGGAGGCTAGGACTTGGTTCCGGGACACACATGGGATGAAGGAAACAGGAATCTACACAAAAGGCCTCATATTGATTTTGAATCTAATTAACTGTTGCAATTATTAGCTGTAATAGCTCGATCACTGTGCTTATTGCTTTTTGGCCCCTGTTTCTCCAACTAACTTCAACATATTTTCCAGGAGACTTTACTGGTTCCCCAGCTTGCTACCACCCAGCAAACTGTGCCTCAGTATTTGGGCGTAGTCACATTTTGTGCTGTGTATTGAATGTGTCATTCAGAGAGTCAGTAAGTATTTTTGCGACTCTACTATACATACCATATATATATATATATATAGAGAGAGAGAGAGAGAGAGAGAGACAGAAGAAGAAAAGGAAGGAGGAAGAGAAGGGGAAAGAAGAGGAGGAGGAGTAAGAGAGGACGGTAAGGGTTGGTTTTCTGCCTTTAATAAGATTAGAGTCAAAAGAGGAAGTCACATAATAATGCAGAATTACAAACATTTGAGCGTCCCAAGCATTGTGTAAAAGAGAAGCACAAAGAAAAATTTTACTTGGGGACCTAAAGTGTGTAGGGAAATTGTTGTTGTTGTTTAGTTGTTCAGTTGTGTCTGACTTTGTGACTGCATTCACTGTAGCCTGTCAGGCTGAGGAATCCATGGGATTTTCCAGATGAGAATATTGGAGTGGGTTGCCATTTTCTTCTCCAGGAGATCTTTCCAACCCAGGGATCAAACTCTCATCTCCTACATTAGCAGGCATTGGCAGCAGATTCTTTACAGTTGAGCCAAGAAAAGCCATCCTAAATCTGTGTAGGAGAATTAGGATGACTTTTTGGGTGTAGCTACCATTTGAAGGATAACTAGATTTCAGCCAGATGAAAAGAGCAAAATTGGTTCTAGAAAGAGCAAAAAATCAAAGAGCAAATCTCACATATGAGAGAACATTGGAGGAACTTCAGCTGTGGTTGTGGGAATCAGGGTGAAGTGAGGGGAGTGCTAAGAGTTGAGGCAGGACATCTAGGCAGTGTTCAGATCTTGCAGCGCCTTAGAGGTGAGGTAAAGAGTGCTAGACTCTTGTCCGGTGCTGTGTTTGTGTTTATGGGGCCACTGCTGAGTAGAGCCTTATCTACAGTACCATCTTAGTAAATGCAAAGTTCAATGTGCAGTTGACCCAGAAGAACCCACTAAAGTGTTTCTCTTTGTTCACTCCTCAGACTCCTCTACTGAAGGAGAGGCATTATGGGAAATGGGATATTCGTGTACCTGGGCCTCAGTCTTCTCATCTGTTTGATGGGGCGTTAAGATAATTGTATGAAGCAGTATATGAAAGGGCTTCCCAGGTGGTGCTGTTGGTAAAGAACCTGCGTGCCAATGCAGGAGATGAAAGAAATACGGGTTCAATCCTGGGTCGGGAAGATCCCCTGGAGGAGGGCATGACAACCCACTTCAGTATTCTTGCCTGGAGAATCCCATGGACAGAGACACCTTAGAGTTGCAAAGAGTCAGACATGACTAAAGAGAGTTAGCACACACACACACAGTATATGAACAGGCCCTAGGTTATTGAGTAAAAGATCTTAACCTTTGCTCCATTCCATGCTTTTAAGTTTAGATAATCACTGATACTATCATATAAAGGAAAATTATCCTACATTGTTAGGCTATACACACCTGGTGATCTCAGGAAGAATGTCAAAATTAAAAATATGTATATATATATATATATATATATTCCAAAGTCTCTTTTACAAAGCATACCGGTATCAGAAAGCTGATTGTCAGAAAGTTGAAGCAATTCAACTGTCACTTAGCTACTTGATGATAATAACTGAAAAGGAACCCAAGTCTTACTTGTCTAGGCTTCTTCTTCTTTGGTCAGTTTTATCTGCAGTTCCTCTTCAGTTCCTTTCCATCCTCACCACTCACACCAATGCTTAATCTTCATTCTGCCTCTAAATATGTGCCCCAAGGCTAGTCACTCAGGTGTTTATTGTTCAGCGCTGCTCTGTCTTCTGTAAAGGAAGGACAAGAAGACCTTATCCATGTATTCTCCTCTCAGATTAGCTAATGTAGTCACATGAAACAAAGCAAATGAGAGAATACCCTAGACTGCCCGTTCCCTGTGGATCCTTGCAGAGCTAAGATCATGACATCCATGCTGCCCAGTTTTGTAGGAAATGAGGAGACCAGAAGGAAGTGAAAGGACATTCATTAAAATTCCAGAGGAAGACAAGGTCTTATTATTTATATGTAGAAAAATAATAGCTCAAAACCCCAATAGCACTTTGGCATGAATTCAAATGCTAAATGTTCTAATCCTAAATCTTTCTCAATTGAAACCTTTTGTCTCTATTTGGTCTATAAAACCTGGCTTTCCTCTTATACAATCTCTCAGCAAATCATTCCAAGTTTACCCTTCAAATACCTCTCCCATCAATTTTTCTCTCCATCTACTTGCTATTGTCATGATTCAAGGTCTCAGAACCTTCCCTAGGTCTCTTCACCTTTTTTTTTTCCTATCTCGATTTATGGTTATATTTTCCCAGATGAATCTTTTTATATCCTAGTGTTGTTTAAGTCTTTACCAAAATTAGGTTATGCTTCCCAATCAACTATAGAGGAGGTTCGAAGCTCAACTCCCAAGCCTGAAATCCCAGGCCCTTCACACTGTTCGCGTTTTGCCCTTGTCAGCATTGCCAGGTATGGGTCTCCTTTGCATGTGTGCATGCTAAATCACTTCAGTCAAGTCTGAGTCTGTGTGACCCAACGGACTGTAGCCTACCAGGCTCTTCTGTCCATGGGATTCTCTGGGCAAGAATACTGGAGTGGGTTGCCATTCTGTCATCCAGAGGATCTTGTTGACCTAGGGATTGAGCTCACATCTCTTATGTCTCCTGCACAGGCAGGCAGGTTCTTTACCTCTAGCGCCACCGAGGAAGCCCCTGGTCTCCTTTATTTTCCCTAAACTTGAGCCAAAGGATTGACTTCGTTTGCTAGTACTGCTCTTTTGATCAAAAAGCTCCCTCTGGTTGTATCCTTCCCTGCCCTCATCCCCAAACGATGCTTACTTTTACATCTTCAGCATAACTGTGTCTTCTTCCATGAAGGCTCCAATGGTCATCCAACCTTATCCCTAAACACCAACATTTCCAGCTAGAACTGTCCTCCAGAGTCTTTGTATCCCCCCCACCCCCGCCATTCTCATGTGAAACATTGGTTTATTCATTTATCAAAAAGTTCATTTATGAACATTTTTTTTGTCTCTGATTCTATACTATAATCCTTTTGAGGCTGGGGGCTATATCTAACTCTTCACGTCAACCTCAGCACCTGCCATAATGCTTGACAAATAAGAGCTTAGCATATCTTCCGGAAATTAATTGACTATCCTGAGTACTTTCTATAAATTACAGCAAAGAAGTCTGAAGAGAGCCAAAGGTAGCTCTGATAGAAACAAGAATAATCCCTGAACAATGGTGATTCATAACGTAATTCAGACCGAGAAACGACAAGCCCAGAGACAGTTTCTCCCTTCATGTTTATCTTTGGAGGCCTCGTGTGAAATACGGCTATGAGAGTCTTGGTCCTGCTCAAAATTGTTTTGTTTTTCTCCTCTTTCCTGGCCCTCCCCCACCTCACTTTCTTTTTATAATGTTCTTAAAAGTTGAGAATGGTTTATCTTAGCATTTGTAAGTTTATTTGTGGATGCAATTGCGAAGCTCATCATGTCAGTTTTATGAGAAGTCTGAGTCCATTGTCCTTAGAAAACGAAAATGATTAACATTGATTTGTTTTGTTACCCAATTGTTTAAATTATAATAACTCTCCATCAGGGTTTTTTAAGTACAGCTGTGTTTATGGATTAAGATCTACTGACTCAAATATTTACAGTGTTCCAAAAATTACGAGAACATACAGTGTCAGGAATTTTCCATAGGCTGCTCCTTTGAGCCGAAGCGAGTTTCTGTTCAACTTGAAGAGAAGGCTTTAGACGATTTCAGAGGACACGGACAGGTCTATGTAATTCATCCCCAGACAGGTACCAAATGGAACAGCTCCACAGAAGGGAAACATTGGTTAAATGGTCATATTAACAGTCATCCCAGGCTGTATTAACAGAGCAGACATAAAAGGGTAGAGGCCTTAGCACTATAAAGGACAGAGTCTACTTGCTTATCAAATCTAACCTGTTGCTTTCACTTAACTTCTATATATTGTTTAAAGATGCCTCTGCCTTTTAACATTAGAAACACAGCTGGCCTGGAGTGGGGACAGAGGTATGCCATTTTCTAGTTCTATTATCTGGGACAAAGCATTTTTCTAGGTCTTTTGTTCCAATATATGAAATAAAGGTATGCAGGGGAACATGAAAAGACACCATGATGCTCTGCACGTATACAAGTTCAGTTCACTCTCAGGGGGTTCTTCTTCCTTTAAGCCAGATTCTGCTCTTGGAAACATTGGCTTCAAAGTGGTAATTTTCCCAGATGAACCTGGTAGATAGATAGAGAGGACACTATCTTGGAATTTTAAACTGAGGGTTCCAGCTTGGTTCTTCAGCTGTTCCACTTTTCCTCCCTTGTTTCCATCACATAACCTGTCTCCTCTTCGTGCCTAGCTTGAGGCCGCTCTGTGACCAGGTTACAAATGACTTAGTTGGCCCTGTGTGCTGTGTCACAGTGCCAAGTTCATGATAAGACCTAAAAGAGGGATTTGTTCAAGAAACAGAGAAAAGGAAGGAGGTAGAGAGGGAGGAAAATGCAAAGGAAGGAAAGAAAGGAAGGAAGGAAGGAAGGAAGAAATCTACAAATAAAATAAGCATATTTCAGTTCAGTTCAGTCATTCAGTCATGTCCGAATCTTTGCAACCCCATGGACTGCAGCACGCCGGGCTTCCCTGTCCCATCACCAACTCCTGGAGCTTGCTCAAACTCAAGTCCATCATGTCAGTGATGCCGTCCAACCATCTCATCCCGTGTTATCCCCTTCTCCTCCTGCCTTCAATCTCCTGCTTTCAGTTAGGTGAGCATATTTGTCCTACCTAATTCATAGGATAGGTGGGAGATGGAGAGAGAACACACACATAAATAACCTACACCATCCTTACAGCACTTTATAGTTTACAAACTACTTTCACATCCATTATCTAATTTGATTTCCCAAAGTCCCTTGAACTAGGTTTGACAGGTATAATAACCCCCTGTCTGATAGGTTATCGAGCTGATACTCAGATCACTGAAATTATTCACCCAAGGTTACACAGGTAAATTGTGGTTTGGGACTTGGCCTCCATTTTCTAACTTAAAATACCCTGGCTAATACACCATGCTAGTTAGATGCACTTTTGGATTTCAGAGAAAGAAAATATAAATTTGAATTAAAAGAATGACAAAGAAGACAGTGAGGAAATACATTTTAAATAAGCCAGTCATCAAAGCATTATTTGTTCAGAAAGAGAATTAAGTTCTATAAGAAATGCCAAAGTGATTGACAGAACATAATGTTTAAACCAAAACACTAATAAACCCAACTAACTGTTGTGGTATTCTGAGGGTAAAGATGAAGGCATTTTAAGTCAGACCTATCTGCTTTTCAGTTCTAATTCAGCTACTTATCCATTATGTGACCTTGGATCATGTGGACTTTGAGTCTATTTTTCAGTCTGTAAGTGGGTTTAATAATATTTGCTTCATACAACAGTAATGAAGCGTAAATACAATAATCTATGGAAAACATCATACATGTTATTAAAATGGCCACTACTCAGAAAAGAAGACCTGTTCCCTTTGAGAACCTCCTTGTGTTTCTGGGATGCTATCATTCTAGGTGAGAACTGTGTCTTGTCCTGGCATTGTCTTCATAACCATAGAACAAACCTAATCCTTGTCAATCCACCTGACAACAGATGTAATCCCGAAGAATGCTGAAACAGGGGCAGTTCTCTCCATGGGAACATTCTGTGCCAGGCAATAGGAAAGAGCTCAGAGGGCAGCAGCAGAGGCTTGTTGAACTCTGTTTGCATCAAGTACCTCATCTTCCTGGAGACACTCCCACCCAAGATTTCCAGCCAATATCCTGGCTTTGGCCTCCTTTTATATCAACCTATGACTGTCTCTGACTTCTTTATGAAAGTGAAACCAATCTGCAAAAATTTGCTTGATTCATTTACCGATTGCTTCAATCATTCATTCATTTATCCAAATCATCTTGGCTGCATCTGAGTGTTGGGTCCATTTCTGATTTTAAGGCAAGGGTCACTGAATCCCCATCCTAATAACTGAGGACTTAAAGACAGCCTAGTTAAAAGAAAGGGACAGAAAAAAGAGATCTGAACCTGAATTCTCAGTAACATCACAAATTTGGAACAAGTTATTTTATCTCTATGAGCCTCAGTTTCCTCATTTGATAAAAGGATGTAATCCCTTCTATTAAGGGTTCCTGGAAGGACTGTTGAAGAGATGTGTTTAAATCACTCAGCAGATAATAAATATTCATTATATGTCTCCTCTTCCTTGACATAATATTTCAGAGAAAAAGGGAATTGGTCATTTTAAAGGAGGTGATAAGAAGACATAAGAAGGCTAAGACATTCATCTCTCTTTGACATGTTCACAATTTAATATTTTTAAATGAATCGTTGAAAGAGTGAGACTCTCAAAGACTTGATGTGTGTTTACTTCACATTCTTCAACATTTCTACAAAAACTAACCACTCAATAAAATTCAAATTGTGAAGAGTTCATGCATCCTGAGGACCAAGGAATTACAACATTCTAAATAGATAAGGGTCTACAGAAATGGTCCAGTACATTTCCATTTTTTCTCTCCTCATTCTACAGGGATCTTTGCTACTTTATGCCTGTTAAATATTGCTGGACCCATCAGAATAGCTCAAATTAAAAAAAAAATGACAACACCACATGGACGAGTATGTAGAGTAACTTGGTGCAAAAAGAAGGATAAGTCAGGAGTGGTTAATGAAGAGATGATTTATGAAGGCATGATCAATGTCAGAGAAATCAACAAGAGATGGTGCAGCTCCACAAGACAAGCAATAGTGGAAGCTACTAGCACCCTTGGCCTGATGGGAAGAGTAAGAGAACAGTGTTATTAGAGTCTAGAGGGAATAGCCTATGGTAGTGGGACATGAGCTCTGAAACTGGTGGTGGGCTTTGGATGAATGACCAGTCACTCACTGCTCGTATGTGACTTGACAAGGAGCAAAAGAATAAAATGCCTGTCTCAGTCATCTCTCTCCCTTCAATCTCTCACCTGTTCCTCCCAGGGGCCAAATCCAACTGAACATCAGTGGGCAGGGGACCTCACTGATCTGTCATGTAGAGGTCTGTCTCTCAGGTCAGAGAGCAGGTGGGAAAGCAAAGACAAGTCAACACAAGCATCATAATCAAGAGAAAATTGAGGCTTGAGCAGGGATGGTGACGTGGCTGGCCCACGTGAAGTTTCCTTAGCAGTTACTTTGTGGCAAGCACTATTCCACATGCTTTTCCTTGCATTAATTAGCTGTGGGGACCTACATGGAAAGGAAATCCAAAAAAGAGGGGATATTTATATATGTATAGCTGCTTCACTTTGTTGTATAGGAGAAGCTAACACAACATTGTAGAGCAACTCTACCCTAACAAAAATTGAAATTAAAAAAAGACATTCTCTCTTATTCATGTTAAATAACGACTATTTCATGGAAAAAATCCAACAAGGCACTGTGAGTCTTGAGGGATATTCTTTAAATAGCTCAAAAAATAATTATTCATAGAAACTGACTACCAGCACAAGCATTTCCTATCCTTTCTAGACACATGAACAAGGTTGCTTTAGGGGTTAAACAACATGTTTCATAGGGTGCTCATGAAAAACACTGCCAACAATAAGATGCCTTAAAAACATGTCTATATGCTGCTTAGCAATACACACTAAAACTTCTTCCTTCTCTCTTTCTCTCTATCACTGACTTGGAAGTTCAGAGTCTTTGAAAAAAATGTTCTTAATGATACTTAATATGTTATTTTTGCTCCTTGTATAAAAATAAACATAAAATAAAATCCTTTGGGAACCAAAAAATAAAAAATCTCATTGAATTCTTACACCAATGCTATGAACACTTTAAAACTACCAAGTGAAACTGAAATAGTCCATGTTGATCTGTTTTTGATCGGGTTATATAAAATACCAGAAGCATTTAATCAGAGTTGACAAAATGTTGACAGAGGGGGGAAAAACTGTAACAGTGTGGAAGGTGAAACCTCGGACTCCAAAGCTTGTCATCTACCAGAGGTCTGGGCATTTGTCACTTAAAGGAGCTGTGGTTGAAAAATAATGGCTCCACATAGACGTCCGTGTCCTAATCCCTGAGTCATGTGAATATGTTACATTACGTGGCAAAAGAGACTCTGGAGATGTGACTGAGGTTACACATATTAAGATAGGAAGATAATCCTGATTTATCCAGGCTGGTCTTAAGGACATGAGCTCTTAAAAGCAGAGAACATTTCCAGGTAGAAGCAGAGGAGCTGAGGTGGAAGGGGAAGAAAGGGTGATTGCAAGTGCGAGTATAATCCCCAACAGCCGGCTTCTGTATGGAGGGGGCAGGTATGGGGGCTAAAAAGAGGTCCTGAAGAACTCATAGTGGCCCCCAGCTAACAGCCAGGAAGGAAACAGGAACTTTTGTTCTTACCTTAAGGAGCGTGGACTCTGCCAACAACCTACATGAATTCTTCCTTGGAGCCTCCTGTTGAGGTTGATTTCCTCCTCCAGGTTGATTTCAGCATTGTGAGACTGAAGACAGAGGAACAGCTGAGTGAACCCAGGTTTCTGGCCCAGAAAACAGTGAGATAATAAATATGTGCTGTTTTACTTCACTGTGTGTGGTAGTTTTTTGTTTTGTTTTTCTTTTTTAATGGCAGTAATATAAAGCTAACACAAGGATGTGTATAACTTGGTTTGGAACCCCAGAAGCTCTGAGCTCTGTGGAGACATTCCTGTCTAAGCTCTTAAAACTAAAGGAATCTTAACTTTTACCTGCCTCTTAAATATTGTTGTACCCACCAGAATATCCCAAATTCAAAGGAAAAAAAAAAAAAGAATTGACAACACCAGATGGCTGACCATGTAGAGCAACTGGAACTCTCATACAATGTTCATGGAAATGTAAAATGGTATGACCACTTTGGAAATACTTGTTGAAGTTTCTTACAGAACTAAACATTTAACAATACTATCCACCAGTAATCCTAATCGTAGGCATTGGCCTAAGAAAATAATATCATATGCCCAAAAAATATCTTTTACATGAATATTCAGAGAAGATTTAGTCAAAATAGCCCAAATCTGGGAATAGCCCAGGTTTATATCAATAGGAGGATGGAGGAAAAAAAACAAAAAACACTGTGATAAGTTCATAATAGAGAATATGATATGAAATGTCCAGAATAGGCAAATTCATAGAGATATAAAGTAGAATAATGATTGCCAGAGAATGGGGTGAGCAGATTAAAAGACACTTATTCCTTGGAAGGAAAGTTATGACCAACCTAGACAGCATATTGACAAGCAGAGATAGTACTTTGTCAACAAAGGTCTGTCTAGTCAAGGCTATGGTTTTTCCAGTAGTCATGTATGGATGTGAGATTTGGACTATAAAGAAAGCTGAGCGCTTTTGAATTGTGCTTTTGAATTGATGCTTTTGAACTGTGGTGTTGGAGAAGACTCATGAGAGTCCCTTGGACTGCAAGGAGATCCAATCAGTCCATCCTAAAGGAGATCAGTCCTGGGTGTTCATTGGAAGGACTGATGCTGAGGCTAAAACCCCATTACTTTGGCCACCTGATGTGAAGAGCTGACTCATTGGAAAAGACCCTGATGCTGGGAAAGATTGAGGGCAGGAGGAGAAGGGGACGACAGAGGATGAGATGGTTGGATGGCATCACCGACTCAATGGACATGGGTTTGGGTGAACTCTGGGAGTTGGTGATGAACAGGGAGGCCTGGCATGCTGAGGTTCATGGGGTCGCAAAGAGTCGGACACGACTGAGCGACTGAACTGGAACTGGAACTGGGACGAAAAGAAGAATTGAGGAGTAACTGCCAGTGTGTACGGGATTTCTCTTGGTGGTGATGAAAATTTTCTGGAATTAGATAGTGGTAAAACTTAGCAGCAGCAGACGCAGCAATGGTTATACAACCCTGTGAATATACTAACAACCACTAATGTGTATACTTTAAAGGGGTGAGTTTATGCTATATTAATCATATCTCAGATTCTTTAAAAAGCCATAAAAGAGAAAGAAAAAATTACAGACTTACACTATAGGAATCTTTTTTTTTAATTTATTTTTTTATTGAAGGATAATTGCTTTACAGAACTTTGTTGTTTTCTGTCAAACCTCAACATGAATCAGCCATAGGTATACACAAAAATATGGAATGCTTCACAAATTTGCATGTCATCTTTGTGCAGGGGACATGCTGATCTTCTCTGTGTCGTTCCAGTTTTAGTATATGTGATGCTGAAGTGAGCACTACAGAAATCTTAATTACTGTATGCCTCTTAACTATGTAATGACACAGATGAATCTCAAAAACTTAGTGTAAAAGAAGCTTCACACAAAAGAGTAAATAATTCCTAATCTCACTGATGTGAACGTCTAGAAGAAGCAAAATTAAACTATGGCAAAACCCATTAGGAAAAATAGTTGCATTTAGGATGATAGGAGTGAAGACTGTGGAGTGGGATGAAAAAATTTTGGTGTGAGGGTACTGTTTCATATCTGGATAGATGGTTGGGTCACAAAGGTATATGCATTTGTCAAACCTCATCAAATAGTAACTTAGGATTTGTGCATCCACTGCATGTAAATTTCATCCCACAAAAAATAAACAAATACTGAACTTCAGTAAAGGCTATGTAGGCATAAAAAACAATATTGTATTGTCAGATAAACAGAGGGATGGATGAATAAAGCAAGCATATAGTAAGATGCTAATTGTAGAATCAAGAATTATGTTTGAAATGTTCATAGTAATGAGTTGGCCAAAAAGTTTGTTTGGGTTTTCCATACCATCTTACAAAAAACTAAAATGAACATTTTGGCCAATCAAATAAAATGACAGAAAAATACTGCTTTCTCTTTTCTTGAATATTTATAATGAAGGGTGCTACTGTTTAGTCACTGTCATGTCCGACTCTTTGCAACCCCATGGACTGTAACCTGCAAGGCTCCTCTGTCCATGGGGTTTCCCAGGCAAGAATACTGGAGTGGGTTACCATTTCCTTCTCCAGGGGATCTTCCCGACCCAGGGGTCAAACCTGCATCTGCTGCACTGGCAGATTTCTTCATGGCTGAGCCGCCAGGAAAGCCCGATAATGAAGGATATTCATCTCATAATACCATCCAAATTATTGTTCAACAGCTCTTGATGCCAGAATCATCTTTCAGACAGTAAGATTTTGCTTTAATTCCATCCAGCAGCCCTTGTTTCTAGATAAAGTCTACTTCCAAAACCTTTTAGAAGGTTGCCTGGGGTAGTGTAAGAACATAAATTACGGAGGGTTCATGACCTGTTTCTGTCTCTAATATATCACTTCTCTAAGTGTAGTTCTCCAACCAGCCACCAAGGCATCACTTGACAGTCTGTCAGAAATGCAGAATCCTGGGCCTTGTCTCAGCACTACTGAATCAGAATCTGCAATTTAACAAGATCCTTGAATCCTCTGAGTGCAAGTCAAAGTTTAAAAAATAAGCTGGAGCAATAAAGCAAAAATATACATGTGCTTGGACCAGGGTAGTAGCATTAGGGAGAGTGAATTCAACAGAATAAAGACATATTTAGGAGCAATAACTTAAAGAACTAGTAGAGTGAGAGTGAGGGGAGATGGGTAAGAGAGAATCTGGACCTGAGTATTCTTAATGTCTGCTGTTTGGCTGACATGGACACAGTGCCAGACTTACAGGGATAGGTCTGTCCTTGGCTGCTTCACCTCTCGAGCTTTACTTTGATATGCTCTCCAAAGAGTTTTCTTTGATATCCTCTCCAAAGCTTCCCTGGTGGCTCAGATGGTAAAGAATCCACCTGCAATGTGGGAGACCTGGGTTCAGTCCCTGAGTGGGGAAGATCCCCTGGAGGAGGACATGGCAACCCACTCCAGTATTCTTGCCTGGAGAATCCCCATGGACAGAGGAGCCTGGTGGGCTACAGTCCATGGGGTCACAAAGAGTCGGACACAACTGAATGACTAAGCGCACACCAAATATAAAACTTCCTTCTTCCAGTCTGGTGCTTCTATGAACAAAACTCTTGAAAACCTTCTTTGCAAGGTTTTGCCCTCATTTTGCTCATCCAAAAGCACTTTTGAAGTGAATAATATGGCTTTCCTTCCATTTCCTGCCTCCTCCTTCCAATTATGTAAACACACCGCCAGTGTTTTAAGCATTAAAAAGGAAAACATGATATAGATCAATTCATCAATATTTCTAAATGAGGCTTTTTCATGATAGAACGGCTACCCAGGGACTAGGGCTCTGCCTTCTTAATACTGATAACCTTGGTTACTGGGACTTCCTGGAGGGTCTTTTGTTTGATGCTGTTTTAATGAACACACAAACACTGTTTTCCAACTCAGAACAAATGTCCAGAAACACCTCCCCTCCTCCCCCTTCAGGAGTCCTTCCCTGATTTTGCAACTTGTTTTAACTCTAATGGTCCTTGCTGGTGGTGAATGTTCCCTCTGAGCACGCTGGGAGCTCACCTAATTGGGTCTGTCTCATTGTGACCTGAAATAGCACTGACCTAGGGCTGACTCCCTGGCTAGCTCATCCTTCAAGGTTCAGCTCCAACAGCACAAATGACACATGCTTAGTGAAGCCTGCTCTAACCTCCCCACCTGCCTCTCCATGTGGCTCAGACAGTCAGTAACCTCTTGGATTATGTACATCCTTCTGTTCTAATTATAGGGGGAAGAAATAGATACATTAACCTAACAGCTGCCATAATATCCTCCTGGGGTGGGAAAGGTTTGTCTATCAAAGTACCTTGATTAACTCCTTGTAGTGGAAGGTGAGACCCTAAGGACACGGTTAGAAAAAGTCAGGAAATAAAAGAGATTCGTAAATTGCTCAGCATTGGGAAATCAGTGAGGCTGAGGAGTTGAAGAGAGCAGAGAAGTGAGGGGAAATGGCAATATGGCAAAAGATTAGAGACTGAATGCTGAGCACCTGTGAAGCTTGAAGGCTGCACTCTGGTCATCCGATTACCATAACTGATAGCACAGTGGTTACCTCCACCTCTCCCTGGAGGAGAAAGAGCATGGGAAATAAAGAACAGAAAGTCTTTATGGAAATGGTGCTATGGACGTGGAGATACATTGATAAGCACAATATCTCACTTATTCAAAGATAACAAATTCTAACACAGTCCGCGACCTGGAGAACAGACCATGAAAGGCATGTAACTGACATAAAAGTGTAAATAGCAATCCTCAATAATAAGGCATAGCTGTCATTGACAGAGCTTGCACAAGACATCAGACACTTTACTGAATGTTTCTCCTCATACACCATATTGTGCAATACATGCAAACATCACGTGCATAGTTCCCATATCTCTGATAAGGAAACTAAATCTTGGAAGGCTAAATGAATGCCAAAGTTTTCTGCATTAGACTATGATGGACCTTTCTCTCATTCCCAAAAGCTCATTCTTCACCAGACACATCTGAACCAGACACATCTTCCGCAAGATAACCCAAAGTGCCTTTTAAACCATATCTCCATCTTGTAGCCATAAAATAGCCCCTCAGGTTACAGAAGAGTTTATTTACACTTTATATAACAATTTAAGGATTTCCCAGGTGGCACTAGTGGTAAAGAACTGCCTGCCAATACAGAAGATAAAAGAGACATTGGTTTGATTCCTGGGTCAGGAAGGTCCCTGGGAGGAGGGAATGGCAACCCACTCCAATATTCTTCCCTGAAGAATCCCATGGACATAGAAGCCTGACGGGCTACAGTCCATGTGGTTGCTCAAAGTCAGTCACAACTGAAGCAACTTAGCATGCACACACACACACACATACACACACACACAACAACAACAACAATTTAATGTTATGCAACTATTTGGGTGATTTATTTAAACATACAAAACTAAACATTTAATGAGAAATGGTGGTAAGGAAATCTGAGAAGCAGATGCACTGATAACGCCAACAAGTGTTGTGAAACTGAATACTATAGGGTGAAGATAAAAGGAACAACAACAACAACAAAAAAAAAAGAAAACCCACAATCCAAGCATGGAAAAAACGTGGGTTCTAGGTCAAACAGCCAAAGTTGTCACAGTACTTGGGTACAGAACGTGGCTATGAAGAGTGTTAAAAAGAAATCTTGTTTTCTGTTTCCCATTTCAACGTCGCACGAAAGGACAAAATCCAACAAAAATTCAACGCAAATGGCTAAAATTAGCAGTGGTGCAATGGAACAGCTCTCGCTATGGAAAGAGGTTTACGCCGGCCTTGCTCATGTCAGTGCTGTGACCGGAGGACCCCACCGTTCTGAGTCATCCCTTGCTCTTCTCCATAGCTGGAATATTAATTGTACCTATTTCTGAGGAACTTTGTGAAGAGGAAATGATGACATCTGTAACAGGCTTGGCGCATGTTATGTTCAGTGCAGCCCTCTTAAGTCACATTTAAGGACAGCCTCGTTGCCCAAATGGAAAGGTTCTGGCATTCGGAAGGGATTTCCAACATGGAGCAGGTCTTTCCTGAAAGTGTGTATGGTATTCACTCATCATTAGGAGGAGAAACAGGAGGCGGCTTCCCCACCCCGGGGTTATCTGTCTCCACTCTGTGAGGAGAGCCACAGCGTGTCATATCCACTCGCTCTCGCTCTTCCCATCCCAAGCAGCATCGCCCAGGAGACAGAAATAGCATTCATCGAAAGCCGCAATTACCTCATTTCACTGGCCTGTTTATATGAGATGTGCCTTGCCTCACAGTGACTGCACGGGGCCAAAAGTCCAGCAAACAGAGCCACTGCTTGTCCAAGAAATGGCCCTGCAAACAGGAGGGGACAGCATGTTCCCTGAGTAGATTGGGACCCTTGGCTGTTTTGTGGGTGTTTTTGTTTTTCAAGCCAGAAACAGTGTCTGCAAACTCCTGGGGATTTCCCAAGCCCTATTCGTCAGGCGGCCAGGCTTCCTCTGACATCATCTCTGAGTGATGCGGGGCAGAGAGAGGGTCACACACCAGGCCGTCCTGGGGCAACACTAGCAAGATTGCGGGAAGTGAGAGGGCCAGTGCCAGCGTGGTCAGAGAAACAAGGCGAGCTTTCTCAAACAGCGCCTGGCATTTGGTGGGCATTCAAGCAGTAGGTCTTGAACAAAACTGACTTCCAGATTGTGCATCTGGTATCTGACAGAGATGAGATTTCAACTAGGGTGACCAGTTGTCATGGTTTACCGGGGGCTAATGGGCTTCTCTGGATATGTGACTTTGGGTACCAAAATCAGGAAGTGTGTGCATGCTAAGTTACTTCAGTCATGTCCAGTTCTTTGTGACCCCATGGACAGTAGCCCACCAGGTTCCTCTGTTCTCGAGGTTCTCCAGGCAAGGATACTGGAGTCGGTTGTCATGCCCTCCTCCAGGGGATCTTCCCGACCCAGGGATCAAACCCACATCTCTTATATTTCTTGCATTAGCAGGTAGGTACTTTAACGAAGCCCCCCAAATCAGGAAAGTCTTAGGCAAATTGGAATGAGTTTACCACATTAGTTTCAACCCAGATTAGTCTGACTCTAGAACTCATGCCATTAAACATAAAACAAAAACCTGTCCTCAAGGAGACACGTTTAATAGGGGAATTAAACATGGGAACAGATAATCGTCATGTATATTGAGAGGGCCTATTGCTTTAGAGAAGGAGTAACAGCTAAGCCAAGCACCTTTCATCAGCATCTATTATTCCTCCTTTCTAAGAGCAATCCAGTTTTGTTCAGGATCCTTCTACTAAACATGTGTTTCAATGAGTTGGGCCTTGAAACTGCATTCTCCTTGTCAGTGACTGGTTTAGGAATGGGCATGTGACATTATGCTGGCCAATGAAACATGAGAAAAAGTCTTAAGATCAGATTCTTGGAAATGTTTCCTTGTTCTTAAAAAGAAACCAAGGTCAACAAAAGCTCTTTTCACACACTGGCTGTATTTATGTCTGTAAGTGACATTTAGAACCATGGTGGCTGTTTTAGATTTACCAAGGGACTAGAGCCAGGCTGGATGATGGGGAAGGTGGAAAGACCTGCATCTGTTATGACGTCGTTGGGCTATTAAATGAACTGACCTACAGCCATCACACCTCAGGATTGAAGTGCATTGCCTTTGTGACTGAAATTATTTGAGACAAGGTGCTTTGTTCTATAGTCGACAACGTACAAAAGGAGACACTATGACCCAGCAATACCACTCTTGGGCATACACACTGAGGAAACCAGATCTGAAAGAGACATGTGCACCCCAATGTTCATCGCAGCACTGTTTATAATAGCCAGGACATGGAAGCAACCTAGATGCCCATCAACAGATGAATGGATAAGGAAGCTGTGGTACATATACACCATGGAATATTACTCAGCCATTAAAAAGAATTCATTTGAATCAGTTCTAATGAGATGGATGAAACTGGAGCCCATTATACAGAGTGAAGTAAGCCAGAAAGATAAAGATCATTACAGCATACTAACACATATATATGGAATTTAGAAAGATGGTAATGATAACCTTATATGCAAAACAGAAAAAGAGACACAGATGTACAGAACAGACTTTTGGACTCTGTGGGAGAAGGCGAGGGTGGGATGTTTCGAGAGAACAGCATGTATATTATCTATGGTGAAACAGACCACCGGCCCAGGTGGGATGCATGAGACAGGTGCTCGGGCCTGGTGCACTGGGAGGACCCAGGGGAATCGGGTGGGGGGGGGAGGTGGGAGGGGGGATCGGGATGGGGAATACATGTAACTAGATGGCTGATTCATGTCAATGTATGACAAAACCCACTGCAATGTTGCGAAGTAATTAGCCTCCAACTAATAAAAATAATTGAAAAAAAAAAAAAGAAGGTGAAAAAAAAAAAAAGAAGGTAAAAGAAAAAAAAAAAAAAAGATACACTATCCAAATGTGACATGCCATCAGAGTAAGCAGAGCTGCCCACTGGCTGATGACACAAGGGAAGGCTTTAGGAAGGGTACGACACTTTAATTGTGCTGCAGGGGGAGGATATACTTCCAGTCGACAAAACAGGCATAGGAAATAGCACAAGTAAAACTATCGAGGAAGTGTAACCTAGGGATAGCTGGAGAAAAGCAAGTAGTCTAATCTGGCTAACGCAGAGGTTTATGAAAGTGATCAATGGAACAGGAAGCAGGAAATGTACTCAGGAAGTAAATCATAGAAGACTTGAATTCCAGGCTAAGTAAGCTAGACGTTCCCCATAAATGATGAGAGAGTCACTAAAGACAGGTGGCTAGAGAATCACCATACACCATCCCCAAACTATTGTTGACCACTGAGATTTCCCCTTCATTTAGATTTGCTGCCTACATAGAGCTATAATTCTCAACTTTGGAAGCATGCTAGAACCATCTGAAGGTGATTATAATCACCCCTTTCCTCTCTATATATGCCCCATACATGGGATGTGCTCTGGGACTGCATGTTTTTTACTTTGTGTTAAGCTCCTCGATGCAAATCATGTTTGAGAATAATTGACTCGGCCATCTATAACTGTGTACTTTCAGTTTACTAATACCAAAAGTCTACTAGAATGTCAATCTGTAAGGGATACTTCAGGTTTTCTAACACTTCTCATTTTTGTCTCGTCACCGTCCTATCTACCTCTAAAATAATGTAAAAAAATTGGTCTTCTAAATATACTATTACCACCAGGGCTGGTATCATTTTAATTGGGATCAAAAGGAAATATATAGAAGTTAAACAACCTGTTCAAACCCAACCTGAATATTAGTATCAGATCTGGGACTAGAAACATAGCTTCCAAATTATTTATCTAGCTCGTATCCCTTCCACTAAATTGAGTTGTTGTTCCAATTATATCTATTTCCCCCAAAAAGTTTTCTATTCTTTGTGTAGAAAACATGTATTATATTTCTTTATCTCCTCCCAGCTACATCCTCCCACTGTAGCATTCCTGAGTACCTTCCTTTTATATGATTGATTAAATCCCACTTATCTGGCAATTCCAAAACAGCAGCCTGCACCAGAATTACCTGGAGAGCTTGTTAAAACAAACATCTGGGCTTCCCCTCAGTACCTTAATTCTGTATGTACAAAGTGGTTCATATTCATAGAATATTCTCAGGTGAGGTCTAAGCTACTAGACCACACTGATGATCACTGTCCGTGTGTGCTAAGCTGCTTCAGTGGTGTCTGACTCTTTGTAACCCAGTGGACCTCAGCCCGACAGGTTCCTCTCTCCGAGGGATTCCCCAGGCAAGAGTACTAGCGTGGGTTGCCATTCCCTTCTCCAGGGGATGGGGGCTTTCCAGGTGAGAATCACTGCACTTGTCCAAATCCAGAGGTGGGTTTTTTGTCTGAAGTTTATTTTTCAGCCAAGAAAATCTGGTCTGGATCCTGGATCTGGTACTATCTGTGTGACCTTGAGCAAATTGCCTCCTCTGTTTAAGTCTCAGTTTTCCAATCTATAAAATGGAGCTATTTATAAATACCTAGAACACTGTATCAGACAGTGGGTAGCATATAGAAAAGATTCACCAATTGTCCATTTCCTAGCTCCTCGTCCCTTTATTGACTTTCTGTTGATGTTCTACCTTTCCCAAGAAGGGGAAATACAGTCTGGCTCCAGTCTTAGATTCACGACTCCTCTTGTAACTGGCTCTCCTTCAAGGAGCTTGAGTTTGCACTTCCTCTACCAATTGCTAACAGACATATGGAGTCTATTTCTAGGAAATGTTATGCAAATCATTTCAAAGAGGGGAAAATATGATAGGCAAATTATGTCAATATTATCCTCAAAGCAGTGTTTTGGAGATAAAACCTACCCCATATGTTCTGCTTCACTTACTTTAGAATTTTTAACAGTTTAACCATAGCAGCTGCTCCTGATCACTAATTGCCTGCGACATTAAACAATGGATGTGTATCAGTTCCCAGACTTTTCCTTCTGTGTCAACCTTGGAGCTTCCAGATATTTACAGATTTCTCCAGATTGCTTCATTTTTCTCATGCTAAACTCTGTCAGCCTATGACTGAGCAAAGGATGGGGTGGGACAGACCCAGGTGACCTTTGGCACAAACCTTGGTGAAACCAGAGCAGTAACAGATGGGGTTCCAGACCCAGAGACAATTTGACTCCACACACAATCTTTCCATGACTCAAAGGACCTTGACTAAGTTTCCATCACTACTTCTGGTTGACAGGTGCTTTTCCATGAGAATTCGCTGGGAGCTTCTAGAGGAAAACAACAGAATGGGAAAGACTAGAGATCTCTTCAAGAAAATTAGAGATACCAAGGGAACATTTCATGCAAACATGGGCTCAATAAAGGACAGAAATGGTATGGACCTAACAGAAGCAGAAGATATTAAGAAGAGGTGGCAAGAATACACAGAAGAACTGTACAAAAAAGATCTTCACGCCCCAGATAATCACGATGGTGTGATCACTCACCTAGAGCCAGACATCCTGGAATGTGAAGTAAAGTGGGCCTTAGGAAACATCACTACAAGCAAAGCTAGTGGATGTGATGGAATTCCAGTTGAGCTATTTCAAATCCTGAAAGATGATGCTGTGAAAGTGCTACACTCAATATGCCAGCAAATTTGGAAAACTCAGCAGTGGCCACACGACTGGAAAAGGTCAGTTTTCCTTCCAATCCCAAAGAAAGGCAATGACAAAGAATGCTCAAACTGCGGCACAGTTGCACTCATCTCACACGCTAGCAAAGTAATGCTCAAAATTCTCCGAGCCAGGCTTCAGCAATACATGAACCGAGAACTTCCAGATGTTCAAGCTGGTTTTAGAAAAGGCAGAGGAACCAGAGATCAAATTGCCAATATCCGCTGGATCATCGAAAAAGCAAGAGAGTTCCAGAAAAAGATCTATTTCTGCTTTATTGACTACCCCAAAGCCTTCGACTGTGTGGATCACAATAAACTGTGGGAAATTCTGAAGGAGATGGGAATACCAGACCACCTGACCTGCCTTTTGAGAAATCTGTATGCAGGTCAGGAAGCAACAGTTAGAACTGGACATGGACCAACAGACTGGTTCCAAATAGGAAAAGGAGTACGTCAAGGCTGTATATTGTCACCCTGCTTATTTAACTTATATGCAGAGTACATCATGAGAAATGCTGGGCTGGAAGAAGCACAAGATGGAATCAAGATTGCCGGGAGAAATATCAATAACCTCAGATATGCAGATGACACCACCCTTATGGCAGAAAGTGAAGAGGAACTAAAAAGCCTCTTGATGAAAGTGAAAGAGGAGAGTGAAAAAGTTGGCTTTAAGGCTCAACATTCAGAAAACTAAGATCATGGCATCTGGTCCCATCACCTCATGGGAAATAGATGGGGAGACAGTGGAAACAGTGTCAGACTTTATTTTGGGGGCTCCAAAATCACTGCAGATGGTGACTGCAGCCATGAAATTAAAAGACACTTACTCCTTGGAAGGAAAGTTATGACCAACCTAGGTAGCATGTTAAAAAGTAGAGACATTACTTTGCCAACAAAGGTCCGTCTGGTCAAAGCTATGGTTTTTCCAGTGGTCATGTATGGATGTGAGAGTTGGACTGTGAAGAAAGCTGAGCACCAAAAAATTGATGCTTTTGAACTGTGGTGTTGGAGAAGACTCTTGAGAGTCCCTTGGACTGCAAAGAGATCCAACCAGTTCATCCTGAAGGAGATAAGTCCTGGGTGTTCATTGTAAGGACTGATGCTAAAGCTGAAACTCCAATACTTTGGCCACCTCATGCAAAGAGTTGACTCATTGGAAAAGACCTTGATGCTTGGAGGGACTGGGTGCAGGAGGAGAAGGGGACGACAGAGGATGAGATGGCTGGATGGCGTCACCGACTCAATGGGCATGAGTTTGAGTAAACTCCGGGAGTTTGGATGGACAGGGAGGCCTGGTGTGCTGCGATTCATGGGGTTGCAAAGAGTCGGGCATGACTGAGTGACTGAACTGAATTGAACTCTTCATCAGAAACTATGTATAGCTGTGCATCGCATTGTCTATGCAAGGAACTAGACATTTGCTGATTTTTTTTTAATCTACTATTAAAAGTCAGTTTCCAAGGACTATTGATGTTTTCACTTAAGCTGTTGATTTTCTCTGTTCTATTGGTCTCCACTGCTCCTGGATAAGCTTTTTAAGTTAGGGTCAACATAATATCACCCCAACTAATATCTCCTGACTTCTACTGAATCCCACTCCACCCATGCTTACCACAGTTGGAATGATCTAAGATACACATTGTATCCTGTCATTCCCTTGAATCCATTTCCAATGACAAGATTCAGTCAAAACTAAGCTAAGTCCAGTCTCATCATCCTGGTTGATCCTAAAGCTGCACTGTCCAATATGGTAACCACTAACCATATATGGCTATTTAACTTACATTTAAATTAACTACAATTTCATAAAGTTGGAAATGACATTCCTCAATCACACAAGCTACATTTCATGTGCTCAGTAACCACGTGTTACTATTTTCGGTAATGAAGATATAGACTATTTCCATGATCACAAAACTTTTTATTAGAAAGCACTGCTCTAAATATTGAAAACTGGTTAACCCTGTTTGCTGAAATGCTATGTATGGCCATCACATCAGGAAACAGCGCCTTCAAACACTGCTGAAGGGAATGTAAACTGATGTGAGCATTCTATAGTGCAACAGTTCTTAATGAAATTAAGGATGCTTATAAGCTCCAGAGAACTATTACACAGCTCACAAAGAGTACACTCAAGGATGTTTGTCACAGCATCATTTGGGCTAGCAGATTACGGAAGACAACCAAAGTGTTCGTGACCAGGAGACTGAGGAGTAAAATATACAATATGCATATAGCAGAATACTGTGAAGCAGCTAGAAGAAAGTGACTAGATACACACATATCTATCTTAAAAGCATATTATATTCTTACTGTGGAATACGAATTAGCAATAAAATCAAATCTTAAAAGTTCTAACACATGCCAAAACTTGGATGGATCTCAAAGATATTAAGTACAAAAAGTTATACATAAAAGAGTACATACTTTATGATTCCATGTTTATGAAGTTCATTGAACATGCAAAATAATTTTGAGTAATTGAAATCAGAAGAGAGGTTGCCTCTAATTGTAGATTTACTCTAAAGGGACTGAAGGAAACTTTCTGGAGTGATGGAAATGTTCAATGTTTTGATCAGGGTGTCCATTACATGGAAATATACATCTGTCAAACTTCCTTAACTATATGTTTAAGATCTGTGTGTTTTACCATATGTAAATAGACCCCAATAAAATTAGCTATTTTAAAAAATATATATGTAGTTTTAAAGGCAAAAAGATTAGTTTCAGATGAGATACCCATGTATATATGCATTCAAAAACCACAATACATATTTTACAAAGTTACTCATAAACAAAACGATATACAACAAAAACTTTGAATCAGTATTTTTGGTGAGGATCGGGGGACATAAATGCTAATGGGGATTAGGGATGAAAGAGATATAAATTAGGATAAAGTAAACTAGTAAAGTAAATTAGTAAGGGTCCTTAAATGGACCAGAGGTGATTTAGCCATGTGTGATCAAGTAACCCAGCTTTCTGTGCATGTGTGCTAAGTCACTTCAGACGAGTCCAGCTCTTTGCTACCCAACTCTTTGCTAGCCAGCCAGGCTCCTCTGTCCATGGGATTCTCCAGACAAGAATACTGGAGTGGTTTTCCACATCCTCCTCCAGGGGATCTTCTTGACCCAGGGATTGAACCCATGTCTCTCACGTCTCCTGCATAGGTGGGTTCTTTCCCACTAGTGACACCTGGGAAGCCCCAACTTTCTGTACCTGAAACCAATAAGATTTTCACTGGAGAAAGTCTCTCTGTCTCCAGGGGTGGCTGATCTTGGATTGGGTAATTCTTGTGTGAAGTGGAGCCTAGAGCCTTGGGGAAAGACAGGGGATGAGGGAGAGAGGAGGGAAGGAGATAACAGCAGGAGGGAAAGAAGAAGACAGGAGGGAGAAGGGGAAGAAATGGAACATCTAGACATTTCAGTCTTCAGAGTTTCTGAGCCAGCTCCATCTCTGGAACCTTTAGGAATGTGAACACATACATTTCCTTTTTTCTCCCCTTAAATTAGTTTGAGTGGATTTCTCCCATTTGCTCTCAAAAATGCCCTAGCATCCTAAAGTAATTTAGTGTTTTAAAGAATCTGTGTTAAGCCCTATTTTAGCATTTTAAAAACTTTTTAATGTAGAAATATTCAAATATATACACAAATTGAAACATGAGCATAAAGAAT
The DNA here is from genome assembly GCF_910594005.1 of Cervus elaphus. Lineage (NCBI taxonomy): Eukaryota > Metazoa > Chordata > Mammalia > Artiodactyla > Cervidae > Cervus > Cervus elaphus. The sequence goes on along the minus strand of NC_057830.1, from coordinate 7,722,008 downwards.
TCTCAGCTTGAACAAGTTTTGGTGGATTGCCATACTCTATGTATTTCACACATTAATACTTACCTATTTCTAAAGTTAGCTGTTTTTAAAAATATAGCCACAATACTGAGATCATACCAAATTTTTTCCCCTCAAACATTACCAAATACACAATATTCACATTTCCCTGATTGCTTAATAAATGTCATTTCCCATTTTTTTTTCAAAGAACGATTCAAATAATATCTAAGACAATCTGAGTAACACATCTCTTAAATTTACTTTAATTTACAACTTCCGATCTTACTGTGTGGTGTATGTGTGTGTACATGCTCAGGAGCCTGCATTTATTTGCTGAAGAAATTTGGCACCTTCTGCAGAATTATCTTTTTCTGGATTTTTAGATTGTATTCTTGCTTAATATCTTGCTCTGGCTCTATTTTTTTTTTCTTTTGTTTAGCCACACCTTAGTTCTCCAACCAAGTTTGGACCTCAGGCCGTCTCAGTAAAAGGGTGGAGTTCTAACCACTGGACAGCCAGGGAATTCTCAGTCCTGTATTTTCTATGAGCTGAAAAGTTTTATTTTAATTGAGAGGCAGGAATAGTTTATCAGAGGTAGTCTATAGTTTCTGTTGTATATTAGAAGAAAATTAATGAAGAAAATTAATGTCTGATTATGTCTCTCCCTGTGATGTCAAGAGGGGTCAGTAAATTCTGGTGTTTTCAGTTGGATCCAAAGACATGATACAAATGAACTTATCTACAAAACATAGACGTCCTTATCAGCTTTTAATCTAAGGTTTGAGAAGCCACTGATGACCATTCCTCATTTCATTAAAGGTGCCAAAATGTTCATATTCTCTTACTCCTGTGTGTAACAGTTTCAATTCTCCATAAAGAAAGATTTCCTTCCAATTATTTGGATACACGAGGTACAGTTCTTATGGGAAATATAAGTTAATGCTTGATTCTTTCCCCACGTTTAACAGTTTTCAGAGTAAGTTGAAGCCTATAAAGGAAAAAACGAGAGTTTGGGATTTTTGCTTAAAAGTATCTTTATGAGCTCATGGATTATAAAATATTTTATATGTTTAAATCTATTTCATTTATTATTCTCTTTGTGGACCAAATGTCCTCTTTTTGGCCAACGGGAGCGCTCGAATCCTTTTGACACAGTCTCCATTGATAGAATTACCTTCGAGTGGATAAGATGTCCCAGTCTTCTCTCATGTTTCTGACTCCAGATCTGGAAGTAATCAATTATTTCTCTGAGGTGCCTTTTTTCTTTTCGGTGGGAAGTGGCATTTTGAAACAACAACCATCTGGGGACTAACGGTGGTCGGCGCTACCAGTCATTACCAATCAAACGTTTTTTTTTTTCTTCAGAATTTTCAATGATCAGAGCTAGGAAATAGACACATTTTAAAGAGGAAACCACATGTGGACAATTTTTGATCTTGCTTAACACCTTGATTTTAAATTTTTATCTCACCTGCTGACAAAATTTTGACTTTTAATACTTATTTTCTTTCTCTAATACTAATAGATAATACATTAGTATTAGACTAAGGAGGCCAATATTATCACTAACAATATCATTGTTGAAAGCAGGGTTATTTTGGCAGTTTATTTTGTCCTTGGTATATGTTACCACATTATCCTATTTACAGTCAATTAAAATGAGTTTTCCATGTGTGGCTAAGTCACCAACTTTGTTACATTTTGCTTTTTGATGGCTTGGTATTTGATTTTTATGAATTGTCATTTTTATTTCTGATTTTTTAAAAAATTATTTAAAATATTTTCATGGTTTCAAAGCCATGTTTACAAAATGAGGTATTTTCAGACAAATTTAGATTTTATTTTAACCTTTACCTCCCTCTTCCTCCCTATAGATAATGGCTTTAATTTGCTCATGTTTGTTTATTTTTCTGTCTCAATATATTTATGTATACGAATCTCAGATAAGAGGTTACCTAGGCTATACATGCTGTTCTAGACCTTGTCAAGCCTTATTTCAGAAATGAAGAATCCTTCCTTTGAAATATTCTATTTTCTTGCACCTATCCCATTATTTAAGTAAAAGCAGGGGTTTCTTCAGTTCAGTTCAGTTCAGTCGCTCAGTCGTGTTTGACTCTTTGCGATCCCATGAGTCAATCGCAGCACGCTAGGCCTCCCTGTCCATCACAAACTCCTGGAGTTTACTCAAACTCATGTCCATCGAGTCAGTGATGCCATCCAGCCATCTCATCCTCTGTCGTCCCCTTCTCTCCTGCCCCTAATCCCTCTCAGCATCAGGGTCTTTTCCAATGAGTTAGTTCTTTGCATGAGGTGGCCAAAGTATTGGAGTTTCAGCTTTAGCATCAGTCCTTCCAATGAAAACCCAGGACTGATCTCCTCTAGGATGGACTGGTTGGATCTTCTTGCAGTCCAAGGGACTCTCAAGAGTCTTCTCCAGTTTTATTAACAAAAGGCACACATAATTTGTAACCAAAGGGAAAAGGACTTGAAAAGTTAAGAAGTCCCTTTGAAGGCTAATGTCTATAACTATTAAGACTCAGAGCAGAGTTTCTTTCCTCTTTGGAGCTGAACAGATTTTTGATGAAGAAAGTATAGGTTTTGCTAATGGAAATGGCCTTGTGTATGTAACGAGCTGGGCTTGTGGACATTAAAAGCTATTTGACATGCACCGATCTTCTACTAGTAAGAATTTGGGAATAGCAATTTCTTTCCTGCCCCTTTGATCTGCTCCCAAATCCCGTGGTGGTATATTATGGCTGCAGAGAGGTGTATATGTTAGCAAGCAGCAATTTGAAAGCACTCAAAAATGTAGTTGCAAAGGCAATTCAAACATCAGGTATCCTTCTCATCACCCAGACTCTGGTTTTAGAGCTATTGAGGGAATTCTGTCAAATCTCAAACTGCAGTGGATCACTGATCTGGTATGAATACTCAAGTTACTCTGAATAGCTGTATTTTCAGTGCAAGAAAGCAGCTATTCCTATTTTTTTTTTTTTTGCCCTTTCCTTAAAACTTAAAAACAAAAAATACATACACACACACACACACACACAAACATATTTCACTGAAAAAGCATTTCTTTCTGAGGACAAATACAGTGGTTTTGAATAAGGAGGTTACCAGTCTAGATGAATTTTGATCCCTACTCTTCTCACTGGGGCTTCCCTGGTGCCTGGGATGGTAGAGAATCCTCCTGCAATGGAGGAGACTGGGATTCGATCCCTGGGTCAGGAAGATCCCCTAGAGAATGGAATGGCCGCCCACTCTAGTATCCTTGTCTGGAGAATCCCATGAACAGAGGAGCCTGGCAGGCTACACTCCATGGGTTGCAAAGAGTCAGACACGACTGAGCGACTAAGTAGGCACACATGTTCTCTAACTGAGGACTTAACACATCCATTTGCAATTTGGAAATCATATTCAGTAAGTGTGTTGGGGTGGCCAGTGACGAAGAGAGACATTATATACCTCCTGCAAGAATAACTGTGAGGAATCTGAAGGATAATAAAAAAGGCAAAGATAATATGGAAAACCCTATGCTCCCTTTCTCCTTCTTATAGTTTGCAGTATAAAAGATAAATGCATAGTTTATTTTTAGTTGTACAAAATAAATTGCTTTTTACTAATACTGTTCACATTCAAACACACACATTGTGTGTTAAGTATTTAACTCTGTTGATGCTCTTTATTGGGGTTTCCCGTCTTCCACCATTCTGAATTATGAAAAAGCAACCTCTGTCCACAAAAATGGAAGGTATTATTAATACTTGTCTCAGGGAGACTGGAGAAGGGGGAAGAGGGTGGTGAGAAGGATACACGTTTCCTTAAAGATCTTTGTCACTAACACTTAGGGGCCTTTGTGACCTCAAAACCTCTGAGGATCTGTCTCCATCCTTCTGACATAGATAAAACAGAAATTGATGTCAAAACAAATGGCCGTCTCCATGTATTCTAACCAAGTCAGTAATAACTCCAGAAGAGGTGAGCTGCCATTTACTGTGTCCTTTGGGATTCTCAAACTGTCTGGCAAAATATTTAAGCACCTTTTCTAAACTGACCTGCCCATACTCGACTCCCACTGCCTCCCTGCCTGCCCTCCCCAAACCACCCTTAAACGTCTCCAAAATCAATGGAGACACACTCAGGAGAGACAGCTGAACTAGGCGCTGAATGGGATTCTTGTCCAACTAACGGCATGCTGTGTGGCCTGAGGCCAGCCATTTTCCTCTCTGCACATCAGTTCCTCTCACCATAAACTGAGAGCCTTGGAATAGTGATCTCTATGGCTTCTTTCAACTCTGACATTTGGGGGGAATCTACAAAAATGCTCCAAGATATTAGAAGAGTTCCATTTAAACACCTGGCCACTTTAGAAGGGCTTTGCATATATATTGTATTTCACTTGCTAAATCGCCAAATAAATCTGACGTGAGTGATCCCCAAGAGGACCCAAGACCAAATTGCAAATGTCTGTTTGTGGTGATGGAGGTCTTGTAATCTGAGCATTGATCCTAGAAAGCCTTTGGGTGCTTCTCAGAGTAACGTAAGATTATAAAGTGATGTATTACCCACGAGAAATCCTTTTCCATTTACATTTCATTTTCCTCTGTGGTATTTAACTTATTTTTTTATTATGTGCAGCCATCATAAATATTTATACTGCAATGTATGATTGGTCAATAAAGAAAAATCAATACTGGGTTTTTTCTGCCCAGAAAAGAGATTGTGCTTTACCTGATTCTAATTAAGAATGAATCTAAAAAAGAAAAGAAAAAAAAAAATCATAGGTGGGAAGGTAAAATAGGGAGCCAAGTAGAAAAAGGGAGAAGAAAAAATATATTATTTATTTTATATTTTAAAATATTATATATATTTTACGCTTACATTCATATTGATACACAAAGATTTTTGGTTTAAAATTTTCTTTGCTAGTAACCCTCAGTTCAACCTAATTGCCTTCCTCTAGTGCCTATGAACTACAGAAAATGATGAACTTTAACACAGAAAGCCATCACAGTTACTTCATCATGGTTTTATCTGTCATTATATATAAAGGAGATGAACTTGGAAGTAAGAAAAACAGTTTGCTTGTCACTTTCATAAACCATATTTACCAAGTATCAACTCTATGCCAGGCAGTATTTTGATGTTTCTGTTCCAGCTGAAAAGGGCATGCTCTTTCTTTATAATAGAAAGGGTAGACAAAGAGGGTAAATCCTGTTAGGTGATTTAAAAGCTTATGTGATAGTCACTGGATGTCTGTTTAGATTGGTCAGAGAAATTTTTGAGAACTGATTTTAAGACTTACAATCAGATCATCAAGAAAATGGCTATAATCCAGTTGAGTAAGTCAAACACACAAACAAGTGGTTGTAATATAAGACAAGAAGTGACCAGGGCTCAAAAAACTCTTGCTATATTCAGTGGGTGGTTTTTAAGCATGCAGCATCAGCATTGCCTGGGAACTTGATAGCACTGGAGGATAGAAGATCCCACCCTAGATCTTTTTCATTTTAACACATTTTCCAGGTAATTCATATGCACACGCACATTAGAACAATACTGCTCATTAAACAAACAACAAACAAACAGGGAATTCAGAGGAAAAAGAAATCATATCCAGCTTGCAGTTGGAAGGGTTCCTTGAGGAATAATTATAAGAGCAACCTAAGAAAATGAATAAGATGCAAGTCATGCTCTTTTTATCATTTCTTCTCAACCTTATTTAGAGGGATTCATAGCTAGACCATACAACAAGAGCCATCAGGCTAGAATTAACTATAGCATCAAAAAGAATAATATACTTAGGAGTAAATTTAATCAAGAAGGTGAAATGTATGTATACTGAAAACTATAAACATTGAGGAAGGGAAGCAAAGAATTCACAAATAAATAGAAAGCTATCCCACATTCATGTACTGGAAGAATTAATATTGTTAAAAAATTTCCTACTACCCAAAGAGATAGAAAGATTCAATGCAATTCCTACCATGACTCCCATTGCATCTTTCAGGGAAAAAAAAAAAAATTCTAAAATTTATGTAGAACTGTAGCAGTCTCCACATAATCAAATGAATCTTGAAAAATAAGAATACAGTTGAAAGCATCACCCTTCTTGATTGCAAATGGCATTACTAAGCTATAGCAATCAAAATAGTATAGGACCATCTTAAAAACCGACACATAGAGTAATGGAACAGAATTAAGAGCCCAGAAGCAAACCTATGCATATATAGTCAACTAATTTTCAACAGAAGTACCAAAAATGTACAATGCCAAAAGGATAGCCTTCAGTAAACAGTGCTGGGCACAGTGTATGAAAGTGTTGGTCATTCAGTCGTGTGTGACTCTTTGCAACCCCGTGAACTGGAGCCTGCTTCTGTCCGTGGAATTCTCCAGGCAGGAGTACTGGAGTGAGTTGCCATTCCCTTCTCCAGGAGATCTTCCCCAGATCTCCTGCACTGCAGGCAGATTCTTTACTCTCTGAGCCACCAGGGAAGCCTTCAGGCAAAGTGTATATCCACACACAAAAGAATGAAATTTAACCCTTATCTTATCCTGTGAGCAAAAATCAACTCAAAATGGCTTAAAGACTTAGATATAAGACTTCCAGAAGAAAACATAGGGTAAAATTTCCTTGATATTGGCCTTCACAATGATTTTTGGATGTGGCATAAAATGCTTGGGTAACAAATGGAAAAATTAACAAATGGGATTATACAAAACTAAAAAGCTTCTGCCAAAAAAAAAAAAAAAAGCAAAAAGTCATTAAAATGAAAAGGTAACTATGACTGGGAGAAAATATTTGCAAACCATACATCTGAAAAGAGATTAATATTCAAAATCTATAAGAAGTTCATACAATTCAATAGCAAAAACCCACCCAGTTACAAATGGGCAGAATCTTCAAATAGATGTTTTTCCAAAGAATACACACATATGGCCAATAGTAAATGAAAAGATGCTCACTAATCATAACTGGGGAAATGCAAATCAAAATGACTATGAAATATCTGTTAGGTTGACTATCATCTAAGAGACAAAGAATAAAGAGTATTGGCGGGGATGTAGAGAAAATGGAACTCTTGTACACTTTTGGTAGAAATGTAAATTGGTACAGCCACCATGGAGAAAGCATGAAGGTTCCTGAAAAACTTAAAAACAGACCTACTGTATGATCCAGCAACCCCACTTCTGAGTATATATACAAAGGAAATAAAATCACTATATTGAAGAGAAATATGTACTCCCATTTTAATCACAGCTCTGTTCGCCATAACCAAGATATGGAAACAACCTAAGTCTACCTTCACAGATGAATGGATAAAGAAAATCAACTACATGCATCTATCTGGCTAGCTAGTTAGCTAGAATAGGGTATTATTCAGCCTTTAAAAAGAAGGAAATCCCATCATTGGTGACAACATAGATGAATCTGGGCTTCCCATGTGGCAGAGAGGTAAAGGATCTGCCTGCCAATGCCGGAGATGCAAAATGTGTAGATTTGATCCCTGGATTGAGAAGATCCCTTGGAGTGGGAAATGGCAACCCACTCCAGTATTCTTGCGTGGAAAATTCCACCAACAGAGGAGCCTGGCAAGCTACAGTCCATGGTGGTGGCAAAGAGTCAGCCACAACTGAGCACTAGAAGGAGCTGAAGGAGATGAATCTGGAGGACATTATGCTAACTGAAATAAGCCAGACGAAGGAAGAAAAAAAACTGCGTGATCTCATTTTTATGTAGAATCTAAAAAGTCAAATATATAGAAACAAAGAGTAAAATGGTCGTAACCAAGAGCAGAGAGGTGGGGGAAATGGGGAGATGTCGGTCAAATGGTACAAATTTGCAGTTGTGTGGGAGGAATAAATCTAAAATTTTAATATACCGCATGATGACTATAGATAATAATATATCAATTACTGAAGATTTTCTAAGAGGGTGTGTTTCACATGCTCTACAGTGGCTCAAATGGTAAAAAAAAAATCTGCCTGCTACGTGGGAGACATGGATTCAATCCCTGGGTTGGGAAGATCTTTTGGAGAAGGGAATGGCAGCCCACTCCAGTATTGTCTGGAGAATCCCCATGAACAGAGGAGCCTGGTGGGCTACAATCCATGGAGTCGCAGAGTCAGACATGACTGAGCGCCTAGTACTTATGTATTAAAAAAGGGTAAAAAGAGGTAACTAAGTGGGGAGATATGTTAATTAACTTGACTGAAGTAGGAATTTTCCCTGCAATGCAGCAGATGCAGGAAAGGCAGGTTTGATCCCTGGGTCAAGAAGATTCTCTGGTGGATAAAATGGCAACCCACTCCAGCATTCTCACCTGGGAAATCCCAAGGACAAGGAGCCTGGCAGGCTACAGTCCAAGGGGTCAAAAAAGAGTTGGACACGACTCAGTGACTAAAGAACAAGTAGGCATTTCACTGTCCATATGTATGTCCAATAATTGCATACACTTTAAATATATACAATTTTTACTTGCCAACTCCCTCAAAAGGAAACTATATATTGGGAATATTTGGCCTTCCCATTCCTGAGATGGAAATATAAATCCCAAGTATAAAAGTTTTGTTGTGTAACAAGAATTTGGTGGTATCTTCAACTCTGGCAGTACATCAGCTGTATTAAGAATTGTCTCTAAAATCTGTCTCATTAGGGCAAAGCCATCTTGGACATGCTTCATTAGTTCCTGCACTATGGACCACCTTTGCAAACCTGGCTAAATAAACTTGATATTTTCTTAGGAAAAAGACAACTTATGTGTCTCACCAACATAGTTAGGTATTTTGGAAGGATCACCAATTAAAATGGTATAGTCTGCTATGTGGTGACCTCTGGATGTGTGACCCTGGAAGAACTCTGCTAGACAGATCATTTTTCGTGTTGTACCTGTGTCAAATGAGAAGTTCGTGCAAATACAAATGGACACATAAGTATATTTGGGTGTGTGTGTGCTATATGCGTAGTGATGCAGAGGAAAGAGCACAGCCTTGAAAATGAGATAAATCTGATTCGAGTCACTTGATTTCTCTAAGCCTCGGAGTTCTCCACAAAATGGGATTAATAAAAACTACTTAATAAATTTGTTAGAAGAATTAAATGAGATAAATAGAAGTCATCGAGTCCCAAGCCTGGCACAGTGTATGTGCTCGACACTAGTTACTTTCTGTTTAATAAAAATAATATATTATCTATACCACCTGTCCTAAGGGAAAAAAATCTAGACATTATTACCTCTACAACTAGGAGAACTTACCTAGAATCATCACACCACAGATAATGAAAAATAAGATTTCTTGATACTGATGTTATTACCACTGGAGTGGCAGGTAGATTTTTTTGGGACAAATATATGGCATCAATAATAAATAAATTAATACACACTGAACAAATCAACATCTCTTGGGCTTTCCTTGTCATTATGACACAATTCTATTTGGGAAAGGAACAGAATAAATAATGCTCTGTCAGTCCCTTGGTTAATTACTAGTAATCATGTCAGCTGTTTTATGAGGAAGAGATGTAGTGGTCACACGTTCAGATCCAACTTTGCTAATAACTCTTTAAGAAAACCTGTTAATTATCTAATTTGTCTGGCAAATTAGGTTGAGCTAAGACCCCAGTATACCTGCTACATTCTCCTTATAGTTTAGAATGTTCAAAACTTATGAGAAAATATGAATGGCTTGAGTTTTCCATTATGGAAATATAATTCTTTATTAGATTCTACCCTATTCCCCACCCCAATTCCTAAATTATCTTTGATGAGGCATCAAAAAAGACAGGACTTTGGAGAGGACCACTATGGGTTACACTGATTAAATACTGCTATCAACACTAAGGAATCAGGAATCTTGAAGGTATTAAATTCTGGCACAGAAAGAGAGACAATGCATAGCCAAAAAGGAGAAAAAATGAAAAGGAACTGAAGATACATTAGTCAGGGTGAACATAAGCACACCATTCTGGCTTATTTGCCTTCATCCAGCCAGCACTGGATAAGACCTCAAGGAGTCAAAGTCTTTATGAAAGAAATTAAGATAACTGATAAAATGTCTCTCAGGTAAGAAGGGGTTAAAAGGGAGAGAGTGGTGGAGTCTTGCAGCTAATGTAGATTAAAAGACATTCTAGGCTCTCTTTTCTTTCTTTTTCTTTTCTTTTAGTTCCCTCCCACCCTATGCTCCTGTGTCACAAGACAAAAACATCTTGAAGTGGTTTCCTCCATGTCATATTCTTAGGGGGAAGCGAGGAGAAGTCTTGGCATTTCAGCCTTGCTTGGACTATGACAGCAATACATAACCCACGACACCTCTATTGCCTCACCTGAACACTGAAATATTTAAAGTGAAAGTGTGAGTCGCTCAGTTGCAAGCCCATCATAGCCCACCAGGCTCCTCTGTTCACGGAATTCTCCAGGCAAGAATGTTACTCGTGTGTGTGTGTATGTGTGTGTGTGTGTGAAAACTAAATGAGATAAACACAATGTCTGATGCAGAGTAAGTCTCTGACGAAAAGACAGAGCCTTTTACAGAACCCACTTCTTTGTCTTAGGATCCATTAGTGTGAGTATTGGGGTCTGGTGCTTTAGAAGCCTTTGTAAATTCTCCTTCTCCAGGGAATGGAACCTGGGTCTCCTGCATCACAGGAAGATTCTTTACTGTCTGAGCCACCTGGGGATCTGGGAAATATTTAAAGCATATGCTCATCTTAGACCTGTCCTTCTCTAGACTGAAATAGAATAAAGTTGAGGAAGGATAAGGAGAGAGAGGAGACCTGAGCTGGCATCTAGGGAGGTGTGAACTCAGAGGACTCCCTGTCTTCTTTGCTGCAGGATCCTCATCTGCTAATAGCTGTAGAGTAGTGTGAAGTGCCATGTCACAGGGCCACACATACCTGACTCCTGCCTCGATTTTATTGTGGGGGGATTCTAGCTTTCAGCAAAGTGGTTTTGTAGCACTCCAGTAGTTAAATGCTCACCCTTTGGAATATTTTAGACCTGATTTTAATTCAGAGCCCATATCTTGTGAAAATTAAATAATCCTTCAATCACTTTATCTCTATGGTGTAGACAATAAGCTTTTCAGTGCTTTTCAGTGTTACTCGTGTGTGTGTGTATGTGTGTGTGTGTGTGAAAACTAAATGAGATAAACACAATGTCTGATGCAGAGTAAGCCTCTGACGAAAAGACAGAGCCTTTTACAGAACCCACTTCTTTGTCTTAGGATCCATTAGTGTGAGTATTGGGGTCTGGTGCTTTAGAAGCCTTTGTAAAACCATGAGATAACAAGTACATAGATAAAATCCTGGGTCCCTGATGGCATCACTGAGCCATCAGGCATCCACGGAACCAGCCCTGGAATTGCCACATACAAGACTTCTTGACAAATCAGTTAATATGCACGTGTATGCTCGGTCACTCATTTGCGTCTGACTCTCTGTGATCCCATGGACTGAAGCTCACAAGGCTCCTCTGTCCCTGGGATTCTCCAAGCAAGAATACTGAAGTGGGTTGCCATTTCTTCTTCCAGGGGATATTCCCAACCCATGATCGAAACTCTACCTCCTGCATCTCCTGCATTGGCAGGCTGATTCTTTACCACTGAGCCACAGTGAATACGTATCTGCATTATTTTAATGACTATTATTCAGCATTTGCTTACTTCCAATTGACATTCTAGATGGTACACAATAAGTGCCTAATTGTGGAGAGGTTGTGGTAAAAACTCAAGTATGGCCTTTTGAAATAAGTATCCAGAATGGTAGTTGTGATTGAGGTGCTGTATAAAGGCTTCATTTTTCTCCCTTTTCCCAACTTGACTCTGAGCTCCTTGGGAGCATTAATCTCTGTCACCAATGTCCAACACTGAAGATGACATACCATAAAGCTTCTGGTCTAGTGGCAGGAATCAGATTCACTTTTACAATGCAATTGTATTATCAAGTCTGACGCAAGAGAGGTATGTAAATCGGGGTTAGAATTCCAGTCTCACTCAGACTTTCTTGCTGTGTCACTTTGGATAAGTCACTGAAACTCCCTGGATCTTATATTCCCGATAACCCTATATGCAAAACAGAAAAAGAGACACAGATGTAAAGAACAGACTTTTGGACTCTGTGGGAGAAGGCGAGGGTGGGATGTTTTAAGAGAACAGCATCAAAACATGTATATTATCTATAGTGAAACAGATCACCAGCCCAGTTTGGATGCATGAGACAAGTGCTCGGGCCTGGTGCACTGGGAAGACCCAGAGGAATCGGGTGGAGAGGGAGGTGGGAGGGGGGATCGGGATGGGGAATACATGTAAATCCATGGCTGATTCATGTCAATGTATGACAAAACCCACTTCAATATTGTAAAGTAATTAGCCTCCAACTAATAAAAATAAATGAAAAAAAAATCTTATATTCCCCCTGTAAAAAATGGTGACAATATTTTCTATGTCTCAGGGCTACAGGCATTCAAAGATATAAAGGAAGTAGAAGATGCTACAAATATTATAAAATTTTAAAGTGTGTCCCCATTCTGATTTGAGTTATTACCCTAAATTTGGTCATTGGAACAAACTAGAAAAACGAGGATCCTGTTTAAATCTACATCTCAAATGTGGCTGAGCTTGGTCATCCCCGTACATTCTCTAGCTTGTTTGGAGGCTTTGCTCCAACACATCTGGTTGTTTTATGACTTCAATCGCAATTTAAAATTCCACAATGCCTCACACAATCATTTTTCTTTATCCAGAAAATGCTTTGCATCAGACCAGATAAGGAAAGCAAGAGCCTGATGTGTAATCCTTCCAGTTGTCTTTTGATCTCTCTTCTGCTTCTACCAAGAGTTCAATGCATAAGTCACTTCTCCACCACTAAAACAACGGGTTGTACCATAAAGGCCAGTGATTCCTTTATTTCATAATGGTAAAAGCATTTTAGCAAGTAAGCTAGATTTAAGTCTCTGTTCTGACACATATCAACTATGGTATCCTGGGCAGACAGCTCGCTGAACTACTGTCTTCTCATGAATAAAATAACATGGAAAATACAGGCTTGGTATGGGAACAAAATGAGATCATGCATGTGAAAGAAAGGTCCTGGTAAACAAAGAAGTTCTGCACGCCATCATCTGTATTAAAAATCACATGATTTGTGAATCATTTCAGTGGCCTGTTTCTTTTTCTACAAAAAGCAACTGGAACGATGGTTTGCAATGCACTGTAGGTGCTTCCCCTGATTTTTCTGAGGAAATTTATTTTAAGAACTCTTTCTTGTGTAATCAAATCAACGGATCCAGATAGGGCTTGCAAAAGAACAATCAGATACCAGGTATTTTCCTTTAGTTATTTTTCTAACCAGTGCTTATAGAATCTTCCTGCAGAGGTACTCCTTGAGGCTTAAGAAGGAAAAGTACATAGAAAAAGCTATAGGATGTGGAAAAAAAAAAAAAAAACACACACCTACATGTGTATTCCTTTCCTAGGACTGCTGAAACAAACTATGAAAACCTTGGTGGTCTAAACCAACAGAAATTTATTCTCTACAGATCTGGAGCCCAGGAGTCTGAAGGGTTGGCAGTGTTGGATACCTTTGGAGGGGCTGAGGGATATTCTCTTCCAGGCTTTTCTCCTCACTTCAAGTGGCTGCCAGCACCCTCGCGCTTCACACCTTACAGCCACATCTCCAATCTCTGCCTCCGTTTTCACATCACCTTCTTCTCTGTGTCTGTGTGTGTGTGTGTGTGTTCTTCCTTGTCTCTTTATAAGGACGGTTGCTATTAGGATTCGCTAGGTAAACCAGGATGGTCTCATCCCAAGATCCTTTGCTTAATTAGATCAGCAAAGACACTCTTCCCAAATAAGGCCACGTTCACATGTTCCAGGGGGACTTCTTCTTTGGGTTCCATTCACTGTACTACCATGTTCTCAGTGTTATACTCCCCTGGATTTGAATCCCAACTTGTATACTAATCCCGGTGCAATTTCTACTCTTTGTAGAAGTCACATCCTCACTTATAAAATGATGCCATGAGAATATCTTTACAAGACTGTGGTAACCTTAAAAGAAACCATGAATAATGAGTGCCTGCCAGGTGCTAGGCACTCAATATGCGGTAACAATTAAAAAAAAAAATGCTGTCTTTGGCACATCTAATATTCCTAAAATAAAAGTCAACCCAAAGGAGGATAGAAATACTCAGATTTAGTAGAAAGTGCCCCGGACTAGGTCTCAGAAGTCCTTTCTTCCAAATTCTGCCACTCACCAATTAATTCTAATAACTTTGAACAGTTCTTTCCCCCTTAGTGGTGCAAATTTTAACTAACTCTCCCCATTTGTATGGGTTGAACTAGATAATATATGTATAAATTTAAATTTTGGCCTCACGGCATGTTCCCTGACCAGAGACTGAACCCATGGGCCCCACACTGAACAGTAGAGTGTCTATCACTGAGCCATCAGAGAAGTCTCTGAACCAGATAAGCTTTAACTTTCCCTTTTTCTGACATTCTGGAGTTTTACAAGTATAACATTTTAGATTGCCTTGGGAGTAACTGGGTGAACAGACCACCTAAACATGTGTACAGTCCAACAGGGATTGTACAATTCCTAGCCACTGTCTTGACTTCACAGTTTTTGGATATTTGATTTTAGGGGCAGATTTCATTACACTCCTCCTATTCACTTCTGGAAAGGGCAGTGAGCTGGCTAAAGTGAAACTTTGGGGCCAGCTCTTACCTTTCCAGACTTTCAGCTGAGCTCCTCCAACCCCAACCACCAAGTACTCAGCCCCTGCTCTTCTGAACCCTGTCCCTGCCTTTGAAAAATGCTCTCCCTCTCTTCTTGTGCAGAGAAGGACTAGGGGCTGGAACACAGAGATTATCTGGACAGTCACAAAATGATGCATGCACCAGGCCTGGCTGTGTAATCCATGAGGCTTCTTGTTGAAAATCAGGACGAAAATGCCATTAGGCACTAAAATTATAATAGCTTCCTTCCTCCCACAGTCTCTCTCAAGCTGTCAGAACGCTTTATGTCTGCTGATGAATGCTGCACTCCCTCTGGCAGGAGGACCCTCATCGTGGGAGGGCAGACCTTCCTGGGTGCCCTGGGCCCCATCACACACTTGTGTGCACTCACCTGGCTCTTGGTGGGATGCTCCAGACTGATGTAGTGTGCCCTGACTGGAAGCTGAGATGCAACCTTCCTACCCAGGGGCCTCTGCTCCAACCACCAGGGGTGCACAACCATCAGAGAATTGCAGCCTTCACACTGAGTCACATTTGGTACCTGGATCTTGGGTGGGTGAAAAGCTCGCCCCCACCACTGACTTCCCTGGTGGCTGAGACAGTAAAGAAACTGCCTATAATGCAGGAGACCCAGGTTTGATCCCTGGGTAGGGAAGATTCCTTGGGGAAGGGAATGGCAACCCACTCTAGTATTCTTGCCTGAAACATTCCATGGACAGAGGAGCCTGGTGGACCATAGTCCATGGGATTGCAAAGAGTCGGACATGGCTGAGTGACTAGCAGGAACACCACTGACCCACCTATAGAATGGGCGGAGTCCCTGCCAACCTGGGCCAGAGAATGTTGCTGCCACACCCGTCTCAGACTCACCATAGAGCATGTGCGCTCAACCCTCAGGCATCCTCACTCAGGACCCACAGGAGGTAGAGAGCAACAGTGGATTAAGGGCCTTACCCTGCCCACCATGATCTGGTCATCACTCTGGATAAAGAAGGCAGAGGGCAAGGCTGGGATGGGGAGGTCTACTTGGAGCTCTGACTCCAAACCTCTGCTGTATGGTCCATTTTCCCATCCGACTTCCCTTAGACCATACAAGTCCAAACAAAAAAAAATTAAGGATTTCAAGACAGTGGCTGGGGAACATTAAACCTAGATTGTGGGACCCTTCTGAGTGCAAGGTCTTTGTGGTCTGACATTATGGAGCTGGCCCTACTAGCAACATAGGTATGAATATATTTCAGCAACTGCTCTCCTTGGGATGTGACTTATTTGATTTTCCCCTCTCAGTTAAAGAAGATGTTTCCCTGGGATTTGGGAACGTTTCGAGAAGCCCCTTTCTACACATTCCCCCATGTGGAGTTTTGCGAGGCTTTAGGAAGGACTCAGATATCTTCCAAATTGAGATTTGATAGGGAAAAAAAAAGACTATGTTTAACTCCTAGAAGGACATAGGAAAGATTGTGAGGGTCCTGGCTTCCTTGGTAGCTCAGCTGGCAAAGAATCCACTGTCAGTGGAGGGACCCCAGTTCGATGCCTGGGTCAGGAAGATGCCCTGGAGAAGGGAATAGCAACCCGCTCCAGTATTCTTGAGCTTTCCTGGTGGCTCAGACAGTAAAGAATCTGTCTGCAATGCAGGAGACCTGGGTTCGATCCCTGGGTTGGGAAGATTCCCTGAAGAAGGAAATGGCTACCCACTCCAATACTCTTTCCTGGAGAATTCCATGGACTGTATGTATAGTCCATGGAGTCGCAAAGAGTCGGACATGACTGAGTGACTTCACTTTTTTTCACTTTGAGAGACTTTGAAACTACTTAGCCAACTGTGAGCTCCCTGAAGTTCACTGTGTGGCCTCACGTTTCTGTGTGAGCTGTTTGTCATGGGACAAAGAGCTCATGAATGCAAAATAAGCCATACTTTGTTTTATACCTAAATTACTATAGGATGTACTCTTCAGTTCAGTTCAGTTGCTCAGTCATGTCTGATTCTTTGTGACCCCATGAACCGCAGCATGCCAGGCCTCCTGGTCCATCACCAACTCCCGGAGTTCACCCAAACCCATGTCCATCGAGTTGGTGATGCCATCCAACCATCTCATCCTCTGTCGTCCCCTTCTCCTCCTGCCCTCAATCTTTCCCAACATCAGGGTCTTTTCAAATGAGTCAGCTCTTCGTATCGGGTGGCCAAGTGTTGGAGTTTCAGCTTCAGCATCAGTCCTTCCAATGAACACCCAGGACTGATATCCTTTAGGATGGACTGGTTGGATCTCCTTGCAGTCCAAGGGACTCTCAAGAGTCTTCTCCAAAACCACAGTTCAAAAACATCAATTCTTTGGTGCTCAGCTTTCTTTATAGTCCAACTTTCACATCCACACATGACCACTGGAAAAACCATAACATTGACTAGACAAACCTTTGTTGACAAAATAATGTCTCTGCTTTTTAATATGCTGTCTAGGTTGGTCATAACTTCCCTTCCAAGGAGCAAGCATCTTTTAATTTCATGGCTGCAATCACCATCTGCAGTGATTTTGGAGCCGAGAAAAATAAAGTCAGTCACTGTTTCCACTATTTCCCCAATATTTGCTATGAAGTGATGGGACCAGATGCCATGATCTTCGTTTTCTGAATGTTGAGCTTTAAGCCAACTTTTTCACTCTCCTCTTTCACTTTCATTAAGAGCATGTACTTTAACCAGTCTAAATTCCCAAAATAGTACACCACCTCACCTAGTGTTTCCTGGACGTTTAAGAGACCTTTGCAGGTTATACTCTGATACATACATGCAGAGAGAGATTGTGTGCTCTTCCCACACCTTCCGGCTAGTTAGACATTATCTAACTTTGTATGTTGCCTTGGTCCTAACTAGACTGCCATTTTACTGGGCACAACTACCCTCATGGGGCTAGGTTCATTTCTACTCCTGATCTGACCAAGGAGGAGGAAAACTCTTAGATATTGAGGATAACAAAATGGACTGGAACACAGAGAGTAATATATAATTGCTCCAAGAACAGGTTTCACTCAAAATCCATATGCTAGTAAGGTAATGCTCAAAATCCTTCAAGTTAGGCCTCAACAATATGTGGACCAAGAACTTCCAAATATACTTCCAGATGTACAAGGTGGATTTAGAAAAGGCAGAGGAACTAGAGATGAAATCGCAAACATCTGTTGGATGATAGAACAAGCTAGAGAATTCCACTGGGGGGGTAAAAAAAAGAACATCAACTTCCACTTCATTGACTATGCTAAAGTCTTTGACTGTGTGTGTCACAATGAACTGGAAAATTCTTAAAGAGATGAGAATACCAGAACACCTTACCTGTTTCCTGAGGAACCTGTATGCAGGTCAAGAAGCAGCGGTTAGAACCAGACATGGAACAACGGACTGGTTCCAAATTGAGAAAGGAATACAACAAGGCTGGGTATTGTCACCCTGCTTATTTAACTTCTATGCAGAGCACATCCTGCAAAATGCTGGGCTGGATTAATCACAAGCTGGATTAAAGATTGCTGTGAGAAATATGAATAACCTCAGATATGCAGATGACACCACCCTAATGCCAGAAAGTGAAGAGGAACTAAAGAACGTCTTGATGAAGGTGAAAGAAGAGAGTGAAAAAGCTTGATGGTCTCTTACTTAGTCATGCCTTCCTACCTCTCATTCCTACTCAGGAACCAGGTCCTGCCATGCACCCCCACCCCCACCCCCAGGCCCAGCAAATCCCAGTTGCCTGGGTTTGCTAAGCATCTTCCCATCACAGTCAAGTCTAATGAAGCCTGCCTCCATATAAATGAGGGAGCTTTTATTTTCCTATTTCTAAAAATTTCTTGCCCCAGGCCTTATCTTCCCCAGATGACCAACAAAGGGGATTAAACATTCTCTTTAGGGGAAACTTAACATCTGCCCACAAGTGGGTATTATGGCCCCTTGATAAAAGCAGACAGTCTTCCATTGATTGATATTTTCCTATTCTCTGGTAAATAATTCCAGAGGAATTCACACCATGTTCTCTCTACAGTTCTGTTCAATCCTCTCTTTTTGAACAAGCTTTCCACTAGATTTATATGATGACCATATCAGACCTACACACCCCTTGCTTATAATTTCTATCTACTCTCCTCCTGTATTCAGCTGCTCATAATTCTACAAGAATATTCCACGATTTAGGGAAAATATTTTTCCCAGGGAAGTAAGTTTCTGAAGCCTGATCTTATTCAAAATGCATATATATGTTATTTATGTGTATGTGCACTTCTCAACATCCTCTCAGTCTGAGGGGTTTACATTAGGTGGGTTCGACTGAGATTATCCTGAATAAAGAGGAGTGAGCTTTTGTTTTACATTTATACTTAAAAGTCACTATAAAAGTATTTTCTCAATATAAAAGTGTCCATTTCATCTACTCTAAACCTCTCTGATTGTGAGGTTCTTATCTATTTGGTTGGCCAAAAATTTTATTCAGGCTTTTTGTAACATCTTACAGAAAACCCCAAGCAAACATTTTGTTCAACCCAATACTAGATGCTATTTCATGCTTGTGTCAAAGTGAGATCAGCAACCAGGCTGAGTATGGAACTAGATTAATCAGAAAGATTCCTGCTTTCCTGGATTTTCTAGTTTAGGTGGAGACAGATGTAAGCAAATTAGCAAGATACTTGCAGCTATTGATAAATGCTAGGGAAAAAAAAAGGTAGCATGTTGAGAAAGTGACTAGGCTGGTAGCCCTTAGACTGGGTGGTCAGAGAAGCATCTCTAATTCAAGATGTTTGCCTGAGACTTGACTGAGAAGAAGGAGGCAGCCATGCAAAGATCTGGGATCAAAGCTTTCAGGCAAGGGCTTCCATGGTGGTCCGGCGCTTAAGACTCCGAATTTCCAATGCAGGGGGCATGGGTTCAAAACCTGGCCAAGGAACTAAGATCCCACATGCAGCAGTGCACAACCAAAAAGGAAATAAAAAGGTTTCAGGCGAAGGAAACAGCTAGGGAAATGCCCAGAGATGGGAACAATCAGCTCAGGAGGAACAGAATGAATGCTGATATGACTAGAGTGGAGTGAGAAGGTAGAGAGGGATGAAATGAGCTGTGAGTGGAGACAGAGTCCGTCATGCAGAGCAAGAGCAGCCTTGCTAAGGAACTGGAAATCCAGATATTTTGATTCTTTTAAGCAAGAAAATGACCTGATATACTTAAATAATCCTTTTGACTGCTTTCAAGAAAATATATAGTAGATGACGACAGCTGCTGCTGCTGCTAAGTCGCTTCAGTCGTGTCCGACTCTGTGTGACCCCATAGACGGCAGCCCACCAGGCTCCTCTGTCATGGGATTTTCCAAGCAAGAGTCCTGGAGTGGGTTGCCATTGCCTTTTCCAATGATGATAGTGAGAGCAGGAAAAGCATTTGGCAAACTATCATGATAGGTGAGATGAGAGATGAGTATGGCTTTTATTGAATGGTAGCCATAGAAATACACAGGGAGGAGAGATTTCAGGATATTTTCTGCAGGTGGAGGAAGTAGGGTTCTGATAGACTAGACATGGAAGAGTTAAGGAAAGGGAAGTCAAAGAGGACTCCTATTCTTTTGACTTGAGTGACTGGGGTGGGGGCGGGTGTCATGTGAAAGCATCTTCTGAGATGGAAAGCCTGGAGGAAGAAAGAGCTGTGGCTACATAATGAAACTCCCAAGGTGAGCCCAAAGGAGTCAGGGAAACTGTTTATACCTTTAAAATTACCAATATTGTCACCTTTGTAAGCAAACAGAGCAACTTTTAAGTTTCTTTCTCTACTGGGTCTCTCACTGTGGTTCAGTTTCTGGACTTACAGCAGGGGCCACTCACAGAGTGAATCTTGAAGATAAATATAGATACGCAATAGTTGAATGGTATGAGAGTAAAATAAACTCACACCAGCAACAAATCTGGGGTTTACGAAGCATTTTCCCATCCTGATCCTCATATTAACCCTACAGAGGTAATAATATTGCTACCTCTATTTTACAGAAGAGAAAGCTGAAGCCAAAGGAATAAAGTGATCATCTCAGGCTTACATAACTCCTCTGGATCCTGAAAGGCAGGTATCCTGAGCCTCCGGTCCAGCCTTTACTGATAAGACAAGGAGTCCTGGAAAATCTCCCTGTGTTTAAACCTCCAGGAGGCTTTCCCTCCATCACTTTACATCAGCCAGACTCTGACTCACAGCTGGAGAATTAGCCTCCTTATTTTGCAGTGAATTCCATGAACACACACCAAGTGCTGTTCTCTGTAACAGACTGAAGTCTCGCCCCCTCTCTTTCTCCCATTGTTGTTGTTTAGTCGCCAAGTCATGTCCAACTCCTTGTGACCCCATGGACAGCAGCACGCCAGGCTTCCTTGTCCTTCAGTATCTCCCAGAGTTTGCTCAGATTCATGTCCATTGAGTCACTGGTGCTATCTAACCATCTTATCCTCCACCGCCCTCTTCTCCTTTTGCCTTCAATCTTTAAACATCAACTAGTTTTCCTTGGAAAACTGTGCCCAGGTTAAGGGGACTTCTACCTAGTTTTGCACAGATGCTTCGATGTGCTCCAAACTCAATGACTTTCCTTCAATCCCTGGGGCTTTGGGAACAGGGCCCACATGTGGGCCAGGAACAGCCCACATGTGGTGGGAAGCAGGGCAAGAGGGAAGGAGGAATGTGAGGGAGACACAAACACAGCACAGTGTTTTCTTTCTGAGAAACTTCATCAAGGCTCTGATTCCAGTGACCTCACCTTCAAGCAATGCCAGCCCCTTTGCTCTAAATCAAAGCTGACTTGTGGTGGCTCACATGTTTTGAGTCTAACGAGCCTACAGCTTCTGATGTTGCGAAAGAAATCCTGAAGGTAGTCAGCATCTGTTCTTTGAAATCAGGACAGCCCATGACCCTGACATGCTCGACAGGCTTGTTGACAGGTTCCAGTGCAGAAGCCTGAAGATGCTGTGCATGGGACGCGAGTCTGTCCTCATGGGGAGCCCCCTTCAAGCAGGGAAGCTTACCGAAGCCTGGCAGGGCTTATTCTCTTCTCTCCTTTCAAGGGCACGAAGCTCTCAAGGTGGCTCCACGCTTTCATTCTCGTCCCTTCACGTCACTTCTCTGCACATGTTCTTCTAGTGCTGACTTTTCAGAATTAGAATATAATCCCTGTGTTTTTGGTGTCTACAAGGGAGTTCATACCCTGATCCCTGGCTATACCTCTGACCTCTTTTATAGTGATTTCCAATACTCATTCTCATACGTTACTCTAATTTTTTTGCTATTCCTAAAACATATTTAGGATTCTCTGAAAACATTGTTGCCTTTCCAACTGAATGGAAGCTCTTTCCATGAGTCTCATGGCTCATTTCTTCAGCACATTCAGGTTTCTGCTCAAATATGACATCTTAAGAGAATCCTGATATTATTATGGTGGCCTCTGATAGTCCTGTAACGACTAATTTCATGGTCAACTTGACTGGGTCATGGGGTGCCCAGATATTTTCTTAAACATTATTCTGAGGGCATTTTTGGATAATATTAACATTTATATCTGACCAAAGCAGATTGCAGAACCAGAGATGGAATTGGCAACCTCTTTGGATCATAAAAAAAGCAGGAGAATTAAAAAAAAATCTACTTCTGCTTCATTGACTATGCTAAAGTCTATCACTGTGTGAATCACAGCAAACTGTGGACAATTCTTATAGATGGGAATACCAGACCAGCTTACCTGTCTCCTGAGAAACCTGTATGCAGGTCAAGAAGAACCAGACATGAAACAACGGACTGGTTCAAAATTGGGAAAGGAGTACATCAGGGTGTATGCTGTCAACTTGCTTACTTAACTTATACGTAGAGTAAATCATGGTGTTTCCCTCATAGCTCAGTTAGTAAAGAATCCATCTGTAATGCAGGAGACCCCAGTTCGATTCCTGTGTTGGGAAGATTCGCTGAAGAAGGGATAGGCTACTCACTCCAGTGCAAAATGCTAGAATGGATGAATAACAAGCTGGAACCAAGACTGCTTGGAGAAATATCAACAACCTCAGATATGCAGATGATAGCACTCTAATGGCATAAAGTGAAGAGGAACTAAAGAGCCTTTTGATGAAGGTAAAAGAGGAGACTGGAAAAGCTAACTTAAAACTCAACATTCAAAAAACTAAGATCATTGCACCCAGTCCCATCACTTCATGGAAAATAGATGGTGAAAAAATGGAAACAGTGGCAGATTTTATCTTCTTGGACTCCCAAATCACTGCAGATGGTAACTGCAGCCGCAAAATTCAGACAGTTGCTCCTTGAAAGAAAAGCTATGACGAATATAGATAGAATATTAAAAAGTAGAGACATCACTTTGCCAACAAAGGTCTGTGTAGTCAAAGCTGTTTTTTTTTTTTTTTTTTTTCCAGTAGTCACGTACGAATATGAGAGTTGAACCATGAAAAAGGCTGATCACTGAAGAATTGATGTTTTCAAATAGTGGTGCTGGAGAAGACTCTTGAGAGTCCCTTGGACAGCAAGGAAATCAAACCTGTCAATCCTAAAGGAAATCAACTCTGAATAGTCATTGGGTGGACTGATGCTGAAGCTGAAGCTCCAGTGCTTTGGCCACCTAATGTGAAGAGCCAACTCATGGGAAAATGCCTTGATACTGGGAAAGACTGAGGGCAAGAGGAGAAGGGCATAACAGAGGATGAGATGGTTGGATGGCATCACTGACTCAGTGGACATGAGTTTGAGAAAACTCTGAGAGATGTGAAGGATAGGGAAGCCTGGTATGCTGCCCTCTGTGGGGTTACAAAGATTCGGACGTAACTGAGCAACTGACCAATAGCAAATCAAATTGCTCTTCTTAATGTGGGTGGGTCTCATTAATCATTTGAAAGCCTGAGTAAAACAAAAAGGCTGACCCTCTTTGATAAGAGAGAATACTCCTTTTCTAATAGTTTTTAAACTGGGATACCAGCAGTTTTCCTGCTTGATATTCTTTGAACTAGGACATCTGTTTTATTTTGTCTTCAGATTCAAACTTTAACATTGTTTCTTCCTAAGTTTCAAGCCTGCTGGCCTATTGATTAAAACTATGCTTCTGGCTTACCTGATTTCAGGCCTTGAGACCAGATTGGAACTAAATCATTGACCCTCCTGGGTCTCAAACTTGCTGACTTATTCTGCACATCTTAGGGCTTGGCTGGCTTCCATAACTGCATGAGCCAATTCCTTATCATCTATCTATCTATCCATCCTATTTGTTCTGTTCTTCTGGATAACCCTAATACAAATACCCAATTAAGAGTAAAGTAGGATAAAATGTAGCAAATTTAAAGGGTTTTTAGTTAAATACCAATATACCATCAGATATCTAGATAGCATTTTTAATATTTTACATTACTTGTCTCCTCTGATATGAACTTAAACACCTCAAAGAAGTCTAACATGTCATCAACAACTGTGACAGTTTAAAGTTATGCCTTTTAATGAATCTAAGTCTGTCTTTAGTGTCAACTTATTGCTTTTAATGTTTGTCATTTAAATATTAAATTACCAAGAAAGCATCTTTCAAATGCCAAACCATAGGCTGAATATTTATGACAAAGTAAGTTAATTCCTCTTTGCCAGTTTTATATAAACTTAAATACATTTTTATAAAGTATTTTTGCATTAATATGTTTTATTAGGATTTCATTGAGTCTACTGATCAGTTTGGGAGCATTGACATTTTAATAACATTGAGTGTTTGACCCACAACACAATATATTTCTATATTTATTTAGTTCTTATTTAATTTTTTCAGCAATGCTGTGGAATTGGCAGCATACAGGTCTTTGTCAGATTCATTCCTAAGTATATCATATTTAGTCTGTTAATATGAAGAATTGTATTAGTTTACTTTCAAATGTTCAACTAACCTTGCATTCCTGGGATAAATCTCACCTGAATATTGTGCATTATCTATGTCACATATTTTCTTGATTTACTAAAAGTTTATTTAGAATTTTGCATTTATATTCATAAAAATTACTGGAATATGTTTTCCTTTTATTTGTAATGTACTTTTTTTGTTATTTTTGGATGAGAACACTGTTTGGCTCATAGAATGAGTTGGGCAATAGTCCCTCCTCTACAATTTTCTGGAAGAGGTCAAGTAGAATGGAATATTATTCCCATAAATGTTTGGTAGCATTATCAGTGAAGGCATTGAAGACTGGGATTTTCCCTGTGGGATATTTAAATACAAAGTCAATTTATTTAATAGATAGAGATTATTTACTTTAGCTGTTTCTTCTTGAATGAACTTTGGAATTTTCTGTCTTTCAGGGGTTTTTTTTTTTTTCCATTTCATTTAATTGTTGAATTTTTTAGCACAAAGTTTTTACAATATTTCCTGATTAACCTTTTAAACTTTGCAGAATGTACAATGCTGTCAGTCCTCTCATTCACAAATGATAATGTGCGTTCCTGCTCTCGCTCAGCATCTCATGGGCTCTCTGTCTCCATCTGTTTCTCAATCACTCTCAACTAGTCTTAAAAGTTTGGAAGTTTTGATTTTGATTTGAATCAGTCCTAATGAGATGGATGAAACTGGAGCCCATTATACAGAGTGAAGTAAGCCAGAAAGATAAAGAACATTACAGCATACTAACACATATATATGGAATTTAGAAAGAAGGTAACGATAACCCTATATGCAAAACGGAAAAAGAGACACAGAAGTACAGAACAGACTTTTGAACTCTGTGGGAGAATGTGAGGGTGGGGTATTTCAAAAGAACAGCATGTATACTATTTATGGTGAAACAGATCACCAGCCCAGGTGGGATGCATGAGACAAATGCTCGGGCCTGGTGCACTGGGAAGACCCAGAGGAATCGGGTGGAGAGGGAGGTGGGAGGGGGGATCGGGATGGGGAATAAGTGTAAATCTATGGCTGATTCATATCAATGTATGACAAAAAAAATAAATAAATAAATAAAAATTAAAAAAAAAAAAAGTTTGGAAGTGAAAGGCGCTCAGTCATGTCCAACTCTTTGCAAACACATGGACTACACAGTCCGTGGAATTCTCCAGACCAGAATACTGGAGTGGGTAGCCTTTCCCTTCTCCAGGGGATCTTCCCAACCCAGGGATCGAACCCAGGTCTCCCGCACTGCAGGCGGATTCTTTACCAGGCTTCCCTAAAGGCTTCCAGTTAGGCTTACTAGTTATTAATTTTATTGATATTGTAAAAGGATCAGATATGGGTTCAATGACTTATCTCTATTATTTTTCTGTTTTCTACTTTATTGATTGCTGCACTAATTTTTATTGTGTCCCTTCTCCAGCTTACTTCAGATTTAGTTTCTTTTTCTTTTTCTAGTTTTTAAAAGTGGACATGATGTCATTGTATTGGGTTCTTTCTTCTTTCTTAATAAAGATATTAATGCTATAAGTTTCCCATAAAGAACTGCATTAGCAGTAACTCACACATTTTGATATGTTGTTTTTATTTTTATTAGTTCATTTTTTCCAATTTAATTTTTAATTTTCTCTTTGTCCTATGGTCACTTAGAAGTGAGTTAGTTATTTCCCAAAGTTTTTGGATTTTCTGGAGATAATTCTAATTTAATTCTACTTTGATCAAGGCAATGCTTTATATGAACTGAGTCTTTCAAAATTTATTGATACTTGGTTCATGGCTTAAACTGTATTCTATGGAGGTAAGAAAAAATTTGCACTTGAATGTTTACCATATTGTTGTTGAGTGGTGTACTATAAAAGCCAGTTAAGTCAAGTTGGTTAATAGTTTTGTTCAAATCTTTGGTTATCTCCTCTTGTTTTTTGTCAACTACTACCATTAATTACTGAGATAAGTATTAATATCTTTAAGTATAATTATGAATTTGTCTGCTTTCTAAAAAAATTACTGGAGTATAATTTATTTATAATATGTTACATTCAGGTGTACACTACAGTGAATCTGGTTTACATATATCCACCCTTTTCTAGATTGTTTCCCCGTAGAGGCAACAAGTGTACTGAGTAGAGTTACCTGTGCTATACAGTATATGTCCTTATTAGCTCAGTCATTTCAGTCACTCAGTCACGTCTAGCTCTTTGCGACCCCATGGACTGCAGCACGCCAGGCTTCCCTGTCCATCACCAACTCCCAGAGCTTACTCAAACTCATGTACACCAAGTCGGTGATGCCATCCAACCATCTCATCCTCTGTCATTCCCTTCTCCTCTCGCCTTCAATCTTTCCCAGCATCAGGGTCTTTTCCAGTGAGTCAGCTCTTCGCATCAGGTGGCCAAAGGACTGGAGTTTCAGCTTCATCATCATTCCTTCCAATGAATATTCAGGACTGATTTCCTTACAATTGACTAGTTGGATCTCCATGCAGTCCAAGGGACTCTCAAGAGTCTTCTCCCACAGCACAGTTCAAAAGCATCAATTCTTTGGCACTCAGCTTTCTCTATAGTCCAACTCTCACATCCGTACATGACTACTGGAAAAACCATAGCTTTGACTAGATGGACCTTTGTCAGCAAAGTAATGTCTCTGCTTTTTAATTTGCTGTCTAGGTTGGTCATAGCTTTGCTTCCAAGGAGTAAGCATCTTTTCATTTCATGGCTGCGGTCACCATCTACAGTGAATTTGGAGCCCAAAAAAACAAAGTCTCTCACTATTTCCATTGTCTCCCCATCTATTTGCCATGAAGTGATGGGACCGAATGCCATGATCTTAGTTATTTGAATGTTGAGTTTTAAGCCAGCTTTTTCACTCTCCTCTTTCACTTTCATCAGTCGACTCTTTAGTTCCTCTTCGCTTTCTGCCATTAGGGTGGTGTCATCTGCATATCTGAGATTATTGATATTTCTCCCAGCAATTTGGATTCCAGATTGTGCTTCATACAGCCTGGCATTTTGCATGATGTACTCTGTATATAAGTTAATTAAGCACGGTGACAGTATACAGCCTTGATGTACTCCTTTCCCAATTTGGAACCTGTCTGTCATTCCATGTCTGGTTCGAACTTTCTTGACCTGCATACAGATTTCTCAGGAGACAGGGAAGGTGGTCTGGAAAATTTAAGAATTTTCCACAATTTGCTATGATCCACAGTCACAGGATTTAGTGTAGTCAGTGAAGAGGATTTTTTGGAATTCTCTTGCTTTTCCTATGATCCAGTAGATGTTGGCAATTTGATCTCTTGTTTCTCTGCCTTTTCTAAATCCAGCTTGAACATCTGGAAGTTTTCATGTCATGTACTGTTGAAGACTATCTTGGAGAATTTTGAGCATTACTTTACTAGCATGTGAGATGAGTGCAATTGTGCAGTAGTTTGAGCATTCTTTGGCATTGCCTTTCTTTGGGATTGGAATGAAAACTGGCATTTTCCAGTCCTGTGGCCACTGCTGAGTTTTCCAAATTTGCCGGCATATTAAGTGAAGCACTTTCACAGCATCATCTTTTAGGATTTGAAATAGCTCAACTGGAATTCCATCACCTCCACTAACTATGTTCGTAGTGATGCTTCCTAAGGCCCTCTTGACTTCACATTCCGGGATGTCTGGCTCTAGGTGAGTGATCACACCATGGGTCATGAAGATCTTTTTTATATAGTTTTTCTGTGTATTCTTGCCACCTCTTCTTAATATTTTCTGCTTCTGTTAGGTCCCTACCGTTTCTGTCCTTTAGTGCCCATCTTTGCATGAAATGGTCCCTTGGTATCTCTAATTTTCTTGAAGAGATCTAGTCTCTCCTATTCTATTGTGTTCCTCTATTTCTTTACACTGATCACTGAGGAAGGCTTTCTTCTCTCTCCTAGCCATTCTTTGGAATTCTGCATTCAGTTGTGAATATATCTTTCCTTTTCTCCTTTGCCTGTTGCTTCTCTTCTTCTCTCAGCTATTTGTAAGGCCTCCTCAGACAACCATTTCACCTTTATGTATTTCTTTTCCTTGGAGATGGTCTTGATCACTGTCTCCTGTACAATGTCGCGAACCTCCGTCCATAGTTCTTCAGGCACTCTGTCTATCAGATCTAATCCCTTGAATCTATTTGTCACTTCCACTGTATAGTTTTAAGGGATTTGATTTAGGTCATACCTGAATGATCTAGTGGTTTTCCCTACTTTCTTCAATTTAACTCTGAATTTTGCAAGAAGGAGTTCATGATCTGAGTCACAGTCAGGCGCTGGTCTTGTGTTTGCTGACTGTAGGGAGTGTCTCCTTATTGGTTACTTGCTTTATATACAGAAGTGTGTTTGTGCCAATCCCAGTCTTCCACCTTATCCTTCCCCCTCTTATCCCCTGGGAACTGTAAGTTTGTGTTCTATGTCGATAACTTTGCTTCTTTTTTGTATATAGACTGTTTTCTACCTTTTTTTTTTCTTTTTTTTTTTTGAATTTCACAATTCCAGGTGATCTTAAGGTATAGTCAGGTTTGAGAACACTGAATTAAAGATTAGGAGGAGGGCAGTGAGCAGAGCAAAAGTGATTTGAAAGCTTCATCAGGGTTCATCATTGACAAAGTCATCAGGATTCTGATTTCATGGAGACCTGAAAGCCATGTAAATGAGTTGGATTTAATCTAGAGGGCAACTGGAGCCACTGGCATTTTAAACAGAGAAGCAACAAAATGCCATTCCCATTTGAAGCTGCCGTATGGAGAACTCATGGATCAACAAAGAATGACACTGTTAGGAAGTCAGTTGCAAAGATAATGGTGGTAACATATACACCAGAGAAGGAAGAAAAATAAAAGTATTTGAGAATGTTAGGTGTTAGGAATATATAGACTTGGGGAATGATTCTTTGTGGAAGGTTCATCAGAAAGAGGAGTCAAGAATAATTTCCTACATTTTTGTCTTGCTTTTGTCATTCTTTGAGATAAGTCAACGTGGATGATGGAGGAGATTTGAATAGAAAGTATTAAATTTTGAGCATCTTGGTTAGGAGTACTTGTGGGATATTCAGGTAGAAATATTTGAGAGGCTCCAGGCATACAGTTGGGAAGATCCCCTGGAGGAAGAACTGGCCACCCACGCCAGTGTTCCTGCCTGGAGAATCCCGTGGTCAGAGGAGCCTGGCGGGCTACAGTCCGTGGGGTCACAAAGAGTCGGACACAACTCAAGGGACTTAGCATAGCACACAAGACTGAAGCCCCCGAGGACAGCGGCCTGCCCTGGGTCTATGGAGTTAAACGTCCTTGCAGGAGGTGGTGATTGAAACCCTGTGTTTTCTGGTGGTGTTGCTGGTGGTTGGTTGGGTATTTGGTTTCAAGAATTTGCTTTTGGAATCAAAATGTGCATATGTAAAACTGAATCATTCTGCTATATACCTGAAAGAAACACAACATTGTAAATCAACTGTACTGCAATAAAATACAAATTAAAGCAAAAATAATTTGCTTTGTTTGATTGGATTTATTATTATTATTTTGGTATTTGCTTGTTTGGTTATTACTGCTGTTGGAGAAAAATATTCTAAAAAGGAGAGAGCAGATGGGGTTTATAAAATGCACCTGCTTGTAACTTGTTGCTGTTTTGTCAGTTTCTGTTATTTTTGCTTCCTTTGGAGAGAGAAATAATTCAAGCTTATTTATAGGTTTACTCATGCTGTAAAGTCATCTATAGAGTACAGATGAAATGGTAAGTGTTAAAAAAAATAAATGTTTGTGGCAGGAGAAACATGTGGGTCATGAATATATACATTTAGTCTGGTCATGGTGGAAGGTAAGAATAAATTTCAAAAATTAATTTTTGTTCTCCTGGCAAATGCTTCAAAGTAGAAGGGCTTACTCTGCTTTTGGCCACAAAACTGATGTTCACTTTCTATACTGTGGATACCATCAGATATTCTGCAAAAGAATACCATAAATTGGGTTCTGTGCCTGTGGCCGAGGGTTTAGTAAATAACCACTTCTCCTGATGTTTTTTTCTAAAGTGCTCTGGGAAATGCCCAAACAATATTTGAGCAGTTGTGACGATGTGGGCAATTAAAGAATACTACTCTGACAAAAATTTAGTGAGGTGGAAGTAAAACATGTTGAATATTTTGTGAAATATTTGTTGACTACTTTGTGTAATCCTAAATCACACTAAATACTCTCATTTTACATGTGGGGAAATTGAGTCTAATGAGGGGAAGTAACGTGCCTGAGGGTGCAGAGCTGGGATCAAAGCAGGATCTGTCTGGATCCAATGTTCTCATTACAAATTTCCTAAACTGGGAAGAATGGGTCCAACTTCCAAGCACAGATGAGAATAAAGAACAGTAGACAAATGGGATTTCGTTGCCTCAGCTGGCCCAGATGATGGACTGTGGGATACAATAAACTATTGTTATTTTAGTTAAGCTATGTAGGACACCATTCCCACTGAGAACTTCTCCTCTCCGCACACGGTTGTAGAGAAGAGAAGACTTTGCACACAATTACATTAGTACTTGATGTTGTCTAATGTGAATCTGGAAATGGAAAAATTAGATTAAATCAGTAAGTGAGGCCTAGTCACCTACTGGGTGAGACAAAGAAAGTCAGGAGGTAGAAGAAAGGAAGTTGGGGAGTGGGGCTGGCTGTCCATTTCAAGCAGGAACACTGGATTTCTTTAAACCAGGGGACCTCTTGAATTTCCCAAGAGAGGAAACAGTGCTAAAAGGGGAATATAACCCTTCAGATGGAAAGAAAACATATGATTCCAGCACATTTGTTTAGTCTTTCTGCAACTCAGATAAAGCAAAAAGCTCATTAATTTAGAATTGGTGATAATTTGTACAGGGCCTATTCTGAAGTTTACCTTTGCTTTATCTGGCTAAAAGGATTTGGAAAGCAAATTAACAGTGTAAACAGGATGGCAGGCAGCAATATTTAACCTCTTTAAGAGAGCAAACTTTCTCCCAATATCTTTAAGACACAATTTATACATACAGATATGACAAGCTAGTTATAGATTATTTTTATCTATTGCGTGTAGCAAGACCCTGATGATTTCACCTAGGACACTTAGCTTAGTTTGACCCAATGTGTGTGTTTCTAAAAGAAGTCAGTTTGCATTGATTTTATAATCATCATACTTTTAAAATATTGATACTAACTTGGACAGGCTTTGAGTATCATAATTAGTTCCACTTAATAACCTCTGACTTCATTTCTATCAAGCAAGAAACACAAGGTTTTAAGCAGCATATGGTACAGAACAGAGAGTGGGTATAGAGACCAAAGTTCTTGAGTTCAAGTCAATGTTCCTGTGTTTATTTGTGTTATGTCTCCTTGAATACACTTTAGATTTGGATTAATCTTCTTTCTAGAACCATCTTAAATGGGAATAAAGAGAGTTCTGCTATTAGACTCTTAGGGTTAACTCAAAGATGAATTTTGCTAACATATATGAAAGTTCATGATGAGGCAGTATCAGAATGCAAAATAATTCTATTAGTACATTTAACATTATTAAAGACTGAATGCTGAAGCAAAGAAAAAGACTCTTTCATAAACCAACTTACTTTTTCCAGGAATTCCATTGTTTGGCCATTTCTTGCTAGCATAAACTCTTAGGTAGAATTGCCCATCTTTGGAGTAGCTGGCTTCATTAAGCTATTATTAATCACTGCAACCTCCATTAAAAGTTCCTAGGTAATTCCCTGTCAGTCCAGTGGTTAAGGCTCCACATTCTCACTGCAGGGGCCCCGGGTTTGATCCCTGATCTGGGAACTAAGATCCCACAAGCTATGTGTTGTGCACACAAAAAATAATTCTTTCAATTAAGGAGTCTAGGTGCCTTTGCCTTCCTCCTGCTCCCCTACTTAGGCTCCTTTTTATATAAACATCGGCCCTCTTTAACTTTGTATGTGCACTCTGACATACTTCTGTACTAGCCCCCCAAGGTGTCTTTATTAATCTCTCTGTATATTTCTGTATCCACACCAATACCATGGATTCCTTTCCTTCTACCTTATGTCTAATTCATTCCTGTGTCCAAAGTGCTTGGTACACAGTAGGCACTCAATAAACAAAGCCTACTCAACAGTAGGCTTAATAAAGAATTGAATAAGGGAGAAAGATGACATATAGAAGGTGAGTGGGTGAGAAAGGCACAGGATCACGGTTCTAACAACTCCTTAAACTCCATCTGAAGAAAAATGCCCCATTCACAGTTTCCGTCACAGAGAAATGTACCTTTTCTACCATGTGGTCTTTTGACCACAATTTACTGGATTTATAGTGGGTACCAGATCTAAGAGTAGACACATCCATAGGTTAGCTAGACAGCCAGAATGTGCCCTGGCATGACATCCTACTTGGCCGTAGACAAAAGGACAGGAAGTGGCCATTCAATCCGAAGTCAGCTGAATCAGATACCATTACCACCAATATCTAAATCCATCTTCTGCTTGATAACACAATCTGATGTTTGTACAAGTATCAGTCATTTAGGAAAGCTGACTTTATCTCCTGCTCAGAAGGAAAACCTAAACCCATCTTAGTAATCTCATTCCCTTTGATAGCATTTGCTTTAAACATGGCATGTGTCATAGTTCCAGTAAATGAAATGTGAAGTTGATGTGGGAAAGTCTCCCGATGAACTTCTGGGAAAAGTTTCCTCATTCTTAAAAAGCAAAACTTAGTGTCTTCTTATACAGGATGTTGCAATGTTTGGTGGAGATGCTTAGACTGGCTACAGCAAAGATCATGAGGGGGAGTCAGTCTTAGAACAGACCTAGCATCCGAAGAGAGCAAAGAAGACTGAAGTAAAGAACCCAGATCCTTGGGTCATCAAAGAGATGCTGAATTAAAGGACCTAGCAGAAGCCCTCCTGTAGGACCTCATAACTAGATGGCAGACTCACCCTGTTGTTTAAGCCAGCTGAATCAGGGCTTTCTGTTATGGGTAACCAAAGGCAGAGTAACAAATATAACCATCAGTCCATATGCAGACTGATTATCTATGTAGCTGTCTAGTGCAAAATGAGGAACTGACCTTTCAGATTTCTTTTTTATTTTTTCAGAAACTAGAACTTGGGATTACTGTAAGAAGAAAAATGTAAGTTTGGAGCTAACTCCCTAACATTACTAATTAGAGAAAGAATTTAGAGTTGCCTTAATGAGTCATGAACAAACTCAACTCTTAAGGAACTAATAATTGTAAGTAAGCAAAGGTAGCCAGCTGGTGGAAAGAACACAGCAACATAAAGGTCAGACAGACATCAAAAGGCTGACCCTGAGCCCCAGAAGGGCAGAGTGATGGTGGGAGTATGAGGTCCTATAAAATACCTTGATATTTAATGACATTTTCCCCCATTTCCTGTACATATGAATTCCTTACCTGGAGTTAAACTGGGCCTCATTGGCTTTTTATAATCAAAATAACCGAACAGAAACACATATCTACTGAGTAAACAGAGTAAAATGGTCTGATGAACGATTCTGAATTTTTTCTTTTATATGAATAAAATGGAACCAAACATACAAACAAAGCATACCTACCTGACATCCGTTTCTCCCCATTGCATCTCTAACTAGTATTACCCAGTGTCTGCTTGATATCCCTAGACGTGGAGTGAATTCTCTCCTTGCAAGGACACATTCTACCATTATTGAATGCTATTGACTGATAAAATGTTCCCTCCTAGGTAGAAATTAATTTGATTCTGTGAATCCCTGGGGTCATCTCCAAACATTTAGATCAGTAGTTATCAAATAAGACTAATCTCCCTCCCACCTCGAAAACTGCCCTGCCAGTGGAAAATTGGTAAAAAAAAAAAATGAGAGACATTTTTAGCTGGCAGGACTGAGGAGTTGCTGCTGGCATCTATCTGGTGGGTGGGAGAGGAGGATGCAGCTCAGTTGCCAGCAATGGACAGAACAGCGTCTCAAAATAATTGTAAATAATTAACCAGCCCCAAATGTCAACAGTGCCAAAACAGGGAAGCCCTGATCTAAAAGGGATCTTATGTTGTTGATTTAGTTGCTAAGTCTTGTCCAACTCTTGAGACTCCATGAACGGTAGTTCACCAGGCTCCTCTGTCTGTGGGATTTTCCCAGGCAAGAATACTGGAGAAGGTTGCCATTTCCTTCTCCAGGGGACTTCTCAACCCAGGGATCAAACTCACGTCTCTTGCATTGGAAGGCAGATTTTTTTTTTTAACCGCTGAGCCACCAAGGAACCCTATAAAGGCCTCTGATAGGCTTTTGATAAGGCTCTGAAAGGCTCTGATAAAGGCAAATAAATCCCTTTTTTGGAAGAGAAGACAAAAATAAATACTGTGGTTTTGAAGCATTTCTGTTAAGCCTTTCATATTTTCCATTAGTACCAAGGCCCAGGTATTAATTAAATGGTCTTATATATAATACCCGGTCCCCAGGTCCTAAAATACAGTTGACCATTGAACAACATGGATTTGAATTGTGTACATCTACATACATAATAAATATGTACTATAGTACTACACGATCAGTGGGTGCTTGAATCCAAAGTTGGGAGGACTGTGGATACAGAAGGCCAAATGTATAGTTACAAGCAGATTTTCAACTGGGCAGTGAGTTAGTTCTTTATCCCCTCTGAGTGGTTCACGCATCAACCATAGCTGAAGGTGAGAGAGTCCTTATTTGGAGACTAGGGGAGCAAACAACACTGAGGAAGAGATGCATCAGAGACTCAGAGGTGCACAGGCTTCCCCTGCTCCGGAGCTAAGGCATCAGCAACGCATAGGGAACTCACCCAATGGGAACGCATGCTGTGGTCTGAGGAGATGCCTCATGCCTCTCCTTTGGAAATGCCTGAGTCATAGCCTTGGCCTTGTTCCTGCAGTAGACATCTGTTGTTTTTGTCTCCCTTCTCCCTTCTTTTTTGGAATAGCATGCAATTTTCCTTTGGGAAAATACTTCTCCCTATAGAGGTATTTCCTAAAATGTCTTAAAGGAGCCATCCGTCAGGGGCTCATATTTTCTTGTCATGTGTTGGCAAGTGTATCAAGCTAGGCCGATCAGTCTTGATCTCCTTGGGATTTAATCTTGAGTGAAGTAATATAAGAATGGGAAATATTTGAAACTGACTTGTAATGAACTGTGATGGTGTCCTAAAGAGACGGCCTCCAATTCCTTCTAGATTCCCAGTTGTTTCTTGTTTCTGATCCAATTGTTCCATTGTCCTCTCAGTCTTACAAATTGCCGCTGCATACTTCCACTCCCACTGCAGGACTAGTTTTCGTTTCTTATAGTTAATAATCCTTCACTTTTACAACAAGAGAACTGGGTACTAGTAGGAAGTCAATACATTTGGATTCTCCGTCTGTGGCTGCTCTTCACTGACTGTTACACTCATGGGAAGGGTGCTGTTGCTCTCGTCTGTCTCCTCATGCATAAAATAGAAATAA
This sequence comes from Cervus elaphus, assembly GCF_910594005.1. NCBI lineage: Eukaryota > Metazoa > Chordata > Mammalia > Artiodactyla > Cervidae > Cervus > Cervus elaphus. The sequence goes on along the minus strand of NC_057830.1, from coordinate 7,685,918 downwards.
CAGACTAAGTCATTCCTAAAGGCCCTTCTAGCTCTAAGGCCCCAAATTGCTAGTATTAAATATTGGATCTTCTTTGACTGGGAAAGGCAAACTAAAGCTCAAATACAGCCAGGAGGTGGTGCTCCAGGACCACAATGATCCAACCACTAACAATGTCGAAGTAGTACTGCCCTTGTTGGGGATAAGGGCTTCCAAGAATCCTGCAAGGTCGTTTCCACACTGTCTGGTTGATCAGGCACATTTTGCTCCTCTATTGCTAAACACAACTCTGTGTGTGGCAAGCGTGAGAAGTCTTTGCTTCGTCTCTGTTGGGATAGATAAACGTTCTTCCCCAAATATTTCCCTGTTGGACCGTGGAAATATTCTTTCTTGATATTTGGTGAGTCACAGTGATGTTTGATAGAGATGGGTGGTAGAATTATGCATGTATCAGAAATATCAGTAGACAAGCAGTTCCAAATGCCATGGGAGATAAAGACGAATATGGACCTTGCGTGCTGGTATCAGCTCTGCCATGTATTTGCTGCATAAAATTGGGGAAATGACCTTGTATTTTCCTTCAGTTACCTCCTCTGTAAGCAATTACATTGGATGAGATCAGCAGTTCCCAAATTTATATTTTGTCAGAGAAAAACAGTGGAAAAAATCTTTCCTTAAATAAAGTCATACATGAAATCCCCATATATAAATACGTCTCAAAACTTTTTACATTACAAGTGGCAGAAATGGAATTCAAACAAGTTTAAAGTAAAACAGGAGGAAAAAAAAAAAATCAAAGCATGCCAGACATGACTGGGTCGGGGATCAAAAGCTGTCATCAGAGATCCATTTCTCTACCCGTCATGTACCTTTAACTACTTGGCTTCATTCTCAGCCAGACCTTCAACGTGTGGTAGCAAGATGGTCCTAGAAAAGAGATGGAGGGAGAACATATCTGCTTCTCCCACCCCCCACTCCCTGTCTCTTATGTTCTGAGAAATGCCAATGAAATGGCACATCTCTGCCGCTAAAGAAGCAAGACTGCATGCTTGCCAGTTCTTTCAGAATAATACAGAGTTAGAAAGGGAATATTCCACATGGCAGACAAGAAGAAGGAAAGAAAGATATTCAGTATGAAAAATATATGTAAAACTGAGATTTCTCTCATTGGAGAAGAAGAAAGAACTATCTTTCTACCAGGTTATGGTAGAACAGAAAACCACAGGACTAGGGATCTATAAAATTTCTTGAGGCTCTGAGAGTCTAGACCTCTAAACTGTAAAAAGGTGACACAGTTCTTTTCTCACTCTTTGTCATATTAACTCTGAGGCTTCCCCATTTTCTATGGGCTAGCTATTTATTTAGAAAACAAACTGACAACTTGCCATCTTGGCTTTTTCTCATTCTTCAAAATTATTTGTGACCTTGTTTACAGGATGAACTTTCTTTGTACATGGTTGAAAATCCAGAGATGATTCTATTGTTCAGTTAATGTAATTGAGAAACAGATAATTATACAAGCCAGTTACAGAAGTATTGGTATAAAATGTTAGCAATATACCTGCAAGAACCCAATGAAATCACCTGTGCAACTCAATCATTTTCTCCTGGAGAAGACTGAGATCCCGATGTCACGCAAAGATGTCATCCCCAGATAAGAATTAGAAATCCAGATTGCTATTTCCAAATCTATTGCTGGTTTGCTGTTGTTCAGTTGCTAAGTCATGTCTGACTCTTTGCAACCCCATGGACTGCAGCACACCAGGCTTCCCTGTCCTTTATGACCTCCTGGAGTTTGCTCAAACTCCTGTCCATTGAGTCAGTGATGCTATTTACCCATCTCATCCTCTCCCACCCACTTCTTCTTTGCTTTCTATCTTTCCCGGCATCGGGGTCTTTTCCAATGAATCAGTTCTTAGCATCAGGTGGCCAAGATGCTTCAACCAAATCCATTAGTCCCTCTAATTGTTGCTTTGGTGTGTGTGGTTACCAATGATATCTTTTCCCTAACACAGTTCTGATCATGTCACTTCTGTCCTTAATTATTTATATGATTCCCATCTTAATTGAACAGTGTAAATACTTTTGCATGACATTCAAGACCCTGTTTGACGCAGGCCCTTGCTTACTTATAACTTTATTTCCATCACTCCTTGCTTTCCCTTTAAGCACACTGCTTTCCCCTGGCATCTCTCATACATTGTGGTATCTCTGGCTTCTGGTTTTCGCTCAGACAATCTCTCTGTCTGGAATACTATGCTCTCCCGTCTCTCATCTCATAAAACTCTCCTCCTTCTCCAAGGCTCAGTTCATCTGTTAGTCCCTTCAAAGCATGCTGGGACACATTCTCTTTCTTTAAACTAGTTGTGATACCCCTCTGTTTCTCTTATGGCAATTCTTTCTATGGTTGCTCTTGCTAAATTAAACAGAATTGTCAGTTTATTGACTCAGCACTGTGCATGTCATTTTGAATAAATGAATCATACGATGTTAGGCTTTGTGAGAGAGGAAGCTGGGGGCAAAAATGCTTTCCCAGGACCTCTGAAAATACACTAGAACAGGCTAATGAATCTCTTTCTTAAAAGCCTGAGAAAAACCAGAATCCTCCTCTACAACATAATGTAGCCACTACCATTTAACTGCAGTTGGTTACTAAATGGAAATTTAACTTGCCATCCCCATCTTTATCTAAAACAAAAGGCTTTAAAAAGGTGTATTTCTTCTACGATGTCACATTCATTTGATACTGAAGTTATTGAAGGCTACATCTGGGCTCAAAAACAAACTCTGTGATTTGATAGTCCTGTCTGTCAATGCAGAGGAAGATATAATAGTGATGTACATTGGTTGACTTGTTGCCTCCACCTCAGTTCAATGGCTGTCAATCTTTTAATCCCATTTTCACATTTGAGGTTTAGTTTTCACTGCTTGACACACCTTAATCACATCATAGTATGGAGGCCACAGATAAGCCATAGATGAGCCATAGATGCCTCCCTATTGTCCATGCTTCCACAGTTATTCTTTACCAGCTGAGCCACAAGGGAAGCCCCATAGGTAAAAGCAGGTTGCAATTTACATGCACCCCCTACCTCTACCTATAATAGCACCCATTTCTCTTTCTCTGAAAAAAATGAAATTAGCTTTCCTGCAACCCAAACCTTCCAATTATTTGACTCTCTCTATAAAGCAACATCACCGACTCGATGGCCATGAGTTTGGGTAAACTCTGGGAGCTGGTGATGGACGGGGAGGCCTGGCGTGCTGCAGTCCATGGGGTTGCAAAGAGTCAGACACGACTGAGCGACTGAACTGAACTGAACAAAGCATCATAGTGATTGGGGTTCTCACCTACCCCAGGTATATATGGTACTCAAAGTTGAGAGAAGCTATTTTTCCATCTTTGCATCCAAAGTTCCTCCTTAGGTAAGATAAGCTCAAACTATTTAACTTGTTTCTGTCTTTGCACCAGTACCTTACAAATATGATCCCATTTCATCTTTATGGCAAAAATGATGTTAGAATCAGATAAAATAACTGATTTACTCAAAACCAAACCATTTATAAATCCCAGAGTTGGAGTTTGAACCAAGCCAGTCTAAATACAAAATGGGGACCTCCCTCGTGGTCCAGTGGCTAAGATTCCATGCTCCCAATAGAGGGGTGGGGCCAGGTTTGATCCCTGTTCAGGGAACTAGATCTCACATGTTGCAACTAAGAGTTTGCATGCTGCAACTAAAGATTCCATAACTAAGACCTGGCGCAGCAAAATATTTTTTTGTAATACATTTAAGTACAAAATGTATTTAATTCTGTTAATAAATATTTTCCAAAAGAATAAATGGACAAATGGATGGATGTTCAGGGTGTAAGACATGTTTCAAATATTTTTCACCTCTGAAAAAAAATATATATATATATTTTTGGCACCCACCTCTGGTGCAATTTATGTATTTGCCCAGAAATTTTCATATTTTGGGATCACAGCTTTGTCAGGGCAAAGAGACTTGTGTAACTCAGTAAAGCTATGAACCATGCCTTGCAGAGCCACCCAAGATGGACCAGTCTTAGCGAAGAGTTTTGACAAAACGTGGTCCACTGGAGGAGGGGATGGCAACTCACTCCAGTATTCTTGCCTTGAAAACCCCATGACAAGGCTATATATTGCCACCCTGCTTATTATCATGCAAAATGCCAGGTTGGATGAATCACAAACTGGAATCAAAATTGCAGGGAGAAATATCAACAACTTTAGATATGCAGATGATACCACCATACTAATGGCAGAAAGTGAAGAGGAACTAAAGAGCCTCTTGATGAGGGTGAAAGAGATAAGTGGAAAAAAGCTGGCTTAAAACTCAACATTCAAAAATTAAGATCATGGCATCCAGTCCCATCACTTCATGGCAAATAGAAGGGAAAAACGTGGAAACTGACAGATTTATTTTCTTGGGCTCCAAAATCAGTGCACGTGGTGACTACAGCCATGAAATTAAAAGACACTTGCTCCTTGGAAGAAAAGGTATGACAAACCTGGACATTATATTAAAAAGCAGAGACATCACTTGGCCGACAAAGGTCCATATAGTCAAAGCTATAGTTTCCCCAGTAGTCATGCATGGATGTGAGAGTTGGACCATAAAGAAGGCTGAGCGCTGAGGAATTGATGCTTTTGAATTGTGGTGCTGGAGAAGGCTCTTGAGAGTCACTTTAACAACCAGGATATCAAACCAGTCAATCGTAAAGGAAATCAGTCCTGAATATTCTTTGGAAGGACTGATGCTGAAGCTGAAACTTCAATACTCTGGCCACCTGATTGAAGAACCAACTCACTGCAAAGACCCTGATGCTCGGAAAGATTGAAGGCAAAATGAGAAGGGGGCAGCAGAGGATGAGATGGTTAGACAGTATCACCAACTCAATGGACGTGAATTTGAGCAAACTCTGGGAGATAGTGAAGGACAGGGGAGCCTGGCAAGCTGCAGTCCATGGGATCCTAAAGAGTCAGACACAATTTGGTGACTGAACAACAACAAATTACATATTTTTCTACCTTTGTGTTATTGTCAAAGAAATGGCAGATTATAATCTCACTTGAAATTTTTAAATAGTTTTAATTAGGTTTCTGTAACTAGAGACTAAAAGAATTCTGACTAATATATGTAAAGGAAGTGAATATATGGTACAGCTGGCTGCGTCGAAAGTCATGTTACCAAAGAAAAACTTCTGGAAAAGTGCCATCGCTAATAATCAGTTGATTATCTGGAACCTCAAGTCACAAGGCATGTGTACTCTTCACAGTGTCACAGATTAAATCCCAAAGAAATATTTGAAAATACTTCATCCAGTCTTTCCCAAAGAATTCTGTAAGACTTTGCTTCTATAGGATGCTTTTAAGTGGTTCCATGGAAAAATGAGTTTCACTGCTTAAGGATTTATTGAAATTTTGATTGTTAATACACATCATAAATCATATAGTGTTATGTATGTCATAGTATCTACCGAACTCATTTTACCACAGATTCTGTACTTGATCTTGAAAAGTGATGTCTTGAGGGATGTACTCTGTGGAATTCTGGCATAGTTTGAGCTCCCTGTTTTAAAAGTGGGGGATCAGAGGCTCAGAGAATTTGAGTCACTTGCTTGAGGTTTATGGGAGCAGAACTTGAGGGTTATCTCTCAGTTTCTATCCCAAAGTTCTATTATTCTCCATCGGGCTGAAATGTGGTCACTGTTAAATTACTTATACAAGGAGGTCATTACACAGGCTAAAGTGGCTTTCATGCTGTGAGAGTCTACATAAGCAAACCAAAATCTAAGCCTGTAAATGCCTCAGGTTTATGAAATAAAATGGTAAGGACAACAATCACAAATGGCAAGCTAGATTCTGAGCTACAGCCAATTCATAATTGCTTTACTTCCCTTCTGCCTCTCCTCCATGAAGGTCTCTCCCCTACACTTCTCGGTGGCGCACTCCTGGCTACTTCTGATTTACATCTGCCAAATTTGATTTGACTTTTGCACAAATAAACTGTTAAAATTTTTAATATGTACCAGTTTTTAACAGCACTAGGGAAGCTATGACAAACCTAGACAGTGTATTGAAAAGCAGAGATATCACTTTGCCAACAAAGGTCCATATAGTCAAAGCTATGGTTTTTCCAGTAGTCAGGCACAGATGTGAGAGTTGGACCATAAAGAAGGCTGAGCACCAAACAATTGATGCTTTCGAACTGAGGTGTGGGAGAAGACTCTTGAGAGTCCCTTGGACTGCAAGGAGATCCAACCAGTCCATCCTAAAGGAAATCAACTCTGAATATTCATTGGGAGGACTGACACTGAAGCCGAAGCTCCAATACTTTGGCCACGTGATGCAAAGAGCTGACTCATTAGAAAAGATGCTGATGCTGGGAAAGACAGAAGGCAGGAGGAGAAGGGGTCCACAGAGGATGAGATGGTTGGGTGGCATCACCAACTCAAGGAGCATGAGTTTGAGCAAACACCAGGATATGGTGAAGGACAGGGATGCCTGGCGTGCTGCAGTCCATGGGGTTGCAAAGAATGAGACATGATCGAGTGACTGAACAAAAACAGCAAGGGACAGAAAAGGAATCGAGCCCCGAGGAGCAACAAGCAACAAGGTGTAGGGACCTGTTGAGCTTCTTGAGCTCACTGTTTCCTCAATGCCTCTGGAGGAGGTGGGTAAGTTTCTCTCAGATCTTGGATGCTAGACCCACGGCTTTTTTGTCATAAGGTTTCAGATTTTATTTGTGCATTTTTTATTGTTTGGAACTGGATCCAGAAAGCACTGGAGTTGAACTGGGTGAACCTTAAAAACCAGACTGGGTCTAGGGTCAGACTAGGTTAAACTTAGGAACTGGACTGGATCTGACTTAAATTTGACCGGGTTCAGTGTAGGGGCTTAGGTGAATAAAATTTTGTTTTAAGGGTACCTTACATGGGTTATACTTACTGAAGATACTCAGACTACAGCAGCCATAGAAAAGAACTTTTAATCATTTTAGATAAGCCTATTCATTTACAAGGTGCCCTAGAGAAAAAGGTGTCTCAGCAAGGCACTCATAAAGGGGAGAGAAAAAAATGTTTCCTCCCCTACAGTTTCTGGTTACCAGAGAGGGATCCTCTGGAATACCCCACTTGCTCTGGAGCCTGCAGAAGGCATCCTAGAAAACTCGGCAGAAGCTGGAAAAAAATTCATATCAAAGTCAAGGCTGGTGGAGAGAGGAAGGAGGAATTTGACACCCGAAGGAGAAAGAGTCATACATCCTTTTTCTTTCAGGGACAGCTGCTGCTTTCTTGTTTGTGACCTGAGAATTTGGCAACTGTCATTGATGGCCCCCAAAGTATTACCAGACCAGAAATACGGTTGTACCTCATGCGTGCTCACATGCTAAGTTGCCTCAGCCTTGTTAGACTCTGTATGACCCCATGGACTGCAGCTTGCCAGGCTCCTCTGTCCATGGGGATTCTCCAGACAAGAGTACTGGAGTGGGTTGCCATGCCTTCCTCCAGGGGATCTTTCGGACCCAGGGATCCAACCTATGTCTCTTACATCTGACCTGTATTGGCAGGCAGGTTCTTCACCACCAGCGCCACCTACGGCTAAATACGGCTGGCTTGTCCATGTGGTTTGGTATGTCCTTAAGATGTGTCTACTTAAAAATATTTTCCAAAGCTCCTTTGTTAACGTAAAACTTTAAAGTTATACTGAGATAAGGTAAACAATGAGTATTTATTGACAGTCTAGATTATTTCCAAATAAGATAAACTGACACATTAACTATGAAGCATAGGTTTATCCACTTTAGGCTTCCTTTTATCTAGAAACTTAAGATATTTGGATCTATTTGTAAACATATTTTGTACCACATTAAAAAATTTATTATGAGGAAGAATGTTATCTCTGGAAATCATGAAATATATTTATAATATGCTGGTCCACAGAATACTAGTGTAGCGGACAGTCCACAATTGCTTACTTTCAGTCTTTACTAGGAATAAAGGGTTCTAGTGGTTAAGAATTCTCATCAATATATGTAATTAAAGTGATTTAGAAATAACAAAGGTGAAAGGAAACAACTGTGTATGAAAAGTAAGTGAGGAAAGTAGAGTGACTAGCTGTTCCAAAATGAGAGAGAGAAAAAACACAGAACAAAACCGGAATGGAGAACAAAGTTGTAGATTTGTGAAAAAGAAATTGTGTGTGGGAGGGGGAGGAGGAATCAAGCTGACAAAAGCTGGACTAGATTTATTTAAGTTTTCAAAGAATGAGTTTTAATACCAGAAGTACACTGGTGCAAAATCAAAATTTGATTTTCTCTGTTAAAATGACACAATGTTTTTGAACTATTGGTTTTCTCCTGATAGGAGATTATGACAGGTTTTGGATGATCAACCCTGAATATTCATTGGAAGGACTGATGCTGAAGCTGAAGCTCCAATACTTTGGCCGCCTAATGTAAAGAACTGAGTCATTGAAAAAGACCCTGATGCTGGGAAAGATTGAGAGCAAGAGGAAAAGGGGGAGACAGAGGATGAGATGGTTGGATGCCATCACTGACTCAATGAATATAAGTTTGAGCAAACTCTGGATGATGGAGGACAGGGAAGCCTGGCGTGCTGCAGTTCATGGGGACTCAAAGAGTTGGACACAACTTAGCGATTAAACAACAGCAATAACCTAGAAAGTCAAGATTTTGTGTCTTATCAAAATAATGTATTGTACTTCATGTTGTCTTGTCAGGTCTTTGGTTACCTAAGAAAGCCCAGTCTTCTCAATATTAAAATAGCTTCATTCACAACTATGCAACCTTATGTATTTGCCTTTAACATCTTCTATTTTCATAGTTATGCATGTAGCTAAATATTGTTTCATAATTATCTGAGATTTTACTTAACCAAATGTTCAAACTTTTTAACATTTGACAACTTCCCCAAATCAAATTCTAAATGGAGATTTCTTTTTAACATCAAAATAACTGAGGTTTCCCAGAGAGCTCCTGAAAAATCTCAAGTGTTTTGTCTCTCACCTTATAGAAGAGAGATATTAAAATAATTAGGTTTACTGGAATGTTAAAATTACTAGGGAAATACTGTTAAATAAGAAATAATGATTAATTTTCTCGAGTTATATGTACATGGATGTATATTACTAATATAGGTATTCCAGAAATTGTTTCAAGCTTCTAGAAATTTGTCAATACTATCATTGTCCAATTATTACCCTAAATTTTCATATGTCATGAAAATAAGTACATTTTCTTGTCAAATGAACTCTCATCAGATCTTTAACCATGACCTTTTTAAAGTCTTTTTGTCATTCATAGACAGTTACTATTTCACTCTGATACTTTTGCCAAGGTGCTTCATCTTCAGAGAGATTCATGGAATGGACTCTGAGAAGTATTCTAAAATAAAGGTTTCTGACAACTTTAAGATCATAAAACTGAACCACCTCGTAATTTCCAGAAGTAATGAAAAAACTGGATTGAAGCAGAATAAGAATTAAAGATAAACTAAATTTTAAAATTTGGGGATTGAATAAATTTATGAGGATGATTCTAATTTCTTCACAACTTTTTTTTGAAGTGTTGTTGGTTCCTTAAGGTTTTATTTTTCCAGATTTAAGGAAAACTTTTTCTCTTCAGCTATCTATGACTTACAATAATTTTGTAAAGTATATCTTCATAAATATAATTGAAATATTTACTTATTCTCCTTACCTGATCCTTCTAGAATTCAGAAATTTATTAAATATTCTTATTCCATGGCAATATAGTTATTCACATAAGTTCAATAGGAATATATAACAAGACACAATTGGGAACACTGGTTATGTTACCAAGATTTGGACTGGGATATCATACTTGAGAATATGTATAAAATCATATATGACCAGACAGTCTTAAGGAACTAAGATTGACTTCATAAAATCAATAAAAGTCCCTTGGAAAAACTGGCCTGGTATCTTACTTACATGGTTCTCAGTAGTCTTACCAGGTGAGTAAGGAAGGTCACTTTCTGGCATGCCTGGAACCTCAGGAAATCCTGGGAACTTCAAGAAGAGAGGATTTTACCCAACTCTATAGGGATTCCAGGCAAATTTTTATGGTACATTCTTAGATTGGCTTCTAGTCTGCAGAGGCTTTTAAAATCTAATTTAAGATTATGATAAGTTCATAATCTTTAACTTACAAAAAGTTCCAGCAAAGCAAATTTTAAAAGAGCCTGTATTGTTAATCACTATTCTTGCTTCATTTACATAAAAAATCAGGCCAAGTTTAATGAGACCAGATCTTTTTTTTTTTTTTGCTAACAAATTACTCACTGTGATTATTTTTGATAGAAATGAGGGTGATTGTAGAGAAAATATGCTTCAGTAGAAAATTATGACACGATCTTGTGGATATCAGATCATAGTTCTGTTCATTGCCTTTGAGGCTTTGTACATATCTGTAAACCAAATTGAATCCTGAGTTCTTCTAGTTTCCTCAAACATCTAGCTACAACTCTCCAAACTAATGTTTCCAATTTCCCCCAAACCTGATTTGGAATTACTAAAAGCAAACTTCTTTTGAACCTACTTGGAAGGGATTATATCAGATCCTCCTCACTACCGAGATGGAATCCAAACTCCAGAAATTTTGTAACTGGGTACACATCCCCCAATTAAAAAGGGCTCCTCTAGACTCTTAGAACAGCCCACAAGCTGGACATTAAAATTAACGCTGACTAAGGAGGTTCTTCCCCCAACGTTTTGATCATCTCGTAGTGGACAGCTCTCCCAGGATCATGGGTCAAGATCTTCATTCCCAATGTGAAACCTTTATTCCTTTTGCCTCTTTGCCACTTGCTTTTTCTTTCTGTCAATGCACAAGAAGACAATGCTTTTTAACTTTGGCAACTACAGCTGAATCTACTGCTAAGGTCATTGCTATGCAATAAAAGTCCCCAAATTTTCTGGCTGAGGTGGTTTTAGACGATAGAATTGCTTTCGTTTATTTTCATTGGCTGAACAAGGAAGAGTATGAGGCATAGCAAATACTTTCTGCTGCACCTAGATCAGTACCTGTGATATCCCAGCAAATACAAGAAATTAATAATCTACTCAGGTAATACAGGTTGATGTGACTTCAGGTATATTTATTTGACACCAACTGGCTTGGTTGGTTACTGTGGTCCCTGGCTGAGGAGTACACCTCCATCTTGAGGTATTACCCTGCTAATAGTTATCACTGCAGTCTCCCTCATGTGCCACATTATCTCAAGTGTATTAAATTTATGATCACAGCCACACCAATACATCAGGTGATCTCACTGTGCATGGAGAAACCAAAACAAAATGATTAATAACAGCAAAGGTTCTTCCAGTGGTCTGACATTATAACCTATGAAGTTCACTTTGAGATACTAGCAGCTTGACTCTGATAGTGACAGAGTGGCACTAATGCCAAATTTTTGGTCAATCTCTCACATATAAGAGGATGACCAGAAGAGGGGAATGGTTAGATTCAGTAAACAAGGCGGCCATTAGAATGATGTGGCTTAGTGCTGTGATGACATCTGTAACCAAACCAAAATCTAAGCATGTCAATGGGTCAAGGTTAAGAAATCAAAACACTACGGACAACCATTCACAGCCAGCTAGGTTCTAGCTATAGCCAATTGATACTTGCCTAACTTTGCTTCCACCTTCTCTCTGGGAAAGTGTTCCTAACCACCTGGTTTGATTTGAATGGCTTTTTGCTCAAATAAACTCTTAAAAATTGTAAAATAGCTCAATTTCTCTTTCAACAACACATAGCACAGGAATATATTTTTTCCCTACTACTTTAAGTTCCTTGAGTCCTCTTTATTTATTCTCTCTACTCCCAATCCATTCTGAAAGACTCCACAACCATGGAACAACGGAAAGGTTGGCTCAGATTGAGTTGACATACAGCAGGCATTGGGGGGTAACCTGTCAGAACTTCAGGAACAGATTTCCCCATGGTTGGAAATGTCATTGTGTCATTATTAAGAAATACACAAAATCAGTACTCTTTTATTATCAAAGGTCTTATAAGACAAATTTCTCTCTGGAGCTCATTCTGATCCTTCATAGATTATCATCTTCCACATACTTTTTGGGAAAACTTCCACTGTACTAAATCAACTTCCAAAACCTCCATCCTTCTCCATGAAAACACACACTTTTGAGTACCTACGTTTGTTTTCCAGACAACCGAAGTGCTGTGGATACATTCTCCTTGACCAACTTGGAGTTCTGGTCTTATGTGAAAACATTCCACTCTTTCATGTTTTCCAGACAGTGTCTAATTGGAATGGAAACTAGCACAGAATTGGGTGTTTGGTGAAGGAAATGACATGTGGCCCTCTGAGAACTAAGGGGTGAAGTCACTCACTGAGGTGAGGACTCTGTTGCATGATGCCTTTATGACCAGGGATTAGTGAGGTGTGCTGAACGGAGCACTGGGCTGGGAGTCAGCAGGCCCTCCTGGTGTAGCTGCTACCTTTTTGCCTGACCCTGCATACGTCCCTTCCCACCAACTTGGTACGACTCCTCATCCATACTGTAAGCCCTTCCCACCTGAGTCTTGTTTTCACTAGGCTAGATCTATCAACTTAGAAAGTCTTGGTGGAGGGGCTAAGGGATATAAAATTGGCAGGGGGATGGCAAAGAGTCAGCTTTCTATCCAATCGCTCGATGAACAGTAAAGTTCTGTAGGATAAACAGAGGAGGAATCACTGAATTCTGCTTGGTTGGGTCATTCACTCAGGAAAATATGGGGAAGATGAACTAACCTGATTAAAATGTTATGAGAAATAAATAAATAAATAAATAAAATGTGATGAGATTCTCCTGGCTTCTGTGTAGACAATGGATCATAGGGGACATTAGAGGAAGTGAAAGGGACAGTTAGGACACTGATCAAACATAGGGAAACCTTGTTTTATTGCGCTTTACTTCATTGTGCTTTGTAAAAATAAACTAAGAAACTGTGCTTTTTACAAATGAAAAGTCTGCGGTAACCCTGCGTCAAGCAATTCTATGGCTGCCATTTCCCTATTTGCTCACTTCATGTCTTTGTGTCACATTTCTGGCAATTCTTGCAATATTTCCAGCTTTTTCATTATTTTTATACTCAGTATAGTCATTTGTGATCAGTGATCTTTGATGCTACTATTGCAAAAAAGCCATAAAAAAAAATGAAGCAATGCCATTTGCAGCAACATGGTTGGACATAGAGATGATCACATTAAGTGAAATGTTAAAAAGAAATAAACGCCATAGGACGTTACTTAAATGTGGAATCTAAAATATGACAATGAACTTATCTATGAAACAGAAACAGGCTCAGAGACATAGAAAACAGACCTGTGGTTGCCTAGGGGGTGGGGGAATAGGAGAGGGATGAATTGGGAGTTTGGGATGAACAGATACAAACTATTATATATAGGATGGATAAACAATGAGGTCCTATGATATAGCACATGGAACTATATTCAATATCCTGTGATAAACCATCCTGGAAAAGACTATGAAAAAGAATATATATATATATAACCACTTTCCTATACACCAGAAACTAGTAAACTTTGTAAATCAACTATATTTCAACTAAAAATAAATAAAAGATTACAGCTAAGAGCAGTTTGCTTAAGGATCACGACAGAGCCTACAGTTTATTTCATTTTTCCTAAAACTAAAGAAAAAGTCTCTCTTCTTCTTTTCTTTTTTTTTTAATACCACTGAACTCATTCGTGTTTGTCTCCTCCCCAGCCTGGCAGCCTCATCCAGCATAATTCAGTTCAGACTTCAGTGTCACTACCTGGGAGAACAGGATAGATGAAAAGCAATTTAGAGATTTTGAGTTTATTTCTGAACTTTTCCCTTTCAAATCAGTTCCAAAAATAAGCTGTGATGTCCATCTTATAGACTCTGCCCAGTGGAAAATTTTCTTACCACATAAACATCCAGGAAACCTCTTCCCCATGTTGCTTTAGGTTTTATTATCTCAGGATGTTCCCACAAGTCTCTTCTTCTAGAAGCAGAGTCGTCACTTTCTCTGTTCTCTCTGGCTTTGCCGCTCTCTCCTGAGTTCACTGGCTCGCTTTCTTAATCCTACTCTCATGCTTGCCCTAGCAATCTAGAAGACTCTGACATGGTCTAGCTTGACATTTTCACTTTAGGGGGTGATGCATTATTTTTACACCGCTGTTGTAACAAGTTACTATAACCTTAGTGTCTTAAAACAACCAGAGTGTATCATTTCACAGTCCACAGGTAAGGCATTTGCTTTGAGTCTCCCAGAACTCAAATCAAGATGTTGAAAGCCTGTGTTCCTTTGTGGATAGTGTAGGGGAGAATCAATTTTCTTACGTGGTAACAGAACTTAGATCGCTGTCTCCTTGCTGGGTCTCTCTCTTAGGCTCAGGAAAAGCACCAGGGACTCAAATCTTACCTTGTATCACTCTTGCCCACTCTTCTGCCTTCCTCCTTTATTCTCAAGGGCTTATCTAGAGTAATCTCCCCACTTTAAGGTCTTTTAACTTTAATCACATCAGTAGAGTCTCTTTTGCCCGTGTCTCCTTGGAGCATATTCAGGTGTTCTGAGGAGGGGCTGGACATCTCTGGGAGACAAGAATCTGCCTACCACAGTTGAAAAAACTGAGGCCCCCAAAGATCAGCATACCTTGCTCATAATACAGTTTAAATTTGAATCCAGGTGTGAGATTTCTAGGGGCTTCCCAGGTAAGCAGTAAAGAATCCATCTGCCAATGCAGGAGAGGCAGGAGACGCGGGGAAGATCCCCTGGAGGAGGAAATGGCAACCTTTTTCAGTGTTCTCGCCTGGGAAATCCCATGGACAGCGGAGCCTGGTGGGCTACAGTCCATGAGGGTTGCAAAGAGTCAGACAGGACTGAAGTTGACTGAGCACATGAGATGTCTAACTTAAAATTCTTTCCAATATGTAAAAATACATGCAGCTCAAGTGTGAATTCAGGTCTCTCCTAAGAGCTGAATGATGTTTGCGGGCTAACACAACCTCTAAGATAACACACACGTGTGTTTAGAAGAGTATTCCTCCACTCACTAGCCATATGTGTGAAAGGGAAAGCGTTAGTCACTCAGTCCCATCCGACTCTTTGCATCCCCATGGACAATAGCCCACCAGGCTCCTCTGTCGATGGGATTCTCCAGGCAAGAACACTGGAGTGGGTTGCCATTCCCTTCTCCAGGGGATCTTCCTGGTCAAGGGGTCAAAGCCCGGTCTCCTGCACTGTAAGCAGGTTCTTTACTATCTGAGCCTCCAGGGAAGCCCTGCACCAGCCACTTGACATTGAGCAATTCAGGTTGTGTATCTGACCCACAATTTTCTCATCTATAAAATGAAAGGAGAGGACCCATGTAGCAGGGATTTAGGGAGCATTTAATAAGCTATTTCTTGAGCACTTAGCCCAGGGTTTATATTTTTAAAAAATCACTGAAAGGGCCGATTTGAGTTCCTATGCTTTGTCGATGAGAAAACAGACCCAGAGAGAAGCAATTGGACGAGGTCATACAGTGGGTTAGTGGCAAACCCCAAGCCAGATTACACAATGGCATGAGAATTCGGAGGGAGAGTAATTACAAGAACGAAATTCCACACCTGTTTTCGACAACATTCCACAACCAGTCCAGAGGCTGAGCCTCAATTTCCTTCCACCAGGGTATCCCACAGGAATTAGAGGTTGAAAGGCAGGCATGCTGGATTCATCTGATGTGACAACTTGGGTCTTCCCCAGCATTTTCAGTTTCCACATTCCTCTATGAACCTCTGCCCTACAGCCCAATCGATGTCAGCGCACTTAGCGCTAAATGCTTCCTGCGCACCGAGCCATTTTGCATTCGCTCAGTAAAAATGGAGCCATCCAGCATCAATTCACATGAAATAATTTTCCACTTCATGTCAACCGAAAATCACCCATTTCCTGCTACAAGTGACAGTACTGGGAAGCACTTGGAGTCATTATGAGCTATCGTCGCCTGGGCTGCCTGCCTTTGTGTGATCAGGTCCTGTATCTAGAGAGAATATGGATCAAAACTCTATTTTCATGTGATTAAATATAAGGATTAAAATCTACCCCATCTTCTTATCAAGCTGAAATATTTTCACCACCCAAAGATGGAAAACAGTCATTGCATTTGTAACTCCAAAAATGGGGCAGGTCAGAGCAGATTGTTCATTCAGTGAGTGTATAGAGACCTCCTATGTTCTAGACATTCTTGCAAATACAAAGATAACAAAATAAAATCTCTACTCTTAAAAGATTCTTACTGTCCAGCCAGGACAGTTAAATGTGTATATAGTCAGCTACTATAAAAGGCATGTTTAATCATATGCAGCTGTTAAAATATTATATCTCAAGCCAATGATGTTCAAATACTTTCAACTGTGAAACTTCATTTAAGTGAAATTCAATAAATAAAACTGATAATAGGGGACCTGCAGTGGCTGAAGTGGGAACAAGAGACCTGGAGACCTATCATTAACACATTATAGTTTCTGATAGCCCTTCATAATATATTTAAAAGGATATGTTTTACAGTATTTGTAACTGCTTTACTGAATGTACTGATCTGTAAATACAAGTAGGAAGTCATTCTTTTTATCATTACCTCTTTGAACTTACTCTATAGATTGACATTTCTCATACTCCTGGCTTCTCTCTCAGGCGGATTCTATAGTTTATCTTGTCCTTCTCGGGTATTAATAAATAATCTTGTTTCCCAGCTCATTGTAGAACTAAAGCTAATCTCAGGGAAAGGGGAAAAATTTTCCCTTTCCCAAGCATTGCTCCACACAGTTGGAAAATGTACGGAGAAGAGACTTGTTATCCACCTCTTCCCCATTTCCCCACCATGCTCTTCCATGCCACTTCCCTCACTTATTACGACTCCTATGACTTCTCCTGATTAGAGAGGGTATTGGGGTGATGGCGACAGAAGAAAGAGGCAATGGATGTCTTACTTGTCCAACAGGGTTGCCACATACAGTTGTAGAAGTTGCATACTGCACAATGGTACCCAGGCAATAGAACATGGAATCTAGTTCACTTTGCTTGTGAAGCTAAACTTACCAAGTACTTTGGTGTGGAGCTGCATCCATTTGAGGGAAAGAAACATTTTTGTAAATTGTCACCTTGTTTTATCACCTAGTTCTGCACTGCCTCCAAAAGGAGTGTATGTCTTTTATAAAATTTTCACATGGTACATAGGGACAGAGGCAGTCCTGTTGACCAGTACAATTTAAAGCTGATGCTTGACTAAAGGTGGCAGGTGTTCAAAGACTGATTCTTTCCTTTGTGAGGTGCTCTGGAAATTACTAGGCATTCTCCTGGTGGTTCAGATGCTAAAGAATCTGCTGGCAATGCAGGAAACCGAGGTTCAACCTGAGTTTGATCTGGGTTGGGAAGATCCTCTAGAGGAGGACATGGCAACCCACTCCAGTATTCTTGCCTGGAGAATTCCATGGACAGAGGAGCCTGGTAGGCTAATAGTTCATGGGGTTATAAAGAGTCAGACATGACTGAATGACTAACAATTTCACTTCCACTCCCATTCTAGGACTCTCCCATTTGACCATCTCTGATTCCAGTGGTTGAATATTTCTGATCGTACTTCAGTCCTGCAACCTATACCTCCACCCCACACAGACCATCTCTGTTGGGTCGCCTCTCCCTGCAGGAGGTCTCTGAATAGCGTCCATTTGAAGACATCTGGAGGTTTACTGCCTCATCTGCACCAGAGAACACACACACCCTTCCTCCACCATACTAGGAAGTAGAGCTCACAGCCACCCCCTCACCCCAGCTGCTCAAGACTCCTTCAGAAAGTCTCTCCCTGTTAGGCCTTTTCAAGAATTAATTCTGATTACGTACAAAACCTCAATCTAGTCCAAATTCCTGTCTCCATATTCACCAAAGTCAGGGGTATTTACATAATTTTCAGGAGTCTCTTCCATATGAACCTCCTAGCATCCTCTGTACCCACACCTGGAGGATAAACCAACGGCAAAACCAGTTCCACAGCTGTCCTATATCAACAGGTGGCAACTGAGCATCTGGCCGTGGGGGCATCTGCTGAGACTCAGAGAGATAAGGGAATATCTTGGTACATAATGTTTAGTGACATGAGTAAATTCTCAAGAAATAATAAATGGAAGGATGGATAAACATATAAACTTGAATGTGTGTGTGTATATATATATATATATATGTGCGCATATTGTGTGTGTATGTCTGTCTATCACTATAGAATTGGATGAGGCAGAGAAGATATTTAAGATTTTTTTCATTTAAAGTATGCTTTATTTAGCACTTGTGAAAGTCACTTAGAGTCCCTGCCTACACCACAAAGACATAGGGTATAAATTCTAGGTACCACCTGGATTAGTTTTCTATTGCTGCTTTAACAAATTACCCCCAACGCTGTGACTTAAAAGCACAGATTTATTATACTAACATTCCGGAGGTCAAGAATCAGAAAAAGGGGTTTTATAAGGCTAAACTCAAGGTATCAATAGAGGTGTGAGTCCTTCTGGAGGCTCCAGGAGAGAATCTATTTTCTTGCCTTTTGAGTTCCTAGAGGTTGTCTACATGACTTGGCTCCACATCCCCACAAACTCTGCGTCTGTCGTTGCATGCTTCCTCTAACTTAGACAGTCTAGCCTCCTTGTTATAAGGACTACTATGATTTCATGGGACTTAGATACTCCAGGGTGAATTTCCCATCTCAAGACCCTCTAATTACATCTGGTCTGTTTTGCCGTGTAAGGTAATATATTTGTAGTATTGGGGGTGAGGACATGGACCTCTTTGATAGGGCTCTATTATTCTACCTGCCACATCATCCTTAACAGGAGGTCACGGGTAGAGAAAATGAAAAATGTTAACAAACATGAGCACTTTAAACTGTGAACTTTAGTAAGTGACTTAACCCCACTCAGCCCACAGTTTCTTCATCTATCAAATAATAGTACCTGTCTCATTGTCTCATTGTCTGCAATTGTTATTAGTGTTAAATAAGTCAATTTTTTAAAAAATGCTGAGAGCAGGGCTGGCTCATAGTGAGTGCCACATAATTATTTTTTAAAAGCCCTAAGGGAGGGAATTTCCGGGTGGTCCAGTGGTCAGGACTCCATGATTTCACTCCTGAGGGCAAGGGTTCAGTCCCTGGTCAGGGAACTAAGATCTCATAAGCCAGTTGCATAGCCAAAGGGGGAAAAACAAAACGAAGAGCAGTTTAAAAAAAAAGAAAGAAAAAATAAGTCACAAGGGAGGATGCTCTACGTTACAAAGTAGACTCAGGATACAGCTGCTTCTTATTTGGTCGACACTATGTTACATATTCCAGGATTAATAGCATCGGGGACTTATTAACTTAATGAATGTTAATAAATCTCTGGAGTAAGTCTGATACAATAGTATATGCAAATACTATTCTTTTAAAGAACATATTCTAACATGTTAACAGTTCTCCTGTGAGATTATGGGTGATTTTTATACTCTTCTTTACACTTGATCAATGTTTTATACTTTGTTCAATTAACCTAGATGCCAGTTATAGCAAAGGGAAAAGATAAATAAGCCATGCTATTTAAAAATATATATATACACATATAAAGAGATCAGAGTGCTTTTGTTGCTGTGGTCTTTTATTTGCGGGGTCAGGGGGGTTTCCTAGACTTGATATCTGATGTATATAAGCTGGCTTTCCTATACATTCAGGCAATGCTCCAATATCAGCTGAAAGAAAAGAAAGAAAGTAAAGTTGCTCAATCGTGTCCGACTCTTTGCAATCCCATGGACTATAGCCTACCAGGCTCCTCCATCCATGGCATTTTCCAGGCAAGAGTACTGGAGTGGGTTGCCATTTCCTTTTCCAGGGTATCTTCCTGACCCAGGGATCGAACCTGCATTGCAGGCAGATGCTTTACTGTCTGAGCCACCAGGGAGAAGGACGCCAGCTGGGTGTCCTATAATTCAATTAAATTCTGACACCATCTACCCAAAGATAGCATCAGATGCACAGGTTGATGGCTCAGCCCACAAGACTGCTCCCCCCACCCCAAGTTCCTGATCAACTGGCTATAGATTGGAGATCGCCATGTATTTCTCCTTGGGCTTCAAAGTCAATTGCAAGGCCAGGCTCTTTTATTTCTGACCAACTGGCTATTAATATAAATAGGAGACTCCCGAGACACCTCCTAGGATTCTATTGATTTGCTAGAGTGGCTCGCAGAATTCAGAGAAACATTTCAATAACTGGGTTACCAGTCTGTTACAGAAGAAAATGACTCAGGAGGAGCCAGATGGAAATGATGGGTAGGGCAAGCTATGGGAATAGAGCACAAGCTTCCATGTCCTCATAGCATGCTACTCTCCCAAACCTCCACTTGCTCACCAACCTGGAAGCCCTCCGAACCCAGTTCATTTGGATTTTCATGAAGGCTGCAATACATTCCTGCCTTCCTTGACTCCTTCCTTCTTTTCTTGCTTCCTTTTTATTAATCAGTGAAGGTCTATGAATCTTTAGGGCTTCCCAGGTGGCATTAGTGATAAAGAACCCAGCTGTCAATGCAGGAGACATTAGAGATGTGGGTTCAATCCCTGGGTTGGGAAGATCCCCTGGAGAAGGGCATGGCAACCCACTCCAGTATTCTTGCCTGGAGAATCCCATGGACAGAGGAGCCTGGTGGGCTATGGTCCATAGGGTTGCAAAGAGCCAGACACAACTGCAGTGACTTAGCACACAGCACGTGAATCTTTAAGTTCTTTAGTTCAACTTCAGTGGGCTTCACTTGAGCCACTTGTTTCAAATGCAAGTTTTTATACTTTGACCCTCCAAATTCTGATCAGTAGGTCTGAATTGGGGTTGCGGGAATCTATCCTGAAAACATATGCACCTAGCCACATACCAGGTGGGAATGTTGAGGAACGTTGTTCAAATGTGATCTAATCCCCTCACCTAATGGTTCTGAGAAACTAAAACCCAGAAAGAGAAAATGACCTCCCTGATAAGTCAAATGTTGATATGGTAGCAATTTTGAAGAAGGTCTATACCTGATTATCTCATTTCTTTTCAGAGCCCTTATAACTGTAGGTTCCTGAAATTATAGAAATGCAAGGACCTCTAAAAGCACTAGGGTGATCTCTAGGGAAATGCAGTGTTTAAGGCAAATCACACCTATTCATCTTCTTATCCCACAACTGAAATCAGACTGAAAAATTCATGTGGGAGAATCCTGAAAGGGAGGAGAAATCAGAAAAGAGACACTTACAGCTCTGCCCTGGTGTGGATGTGAGAAGGACTGGCTTCCTAGTGTCCAAGCTGCTCACACTGGGCAATGCTTCACGTGCCAGCCAGGATGGTCTTTTTAAAAGACAAACCCCCCTGAAGACCCTCTACCCTGGCACAGCCCCGCCCATGTGGAGTTTGGAGTGGTGGGAACAGCATGTACACTAGGATTGCATGGACTAGAATTCAAAGCTGTGCAATCTGGGACCGAAGCTCCAATATTCTGACCACCTGATGCAAAGAGCCGACTCGTTGGAAAAGACCCCAGTGCTGGGAACGATTGAGGGCAAGAGGAGAAGGGGGCGACAGAGGATGAGATGGTTGGATGGCATCACTCATAACTCAGTGATCATGTATCTGAGCAAACTCTGGGAGACGGTGAAAGACAGAGAAGCCTAGAGTGCTGCAGTCCATGGAGTCGCAAAGAGCTGGACACGGCTTAGAGACTGAACAGAAACGACACCCACAATTTGGGGAAATCTTCGACTCTCGGTGCCTTGGTTTCAAGATTTTTAAAAAATGACAGAATGGTAACCAACACACAGGGTTTGTGGTGGAGAGGCTGTACAATACTAACACGTTAAGCACTTAAGGCTCTGAAATTGAGCACCTAAGTTCAAATCTTGTCTCCTCTTCTTAACAGCTGTGACTTTGAGCAGGTTACGTCACTCTCTGGGACAGATGAGCTCTATGATCATACATTCCTTGTGGGTCATTGTGCAGATGAAAGCAAACACTGTACTAAGGCTCTTGATTAAGCACTTAGCAAGGGCTCAGTGATAGGTAGTTGGATGAAGCATGGTAGATGCTTGATAAACCAGTGGGAAATCAAATGAATGGGAGAAAGAATTTCAGGCAAGATGTAGTCACACAAAGCCACGTGTCTCTTCTCCTCTGTGAAAATGCTCTCTGAACCTAGTGAAGTTTCACTGATGGGGGAGAAGCTGGGAGGGCAGAACCGGATTAGGATAATTATTTTCCTTGGAAGCTGAAAATGATTACCGTCATTTCAATGCAATCCCCAAATCCCATTGAAATAGTGAATGAAATTGAAAAGCTGCAAAGGAAGAGAAAGAAAAGTTGAGAAGAGGAGCCAAAATGCTTCAGGCTCTGTTTGGATTCCTCTCCTGCCATCTCCCCACGCTATCTTGGGCCCAAGCCTCCGCAAGCTTCCTCTCTTTCTGTACCTTTCCGGGGAGAGGTGGGAGGGAGGGAAGTCTTTGTCCCTGCTGTTGGCCCTCAGAAGTTCTTTTCTCTAAGGGCAAGTGCAGAAGAGGGGTGAGCAAGCTGAGGCTCTGGAAGAGAGCAGCCTGAGGAATAAGGGAGCAGGGCCTTGGCCTCAGACTGGGAACAAACAGTACAGCTCTCCACCAAGGTTCTCATCAAACCATTGGAGCTGCCTCTCTACCTGCTTGTGTTTGCACCAGACATGGGGGTGTCTGGACCTCAATGCCAAGGCCACGAGTAGTCAGGTTTGGTGTTAATCCAGGCCCCTCAACAGCTTCATAGTTTATATGTTGAAACCTTGGTTTCAACATTTGTAAAATGAGATAAGATGGGTAAAATACTTGGTACCATGCTCAGTAAAATGCCCTTTTCTCTTCCCCCTCCTTGTTCATCTTTTCCTTCTTTTTCACCTCCTCTTTCTCTGTCCTCTTTGTAAAGATTTTTTTTATATGGACCATTTTTAAAGACTTTATTGAACTTGTTACAATATTGCTTCTGTTTTATGTTGTTTTTTTTTTGCCACAAAGCATGTGGGGTCTTAGCTCCCTGAGCAGGCTTCAAGCCTGCATCCCTTGTAGTGGAAGTCAACATCTTAACTGCTGCCCACCAGAGAAGTCCCTCTTTGTCCTTTTTCATCCTCATGCTTTTCTCCCTCTTTCATCCTCTGCCTCTGCTCCTCAAGTCAGGGGCCATGTTTTACTCAAGTCTGCCTCTCCTTAGGCCTTGGACACAGCAACTGCTCAATGGATGCTTGTATAATAGAGGAAGAAAGAAACTCTCCACTGCCCTTTCTCTGTCTGAGAAAGCGCTCTCATATCTGTGTTCTCGCCCATGAGTACTTAGCTACTAAAACACAAACCTTCTGAGTAAAGAATGAGAGGATCACAAAAACCTAAAACAACCCACGCGTTGGTCTAGGCTCCAACTCTGACTTTACATAAAGGACCCTGGAGACTCAGAGGAGACTACAGATTTACTGATGGTCCTTCTGGGGGCAGGGGCAGAGTTATCTGTCTTGATCCTCAGCCATTTCTCTTTCTCTAGATTACAACAGCTCCCTCTGTGCAGGTGAGGCTCCTGATTGTCCCATTGATACATTTGCTCAATTATTCATTCAGTGAAGAAATGTCTAATAACACAATGTGTCAGATAGTTATGCTACCAAGGACAACTATACATTAAAATAGTCCTAATATCTATTCTCATAGAGCAAACAAAGGAGACTAGTGTTAACTGAAAACATGTAAATGTCACACTCCTGTCCTCCACATAGATGGACAGATTTTCAGTTTTAAATAATAGTATACTTCACAGGAAAACTGCAAGATGCTATGAAGGAGGAAAATAAAAGGTGGATGCTATTGAACTGGGGCCTTGAGGAAAGCATTTCTGACTGAGTGACTTTTAAGAGGAAGGCTAAAGATTAAAGAATATTCTTGTGGGCAAGTTCTGCTAGTCCTCTCTGTCTCTCCACCTGGAATGTCCTCTCCTGTTTCTTCCTTCGTCTAAGCCCACATGTTCTTCAAGTCCCAGTACAAAGGCCACATGTCTTTCCTTGTCATCTTAACTCTGCCCTTTCTAAAAAAAAAAAAAAAAAAAAAGATCCAGTCTTCCCTCCAAAAAATAGATTTTTATTATTTCAATTCACATTCAGCAAATACTTTAACAGAGATGTTAGACTCTGTTTGGCAAGGCAAATTCATCAGTATCCTTTACGTGGATGAAATTGGTTATGCTTATCTGGTTTATTAAAGCATATTGGATTTATATGAGCTGAAGCCTGGTATAAGAAGTTCTATAAGCAATATATTACCTAATTGCTTTGTAGATATGTGTAAGAGAGAGATAGGCAGATAGATAGGTAGGTGATAAGTAGATTTAGCACCAAGTATTTTATATTGAAACAATGAACTTGGCTGGAAAAAATGTAAACTCTTCATCAAGAGATTAGAAATAGCAGAGTGGAGAAGAAAAGGTGAATTTGAAAATGGAAGACATGCATATAGATTCTACTTTTACTTTTTAATGACTAAACCAGCAACGATTAGAACAGGACTCGTCTCCAGCCTTTTGGAGCTCTTAATATATTCTAAGCATTGTGAGGAGAGTTTCAATGCATATTACCATGTTAGTCTGATTCAACAGAAATTATTATGAGTTTTACTCCAGTTTTTACAGATAAGGAAACTGAAGCTTGGGAAATTAAGTAACTTTCTCAAAATAACACACTTAACAAGTAATAAAGGCAGAATTTACAACTGGGTGGTTTTATTCTAGAACTCAACACTAAATGCTCACTTGCAAGTTCAGATCAAGCTTAATAAGCAATTTAGCTACAGTTTGCATCAATTTTTCTAACCTAAAATAACAAGGAGAGTGGACACAGTACATGACAACTCAGCACCTCTGTTTTAAAGGGGCCTCTTCTTCCTGTTCTTTCACAATTTGGGAAGATCAAGAGAGGCTTCCTAGAAGAGTTGCAGGAAGATCTGGAATCTGGAGAAACTCTCAGTCTCCTGGGTTCCTTTCACTTCATTCAAACCCCCATCCTGCAATTCTTTGATTATTTATAGAAGATATTCCCAAAGGAGGGCAACTCCTTATTCTGCCTTAGAGATTGCAAAGAGAGATAAATAACACATTCCTCATTCTCTTACTCGCTGGGGAAATTGGGGGCTGTGTTTAGATCGCTTCCTTGGTATTTATCCTCCTGCTGACTGTTCCATCCCCTCTATTTCACGTTGTTATTTTACTTCCATTAGGGGAGCAGAAAAAACATGAGAAGCCATTCTGATCCACCCCAATCCTCAGAGGGCATTGCTCGGTCAAAGTCAGCATCCTCTCCCTTGTAATTTTCCCTACAAACATCTCATTCAAGAGGCATTTTCCTCCCTCTGAGTACTAATGTCCTGATGATGATAAAAATAAATAAATATCTCACACACACACACACACACACACACACATCAAAACAAAACAGAAGGGAAGAAAAGAGAACAGAAAATCAATTGCACGCTTGGTTCATTTCATGTTTATATACTTCTGGATTTCCTTCCTGGGCTCCTGAGAATTGCCTAGTTAGCAGTTAGGAAGGGCTGGCGGGGTCACTGCAGTTTTAATGTGGCATGCCTGTCTTCCGTGGCTTTTCTTCTTTGAGAAGGGGCTGGACTTTATTAAGAAAACTTCTGAACATATGAGCTCCTTTATTTATCCATCATGTCTATGGAGACGTTGATGCAGTCCATTTTGTATGGGGAACTGACAAGATTATTTGTTATTTTCTGTACTCTTCCAGAAATAGAGGCTTTGCTTCAAGAAAACCCTGTGGTTGGTTAAAATAATTTTGACCACTGGAGTCCTTATTTGGTTAATTTTTCTTTATGCTGGCTCTTCAATGGAGGCCAAGATACTCTGAGCATCTAGCTGTGTGTTAAGAACTATGCCAAGCACTTTTCACATGTTATTCCATTTGATTAAACAAACAAATATATTGACATAAACAGCAATGTCCTAATGCCATAGATGGAGAAAAATGAGACTTGGAGTATAAATACAATTCTGATTGGGAGATTGTGAGAAGTCCTTGGAGCTCACTGATATAAATTTACTTCCTTCTGATAACTTTTTAAAAATTCTGTATTATAGTTGATCGACAATGCTGTGCTAGTTTCAGGTGTATGCAAAGTGATTTATTTGCACATAAACAAACATGCATTCATTTTTCAGATTCTTTTCCCACATGGGCTATTACAGACTGTTGACTATAGTTCCCTGTGTATGCAGCAGGTCCTTGTTGATTATCTATTTTATATATCAGTTCAGTTTCTGTTACTCAGTTGTGTCCGACTCTTTGTGACCCCATGGACTATAGTACACCAGGCTTCCTTGCCCATCACCAACTCTTGGAGCTTGCTCAATCTCATGTCCATTGAGTCGGTGATGCCATCCAACCATCTCATCCTCTGTCGTCCCCTTCTCTTCCTACTTGTAATCTTTCCCAGGATCAAGGTCTTTTCCAAGGAGTCAGTTCTTCGCATCAGGTGGCCAAAGTATTGGAGCCTCAGCTTCAGTGTCAGTCCTTCCAAGGTACACCCAGGACTGATCTTCAGGATGGACTGGTTGGATCTCCTTGCAGTCCAAGGGACTCTCAAGAGTCTTCTCCAACACCACAGTTCAAAAGCATCAAGTCTTTGGCATCCAGCTTTCTTTATGGTCCAACTCTCACATCCATACATGACTACTAGAAAAACCATATTTTACTAGACAGACCTTTGTCAGCAGAGTAACACCTCTGCTTCTTTAGTATGCTAAGTTTACCATAGCTTCTCTTCCAAGGAGCAAACGTCTTTTAATTTTATGACTGCAGTCACCATCTTCAGTGATTTTGGTGGCCAAGAAAATAAAGTCAGTCACTGTTTCCATTGTTTCCCCATCTATTTGCATGAAGTTATGGGACTGGATGCCATGATCTCCGTGTTTTGAATGTTGAGTTTTAAGCCAGCTTTTCCACTCTCCTCTTTCACCTTCATCAAGAGGCTCCTTTTTTCCTCTTCTCTTTCTGCCATAAGGGTGGTGTCATCTGCATATCTGAGGTTATTGATATTTCTGCTGGCAATCTTGACTTCAATTTGTGCTTCATCCAGCCTGGCATTTCTCATGATGTACTCTATATATAAGTTAAATAAGCAGTGTAACAATATACAGCCTTGGCGTACTCCTTTCCCAATTTGGAACCATTGTCCATTGTTCCATGCGTGGTTCTAACTGTTGCTTCTTGACCTGCATACAGATTTCTCAGGAGGCAGGTAAGGTGGTCTAGTATTCCCAACTCTTGAAGAATTTTCCACAGTTTGCTGTGATCCACACAGTCAAAGGCTTTAGCATCTTAGGTTAGCTTTTCCAAAAGCAACGTTTGGGATGTAGATTCATGCATGTGTTATTTGTTAAGGAAATGGTCCGAGGAGAGAATGACAAGGGAGAAGTAGGAGAGAGATAGGATGAAATCAAGCAGAGATGTGATTTCAAGTGGGTCCCCATCTCAGTCTTATCCTGCCCTGGAACATGTTACTCCTCAGTTTGTCCTGACTCAGGGCAGAAGAGCTGGATCTTCACACTGCCATCCCTGTCCAGCATTGATAAGTGCTGCCTGAGAAGGCTGTGAACTCCTATCTACTTGTTTGTTTTGTTTTGTTTTTTTAATTGCCTTCTTTTATTTTATTTTATATTTTAATTTTTACTGGAGTATAGTTGATTCACGACATTGTGGTAGTTTCTGCTATACACCAAAGTGAATCAGTTATATGTCCATGTCCACTCTTTTTTTAGCTCTTTTCCCATACAGGCCATTCAGAGTATTGAGTAGAGTTCCTTGTGCCTTCCTGTAGGTGCTTATTAGTCATCTATTGTACTTTTGACTCTGCTTGCGCTGAGCAGAGGTCAGGGGTAAGACAGACCTAAGCAGACCAGGTGGAGCAGTCTGTGTTTCTAGGTATGACACTTCACATTTCTATTTTATCTTCCCGTCCTTAAATTGGTAAGTCAGATTCTACAACTTCAATTTGTGTAACTGCTCCACATGAAATTGGAAGAAAAAGCTAAGTTCCTCCCACTAGAACTTAAGTTTCTTGGGCCAGGAGTCTTGACTTTACTCAGTCACATAGCTGATACTCCTACAAGGCTGACTAATAGCTTTGTTTAGTCACCAAGTCATGTCCCATTTGTTGCGACCCCATGGATTTCAGCATGCCAGGCTTCCCTGTCCTCTTATCTCCCAGAGTTTGCTCAAACGCATGTCCACTGAGTCCGTGATACTATCCAACCGTCACATCCTCCGCCGCCCCCTTCTCCTCCTGCCCTCAATCTTTACCAGCATCAGGGTCTGCTCCAGTGAGTCAGCCCTACTAGCCAGTCAGGTGGCCAGTAGAAGGAGCTAAGCAAATATCTAACGAAGGAATGAATGGTGAACAAGTGGGTATCCACCAATCGCTGAAGAGCTGTATCCATGATTAGACCAGTCTTCTAACTATATCATCAAATATTTTGTATTCTCACTTTGGGCTTGTCACATATATCATAGAGCTTTAATCACTGGAAAGACACCAGTGGGCCCAGAGAATGTAAAGTTACTTTCATGAAAAATGACACAGAAACATACAAAGATATATAATGAAAGAAGGAGATAACACAGTATATCCGAGACCAGGGTGTAACTTTCCAGGCCCCAACCCCACAAGGACAAATTGCTATGAATGATAACAGTTCTTAGAATGAAGATTATCCCTTTTCCATTTTTATGGGATTTTATGTCCTCCAAGTGCCCCTCATCTTGGAGAGTTCGCTAAGCAATAGCCTTCTATAAGAAACTGGAATTGGTGACAACCCCAGACTCCATAAAATATGGACTTGAGCATTATGTGGGTTTGAGGATTTAATTTATATAACTAACTTTGTCCATTAATCTTCATGCTGAGAAAATAATATAAAAATATTTTGATATGTGAAAGAATACAGTCACAAAAAACACATATTGTATGATATCATTTACGTGAATTGTTCCAAGACGTCCTTTGTACCCTTGGAGACAATAGTACCTATGCTATAGGATTTATTATCAAGAGTAAATGAATAATAACAAGTCAAGCATAGAAAATGGTGCTTGATGCCAAGACATAAATGCCTGATAAATATTAACTATAATTAACTATCAATAAGAAAAAGGTGCTAGTGGCAAAAAAACTGCCTGCCAATGGAGGAGACATAAGAGACGCGGGTTTGATACCTGGGTCGGGAAGATCCCCTGGAAAAGGGCATGGCAACCCACTCCAGTATTCTTGCCTAGAGAATCCCATGGACATGTGAGCCTAGCAGGCTACAGTCTACAGGGTCGCAGAGAGTCAGACACAACTCCAGTGACTGAGCATGCAAGAAAAACAAATGAACAAAAATGCACCCAGATTGAAAACTGGAAATTGACACATAGACATGTAATAATAATTCACAACTGACACAGTTGAAACACATATGAAGGGATATTTGGACTTCACAGAAAACAATTTCATGCCCCTTAAATTTTAAAAGATATGCTATTCTATCATATTGGCAAAGATTACCTTTTGTAGCACACCCAGAAGTTAGAAAGAAGAGACACCAAAGGGCTTTGTCATACACAGTTAGGAATGTGTAAATTGCAACAAACCATTCTAATGAGCATTTGGACAGGTTTATCAAAAAGAAACTTCATATCATTACGAAATCTCTCATTATGTTATTGTCAACCAAGAGCCAAGGGCAGGAGAGAGAACTTCCTTTAATGGGAAGTGATACTGAACATGTAGAGGTATTTACATACAAAGGAGATAACCGTACTGTTTGGACTGGGTTGTAAATTTCCAGACTCCAAAGGGATGGAGTGCTGTGAAATACACCTTTGCCGAGAAGGGCAAATTCAAGCTCAGTTCACCTTTAATTGAGGCGTAGAATACTGAGAGGCCTGACTTGATGATGATGTCTAAAGTTCAGCTCCTACACATGAGCAGGCCCAAATTCCCCTTCCCCCATCCTTGTATCACCAGGACCCCAGGAACAGCTCTCCATATTTTCCCTTCCTATACTAGGATGACTATAGCATCCTTTTACTTGCTAATTTTCTGGATCTCAATTCCTCCTTCATTTGTGTGTGTATGTACATGTTTGTGTGTGTGCTTGTAAAATTCTCCTATTTTATTGTGCATTTAGCTGTGCATTTGAAATAACTTCTTATATAATATCTAGGGTTTCCAAGTGTCATATGGCAGTGGAACTTTCTGATTCTCTAGCCCATTCTATGGCCCAAACCAGATATCTATTTTTAAAGGATCTCCAAATCTGCCAAATCCCATGGTCCTACGGTTCTAAGAGGAAAACCTAGAATCACACATAATTAAAGGCCTTTTTGAATGAGAATAAGCCTGAGGGAACAAGAAAACCCTCCACATGGCCACGCACTGGAGCAGCATGTGCTTTCTTGTCTTTCTACGATTATCTATAGAGTCCTCTGCAAGGCTGTCCCAACCCTACATGCATGCGCCCAGGACTAATGACGCTGCCAGTCTACAAGCCTGTCTGTCCTAGAAGACAGCTGCCTCTCTAGAAGCTAGCATTTCTCTTCTTGTAAATCTGTATCCCAGTTTCTAGAACTATATCTCCTACTAGAATATATGCTCTTGCATGTTTGTTGAAAGAATTAGTGACTTCCCTTTTAGAAATAGATCTGATGAGGTGGTAGAGAGAGAGAAGATCTTGGATGAGATGTTTTGGGTCAACAGTAATAAATGATGCATTTTTAATTTCACAAATATCAGTTGAACACCAAACATAATTGTACCTATTTTCTAAGTCCTGAAGGATAAATATACTTTGTTCGATTTTTTTTTTTTTAAAGGCTGTTTTTAAAATCAGGATTTCATTTACATTACATAGGAAGAATTTCTGTGCATGTGTGTAGTATGTATGTGTGTGTGTCAGAGAGAGAGACAGAGAGATTTCTCCCTTGCAAATTGTCAGTGTATTTTTTCATAGGATCTGAAGAGAAATGCTTCACTATAGTAGCAAAAACATTTGCCAGACAAGTAAGATACTTTCTACCTCTGTGACCTTTAGCAAGTTACTTCCTTTCACCAAGTATCAATTTTCTCCTACATGCCTTCAAGGGTTGTTATGAGAATTGAGAATTGTAAATAATGTCCTTAAACCACCTGGCCCCATAGTAGATGCTCAATAAATCAGAGTTGCTGCTATGACACCATAACATGAGACTCCTCAAATGTGAGGGTTAACTCCCTTGTTGAGTTTCTCTTCCAAGTTCAGGGCCTGGACGCTTGTTTTCTTTAAAATCGGGCACAGTGTGACTCCTTGGTACTGATTTTAATCCTGTGAAAAGCATATTCTGATGGGCAATTCTGCCAGTTAGGAAAAGACAAGATTGAGCTTGCACATTCCCTTTAGACAACAGGTAAGCATGAAGCAATCCTCGTTTATTGGCATTTCTGATTCAGGGCCAGCAGGGGAAATGTAGATAGTGCCATAGTGCCATAACCTTGATGTCTTGAGATTCTCTAAAAGGCAAACCTATTTGATATGACAAAAAGTCGACCACATTGGTTACTAGGAAAACCTCAGGATGTCCAGAGGAGCCCTTAGGGCATCAAGGGCTAGGGTATCTCACTGCCCCCCGTCTCTAAATGGATAGCATCTCACAGAGACATTTCACCGCATTACCACATTACTCTGATCTGGTGCCAAGAATGTGCTGGAAAAGCCAACAGGAAACAAAAACTAGCCAATTTGTAAAATTTTCTCATGCCTCTTTTCTTTCTCAGTGTATGCCTCCATTGATCTCTCAGAGTTCTTGAGACTGGAATGGTGAATAATAACCTCAGGCAATGCATGGTCTGACCTTGGCAGAGGTCTTTCCTTTTGCCTTTCCTGGCCATCATGGGTCAGATTCCCATGGGCGTGCAGCAGAGCCCCAGAAGAATCGCCTCTGTAGTTCCTCTGTCTGCTTATTGAGAGGAAGAAGACATGGATAGGGTTGGCAGAGAGAGTATCAGACCTGGAGTTCTACCACTCATGGACTTAGAGGTCTTGGGTAAATCATTTTATATCCCCAGACCATCATTTTTCATCTGTAAAACAGGATCAACGTCTAGCTCCCCTGAGAACACATTGGTGAGAGTAGTTTATAAACACTAAATCCCGAAGCTTGTGGAATCTTTTTATTTTTGCTATCTCCAGCACTAGAGGGAAATGAAACACCCTCCATTCATCTTTCAGGCTAATGCCATTTCTTATCCACAGTTGGAGCAACAAGCTAGAAATAAGATTATGAAAAGATCCTGTGTTGCAGAGAGAGAGAGAGCAAGAGAGAGAGAGAGAGAAGGCAGGGAGAGAAAGAGAGAAGGTTATCCTAAGGGACTGGGTTATGTGATGTGGAGTCCTTTTTGTCTGAACTCTGTAGGGCAAGTTGGCAGGCTGGGACTTCAGGTAAGAGTTGATGTTGTTACTGCAGTCTTGAGTCCAAATTCTGCAGGATAGCAAGTTGGAAACTCAAGCAAGATTTCTTCCAGTCTTGAGAATTCCTTTTACTTTGGAGAAACTTAGCCTTTGCTCTTAATGCCTTCAACTGACTGGATGAGGTCCACCCATGTGATGGAGAAAAATTTACTTTCTTGAAAAATGTAGTGATTTAAATGTTAATCATATCTAAAATATACTTTCACAGGTATTCATAGCATATCCAGACTAGTGTTGACAAAACAAATGGATGCCATGGCCTCTTCAGTTCACACGTAAAATTAACCATCACGGCACCAAACACGATAGAGGATTTCCAAGTGGAAAGGACTGGAAGGTGGTTTGGAAACAAAATGACTGAGGGGGCACGTGACCTCTGATCTGCACCAGCAGAAAGGCAGGTGTTGAGGGGAACTTGCTTTTAGGAGTCACTGAAGACCCAATAATGACCAAGAAGTATAGCTCCCGAGAGCCAAATCTGGCCAAAAATAAGGAAGAACATATGATCAGTGACATGTGTTGGAAACTAGATGTTTTGATTCAATGGAGGTCTTCAGCATAAAGTGGAGCTATTGCACTCCATGAATGCTTTGCTCAGATGGGATGCTGCATCAGATGGGAAGCCCCTAAAGTACCATCTAAGGTCTTCCTAAGGTATGAGATTCTGTGACGTTAAATAGAAACTCCAAATCATTTCACGCAAATTTCAGATTTATCTCATTACTCCGTGTGCTACTTTCCTCTTATGAGGCCAGATTGCTTCTTTTCAAGAAGCAGATTCATTAATAGCTTAATTTAAAAATCATTTATTCTTTTCATAGTACCTGCTACCTGCCTCTGAAATAAAAATTGCAAGCATGTCCTGTAGGTTGTCTGCTGTTCAATGCAGTTCGTTTTCTGCACAGAAAACCACCCATCTTCCACTTGCCCTTGACTCATGCATAGTAGCTTGACCACTAGCCGGAATGCGAGGTCCTCAAATGAAGCAGGCCCAAAATGGAGAGTCAGGCTGAGCTAAGTCTTTCAGATCCCATGTAAGTTCTTGATCAAAAAAAAAAAAAAAAATCAATTTCTCTCTATTGCCCATGGGACAAGCAGAGGTAGGGTGGCACTGGGACTAACGTTGTCCCCTTGCAGAGGAGGATCAGGGCAAGGGAAACAGCAGAGCCCAGTAACTCCTACAGAAGGGGGTCATGAGAGCCTGAACTCAGATGAAAAGTTGGACGTGGTGATCTCTGAGATAGCCTTAAAATTCTGAGATCAGGTGACCAGTGAGATACAGGGGATCATCTTCAGGCTTGATCATCACTGATTACATTAATAATTGATAAATGCTTTGCAAACAACAAAATCACTGGATGACAACAGGTCTTTTCATACATTATATATTAAAGAGCAATTAACTACAAAAAAGAAGCAAATTCATTTATTCATTTTACCTAATGGTTTCCTTTTCTCTGTTGGCATTTTTTTCCCCCAAAGGTGCTCATTCCTATCTGATATAAGATTGGATGGGGAGGGAGGCGGGAGGGGGGATCGGGATGGGGAACACATGTAAATCCATGGCTGATTCATGTCAATGTATGGCAAAAACCACTACAATATTGTAAAGTAATTACCCTCCAACTAATAAAAATAAATGAAAAAAAAAAGACTCATTTTATGAGATTTATTCTGATTGTTTTCTTAATATTATGCCAAAGAAAGACTGAAGTACATAAAAGATGGTGTTACATTCAGGAATTCTTTTTCCTTGCTGTACTGATCATATAAGCTTTAAAATTGGTATCAGAAGGGCTTTGATCACACTTCAAATTAATGTACTCAACTATACAGGATACAAATAAATATGATTATTTACCCACATATTTCAGGTTTTCCTAAATTAGATGGTATGGGTAGCATTTGGTTTTTGCATGTCTGCTCAGTTCCTCAGTCATGTCTGACTCTTTGCAACCCCACGCAGTGTGCCCCACGACTTTTCTATCCATGGGATTTCCCAGGCAAGAATACTGGAGTAGGTTGCCGTTTCCTTCTCCAGGGGATCTTCCCCACCCAGGGATCGAAACTGCATCTCCTGCGTTGCAGGTGGGTTCCTTACAACTGAGCCACCAGGTAAGTCCCTATTTTGTCTTTGACTCATTCACTAATCTCAGGCAAGTGAACTTCTCCATGTCTTAGCTCCTCCATCTGTAGAATGGGTATGTTGGATTTACCTGATCACTCAAATTTTCAGATTCTTTCTAGCTCTTACATTTGGTGACAGTGATTCCAAGTTATCTTCAGAAGTCTTTCAGAATTTAACTAAAGTTTGATGTAGGCTACTATTGCTAAACCCCTATAGTATTTGGGGTTAACTGATATTTTCTTCTTGCAAACCAAGTCTGTTAGAATATCAGAGCTTCCCAGACAAGTATTGGCTCAGAGTTCAAACCCAGCATCATGAAGAATTCCAGCTTATTTTCCGTTATAAGAAAACACATTTAATAGAACTTTTCATATTTTTCTCTCAAGTGAAAGGTATTTAGAGGTGCAGTTGTGTCCCTTGGTACCAATCTGATTGGAAAAATAATCCTTAAATACTCCCATGCGATGACGCTCAACACAGCCACACTTTCATCCCATGCTGTTCATCTTCTTCTGCTGTGCACATCCCTCTGTGAGGCTCATGTATTCTTATTATTTCCTAGGTTTTAAATTCTTGTTTCCAGGGTAGAATTACAAAGGAGGGAGCAATTGGAAACATCTGGTCTGGTTTTGGACACTGGGCAGGCACCTCCATCACGCACCTTTCTGCTCCTGGGTGATTAGATACAACTAAAAGCAGAATCTAGACTTCCCAGCTGATGCAATGGTAAAGAACTTGCCTGACAACATAGGAGATGTGGGTTTGATCCCTGAGTCTGGAAGATCCCCTGGAGTAGATAAATAGCAACCCCCTCCATGATTCTTTCCTGGAATAACTCATAGAGGATTCTGGCAGGCTACAGTCCATAGGGGTCACGAAGAGGTGGATGCAACTGAGTGCACACACACACAGACAGAATTGCTTTAACCCTGGACTGGGATTTTCTTCTTGGCAGTGAAAGAATGAAATGCACAAGATGGAACTCTCTTTTCTCACCCACTGAATGGATGCGAACTGTCACTCAATCTGATTAGGAATACATATCCTACCAAGACAGGAGTGGAAAGAATCATGAAATAGTGGAGTAATACTCAAAAGCCTGTTTGTTTTCCTAATGTTGGGCTGATTCTAGGGCAGCATAGTAATGGATTTTGTCTACGTTGCCATGAGGGAGTGGTTATAAAAATTAAAAACAAAACAAAACAACTCCTATCATGAGTTTCCAAAGTGAATGAAGGCTGAAGATGCTGAACAAACCATGTACATCATCACTTCAGATGTCAGTTTGAGAGGTATATCAACACAGTTACTGAGAGTTGCACATACAGCCATTGATTATCTAAGCTGGAAAAACTGGAGAATTCTAGTCCAGATATGGGCATTCATAAGTGGGTAAACTGTGGTCCAGGAAAATAGGTTGACATAATATTACTAATAGTACATAAAATTTACTGAACAGTTACCATGTTAAGTACCATGGAAGGAACTTCACAAAGACAAACAAAATTTTCATGAAATCTTTCAGAGTTTGGTACTATTCCTTCCTTTCTTTTTTTTTTTTTTTTCTTCTTTTGGAATTCTCAAGGCCAGAGTACAGAAGTGGGTAGCTGTTCCCTTCTCCAGGGGATCTTCCTAATCAGGCATTGAACCCAGGTCTCTTGCATTGCAGGCAGATTCTTTACCAGCTGAACCACTAGGGAAGCCCTATATAGAAAATACCAATTACCTCATATGGTGGTCACTGGAATTAAACCAGTAACACTGAAATGATGGTTTCAGTACATGATGGGTCCTCAGAAAATAGGCCAGGTACTTGACAGATATTTCAGAGGGCATGATGTTACCACCCCGTGCATGGAGGGGTGCATTGAGTGGTGTGTTGGCATTTCTAATGCTTTTCAACCTGGTGCTCCCACAATGCTGCGAATCATTTGCTTGGTATCAAAGGTACATGTCCCTCCTGATTCCCAGCCCCACAATCTTAACTCTAATGCGGAGATGTCAAAAAGAGACAAGCATACATTGCTGCCCAAAACTAACAGAAATATGAAATATCTATTCTAAAAGCTTTACATTTTCAATTGAAGTTTCAGTCCCTTCAGTACATACTTATAGAAACAAAAAGCAAACTTATGCCCTGAAGAAGCAATGCACTATTAGATTTTTTTTTTTCCTTAGGAAAGAAGACGCACAGATGTGGTAAGGAGGGGAACTGGATGGGGGGTTAGATGTAGCAGA
The DNA here is from genome assembly GCF_910594005.1 of Cervus elaphus. Taxonomy (NCBI): domain Eukaryota; kingdom Metazoa; phylum Chordata; class Mammalia; order Artiodactyla; family Cervidae; genus Cervus; species Cervus elaphus. Next base: position 7,648,933 of record NC_057830.1, on the reverse strand, counting down.
TTCTCCTCTGCTACACCTGCTGAGTAGTGGGTCATGGCACTCTGGACTGGGATGGACATACCCTAGACTCCTAATCAGGCTTAGTTTTCCCATTTTTTAGATGAATAAATTAACATAGAACTAAATGGATTCTTAGAACCTTTCCAACACAGTGTAATATCTATATGAAAAACAGAAAACTCTAATCTTTTACCTACATGGTAGCTACCATGTGACCATGTCTACAGGTCTTGCACTGAAATGGGATTGAGTACCTCCGAATGTGCCTAGCACTGTGTCATTTAATCGTTGAGAGCATCTAGTGATGAAAGCGACTTAAGACAACAAGCAGACCTTATCATTCTATTCCCCCAAATCTTTCCCACGTCTATCTTGAGCACTCTAAGAGTGAGTCTGGCAGATTGCATTCCACTGTGGTTGAAAGATGCATCCGGGGTCTGTAGTGTATTCCCCTTCCTCATGTTTCCATTACTCAAGGAACATTTTCAAAGGATGAGATCTGCTCGATTTTCGAATAGTTTCCAGAGGGATGTGGCAGAGTGCCACCTCATTTGATTCACTTAAAATTAGACCACAGTGAGGAATCCCAGTGTCCCGCTGGGAGCAGCTCTGTACCGGTGGGAGGGTGGGAGGAGAGACCTACCCATTTGCTGCCGGAATACAAGAAGGGTTCTCCATCCTTGCCTCACAAGTCTCCCCAGTTCTGATTATTTTCAGCACTAACCCTCTCAATGAAAACAGGATATAATATTATTTCTGAGCTCCCCCTCCCCTCTTCTGCCTATTACCTCACATTACAGTTAGGAATTCACGGATACTAATTCTAGCTGAAATGAAGGGCACCTTATTGGGAAAAAAAGTCATTGCAAATTCCTATCCTATTTTCATTCTCTAAGAAGTCAACCACAGGTTACATTTGGTAAAGACTTAAAATATACTCTCACTGCATATGGGATATATTGTTCAGTCGCTCAGTCATGTCTGACTCTTTGTGACCCCATGGACTTGCAGCATGCCATGCTTCCCTGTCCTTCACCATCTCCTGGAACTTGCTCAAACTCATGTCCATCGAGTCAATGATGCCATCCAAACATCTCATACCCTGTCATCCCCTTCTCCTTCTGCCTTCAATCTTTCCTCCATCAGGGTCTTTTCTAATGAGTCAGCTCTTCATATCAGGTGGCCAAAGTATTAGAGCTTCAACCTCTGCATCAGTCCCTCCAATGAATTTAGGATTCATTTCATTTAGGATTGACTGGTTTGATCTCCTTGTACCCAAATGCAATACTTGGGTGCAGTCTCAAAAACAACAGAATGATCTCGGTTCGTTTCCAAGGCAAGACATTTAATATCACAGTAATCCAAGTCTATGGCCCAACCACTAATGCTGAAGAAGCTGAAGTTGAACTGTTCTATGAAGACCCACAAGATCTTCTAGAACTAACACAAAAAGAAGATGTCCTTTTCATCATAGGGGACTGGAATGCAAAAGTAGGAAGTCAAGAGATACCTGGAGTAACAGGCAAGCTTGGCCTCAGTGTACAAAATAAAGCAGGGCAAAGGCTAACAGAGTTTTGCCAAGAAAACACATTGGTCATAGCAAACACCCTCTTCCAGCAACACAAGAGATGACTTTACACAGGGACACCATGAGATAGTCAATACCGAGATCAGACTGATTATATTCTTTGCATGTGGGATATAATGCTGGGTATGTTAGCTGACTTGGGTTGTCATAACACAATGCCATAAAATTTAAATCCATGTTCTCACACCTGTGTGTGCTGGAAACCCGAGACTTGGACGCCAGTGTGGACGGTTCTGGTGAGAGCACACACACGGACAAAAAGGAAGAGAGAGCTCTCATCCTTTACCTATAAGGCCGCAGTCACATCACATTAGAGCTCCATCCTTACAATCTTCTTTAACCTTAATAATCCTAATAGGGGGCTTTCCCAGTGACTCAGTGGTAAAAAAGCCACCAGCAATGCAGGAGATGTGGGTTCAATCCCTGGGTTGGGAAGATTCCCTGGAGGAGGGCATGGCAACCCACTCCAGTATTCTTGCCTGGAGAATCCCAAGAACAGAGGAGCCTGGCTGGCAGGCCTCAGTCCATGGTGTTTCAAAGAGTCTGACATGTCTGAAGTGATTTAGAACATGTGCACAACCCTTGAAAAGACCTTCCCTCCAAATACAATCACATTGAGAGCTGCGGCTTCAGCACATGAATTTTGGTAGAGAGGAGAGGGGAACAGTTCAGTTCATAGCACTGGGGTTTCCAAAATTTTCTTTAATTTCTCTGTCCTCAGAGATAGGTCCCCAAAGAGAAATCAAACTCAGCTTAGATTTCCCAAGGATTTCCATATCTATAAACTAAAGGAAAATTTGGACTAATTTGCCTGAAATGGGTAAGTTCAGTGATCTGGTTTTGTTTTTTTCATGTACCTATTTATGGGTTGGAAAGAATTCAATATTTGGAGAGAGCAGATTGAGTTCTAATCTTGGTGATATTACTAATTTGCTTTATGACCTCAGCTTTTTCCATCTGTAAAGTGAAGTCTTCTGGGAAGACTCCTTCCCACTCTGATATTCTGGGGATCTGAGATGTATGGATTGGTATTTGTGTTCCTTTTGGAATAGAGACTTGTAATCAAAATCCAAAGGGTGCTCTAATGTCATTGGATCTACATTTTCAGTGGCCTCATGGCTAGGATAATGGAATAGAGATAGCTTAAACAAAATATGAAAACAAACTTCCTGGGGAGAGGAGGAAGACAGACACTGAACTATAATCTAGAAGCAGAATTGGGAGCAGTCAGTTGAAATATTCATATGTCAAAAGGAGCAGTTCTTGGAGTGTTCTTCCTGCCTGCTGGTTTACATCTTATGGAGTGTTGGATAGATGAGACGTCTCAGTGATTTATAGGGTCTAGTCACTAGTTAAAGGGCAGAATAAATGACAAGTGTTTTCTTAACTGAGGCATTTTCTAAAAGTAAGAGATTTATTTATAAGCACCTTACATATACTGTTATATTCAAATTAATTCTAACCACAAACCTTGGGAGTATCACTTTTATTCTTAAATTCCAGAAAAGAAAAAAAATGACACTTAGAGTACTTAAAGCAAGTTGTCAGAAATCATGTGATTGGAGAGAAGCAGGGAACAGATTGCAAACAAGCCAGCTGACCTGAGGTCTCCTAATGACTAACCCGTTCTGTCTTCTCAGGAAAACTGAGGTTTAGTCATGTCTTCTCCACCAGACAGTGATCCAAGAAGACGGGGCTGCATGCAACCTTTTACCTCCAATACAATGCAGTGTAAAAAACACTTGGGTGTAGAAAATACAGGATGATGGCCAACTCCAAGTAAGTATCCTCAAACCTAAACAGAATCAGGAGCATCCTCAAGGAGGACACAAAGTCTATGGTGAGAACAAAAGAAAAGAATGACTTACCCAGGTGAGAACAGGGGAAATGCAGCGGGACAAGAGGGACAGAGGGAAACACGCCAGGACCCAAGAAGAGTTTCACACCAAACGGTACCCGCCGTCCAGGCTCAGTCACTCCATATCCCTCAAAATGTTATTTGCTCAAAAGCACATTCTGAACACAACTGTGTGTGCCAGAGCGTGTTCATCACATCCTAATTGCAGGTTTATTCATCTCTCTTTACTGACAGTGAATTCTGGCTATTTGTCTTGGATTTACCATTGAATCTTATCCAATGAATGTTTCCTTTTCACGTCATTTGCACCAGGTGGGTCTTCTAGGCATCATGGAAGTGAAGAAACAAGATCCAGTGCACTGCTTTCCAGGGCTTCATCATCTCTGTTGGAGATGGTAGATAAATATGCAAGTTGCTGAACTTCAGGATCTCTATATGTCAAATGGAGATGAGAAAACCTCTACCACCTATCTCACAGGACAATGGGGTGCCCAGTAAAATAATGCATCAAAAATACTTTACAAAGTATCATTTGTGTGTAAGCTTATGGCTATAAGTAGTTAAATGATGATGGTGTGATCACTCACCTAGAGCCAGACATCTTGGTGCGAAGTCAAGTGGGCCTTAGGTAGCATCACTACAAACGAAGTCAGTGAAGGTGATGGAATTCAAGGTGAGTTATTTCAAGTTGTAAAAGATGATGCTGTTAAAGTGCTGCACTCAATATGCCAGCAAATATGGAAAACTCAGAAATGGCCACAGGACAGGAAGAGGTCAGTTTTCATTCCAATCCCAAAGAAGGGCAATGCCAAAGAATGTTCAAACTACCACACAATTGCACTCATCTCACACACTAGCAGAGTAATGCTCAAAATTCTCCTAGCTAGCCTTCAACAGTATGTGAACCGAGAACTTCCAGCTATTCAAACTGGATTCAGAAAAGTTAGAGGAACCACAGATTGAATTGCCAACATTCATTCGATCATAGAAAAGCAAAAGAATTCCAGAAAAACATCTACTTCTGCTTCACTGATTATGCTAAAACCTTTGACTGTGTGGATCACAACAAACTGGAAAATTCTTCAAGAGATAGGAATATCAGACTACCTTACCTGCCTCCCGAGAAATCTGTATGCAGGTCAAGAAGCAACTGTTAGAGCTGAACATGGAACCAGGGACTGGATCCAAATTGGGAAAGGAGTACGTCAAGGTTGTATATTGTCACCTTGCTTATTTAACTTATATACAGAGTACAACATGCGAAACGCTGGGCTGGATGAAGCACAAGATGGAATCCTGATTACTGGGAGCATTATCAATAACCTCAGGTGTGCAGATGACACTATCCTTATGACAGAAAGGGAAGAGGAACTAAATTTAGAGCCTCTTGATGAAGGTGGAAGAGCAGAGTGAAAAAGCTGGCTTAAAACTCAACATTTAAAAAAATGAAGATCATGGCATCTGGTCCTATCACTTAATGGCCAATAGATAGGGAAACAATGGAAACAGTGACAAACTTTATTTTCCTGGGCTCCCAAATCACTGCAGATGGTGACTGCAGCCATGAAATTAAAAGACAGTTGCTCCTTGGCAGAAAAGCTATGACAAACCTAGACAACATATTAATGTTGGACATTATTGCTTAGTGGACACCATGACACTAACTGTTTCAGGCAAGGTTCTTCAATAGAAATGAAAACTAATGGATTAAGATATAAAGAGAAATGTATTTTCTGAATTTAAATATTAACATGAGGAAACAGCAGATGATAGACCTTCTACCAAGAGAGTGACCTGTATCCTGTATTCTTCCAAAGTGTCACAATCATTTAAAATAAAAGAGAGAGAAAAAAAAACTGAGGAATTGCCCCAGATTGGGAGAAACTAAGGGGGCATGACAACCAAAAGTAACATTTAACCCAGGAGTGAACCCTGGGCCAGAAAAGGACATCTGTGGTACAAATAGAAAGCTTCATATAAGGTCTGTAGTTTATAGGATTGCAACCATAATTTTATAATTCCATAACTGCACTAAGGTTGTATAACATGTTAACATCTGGGAAAATCTGATGACAAGTATACAGGGATGTTTTGTCCTATCTTTTCAACATTTTTGTATGCCAAATTTTTTTTCAAATAATAAAAAGAAGGTACTTCACTCATGCATCCAGGACCCTGAAGTTAGAAGAAAATGGTCATGCAATCTGTCGCCAGCATCCTGAGGGCGTATTTTGTTGTTCCTGTAATTCAATGGGATTATCTGTCTGACCTGCTCAGAGTCCCAAAACCCACAGATCCATATTCAGAATGTTTGGGTGATGAAAAACAGAAAAACACCAGCACATACTGTGTCAGGCCCTGCGCTGGCCTATTTACGTCCCCGGGCCACTCTTCATTTTGCATTGTGTCCTCTCGGTGCCCTCTACCTTGTCTCATAATTTGAATTCTGTGTCATAGAAGGAGGTCCAAACCAGTCCCCTCCTCCCTCTCAACACAGAAAGCAAACAGCTTAATTGGAAATTGCTGTTTTTCTTCTCCCTGAGATGGTAAAAATCATTTTCCATTTCTTCAGGCAGTCGAGAGTCACTGCCCTCCAGGAAATGAGGAACGTTTCCCTGGACTTTATTTTTCTACATGCTATAAAATTAATTACAGTTTTGTTTCATTTCAGGGTTGAGGTAGGGTTAACAGAGGGGAAATGCATTAAGGCAAAGGAGTAAATAATATACAAACCTAAAAGATATTTTGAAAGGTTGCCAGAAGCCAGGTGAATAATTGATGATACTCTGAAGCATCCAGATCTTTCCCATGAAGTGGTAGTTATGCCAAAATGAATTGCAAGTGATCTTTTCCCTCTCTCTTTTCCCTTACACACACACACACACACACACACACACACACACACACGAGTCCCTTTACTGACCCCCTTCACAGATAAGAGATACTATTATTCATCCATTCGGAGTGTCCTGAAAGTCAGACCCATTCACCTCTTCCCTCATTCTCAAGCCCACCACCCTTACATGAATCCTGTCTACATTTATATGCAGGTAATTTTATACACTGGAGGAGGAAACGGCAACCCATTCCAGTATTCTTGCCTGGGTTATCCCATGGACAGAGGAGACTGGTGGGCTACCATCCCCATCCATGGAATAGCAGACGAGTCACAGAAGAGTCAGACATGCTTAGTGAGTAAGCAGTAACAACAGTTTTAGGCATCTGGTCTCCCTGCCCAAGCCTCCTACAGAGCTTCTCCTGCTCAGCAGAACACCTCTGTCCTCAATTCCTGCCTAGGAACAACAGTCCAATCCTTCTAAGTTCTGGCTTCTGACTTCATTTCCACTGGACAATCTAGCAACCCTGAGTATCTTTTCATTAAATATTTATGCCCTTCCTTTGTCCACATAGCTTCCCTGGTGGCTCAGAGGTTAAAGCATCTGTCTGCAATGTGGGAGACCCAGGTTTGATCCCTGGGTCGGGAAGATCCCCTGGAGAAGGAAATGGCAACCCACACCAGTATTCTTGCCTGGAGAATCCCATGGATGGAGGAGCCTGGTAGGCTACAGTCCACCGGGTTGCAAAGAGTTGGACACAACTGAGTGACTTCACCTTCTTTGTCCACATAGCCTGTCCACCAGGAATGAATGTACTCTGCCCTCATTTCAGCCTGCTGAAACTCTATCTCTCATGACTATGTAAGTGCTACCTCTTTCCTGAAACCCTCCCCCAATTTTCAGTTATTCTGGTAGTAATATGCCTGAGATTACATTTGTAGGCAGTTGCTTCTACTCGACTACAAACCTCTTGAAGGTAGAGAATGTGTGTTTTAGTATTTGTTCCTCTTAAGAACGTAAAGATATGGTTCAGAAAGATTTTAAGAGAAAAAGTTTATGGAATGTTGAGAGACTGTATCTATTTTATATCTGATGAACAGGCTTGTAACATGGAAAATCTAATTCTGTGGCACACAGCATGCCATCACGATTCTGAAAAATGTGATGCTCTGGGTACATTTTCAGAGCACTATTTTACAATTTTCTTTCCACATCATTAATTCTCAGAATCCACTCAGTACAGTAGGCTTGATTCTCCTCATCTTTCTGATGAGAAAACTGTGAGTTGGGCAGGGATCAAGTCTAGCCTGATGCAAAGAGCTGACTCATTGGAAAAGACTGATGCTGGGTAAGATTGAGGGCAGGAGGAGAAGGGGCCAACAGAGGATGAGATGATGAGATGGCACCACCAACTCAATGGACATGAGTTTGAGAAAACTCCAGGAGACAGTGAAGGACAGGAAGGCTGGCATGCTGCATTTCACAGGTGTGCAAAGAGCCAGACATGACTTAGGGACTGAACAACCCAAGTCTAACGAGGGGCAGTGTGAGAGGACTTAGAGCTGTATAGCCCTAGGTAATCGCTGGAAGAGGAAGCCATTGAAAGGGGCGGGGGGTACACTCGGCTCAAAGATCCACAGACTGACTTTCTAGCCTCATCGATTCCATCTAGGAGCTCAGTGGTCTTGCATGAGTCATTTGGTTTTCCAGTCTTTTATTTCCTGTTTATCTTCTATATGTGTGTGTGGGTGGTACTCAAATATTGAATCATTCGACCATTCTTATACTTTTGGACATGGGGGAATGTTTCTTTTTTAAAACCATAGCCCTGTGATGAGTATCTATTTATTGGAGTATAGCTGATTTACTATGCTGTATTAGTTTCGGCTCTACAGCAATGTGAATCTGCAGTACATACACGTATATCCACTCCTTTTAGATTATTAGGCCATTACATAATATTGAGTAGAGTTCCCTGTTCTATACAGTAGGTCCTTATTAGTTATCTACTTTATATGCAGCAGTGGGTATACGTCAGTCCCACAGAAGCACATGCGAAGTGAGCCTCTAGAAGACGTGTAATGTGGTGAGCTATGTCCATAGTGGAGGCCACACTGAACCAGGCTGAGAGGCCCCAAAGGTCTCTGAACTGCTGGGGAGGAGTCCTCTACACTGCTCTCTGCCCACCGAGAGGGCATTCTGTCATGGCAGTGCTTCCACTTGTCGTCTTTCTGTATTGAGTTGTAAAGAGTGAGCATCACTGTGGTCTCAGGAGACAGTCTAGTGCACCGGTTAAGAACACAACCTATGGGGCCAGACGGTCTGGGTTTGTATCTCACCTCGCCCTCCAGACTCGTTCTGTGACCTTAAGAAAGTCTCTTCCCCTCCCTGCGCCTCACTCCCCCCATCTGAAAAATGGCAGCGATAGTATTCACCTCCTAGGACTGCCTGAGCGTCTGTGAGGTAAATCTCTGCTAACAGCACCTCTCGTAAATGGTAGCTATTTTTACTTCTGTGCCAACCTCTCAGGCTCCTGGGAGGATCAAACGAGAACAGTTTGTAAACTTTAAAGCACTAATGGAAAATAAAGACTTAGTACAAACGAATATGCTTTTTTCTCTAAAACTGGAAAAAAAAAAAGTGCCCTCTTGTTCCAAAATCCTTCTGAGATCATAAGCTAAAAAACTCAAAGACTATTCATACCCTTTATGGGACATAATTTTCTTCTAAGACATTTTCAAAGTTAACTTTACAGTGAACTTTCTCCAAAATGTCTCTTGTTGGAATCTGTTTTTGCAGACTTGAGCTTTGACTACTTTATTTTAAATATCCCCCCCTTTCAAAGTTAGAAAAACAATTACAATAAACAAATAACATGAAGTTATAAGTTACAAAAGCCATTTTTTAATCTGTAAAGATTTTTAACTTGAAAAGGGTGTATCTTTTACCCTCCACAGATAGTTTCTCCCTATAAATTTTGTATTCAAATAGTAATGTTAAGCCATCAACTCAAAAATCAGTAAGGGAAAGTGCCTTTTTTATTTTGGAAGCACCTCGGTGCTAAATGAAATGGATGGCTGGTACATGCTTTTCCTACCATTTGCAAAGTAATAAATAAGAGCAGAATAATAGCATATTTTAAAATGCCACACTGATAAACACACACTGACTAAAATATACACACATAGTAAATAAACTGGGAGATGGTTTAGGTCAGCTTCCAAACTGGTTGACAGTCATAATTTGGTACAATTACCCAATTTTTAGGAATACTCTGTTTAGGGTATTATCTTAGAACTGTGGAGGATACAAGACAGCTGGGATCTAGTAAAAATAAAATATTGATTTCAATCCAAAATCCATATTTATTGACAAGACCGTATTTGAGTTTGAAAAGGTCAAGTGGACCTCCTGGAATGGCTTTTTTTTTTTCCTTCTTTTTCTCATTGCCTCTTTGTTCAGGTCTTTATTCAAAATTAGCTGTCCAAAATGATTTGGCATTTACAGAATAAACAAGTTTAAGTTTATGCAGCAGCCTTCTTTTCCTCTGCGGTAGGTTTCTTTTCTGGAGGCTTCTTTTCAGCTGCTGGTTTCTTGGTCCCTGCTGGAATGGCTCAGGGCTTTCTATTCTCAGATCTGTCCACCATCATCTTTCCTAACTGGGTTTTCTTCCCTAACTCTGATGACATTTCCCATAGATTGCAAGTTCTACATGATGTTATACTAAATACATAAACTTCTGAAGTCAAATAAACAGCATAAGTTCAGCTAAATTTATATTTGATTCTTACAAGGCTTCTCAGAGTCTTTAATAAATTCATGACTCTCTTGGCAGGAGATGGAGGAAGTTGTGTTTTTCAAACCCATTAGATTAAACAGTATATTCACAGACTGGTGTTCCGCAGAATAACTGGGGAAACACTGGATTAAGAATTAGCTTAGATTCCTTTGTTCAGTAAAGAGGAACTTGATGTGGGTAAGGAGATACAGCTAACACATAGGCACAGTTAACACATAGCCGCTGTCCTATTTTCATGCAGCTCACACCTGGGAGGTGAAGCCTAGCACATGAATATTTTAGCAGGAAGTGTGAAAGGCTGGGGAACACTTGGGGGAAGAGGAATGCCTTATTAACTTTTAGATGCATGACATGTTGCCTGATGTGGAACCAACGCATAGTTGATGTTCAACTGATGTTGGTGAACAGGCTGGAGAAGGAGAAAGAAATCAAGGGAGTCTGGAAGGAAAAAGATTTGGGGTGGGGGGAAAAATGGGTTGAGAAGAGGCCAGTCTGGGAGTATAATAAAAGGCAGACAGGTAGGTGACCAACACTGAAAAATCCCAAGAGCTTCTAAGAGAATGGGGGGTGATTCTGGGAAAACTGAGGGTAGCAGTTAAAATGACACATTCTGCGTCACTGTTGGTCTCATTATAGATAGAGACACATTCTATAAAGTGAGATAGTCTAGGAAGTTCCTGCTCCAAGAGATTTGGAGATGCCCCAGTGTGAACTTCTTTCCTTGATATTTCCATGTGAGCTCTCACACACAATTGTTTTATGTGTGTGTGTGTGTGTGTGTGTTTAAGCAGACAATGAGTTCCACTTAATCGATTGTGCACCCTTCTGCTTCGACCTTTAGGAAGTTCAGAGCTTAATTCAGTCCGCAATTGCAGTAACACTTACCTATCTGATTCCAGTTGTATTCACATCTCCTCTTTCTGTCAACACATCCAGAACTGCTACAATGTCTCAGAAACTATCCTAGGCTCTGTGAGTGCTGTACATAATGCCTCAAAGAGCTCTGACCTGTCATGGGATGTGCAATTTTTATTCGCTGATTCATTCATTAACTCATGAAGTTACTGGCTATCTAACACGGGTCAAGCTCTTTACCAGGAGCATTAAAGAAGATAAAAATGTAAATAATAACGACATTTTTCACCTTGATTATAGTTTCCTTTGCTCTGAAAAAGCTTTTAAGTTTAATTAGGTCCCATTTCTTTACTTTTGTTTTTATTTCTGTTACTCTAGGAGGTGGGTCATAGAGGATCTTGCTTTGACTTATGTTATTGAATGTTCTGCCTATGTTTTCCTCTAAGTTTTATAGTTTCTGGTCTTACATTTAGATCTTTAATCCATTTTGAGTTTATCTCTGTGTATGGTGTTAGGAAGTGTTCTAATTTCATTCTTTTACATATACCTGTCCAGTTTTCCAGCACCATTTATTAAAGAGGCTGTCTTTGCCCCACTGTATAGTCTTGCCTCCTTTGTCAAAAATAAGGTACCCGTAGGTGCATGGGTTTTTTCTGGGCTTTCTATCTTGTTCCATTGGTCTATATTTCTGTTTTTGTGCCAGTACCATACTGTCTTGATGACCGTAGCTTTATAATATAATCTGAAGTCAGGAAGGTTGATTCCGCTGGCTCCATTCTTTCTCAAGACTGCTTTGGGTTTCGGGGTCTTTTGTGTTTCCATATGATTTTTTGTTCTAGTTCTGTGAAAAATGTCATTGGTAATTTGATAGGGATTACATCAAATCTGTAGATTGCATTTGGTAGTACAATCATTTTCACAATATTGATTCTTCCTACCCAGGAACATGGAATATCTCTCCATCTGCCTATGTTGTCTTTGATTTCTTTCATTAGTGTCTTATAATTTTCTGTGTACAGTTCTTTTGTCAACCTAGGTGAGTTTATTCCTAGATATTTAATTCTTTTTGTTGCAATGGTGAAGGGGATTGATTCCTTAAACTCTCTTTCTGATTTTTCATTGTTAGTATATAGAAATGCAAGTGATTTCTGTGTATTGATTTTGGATCCTGCAACTTTGCTAAATTCACTGATTAGCTCTAGTAATTTTCTGATACTATCTTTAGGGTTTTCTATGTACAGTATCTTGTCATCTGCAAACAGTGAGAGCTTTACTTCTCCTTTTCTGATCTGGATTCCTTTTATTTCTTTTTCTTCTCTGATTGCTGTAGCTAGGGCTTCCAGAACTATGTTGAATAATAGTGGGGAAGTGGAGACCTTTGTCTTGTTCCTGATCTTAGGGGTAATGCTTTCAGTTTTTCACCATTGAGAATAATGTTTGCTGTAAGCTTGTCATATATGGCCTTTACTATGTTTAAGTAGATTCCTTCTATGCCCATTTTTGGACAGGTTTAATCATAAATGGGTGCTGAATTTTGTCAAAGGCTTTTTCTGCATCTATTGAGATCACCATATGGTTTTTATATTTCAATTAGTTAATATGGTGTATCACATTGATGGATTTGCATATGTTGAAGAATCTTTTCATCCCTGGAATAAACCCAACTTGATCATGTTGTATGAGCTTTCTGATGTGTTGCTGAATTCTGTTTGCTAAAATTTTGTTCAGGAATTTTGCATCTATGTTCATCAGTGATTTTGGTATGTAGTTTTCTTTTTTGTGTGTTGTCTTTGTCTGGTTTTGGTATCAGGGTGATGGTGGCCTCATAGAATGAGTTTGGAAGTGCTCCTTTGTCTGCAATTTTTTGAGTTTTAGAAGGATAGGCATTTGCTCTTCTCTAAATGTTTCATAGAATTGTCCTGTGAAGCCACCTGGTCCTGGGCTTTTGTTTTTTGGGATATGTTTTTTATCACAGCTTCAATTTCAGTGCTTGTAATTGGGTTGTTCATAATTTCTATTTCTTCCTGGTTCAGTCTTGGAAGATTGTACTTTTCTAAGAATCTGTCCATTTCGTCCAGGTTATCCATTTTATATCATATAGTTGTTCATAATAGTCTCTTATAATCCTTTGTATTTCTGCATTTTCTGTTGTAACCTCTCCTTTTTCATTTCTAATTTTGTTGATTTGATTCTTCTCTCTTTTTTCCTTGATGAGTCTGGCTAAAGGTCTGTCAATTTTGTTTTTCTTCTCAAAGAACCAACTTGTAGTTTTATTAACCTTTACTATTGTTTCTTTTGTTTCTTTTTCATTTATTCCTGCTTGGATCTTTTGACTTCTTTCCTTCTACTAATTTTTTTTGTTGTTGTTGTTTTTCTTCTTTTTCCAGTTGTTTTAGGTGTAAAGTTAGGTTGTCTATTCAATGTTTTTCTTGTTTCTTGAGGTAGGATTGTATTGCTATAAACTTCCCTCTAAGAACTGCTTTTGCTGCATCCCATAGGATTTGAGTTGGCATGTTTTCATTGGCATTTGTTTCTAGAAAGACAACCCTCAGAATGGGAGAAAAAATAATAGCAAATGAAACAACTGACAAAGGATTAATTTCCAAAATACACAAGCAGCTCATACAACTCAAAGCAAGAAAAACAAACAACCCAATCAAAAATTGAGAAAAGGACCTAAACAGGCATTTCTTCAAAGAAGACATACAAATGGCTAACAAACACATGAAAAGATGCTCAACATTGCTCATTATTAGAGAAATGCAAATCAAAACTACAATAAGATATCACCTCACACTAGTCAGAATGGCCATCATCAAAAAGTCTACAAACAATAAATGCCAGAGAGGGTGTGGAGAAAAGGGAATGTTCTTGCACTGTTGGTGGGAATGTAAACTGATACAGCCACTATGGAAGACAATATGGAGATTCCTTAAAAAACTAGGAATAAAACCACCATATAACCCAGGAATCCCACTCTTAGGCATTTACCCTGAGGAAACCAAAACTGAAAAAAGATACATGTATCCCATTGTTCATTGCAGCACTATTTACCATAGTTAGAACATGGAAGCAACCTAGATGTCCACTGACAGATGAATGGATAAAGAAGCTGTGGAACATACACACAATGGAATATCACTAAACCATTCAAAGGATGCCTTCCAGTCAGTTCTGATGAGGTGGATGAACCTAGAACCTGTTATACAGAGTGAAGTGAGTAAGAAAGAGAAAGATAAATATATTCTAATGCACATATACAGAATCTAGGAAAATGGTACTGAAGAATTTATAAGGAAGCAATGGAGAAACAGACATAGAGAATAGACTTACGGACACGGGGAGAGGGTGAGATGTATGGAAACAGTAACATGGAAACTTACATTACCATATGTAAAATAGACAGCCAATGGGAATTGCTGTCTGGCTCAGGAAACTCAAACAGGGGCTCTGTATCAGCCTAGAGGGGTGGGATGGGGAGGGAGGTGGGAGGAAGGTTCAAAAGGGAGGGGATATCTGTATACAAAACATAATAATAATAATGACAATAATAAGAAGTAAATAACTTTAAAACAGTTTATGTGCTCATTCTTTTAACAATTTGCTTAATATGCAAATATTGATAATAATTTGTGTAAATAAGCAAATTACTTCAAAAACTGGTTCTAATGAGCACTCAAATCTATTATCATTATTATTTTTACAAGATACCCTTAAATGTTATAAACATAGATTCATAAAACCCGAATCCTGCAAAAGCACAAATCTAAAGTGTGTAAAACCTAAGTGGGTATAATTTTTAATGAAAGAGTCCGAAGCTCTTAAAAATTATAGGGCTTGCCCACTGACAGTGTCGCAGCTAGACGTCCACTACTGAATCACACTGGATTTGGGATAACTGCCCAGGGACAATCCCACCACAGCAAAGTTAACTCCAGCTCCTTCACTCAGCATGTTTGGAGAGTCCCTACCAATGCCAGGTCCTGAGGTAGGCAGCAGGGTTCGGAGTTTCCTTTTGGGTAACTCTGAATGAGGGCCCTCTGCCCATCAGCACTATAAATGTATTATCTAGGCGCTCAGCATGGAGAACCCATGTTCCAGTCTTATGATTGCATAACCGCCATGACCAATCTCTGGGCAGAGCCATCAGGAAATAACTGCTCTCTGGCTTCACATTCCTTTGTTAAGCCTGATACCCTCACAAAAGGAGGATTATACAAGGAAGTGAGAGATAAACTGAGGACACTTCATGTAAACACGTTCTTTTCAGGATGCGGCAACCTGCATGGGGAGAGAGTTACGGCAAATGTCTCATGAAATCCGGTAAAGAAGCTTTAGGGTGTGGACCTGACATCCTCTGACACTTTTAACTCCTCATCATTGGCCAAAACAGTGTGTCAACAGCATTTTCTTGGTGGCCAAAACGTAGAGAGACTTGCATTTGGAACAGCAGATGGAAAATGTAGAGGAGTCAGAAATACTTCTGGACACAACTCCAGAGGACACCCCTCACATAGTGAGCTTAGTCAGTCAGCCGTGTCCAGCTTGCTGTGACCCTGTGGACTGCAGCCCACCAGGCTCCTCTGTCCATGGAGATTCTCCAAGCAAGAATACTGGAGTCTGTTGTCATGCCTTCCTCCAGGGGATCTTTCCCACCCAGGGGTCGAACCCAAGTCTCCCACGTTGCAGGTGGATTCTTTACCATCTGAGCCGCCAGGGAAGCCCCCCTTCACCTAGACAGCAGTATAAAGGGCGCCCCCTAGAGCTGTGCAGTGCACAGTCTTTACAGCTTATCAAACGTTATTGAGACGCATTCCCCACGTCCACGTGTTTGTATATGAACAACAGGGATGAAGAAGGTGAAGATACAAGGCCATGGGCTATAAGAAACTATTGATGAGAGAAAGTAACAAACTGTATAGCTGGGGTTTAGGCAGGGGCATGGGCTTCCCTGGTGGGTCAGGGGTGAAGAATCTGCCTGCAATGCAGGAGACTCAGGAGACGTGGGTTCGATTCCTGAGTCAGGAAGATACCCTGGAGGAAGGTTTGGCAACTCACTGCAGTATTCTTGCCTGGAGAATCCCTTGGACAGAGGAGCCTGGTGGGCCATAGTCCACAGAGTCACAGAGGGCCAGACCCAGCTGCAGCGACTGAGCATAGCACACAGAGAAGGGCATGGTAGCTTTAGATTTGTCAGGCTCAGATTTGACTTCAATCTGCAGGCAACGGTAGGAATCCACGATGCAGGCTGATGGAAAAACAGCCCTGATCAGAAGGTGTGGCTGAGATCAGAAATTTGGGTTTAAGATTGGTCAATGGAAAGTTGATAATTGGAAAACATGAGAAAGGGGTAATTTCTCTCATGGAAACAGAGCACAGAATTATAACAGAAGTGAAAGGGGTGCGGACTTAGACCTTGCCAATCCCTGTTGGGAAAAGGATTAGAAGGAGGAAGACTTGGAAAAGCAGCTGGAGGCAGACACTTCCATCCCTTGGAAAACACTGTCCAGTGTTTTGAGTGAACTGCAGTGGCATATCTCAGACCGCAAGGACTCTGTGGGTTACAGAAACTTCGTTGGGCAAAATAGAGTTTGCCATATAAGGGTGTACGCTGTCATTTTTCACAGATTCCAACCTTCTGTTTCTCAAGATACGCTTCAAATGCATTCATCAGTTTCATCAAGGATGTTTCCCAGTGGTGAGGGAATCATAAATCTCACAATGTTCTTGCGAATTCTTTAAAAAAAAAAAAACTTTGGTTATTTAGATAGTAAATTAGTTTAAACTACCACTGTTTTTATATTCAGGGGGGTGCTTAGACTCAATAAACATCCCATGAAATACAAGAGATGGGCAGAATTTAGCAGAAATTCCTTCCATTCAGTAGGTATTTAATCCAGACCTGACCATGCAACAGTGTTAGAGGTAAAATGGACAACAAGCCTGACACCACCCTTGCCTTATGAATTTACATTCTGGTGGGAGAGACAAACAAAGAAATAAAGGCAAAAAGCAAACACATATCAAGTATGAGATAAAGACTGTGAATAAGGAATTAAAGTAGAGACTAACCTCTTAGGGTACTAAGCAGAGGCCGTTCTGCAGAGATACTATTTTAGCCAAGAACTAAAAGAGAAAAAAGTACAACCTCATGAAGAGGCAGAAGGAAGAACAATCCAAATAAAGGGGATGGCAGGGCCAGAGGCTCTGAAGGAGGAAAGAACCGGATGAGCTTTAGGACCTGCGAGAACCAGAAGCGCTCTGAGGATGGAAGGCGGAGGAAGTCGGGGGCAGATTATTGCTAAGTGGACAATGGGTTGAAGGTGAGTAATAAAGGAGACTGCTCTCGTGGTCCAGTGGCTAAGAGTCTGTTCTCCCAAGGCAGAGGGCCCAGGTTCAATCCCTGTTCAGGGGACTAGATCCTACATGCCACAAGTAAAGATCAGAGATCTAGTGTGTTACAGCTAAGCCCTGACACAGGCAAATATATATATTAAATATATATATATACACACACACACACACACACACACACATGAAAAGGTGAACAATAACATACCTAGAAATCATGAAGGGATGACTATCACAGTCATTCTGAGCTTCCATACTAAGACACTGGCCATCAGAGAGAGAGAGAGAGAGGGGGAGGGAGAGAGAGAGAGATGAGGGAAGTATGTGGAGATACAGCTTACAAAGTATGCTCATACATACAAAGTATGTAGCCCCAAAGACAGGGATGTCTCTCCAGGTATTTTGCTTGAGAAACAAGGTAAATGGTGGAACTCTCTGCTGATATAAAGACAACCTGAGGGAGAGCCATGTTTCTGGAGGAAAAGCCACAGTTCTGTTTTAAACATGCTATGCTTGAGCCATCTGTGAATGACACAGTCAAACATGATATTAGCACAGTTTGAGGGAAAAGGAACCTGTGCTCTGTGGTAACTCTCAACAAGGTGAACAAATATGTGACCAACTCACTTGTTACCTTAAGCCTGCCTATGGCTGCAATTTACCTCCTACATAAGGATCTTGATTTTTAGCCTGGAACTCATTTTTGAAAATAGGCAATACTCATTATTTTTCCTTCTCAGATATTTGCCATCTAAATACAATGATACTAAGAACAATAAGAAAATGAAAAAGAAAGGAAGTGTTGATTTACTCTAATCCATGAAACATGGACTTCTGGTCCAAGTCTGTTGTATTACGGAGTTTGAAAGGTAGAAAAATAAATACTTGCTAAGCCCCTGGTTTTTGCTTTTCTGCTATCAGCTGACAAACTCATTATGAGTTTGTCATACTACTAGACAAGTAAATTGCCAAAATGCTAAACCTTCTTAAAGAAACAGGAGTGGGGTTATGAAGCTCCAATACTTTGGTCACCTGATGTGAAGAGCCAACTCATTGGAAAAGACCTTGATGCTGGGAAAGATTGAGAGCAGGAAGAGAAGGGGGTTGAAGAGGATGAGATGGTTAGACAACATCACTGACTCAATGGACATGAGATTGAGCAAACTCCTGGTGATAGTGAAGGACAGGGAAGCCTGGTGTGCTACAGTACATGGGATCACAAAGAGTAGGACATGACTTAGCAACTGAACAATGACGACAAATATACAGAATATGTGTCTCCAGAAAAATGACCCCCCAAACCCACTGGCTGATCTCCCTACAATATTCAGGGCAGGTACTTGGTACTCTAAAGGTGAATCAAGGAGAAGGGAGGCACAGTCTTGTTTCTTAGAGAACTTGCATCTTCTAGAAAAGACCCATACACAGTATCAGTAGGAGAAAAGATTGGAAGCTATCCAACTCAGAATGCCAGGAAATAAACATTGCCATTGGAAAAATGATAATAGAGAACTTCCAGCTGAGAATATTATGGAAGAGTGTCATGGAGGAGGGAGTGTTTGAATAGGACCTCAAAGGATGGGTTTGATTTTGAAAATATGATGAGAGGGACAGTTCAGGAGGAAAGTAGAATGGAGCAGAGGCTGGAAGATCAAGGTGTGTTTGTGAAACTAGAAATAGTTCAGTATGCATGCAAGTACAGGAAGTAAAATCCAAAGCTGGAGGTAAGGATGGAAAAACTGGTTGATTCACAAATTCAAGAAACAGGTTCATACTAGAGTATCCAATCCAGCAACCTCCACATTTCTGAGCCTTGAAAACTTGATGGGATTAGTTCCACTTCCAGTTGATGGGGGTAGGTCCTATTTAGGAAGGAAGTGTTAGTTGCTTAGCTGTGTCCAACTCTTCACAACCTCATAGACTATAGCCTGCCAGTTTCCTCTGTCCAGAGAATTCTCCAGGCAGGAATACTGGAGTGTGTTGCCATTCCCTTCTCCAGGGAATCTTGAACCCGCGTCTCCTGTGGCTCCTGCATTGCATTCTTTACCTCCTAAGCCATCAGGGAAGCCCATATATGTGTGTATTTATATATGTATCAGTTCAGTTAAGTCACTCAGTCGTGTCTGACTCTTTGCAACCCCATGACTGCACACCAGGCTTCCCTGTCCATCACCAACTCCCAGAGATTGCTCAAACTCATGTCCATTGAGTCAGTGATGCCATCCAACCATCTCATCCTCTGCCATCCCCCTTCTCCTCCTGCCTTCAATCTCTCCTAGTATTAGGGCCTTTCCAAATGAGTCAGTTCTTCACATCATGTGGCCATAGTATTGGAGTTTCTCAACTTCAACATCAGTCCTTCCAATGAATATTCAAGACTAAGTTCCTTTAGGACGGACTGGCTGCATCTCCTTGCAGTCCAAGGGACTCTCCAGAGTCTTCTGCAACACCACAGTTCAAAAGCATCAATTCTTCGGTGCTCAGCTTTCTTTATAGTCCAACTCTCACATCCATACATGACTGCTGGAAAAACCATAGCTTTGACTACATGGACCTTTGTTGATAAAGTAATGTCTCTGCTTTTTAATATGCTGTCTAGATTGGTCATAACTTTTCTTCCAAGAAGCAAGTGTCCTTTAATTTCCTGGCTACAGAAACCATCTGCAGTGATTTTGGAGCCCAAGAAAATAAAGTCTCTCACTATTTCCATTGTTTCCCCATCTATTTGCCATAAAGTGATGGGACCAGATGCCATGATCTTAGTTTTCTGAATGTTGAGCTTTAAGCCAACTTTTTCACTCTCCTCTTTCACTTTCATCAAGAGTCTCTCTAGTTCTTCACTTTCTGCCATAAGGGTGGTGTCATCTGCATATCTGAAGTTATTGATATTTCTCCCAGCAATCTTGATTCCAGCTTGTGCTTCATCCAGCCCAGTGTTTCTCATGATGTACTCTGCATATAAGTTCAATAAGCAGGGTGACAATATACAGCCTTGATGTACTCCTTTCCTGATTTGGAATCAGCCTGTATATATACACAGACAGACACACACACACACACATGCATACATTGCTCTATTGGCTTTATGCAAGAAAATCTCTTTCACTTCAGTGTGTGTTATAAGATAATGTTCTTTTTTTCTCCCTGGATGTGAACAAGGAATCCTGAAGCTTTGAGAACTCCTGAGCCATCTTGGGACCAGAGGAAAAATAAATTAAAAAATAAAAATTAAAAATAAATCTGGCACTGAGAAAACAAGGCTGAAAAATGAAGAGAGAGAAAAACTGTGTCCTAACATTTTTTGAGTCGATGGATTAAGCTTCACATGAAAGCAGTGCTATTTCTGGATTCTGTGTTACATGAGCCAATAAATCCCCTTTATGGCTTAAACCAGTTTGACTTGAGTGTGCTATTATTTGCCACTCAAAGTATCTTGATACAGAATCCTTGGAAGGCAAATTAAGGTTTTGGTTGGCAGTAAGGATCTACCGAAATTTGTAGCCCCAAGAGTGTCATAATCTGGAAAGAAACCCTCCTGATAGTGGACAATGCAAAACACCATGAAATCAAGGTAGTCTAAAAGAGAAGCCATGAAACTCAGCCAGTGTTTTAAGCTGAGATTTGTCTTATTTTTTTCTCTCCTTCCCTGTAAAGTCATTTGACTTCTGTCTCTGTCCCATAGAAGAGGAAAGGAAATAATTCTACTTAAGTCTTTCCTTGAGACCAGCCACCTCCCCTGGGCTTGGAGCCTGACACCATTTTTCTCTCTTCCACTGACGCCATAGATGTATTCATTTCTCTTTGGGAATTTAATGTAAACCAGATAAGCCACAAACTTATAAAAACTTTAGTCAATTTCAATTCTCAGGCAAGCTGAATCACTGAGGCCAGTGCTTCAAGTACAAGATACTGTGATTTCACTGATGGTGAGGCTGTTTGGGGAATTGCTTTCCTAAACTTTTCTTCCAGTGTTTAGGTTATGGCATGCAGTCTAGAGGTATATTATGAGTGATCCTCTTGAACTTAGTCAGAAAGTCCTCATAAATCACATTCAAGAAAATATAACTTCCATATACATATATATGAAACTCAAGAACTCAGACAAGTGGAATGAATTCCAAACTGTCAGTTTATAGCAGTAACTTGCCTTTCGAATTTGAGGACTGAAATTTGGGGTGAGAAAGCTCTAATGGAAATAGTATGTTCTTAAAGAAACAAGAGGGTCTGCCTGGCTTCTGAAACATTTTATATTGAATGATATTTAACCTTGGAATTTAAAAAAAGATTAGGTTATGATCCGGGTATTGGTGGGATTCCAATAGATCCCAGTTGCTAAACCTTAGTCTTTCATCTATGAAATGGGCTTAATTATTCCATTTTGTGTTATGACTCTTAAAGAAAATAGTCTTGAATTAATACAATATTTACAATTGACTGTACCCTTAATATATGCCAGATACTGTATTACAGACATTAGTTATTATTATTTATTGAGCTTTTACTAGGTACCAGGCTGGAGTAAAAAATGGTAATCCACTCCAGTTTGCATGCCTGGAAAATTCCATGGACAGAGAAGCTTGGTGGGCTACAGTTCATGGGGTTGCAAAGAGTCAGACACAACTGAGCACGGGCGTGCACACTCACACACACACACACACACACTCACATGGGTACTAAGAACTGATATGTATTAACATACTTAATACTCACACCATTCAAATATATGGATGCTAATATTTTTGCCATTTTATAGATGAAAAAATTGAGGTGTGGAAATGTGAAGGATCTTCCCAAGGTCACATATGGCAGAGGAGAGAACCAAAGGGAAAAGGGAGGCGGTATGCTCTTGGTATGCCTTATCACTTTTATGCTTCCTAATAGCACTGAGAACTAGGGATTGTGAATACTAGTTTTTAGACAAGAAAATTAGGACTAACAGAGGATATACACATTTCTCAAGGTTACACAGCTAATTAATAAAAGAGCCTGGTCTTAAACCTTAACTCCAGGACTTCCCTGGTGGTCTAGCGGTTAAGACTGCTTCCTGCCCTGGTGGTCTAGTGGTTAAGACTGCTTCCACTGCAGGGGGCAGGGGTTTGATTTCTTGTTGGGAAAGTTCCGCATGCATGGTGTAACCAAATCCCACCCCCTCCCCGCCAAAAAACACTGAACTCCAATATTGCTTTTATCTTTTAGTTCCCATAGTATTTTCTTCATATACTCAGTCTCTTCACTTCAAAGCTTTCCATTCCATGCTATCTTCAAATTACATTGTCACCAATCTCTTTCTGAGCTAGAGTTGAGTGACACAGAAAAGGAGATGAATATTAGATAAATCACAAATCACTAGATTTGGTATGTACCCAGGCTACGTTTTAGGAAAGTATTGAAAGAACTTGATGTAAATAAGATACTTGACTCAGTGGCATATTCATTTTCAAATATAATTTCCAGTTTCATTTTTAAATTTAGCATGCTTTTTGATTTTTTACCACATTCATTAATGTCTTAAAATCATTAACACGTTAGCACATTCCCCTAAAATAGGGAAGGCCTATTGATTCCAAACTCAAATTTAATCAGGATTAGGATTTCTGAGTTCTCATTCTTTATTATTGGTAAATTGTGTGTGTGTGTGTGTGTGTTAGTTGCTCAGTCGTGTCTGACTCTGCAACCCCGTGGACTGCAGCCCACCATATTCCTCTGTCTATGAAATTCTCCAGGTAAGAATACTGGGATGGGTTGCCATGTCCTTCTCCAGGGGATCTTCCAAACCTAGGGATTGAACCCAGGTGTCCCACATTGCAGGTAGATTGTTTACTATCTGAGCTACCTGGGAAGCCCAAACTGTGCAGTAGTAATGTAGAAATAATCTGTTGCATTTTATTGTTAAGTTTGGCAGAGTCTCCTAAACTCCTTTTTCTCTAAGACAGAAAGTGTAGAATAATTGTTAGTATTTATAGTTTTTGCCCCATTGTCACCTTGTGAAACCTGGTTTTCACCTTGACCAACTTTCACAACCCCATTCTATACAACAACAGATAATGTGTTAAGCTATGAGGCATCATGATTTGACGTAAGCTAAC
This sequence comes from Cervus elaphus, assembly GCF_910594005.1. Classification (NCBI taxonomy): domain Eukaryota; kingdom Metazoa; phylum Chordata; class Mammalia; order Artiodactyla; family Cervidae; genus Cervus; species Cervus elaphus. The sequence goes on along the minus strand of NC_057830.1, from coordinate 7,625,559 downwards.
TGGAAAGAATTTGTTAGTGTTATGAAACCACCCAAACCATGAGATATAAATGGCCATATTGGAATATGGACAAGTTATAGAAAGTTATTGGTTACAGAATCATCAGAATAAGAAGGAATGCTATATGAAACTGCATGAGATGCTCAAATGAATATTGTGTTTTGTAACTTGCAGAAATCTTTCAGATAACTCATCTCATATAATGCACATAACCACCCTCTGAGGCAAGTATCCTTTTAAAAATATTCCTGGAATAAGGGTCAGAGACATGGTAAAATCACCCAAGTATCTGCAGTTAGTAAGTAGGAATGCCAGGATATGAATCAAATTCTGACTCCAGAATCCAAGTAGAAGTGTTAAAATCCCACGGGCTTTCATTCTGCTCTAGCACAGGACTCTCCTGGGTGATTTGGATTTCTCATCCTTTCTGTCCTCTTCTTTTCTTTGAGTTTTCTCAGCCACATTCATGGGAAAAGTCTCCATTTAGAACTTTGGGAGACCAAGGCTAGTTAATGCATCACTGACCACAGATGCTCCAGGATGTGGCCAAACCTTGGTTCCTCAATTGTCTGCCGTCCACTCCAATCCTGTCTGGCCTCCTCCAGACCTTCTATTGCCAGGACTCAGAGCTGGTCTCCTGGCCTGGTTTTGGCCTCCAGATCTAGAGACCAGACAATCGCTCATATTCCCAGATTGGGCCATTTCTGTGCCCTGTTTTCATGTGAACACTTTAAAAGCATGAAGCCCTAATGAACTCTACTTTCTTTTCTACCTTCCCTAGATGAAGGCGTTATTTTCAAGGTCCTCATTATCTTCTGCTTCAAGATAACATCTTGGGTCTAGAGCAGGGCAAACACTAACTTAGCCTTGGCTCTAGTATTTTTACGTTCTTTGGTGTCTTGTGCACTAAAATTTTGGTTCTTCAGGACCCCGACCGCTAATACTCTAACACATTGTACCATTATGCCCTTTGATTCACTTAGATTACCAACATCTGCATGCATACATATGTACATACATATATATGCACACACATATACATACATAAATCATAAATGTTGCTCTCTTATTGCCTACCATGTATTGTCATAGGATGGAGCCAAGTTTCATATCTGGATCCACTCTTCAAGTAGTCCAATCATGTCTTCATTCAGATCTAAACCATCCACACAGAGAGAGAAGGGATGAAACCCAAGATTTCTTGGTGTTGAAGCCAGGATTCTTACCCTCTCCCTGTAGGGGTACTTAAGATGAGATACGAAATGCGTTGCTGTTGTTGTTGAGTCGCTAAGTCTTGTCTGACTCTCTGCGGCCCCACGGACTGCGGCATGGCAGGCTCCTCCTTCTCTATGTCCCAGAATTCGCTCAGATTCATGTCCATTGATTTGGTGGTGCTTTCCAACCACCTTATCCTCTGCCACCCCCTTCTCCTTTTGCCTTCAGTATTTCCAGTATGCATGCATGCATGCTAAGTCACCTCAGTTGTGTCTGACTTTTTGCAACCCTATGGACTGTAGCCCTCCAGGCTCCTCTGTCCATGGGATTCTCCAGGCAAGAATACTGAAGAGGGTTGCCACGCCCTCTTCCAGGGGATCTTGTGAACCCAGGGATGGAACCCACATCACTTATTTCTCCTGCACTGGCAGGCGGGTTCTTTACCACTAGCGCCACCTGGGAAGCCAAGACAAAAATTCTATGGTAAATGTTAGGATTTCTACTTTTGGTCCCAGTATCTGTCTACTGGGCCAGTTGTCATAGTCCCAGTAGCTTTGAATCACAACTGTCAACTGAGGACATTACCACTCACCTATAAGATTACATTTCTATTCCAATTTTCTCTTGTATAATTGGTTGTCACCATGGGATGAAGTCCTGGCTAAAGATATGTAAACTAGTGTGTAGAAGACTGCTCTGGGAAGTCTTCTTCAATGAGAAGTTGTGTGTCCTTCCTTCTCCTTTCTGTCCTTCCTGATTCTGAGTGCACAGTTTCAACGGGTACCACTGTAGCAGCCAATCTGATAATGCGAATGAGGTGCACACTCAAAGGATGCTGGAGAAGAGAGGTATGAGGATTGTGTTCTCTGACATTAATAGGTGCACACTCAAAGGATGCTAGAGAAGAGATGTATAAGGATTGTGTTCTCTGACATTACTAGAGCCACCATACCAAATTCAGATCTCCAACCCATAATGCACTTTCAAATACAGGACAGCTAAACTTGCCTTATTTTAAGGTATTATCATTTTTTTTCCCTTACATACAACTGAAACCAATGCCAATTGATATAGATGGACATATCTCTTTAAAAAGAATGGATAGAGAGAGTTACATACTGATAAACTAAAGAAAACTGGCATGGATAGAGAATGTGGCTATTGTATTGAGCCAAGGGAAATCTTTTCAGAAATGTAGATTATTCCAGTGTTACCTATTATCTTTGTATTCAGATAACTTGCATATAATACCCTCTAGTCCTTCCAGTTTTACCTTAAAGGATAAAGCGTACAATCAAATTCCTGGAATCTCCACTTGGTAGGTGTTTGACATCAGATCAACTCACTTATCCCTTAAAGCCTTCTTTCTACATCAATGCAATGGATTATGAGTTATCAATAAATCACAGCATGTGTGCCTGGAATAGAGAAGACACGAAGTAGTGGGAATTCCCAGAGAGTCAGACACTATCTTCAAATCCAGTGACTTCATTTCCTGTTAGTGTTGAAGGAGCTGGATAACTGTATCTGCCGAGAAAACCTGTCCCCCCCATTTGTGTTCTGTCCCCTTTCCTTTTTACACACACAGGGAGATAAGATCCTGTGATTTCACTATGATTCCATTAGCATTAAATGGCATGCACATGACCCAAGAGAATCAAGACTCTGTCAGTGGAAAACTCTAAGTGGAAAGGTTCTCATCCACAAAGCTATGCTTTAGAGACCTTGTCAGTAAGAGCTTTTGTCTTAGGGGTTTGTAAATATTTATATTTTCAAACTACTATGAGAGGAACAACAGCCATTCCACATGAATGGATTACGTTAAATGTACCCAAAGTCTGTAATTCAAGCTGTCAAACGTGAGGAAATACCAGACTTAAGGCTGCCATTCCAATCCACTCAGAATAAATAAGGACTTTGGGCAGAGCGCATCCGCACACTGGCTCACAGACATATGGAAGACGTTACTAGGGAAGACGACTGAAGAGAAGAAAAAACAAACCAAATGAATTCAAGAAGTACCTAGTCTTTCTTCCAGAAAGGAAAGGGATTGGGGCTTGAGGGAGAAGGTTCTTGGCCCAGAAGCAAGGAATTGGGATTAACATTAAACCAAGAATGAGGGGTGGCACGTGGAGGCTTTTCCTGTTCCTAAGACACTTGTCTGTTTTTCATTTATTGTTTATGGTGTTTGGTGATATGACACCAATATAGGAATCAAAATGTGTGTCTGGATGGGCTGGATGAAGGGTAAGGGATTTATTTGCTGTGAAAGTTCTGTGTTAAGCATGCAGTGGAGTTTCTTAGACCATATAACACAGGTGGAAGCTGTGTTTATTGAACAGGAAAAAAAAAGAATTTCAGGGAGATGTTGACCAGTGGGTCATATAAATTTGATTCAATTCTACAGACGTGTACTAGCCACCTACTTTGTGCCAGACATGGGCAATGAAGCTTGAGAGACAATCTGCTTTAATGGAAAGAGATTTAGCTTCTTATCCTTACTCTAAATTTCATAGATTTTGCAGAGTGAGGCAAGTAACTCTGCCTCTCTGTGCATCAGCTCAAAATGCCAATATTTTCTTTTTAATAACTAAATACTAAGACTTGGCAAAGGTATGGGACAAACTGGGCTGGCTAATGCTCGCCTACTAACCAGGTGTGATACTGTGTGTTACTATTCACTCTCATTCCATGCTCTTCTCTGTGGTACCCCTAACTGTGACAGGATATAACACCCCACTCTTCTTAATTCAGGTGAGGTCAAAAGATTTGGTTGCCTAGTGAGGTAAATGGAAGTGATACATCTGAGAGGAGTATATGAGAACCATTGAGAGGTTCCCTGCATCTATGTTTTCTTTCCTTCTGCCCTGATGGTCAATAATGGCCCAAATGGAAGCATCCTGGGTTCTGGAATGATAACATGAAGCTGTGTTATTGGTTTTAGATCACTAAAATCTAGGGGTCTTTCATTACTGCAGCAAAACCTACCCTTGCTGAGACTGAAACTCACAGGAGAAGAGACAGCTCCAGTCTACAAAGTATACAAACTTACCTTAGGATAGCCTAAGTCACAGTGACCCTAAGCGTCAACTTAGTCCATGGCAGATAAGTAAGAAAGAACAAATTCTAAATGTTCATGGTCTTTCAATAAACTAGCTCCACCCAGTTAAGAAATGTAGGCCAACCTCTATCTATGGTTTGCTTGTTTTCCCTCTATGAGAAGGAGACAGTAAAATTAGGGTTAATGACAAAATGCATTACTTGAGTAAAGTGTCCTAAGAAAGAAAGTATGATGCTTGTTCCCCATTAACAGCACTGAAGACTTCTTGAAGAAGGAGGTGACGCACTCAGGTCTTTGTCTGAAGTATCTCTTGACACACTTCGGAGGATGGACTGGAGTATATATGCCTGCAGCTAGGCTGACCCAAGTAGAAGGGAGTATAGTAATAAACATAAATGAATGTGGAGAGCAGTTTTAATAAGGACACTTGCCATAGAGATTAAGAGTGCAAATATGAGAAGTCTTTTGCAGGCAGAATTAATAGTGAGGGTTTAGATGTGTAAAGATGACAGTGACAAGACAATGGTCAACTCATTAATAGACAGGAAGCCTGCATAAGGTGACTCAGTGAGTAAGTAATTTAGTTATGGGTTCCTCTTATGCTTCTGCACAGAATATCAGTCATCACATGGCTCTGCCCTTTGGGACCATATTTAGATGCAGACCACTGGGCAAGATGCATCATTCAACTGGCCAGCTGTGACCCTTTTAGAAAATCTATGTCAGATTTACTGGAAGGCCACATTGTTTATGATTCATGGGAGGCATTCACAGCAAGTTAAAAAAGCAGAGTTTTGACCACAGTTGTGGACCCTGAGACAGGAGACAGCTGGGCAGGATGCCAGGAGAACAACCTGAGGAATTCTACAGGCTTGGGTTCAAATTCCAGCTCTACCAACTCTCTTGATGTTTGGTTTAGAACAAATTACTCAAAACTGCTGAGTCTCAGCTTTCTCACCTATAAAATTGGGTATAATAATATGGACTTCAAAGGATTGTTGTGAAGATCCCAGAACGCAATCAATGTAATGTGACTGAAACATAGTAGGCATTCCATAAATAGTTTCCTTTTTCCTTCCCACATACCACTTATATGATATGAAATGAGGCTGTCTCTAAAAGACACCACTGAATGATGTGCTTGTTATCGGTCAACTCACCCTTTCATTTTGGGAGCCCCAAAACAATCCTTTATGGTAAATCAAAGGGATTTTGCCATCAAAGAAAAGAAAGGGACCAAACATTTTTGGTTTACTACCCATTGAATATAGCTCAAGCCAGAAGGGCATTTTGCCTGGAGGAGATGATGACTTCTATTGGTATGTGCATGGTGGGAGTGGTACGAGGAAGCCAGCGGTCACCATTTCCAAACATCAGACGGTCATCTGAAAGGCGGGGGAAGTGATGTGCTCTGTGGTCCAGACAAGAAAACTCTGGCCAGTAGGTCAAAGTCATCAGGAGACATTTCGCAGTTCAATTCACTGCAACTAATCACCCCGCAATGCCTCTTTGGAGGCAGTAAGTACTGTCACTGGATGTGTGAAGGCTGAAGTCAGGTAAACACTGCATAATTAAGCAAGGAGTAGAGTTGCGCACCCTTGGTGGGTGGGTCTACTAGATGCAGTTTAAGGCAGCAAACATGTAATGAGGATCGCGTACATGTAGGATTCTGGCTGTAATCTGGGCAAGAAACAGATTCAAAGAAGACAACCATGTAATGAGTAGGTACTAAATATGTACTATAATAAATCAGAAGCCATTTGAGGAAATGAAGTAAAGAAAGTAACAAGGCATAGACCCTGTCCTGGAAGAATTCACATCTTGTAGATAAAGCAGCAAATGATTACAGGAAACAAGACATAAAAGCTTGTTGATACTAGACCTAATGCTTATGAAAACGGATAAACAAATGATTTTTGCCTTGAAAGATTAAGGAAGCCTTTTTTAACTGGGGTTGCCCTGAGGTTTTGCATGTCAGAATGACGTGGAAAATCAAGGTGATTCTCTTGAAATTACAGATTCTGACATGTGCTTCAACTAGAACTGTGTAGGTTCATGTGCTATAGGCTGGATAAATGAAAGCCAGTAAATGGCAGTGAGAAGGGATTGAGTGCCAGGCCCTGTAGACCGAACAGTGTGCTAAGCACATGATGTGTATTAACTCACTTAGTCCTCCTGACAGCTTATGGTTGATGGTACCACCTCCATTTTCACTTTACATAAAAAGAAACAATGGAATGCTAGTTTAAGTTTAGTTAAAGTTACAATTCAGATCCAATGGTAGTGGCTAACAGCAGGGGTGCTGAAAGGATTTGGAAGCCACATATGATAAGAATGGTGACCTAAGTGGGAAGGAAATCCAAAAAACAGGGGCTGAATGTTTATGTAGAGCTGATCTACCTTGCTGTACAGTAGAAATTAACACCACTGTAAAGCAAATATACTCCAATGAAAATAGAAAATGAATGGACAGAATGACAGGCTTAATCAGGAATTCACACCACAAATATTACTGAACTCTTTCTAAGTTTTAAGCATTGTTGTAAATGAGTGGAAAGGACTGGTAGACAAAAGCAGACATGAGACTCTGCTCTTCTGTTGCTGATTTCTAGAGGAAGACATAAGGAACAATAAATATAAAAAATAATAAAATGCATTGCTTTTCAGCCATTGAAAAGAGCTATGGAAAACCAAGACAGTGCAGCCAGGGTATGGGGGCTGTGCAAGCTGACAGAGGTGTTACACACTTCATGTGGTGGACAATGTAGGTCTTAATGAGAAGAAGGCATTTAAGCAGACTTGAGCATGGTTCAAGGGTTAGCAACAGCAGGAACATGAGCATGGGTGCATGTGAGACATCAAATCAGCAAAATGGACAGTAAGGTCAGTCTCTAATTATATGTCTGGGTGGCTCAAAAGCTTCAGTAACAGATTTCTGGTTAAGTAAAACAAAAACTGTGGTTTCAAATCTTAGTAGAACCATTTCAAGCTTAAGGTATATTTACATTTTCAAGCTATGAGATTCTGAAAACAGTTATTTTCCCTTTTCTGAGCTCCAGTCTTCTCATCTGGAAAATGGGCTTCAAAATATCTAACTGCCTATTTGTGGTGATTTAATGAGATGGTGATGGTGATTGTAAAAAACCTGTGTGAAGCCTGACACAGAGCTGCTAATCTATAAGTGGTGTTTTTTTGGTTATTTGTTTTTGTTTTTTACCCCACTCTCTTGAAAGTTTTAGGCACTACAGGGGGAAAAGAAATAGCGAATGTTTTGCTTTGGATAATCCACTCATTGTGCAGATGTTTCTGGAATCTGCAAGCCACCATCCACCAGGTTCATTGCATTGTTGCAGGCTTATGTTCAAGTCTTTGCTCAAGTATTTATACAGCTTTGACTCATATTTAGGGGTATCCAGAATAGTTCTCTTTCCTGTTCTCTGTTGGATCTTACCATCCTCTTACCAGCTCCCTCTGTGAATGTCAATTTTGTGAATTTAAAGACTATATCTACTGTCATTGAAGTGTAGCAATTTTCTTTTTATGGGTTAAAAAAAAGAGGAAATACAAAATTGATAGGCAATCAAAGTATATAGTAGGAGAGAATTTTAAAGTTGGAAGAGTAGATGAACCTGACTTGTAGGCTGGTAATAGTTCATACTCTCAGACATAAATTCATTAAGACATTTCTTCACACACACCTTTGGAATTAGAGGCTCCACCTAAAGATGGTTTAAATAAACCTTACTGAAGGGCATGAGAAATAGTGTTCTATGAAATTTTACTTTGGTTCAAATCTCACTTACAATACCTACTGTGCATTTACTGATATTCTATGTACCCTAGGCATCATGGAAGGGACTTTAATACCTTACCTAATTGGAGTCTTATAGCAACTCTGAAACATGGGAACTTTCTATCCTTTCATATAAGGAAACTGAAGTCTTCTCTATCCTTACTGTGCTGTGTGGTGTTTAGTCTCTCCATCATGTCTGACTCTTTGAGCCCCTATGGACTGCAGCCCACCAGGCTCCTCTGTCCATGGGGATTCTCCAGGCAAGAACACTGGAGTGGGTTACCATACCCTCCTCCAGGGGATCTTGCCAACCCAGGGATTGAACCCAGGTCTCCCACATTGCAGACTGATTCTTTACCATCTGAGCCACAAGGGAAGCCCTATACCTTACTACATAAGGAAATAGACTTGTTTGGGGAAAAAAAAAATTGTATTCAAACTCACAGAACTCCTAACCTTCAGAGTCAACAGTCAAATTCTGAATCTCCCTTACACCTATGCTTTTTTCTTCCATTATACAACACCATTCTGTATTTTTAATAAAATAGGTTTTGTACGAGAAATTCGAAGTATAGATTTGCGTTTTATATCACACAATTCAGAAAACTCTGTTTTGGGAGAGAATTTTCATAGCGTTCTGGAATAATTTTTAATGGAGGGGGATACCCAGTGTTTACTGCAGCACTATTTACAATAGCCAGGGTATAGAATCAACCTAGATGTCCATCAACAGATGAATGGATGAAGAAGTTGTAGTACATATATACAATGGAATACTACTCAGCCAGGAAAAGGAACAGATTTGAGTCAGCTCTAGTGAGGTGGATGAACCTAGAGCCTATTATACACAGTGAAGTAAGTCAGAAAGAGGAAAAACAAATTTTGTATATTAATGCATATATATGCAAAATTTGTTTTGTGTGTGTATACACACACACACACACACATATATATAATCTAGAAGAATGGTACTGATGAACCTATTTGCAGGCTGGAATAGTGACACAGGCATAGAGAACAGGCTTTTGGACACAGCAAGGGAGGGAGAGGGTGGGACAAAGTGAGGAAGACGCACTGAAACACACACATCACCGTATGTGAAAGAGATAAGCAACAGGAAGTTACTGAATAACACACGGAGCTCAGTGTGGTGCTCTGCGACAGCCTAGAGGGCAGGATGGGGTGAGGAGTGGGAAGGAGCTTCAGGAGGGAGGGGACATGTGTACATTTATGGCTGACTCATGTTGCTGCATGGCAGAAACCAATGTAACATTGTAAAGCAATTACCCTGCAATTAAAAATGTAAATTTTAAAAGAGTTATATTTAACTTTCAAATATAAAGTTATCTAATGGTAGAGCTAAATTTCAAAGCATCGTCTTTTGTTTCAGCGTAGCAACTGAAAACATCTTATGAATGCCATACCTGCATTTTCTACATCTTTACTTCCAACCAATGCGGAAGTGTAGACAGACGAGACATGCAGGAAAGCTTATCTGACGGGCTTCCTGGGGCAGAGGGATAGAACAGAGACATCTATCCTGGGAGGCAAGAGACAGACCTTCTGGCTTTGACTGGAGGGTAATTTGTTTTGAGAAGATCTTGGGCAAGTTGCTTGGTCCTCTCTCAGATTAGAAACAGGTAACATGTGCCTCTCTGGCATCCAGTCCCCAGCTGTAGTTTCTGTGTCTCTCTAGATTGGATGGGTGTTTTTGGCTCCCTTGGTGGGAAGCTCCTTGGATTGGCCATTGAATGTAACTCCTCTGATTTGGTTCTTCCCTATTATAAACACTAGAAATTAGAAAAGGTAAAATTTTCTCTAAACATCACCCGGCCCTACCTCTTAATGATCAAATGAGAAACACAGAGGATCACAAAATGCTAAACTTCAGCTTCCCAAAGCCACTTGTCAATTTAAAGCAGAGCAGGGCCAGACCCAGGTCCCTGCCTCCCAGTTCAGCAACCTCCATTGCTTCAGTGTGATTAAATCTGACGTCAGACCTCACAGAGAGATGATGTTTTGTTGTTTTGTTCTGTTATCTCAGTCCAGACCATACAAGTTTTTCCTCCATAATGAAAAATGATCACCCTTCCTAAAGAATAATTGAAATGAAAAAGACAGTGTAATCATACTGCATCTGCGGCTATTGGCGTTTCAGAACACTGAGTGCATAATGAAATAATCCTTAAGGAAATTAGTTATAGTCCGAGCACACTGCCTGCTTTGACTTCCTCCAGTGCACCCTCACATATATTAACATTGTACCGAAAAATAGTCAAGGTCTTCTTTCTCTGGTCTGCATGACAATGCCCGAAGAGAAATGAGATGCTTTAATATTATAGAGTAGTGTCATTTAATAGAAGTATGATGGCCAAAGTCATGGCGATGAGACTCCAGCTCTGCAATTTACTTGGAACTATTTTTCCCTGCAGACCCCTGGGCTTCCTGGGAGACAAGCAGAAGTCCTGCATGATAAAGGGGCATGAAGTCACCTTATATCCTGTCAGGTTTGTGAAAAGAGAAGAAAAGCCAATGCAGAGTGGGGAAAAGATGGATCACCATAGCAAACGCTTCTTGTGCTTCCTCTCATTCATCCTCATGATGATCCTGTGATACAGCCATTATTGCCCATTAATTAAAAATGAAGAAGCTGGGGCTCATGGACATTAAACAGAGAGCTCAAGGTCACTAGTGTGCCAGTAGAAGACTTTGTTGTTGTTGTTCAGTTGCTCAGTTGTGTCTGACGATTTGTGACCGCATGGACGGCCGCACACCAGGCTTCCCTCTGTTTTCCAGGTAGTGAAAGTTTGAGCTTGCTCAAACTCATGGCCATTGACTCAGTGAGGCCATCCAACCATCTCATCCTCTGCCTTCCTCTTTTCCTTTTGCCTTCAATCTTTCCCAGCATCAGGGTCTTTTTCCAATCAGTTGGCTCTTCACATCAGGTGGCCAAAGAATTGGAGCTTCAACTTCAGCATCAGTCTTTCTAATGAAGATTCAGGGTTTATTTCCTCTGGGATTGACTGGTTTGATCTCCGTGCAGTCCAAGGGACTCTCAAAAGTCTTCTCTAGCACCATAATTGTAAAGGATCAGTTTTCTGGTGCTCAGACCTCTTTATGGGCCAACTCTCACATCTGTACATAGCTACTGGAAAAACCATAGCTTTGACTATATGGACCTTTGTTGGCAAAGTGATGTCTCTGCTTCTTGATACATTGTCTAGGTTTGACATAGCTTTCCTTCCAAAGAGCAAGCATTTTTTCATTTCATGTTGGTTTTACTGGAACTGCAGGACTTTCTGAATTTGAAGACTGCTTTATTTTACTTATTCATGTTACTTTCAATGGAGAAACATTGTTGTCTATATTTTTATACATGGTAGACCATCTTTCTCATCTTTACCACTCAGTGTCACTTTAGAGACTGACCATGGGATTTTTCTTCCCTTGGATCCTCAGAATGGTGAGCAGGGAATGCAGATGGGAAAAACAGAAGACACACCTTTAAGAGAAGACAGGCTTTCCTAATGGTAAGACGTATGACTTTGATAGGTCAGCTTCAGAAACTGCAGGTTTTCAAAATAAGTATGATCAGTAAGTTAAGCAATGATCTCACAGAGATATAGGGAAGATCGAAGTCTTAGATAGGACTTTGTGCTAAGGAATCTGTACATTTCTGTGATTTATCATTTGATTTGCAGCACTTTGGTTAACACAGAAGGTACATTCGATTCCTGTAATTTTAGGTTCCTAAGTTTTGTGCAAATGCATATTTTTGCAAGAAAAGAAAAAGATCCTCGGCAGTGTTATATTATGGCTTTTGGCTGAAATCTCATGCCTAAAATGTGCAACTGAAATATGGCTTTATGGAGGAGCTCCAAGTTTTTCAGAATTATGTACTGTTTGAGAGGGGTCAACCACAGAACTGCACATCTCTGCAGTGTCCTCAAACACTCTGAATTGCTGAGGTCTGCAAAACCAATTTGGAAACCTTCAGAATGGGAGGTCCTTTTGGCTTTCTATCCCCAAGCTGCTCTCCAGCAGAATAGGAACCAGGAAACACTATGCACTTACTCAGAGCCACCAGGTTAGAAATTCACTGGCATTAGAAAAAGGAAGGCCCTGGAGAACTGTCAACTGGTGAAACTCCTCCTTGATGCCCTGAAGCCTCCATAAAACTGCAAAATATTGCAGGTGAGAACTCAGCATTTTTTTTTCAGCCAGAGACACTAAGCTGAAGCTCAGAAACAGGAAGGAAATTGCTTAATAAGACACAGTGACTTTGTTCCAAGATTAGTACTAAATTCTAAGTTGCTTGACTCATTTGGTGCTTGAGGAATTGTAGAATCCCAGGATGAGACAGAACTTCAGAGGTCATCATTTCACCACCATTACCCCAACTGGATATTAGTAGGTTTCCAGGGAAAGGGAGTTTCCTGAACAAGTAAGTTTATGAATCAGTGCCTACTATATTAGAGATCCGTAATGTCTTTGTGCAAAGTTCTGAAAAGTCTAGCATAAAAGATTTTTGTTTTGTTTTTATTACAGTATAACTGGAGTATAATTGCTTTACAATGTTGTGTTAGTTTCTGCTCTACAACAAAGAGCATCAGCTACTTGTACACATATATTCCCTCCCTCTTGAGCCTGCCTCCCACCCCATCCCCATCCCACCCCTAGGTCATCACTGAGCACCGAGTTGATCTCCCTGTGCTATATAACAACTTCACAGCAGCTGTCCATTTCACACACAGTAGTGTGTATGTGTCAACGCTACTCCCCCAATTCATCCCCCTCTTCCCTTCTCCTCCTGTGTCCACCTGTGTGCTGTCCACTCCTGCATCTTTATCTCTGTCCTGCAAATAGGTCTATCTGTACCATTTTTTAAAACAGGCTACATATAAATACATTTGATTTTAATTGTTTCCCTAGCTCATTTGACTGCAGAGCCGTTTTCCTCCAGGCCACCTATTGACATACTGGGAAACACTTGGACTTTGCACAATACGCTTTGGAAATGCTGGCTTTGGCTGTTCTCACCGGATACTTAGTCCTTCTACCAGCTGGGTTACCATGAAGTGTCCAGATAGTGTCTACAGCAATGAGGCTCTCATCAAACCATAAGTTTATCAAGCAGATGATCATAATATGTTCCCAGTCGGGTTTCCTGTGCATGAAAACAAGGGCTTAATAATTACATGACTATTGCTCCCACAGGCATCCCTGCCACAGCTTTCAACAATTCCAGTCGTCAGAATGTCAGCCCTAACATTTGGCTCCAATTGACTTGCTGCAAGCCTGGTTCTCCTCAACGGGATCTCTCTATGCAGACGATAGCCTTGCAAAGATTTCAAGATGTTGATCATAACTCTCTTTCTCTCAGAAGCCTGAACTTCTTTTTGTTAACCACTCCTTGGTTCTTTTTCCGTTTCTCACACAGAATGGTTTCAAGTCTCTTCACCAGTTTGGCCACTGATTTCAGTTAAAACCACGGGCTTTTATGCTATGAGACAAATTTAGGTTCAAATTTTTAGTTGTTATGCTTGGTACAATAGATGCATGAGATTCTCAAAACATTTCTGACCTTTGTTAATCTCATTTTTTTAAACCTAATAAGAGGTATTTATCTCATATCTATCTCTTAAAATCAATCCCATAAAGCTTTGTTGATAAATAAACTACAGGGCATGTATGACCTATAATATAGTACTCGGTGTATTTTAGCCTTGACACCTTTATTCCCAGAACCACACTAATTGATAGGAATCTAGCCCAAGGCAGCATCATTTCAGCCAATCTTGTGAACATTTGGTTAACAAGTAGAAATAGAAGGCGATACTACGGGAGGTGACTGTCCCTCTGTTTCTGACCACTCTCAGAGGACTGAGCTTCAGCTCTTCCTCATGTTGCCAAGTTACAGATGACTCTTCTCTCTCTGGTCCTGCTCCCCTCTGTTCTTTACAGGTGTTTCTGAGAGCACTCCTCAATAAACCACCCGCATGCAAGTCTCCGGTGACATTCTGCTTTTGAGGGACTCCATCAATGACACAGAAGCAACATGTGGATTTGGGAGGAGGGAAAAGTACCTGAGATCTTGATATGTGAAAGAGCAATGAGCTAGGAAATTTCAAGTCATAAATGCAATGTGCCCTCACTTCATACTCTTGAGGTGGAGAAATCTGAGCACATATGTGTTCACTTGTATGGGAAAGTTATGGTTGGGTGAGAGCCTCATCGCTGTAGACACTATTGGGACATTATGTGGTAGCCTGGCTGGCAGAGGAGCTAAGTATCCAGTGAGGAGAGCCGAAGCCAGCATTTCCAAGCTGTACTCTGCAAAGTACAAGTGTTTCCCAGTTACAAGCTACATCTCTGTCACTTGGATTTAATTCAGCTTCTAGTTGGACAGGGAATTCTTTTCTTCTCTTTAAGGATGTACACATTTTATAAAGTTCTGGCTGGTGAGAAGACATAAGAAATGAGTGAGCACTAGTTTAAACCTGTTGGACCAGTCTTATTTTTTCCTTCTGGGTCTCAGTTTCCCAGCAACACAGTGGAAAAACTTGAACCAGATAATCTCTGAAGGGTTGTGTGGACTCTGTCCTTAAACCATTCTATTTCTTTTCCAGAACTTCATCAATTATTCTCCTATCCCTTGAATGGAAGTTTGAGAGCAACTGACAGGTAATTATAGTGAAACAACTGCAGGGTAATTCCATTGCTTGGTTTTGAAGACACAACAGTAAGAGTGATAGAAAAACTAGAAGTCTGTGAAGATTTCCGTCTAAGTGGCTAGACATCCAATTAAATGAACAATACGAAAGGGTAGTGGGTAATAAAGTCCAGGATGCTATAGGAGCACAATAGAGGGAACTCAGAAACACAAAGAAGTGAAGACAGGTTTTTCAAGAGAAATGTCCTTTAAACTAAGGCTTGAAAAATGAGCCACAACAGATAAAGAGTTTCCATACAAAATAGTTGCAAAATCCTAGAGGCTTGTATATACTTGACTAATTCAAGCAACTAAAAAAGGCAACCCTTGTAAAAAGATTCTACATATGCTGAAGATTATGAAAATAAATAATATGTATTTTAAAAAGAAAGGTCATCTTATATCTTATCACCAAACTTAAATAGTCTATGCCATAATTTGTATATGTGAATTGGCATATCTGCATAATCTAGAGGTTTTCAAGAAAAATAAATTCTTGGGCCTCACCCCAGCCCCACTGAATCAGAATCTTTTTGGTTGGGGGTCCAAGAATCTGGGTTTCAATTATCTCTTTGGGTAATTCTTATGTAAACTAGAGTTAAGGTGGAGTTTTGACTCATGTTTATTCAATCCATTCAGATGTGTTGGTGATAAATTAGGCTGTATCAATGGCAGGGTTTCATGCAAAATGTATTGGGATGCTTGGTGATAGTTATAACAGAGACAAAGAACTTGTCTGCATCAAAATTGACATTTCCTCAGCCACCCAAGGTAGAGAATGATGCCATCTAGTTGCTTTTTGAGTAAAGTTTCTTGGGTTGTGGATATTTTCAATGCAAAATACACTGTTCTATTTCATTTCAAAGTATTGAACATAGCCTTCTGAGATATCTGACTCAAATCCTGGTATTTGAAGTTGCTTACATAAAGACACAGAAAATCAAACACCCAGTCTTGAATATTTGATGTTCAGAAGCCTGCCTTTTATCCAGAACTCCAAATCCTCTTGCAACGTCCCTAAAATTTGTGTACAAAACATGAGCTCATTCGGATCTAAAATATGGCTCTCTAGAGAGCATGATGTTTATAGAATTTTGGGATATCAATTATAAGACAAAGACACTTTTCTCTCTGCAACCAGCCAACAATAGCCCTGTTTCTCCATAAATATCATTGGGGAGGTGGCGGTTGGTCAGATAGGATCTGGTTGGTGCTGCCATGTGAAATACCTTTTATGTGTCAGTTTTTAAAGAAATGGGATAATTTAGCATCACCCTAATATCCTACATTAGCATGCTGAAACCCAGGCCCAGATAAGAAAAACTGCCCTTCATTGCTAAGAGTCATGTTAGCACCTCTTTAGGGCAGTAAAGGAAAAGATAAATGATAATGGTAGGGAAAAAAACAATTTCCATAGTGCTTTCAGTCATGACTAAAGGCCAGTGTGTGAGGCAGAGGCTTTTATTGAGAGATCATAACATATAATGCATCATAAACCCAACAACCATCAAGAGGGACAAATGGCATGTAAGAAAGAAAACCCTTCCTTGGTAAGACACTTGGTGAGTGCACCTGGGGAATCCTAGGATAATTCAAGTGCTAACTTGGTGCACTGAATTTATAACACAGAGCAATCTCCATCTCAAATGTTATTGTTTTATTTACAGTCTGAACTAATGGCTCCACCATGTTGCTCCTCTGAGTTCATGTGACAATCAAATACTTAGAGGGAAAATAAAGCATGTTCTAGGACTTCTGATAAGGCTCTCAAAAGAAGGAAATTGTGAAGTAAAGAGCTCTAGATAAGAATGTTTCTCTCTACAAAAACTGATTTGGGTCTTCATAGTTCTTATACCTGAATTCAGCTCCAGAACTTTTTAGTATAACTATACTAAGTAAGGTGCTCAGAACAACTGAGACATCCCTCATGTGGCAGATTCTACTCTTTAGAGAGGGCTTCCCTGGTAGCTCAGTGGTAATGAGCCCTCCTGCCAATGCAGGAGACGTGGGTTCGATCCCTGGGTCGGGAAGATCCCATAGAGAAGGAAATGGCAAACCACTCCAGTATTCTTGCCTGAAAAATCCTGTGGGCAGAGGAGTCTGGTGAGTTACAGTCCATGGGACTGCAAGGGTCAAACACAACTTAGTGACTAAACAACTCTCATCAGAAGGCAATTTTGGTTTTAAATAGCAAATATTTTTCTTCGCTATGCATCCATAGGTAATTTATTCTTATACTTGTCAGCTGGCCTTATTTTAGAGCAATTGAATATTAATATTGGTCTTCACCAAATTATATTAGAAGTATTAAGATCGCACTTATCATGACATAAATACCTTGGTTTTCCTTAGAGCATGTAGCATCATGCTTGGGACACAGAGAACTCTAATTATTCTCATTTTCTTTATGCTAAATCACATCCCTGGATCACAACACATGAAAACCCATCTGAGTTCTGAGGAAAGGTTCCAAAGCACCCACTTGAGCTGGAGTTTTGACTCATGTTTACGTAATGCATCAGATGTGTTTGTGATGAATTAAGCTGTTAGCAATGGCAAGATTTTATGCAAAGTACATTGGGATGCTCAATGATGGTTATAAGAGGGACAGAGAACCTCTGGCTGTTCCTGGTACCAAAACTGACTTTTCTTCCGCCACCTCTGGCAGAGTATGAAGTCATCTAGTTGCCTGCAGAGTAAAATTTCTTGGGTTGTGAAGAAATTCTGTCTATGGATGTTTTTAATGAAAATGATTTGACCTGGTAAAGCAGAGAGTGTACCACGGTGTTTACCAGGGTCACCTGGAGTCTGATCCCAGCTCTCTACTAACTGCCCGCATGAGCTTAGGAACTTCTTCCCCTCACTGATCTTTGTTGTATTGATCTGTGTAAAGTGATAAAAGTAAGTGATCTCTAAGGTCCTTTCAGCACTAAAGTTTAAAGATCTCTGTCAATTTTGAAGTCACCTGTTTTGGGTTTCACCATTTTTACACCTAATTTTGCTGTCTCTTGTGAGGCACAGGAAACTAAGTCTTGTAAATGTAGTGTGATGGGTGTTTGAATTTCCCACTAGTAATACTATTCATCAAATTTAGGTTGTGTTAATATAACAATGAGAATAGAAAAATGCTAATTTTAATGCCTTATAATAAAGAATGCTGATGAGCTAATAGAGAGGAAGGTGCATGAATATGAAAGATTTAATATGAGATAGAACAAGCTTGTGATGAGTGTGGCATAAAGAAAATCAAAGAGCTGGAGGGGTCAGAAAAGGAGATTGCTTCCTCTAGTGGGGATTGGGGTGGCTTAATGGAAGCATTTTAATTGACACTTGAAAGTTCAAGTAGGAGACCTTCCAGAGTTTTGACTGATACATAAAATGTGATGAAACAGCATGAAGGATATAAAACTAGAAGTGAAAGTTAAGGCTGGATTATGAAAGGAAACCCAGGCCAGTTCAGGTCTCTGGAGTTTTTAAACTATTAGTTATCAACCCTGGCTGTACATAAAAATCACCTGGGGAACATTTAAAAATTATCTCCACTGGGGGCTCATCTTCAGAAATTTCGTTAATGGTCCATATTGAAGCCCAGGCATCAGTATTTTAATTTTTAACTCTCTAGATAAATGTAACATGCAAGCACAGGTAAGAATCAACCATATATGTATGGTGGGGCAATGGAAGGTGTAAGGCAGGTGAAGGATATAGCTACAGTAGCCTTGTAATGAGTTGGAGAGATTTGTGTCCTCAGGGCAATTGATGCATGAATTGCTTTTGGGAAGGGAGACCCCTCCTTTTTTAAAAGATGCCCTTTATAGTGGGAGTCATCTCTGGTTGACTCCAGGTATCGTAAGGAAAAAAGAGTCTTCTCTGCATGATTATGGGCTTCCCTTGTGCCTCAGCTGGTAAAGAATTCGCCTGCAATGTGGGAGACCTGGGTTCGGTCCCTGGTTTGGAAAGATACCCTGGAGAAGAGAAAGGCTACCCACTACAGTATTCTGGCCTGGAGAATTCCATGGACTGCATAGTCCATGAGGTCACAAAGAGTCAGACACCACTGAGACTCTTTCACTTTCACTGCATAATTGAGGAGAGAGGAAGACCAGAGAAAAGCTTGGCACTGCTTGGCAGGAAAGTTAGCCTAAAGAGATGGGTGTGGCCTAGATAGGGCCGGGGTGAGGAGACCCTTAGGAAAGGAGATGTATCTAATGGGTTTGTTCCAAGTGAAAAGCTGTTGCCATACTCCATGTCTCTTTCTCAGAACCTCATAAATCTTCAGTAAAATAGCTAAGAAATGAAAAATGCTGGCTGTAGTAGGACTTCTTGTGGAAACTCATGAAAGCCTAGATAGTTGAGATTTTCATGGTGCAAAAGAGCTACTGAGGACAGCTAGCACGTTATATTCCAGGTTCGAGAGCCATACAGAGCTAACTGGTATGCCTTAGAGAAGGTTCTCCAACATGACTAAGCCACAGACACGGTGAAGCAACTAATTATAAATGTAGATGCCTGGACTCAATGCCAAACTTCATGTTAACCTGGGTTTGGATGGTGAGGAAGCTGTACTTTTTAAGGTTTTTTTTTTTGTTTTTTTTTTTTTTAATTTTATTTGAAGTAGAGCCAATTAACAATGTTGTGATAGTTTCAGGTGGATAGCAAAGGAACTCAGTCATATATATACATGTATCCCTCAACTGCTGTCTCATCCAGGCTGCCAAATAACATTGAGCAGAGTTCCCCGTGCTATACGGTAGGACTTGTTGATTATCCATTTTAAATACATTGGAGTGTTTATGTCCACCCCAGACTCCCTAACTATCCCTTCCTCCCATTTCCGCCCCACCGCCCCAGCATAGGAACCTGTGTTTTTAGCCAGTTCCAAAGACTGAAACTGTGTCAGAGATCCTGAGTTTGGGCAAGACTTATATGGAAGACACATAAGAGAGTGGGAAGATACGGAGACAGGGAGGAAGAGAGACAGCTAGAACTGAGAAGTTCTTATCACAGTTTGAGAAAGAGGAAAAAATGCCTTTGATTTAGATAATTCTAGTGGGTTTATATGAAGAAAATAAGATAGCTAAAATAACTGCAGGTCATATGAAATAAACAAATATTTCCATGTGTCTAGGCCTGGCCAAAGACATCACAAAGCATCTTTTTTTTTTTTTTTTCTTTTCTATTTCTGCTATCCCCTGGGACAGATCGCTCTGGGCCTCACAGAGTTATGAATCAGAGAGTTCTGACATATGCAGCAAATAGAACATGCATTAGTCTTAAAATTAGGAGCTCTGTTCTGCGTGTCCATGATTTCATTCTTTATTCTGAGAATATTAGCCTCCTAATATAGAAGAGATGTGAAATTTTCATACACGTTTCACGGACTATCTTACAATGGATTCACCACTCATTTAGTCTTTTCTTCACCAATTCTACTCTGACTACCCAGGAGACAGATCACAGGAATGATTCCCTACTAGCTTGATTTCAGAATTATTAAGACTATCAATCATAGTGTCTTTGAGTGAGGAATTTTCATTTTAGGGTATATATATCCTCTGCAATTAAACAGAAATAAATGTGTGTGTGTGTGTGTGTGAGTTCCTCTAGCACTAGGGAGGGCGTCCATAAGATTTTCCAAGAAGACCACAATTTATTTATTATGAAGTGTCCCTGGTGTATAAGCAAAGTGTAAGTTGCTCAGCCATATCCGACTCTTTGTGACCCCATGGACTGTAGCTCACCAGGCTGCTCTGTCCATGGAACTCTCCAGGCCAGAATACTGGAGTGGGTAGCTGTTCCCTTCTCCATGGCAACTTCCCAACCCAGGGATCAAATCCAGGTCTCCCGAATTGCAGGCAGACTCTTTACCAGCTGAGCCACCAGGGAAGCCCAGTATACAAGAAAGAGCGCTGCTAAATTTAAGTACCGTCCCTGACACATGCATGAGTGTGACTTTGCAGGAGGTCGTCACTCCAAGTCTCATTTTTCTTCCACTCTGCACAGGGACATGAATTCAAATTATCCAATGCATTTAAATATGCCAATTAGAAAGCAACGGAATACAGGGGGTTCTTGTAACCCCAGAAGCAATCTTACATACACAGAGATGGAGCACCACAGCTGGATCCACCACAGATTCCATTAAAAAAAAAGAAAGCCATGAATGAGATAAATAATGATCTTTGTAACTGAAGAACCGTGTTCATATAAATTTAAGTACCATGCTCTCTAATTCACTCAACATCAGGATTACCATGAGTATAAATGGAAGACTTGCTTACATTTATAAATGTAAGTAAGTATAAATGTAAGACTTGCTTACACTGTAAGACAGTGCTTACAGCCACTGTCTGGTGGCTCAGACAGTAAAGAATCTGCCTGCAATGTGGGAGACCTGGGTTCAATCGCTGGGTTGGGAAGATCCCCTGGAGAAGGGCATGGCAATACACTGCAGTATTCTGGCCTGGAGAATCCCCATGGACAAAGGAGCCTGGCGGGCTACAGTCCAAGGGTTGCAAAGAGTTGGACATGACTGAGCCACTAAGCACTTAGGTGAAACTGATGACAGTGATGATAGCGACTCTTGTTTATTGAGTGCTCACCAGGTACAGGCACAGTTTTATTGAAGCCCACAATCCTATTAGGTGAATAAACTTATATCCATCATAGGAATGAAGAAGGAAGCCTGAGAGGGTTGAGTGAGTAAATGAAGGTCAGAGTCAGGGTTAGCAACTGGGGGAAAGAAGTTTGCATGAAAGCTGCTCTCACTTATCTTCAAAGACAGCCAAAGGAAAGAAAAGTTGAATTTCGTCTGTGTAACTCCATAGAGTAGCAGAACCATGATCAGGAGTGGCTTTGCCATGAGGCTATGAGTGTCCAGTTTTATTAGAAATATTCAGTGCTGGACAGGAATAGAAACACAGACATAGAGAATGGAAGAACGGACACGGGGTGGGGCAGGGAGATGGTGTAGGGGAAGGAGAGGATGGGACGAATTGAGAGTAACATTGACATATATATACCACCACGTGTAAAACAGACAGCTGGTGGGAGCCTGTTGTGTAGCCCAGGGAGCTCAGCTCAGGGCTCTGTGATGACCTAGACGGCTCTCCTGTCTAGACATTGCAGACAAGGTTCCTGAACCAGACGGAGGGATTAGGGTGGCCAATTGTAGGAGTCTCTTCCCGAAGTTGGAGCTGATATTTGCATGATAAAAATGGTCTGTTTCCTTGGTGATCACTGTAAACACCTCAGGGAAGAAATGGAATTGACAGGGACATTAGCCCCTTTGACTCAGATTTGATAGTTTGTCTTAAACAAAACCATAACCTGATTCCATCTCAGTTCTCTCCTGAGATACATGGTTGTTGTAACGTCTGTTGCTGACTTCAGAAACAGATGATGTTAGCCTGTGCCCCAGATTCCTTGGGAGGCTCACCTGAAAAGTGGTTGTTATTGACATTTTCATAGCTAGGAAAAGGCGAGCCCACTCATTTGGGAACTTACAGATGGCAAAATGACCCTTCCCCACAAAAGGCTGGGAGACTTGAATGAGATAATGTATGTAAAATGGCTAGACACGCTGTCTGGCACATAGTAAGTCTTCAGTAAATATTACTTGAATCCAGTTCAGTTCTAGTAGGCACAGAGATGTGCTCTCCCTGTCCCCTTTAAAGGAAGGTCAGGCTACCCAGGGACTGTGGATGGAGTTGGCAGAGAGCGTCCCACTGCCGGCAACCCCAAACCCATCTTGCTTGCAGAGAACTGCCTCACGGAAACTGCACCTGGGAGAGTCTACACCCAGAGACTGAGCAGGTGAGTAGTACGTCTTCCCGTTTTGGCTAATGTGAGACCCTCGGACAAGCTCCGCTCTGGCCTGGTGGAGACTTCTCCCTCTCTCAGTCCCACACTTCACACCTTCCTCCTCCTTTCACAGGCATCAATCCCCAAGAAGCACCTTGTATTCTAAACTCCACCTCAGTGTCTGCCCAGAGAACCCGACCTGCCACACCTGCCCACACCCCACAGACGTAGGTGTTAATTGAGAAGCTCCTCCTCATTCCAGCTTCTTGGAAGGTGTCACAAGATTTGTACAAAAATACAAATCTCTGGCATTTTGGGGGTATTTCTTGGATATTTGTTGGGTAATTCTTGGGTATTTCTTTTTTGGGTATTTCTTGGGTAATTCCTGGGTATTTCTTTGGGTAACTCTTAGGTATTTCTCTAGCGGTTGGTTGCCTTTGGTTTCAGCAGGGCAGCTGGGGCCACAAGGCCTGTAAGGGTCCTCTCAGCGCTGACACTGCAGGAGGTTTTATTTCCTCCATTCTATCCTCATCACACCCACTGGGAAACTTCCTTGGTGTCATATTTCTTATCTCGTGTTCTCAGGGCTTCCTGTGTCCACACAGAAAACCCTTCCACTGCACTGTCATTTAGCTTTCATGCAGCTGTCTTCTTTACTGGATGGAAACCTTTGGATTAAAGACGCTGTCTTTCATCTTAAAGTCACCTGTGGTACCCACAGCTGAGTCAGGAGCCTTGAAGGTATTTGATAAATGCATGCTCAGTAAATGAACCCATGAGGACACTGTCTGGGTTACTCTGACTGAGGAACACATGATGAATGGCACTCCATAACTCTCTTTCCAATTGTCCAGTCTTTTGGTAAACTATATCCTACTTCGTGAAGATCAACTTGTTTTCAAATTGCTGCAGGACACGGATATGTCTAAGTAACTGGTTCAGAAAACAAAGACATGGCATTGTATTTTAATCAACTGTCAAAATCAGGTGGTACAATTTGCCAAAACATCATCCCTTCCCCACCAAACATATCTTGCTTAAAATGTAATTGCTTTGTATTGATTTATTTTGTTTCCATGTAAGAAAGTAAGGATGACAGCTACCAAGAGACAAAAGGGCAAAGGGTGATGAAGTGATTGGTATGAGACAGACTGAAAGGTCGCAGGAAATTTGGGAAGGGAAAGGAGAATATACAGGCCAGGCGTTGTTTTAAGCTCTTAGCCTATATTTACCTTAATCATTGTATTTAGCAGACAAGAATACTGGGGCACAAACTGGCTAATGATTTGCCATCAATCTGGTAAAAGAGGTCACAAAAGTAGAAATAGAAACTCAGACATTTCATCTCCATTGAATGGAGCCTGTCTGAACAAATAAACGGAAATGAAGACCTGAGAGGTATCTCGATAACTAATCATCAAGTACGTTCTATGTAAATTGTTCACAGAGTGGGAAAGGGGGAAGGAGAAAGAGAGAGAATGAGAGAATTACCAGCAATTGCTAAATAAAATAATACTTACCTTACTTAAATGTAGAATCTAAAAAAGATTTAAAAAAAGTCAAACTCATAGCAGAGTAGAACAGTGAATACCAGAGTCTAGGGGGTGGGGGGAAGAGGAGATATTACTCAAAGGGTACAGACTTTCAGTTATGAGTGCATTCTAATGTACGGCCTGGTGACTACAACTGATAACCATGTATACTTGAACTTTGCTAAGAGAGTAAATCACAAGTGTTCTTCCCATTTCCTACCACCAAAAATGGTGCCTATGGGGGGTAAAGGCTATGGTAATTTCATTGTGGTAATCATTTTACCATGCACGCATACATTGTATACCTTAAATATACAATTTTTATTTGTCAAAAATAGATCCAGGGACTTGCCTGGAAGTCCAGTGGTTAAGCCTTTGCCTTCCAGTAAAGGAAGTGTGGGTTTGATCCCTGATGGGAAAGCTAAGATCCCATATGCCTCATGGCCAAAAAACCAAAACATAAAACAGAAGAAATGCTGTAATGGATTCCATGAAGACTTAAAAATGGTCCACATTAAAAAAAAAAAAAACTTTAAAAATAAACAAACAGATGCTCTAAAAATACTTCCTGAGCAGAAAGCAATGGTCTAAAGAAGAGGACATATATAATTGCAAAGCATGTTTCCTGCCCACAAAGAACTTCAATAGATAGTCGGGAAGATGAGACATAAGTGCATTAAAAATAGAACTAAATGGAATACTACTCAGCCATAAAATGGAATGCATTTGACTCAGTTCTAATAAGGTGGATGAACCTCGAGCG
Organism: Cervus elaphus; assembly: GCF_910594005.1. Lineage (NCBI taxonomy): Eukaryota > Metazoa > Chordata > Mammalia > Artiodactyla > Cervidae > Cervus > Cervus elaphus. The sequence continues at coordinate 7,600,680 of NC_057830.1, read as the reverse complement.
TATTATACACAGTGAAGTAAGTCAGATAGAGAAAAACAAATATCATATCATATATAGCACATACATATGGAACCTAGGAAGATGGTACAGGGAAGCTATGGAGACACAGACCCAGAGAAGAGACTTGTGGACACAGTGGGGGGAGGGGCGGGTGGGACAAATGGAGAGAGCAGCATGGAAACATACATGTTACCAGATGCAAAATCAGATAACCAGTGCAAGTTTACTGTATGACACAGGGCGCACAAACCCAGCGCTCTGTGACAACCCGCGGGGTGGGGCGGTGGGAGGCGGGAGGGAGACTCAGGAGGACGGGGACATACGTGTACCCATGGCTGATTCACGCTGACGTATGGCAGAAACCAACAGGGCACTGTAAAGCAATGATCCTCAAATCAGAAGTAAATAAGTTTAAATTTAAAAAAATTTTTAAAAAAAGAGCAATCTGGCTAGCCAGGGCAATGAGGCAGGGATGTTCCATCGCCTTCACAGTGAGTTCAGAGTCACGAGAGTGTTTCCAGCAGGGCAGTCAAGATTGACTGGAAGGAAGACCTGTCTTCACTCCCAATTCATTTGACTGTGAAAGTGAGTGACGTCTTCTCTCCTCCACTTCTCTCTGGCGCCTCCTTTCAGGGTCTCCTCACACTCACTCCAGAGTTATCAGAGGGGGCCTCACGAAAACAGAGGTCAGGACTTCCCTTTGGTCCAGTGGTTAACAGTTCACCTTCCAGGGCGGGACACAGGTTCAATCCCTGGTCTGGGAAGATTCCGCACGCTGTGGGGCCACTAAGCCCTTGCCCCCAAACAGCTGAAGCCCTTGCTCCTAGAGCCCGTGAGCCGCAACTACTGAAGCCTGTGTGCTCTGGGACCCCGGCTCCAACACAAGAGAAGACCCCACACCGCAAACAGGGGGGCCCTGCTCGCCACAACAAGAGAAGGCCCTTGAGCAGCAACGAAGACCCAGCACAGCCACAAATACATACATAAATGAAAATAAATAAATGAAGTGAACTGTTTGAAAACAGAAAACAGAGGCCGCACTGTACTCTCCTCAGCGGGCACTTCAGTGGCTCCCCGTCCCCCCAGGGATAAAGGACCTTGCTCTACATTGCCATGAGCTCTTTACATGTCAACCTACTAATCGAATCACTACTAACCCACCAAAAGAGAAGAGAAAAAGAAATCAGGTTTTCAGAAATCAGCCCTATAGCCAGACAGGTTGCCCCATTTCATGGAGTCCTGTGGGCCTTGCCCAGAAAATTATCCACTTTTTTTCAGTTTATTTTCAATTATGAATTGATTGGCAGACACAGAATTTGCCTATAACCACCTCCAGCTGTGTACTTTGAGTATTTTCAGAGAGAGAATATATAAGATGATATGGAAGAATCAAAGAAATAAGCCTCCATTAAAAAACAACAACAACAAAAAAAAACTACTCATTTCAAACATGGGCCCTAACCAGGAGAAAGGCTTTTGCTGAAAATGCCAGGACTCAAAAACACAAGGCTACTTTAAAGTGGGAAGCTGCTCTGGTGAAAAAGCAGAGAAAAGGCAGTCCTCTCTGTGAAGATTTTGCATCTGGGTGTGTAATATAGACATGCAGGTCTGATTTCCTTTGCAGAGAAGGAATGTAACATTGTGACGTTTTTGAAATTCTAAACCTGAGAAGAGAGGTCAGGGGGAGTCATTAGAGTCTGAACACAAATGCCAAGGTATGCTTTATGAATGCTGAAGCTGGAGAGATCACTTCTAAGGACCTGCACAGGTTTCCCTCCTGGCCACCCCTGCATCCGGCCCTTCTTAAAGGGTCTCTCTTGGAAAATAAAGTCGGGGATTTTGTTTTTTTTCTGAAAGGACCCACAAAGCAAGAACAGATGTGACACGAGTTACCTCCACTTTGTGCATACCTCAGAGAAAAACGACACGGACTAGCACAGGGGATCTGGCCGCTGGCCAGAGGGAAGGACAATTGGAGTGTAGGCCTCTAATGACAGGTTCACCTCAGCTCACTCCTTTCACCTCACGCAGGGAGTGCAGGTGGGGAAAAGGGGCTGTGTCCCCGCGCTGCAAGCAGAGATGAAGGATTTGCAAAAAGCTGCTGTGTTCCTCCCTCTTGCCACCTCAGGATGCCCCGCTGCTTTAGCTGACCCCTTTAAGTGTCTGGAAGGTGGGACCCGACGCAGTGCTGCTGGCTTGGGTACCAGATAATGACACCCAGAGCTAGACTGCTGACTCTGCCACCTACCAACTACATAATTTCTTAAAAAAAAAAAACAAACAAAAAAAACCTTTATACTTTCTACGCCTACGCCGCCTTCTGTATTAACAGTACAAGGATAACAACATGACCTACTTCACCAAGTTGGTTTTGAGAATTTGATAGAAAGTAAATTAGGAACAGGGACTCCCCTGGTGGCTGAGCGGTGAAGAATCCGCATGCCAATGCAGGAGATGTAGGTTCGGTCCCTGGGTCAGGAGGATCCCTGGAGAAGGAAATGGCAATCCACTTCAGTATTCTTGCCTGGGTAATGCCATGGCTGGAGGAGCCTGGTGGGCTACAGTCCCTGGGGCTGAAAGAACTGGACATGACTTAGCAACTGAACGCAAACAACAAATTAGGAGCACTTCCAACAATGGCCACCACAGAGCTAGCTTTCCACCGCTGTTGTTTGTTCTAAGCATTGAGCATCACTTTCCATTACATTTTATATTTATTTGGGTACATTTCTTGTTTTCCCCTGGCCAGAAAGGAAGACCCTCAAGTGTGGAAAAACATGTCAAATTCATTTTAATCTTGTACTATCTGAACTCAGTGTCAGCGGAGTGCTGTTAAATGCCTGACATCAGGTTCTCTGAAAAGGAAGCTGGGATCTGTCCCACCATGCTCATTTTCAAGATATCAAAGGACATCAGCTGACTCACAAGATTCCTGAAAATTTAACAATGGCCTCTTGTAGGGCAATGCAAGCCAGCATCAATATTCTGCTGAATGTATGCACGAGAGACAGATGAGAAAGAATAAAACGTGTCAAAAAACAAAGTTAGAAATTACTGATTTCCAGATTCTCGATATGAATGAGCATGCAACCATTTATGTGCCCCCCCACAGCTTTATTGAGGCAAAATTGACAAAAATTGTGTGAATTTAAGGTGCACAACAAGATGTTTTGATAAACCTATAAATTATGAAATGACTATCACAAGCTAATGAAAATATCCATCACTTTAATTAGTTGTCTTTTTATTTTATGGAATGGGAACACTAAAGATGTACTTTTTTTTTTTTAAACAAATTTCAAGTATGCAACACATTATTATTAGCTATGGTCACTATGCTGTACATTACATCTCCAGAACTTGTTCATCTTTTTTTTTTTTTTTTTTTTTGGTTATGCTGGGTCTTTATTCCCTGCCCAGGGATTGAACCTGGGCCCCCTGCAGTGGAAGCATGGAATCCTTGGAGTGCCGAGGGAGTCCAGAACAAATCCATTTTAAAACTGGAAGTTTGTACCCGGTGACCAACTTCTTTCCATTTTTCCCACCACCTGCAACTACCGTTCTACTCTGTGTTTCTATGACTTCAGCCTTTTTATTTTTCCTTTTTAGATTCCACATACAAGTGAGATCATACAGTATTTATCTTTCATATCTGACTTATTTAACTTATCATAATGTCCTCTAGGTTCATCCATGTTGTCACAAGTATTAGGACTTGCTTTTTTATGGATGAATAATGTATTTAACTCACAGTTACTTTATCCATTCACTTATCAGCAGACAATTCAATTGTTTCTCTGTCATGGTTATTGTGAATAACGCTGCAATGATGGGAGTATAGATCTCTCTTTTCTACCATTAACTAGGTTTTGATAATCTTGTCTATTATCTTAAAAGAGGCCTCTGGCCGGAAGGAATCTTTACTAAAGATTTCTACAGAACACGGGTCCTTTGTGTTGCCTCTCGAAAAGAATGTGCTGTGCTTTGCTGCTCAGTCGTGTCCGACTCTTTGCAACCCTTTGGACTGTGGTTTGCAAGGCTCCTCTGTCTGTGGGACTTTTCATGCAAGTGTACGGGAGTAGGTTTCCTAGTCCAGGGGCTCCTCCCAACCCAGGGATCGAACCCAAGTCTCCTGCACTGAAGGCAGATTCTTTACCACTAGCCATGGATGCTGTCACACATTATGCATTTCTTGTGAACACTCATAACACACATGCGTCTGTTACAGACAGTAAGTCTCACAGTAAAGAAACCCATTTCTACACTGTAATGTAAATGTGAAGAAACATTTCCTAAACATATTTGATCACTAAATCTAGTTTGCCTCAGTAAACAGTAACATAATAAGGAGTTAATATCTCTGCAAAACACTACCAGGACTACTTTTTATACTTACATAGAAAAAAGTAAGTGTCCTTAGTCATTTTTAGAGAATATTAAACTTGGAACAAAACACATCATGGATATTCATCAAAAGAAAGAATAGATTAATAAAAAGTAATAGCCACTCTGTGCCGAGGACTGTTAATGTCTAAATCTGCAAAGTAGATAAAATTATCCCATTGCACAGATGATAAGATGGAGACTCAAGAAATTTAATTAATTTACTTACTGTCATACTTTCGAACAGAATTCACATCCAGCTCTTCGTGACTGCAGAGCCAACATTTTGCTTGTGATGTCACGTCAACATTAGACATGTGATGTCATTATGAAATTATGACCGTTAGTTTATGGTTAACCCTTCACTGTTCAAGACAATTTCAGTAATGTTTTCTTCATTTTCTTTTCCTTTTCTTCACAATAATTACTGCAAAATTTCTACATTTTGCCTGCCACCATACTTGCAGAAGTTTATTTCACTTCCTTTTAACCAACATTATAAAAACATTAGAAATAAGTGTCCTCAAATATTTACAACCTAACCTGTACATTTAGCTTTATGTGTATCCATCCTCCCATCTGTGTTCCGTTCATCTCAAGAAATAGAGAGGAAAAGAAAAGAAAGTTTCTACATCTGTGCTACATAACACATACCCTAATCCTAGCTTGACTTTTCAAATTCCTTTTCTGTACCTATCCCTGTCTCATTCTCTACCTCTCCCTCCCCAATGGGTTTTTTCAACATTTTTAACATGTTCAGTTCTCTCCCTACAAGCAGTCTAGGGCAACACTCTCTCCTCCTCCTTCCTACCTGTATATCTTCCAGTTCGCTCTTCCCTCTCCTTAGCCAAGCTTCTTGAAAATCTTGTCTACACTAGCAAAGTCTACTTATCTCCACTTCTCACTTTTCAAACCTCTTCAATTAGGCATCTACCCCTTTTCCCCCAAAATTTTTTCAACAAAATCATCAGTGAGTTCTTTGTTGCTGCATCTTTGGGCATCTTTCGATTTTTTATTTAATCAACCATCCCTTTCCTCTTGAAAAATGCTATTTCTTTTCCTTTATCACAACTCGGTTGACTTGGCTTCTTCCTGCTTCTCCAGTGACTTTGTCTCAGACTCCCCTAGAGGTTTCTCTTCCTCTAGCTGCCTTCTAAATGCTGGTTTTTCTCAGAGAAGCAGTCCAGGCTCATACTCCTTCTCGATAGTCATACGCTTTTGGAGTCATCTCATCTACTCTTGTGGATCCAATTTAACCCTGTTATGCTTATCATTTTAGGTTCACCTGCAATATACAAGAACTGCTGGCTCAAAAGTACATCCAAATCTTACAAGAAATTTCAACTTTAATGACCTACACATATGTCTAAATTGAAATTATTGATACTCTCCTGTCTCAATAAGCTTTACTACATATATTCCCTTTGAAAGTAACTTGCTCTCAGACTTGTAAGGCAAATGAATGAATGAATGAACAACAATCTTCAATTTTTCTGTCTATCTCAAATCTAATCCAGCAACAATTTCCTTTGAATTGTTTCTACCTAACACTTCTAAAATTAATCCCTTTGTCTCTCATACACCATAAACATGCTACATTTTTTTTTCTTGGGGATCAATAGCACCCTTTTATCTGAACTTCTAACTTCTACTCTTGCCCTACTATAGTTAATTCTGCATTCTAAAGCTAGAGGTATATTTCTTTTTTATCATTGTTATTCAAATATTTATTATTTGTTTTAAAATTTATTTTATTGAAGTATAGTTGATTTTGCAATCTTGTGTTAATTTCTACTGTACAGCAAAGTGATTCAGTGTTACATATATAATATATAATGGTGGAGGGGGAGAAATAAATATGCATATGTATGTGAAATAATTATATAAATCAAGGCAAAACATGGTAAAGATTAGGAACACTGAGGATGTTGGGAAGATTATAAAATTTTTGGAGAACAGAAGAAATCAGGGTCACATACAATGTTTGGGGCCTCCAAAGGCTACCACAGTTCTCAAAATGTAAAAATGTCCTTAAAATTGTAAAGAATTTCTAACATCTAAATTTCTAACTCATATTCAAACGTGAAAGTAAAATAAGGACTGGCTAAAATGTGCAAGGGCTAAAAAATTACACAGGAAGCCCATATACCCCAATAAAATAAGGCACCAAAATGTAAACAAGAAAAGATTAGGATTCAGAAAATCGTAGCTTCTATACTGAAGATAAAAGAACCCAGGACAATGATAAAGGGAATATCTAACGTAAGAGCTGTTTAAAAAGCCTGGAGAGAAGTTAGAGTTACGTTGGTGGGCTCCAGGAGGAAGGCCTCTAAGGAGACAAAAAGCAGGTATGTAGCTTACCTGTGGACACTCGGGACACGACTGACGGGACGTCGCAGCAGCAGCATGTCCATTCACACACACACACACCCATATAGACGGCGGATACATAGATATGCAGACAGCCTCTTCTTTAACAGAAATAAAGTCTTATTGCTCTGGTAGATATTTGAAGGCTTAAAAAAACCTTCCTGAACCAATGGATTATTAAGACAACTGTTAACCCAAAAAAGAAAATTTTTACAAGGATGTAATTTTGCTGTATTTCATGGCTCAGCTCTGAAAATATTTACACAGTCTAATAATACAAACACTAAAATGCTTGTTTAACTAAAAGCATGGTAGGACTACTTTGAGAAGTTAAGGGGAGGGGACTGTGTACGCGGCATGCAGGTATAGAGGAGAGGCCGTGCAGCACAGTGTAAGGCAGGAACCAGATCATCACAGTGAATCAACAGATGATGTCTAAAACTAAGACTAAAAATAGATATTGCATAATTTAGAAAATGGAAGCAAATACCCAAGGAAATATCTTGAAAATGTTGAAATTGTGTCTTCAGGAAGTACACAGTGATGAAGAGGAGAAAGGATTGCTACTTTTTGCTAAAAGTCAGAGAATACTATTTGACTTTTATACAATATTTCCACACAAATAACAAAACAGTGATGTGGACGGGGAGGAACACACAGGTAGGCATGAATCAAAGGTCATGTTCTTGTCCTTGAACTGGATGCTAAGTTCAAAAGTGTTGGTTATATTATCATGCTTTATAGCATACATAAAGCTTACATATATTATTTCATATACATCAAGAACCTAAAAGGTATTTTAATACATGATCATTCATAAATTAAAAATTTGATAAACTGGTAGAACCACTATGAAAAACAGCATGGAGGTTCCTAAAAAAAAAAAAAAAAAAAAACTAAAAATAGAATTACCATATGTATGTGTATTAGTCACTCAGTCATGTCCAACTTTTTGCAACCCCATGGACTGTAGCCTGCCAGGCTCCTCTGTCCATGGAGTTCTCCAAGCAAGAATACTGGAGTGGGTTGCCATTTCCTTCTCCAGATCTTCCCGACCCAGGAAATGTACCTGGGTCTCCTGCATTGCAGGCAGATTCTTTACTATCTGAGCCACCAGGGAAACCCAGAATTAGTATATGGTCCAGCAATTCCACTCCTGAGTATAAACCCAGATAAAACAAAAACATTAATTCAAAAGGATGTCTGCATCCCCATGTTCACAGCAGCATGATTTACAGGAGTCAAGATATGCAAGCAACCCAAGTATCCATCAGCAGAAAAATGGATACAGAAGATTTATAATGGAATATTACTCCATTATATAAAAATGAGGTGCTGCCATTTGCAGCATGGATGGACCTACTAAGAATATGATGCTTTTACTAAAACAGGTCAAAGACAGACACTACATGATAACACTTTAATGTGGAATCTAAAACATAATGCAAATGAAGGTATATAACAAAACAGAAACAGACTCACAGTACATAGAAAACCATCTAGTGGTTACCAGAACGGAGAGGGAAGTGAGGAGGGGCAAGTTAGGAGTATGCAATTAAGAGGAACAAACTACTCTCTATAAAATAGATAAGCAGCAAGGATGTATCACAGAGTACAGGAAATCATAACCATTATCTTATAACAACTTTTAAAGGAATAAAATCTATAAAAATTCTAAATCACCATGCTGTACATCTCAAACTAATATAAAATCATTGTACATCAATGATACTGCAATTATAAAAAAACTTGAAACCAAAAACCTCATCTACATTCAATGTTGAAGTTTTCAGAAATGGGAAAATAGATTTCTCAATGTCTCTAAAGACTACTGGCTGCAGAGTTTCCAATAAGTTTCTTTTCTTTGACTAAAAAGGAAGTAAATAAAACAGTCAAGTGTCTTTGTTACACAAATCTCTGGTAAACCACGGGTAAGTTAGCATGTGGTGTGTTTGAATGAAATATGCATTGTCAGACGTAGGACCATGGAGACCACAGGGCTGGGAGAAAGAAGTCTGACGGCAGCATTTCACTGATGTCTGTTCTGTTACTACAGACACTTGCTCAGGGCACCTTGGGGTTACATCTGCCTCTCATCCCGGAATTTACCGACAAAAACAAAGGGACACATTAGCACAGATCTGAAAATTAATTGTCTACTCTTTCCAATGGATCTGCCGAAGAGCAGATCATATGCTTACTCAGTGTTGCCTTCCCTTTTTGTCTACAAGCTCCACGCAGGCTGGGGCCTGAGGTCTTGTGCATTCCTGGATATGCCTGCCATTTGCCTGGCACATTGTGAGAATAAAATACAAACCAATCAAATGAATGACTGAACTATTGAGGTTTTTTTTTTTTTGGCTATTGCTTAACCGGAGGTTTGGAGAAGAAAATGGCAACCCACTCCAGTGTTCTTGCCTGGAGAATCCCAGGGACGGGGGAGCCTGGTGGGCTGCCATCTATGGGGTCACACAGAGTTGGGCACGACTGAAGTGACTTAGCAGCAGCAACCTGAGGTTTGGCCTATAAAATATTGTATCAGTTTAGTCGCTCAGTCGTGTCCAACTCTTTGTGACCCCATGGACTACAGCACGCCAGGCCTCCCTGTCCATCAACTCCTGGAGTTTACTCAAACTCATCTCCATTCAGTCAGTGATGCCATCCAACCATCTCATCCTCTGTTGTCTTAAAAGTGTCTTTTAATTTCATGGCTGCAGTCACCATCTGCAGTGATTTTGGAGCCCCCCAAAAATAAAGTCAGCCACTATTTCCACTGTTTCCCCATCTATTTGCCATGAAGTGATGGGACCAGATGCCATGAATGCCATTAGTTTCTGAATGTTGAGCTTTAAGCCAACTTTTTCACTCTCCTCTTTCACTTTCATCAAGAGGCTCTTTAGTTCTTCAGTTTCTGCCATAAGGGTGGTGTCATCTGCATATCTGAGGTTATTTATATTTTCCTGGCAATCTAGATTCAAGCTTATGCTTCTTCCAGCCCAGCGTTTCTCATGATGTACTCTGCATATACATTAAATAAGCAGGGTGACAATATACAGCCTTGACTCACTCCTTTTCCTATTTGGAACCAGTCTGTTGTTCCATGTCCAGTTCTAACTGTTGCTTCCTGACCTGCATACAGGTTTCTCAAGAGGCAGGTCAGGTGGTCTGGTATTCCCATCTCTTTCAGAATTTTCCACAGTTTATTGTGATCCATGCAGTCAAAGGCTTTGGCATAGTCAATAAAGCAGAAATAGATGTTTTTCTGGAACTCTCTTGCCAGTGGATGTTGGTAATTTGATCTCTGGTTCCTCTGCCTTTTCTAAAACCAGCTTGAACATCTGGACGTTCACAGTTCACATACTGTTGAAGCCTGGCTTGGAGAATTTTGAGCATTATATACCCTACTATGTATAAAATACATCACTAATGATAACCTACTCTACAGTGCAGGGAACCCTGCTCAGTGTTCTGGGGTGACCTAGACGGGAGGCAAGTCCAGAAGGGAGAGGTGTGTGTATACATGTGGCTGATTTATTTCGCTGTGCAGCAGATCTACCACAATACTGTAAAGCGACTACACTCCAACAAAAATTTTAAAACTAGATAAATAATAAGTTCTTACACTGCACACTCACATACACAAATTGTTAAGATAGGAATTGCCACAAATATTCAAGTCTACCTCCTTGAGTCATGAGACCTCAAATAAGTGAATCAACTATATTTTGTCCAAGGTACCATTTTCCCACCGTTTTTCTGACAAACACAGAGATGATCAGTTGTATTATATGGTTAAGTCACTAAGATACAGGGAAACAAGAAATCATCTTTTATTTTCTGTTTTAAATCACCTATGTTTCAGATAAGTGGATGCTCTATGAAGTTACAGATAAAGTTCACTTTATTTAACTGTTGAAGAACAAAGAAACCCCATTATCATGAAATTAAAATTATTTCATTATTAGATCTCTGTGTGCATGGATGACCTTTCTTTTAGATCAGTTAACATCTTTGCAATGTAACAAAGATTAGACCTCTATTAATTATTTAGAAGAGAATCTGATGCAGTGAGGCAAGACAAGGTTTTGTAGCAATGTGCGCTGAATTCAAATTCTGACTTAGTCACTAACTTCCCTGAAGCTTAGTTTCCTGGTGGCTCAGAGGGTAAAGCGTCTGCCTGCAATGCGGGAGACCCAGGTTTGATCCCTCAGTTGGGAAGATTCCCTGGAGAAGGAAATGGCCACCCACTCCAGTATTCTTGCCTGGAGAATTCCATGGATGGAGGAGCCTGGTAGGCTACAGTCCATGGGTCGCAAAGAGTCGGACATGACTGAACAACTTCATTTTCACTTTTCACTGATTTCCTTACGTGCAAAGAAAAAAAAATGAAAAAAAAAATATACCTGTAAGGATGACAGAAATTTTACAGAAGGTGCCTGATTGGCAATCAATTAATGTTGATAATCAGTGTTAGTAATCATTGTATTAGGGTCAGATTTTGGGCTTTTGAACCCCTCATGCTCAGATATCATTCTCCAACTCTGCTTGTGTTTACATACTAAGTTGGATTTGCGGAAAGCAGTGGATATCAGCTGATTCCCTAGAGGAGGAAATGTGGCTTGGATGTGCGGGTGCAGGGGCAGCAACATCCCCAGAAGGCAGGAGTGGCCGCGCTGCATCCGTGTGGCTGTCACACACGACCAGAGAGCCACCGCCGCCAGAACTGTGCTGAGTGCTTTACATGTGGATCAAGAACGAAAACAAAGGCAGACAGCAAACCAATGTGTCTGCTTGCTGTCCCCAAACCACAGCTACGTTCAAAGGAGGGGGAAGCCTGTCAGATAGAAAGAGCTTTGTTCTCCTGAAAACTTGATGGCTTTGGATAAGCATGTTTGGTATTAAAACCAAAGATAAAAGGCCAATACCCTGCTTTTAGGCACTGCAAGATGAAAGGGGTGAATGGGAACAAAAGAAAGGGAGAGACAGGGAAGCAGGGAAACTCATAGAGGTCTGTGTACAGCCTTCCAGGGAAGCTCCCAAATCTTTCAGTAAAGTCTACTAAACTTCTGCACGCTAACGTGAGTGATTGTGTTGTTACAGTTACGTAAACTGGAGGGAAAAGTGATGCCTATATCAATGCAGTAAGGGGAAGAGGTAGGTAGACCATCATATCAAGAGAAACTAAGTATCTCCCAGGGATTCCTATAAACCTTGGGCAGGACTGGGACTTGCATAGGCTATTTGGGAGCTGGAAGTAATTTGAGCAAATCCAAGTGTACATGTGTGTACCTTTGTTGGGGGATTCTTAGCTAACCCAGAATTATACACAGATCATAGCATCCTTATCTCTATACTATAAATAAGGCTGGAAGATGTTTAAATGACTTGTCCAAGGTCACTTAGCTAAGTATGTGGGGAAGGGGGTGTTGGTATTTGAACCTGTGCCCATCTGTCCCCTAAAGAGAATCCTCAGGTACCACATCATGTTGTTTCTGTAAGATGATACCCTCTATCATCTAGTGGGAGTTAGCTGCCTGGTTACATCATAAATCACATCATAGCTCTTGAATAAAACAAGCAAGCAAACCCTAATGCATATTCTGATTCATTAAGTCTAGGCAGTATCAGGGGAATCTGTATTTTTTTTTAATTTTACCAGACATTTCTAATAGGAATTCAGACTTGGGATCCAAAGATAGTCTCATCTCTTAATATAAACATGGGAAGCTCAGGGTCTCCATTGGGAAGGGTCTTATGCAAAGACACACACCAAGAACTCAACTTATTCCAGAGTCAGGAATGGAACCTATATTTCTGGTCTCAACACTCAGTGGGAAATACTCATGAACATAAACTAAGAATCCACACAACACAGAGCCTACAGGAATCAAGTGACCAAAAAAGTGGTTTAATGAGACATTTTTTTTTTAAAGAAACTCACTGGAAAGTGTAAGAATGCTTCAGTAATTTTCTAGTTACCAGTTCTGTAATGTAAGTAGTAGCCTTATTCTGTCAAAAAAGAACACAAGGCTAAGAGAAGGAAATGATTTGACAAAGACTACAAGGGCAACCCAGATAATCATGACCCAGATAATCACAATAGTGTGATCACTCACCTAGAGCCAGACATCCTGGAATGCAAAGTCAAGTGGGCCTTAGGAAGCATCATTATGAACAAAGCTAGTGGAGGTGATGGAATTCCAGCTGAGCTATTTCAAATCCCAAAAGATGATGCTGTGAAAGTGCTGCACTCAATATGCCAGCAAATTTGGAAAACTCAGCAGTGGCCACAGGACTGGAAAAGGTCAGTTTTCATTCCAGTCCCAAAGAAAGGCAATGCCAAAGAATGCTCAGACTACTACACAGTTGTACTCATCTCACACACTAGCAAAGTAATGCTCAAAATTCTCTAAACCAGGCTTCAACAGTATGTGAACCCTGAACTTCCAGATGTTCAAGCTGGATTTAGAAAAGGCAGAGGAACCAGAGATCAAATTGCCAACATCTGTTGGATCATCAAAAAGGCAAGAGAGTTCCAGAAAAACATCTATTTCTGCTTTATTGACTATGGCAAAGCCTTTGACTGTATGAATCACAACAAACTGTGGAAAATTCTGAAAGAGATGGGAATACCAGACCACCTGACCTGCCTCCTGAGAAATGTGTATGCAAGCCAAGAAGCAACAGCTAGAACTGGACATGGAACAACAGACTGGTTCCAAATCAGGAAAGGAGTACGTCAAGGCTATATATTGTCACCCTGCTTATTTAACTTATATGCAGAGTACATCACTTCATGGCAAATAGATGGGGAAACAATGGAAACAGTGGCTGAGTTTATTTTGGGGGGCTCCAAAATCACTGCAGATGGTGATTGTAGCCATGAAATTAAAAGACGCTTGATCCTTGGAAGAAAAGTTTTGACCAGCCTAGACAGCATATTAAAAAACAGAAACATTTCTTTGCCAACAAAGGTCCATCTAGTCAAAGCTATGGTTTTCCAGTAGTCATGTATGGATGTGAGAGTTGGACTAGAAAGAAAGGTGAGCACCGAAGAATTGATGCTTTTGAACTGTGGTGTTGGAGAAGACTTTTGAGAGTCCCTTGGACTGCAAGGAGATGCAACCAGTCCATCCTAAAGGAGATCAGTCCTGGGTGTTCATTGGAAGGACTGATGCTGAAGCTGAAATTCTGATACTTTGGCCACCTGATGCAAAGAACTGACTGATTTGAAAAGACCCTGATGCTGGGAAAGAGTGAAGGCAGGAGGAGAAGGGGATGACTAAGGATGAGATGGTTGGATGGCATCACCAACTGAATGGAGATGAGTTTGAGTAAACTCTGCGAGCTGGTGATGGATAGGGAGGCCTGGCGTGCTGCAGTCCATGGAGTCTCAAAGAGTCCGACATGACTGAGCGACTGAACTGAACTGAACAAGAGCAAACCACGATTCTAATTCCGCTCTCTCAGCACGAAAAGACTACACACTTGATAAACAACACTCTCAATTTCAAAGTGCATGTGTATTACATGAGCTGCTCTTGAGGTTGTAAAAACAGGGTCATTTTGTGCGTAATGAGAAAGATTCCTCTGGCTCCCACTCTCACCCACTGTTGTGCAATCCCCAGTCCCTTGTAGAGTCTTGTTCAGGCACTCCTGAGGGTGATCAAGGAGAGAATACTACACTCTCCTTACCAGCCTTCTCTGCCCTCAGGATGAAGCTAGCCTGAAAAACTATAAGCCATATGAAAATGAAACACAGTTCAAATGAGACAGCATGCAAGTCAAAAGAAAAGCAGACCCCTGGATAAGCAAGGAACTGAAAGTCAGAGAGAGGAGGACACTGTTAGAGGAATGTGTGGTGAAACTCATTCATGATAAAGTTTACAGTCAAATGTCCTTTATATGCTGGAGACCACACCACAACTGTACCAATGTCTGCGTTGCTGTAACTTCCCAACTACTATGCTATTGCAGCTGTGATACAATCAAAATAACGACAGAATGTCTCTTCCTTCTACCCTCTTCCTTTCCTTCTTCTCTTCTGTCTTCTTCACAGAAGCAAATGCATGCCCTGCAGTTGAGGAAGTAGACTTGTGGCGAGATGGGGTCGTGGCAGCATCCGCAGAGCACGGCTGCTCAGAGGTGTTCGTGTGAGTGTGTGTGTGTGCGGTGGGGGAGCTCAGGAGGATACCTAGTGGCCAAGGGCACAGATGGGGGCAGGTGAGGATGAAACCAGGACAGTGGGGAGATTGCTTACATGAAGCAAATGACTGAGCAAACGAGTAAATATTTTGAGAGATAATGACATCCAGTTTTCTCAATGTTGAAAAAATGATTTAGAAACATAAATAGGGTGAAATCTAGAAAGGATCCTGAGGTATTAGAATTAGAAGTTGTTCCAGTTCAGTTCAGTTCAGTTCAGTTCACTCAGTCGTGTCCGACTCTTCGCGACCTCATGAATCGCAGCACGCCAGGCCTCCCTGTCTATCACCAACTCCCGGAGTTTACTCAAACTCATGCCCATCGAGTCGGTGATGCTATCCAGCCATCTCATCCTCTGTTGTCCCCTTCTCCTCCTGCCCCCAATCCCTCCCAGCATCAGGGTCTTTTCCAATGAGTCAACTCTTCGCATGAGGTGGCCAAAGTATTGGAGTTTCAGCTTCAGCATCAGTCCTTCCAGTGAACACCCAGGACTGATGTCCTTTAGGATGGACTGGTTGGATCTCCTTGCAGTCCAAAGGACTCTCAAGAGTCTTCTCCAACACCACAGTTCAAAAGCATCTATTTTTCGGCGCTCCTCTTTCTTCACAGTCCAACTCTCACATCCATACATGACCACTTGAAAAACCATAGCCTTGACCAGACGGACCTTTGTTGGCCAAGTAATGTCTCTTCTTTTTAATATGCTACCTAGGTTGGTCATAACTTTCCTTCCAAGGAGTAAGCGTCTTTTAATTTCATGGCTGCAGTCACCATCCACAGTGATTTTGGAGCCCCAAAAAATAAAGTCTGACACTGTTTCCACTGTCTCCCCATCTATTTCCCATGAGGTGATGGGACCAGATGCCATGATCTTAGTTTTCTGAATGTTAATTGAGTTGCATGTAACAATCAGTTTTCCTATTTGCAGATCCTGGGGTCAGGAATCCAGGCAAACACAAGAGGGCACAGAATGGCCTGGCTCCCTGGTGGCCTGGCTCTCTGGGGCCTCAGCTGGGGGTAGCCTGAGCACAGTGGGCTGGATTCATCTGGGATCCCCAGAGTAGCTGAACTTCTTCCATGCTAGCCCAGGGCTTCTGTGCAAGTATTCTGGAGAACAAGGCAGAACCTGCATAGTCTTTTCTGAACTGGCCTCAGAAATCATGCAGCATCATTTCTGCCATAATCATGTAATTACATATGAGTCAGAGGATAACCCAGACTCAAGTGAAGGGGACATGAATTTTCTCTTTGGTGGACAGAGTGACAAGAAATTTGTGGGTGTTCAAAAATATCCAGAGGATTGCCATGAACTCATGTATGCATGCATATACATATTTAAGCATATACGTATGTATGTGTATGGGCTTCCTGGTGGCTCAGTGCTAAAGAACCCACCTGCAACACAGGGGACACAGATTTAATCCCTGGTCGGGAAGATCCCCTGGAGGAGGAAATGGTAACCCACTCCAGTATTCTTGCCTGGAGAATCCCATGGACAGAGGATCCTGGCAGGCTATTGTCCATAGGGTTTCAAAGAGTCAGACATGACTGAAGCGGCAGCATGCACACAAGTGTGTACATATGTGTATACATACACACACATATATGCATGTGTATACATATATTCATACATATAAAGACATGAATACATATTTTCCTACCTCTGTCCATCAAGAGTTCATTAAGCAATGCCAGAAAAATAATGATGAACACACTGAATACCCAGATGGTCTTGGCTTCTAAATATCTTACTTCACAAGAAGGAATGATGATGTTTCCAGAGCTAAGAAAGGAAAAGTGATGATTGTAGGTTATCTTGTTTTGCCATAAATAAGGAAAGGCTCAAAGAATACAAAGCATGTCAAAAAGACACAGGAATCAGCTAGTAGTTGCTCCCAAGGACCAAAGATGGCACAATTTAAGCGTCAAAATAAATAGTGATAGTAACATATAACTCATTAAAATAACTGGTATTCATGAGTCCATACTTGATACAAATAAAAATATAAATGAACAGGGTGAGGGGATATTTATTCCTTGAGAAAAAGTGAAAGTGAAAGTTGCTCAGCCATGTCTGACTCTTTGCGATCCCATGAACTATACAGTCCATGGAATTCTCCAGGCCAGAATACTGGAGTGGGCAGCCTTTCCCTTCTCCAGGGGATCTTCCCAACCCAGGGACTGAGACCAGGTCTCCTGCATTGAAGGCAGATTCTTTACCAGCTGAGCCACAAGGGAATTCCTTAAGAAAGATGCCAACTAATACATGCAGAAGGAATAATGGAAACAGAAAAATCACTACTTGCCTATCATTACAGTCTGGATTGATTTAGGCAGAAGTTATTTGTCTCATATGGTAAAGAGTCTCTCTGCAATGTAGGAGACCCAAGTTCGATCCCTAGGTTGGGAAGATCCCATGGAGAAGGGAATGGCTACCCACTCCAGTATTCTTGCATGGAGAGCTCCATGGACAGAGGAGTCTGGCTGGCTACAGTCCATGGGATTGCAAAGAGTTGGACACAACTGAGTGACTAACACTTTCACTTTCTATCAACGGATGCTAAGGCAGTGGGTGGGGTTCTGGGAAAAAACAAGATGCCAGAGTAATTTCTGAATATCTACCCCTCAAAGACTCATCAACCAGTGGAAAAATGGTGACCTCACTGTAGGGCAATCTGGCAGTTAGCATTATGACCAGGTGATCCACGTTGCTGTGACCATTGGTGGGACCAGTCAATATCACTTGTCTCCTGACGTGAGTCACTGAGAAGAAAATAATGTAAGATCTATGTTGCTTCTATCCAGAAAGCATGGCCTATGTTAGGTTATAAGGAAATAATGGACTCTGGTTGAGGTTTATCCTACAAATTGAACAGCTTGTGCTCTTAAAAACTGTTAGAGAAAGGACAGAGAAAGTCCAAACCATTGTTCCAGGCTGAAGGAGAGTGATAAGAGCTAGTAACTAAAACAACATATTTCTGAAGAAGCTCCTTGGCCAGAAAAACAAATTGGACCCTGCTGAGACCGTGGTGAAATTTGCATGGTGTATGGATAATAGATTGGATGGTAGTGCTGTGTCAAGATTGATTTTCTAATTTGGAGAGTTGTTGTGTGGTGATGCAAGAGTGTGTCTTTGCCTGGGAGATATACATACTGGAGAATTAAAGAGTCATGGGCAGGGGATCATACCAGCTATTGCTCTCAGATAGTTCAGAAAGACTAATGACAATGAGTGTGAGGAGAGAAGAGAGAGCACAGGAGGAGAATGCATGGGTTGAATGACATTCCCCTTTATAAACTCGCATGTTGCAGTCCTATGCCCCAGAACCTCAGAACACGACCTTACTTCAAGATAAGGTCTTTAAAGAGATAATGAAATTAAAGGGAGGCCATTAGGGTGGGCCTTAAATCAATATGACTGATGTCTTTATAAGAAGAGGAAATCTGGACACAGATAGACACACAGAAAGAAGTATAAAGAGACAAAAGGAGAAGACCACCATCTGTAAGCCAAGGAGAGAGACCTGGAGCAGATCCTTCTTTCACAAGCCCTCAGAAGGAAGTTACCCTGGATACACTCTGATTTCTGATTTTAGACTTGATCTTTGACTCTCCAGAGCTGAGACAGTAAACTTCTATTGTGTAAGCTATCCAGTCTGTGGTACTTCATTTTAGCACCCCTAGCAAATCAACCGGAGAAGGCAATGGCACCCCACTCCAGTACTCTTGTCTGGAGAATCCCAGGGACGGGGGAGCCTGGTGGACTGCTGTCTATGGGGTCACACAGAGTCGGACACGACTGAAGTGACTTAGCAGCAGCAGCAAATCAACACCATGTGAAAAGGATACAGATGCTCTTCATAACATTCTTTGCAACTTTTCTGTTTAAGTTTTAAATTACTGTACACTTTATTAAAACAGTGAGAAGGTATCATTTTACATGTAATCATCTAGCACTGTTTTCACATGTGCTACTTCCTTTGATCTTCACTACACCTCAAGAGAGGTAGTGATTATTGATTATTATTCATCGATCCATTTCATGGTCCAGTAGGCTCTGAGTAAGTTGCAAAGGGATTTTTATAGATAACAACTAATGGAGAAAAATGAAGCTTAATGAAGTATCCTCTGAGCTTCTAACGTTGACAGTAGGAGAAGCTACTGGTTCATACATGTTAAACGTTTAATGAAGTAATCAGAAGGAGAAGGGCAATAAGAAAGTTTCCTTTACAGATTGCCCTAAACTCCGTTTTCTTAAAGAAAAGACTTGGAGGAAGGAGAGAAGAGAAGAGGAGAGAGAGAAGCAGAGAGAAGTGGGAAACAGGAAAAGGATGACGGAGAGAGGAGCAGTGATTATCACTGGCTGCCTTTGGCCCTCACCTGGAAGCTGATGAGCAGGCAGATGGGAGACAAAGGGCAGCATCCTCTCCTCACAGGCAGAGATGGTCCCTTTCTTGTCTCTCCTGGTTCATAAGATCTCCACAGTGTCCCCTGCCAAGTGGTATTGTTATAAAATGCTAGTTTTTTTTTTCTTCTCTACTAAAATCTGAGGCATTCTAGCCTCTTCAGGTTCTTGGTTATAGAATCTTGGGTAAAGATAGAACCATGATCCTGTAAAAACAAACTCATGGACTTCCTGGGAAATCCAGTGGCTAAGACTCGGTGCTCTCAATGCAAAGGGCTTAGGTCAGATCCCTGGTCAGGGAACTAGATCCCACAGGCTGCAACTAAGACCCAGTGCATACAAATAAATAAATAAAAGTAGACATTAAAAAAAATACATAGTCATATGAAGTCATTCCTATGCTCAAAACCCACTGGTGACTCTCAGTAAAATCCAATGTCAGTCCCAAAATGAGCATCGCCCTACCTGATCTGTCCACCTGTTACCTCCCACACTGTATCCCCTCACTCCGGCCCCCAGAAACTCCTTAAGGTACTCAGACTCACCAAGCTGGCTCCAGTATTGGGGCTGTGTAGACTAGGCCCCCCTTCTCTGCAGTTTCACGTTCTTGGTTTCAGTTACCCACAGCCAACCATGGTTTGAAAACATTAAACGGAAAATTCCAGAAATAAACCGTTCCTAATTTTCAATTGCACGGATGTTCTGAGTGGCGTGATGAAATCTCGCGAGGTTCTCCCAGGGACGTGACTCCTCCCTTTCCTCAGCAACCCCCGCCCCTTAGTTACTTAGCAGCCCTCTCAGTTACCAGATGGACCCCCATGGTATTGCAGTGTTTGTGTTCAAGGAACCTTTCTTTTGCTCGGTAATGTCCCAAAGTGCAAGAGGAGTGATGCTGGCAATTCAGATTTGCCAAAGAGGAGCCACAAAGTGCTTCCATTAGGTGAAAAGATGAAAGCTCTTGACTTAATAAGGAAAGAAAGACATCATGTACTGAGGCTGCTAAGCTCTGCCATGAGGGCAGACCTTCCATCTCTGATATTGTGGGGAAGAGAAACCGCCTGAAGCAGCTGTTTCTCCTGCCATCATCATCAGAAGGTCAATAGCAGCCCATGTCATTCATCTCAGCTCAGCACGTAGGCTTTTTATTACCTCTCATCGTCACCAGAAGGGTGAGTGCCATATTTTTAAAGAGAGACCACATTCACATAGCTTATATCACACTGTACTGCTACAATTGTCCTATTTTATTACTAGTTATTGTTGTTGATCTGTTACTGTGCTTAATTCATAAATTAAACTTTTCCGTAGCTATGTTTGTATAGGAGGAAACGATGTATTTAGTGTTTGTTACTATCTGAGGTTTCAGGCATCCACTGGAGGTCTTGGACCATATTCCCCTGTGAATAAGAGGGGAGGCTACTATACTTGCTGTTCCCTCTGCCTCCAGTGTGCTTTCTTGAGATGCCCAGGAGGCTGGTCCCCTTACTTCCTCTCATCTTTACTAAGAAGTCACCTTCACAGCCAACCCTTTTGAAAATTTAAAAGCTACCCAAAAGGCCCCATCCCCCTTTCCCCACTCGGCTGTCATCCTTACAGCTTGTCGCTGTGTGACATTCTGTGGTTTTTACTATTTGGCTTTCTTTTATACATTGCTTGTTTTTTTCACTGGACTATCTCTTCCACGGGGACAAAGAGTTTTATTTACTGTTGTATCCTTAGCACATAGAGTGGTATTTGGTTCAACAAATACTTGTTGAATGAATAACTGGGGTTACTTGACCACCCTGTGTCCCAGTTACATTATCAAAACCAGTAAAATAAACGTTATATGCTTGTGAGGATGTGGAGAAACCAATCACTCATACCACTGGTGAAAGTCTGAAATGACATAGCCACTCTGGAAAACCATTTGGCAGTTTCTTATTAGAGTAAATACGCAGTTATCATATGACCCAGCAATTGTACCTTTGGGCATGTATCCTTGAGAATGAACAGTTATGTTCCCATTAAAAAAAAAGTACATAGATATTCTTAAGAGCTGTGGTACATCCATACTATGGAATATAACTCAGCAATGAAAACACATGTAATTGTTGATACAACTCAGATAAATCTTGAAGTAAGCATCAACAAGCAAAAGAAAACAAAACAGCAAAAAACAAAACCCAAAAGGCTGTATGCTGTACGCTTCCATTTATACAATATTCTCAAATGGTAAATGTAAAGAGATGAAGGGATTTCCAGGGATTAGGGGTGAAGATGGTGTTGGAGGAAGAGAGGTAGATGTGGTCATTAAAGGATAATATAATGGGGAAAAAAGAGCTGTATAAGGAACTCGTGGTGATAAGATTGCTCTCTGACTGTGGTGGTACATATGCAGACCTACACTTGTGATAAAATTATGCACATCTAAACACACACAGACTGTTACTGACCCTTTTGAGTTGCCCGCTTCAAGCGTCCCCCTGTAGGTGTTGCTTGCGCCAGTAGAGTGAGATGGAGTTTGGCTCAGAAGCAAAGTTCTCTGATTGAACCCAGAGGTGCCAGCCCCTGCAATAGAGGCCATGCTCTCCGCGATAGGGTGCAGGCGGAGCTGCTTTATAGGGGTCAGCTTTATTAGGATCAGCCTTGTAGGAGTCTCCTGAGTGGGGAGGGATGGAGTTCTTGCCTCGAAGCAGCCTGCTGGGGCGGTCTTGAGTTGCACTGCTCGGCACAGTGCTTCAGCTCACGCCCTAACTGCGCGGGCCGGCCTCTGCCCCTCACGCTTGGAACTCTGGTCCAAGCCCAGGGTGGAGGTCACTGCATGCAGCATCCTGTGAGCAAGTGAAACTAGATGGAGCACAAAGGAAAAGAAAAAAAAAAAAGAAAAGGTAGATTTCACTTCATTACCTGGGATCTATTTTTATTTTGCCAGGAATTGTGAATGGGCTTTGCTGGTAACAAGATGTATCAATGTCAGTTTCTCTCTTGTGATACTGCAAGATATTACCATTGTGGGAAACTAGGTAAACGGTACATGGGATCAGTCCGCATTATTTCTTACAAGTGTGTGTGAATCTACAGTTTTCTCAAAATAAGGAAGAGTAATTGAAACAGTGCAATATTTTTAATTCTGGAAATGTGCATTGAGTATTCAGTATGTGCGTCACCTTTGGAGGGTAGTTGTAGACATTAAATGGATATATACACATACACCCGTCTGTGTGTGTAAATAATGCACTGAAGGTCTACTCAGGGCACTTCCTTGGTGGTCCAGTGGCTAAGACTCCGGGCTCCCAAAACAGGGGACCCAGGTTCAGTTCCTGGTCAGGGAGCTAGATTCTGCATGCCGCGACTACAGCCTGGCACAGCCAAATAAATAAACAAAAATAAATATATTTTTTAAATGCTGCTCAGCATATAATAAACCCTCGATACATTTCAGCTGTTGTTATTCCAATCCTTGAAGGCAGAGCCTATGTTCAATTCATCTGATTCCCAGGAGTTGTATTATTGTTGATTCATATTGCTAGAACATGTGAAGGTAAACCAACTAATTGGCTTATCTAATCCCTTGTACCAAGGTCGGTAAGACATCTCTGTGGAGTCCAGCGTAATCAAGAGCCCTAACCAGAAAGACGGTAGGACTACCTAGACTCTACCTCCCAGCATTGCTAATTTATTATAAGCCCATCTCCTTCATTAAGTCTTTGTTTTGTCATTTGTGAGAGGAGGAATTGGAATGGCATTATTTCTAACTCTTAAATGTACATCATTCCATGTTTTATAATACACAGAGAATTATTCTTTTTATTTAAACATTTTGTATTGGAGTATAGCTGGTTAAATGTTGTCATAGTCTCAGGTAAACAGCAAAGAGACTCAGCCATACATATATCCATTCTCCTCCAAACTCCCTCCCATCCAAGCTTCCACATAACATTGAGCAGAGTTCCCTGTCCTATTCAGTAGGTCCTTGAAACCTGAGCCTTGGGCCAGGAGTCCAAAGGGAGTTATCATATTGACTCCAAAATTCCAGTCTCCTGTTGCACTTGGGTGAAGTAGACTCTTCTCTTTCTGGCCCCCATTAAAGCACAGTTATTAGCAGCTGTTTTTTGGAAACTTTATAGGTCTTTGAAGTGTGTGGTAGTCAGAATATCTGTAGATGATAGCAAGCCAAGATTTTTGAAACCTATAGGGGATAAGAAATTGTAGAAACTTAAGCCATAATTATGGTATTAATCACTACCATTGCATCATTATCCTCCAAAGCCGAGGGGAGTTATACTTGCTACATTTAAAAACAATAAAGGCATGTTGGGATTTAGGAAAGCACCAAAAAGGCTTCAGAAGAAATACCAGTTTGTTTATTTTATCTAATATTTGCAATACAACCTGATGTATTTCTGTAGTGTTTTGGGGAGGACTCCTGGGTCATTTTTCATGCTAAAAGTTAGCCAATAGCTGACAGATGTTTTACGCAGGCTTTAACATTGCAGTGAGCATTGTATGGATCATTCTTGCCTGTCCTGTTACCCTATGTCAAAGTATCTGGGATGTCTAACCCCTTCAGAGTTGGCATTGCCTATATTTTAGTATCAATTTGGGATTCCTTGAATATTAAATCAAGTGCTTATTAAACACCTTGTGTGAACTCACCCTTGCAGAAACACAATGAACTAATTACAATGAAATATGCAAGTTTCTCTATTAATAGTAAATACAATTTGTTGAGGAACTACTAAAGGCCCACATTATATGCATATTAACTAGTCTAATTGTCATAACTCTATCAAAAGCACATTAGTAACTCCAGTTTACAAAGAAAGCATACCAGGTCAGAGACTTTATGTTAATAAAATCTTAAGTTTTTTTTCCAATATGATAGGCTGTTGCAATCAAATTTTTTAACTCAAGTCAAAATAAATGTATGGATCCTGGCATTGAAATTACAATGACAAGAAATAGAAATCAACTATGGTTGGAGTAATCGTAGAAAATGGAAAAGTATTTTCAAAGTGCTGAAAAAAGTTGGTTGGTTAGGTTGTGTTGCCAGCAAAACCATCCTTTAAGAATCTGGCTGAAATAAAGACATTTTTATATAAATAATTTATGCATAAATTCTCATAAAATAAACTTGGAAAGGATGTATATATGGGAAAAAAATAAATCCAGTAATAAGGTTCATAATACAAAGGAACAGCAAATGTTTGAGCTTGTCCAAACAAACACTGAGTATCTGAAAAACAATGATAGTGTTTAATTTGAGTTTAAAAAGCAAAAGCCATCCATGATGCAACTTAAATACTGGCAGCAATAACACACATTGGGGAGGAGTGGGAAGAGTAAAAGTATTTTGAAGTCCATCATACTGTTCATCATTGGAATGAAAATAGGTGTTAGCTGAGGACTTTGTGTTAATTGTTTTTGTAATTACTAGCATAACCGCTAAAACACTAGAAAGAGGAGATTGATTAGAGCACAAGTTTAAATCTACAAAATAAAGAAAAACCATGCCCCCCCCCCAAAAAAAAAAAAAAAAATCTACCAAAACAGGAGAATAAGATTCTCAGGCCAGGGTAAGACAAAAGAATGCTTCGTTATCAATGGAAACCTACTGAGAAGAACTTAATCCATTCAAGAGCCATTCATTGAAGATAGCATATTGACAGACAGACCTCCCTTTGAAGGAATTCTGTACAGTGGAGCCTCCAAGCTCTCTTCACTGAGGACCAGTTCTTAAGAATATAAACAATATATATCTTTGAGTTAAAACTTGCCAAAGATATCCAGCTACATTAGTCATTCTCAAATGCAGGACTCAAGATTATACTTCCAAGCATACTGACTCAGTAGGGGTGTTTTTATTATAAATCCCAAGAGATATTATAAAAATGTGGAAGACTTGAAGGCCACATATGATAGTCACTATCTGACGAGAATACCAAATCCCCTTGGCAGTACTTTTTATCAGTACAAACTGAGAATGAGGTGCTAGGTTTATATCTCAATCTCTGGCAGAATTTGAGAAGAGGAAAAAAAATGTACATTTATTTGAATAAGACATTACTCTTCACAATGGAAAAAAAGAAAAGATTTCTTAAGCTTTAAACAACAGACCTTGGTATATTTCCTGACTAATGTCTGTGAGTCCCTTACCTCATGGGAGGCAGCCCACCTAGTCTCACCTGGTGAGTCCCCGCTAGCTCATGGTTCCTGCTATTTTTCTCATTTCAGGAGAACTGTGTAGGAAGAGAGGTTTTGCTAATAAGGCCAGGCCATCTTGCTAAAGATCCCCCCAAATCCCAATCTCAGAAGATAAAAAAGAGTCAAACCTCAGACATCACAGAACTAAACTCTTCTTGAGGTGAGAGTACAGTTCAGAAGTTATGACTGTGATTCAGGCAGGTAAATCAAACCCTTCTGAGCACTAATTCCCACAAAATGAAGAATTTTTTTTTTCTAATGGAAAAATTGATTTCAGTTGTTTCTTGTACATATTCCTTTGGTCAATCACATATTCATTTTCATATTCACTTCTCCTTATTCATATGTATTCATTCACATATTCCTTTATCAACTTTCTTGCAGTTTATCAACTTAGTCATTAAACTCACTCAAGACTCTCTCAATGTCTTGATCGTTTCCATATTCACTTATATTGCTTTGTTTAATTGGAGTGTAATTGATTTGCAATGTGGTGTTACTTCCTGGTGTACGACAATGTGAATCAGTTATATGTATACCTATATTCTCCCCCTCTTGAGCCTGCCTCTCCCCACCCTCTCACCCCACGCCTCTGGGTCATCACAGAGCTCTGAGCTGAGCTCGCTGTGCCGTATAGCAGCTTCCCACTCGCTATTTTTCCGCATGGTAGTGTTGTACAGATGTCCTTACTACTCTCCTGATTTATCCCACCCTCTCCTTCCCTCACCGTGCCCGCAAGCCCTTTCTCAATGTCTGTGTCTCCAGCCCTGCCCTGCAGATAGGCTCATCAGAACCAACTTTCCAAGTTCCATCAGTTCAGTTCAGTCGCTCAGTACATGTGTTAATATACGATTTTAGGTTTTCTTTTTCTAACTTCACTCTGTATGACAGACTCTAGGTCCATCCATGTTTCTACAAATAATCCAATTTAGTTTTCTCAGTCTTTGAATCTCCAATTCATGCACTTTTGTTCACTCATCCTTTATTTATTCATTCATTTAACACACACACACACACAAACACACACACAATCTTCGTGCAAGTCTCCTCTATGCTAGAGGCACAGGCAGAAATTGGCAGTGCACCCAGGACTCCCTCTCAAGCTTTGAATTATTCCCTTTGACTTTCTCTTTTCAAGATCTCCACCTATGAGTACTTTGGACAGTCCATTCTGCAGCTATAAGTCCTTAGTTCATACACAGGGATAACATTTTTATCTGTTCCTGGATGCCAATCAGGCCAGACTTGTATCAAAAATCCTGTTTCTTTACATCAGACCTCAGTCATCCCAGAGGTTTCAGCCTAGCTTTAAGGCTCTAGAAAAGGAAAACCTCAGGCCTTTCATTCCTACGTAGGGAAAACCCTACGTGGTGATTCACAGTAACTCACTGCTGTGAATTACCACCTGTGAGTCCCTACTGCTCATGTAAATCAGTTCACTTCTGACACTGCTCATCACTAAATGAGTGGACATTTTTCCCATACCAAGCAATTCTCTGCAACACCAGCTGGGTGTCCTAAAATTTCATTCAGTTCTGACATTATTTACCTGGTGATAGCTTCAGATTGCACAAGTTAGGGGCTCAGTCCCACGAGACCGCCTCCCCCAACAGGCGCACACTGCAGATACCAGGTGCAAGCCCAGTTTATCACCTGTGCTTCTGACACGTGAGCTGTAGGTGGGGGTTTCCATTAGATTAAATTTACTAGAGCAGCTCACAGAACTCCGGGAGACACATATGTTTTCCAGTTTATTAAAGGCCATGATAAAGGTTACAGAGGAAAAGCCAGGTGAAGATGTACATCCTGTGAGGTCCGGGAGGGTCCCCCATGCGGGAGCTTCAGTCGCCGTGGAGTTGTATGGGTTGTCCAGCTCCCAAGCTCTCTGAACCTTGTCTTTTGTTTTTTTGTGAACATTGGATTACAGAGGCGTGACTGATGAACTCCTTGGCCATTGGTGATTGAGTCAACCTCCAGTCTCTTCCTTTTCCTTAGAGACTCAGGGGTAGAAGGGACTGAAACTTCAACCCTCTAACTTTGGTTGGTGCTCCTGGCAACCAGGACCCTTCCTCAGGTTACCGGAGGTATTTTGGAAAGTCACTAACGTAACAAAATAAACCTTGATGGCTCTTAACATAGGAAAGTCTAAGGGTTTTAGGATTCTGGACCAATGAAAGGTATAAGACCAGATATGTCTATTTCTTATAAATCATAATATCACAGGTTCACAGGGTTCTTACTCCTTCTTCAAATGAGGGGGTCTCGATCATGACCTTGGTGGAGGCTGTGTAGCCCTGAGTTCTGGTATTTCCTTAGCTTTCAATTGATAAAGAAGAATATTTACCCTAACTCCCTCTTCTCTGATTATAATTATATTATAGTCCAACACAAATGACCATTGACTTGGTTAAAGTCAAGAACTATATTTTCAAAGTACAAAATATATATATTTTTTCTTAATAACACATATAACTGGTGATTGTTTAATATTTGTTTTTATTGCTAGGGAGTGTCAGGAGGGGTAAATTTCTTCTCTGCCCTTCTTGGTTCTTTGGCTGGATTAATTAAATTGACACAAGACAGATTAACAGAAAAAAGCTAGTTTAATTTGTATGTATGGAGGTGTCATAGAAATAGGACCTACAAAATGACCAAAGCAGACTATTTATATAAATTATTTTAACAATTATTTGTGAAGATTAACAAAACATAGGGGTTTGTGCTTTGGGTTGCAAACTAATGAAGGAATAACAAAGTTTGTTATACAGGTTTCTTAGCCTTGAATTCTCTATATTTGGTGATAAGGATGTTCATGTAGGGAGGGTAACTTCAATGTGGAAGATTTATTTCCTGCTTTCAGGGGGAAAGAAGTGGGTCGGAGTATTGTTGCTGCTGCTGCTGTTTTATTAAAAAAAAAAAAAACACATGTCACCCCACACCAGCTGTGACTTCAGTGCAAAATAACATGCCAGTGTGGTATATCTTGGGGTAGGCTATCCTGACTCCTAGCAAGAGTGAGTTATGTGACGGTCACAACTTTGATGGTGCTGTCCATCAATATATCTCTAGCCACTGGCATAGCTTTTGGCAAAATGTATATTTTTAACAGCAATAGAGCAGCATGCATTGTAACTGAGTCGATGCAAAGAGTCTAGAGAGAGAGAGAGGATGTGGAATAAATTGGGCACTTGAGGGGTGGGAATGATGAGGATGATGGGGCACAAAGGACATGAACTTCCAAATCTGTGCTTTGAAGATAAGTGGGGGTTTCCCTGGTAACCCAGACGGCAAACAGCAATGCGGGAGACCCAGGTTCAACCCCCGGGTCGGGAAGATCCCCTGAAGAAGGGAATGGCTACCCACAGCAGTATTCCTGTCTGGAGAATTCCATGGATAGAGGAGCTTGGGGAGATATAGTCCATGAGGTCGCAAAGAGTCGGACACAACCAAGCGACTAGCACTCTCACTTGCTTTTTTCCCAGGACTTTGGCAGGCCATTGTGTGTGGGAGGAGGTGGTGGTGGCAGCTTCTGGCAAAGGAAACTGCATTTTCAATGATGTAGAAGTGAAACAAGAGAGACCATCACTGTAGTTGAATCATAGAGTATAGGGCCATGCGAGTGGGAATCAGGAAACCATGGGTAAATCAGGCTAAGAAGACAGGCAGAGACTCGATCATACAACGGGCAATCCCTGTTAAGGATCTGGGGCTTAGTTATGAGGGCAAAGGAGGGCCAAGGACCTGACCTCAGCTGTTGCTACCACTCCTGCACTGTTTTTGTTGCCTCCTAGATCTTTCTCCCTGGAGGAGGAAATGACAATCCACTCTAGTATTGTTGCCTGGAAAATCCCATGAACAGAGGAGGCTGGCAGACTATAGTCCACGGGGTCACAGAGGCAGATATGACTGCACACAGCACATACAGCAGATCTTTCTCACCAGTCTGTTTTTCCCACTATTTTTTTAGAGTAAGCATTCTGAATGTCTTCTTTCCTGTCTAATATTTTTCAATAGCTGCCTGTTCCCTAGAAGATCAAGTCTAAACTCCGTAACATTCCGTGTTTCACAGTGAGGTCTCAAGTGGCTTCTCCAGCAGAATTTTGTCCATCATTTGATTATTGCATTTTCATAAAGCCCATCAAATCAGCTAATTAGAGCCCCCTTCTTACTGTCTGGTCTTCCCAGGTGGGGCTGTTGGTAAAGAACCCCCCTGCCAATGCAGGAGACATAAGAGACCCGGGTTTGATCCCTGGATTGGAAGATCCCCTGGAGTAGGAAATGGCAACCCCATCCAGTATTCCTGCCTAGAGAATCCCATGGACAGAAGAGCCTGGTAGGTTACAGTTCATGGGGTCTTAAAGAGTCACACAGGACTGGAGAGACTTAGTTCTAGCACTCCTTACTGCCTGCCACAGGAAGGGGCCACCTCCTCATTGATGCTATTTGTGTATCATGCCCATATGTCTCTTGTTATGCTTATTTTACTGTCTTTATTCATTTGTGTGCATGTCTTTTACTAATTCTGTCCTTCTTGGAGACAAACTGTAAGTTATTTGCAAACACCTGTGGTCTGGTACACTATTTAAATGGATGTCTTCCCTTCCTCCAATTTTATTTTAGTGAGCAAATAAATGAACAACGATTAAAAAAAATGAAAAGGATGAATCAAAATAGAGAAATTGGGCCATGTTCAACCAAAGTATTAAAAAAAAGATCATGTGCTCTTGTATTTTGGAACCGAGTAATATTTTCAGCTTCTTTAAAAGGTGCAGAATATTTTTTGTTCACTATTATTTATCCATTATGAATTTCACTAAAACTACAAACATGGTATGATGGTTTTACTGTTGATCAACTCTAAGTGTGTTTTAATACGCAGGGAGAAATTGACTCCCAATGTTTCCAATCACATGACCAGAAAGTGCTTTAATTGGATTCACTGGGGTCAGGCCTAGAAAAGGCATAAAATTCAAGGGTTTTCCCTTGATTCCCTATTAGTTTTCTGAGTCTAATGGGAGCTACTTGGGCTCATCTCTCTGTAAGATTAATGTAGATTCTCAAAAACTAGATTAGGTGGGAAACCCTTCACAAACTGGGACTAATGACCTGAGAAATTCTTTGGTGGATGAACTGGAGACTCATTCAGGTCCAATGCAGAACATGGTAGCCAAATAGGAAATGAGGAAAGAGATGTGAAAGTACTAAGAATATAAGGAGGAATGGTTGATATGGCTGTGGGATAAGCAGTTCTCAAGGACAGTAACAAAACTGGAAGGATCAAGAAGAAAAAGCGATTTGAGGGTAGAATTTCAAAATGACATGAGTGTAAGAAATGCGATGTTGTTCATTCAGTTGCTATCTGTACATAAGTGGTAATGTGAATGTAACAGTAGGAACATATGGTACCTTAAATCGAGTATAATTTTGATTCCCTTTTCATAAAAAAATTGCACGAGTACATATCCTTTCTGTGACATTCTGGTGTTGATATTTGTTCCATTAGGCAACTGGTCAGTGAGGATGGACAAACGAAGTAACCAGAATTACTCAGCGCTTGTGTCCTAGGAGTTCTACCTAGAATTGAAAATTAATCTATAAAGCGATGTGAGCCCATGTGTGCTAAGTTGCTTTAGCTGTGTCCAACTCTTTGCATCCCTGTGGACTCTAGCCTGCCAGACTCCTCTGTCCATGGGATTTTCCAGGCAAGAATATTGGAGTGGGTTGCCATGACCTCCTCCAGGGGAACTTCCTGACCCAGGTATCAAACACATGTCTCTTACATCCCCTGCATTGGCAGAGTAGTTCTTTACCACTAGCATCACCTGGTAAGTCCATAGAAAAACTTGACATTGCCCTAAATGAGCTTTCCAACACCATGAGAGGTAGCTACAGCCATTCCCCATTTATAAGCAAGAAAAACTGTACTTCAAAGAGGTAAAATGGAAGGTTCTCATCTTGTTGTTTTTGTTCAATCCCTCAGTCGTGTCTGATTCTTTGCGACCCCATGGACTGCAACTCACCAGGCTTCCCTGTTCTTCACCATCTCCTGAGCTTGCTCACACTCATGTCCATTGAGTCAGTGATGCCATCCAGCCATCCTGTCCTCTGTCATCCCCTTCTGCTCCTGCCTTCAATCTTTCCCATCCAGCCATCCTGTCCTCTGTCATCCCCTTCTGCTCTTGCCTTCAATCTTTCCCAGCATCAGGGTCTTTTCCAGTGAGTCAGCTCTTCTCATCAGGTGGCCAAAGTATTGGAGTTGCAGACTCAGCATCAGCCCCTTCAGTGAATATTCAGGACTGATTTCCTTTTGGATTGACTGGTTTGATCTCCTTGCAATCCAAGGGACTCTCAAGAGTCTTTTCCAACACCACGGTGCAAAAGCATCAATTCTTCGGTGCTCAGCTTTCTTTATAGTCCAACTCTCACATCCGTACATGACTACTGGAAAAACTAGATCTTTGACCAAATGGACATATGTCAGCAAAGTAATGTCTCTGCTTTTTAATGTGCTGTCTAGGTTGGTCAAAACGTTTCTTCCAAGGAGGAAGTGTCTTTTAATTTCATGGCTACAGTCACCATCTGCAGTGATTTTGGAGCCCAAGAAAATAAAGTCTGTCACTGTTTAAATTGTTTCCCCATCTATTTGCCATGAAGTAATGGGACTGGATGCCATGATCTTTGTTTTTGAATGTTGCATTTTAAGCCAGCTTTTTCACTCTCCTCTTTGACCTTCATCAAGAGGCTCTTTAGTTCCTCTTCACCTTCTGTCATAAGGGTGGTGTCATCTGCATATCTGAGGTTATTGATATTTCTCCCGGCAATCTTGATTCCAGCTTGTGCTTCATCCAGCCCAGCATTTCGGATGATGTACTCTGCAATGAAGTTACATAAGCAGGGTGACAATATACAGCCTTTACATACTCCTTTCCCGATTTGGAACCAGTCTGTTGTTCCATATCTGGTTCTAACTGTTTCTTCTTTATCTGCATACAGATTTTTCAGGAGACAGATAAGATGGTCTGATATTCCTATCTCTTGAAGAATTTTCCACCATTTGTTGTGATCCACACAGTCAGAGACTTTGGCATAGTCAATAAAGCAGAAGTAGATATTTTTCTGGAATTCTGTTGCTTTTTCTATGATCCAGTGGATGTTGGCAATTTGATCTCTGGTTCCTCTGTCTTTTCTAAATCCAGCTTGAGCCTCTGAAATTTCTTGGTTCACATATTGTTGAAGCCCAGCTTGGGAAATTTGAGCATTTTTTTGCTAGCATGTGAAGTGAGTGCAATTGTGCAGTAGTTTGAATATTGTTTGGCATTGCTCTTCTTTGGGATTGGGATGAAAACTGACCTTTTCCAGTCCTGTGGCCACTGCTGAGTTTTCGAAATTTGCTGGCATATTGAGTGCAGAACTTTCAAAGCATCATCTTTTAGGATTTTAACTATCAGCTGGAATTCCATCACTTCCACTAGCTTTGTTTATAGCAATGATTCCTAAGGCCCACTTGACTTTGCACTCCCAAGATGTCCCAGAGAGTATGACTGGAAGAAAGCACAGGAAGGGAGTGCTTTTATAAATTAGTCTCTTCTTCTGCCTTTGACACAGTGAATCCTAAAAAGATGTTACACTTTTCCCTTTCTGAAAGATATTACTGGCTGTGATGGAGTAAGTTGCAGAGAAGGGCATTGATCTGTTGGATCTAACAGTGCCGTGGCGCCAGAGACAAGCTGCTCCAGTGTTGCTGCTCGGCGTGACCTGGAGCCTGTCTTTCTCCATCCTCAATCCCCTCGTTCTACACGGAGGTGACTCACTTCATCTTTAAGGCTGTTCCGAGAATGCGGAATGTTTCAAGCTTATGTGGGATTATTGTTGTAAGAAGGGTTCTTATTTTGATTTATTCATTCTGTTACTGAGTTAATGGTTGATCTCTCAGTATCCCTGTAGCAAATGCTATGGACACTGGACAAAACTATGGTTGGGTGATATAAATTGATAGGAGCAAAAATATAGAATAGTGTAGGCACTGAATATGACTTTTAGTTCAAATTGTATAATTTAACATCCCAAAATGACTTTGCCCATACAACTTTGAGATCTTCTAGTCAGTGTACACTGCCTCCAGAGTGCTAGATTTTTCTGAATTAGCACTCAATAGGTTAATGTAACTATACAATATAATAGAATAAGCAGTCTTATAACTTATCTATTGCTGTTTAATTAACTTACTGTTTCTAGTGAGACCCTTCTTTTAATTAACTTTACCCATGAGCCTTCTCCTGTGGATTTCTAAAGTGAGACAAGGAAACACATCACTGTTCATAAAGACATGTAAAAAATTCATTGTGTTCATTGATACTTTGAACCCCATATGTTAGTTAAAAACCTATGAGCTATGGTCATCCTTCAATTTATAGATGAAAAATTTAAGCCCATAGAGGTAAATTGATTTTCCATAAAACACTTTGCACATAACCAAAGGATCCAGAATTTGAACTAAGTTTGAGTTCAATAAACTTTCAGCAGCATTTTGCCCATTTTCTCCCCTCCCCCTATTTTCTTAGCTATAATATTTTTCTTTTTTAGCAGGCTTGCATTCCCTGGAAAAATTTAATCTGAGAAACTCGTGGGAAATAGTCTGAGGTGACTGAAAAGCAAATAAATGACAATCAATTAAGATAGAATTTTTAGCAGATAATCCAAGCTGTATACAGAAACTTGAGGCACTAGCTAGAACAGATAACTGGCATAGCCTCGCTTCTACATCCTTTGGATGTGGAATTTTACAGCAGAGGCCCTCCACCTGAGTATCTTCAGTGCTTTATTCATGGGTCAGCTTTAGAACTTTTTGTCCTTTGTTCTTAGGCGACCATCACAAAAACCCTGGAGATACTCTTGTTTGCTGGCTTTTTTGCCAGGGTTGACCACCAGGGTGACTTGGAGGTGTTTCTCCAAATAGAGATGCTTAAGTCCCACCTGCGAAGATTCTCACTCACTAGATCATCATAGACTTGAGCATCCTTAGAAACTCTCACCCAGCAACTCTTTAAATAGACTTAATTGAGAAACAATCCAGGAACACACATCACTTGTTTCCATTTTACAGGCTGCAAAATGGAAACCGGGAGAGATGAGTGTTTCGAAAATTTAGACTTTATTTAGCCTATTGCTCAAGAACCCCAGAATGTAAACAGTGATTAATGATTACATGATCCTTGATGTTCTAGTCTCTCAAGATCATGTCCAGATAGAGAAGCACAGAGGATACAGAAAAACCCAAGGTTTGATGAGTTTTCAAAGACTATAAATGGGATTTCAGCTTAGGTCTACAAAGACATATAGATAACCTACTTTGTCCTAATGACTCTGCTAGTTTCTTCTCTAGATTTCCCTCCTTGGCAAATGACAGGTGATGCCGGGTGTCGTGTAGGGGTCTTGGGGGCAGGTGACACAGCGAAGGGAGACTGAAGGCTGAGTCCTGGATGGCACATCCTCCAAAAAAGAGTGACCAAGCAGAGCATGAAGTCTCATGGGACAGATAAAGGCAGCTGAGACCCTAGCAATCACAGCTAGGTCCTTGTGGTCATGAGCAAAGAATTAGGGGCAGAATTAGGGGGAATTTCTTGGGCTGAAGGAACACAGGAAGAAGGACCCTTTCTTAAATCTATACCAAGCCTGAAAATTGTTCTCAGGTGACTGAGCCTATGCCTATGGAACTGAGAACCAGAGATAAATACAGAAAAAAGAAGTTCTACTTTTAAGGAATCACATTCTGCTTTGATAAGTAGGTGCAATGACCAGTGCTAGGGGTTAATCAACAATAGGTTTCTGATAAAGCTCTTCAGAGTAAGTCATGCCAAAGTATCATCGTGGAGGATGTTTCATGGTTAACCACGCAGAGCTGGTTAGCAGAATGAGGGCATTCCTGGCAGAGGAGAAGCGTATGCAGACTACAGAGCAGTGAAGCAGGATGATATGTTAAGAGAGCTGCAAGTCAGAGCCTGCACTCCAAGTTGCAACCTATAATTGCTGAAAGATGGAAAGGCACCTGGGTGATGTCTCATGAACCACATAAATGCATGAAGACATTCCCTCTGCTTCCTGTAAACCACGGACTGGCAAGAACGTGGTGTAAATTTTACTCCTCCACCATGACAGAACCGTTTTGAGAAATATTAAGATTCCCGTGTAGTCAGCATTCAAAGCATTTAAGCATCAGGCTAAAATTCATATGACTTCAAAGATCTTTTTCCAGCTCTAAGATACTCTGTAATATCTCGTTAAGCCTTTTAAACCAGATGTCACTCTTGGGGATGATATGAGACTGAAAAAGAAGGAATAAAAATAAATAAAAGAAATATTGAGGTAGAGGAGTAGTGGACAATGCTTAACATCAGCCCTGGAATGGATGGTGACAGGAACAGGGGAGGCAAAGCTGGTCCAAAACATTTTATCCTGCCTGGATACTCAAAAATTCTCTTAACTGTTCTCTACCATTTATTCTTATTTCTCTCTAATCCAAGATTACAGACATCCAACATGCCCCCATACTGAAGCCTGGGTGATTTTAATGAAAGGAAAACCAAGGGATGCCATCTCTCCCCGCTCGATTCTTTACTAGCTCCCTCTTATTCTTCATGGGCTTCCCTGGTGCCTCAGCTGACTAAGAATATGCCTTCAATGCAGAAGACTTGGGTTCGATCCCTGGGTCAAGAAGATCTCCTGGGGAAGGGAATGGCAATCCACTCCAATATTCTTGCCTGGAGAATTCCATGGACAAGAGGACTGTGGCAGGCTACAGTCTATAGGATCGCAAAGAATCGGACACAACTGAGCTACTAAACCTTCTTTCTTACTCTTCCTGACCAAACTATTTCCCATGGACTACAGAGACCTCCATGATCGTCCCATGTATGTCTCTTCAGCCTTCTTTGATACCAGATACCACTACATTAGAGTGTCTTAGCTATTGTACTACTGGCTTGTTGGACTGGATGATTCTTTGGGGGCTATTGTAGAATATTTAATAACATCCCTGGTCTCTACCCACTAAATGGTACTCACTCCCAGTTATTGACAACCAAAAATCTCTCCAGCTTGCCTAATGTCCCTGGGGATGGGGGAGTTCTGCTGCTTGAGAACTATTGGTCTAGATCTTTCCTTTCCAAGTACATGTTCATTCAAATGTACCATGCTCCCCTCCCTCTCATAAAACTTCTAAAATCACCACCTACTTTCCTTGAGATAATCTCCCTCTCCCCACCCCTATACCAAATTTGTAATGTCTACTAATTATTGCTTCTCTCCAAGAACAATCATTTCCTCCATGGAGCCTACACTGAACCACCACTCATAGTGCTGTGATAACCCCCTTTCCTTTAGGGCTTCATTTGCAATCTTATGTTCATCACTGGTGTCATTGGAACAATTTCTGACTTCTCCTCCAGCCATTATGCTTCATGAAAGTAGGGGCCGTGTCTATTTTTATTCACCACTGTGTCCTCAGTACCTGGCATGGTAGAAACTCAGGAAACACTCAATGAGTGATTGGAAACTGAACAAAATTTGCAATTATCAGAAAAGTAAAGCAGGACTTTCAGCCTCTGATGCCAACAACTATTTGCTGAGCACTGATTTTGCAGTTAAGCAAGATCTGAGCCCTGGGACCACAGTGAAGAATAACACACAGCCTTTGCCTAGGAACTATACCCTTGGGAAAGAAATTGATTTGTAAGTAAAAAGGATTAATACGATATCCTCAGTGATCAATGGAGGTTTGAGCAAACTGAAGTTGGGTATCTACAGAGGAATTCCAAGGTCTGCCTACAGAGTAGAGAGAAGTTTCAGAAAAACGATAATTCTTGAGCTCAGACTAAAGGACAGAATTTAGCCAGATGGACAAGGCTTAACAGTGTAGACTGGTATTAGAGCTGGTGTGACTGGTGGGAAATTAGTCACAACAGTGATATAGGTATATAGCAATCCAGCCAGCTGAGCATCTCCACGCAGTTCTGGGAAATGAGCTTAAAAACTTAAGCAGGGATAGAAACATGAGAACTTCCTGTGTAGGCTCAGAGATCTGTACTTTGTCTTGGAGACATTGGGTGGTCATAGATGGATGGAATGTAGTGGTGTGAGTCAGATCTGCAGTTTCAACTTGATAAGCTGAAAGTCTGACCAGTAGATAGAGAAGAACATGACTTTACAACTCAGGGTCTCATTAAAGTTTTTGTTGAATCTTCAAGTGGCTTGGACCAGGCACATAGCAACTTAACAAGGAGAATCAGAATGCTAGCTCAGTATGAGGTTCAAGAGTACACAGATTCTATTCCTAGCAATAGCAAGGCAGAAAATTTCTTATACCAGGGAGTCCTTACAGCCTCAGTCCTATGAATCCTTATTTATTGTTAGTGGCAAGGTACATGTTGGGAGATATAGGGATCAAATGACTCAGATGGTAAAGAATCTGCTTGCAGTGCAGGAGACTGGGGTTTGATTCTTCGGTTGGAAAAATCCCCTGGAGAAGGGAATGGCAACCGATTCCAGTATTCTTCCCTGGAGAACTCCATGAACAGAGGCTAGGTCCTTGGGGTCGCAAAGTGTTTTGGACATAACTGAGCGACACTTTCCCTTTCACTTTAGGTACCAAGGGCTTCCCTTGTAGCTGAGTTGGTAAAGAATCTGCCTGCAGTGTAGGACAGCTGGGTTTGATTCGTGATGGTCAGGAAGATCCCCTGGAGAAGGAAATGGCAACCCACTCCAGCATTCTTGCCTGAAGAATACCATGGACAGAGCAGCCTGGCAGGCTACAGTCCACAGGTTGACGAAGACTTGGACATGCCTTAGCAATTAAACCACCACCACCATAAGGATCATTTTCCTGGTGGCTCAAACAGTAAGTAAAGCATCTGCCTACAATGCGGTAGACCTGGGTTCAATCCCTGGGTCGGGAAGATCTCCTGGAGAAGGAAATGGCAACCCACTCCAGTATTCTTGCCTAGAAAATCCCATGGACGGAGGAGCCTGGTAGGCTACAGTCCATGGGGTCACAGAGTCAGATGCAACTGAGCGACTTCACTTCACTTCACTTCTTCACCATAGGGATCAAGAGGGCTTCCTAGGTGGCACTAGTGGTAAAGAATCTGCCTGCCAATGCATGAGACACAAGAGACCTAAATTCGATCCCTGGGTTGGGAAGATCCCTTGGAGAAGGGCATGGCAACCCACTCCAGTATTCTTGCTTGGAGAATCCCCTTGGTTAGAAGAGCGTGGAGGGCTAAAGTCCATAGGGTTGCAAAGAGTCGGACTTGACTGAATTGACTTAGCACACACATAAGAATCAGTAGGCCAGCTCTAGGTTTCAGAGACAAAGAGGCAAACATAGTCATTTTCTGGACACTGCAACATTCTGAAACCTGATGATTGAGTGTTTGTTTTCCCATTGTCTGCATTTCTGCTTAGTCCTCCAACATGAATAATTGTCAAGGTTTTGCTAGGCCAAAGTATATTCCAGGGAAATCGGATCTGCAATTTTGCAGAATTTCACAATGCCTTTTTGCAGTTCTGTGTCAAATTGTTTGTTTAAATCTAGTTTATTTTACCTTCTTGGTCCTGGACGTACTATCAGCTGAAATATTTATATCACTGCCTCTTAGGAGTTGTGCATTTCCCTTGTTCTGTGAAAAAATGTGCTGACCTGCTCTATGTATATGAGTAATTGTTTTTATTTTAATTACTTGAGTGCCTGTGGAAGGAGACTGAGTCGTCTGGCCTGTTCTCTTCTTGAGCATTTCTTGCTTTCATTCACTACCTTTTACCAAAAAAAAAAAAAAAAAAAGTCTTGTTCTCATCAACAGCAAAGTCTTTGGAGACCATTTGAAGTTGAAATCTTCATGCTAAATCCAGCCTTTTGAAAGGAGGTGTGGGAATCATAAAGATAAACATACCTTACTGCCCAATGCAGAAATCCTTCTCTCCCAGCTAGATTCCAGGATGCTGGAAAAAAAACAGCCCAAGCATGTTCTTGCTGTTATTCAGATCTTATTTTTGAAAACAGGCCTCCCACAGAAACATACATGTGTGTTCCTTATTACATGGAGCATTCTGTCCTCAACTCATGCCTTCTGACCTCATTCACTCATTTGACACAATCATTGAATATTCACGGTGTGCCCATCAGTGAACCAACAGGCCAGCCTCTGCCCTCACAGAGGCCACAGTCTGGCATAGGAAGCAGGCAGGGCGGTAGTTAGTACCGTCATGTGGGTGGAAGCAGGAACTCCACAGCAGGGGCTGCTATACGGTTCTAGAAAGTCATGGAAATTATGCCAAGACAAGTGACATTCAGGTTAAGGAAAGAGAGGAATGGGTGGAGGAGGCTAGCACCAGGGAGGAAAAAATGTCTCAGGTTGGAATTGGAATCTCCCTTGATGAGAGGTTCAACTAGGGAGGTAAGGCCACGCTGTGTGCACTCAGTCATGTCTGACTGTTTGTGACCCCACAGACTGTAGCCCACCAGGCTCCTCTGTCCATGGAATTCTCCAATCAAGAGCACTGGACTGGGTTGCCATATCCTGTGGCCGGAGATCTCCCAACCCAGGGATTGAAACTGGGTCTCTTGAGTCTCCTGAATCGGCAGGAGGATTCCTTACTGCTGCGCCACCTGGGAAGTCCCCGGCGAGGTAAGGGGCTGGGTGGTATTTTTTAAAGCCTGGTTCCTACAGCAGTATGGTCTGACATATTTGTGTTCACCACCAGCTCCAGCTCTTCAGACTGCTTGGTTTTGAGCAGATTACTTAACCTTTCTAAGACTGACTGTCATTATTAGTCATTATTAGATCATAGGGTGTATGTAAAGGTTGAAGAAGTTAGAACATGTAAATTGTTTACACACCAGCTGAGACGTGGTAAATATGAGGTCATGATAAATGACCTTGATAAACATGAGGTCATGTTATTACCGTTATTATTAATAGTATGTATTTATTTTTTATTTCATCTTCACTTTGCCTTCATTGTCTTTTCCAGTTTTGTTTTGTTTTTTGTTATTGTTGTTAATCCCTCAAGTCAGGTGATCTGGGATCAACAGCTTCTTTCTGGAATCCCTGAACCCTGGATCCTTTCTCTGTCCATCTTCTCTCCTTCCCTCTCCATCTTTTTTTTTTTTTTTTTCTCTTCGTTACCCTCTCTTACCTATAGTTAGCACCCCACCGTGGTAGGGCCCCGACAACTGGATAATGGGTAATCTCAAATAATGGGGTCCTGGGTATTATCAGTTTCATGTCGGGACCATGCGAAGAACAATTTCTATGTATAGTTCAGTTGGAAATTCACGTTAGCATGCTCCACCATGTATAAGAGGAAATGAGCAAAGCATAAATTATAGGTAAAATGATATTTCTCACTTAGCTGTCAACATTGAAGAGGGATTTCTATTTAACTTTGGTAATGTTTCTCAATTTCTCTGCATTTCCATATTCATATTTCCATATTCATATACTTAAAGCTAAGATTCATTTCTCATCCAGACCAGTGTGGTATCATCCCCAGTGTGCCCACTCCCTTTTCTCTTTCAAACTTGCCTATTTCAGTCCGGCTTTCACTGGGATTTCAGAATGTTCCTCCTATAATATCACACTGATCACTGTATAATCTTGTGTGAAAACCTTCACAGATGTTCTGTTTTCTGAATAATAAGTCTATCAGGACACCTTTCATTGCAAGGAACAATAACAGACCTATCCAATTAAAAGAATAATGAGCATAGATTACTTCACTTACCAGAAAAATCCAGAGGTAATTTGGGCTTTGGGCACAATTTGAATAGAATTTTAGCTCTGTCTCGCTCTTGGTTCCTGTCCAAATGTCAATTTTGTCCTCTGACTGACTTATGTTATTGAGCAACATGTTTAAAGCAGTCATAGGTATCCTAAATCCACATCACCATCCAGCTAGAAAGACACACACACAAGTCTTTCTGTTGCTCCATCTTAAGCTGCGGACCCACCTCTGAAATAATCACTGGCTCTAAAGAGATGTCATAAGCTGATTTCCTTAGACTTGAATTTAAAGCAACCTCTGAGCTGAATGCTGTAGGAAGGTATATAGGGTGGCTACAGTCTGTTTAGGGACGTCAGCACCGACCCCTGGCCAAAGTGTGAACCATTGTGGATACAATAAAGGCTCAGTAGATGCCGGGAAGGCAAGCAGCAGTGCTGCTCCCCCATCCCCTGAGGATGTCACTCATGTTGTGTCACTGTCTGGCTTCAATTCACAATTTCAATTTCTCATCATTCCTATTCTTATTTTACTCTTGTCAGACTGAATTTATTGCCCCAAATTTCTGTCTATGCTTTTGCTCTAGTTTGACTTTCCATGTGACATGCCAAGCTCCTTGCCCTTCTTGGCTACAGAGAACCCTACTTATGCTTTTAGACCCACCTTGAAAGCTGTCTGCTTATGAATCCCATGATATCTCCCGCTGCCCGACCCCCCACCACCACCGTTCAGCTGGAATGAAGCTAAATTTGTTATCATCCAGTTAGGATTCTACCTGCTAAGAGTAATTCTTTCCTGAGTGAGTCTGCCTTGTTCTTGTTTATCATCATCTTCAAGGACCTGCTCTCTGTCTTTTGTGTTCTTATCCAAGAAAGTATCAGTGCTTTGCCTTAGGGCATTTCTCTATAGGTCAGTGTTGTCACCTCTTATTAAATACCTAAATCCTACTGAGTTAGAATTTTTAGCTAGAAATTAGGAAAATCTGGAGGACTTCTTGTAATTTCAAAGGAATGGTCAACTAATTACATGCTAATAACCTACACATTATTACTTAAATACATAAAAACTTGGAAATTTAGAAAACTTGGCAGTGGCCACAGGACTGGAAAATGTCAGTTTTCATTCCAATCCCAAAAAAAGGGCAATGCCAAATGATGTTCAAGCTACCATACAATTGAGCTCATTTCACACACTAGCAAGGTAATGCTTAAAATCCTTCAAGTTAGCAGTACATGAACCGAGAACTTCCAAATGTGCAAGCTAGATTTAGACAAGGCAGAGGAACCAGAAATGAAATTGCCAACATTTGGTGGATCATAGAGAAAGCAAGGAAATTCCAAAAAAAAATCTACTTTTGCTTTATTGACTACACTATAGCCTTTTGAACGTGTGGATCACAACAAACTGGAAAATCCTTAAAGAGATGGGAATACCAGACTACGTTACCTGTCTCCTGAGAAACCTGTATGCAGATCAAGAAGCAACAGTTAGAACTGGACATGGAACAACAGACCAGTTCAAAATTGGGAAAGCTGTATGTCAAGGTTGTATATTATCACTCTGCTTATTTAACTTTTATGCAGAGTACATCATGCAAAATGACAGGCTGGATGAATCCTAAGCTGGAATCAGGATTGCTGGGGTAAATATCAGCAACCTCAGATATTCAGATGATGTTCTTGTTCAGTTGTTCAATCGTGTCCACCTCTCTGTGACCCAGTGAGCTGCAGCACACCATGCTTCCCTGTCCTCCAACATCTCCTTTTCTGATGTGTCGGCTCTTTGGATCAGGTGGCCAAAGTATTGGTGCTTCAGCAACAGTCCTTCTAATGAATATTTGGGGCTGATTTCCTTTTAGACTGACTGGTTTGATCTCCTTGCAGTCCAAGGGACTTTCAAGAATCTTCTCCAATACCACAGTTCAAAAGCATCAATTCTTCAGTGCTCAGCTTTCTTTATGGTCCAACTCTCACATACATACATGACTACTGGAAAAACCATAGCTTTGACTAGGTGGACCTTTGTTGGCAAAGTAATGTCTCTGCTTTTTAATATGCTGTCTAGGTTAATCATAGCTTTTCTTCCAAGGAGCAAGCGTCGTACAATTTCATGACTGCAGTCACCATCTGCTGTGGTTTTGGAGCCCAAGAAAAGAAACTTGGTCACTGTTTCCATTGTTTCCCCTTTTATTTGCCATGAAGTGATGGGACCAGATGCCATGATCTTAGTTTTTCGAGATCATGCAGATGACACCACCCTAATGCAGATGACATCACCCTCATGGCAGAAAGCAAAGAAGAACTAAAAAACTTATTGATGAGGGTGAAAGAGGAGAGTGAAAAAGCTAGCTTAAAACTCAATATTCAAAAAACTAAGGTCATGGCATCTAGTCCCATCACTTCATGTCAAATAGATGGGGGAAGAGTGGAAGCAGTGACAGATTTTATTTTCTTGAACTCCAAAATTACTGCAGCCATGAAATTAAAAGATGCTTGCTGCTTGGAAGAAAAGCTATGACAAACCTAATCAGTGTATTAAAAAGCAGAAGCATCACTTTGCCTATGAAGGTCCATCTA
The DNA here is from genome assembly GCF_910594005.1 of Cervus elaphus. Classification (NCBI taxonomy): domain Eukaryota; kingdom Metazoa; phylum Chordata; class Mammalia; order Artiodactyla; family Cervidae; genus Cervus; species Cervus elaphus. The sequence continues at coordinate 7,556,781 of NC_057830.1, read as the reverse complement.
GTTAAAGCTATGGTTTTTCCAGTAGTCATGTATGGATGTGAAATTTGGACCATAAAGAAGGCTGTGCGCTGAAGAATTCATGCTTTTGAACTGTGGTGTTGGAGAAGACTCTTGAGAGTTTGGACTGAAAGGCAACCAAACCAGTCAATCCTAAAGGAAATCAATCCTGAATGTTCATTGGAAGAACTGAAGTTGAATCTCCAATACTTTGGCAACCTGATGTGGAGAACCAACTCATTGGAAAAGACCCTGATGCTGGGAAAGATTGAAGGCAGGAGAAGAGACGACAGAGGATGAGATGGTTGGATGGCATCACCGACTCAATGGACATGAGTTTGAACAAGCATCAGGTGATGGTGAAGGACAGGGAAGCCTGGTGTACTGCAGTCCATGGGGATGTAAGGGGTCAGACACGACTAGATGGCTAAAGAACAACAACATAAAAACTAATGGAAAAAAAAAAAAAAAACTAATGAATGCAGGTTACAGAAATTTCAATTCACCATAGATATGAGGTATCAGTATATATTTTTCTCTCATTTGCAACTAAGTCTTGTTCTGCGCAACACCTGCATTTCTGAGAATCCATTTGTAAATCAAATATCATAGTCTCATTTACATATATTTTAATTATAGAAATGAACTGTATGAGTTCCTTTTCCATTTTTAGTCACTTCTAATATTTCAGTTCCTTGTCAACTTATTAATAAATGAGTCAATACATACAGAATGTCCCTGAGTTAATTGGTGGTTTGACTCAAGACTCTTTGGTTTTAGGATGGTGTAAAAGTAGTATGTATTCAGTAGAAGCTGTACTTGGAATTTTAAATTTGACCTTTTCCTGGGCTTAGGAATATGTTCGCTTGCGATCTGGGGCAGTGGCAGTAGCTACGGCTCTCAGTCAGCCACCAGACCCTAAGAATGAACAACCAATACATGAGAACAATCAATGAGCAATCAAACATTCTGGACCTGTACAACCATTCTGTTTTTCACTTTCAGTGCCGCATTTGAAAAATTAGATGAGATTCAACACTTTCTTATAAAACAGACACTTTGTTAGATAATTTCTGCCAGCTGTAGGCTAGCATACGTGTCCTGAACACAGTTAAGATCGGTTAGTCTAACTTTTGATGTTTAGTAGATTGGGTGTACTAAATGCATTTTTGACTGAAATAGTTTCAACTTATGATAGGTTTATTAGGATGTAATCCCACTCTAAGTCAAGGGAGATCTGTATTTAGCTGAATTTGTTAAAGATACATTTTAGCTAGGCAAAAATACCTTAGGTTTATGGGTAATAATCACTGATTCATTAGTTTTGAAAGTTCAAGCTTTGACTACAATGCATTTTTATCAGTGTTTTGACACTACTATTTTGATTTCCTTTCAAGATAAATAAAGATATAAGTAAGTTGACATGAAGGCGTTGTGAAACAAAATTATGGTACAAAATGTCAGTTCCAGTTGTGAAGTAAGGACATTTCAAAAACTCATATAATTACCTTTTATGTCAATTCCAAATATTAGTCATAAGTGTGAAGAGCTTTAATCAGGCTTTTAAAAATGTGAGAATTTATTTGCCTTTTAATATCTTTCCTTTTTTTGACTACATTATTTTTCTGACAGTATCAATTTCACCTGTAATCCTGAGAAGCAACTAAATATATAAAATCTGATTCACAGGGATCAGTAAAACATTGGGTTAAAAGTGCAAGACTGGAAGTGGAAAACATACTTCCATCAAGTGATGGAGATGTAAAAGGACATAGAGTCAGTTTGAAGAAGTTTCCAGTGACCAAATCTGACATGACTCAGGCAGCAAAATAAGTGAATGAATGAATGAGTGAGTCGATAAATAAATGGAGCAAAGGGGCCTCGCTTCCTTAAGGTAGAATGCATTAGTTTTTTTATTGCCACTGTAAAAAATTACCACAATTTAAAAAGATTACAAAACAAAAAATTATTTTAAAATTAAAAAATTTTTAATTTTACAGGTCAGAAGTCTGAAATTGGTTTCAGTGGGCTAACCTTGAGTTGTTTACAACGATGCATTCCTTTATATAGGCTCTGTGGGACAATATTTTCTTGTCTTTTCCATGTTCCACAGACTTCCAGCATCCTTAGGGCGGCTACCACTCTCTCTCACTCTGAATATCACTAAAGTCAAAAACAGCCAGTAAAAGCTTTCTCACATTACATCATCCTGACACTAAACTCTTCTGCCTCCCATTCAGAGGACCTATTTGATTACATTGGACCAACTAGATAATTCAGGATAATCTCCTCATTTAAAAATCAGCTGATTAGCAACTATAATTCTATCCACATTCTTATTTCTTCCTTTTCATGTAACACTATAACTTACAGGGTCTGGAGTTTAGTATGTAAGTGTCTTTGAGGGAGAGACTTATTCTCTAAATCATATAGAATTACACTTAATACATGTAAAAGGAATGGCATAAATAGAAAATTACCTTTTGGCAAAAACTGTTGTAATAATTATTGTGTGCATCCATGGATGCTAAAGTTAGGGGATGATGAGAAACAGAACTTGTAAGTTTCTCCTCTCATGACACTTTATAGTTGAAAATGGAGTAACTTTCCATGCATAAACATGACAGGTCCCACCATAATCTATATATGTATAACTGGAGTTCCCAAAGGCAAGGAGAAAGAACAGAAGATGTATTTGAAGAAATGATGACTGAAATTTATCCACACTTGATGAGAACTATAAACCCACATATCTGGGAAGGACAACAAAACCCTAGCAGAAGAAATATGAAGAAAACTACACCAAAGCTTATCATCAAATTTCTTAAACCAGTGTTAAAGAAATCTTAGGAGGAACAGAAAAAAAACAAAACATTTTGCCCAGAGTGTCAAAGACTAGTATAACAATGACAGTTCCTTAGGAAAAGTACAACTCAGAACACAGCAAAGTAACATAATTAGGTACTGAGTGAGGAGGGGGGAAGAAAAAAAAAAGGTCGATGTTCAATCTGGAATTTTATAATCAGCAAGAATATTTAAAACTTTAGAGCAAAATGAAACATTTTACAAAAGAAACCTGAAATTATTCATCTCTAGTCAATTACCTCTAGAAGTAATGTCTTTAAAAAATACTTTAAGAAGACAGAAAATAATACCAAAGGGAAATTTGCCTCTATACAAAGGAACAGATGACATTGGAGGTGGTAGATACATGTGTAACGATAAGTATTTGTTTACTATTTCATTACATTTGGGGCTCCCTTGGTGACTCAGATGGTGAAGAATCTGCCTGCAATGTGGGAGACTTGGGTCTGACTCCTGTTTCGGGAAGATCTCCTGGAGAAGGGAATGGCTACCCGCTCTAGTGCACTTGCCTGGAGAATCCCATGGACAGAGGAGCCTGGCAGGCTACAGTCCATAGAGTCACAAAGAGTCAGACATGACCGAGTGACCAACACTAGCTCATGAAATTTAATTAAAATATTTAGCATAATTAAATGACTTTGATTTCCCACAAGAAGAAGCAAGAGTGATCATGATGAGCTTACTCCGTTAAAACCACAAGCAAGCAAAATATATGAACCGATGGTTTTGAAGACATCAGGTAATGAAGGACAGTGGCCCTTCAGAGACAGGAAACAAATAATGTGAGCTGTATAGTTGTCACAGCTTGCTGCCTTGAGAGAGTTTCCAGACCTAGAAAATGGAACACAATCTGAGCCAAAAAGACTCCCTGAGTTGAGATGGAAGTCAGAATCCTGGAAGACCAAGGGGCTTAGAATTTCCAATACAAAGTAATAGAAGAATTATCTGCAGAGAGAGTGCTCTAAACATAGGCAAACCATGTGGGTGCATGCTCATCCTTGTCCTACTCTTTGCAACCCCATGGATTGTAGCCCACCAGACTCCTCTGTCCATGGAATTTTCCAGGCAAAGAATATTGAAGTGGATTGCCATTTCCTCCTCCAGAGGATCTTCCTGACCCAGGGATCATACCCTGAGTCTCCTGCACTGGCAGGCAGGTTCTTTATTATATGCAGAGGATGCCCTTCAATTATTTTAGCTCATTGTTGTTAGGACACTAGCGTGTTTTTTTTTTTTTTTTAAGAAATGAACAAACTGCTTCTAAAATTCAAAGGAAAATGCAAAAGACCTAGAATAGCTAAATTAATTTAAGAAGTGTGGAGGACAAACACAGCTTGATATTAAAAATTTTTATGAAGTTGGCATTTTTTCAGAAGGCAAGTGTTAACTGATGCTTTGCCTCAGAGCTCACTTCTTTTGAGTTCATGGGAGCTAAATACATGGAGACATCTGTTTCCCTTCATGGGCCTCCTCAGGAGCAGTTTTCTGCCACAAAGTTGCACTCCATGTTTCCAAATACACATAACCTTGTTCTAGTACTGCCTGTTCTCAAATTGTTCTTTTCTTTTTTTCATTCATGGTCTAAAAAACCATTGATTATAGATACCTTTGATGAAAAATTTTGTAAACATCTTCCATGTTAAGTAGATGGATAATATGTAGAAAGATCAATACATACATAGATACATAGATCTAGCTATTTTAGGATAATTTCAGATAGTTGTTTGGAAAAAAATCATCATTTCTTTGAGCTTTGAGCTAGTAAGGAGTCTAGAAGTCATGATCATCAGTAATCTGGAGAGCAAGTCTTCTGTTGAATAGATAATGTTCACATAGTAGCTCAAGATTTGTTTAATTATTTCCTATAAAAATTGGAAATGTGAGATGATCTTTTTTAAAAATTATATACAATGATATGATTACTTTGTATTTCTTATACCATATTTTCATTCCTTGAATTATCATCCAAGCATATCCTTGCTTCTGTATATTACCATAATTCAAATTCATCCCAATAGAGAAACTCTACAATAATCTTCTTGATGGACAAAAAGTTAATTTAGTTCAGTTCTATAAACTTTTTTGAAGGCCTACTGTATTTTCAGCCCTACGTTACAAACATAAATAGCAGTGATTTATCTCCACAAAAAATGAAACAATGAAAAGAAAATGTGAAAGTTAATTTTCTTTGCAATTCTCCAGCCTTCAAATGTAAGTTCATATTGCTTCTCAATCTCAGAAGGGAATCTTGAGAACCAAAATGAACCAACATGAAATAAGGTGTGATGGGTGATCTTTTTTGGGAGAAACGTTGTATAATCTAAGATAAAAAGCTTTGGTTTGGAAAAGACAGTTCTGGGTTTGAATCTTAGCTCCAGACTTTCTCACTGTCCAATTTTGCCTCTATTCTAACATCTCTAAGATGAGAACAATTATACCTATCTACAGGGTTGCTATGAAGGTAAAACTAGATAATTAATATCAATATGAAGCTTCCAGGGCAGGGCAACCTGGTCAGTGTTCAGTGCAACAAATTCCCTTCCTCTAGAATGGAACAAGGGAACTGTCTGAGAGGCTGCTGATCATCAAGAGAAGGGAGAAGGCTGTCAGCAGTAGAACATAACAATTTATAAATTTCTTATTTCACAACAAGCTCTGGGACATCCATCGTCCATGGAAATAAACAAACTCCGAGTCTGGGGCTCGTTCCCAGCTGCAGAGTCCAATGCAAATGCACCTGAATGACTAACGTGTGTTGCAAATGACTCACCAACCCCTGACTGCAATCTGGGTCCATCTGCTTAGCAAGGGCCAGCCGCCCCACCCGAAAGGGGCCCGTGAGAACTTCTACAGACCATCTCTTGGAAAGAGGAAACTTTGCTTGCTCTCGAGGTGTGTCTCAAGTCCCCATTCCAATCACTTGGCAGACTTTGTTAAAGCAGCAGGCAACTTTCCCCAAATGTCTTTAGAGCTTCTCAGGTTCTACTCCCTCTTTTAGCAAGATTGGTTTCAGGGAGGGGAGGTGTGACTTCTCCAAGGTCTCACAGACAGACATTTAGATCCCTTTTTCTTTCATCTGACACACATCTACTTCGCAATGTGCTAATCTCAGTAAGGGTTTCCCTTGTGGCTCAAACAGTAAAGAATCTGTCTGCAATGCAGGAGACCTGGGTTTGATTCTTGGGTTGGGAAGATCTCCTGGAGAAGGGAATGGCTACCCACTTCAACATTCTTGCCTGAAGAATCACATACTCAGTAAAGCATTCACTGACATTTTTTCTTTGAGAGTTAAAGGATGTGAATGCAATGAAAGTGATGATAAGCATGCCCCAAATCCCTTTAAGAACCACCCGATATCTTCACATGCTGAGACATGTGTCTGGATTCCTGGACCCATGCAGTCTGATCCTTGGTTGCTAAGCTATCCACACATGGCTTTTTTCTCTCTTCATCAGCTGTGATCTTTTGAGGCCTTCTTTGCAAGAATTCAGACCATGATGCAAATACGTACTTCCATCCACTCATTTCTCTAAGCAGGTAATGCCGATCACTGAGTCTGGCCCTTGTTATTACTGAGTCTGGAAGTTATCTAAAATGCTGTCTCAATACAATCATGAGTGGACATTTCCAAATCGTAGGGGACATTTCCAAAGCCACTGACTGTACTTTCACTAAGAGAAATAGGCCTCCATCACACAAGGTTCTCCTTAAAAGGAAACTTACAAATGTGAATCTGGTATAACACTGCATCTAGGGCTTTGGCACAGAGTAATTACTCAGCAATTGTTTGTTGAATGAAAGACTGAGACAATCAGATGAAGGTAGTGTTAGATCCACTTTCCCAGGCAACGATTACTTTTATAGAAGACATCAGATATAAAAGGGACATTACCGATCAGAGGGAACATCAGATTCAGAGAGCGTGACGGAACAGTTGGACAAGGATTTCACTGGCGACTGTTAATAAAAACAGGATAGTACATAGACGTTTCAGTTAAAGGAAAATTAAAATGTCAGATATTTGAGCATGGGTGGGGAGCCCATAAAAACTTGTCTCTACCTACTTGTCCATAAAATCAACATGCTTTTTGTGGATTTTTAATAGTGAATAACTCTCAGAACAGTTTCTAAAATGAAAGCATGTGCACACCCACACTTAGGATCTTACACATAGGATAGTCTTCTCTGTCATGAATAAAATACTGGGAAATGAAGTCGTCCACTCTGTTTGGTTCCTTTGGGAAGACTTTGAACTGTATATGTTTATTATACTGTAATATGCCTATAAAAGTTTTGGCTTGTGTGGCAGTGAGTGGAATTGGCTGTTTCTTTCACATTGAGGTGAGTGCAGAATTCATGGTATTCAGAAAGAATGAGTGGGGGTAGAAATAGGATTTTGGGGAAATGATGCTGCTCCTTCTTTAATACAAGGATACTTATTGTCAAGTGTGGTCAGAAGCCAATGACTCATCTCTATAACAAAACTTGCTGAGGAATCCCAGCTGAGTCAAAGGTACGCTGAAGACCTATGGCAACAACTGTCTGGTTTTTCCATCCCAGAGCCTTTCCACAAATGGTTGCACTGTTTTTATTTTGTTGTTTTTAAATTAATGCTACTTAGAGAATTTTATCCTGAATTTTTAGAGAAGGGCAAAGAAAACATTTAGGAAGAAGAGCAATGATAGAAATGAACTAAGCAGTTTTTACTGGGATGGTTCAGCACAGGAAAGGGAGTGAGCCCTGGCACCACAAGGAGCCCTGAGTTTTCAAAGGTCGGCAACTTGGGCTCGGCTCACTTTTCATTCTAAGTCCCTCCTCTCAAAGGACCTCCCTTGTTCTATCACTTGTAGGAATGAGGGGATTTTGTATGCCATTCTAAAACTTCCTTTGGCAGTACCTCCTACAGCTGATTATACGGATACCCTATGATTCAGCAATTCCACTGTTAAGTGTGTACCAACAGAAAAAGTGAGCATGTGCACCAAAAGATACAGACGGGGAAGTTCATAGAAGCATGACTTGGGATAATAAAAGTTGGAATAGACCCAAGTGTCCATCGACCCTAAAATGTGTTATAAAGCAGAATGTTATATAGCAATGAAAAGGAGCGTGCAAAGCCATGGAAATGTTGAGGAGATGTGCCAGGCACGAAAGGTTTCATGCTATGAAATGCTGTTCATGTACAGTTCAAGAATCGGCACATCTAATTCATAGTGAGAAGAGTGGTTTGGGATTGGACAGATCCGGATTGAAATTTTGTGTTGGAAAGTTAAAATTAATAGCTGTGGTGCTTTGAACATGTTGGATTACCTCTCAAAATTTCAATTTCCCCATCTGGCATAAAAAAAACACACACACACACAACGCAATGTCTTTCATATTTTAAAAAAATACACAGAAAATAGTGGCTGTTGTTAGTAGTATTCCAAACTCGGGCATCTGGGGTTCCCTTGAGGTGTGTTATTCTAAGATTAGGGATTCTTAAGTCTATTGCTCTAGATCTCTATCATGTCCTCTGTCACATACATTTTGATCCTTTCTTCTTTTCCTCTTCCCAACCTCCTTGCTCTTCTTTTTTTCCCTTTTCTCACAGTGCTTCCATATTAGTTGCTTTTTATTTGTAGATTTCTAAAGCCTCCCCCACCCCCCACTGACACAATTCCTTCTAAAGCTCTTTCAAGACAAAAAAGGAAGTGGCTAATCTCCACATCCTCTCCAGCATTTATTGTTTGTAGATTGTTTGATAATGGCCATTCTGACTCCTGTAAGGCAATATTTCACTGTAGTTTTGATTTGCATTTCTCTAATAATTAGTGATGTTGAGCATCTTTTCCTGTGCCTGCTGGCCATCTGTATATCTTCTTTGGAAAGATATCTACTGAGTTCTTCCACCCTCTTTTTTTTATTGGATTGTTGTTGTTGTTTTCTATATTGAGCTCCACGAACTGTTTATGTATCTTGGAGATTAATCCTTTGTCCATCACTTCATTTGCACATATATTCTCGCATTCTGAGGATTGCTTTTTGTCTTGTTTATGGTTTTCTTTGCTGTACAAAGTCAAAGAAAAAAACAAGCATTGTGTATTAACATATATATGTGGAATCTAAAAACATGGTACAAGCGAATCTATTTCCCGGGCAGGAATAGAAATGCAGATGGAGAGATTGGACATGTGGACCTGGGAGTGAGGGAAGGATGGGGCAGACTGGGAGATTAGGTTTGGTCTACATACACACTACCACGTGTGAAATGGCTGGTGGGAACCTGCCATATAGCACCGGGAGCTCCGCTCCTCGCTCTGTTGTACCGCAGAGACTGACATAACATTATAAAGCAATTCTATTCCAATTTTTAAAAAGTGGCTAAACTTTAGCATGTGCGTATTACGGTCCCATGTAGATTCATTGCTGGATTCAAGGCACAAATATGTCATGGTACAAATGTTTCATAGCATGTAAAGAAAGGTAACAATTCTAAGGCTCATTTGACATGTTCTACTTGGACTGAAGCTGAAGTCCCATGAATCCTTCACTCTACAGTTGCTTACCGCCTTGACCACCCCTCCCACCAGGATAGACCAAGTCTCCTAAATAAATGTGTGTTTTATTTATTTGTTTTTTCCTATTGGTCATGGACACTGCCCTTCCATTTCCCCCTTGCAATAATTTACTGCATTTTCTGTTTAGCAATCTTTTTAAAAAGTATAAGCCGTATCCTATACCTTCTTTGTTTAAATCCCTCCAGCAAAGCCCAATGGAATTGGAGTAAAACCTATGACCTCACCATAACCTACCTTTTCAGTACTAACTTTTTTTCATCTTCTCCCTTTGGTGCAACATTCGTATTTCTGTATCTCACATACATTATACTTACATCCAACTCAGGGATTTTTGTACATGTTAAGGCTCCATTAGAAAATCCGTCTCCCAGATTTCACAGCTAGCTCTTTGTAATGGTTCAAGACCAAGTATCAACTACCAAGAGAGCTTTGCCCAAGACCACTCGCTAAAACAACATTTACCCCATCCCTGATTACTACCACATCGATGTATTATACTTTCCCTATAGCAATTTTCACTAATCTCATTTACCTGCCTTTTCTGTCATGTTTATATGGTTATTGATGGGAATGCTGCACTCGGGGGCCGTTAATGTGGTTTATAGGTGATGCCGGTGGTCCTGGTGGTGCAGGGAGTGGCTCTTCAATAACGGCCTTCCTGTGGTCTAGGTTTTCATTACTCCTACTCATGGTTGAAGTCAGCAACTCCCTGATCCAGGCAGAAGAACCCATGTGGATAATGAAAGCCTTAGACATCTTCCTCTCCTAGTCTCTGACTCCAACATGATCACATTCACTGGCTTCCACTCACTGGGTCAAGCCATTTCCCAGGCTTGATTTGAAAATGAGGACTTCACAAATTTCTCCCTCTTGTTTACAGACTTTAGTATGATCTGAGCACAGGATTCTCTAAAAAGGAAGAATATTCTCAGCAAATTTCTAGAATATTAACAGGAACATGAATCACTGAATTCTAGCCACTTAACCTCTCCCTTGCATTGTACATCTTGGATAAAATAAAAATACCTTTTCAGCATTTTGTATTTGCTTGGTATGTTTGTTTGTATTCCAATCCTGAGAAACCTAAGTACTCCAAAAAGCACTGAGAGATGACCATTCTCTGCCTGCTATGTACTGTAGGAAATAGAAGTATTATGAGTGTTTAATAAATATATGCACCCCCAAAATTTGAAGTTCTTTTAAAACATTACACTGCTATGTCTATTGAATATTTACTCTAAGGCAGAGACTGCATGTGTTCATTTATCCAGACCCTCTTCCCTTCCTTAAAAGACTACATGGGTTTAGAAAAAACAGATTGGCATTGAGATATAGTATAATAGCCAGGACATGGAAGCAACCTAGATGCCCATCAGCAGACGAATGGATAAGGAAGCTGTGGTACATATACATCATGGAATATTACTCAGCCATTAAAAAGAATTCATTTGAATCAGTTCTAATGAGATGGATGAAACTGGAGCCCATTATACAGAGTGAAGTAAGCCAGAAAGATAAAGACCAATACAGTATACTAATGTATATATATGGAATTTAGAAAGATGATAATGATAACCCTATATGCAAAACAGAAAAAGAGACACAGATGTACAGAACAGACTTTTGGACTCTGTGGGAGAAGGCGAGGGTGGGTTGTTTAGAGAGAACAGCATCGAAACATGTATATTATCTAGGGTGAAACAGATCGCCAGCCCAGGCTGGATGCATGAGACAAGTGCTCGGGCCTGGTGCACTGGGAAGACCCAGAGGAATCGGGTGGAGTGGGAGGTGGGAGGGGGGATCGGGATGGGGAATACATGTAAATCCATGGCTGATTCATGTCAATGTATGACAAAAACCACTACAATATTATAAAGTAATTAGCCTCCAACTAATAAAAATAAATGAAAAAAAAAACTTCCTAAAAAAAAAAGATATAAATATTTTAGAGTTTGATCTGCACTCAAGTCTTGGTTTAACTCATTATTGTTCAGTTGCTAAGTCATGTCCACCTCTTTGCAACCCCATGGACTGCAGCACACCAGTCTTCCTTGTTCTTCACTATCTCCTGGTGTTTTCTCAGACTCATGTCCGTTGAGTCAGTGATGCCATCCATCCATCTCATCCTCTGTTGTCCCCTTCTCCTCCTGCCATCAATCTTTCCCAGCATCAGGATCTTTTCCGGTGAGTCAGCTCTTCGCATCAGGTGGCCAAACTATTGGGGCTTCAGCTTCAGCATCAGTCCTTCCAATGAATATTCAGGGTTGATTTCTTTTAGGATTTTCTGGTTTGATCTTGCAGTCCAAGGGACTCTCAAGAGTCTTCTCCAGCAACACATTTAAGAAGCATCAAATCTTTGAGGTTCAGCCTTCTTTATAGTCCGACTCTCACATTTGTACATGACTACTGGAAAAACCATAGCTTTGACCATATGGACCTTTGTTGGCAAAGTGATGTCTCTGCTTTTTAATATACTCTCTGAGCCGTAATTTTCTCAGTAGTACTGTGAGACACATAATACCTAATTTGCTTTTTGTTCAGTTATTGAATGATGTAAATGAGTTTGTTAAATCCTTGGGAATTAATAACTGTCACGTCTCTTCATCAGTCACAAGATTCCACGAAAATGTCCTTTACTTGGAATGGAGTCAAATGAAGAATGTAGGTCTTTCTGCTGCCCCTTGAAGAACTTAGTTGCCTTGTATGGGTAATTGAAATTCTTCTGCTGTCAGTCTGGACAGTATTAATCTCAGCTGAATGAAATCTTTGTGTATATATGCACTCACTGAGGGGTAGGATGAGTTTACAAACAATTATGCAAATACGGCTGTATGTTTTTCTCCAGACCCAACCACAACTTGAGAGGAGATTAATCAGTGTGGACATCTTTAGCAAATGGAGCATTTCGTTCTGTTTTTCCTGAGAAGATAAGAATTAGTGTCTAATGTTGGGTCTCAGTTCAGCTGTGTGAGTGGGGTCGAGATGAGCATTGGCTGAATTACCTCTGTTCTGTTTCAAATAATTATCTAAAGATAATTAAGAGAATTTAAACAGTGAAGCATAGCTGGGGTGATGGAGGTGAGGATGAGCCAAAGGAAGTACATATTATTCCATGGTAAGTATTGACAGAAATACCCATTCTCTACTGTCAAAACCAGACCCCTAGGCTACTATACTCTTTTTCTCTTAAATTTCAGTAAAAGAATGAATCCTGCCCTTTATGTAGATGTAGAAGAGGTAAAAGATCCCTTAGAGCTGTGAATTACTTAATCATTGATCAACTACAGTTGGAGAAGGAGGGGCCATTTATATCCATATCTCAGTGTATTGTTAGATACATTATATCCAAATGTATATTTCTTATGTATGATATCTCATAAATATTATAAGTAATATCCAAACTATTGGGTGACTGATCATGCATAAGTTATTTTATTTCTATGAGCAAAAGTTTGCTTATTTGCACAATGGGAATAAATCATATGAAAGTTGTCATTTAAGAGCAAAATACTCTAAAATTTAAAAGACTATAGTCATAGCTGTTTCTTCTATCAAAATCAGACCCATTTATTTAGATAATAATTTGAACTTTTCAGTTAATAAAATAATTTTATTTGATTTTTATCATGTATTGGAGTACAGCTAACTATCACTGTTCGGTTAGTTTCAGGTGGACAATGGTGTGATTCAGTTGTACATGTGTTTCTAATCTTTTTCACATTCTTTTCCCATTTAAGTTATTGCAGAGTTCCCTGTGCTATACAGTAGGTCCTTATCCGTGATCTATTTTAGATATAGCCGTGAATACATGTCAATCTCACACTCCCAATCTGTCCCCCCGACTCCAGCTCTCTTCTCCTGGTAACCATTAGTTCATTTTCAAAGTCGGTGAGTCTGTTTCTGTTTTCAAAATAATTTATATCCATTTTAGATACATATAAGTGATATCATATATTTGTCTTTCTCCATCTGACTTACTTCACTTAGTATGGTAATCTCCAGGCCCATCCATGCTGCTGCAAATGGCACCATTTCATTCTTTTTAACGGCTAAGTAATATTCCATTGCATATATGTATCATATCTTATTTATCCTTTCATGTATTGGTCAAGATTTAGGTTGCTTCGTCTTGGCTGCAGTGAACATCGAGGTGCATGTATCTTTTTAAATGAGTTTTCTCTAGATACATGCTTAGGAGTGGGACTGCAGGATCATATGATAGTTCTAATTTTAGTTTTGTAAGGAAACTCCGTACTATTATCCATAGTGGATTTACCAATTTACACTTCCACCTGACTCCTCTCCAGCACTTACTGTTTGTAAACTTTCTGATGATGGTCATTCTAACTGGTGTGAAGTGATATCTTATTGTAGTTTTGATTTGTAGTCCTCTAATTATTAGCAATGTTGAGCATCTTTTCCTGTGCCTGTTGGCCATCTGTATGTCTTCTTTGGAGAAATGTCTGTGTAAGTCTCCTGCCCATTTTTTTATTGGGCTTTTTTTTTTTGATACTGAACTAATTAAGCTGTTTGTAAGTTTTGCATATTACTCTCTTGTGGGTCACATGGTTTGCAAATATTTTTTTTTCCTAAGAGTTTTATAGTTTTCCAATTTACCTTTAATCCATTTAGGGATTATTTATGTGTATGCTGTTAGAGAATGTTCTAAAAAATGTTTTCTTTCATGTAGCTGTCCAGTCTTCCCGGCAGCACTTATTGAAGAGGCTATCTTTTCTTCATTGTATAGTCTTGTCTCCTTTGTTGTAGATTAATTGAACATAGATGTGTGGCTTTATTCCTGGGCTTTCTATCCTATTTCAGTAATCTGTTTCTTTTATGTGCCAATACTGTGCTGTTTTGATGACTGTAGCCTTATAGTGTTGCCTGGAGTCAGGTAGCCTGATTCCTCCAGCTCTGTTTTCCTTTCTCAAATTTGCTTTGGCTATTTGGGGTCTTTTGGGTCTCCATACAAATTTTAATATTTTTTTATTCTGGTTCTGTGAAAAATGCCATTGGTAATTTGATAGGGATTGCACTGAATCTGTAGAAGAGTTTAAAATTTTTATTTCACTTTTTAACAAATTTTATTAAGTACATATTATGGATCCTGGTGACTCAGACGTTAAAGAATTTGCCCACAGTGCAGGGGACCTGGGTTTGATTTCTGAGTTGGGAAGATGCCTGGAGAATCCCATGATCAGAGGAGCCTGGCGGGCTATAGTCCATGGGGTCGCAAAGAGTCAGGCATGACTGATTGAGTAACACTTTCACTTATTATGGGTCAAGTTCAATTCTAGGCACTGGGATAAACAAAGATACAAAAACCACTGCCTTCATAGAAATTGCCTTTAGCATAGGGGCATAGACAACAAATAAATTATACATATTTTATATATATAGAAAGTGTTATTTGTTCAGTGTGTCCAGCGTTTGTGACACAATGGACTAGAGCCAGCCAAGCTCCTCTGTTCATGGAATTCTCCAGGCAGGGATACTGGATTGGGTAGTCATTGCCTTTTCCAGAGGATCTACCCAACCCAGGGATTGAACTTGGCTCTCCCACATAGGCAGCAGGTTCCTTACTCCGTGGGCTTTATTCATATGTGCACACACACTCACACACAAGCCACCTAGTTTATAGTACTATAAGTTTGATGGAAAAGAAAATTGAACAGAGTAAGATTTCCTGAGAAGTTTATATTTGAGTCAAGACTTATAAATGAGTTGAATACCCTGAATATATAAAATATGGATTAAAAGACCAAGTGAATTTCTGTGTTGGACACATTGAATTATGAGTCTTTGTTTCTCCCTGTCTAATAAGAGAGCTTCTAATTCCTTTAACATAAGTAAACAATCTTTAAATTACTCTAGAAACATATGTAGTAAATAAAGTTATATCAGTGTGGCTTAAGTAGGATGAAAGTTTCAAACAGAGAATATAGAACTAGGAACTGCAAGATCTGTGTTCTGGTCTTTCTCTGGATGTAACTAGCTCAGAAAACTTGGGTGAAAACTAAACTGATCATCTGTCTCTGAATAGCCCCCCCGCTTTTTTTTCCAAAACTGGTATAATACTTGTTCTACCTATATCCAAAATATCTATAGGGATCATTTGGACATAGCATAACTACACCATGTAAAAGTCCTATATGGAAGCAAGATGGCTTAAGATAAATTATGCATTTCTTGATGGGTTGTAGAAGCATAATGTTTTGTTTGCCTGAGAAGATCTCAAGTATTATAATCAGCTACATCTTTGCAATATGGATCTTACAAGTTTACTGTTACAAGTACAGAAGCTCCTCTGCTAAAATATTTTCAAATTATATGTGTTCATAGGTCTTTTTTTGTGTGTGTGAAAAAGCTGCTCACCATAACAAAAGTACATTGACTGTATCCAAGCAGATGAAACAGTCACATGAAATCATTTTAGTCTCATTCATTTTTTACATGGGTTTATGTCATATGTACTGTTTGATGTAGCACACGTCTACATTTTAGGATGAAGAAAGCTAAAATGGAAACATCTTTGGATTTGTATTTTTCAGAGTTGACAGGAAACAATAAGAAGTAATCCTGTCACCATCTCTGGTTCTCCTGTAAAACTTCACTTTGCATAGATGTTCAGCAGTATTTTGCACATGGTCAGAAAAGGACTTCTGCACAGCCGCTTAAAATCTGTGTGTGTGCTCACTTACTCAGTTGTGTTGACTCTTTGTGAACCCATGGACTGTAGCCCACCAGGCTCCTCTGTCCATGGTATTTTTCCAGGCAAGAATATTGGAGTGGGCTGCCATTTTCTACTCTAGAGGATCTTTTCAACCCAGGGATCGAACCTGCATCTCTTGCGTCTCCTGCATTGGCAGGCAGATTCTTTACCACTGCGCCACCTGGGAAGTCCCCTTTTTAAAAGATCCTTCTGTGCTCACCTTTATGACAATTTTGGAAGTCATAGGCTTGCACAAATAGGTGCTATTTTTAGGCATATGTTGTAGGCTGAATAACAGCTCCCCAAGATGTCTGCATCCTCATCCCCCCAGCCAAAGCATGTTACTTCATATGGTAACAGAGTTTTATAGATGTGATTCAGGATCTTGAGATGGAGAGATTGATTTTTCCCATATTAGCCAGGTGGGCTCTAAATGTAATCACCATGGTTCTGTAAGGAGGAGGCAGAAGGAGATTTGACTTCAGAGACAGAAGAGAAGAAGGGGATGTTATAATGAAACAAAGATTTAAAGATGCTATGCTGCTGGCTCTGAAGCTGCAGGAAGGGGTTGTTAGTCAAGAAATGCAAGGAATGCAGTTCAGAGATCAGAATAACCAAGGAAGTGGGTTCTCCCCTGAAAGCTCCCTAAAGGAGCACAGCCTCGCTGGCACCTTGGCTTTGGTCCAGTGAAGCTGATTTCAGAGCTCTGAACTCGGGAATAAAAGTATAAATGTGTGTTGTCTTAAACTACTGAGTTTGCAATCATTTGTAACAGCATCAATAGGAAATTAATACAGTGTGAACCTCAAATTTTTGGCAACATTCCCCAAGGAGATGCAATTCATTAAGTCAACATTGAACCACCCTCCGTTAAACCAGTTTCAGACTCGCTGCTCCCAGAATATTGAGAGCATCTGGTGGTGTTAGTGTTCAGTCACCAAGTTGTGTCCGACTCTTCGTGACACTATGGGCTGCAGCATACCAGGCACCCTTGTCCCTCCCCATCTCCCAGAGTTTGCCCAAGTTCATTTCCTTTGAATCAGTTATGCCATCCAACCATCTCATCCTGTTGCCCTCTTCTCCTCCTGCCTTCATTCTTTCCCAGCATCAGGGTCTTTTTCCAATGAGTCAGCTGTTGGCATCAGGTGGCCAAAGTATTGGAGCTTCAGCATCAGTCCTTCCAAAGAGTATTCAGGATTGATTTCCTTTAAGTTTGACTGATTTGATCTCCTTGTGTCCAAGGGACCTCAAGAGTCTTCTCAAGAGCATCTATTACATCTACAATATATCAGAGAGCAGTAAAATTTTTGTTCTGGAAGCAGGTGCAACCAGATTAATCATCTGTCTCTACTTGACGTAAAACAATTTTCAATATGTTCCTGAATTTTTCTGGGCCTCAATGTCCTTGTGTACAAAAGGGAAATGATAATAATACTATGTGCCTTGTGCTCAGTCATATCCAACTCTTTGAGACCCCATGGACTATAACCTGCCAGTCTCCTCTGTCGATTTGATTTTCCAGGCAAGAATATTGGAGTGGATTGCCATTTCCTTTTCCAGGAGTTCTTCCCCACCCAGAGATCAAACCTGCATCTCCTGTGTCTCCTGCATTGCAGGCAGATTCCTTACCCATAATAATAATACACAAGTCTTAGGGCAAGATGAGATGAAATAATGCATACTCAGCACTTAGCATAGATTTTTGGCATACTGTTTTGTATCCGTTAACATATTAACTTTTTCTTGACCGTAGCAAACCCTAAGTCAAGTCACATCAATCTATTATAAAGATCAAGCTAAATTCAAGCTAGGTCACCACAGGCACTACATGTAAAACTCAAAGTAAGAAGCAAACAATTTTGGATATTTAAATTAGTGACTCTTAGTGGTTGAAAGTACCTGTCCAGATGAGCCAGTGTTATTTGGTTGCACTTCTGAAAAGTGTGCCTGTTACCTGGGTGAAAATTGTCATCCAGGATTGGAGACCTGGGCTTTAACATTAACTAGAAAAATGACCACAAGAGAGTTATTTTTCCATATGCGCCTAAATTTTCTTGTATGTAAAATGGAGATCCGGGGTACTTTCCTCTATCAGTGGGCTACCTTAAAGGTTCATAGCTACTTAAACACAGAATTTAGGAAAATAGCAAAGCATAGTGGCTAGAATATAGTAACTGCTCAAAAGATGACAATTATGAGCAATAATAAATTTTAGACACTGGGAATATAAACTCAATTAAAATTATATGATTTATCCAGAATTTCATAAGTCCAACTTTGAGTGCTTCCAGTAAATAGATGGATAGATAAAAATAATTCTTAAGTGATCTATGTTCTACATCAGCTCTGTCCATTAGAAATATAATGTGTACAATATGTATTGTTTTAATTTTCCTAGCATCATATTTATAAAAAGAAAAGCTACTGAAATAAGTAACAATAAATGAGATTATTTTAATAGCATATATTATTAACTCAATACATCTAAAATATGATCATTTCAACACATTAAATATTTTGCATTCTTTTAAAAAATACTTTGAAATTCAGGGTATTTGCCCTTAAGTAAGGTAACCAACCCATTTGGTTTCTGTGGGACTGCCCAGGTTTTAGCTCTGAAAGCCTTTATCCTGGAAAACTTCTCAGAGGCAGTAGTTTATAGCACATCCTGATTTGAACTCTAAGCTGTAATCAGAAATAGCTGATCTATATTTATATTTCATCCTATTCACAGTTGGGAGTGTCACAGATCAAAGTTCTTCAAATGTACTAGAAAGATACATTTTCAGTAAATGAATTGAACATCCATTGTTTCATTAAAGTTAATTACAACTTAAAAATGGAGTTTCTCAGTCTTAGTAGCTTTTAGATGTTCAAATACATCTAAAAGCTACTACATTGGGCAATGCAGTTCTCTCCCTTTTTTATAAAATTATACATCAAATAATCTATGCCTTCTGGAAATTTACTCTCCTAAACTTTTCAAGTGCCATCCCGGAACTGAACAATGGGATTTCTTATTGTACGGTATATATTACTGAGCAGTATTATACATTAATACACAGCATGTTACAGAGATGTGAGCACTGCTTTAAAGATGTAATAGTATTGCATTGTAATTTTATAAAGTGTTGACTTGAGGGGCATCCATTTGAAAAGAAAAATGGATGAAATGTGGTGACAAAGGCAGAAACGTAAAGTATCAGTAAATGCACAGTTGCGGGGGAGGTAAGTATAAATCAAGCGTGTGGATATTCATTCATTCTATCATGGAATTGCCAACAGTAAGGCACGAGCCAGGAGGCCTGGCTCTGTGATGAGGATGCTAAAGACAAAGGTTAGTGTTTTGTTTTGTTTTTTCTCCATCTGGTCTGACTTCACACCTCTTGCAACATCACGGACTGAGCCTTCAGAGACCCACAGTTACTCTGAACCCATAGAGATACTGCATTAATTATAACAACAGCAATATACCAATCAATAGCCAGGATTGAAACAGATGAATTCTGAAGGATAAGAACTGAGGCAGATCTAAGCCAAATGCACACAGTGTCAAGTTAATGGTAATGGTGGCTGAGAAAGGTAACAGGTAAGGTGGGAATTGAATTCTCCGTGGAAACGGGAACTATAGAGTTACAACTGCAAGAAACTGGGAACCTTCTGTGCACGCATGCTAAATCACTTCAGTCGTGTCTGACTCTTGGCGACCCATGGACTGTAGCCCACGAAGCTCCTCTGTCCATGGGATTCTGCAGGCAAGAATACTGAAGTGGGTTGCCATGCCCTCCTCCAGGGCAGAACCTTCTGTGCTACACATAAAGTCAGGGCCCTGAAACATTGCTCAGTCTATGTAATTAGGGGACAAAGATCTTCCTGTAAGTCCAGTAAAGTGGCAAGAGAGCTCATCTTCTGCCTGTGCTCACAGAGGGAAAAGCAAAGGCATCTACAGTGAGAATTTGGAAAACCCAGCATGTGCTATGCATGCATTTGGGTCAGAATATATGCTATTCACATGCAGTAGGGATCACAAGGAGGGAAATAATGCAAAAAAACACTCTTAAGACCATAAACCTCATGGTTTTGGCAGAAGCAAATAAAAGAAACCACGCTGTGAAGATGCTTCCAAAACCCAGAGGGCATGTGCCTCCCATTGACAGAGGGGATAGACTGTGGCGGAAAGACCACCACGAAAAATAAACACATAATCCAAAAATACAAATTACTGGAGGAAATGATCTACTACGTGGGAGATCAACAGAAACAACAAAGCATAAAATTAATGCCCCAAGACACTGAAATTACAGAACATAAAAAAGAGGCTATCAAATAAATACATTTTAAATGATTAAAGAGACTATAGATGGAAACAAATTAAAATAGAACAAGAACTTATCAAAGATGAGTAATTAGAATTTAAAAATTGATATTGTTAAAGAAAAATATGTATATAATTTTAAATTTAAAAAAATGTCAATGTCTGGGCCCAATAGATTAGCCATAGCTGTAGAGAGAAGTAAAGACCTAGAAGATTAAAAAAAGATCAAGTTACTGAGATGGAAGTGCAGCAACAATAAATGGATGTGAATAAAGAAAAAAAAGATGAAGAGTTTGGACCAGAAGCTTAGAAGTTTCAATATTTCATACTTGGGATATATTACTAATATTCTGAAGCAGTATGTGGCACATAGAAAGTACTCTAGAAATGTTTGCTGAAAGGATGAATGAATGAATAGAAATCCCTGAAAGAGAAGACAGATGCTATGTGCCTAAAGAGTGAAAATTAAACAGGTAATAGCTGTGAACTTTTAAGAACTGGAGAGAGTAATAAGATGTAAGTTAAAGAAATTTAGGGAATCCTAAAGAGGAAAAATCATAATAAACATACACTTAAAAACCATAGATACAGTAAAAATCTTATAAAGCAAACAAAGGAAAAAATAATACCAAAACCAGAAGCTAAATGTTTGGTAGACTTAGCAGCAACAATAGAGGCTAGAATTAAATAATGCACAGCATTACAAATGATAATTTTAAGCCAATTATTCTGTAAGACCTCAAAATTATTCAAGATTGGTAATAAATTGAATATAAATTCAGCGAAGACTGAAGGCTTACAAAACATAACGAGAAAAATGCTGATAAAGGTTGTATTTCAGAAAGCCACAAATTGTATGTGGGAATTAGAAATGCACATAAGATAATAATAAATTACTTGATACGTCGGTAAATCTAAATAAACATAATATTAACTAATTTGAAGTAATGAGAAATAAGGTGAAAACAAAGCATGCCAAAACAATAATATGAAAGATTAGGGTAAAAGATGTACCCATTTGAATGCAGAGTTCCAACGAATACAAAGGAGAGATAAGAAAGCCTTCCTCAGTGATCAGTGCAAAGAAATAGAAGAAAACAATAGAATGGGAAAGATTAGACATCTCTTGAAGAAAATTAGAGATACAAAGGGAACATTTCCTGCAAAGATGGGCTCAATAAAGGACAGAAACGGTATGGACCTAACAGAAGCAGAAGATATTAAGAGGTGGCAAGAATACACAGAAGAACTGTTCAAAAAAGATTTCCACAACCCAGATAACGACAATGGTGGGATCACTCATCTAGAGCCAAACATCTTGGAATGTGAAGTTGAGTGGGCCTTAGGAAGCATCACTATGAACAAAGCTAGTGGAGGTGATGGAATTCCAGGTGAGTTATTTCAAATTGTAAAAGATGATGCTGTGAAAGTGCTGTACTCAATATGCCAGCAAATTTGGAAAACTCAGCAGTGGCCACGGGACTGGAAAAGGTCAGTTTTCATTCCAATCCCCAAGAAAGGCAATGCCAAAGAATGCTCAAACTACCACAATTGCACTCATCTCACATGCTAGTAAAGTGATGCTTAAAATTCTCTAAGCCAGAGAATTCTTCATCAGTATGTGAACCATGAACTTCCAGATGTTCAAGCTAGTTTTAGAAAAGGCAGAGGAACCAGAGATCAAATTGCCAACATCCACTGGATCATCGAAAAAGCAAGAACGTTCCAGAAAAAAATCTATTTCTGCTTTATTGACTATGCCAAAGCCTTTGACTGTGTGGATCACAATAAACTGTGGAAAATTCTGAAAGAGATGGGAATACCAGACCACCTGACCTGCCTCTTGAGAAGTCTGTATGCAGGTCAGGAAGCAACAGTTAGAACTGGACATGGAATAACAGACGGGTTCCAAATCAGGAAAGGAGTGCATCAAGACTGTATATTGTCACCCTGCTTATTTAACTTATATGCAGAGTACATCATGAGAAATGCTGGGCTGGAGGAAGCACAAGCTGGAATCAAGATTGCCAGGAGAAATATCAATAGCCTCAGACAAGCAGGTGACACCACCCTTATGGCAGAAAGTGAAGAGGAACTAAAGAGCCTCTTGATGAAAGTGAAAGAGGAGACTGAAAAGGTTGGCTTAAAGCTCAACGTTCAGAAAAGTAAGATCATGGCATCTGGTCCCATCTCTTCATGGCAAATAGATGGGGAAACAGTGGCTGATTTCATTTTTCTGGGCTCCAAAATCACTGCAGATGGTGATTGCAGCCATGAAATTAAAAGACACTTACTCCTTGGAAGGAAAGTTATATATATAGAGAGAGACAGCATATTAAAAAGCAGAGACATTACTTTGCCAACAAAGGTCTGTCTTGTCAAGGATACGGTTTTTCCAGTGGTCATGTATGGATGTGAAAGTTGGACTCTAAAGCAAGCTGATTGCCGAAGAATTGATGCTTTTGAGCTGTGGTGTTGGAGAAGACTCTTGAGAGTCCCCTGGACTGCAAGGAGATCCAACCAATCCATCCTAAAGGAGATCAGTCCTGGATGTTCATTGGAAGGAATGATGCTGAAACTGTAACTCCAGTACTTTGGCCACCTGATGTGAAGAGCTGAGTTATTTGAAAAGACCCTGATGCTTGGAAAGATTGAGGGCAGGAGGAGAAGGGGATGACAGAGTATTAGGTGGTTAGATGGCATCGCCGACTCAATGGAGATGAGTTTGAGTAAGCTCCAGGAGTTGGTGATGAACAGGAAGGCCTGGTGTGCTGTGGTCTATGGGGTTGCGACGAGTTGGACACAACTGAGTGACTGAACTGAACTGAACTGATCAACAAAGTAAAATATTCTAGGTTCTTTGAGTCATTTGGTGGGAGCTTAAAGAAGACACTGATAAGACTATTTCTATATGTGCACCTTAAATTTTAAAAGTAAATGATAAAAAATAAATCTGCTATATATATAGTATTGGATTGGCCAAAAGATTTGTTCATTTTTCCCATAAGATGGTTCTAGTAGCAGTTAGTTATCTTTAACTTCATTCAAAGCAATTTTTTAAGATTATGTTGTGATAGCTATCATGTCAGCATGCATTCAAAAATATTAGCAAAGTTGGTGCATTTCTGTATAGCCATTTTAATATTGAAGATGGATGAGAAAAAGCAACATTTTTGTCATAGTATGCTTTATTATTTCAAAAAAGGTAAAAATGCAAGCGAAACACAAAAGATTTTTGCAGTGTATAGAAAAGGTGCTGTGATTGATTGAACGTGTCCAAAGCATTTTGTGAAGTTTCTTGTGAGTGATTTTTTGTTGGACGATGCTCCATGGTTGGGTAGACCAGTTGAACATGATAGCAATAAAACTGAGACAGTACTTGAGAACAATCAACAGTATACCATGTGGGAGATAGTCGACATACTCAAAATATCCAAATCAAGCACTCAGAATCATCTGCACCAGCTTGGTTATGTTTGATATGTGTGCTCCACATAATTTAAATTTAAAAAAAAAAACCTTCTTGATTGTATTTCCACATACAGTTCTCTATGGAAACAATGAAAGTGCTCCATTTTTAAAACAAATTGTGACAGGAGATAAAAAGTGTGACGGGATACTGTACAATAACATGAAACAGAAGAGATCATGCAGCAAGTGAAATGAACCACCACCAACTGCACCAAAGGCCGATCTTTATCTCAAGAAGTTGATGTTTTGTACATGGTGGAATTGGAACGGAGCCCTCTAGTAAGAACTCCTTCCAGAAAAACCAGACAATGAATTCCAACAAGTACTGCTTCCAATTAGACTGACTGAAAGTAGCACTCGATGAAAAGTGTCCACAATTAATCAACAGAAAATGCATAATCTTCCATCAGGATAATGCAACATATGTCTCTTTGATGACCCGGCAAAAACTATGATAGCCTAGTTGGGGAGTTCAGATTCATCCACTGTATTCACCAGATGTTGTGCCTTTGAATTTCTCTTTATTTCAGTCATTACAAAATTCTCTTAGTGGAAAAAAAATTTCAATTCCCTCAAAGACTGTAAAAGGTACTTGAAATAGTTCTTTGTGAAAAAAGATACAATGTTTTGGGAAGACAGAATTATGAAGTTGCCTGAAAAATGGCAGAAGGTTGGAACAAAATAGTGAATATATTGTTCAATGAAGTTCTTGGTGAAAATGAAAAATTTGGCTCTTATTTTTGTTTAAAAACCAAAAGAACTTCTTGGACAACCCAATATTTATGCATACATATAGTATATATGTACTTTCACACACATACACCTTCAAAATTATTAGAGGAAATGAAAGAGGATAGAGTTTCATCAATCCAAAGGAAGGCAGGAAACAAAAGGAAAACAAAGGAAACACATATAGTATAACAAGTACTACTGTTAATAAATAGTAGAATAACAGATATGATGTCAGTAATCACCATTAAAAAACATCAGGGGGACAATCAGGAAACTCAGACAAGTTTCAGAGCTGTGTCTGCATCTTGAAGAATTTGGCATTTGTTTCATTTCAGATTCTATATAATCCCCAATGTATTTGGCCAAAGAGTCTCCCTTGATCTTTTTTAAATCCCAGGTATAATTTAAGAAAAGCTGAATCTCTAGATTTAATTCACCAAATGTGATTTTCTATAGGATAGTTGATATCTTTTAAAAAACAAACATTAAAATGATTTTTTTTCTTTCCTTTCAAACACCAGGAGGTTATAGTTGATAGATTTTGGTTTAAAGAATACAAACCCTCAATTCTGAGGATTCTAAGTATAGATAAAAACATATTTGAGCTTTGTAGGCTGAGATACATATATGCTATTTGCACTTGGATGTGTTTTATTCTCCACCATTCCCAGTCAACCCCACCCCACCCTTGCCAATTTTGTCTTCAGTTTACAAACAAATAAAACAATGATACTCCTGAACAGTGAAAACTAATTACAAGTAACACTATTTTAGATCCATGGTTTGTAAAGATCTGTGCTTTAGAAAGTCTTTATGTTCTTTTGTGTCCCATAAAAGTTTCTGAATTAGAATTGTTATTTAGAATTTGTGCTCTAAACTATATTTTCCTATTTAAACTTTGAAATTTACTTTTTCCCCCCTGCATAGTCTTTTGTCAATTTGTTGGGGAGAGAAGGGTCTTCAGGAACTTCATACCAAGGTCCTATTTCAGAAAACAGTGGTAACTTAAAAAAGATAGTTTTAGATTTATAGAAAAATTAAAAGATAATACAGAGACCTCGTGTATATCATTGTCTATTTTCTCCTATTAACATATTTTGTTACTAGGATGCGTTTGTCACAAGTAAGAAACTTAGTTGGTACCCGGCTATTAATTAAATTCTTCCCTTTATTTAGATGTCATCAGTTTTCCTTAATATCCTTTTCCTGTTTGAGAATTCCATCCAGGATACCACATCATGTTTAGCTGGCAAGTCTCTTTAGATGACTCTGTCCTGTGACAATTTCTCAGACTTTCCTTGTTTATGATGACCTTGACAGTTTTGAGGAATACCGCTCAGGCATTTTATGGAATGTCCCTCCTTGTGGATTTGTCTGATGTTTTTCTCAGGGCTGAACTGGGGTTTGGGGCATTGGAGAGGAGGACCTCAGAGATGAAGGGCCATTCTCATCACATCACATCAAGGGTGCATGCTGACAACATGATTTATAACGGAGGGTGTTAACCTCGGTGACCCAGCGTACGTAGTGTTTGCCAGGTTGGAAATGGATTACGTTTCAACAAACTCCTCTTTCTTATTCAGAGAGGCTTTGGGGGAGAGGTTTGTGACGTCTGGTCTTGGCTCAGGGAATATAAATTGTTAATCCTGGTCCTGCCATCAATTTCCTGCGTCACTTTGCTTCTTCAGGTCTCAGCTGTCATCTACGGGGTTTAGAGAAAACACCAAAATATCTTAGATTCTATGTTCTCACCTTTTTTTATATAAATTTTATTTATCTTTAATTGGAAGATAATTGCTTTACAACTTTGTGTTGATTTCTGCCGTTATTTTTATCCCATGTTGTCAGAGTCCTGGTAGAAAGAAAGATGGGTATTTGAGGAGAATATGGTGAAGAAAGTCTTGACAGAGGTGTGGGTGGGGTATAGGGGGAAACCCAAGAATTAGCACAGCCCTCTGGGGTCCTATGCCAGCAGGGTGCCTTCATCACACCTAGCACCGAAGGGGGGGGGGCACAGAGTGCTTCTGGGGTCCATGAGACACGGATGCCCACACCAAAGGGGAAGGTGCCAGGAAGGAGCTGTGCCATCATCCAAAGGACGCAGCCAGCCCGTGACAAGCCTGTAAGAAGGGAGGGACCGATTTCCTGATTTCATGCTGCTCTCTCCCTCTAATCTGGGTGAATCTCACCTAAAGCTAGAAGGCAAGGAAGCCCAGAGGGGTAAGACGCATGGGGCACAGAAAAGGGTGGGGAAGACTAGAAAGTGTACCTGTATCTGGGTGACCAAACCAAAGGTAGGGTTATTGAACACTGTGAGTTACAACCGAGTCAACTCAGCCCAGTGTGTAACACGCCCGGCGGAATTCAGTCGTTCACAATCACTATCACGTAAGTATTTGCAGAGACAAAGGACCCAATGAATTTGCAAACAGCCCATGCTTAAGTATTATAGTTCTAATGATTGCAATTTGCTATTTAGTTTTCAGTCATCTCAGACAAGAGGTGTGATTTCTCTTGCCTATAAAAATTTGAAATATATGCAAACAATTCCAATGGGCTATTTCTCCAGCTAGATAGTCCAAGTTTCTTCCCGACTAGGTTGAAAATTAGATCAGTTTATTCTAGAGTCACCCACATCTAGGATCTATAATTCCATGTGAATAAAAACCACTTCCTTGGAAAGATTGATATCCCTGAGATTCATTAATGTTGCACTGAGAATTAACATAAGGAGAAGAAGAAAGGAACAGAGGTTTTGAGGGACTGGATTAAAAAATAGAAGTTTAATGCCTGTATCAGGGCAACATCAATCAAAATGGCAAAGGGGAAACTTAAGGCCCCCTTGTGAGTTAGGAAACTCAGAATTGCAGTAGATAGGCAAGTGTCCATTGCATAAAAATGACTCCACCTTACATATAATTCTAGGCCCAGAAAAGGTATAGGTGAAAGAAACTTTGCAAACATTGTTTTCCATTTGATAAAGCTTTAGTATTTCTTGTATCACTTACATCATTGTCGTATAGACATTATTAGGCCCATCTCAATGATGAGGGAAAAGAAGCTCACAGATGAAGCACCTGGCCCAAAGTCGCAGTGTTCTAGCACAGGGCCAGACATATACTTGACACTCAGCAAACAAATCTGAAGGAGTAAAGTTTAATTAGCTTAAGTGCTGAGCTAATCTAGAAAGGACTGACCAAGACGCACTGCCTTCTGGCACAATCTCTGGGCACGGGGTGGAGTCAGCCAGGGTTCCTCTTCCGTGTTCAAGCCAAAGAGACTTGTTTGAGCCCTGAGTGAAAATAACTTTTATATTCACTAATGACTGTCACTCTCTCTATTACTTAATAAATGGGATGAATAAGAGAGTTCTCACGAAGCCAGATAGCATTTGCAAATGGGCTAGTGTGACTTGATGGATGGATCTGGAACCCGACGCCAAGAACAGAGTTGCCGAAACCTGCAGGGGTCGGCAGAAACTGACTTCCCAGCCACTTCTCTTTCCTTGGAATGTGATAATCTGGGCTTTTTAGCTGATTAGCAAATCTAAAAGGTGCTCTTTTTTTTTTTTTTAGTTTGTGTATAAGAATCAGCTACCTGTTGGAAATTCAGCAGGCCATTTCTTTCTCCATCTACCCAGATGCAGTTTCCCTCTTCACTTTGAGGACTGTCAAGCAAACGGATAGAAAGTCATGAAACCCAAGGGATTAGAAGGACTGACTTAGAAAATAGGATCTCTGTTTTTGCTGGGAGCTAGAAAAATGAGAAAAAGTCAGAGCAGAACTATTTTTACAAGCTGCGCATTGTTTATCCTGCTGAGTATTTTTAAAAGGATTTTGAGTATTTATGGAAGGAAAGATTGGATGTTTTAACTGCTATACTGTGGTGGGTACAATGGAAAAGAACCTTGATTTGGAGTTAGACAGTCCTAGGTTTGGTTTTGAACATATCACTTTTTTTTTTTTTTTTTTTTTAAAGCTTTGGGCAGTTTTCTTTATAACCTCTCTATGTCTTATAAGAGAAAGAAAATCTGTTTTAAAATGTACCTTTAGTCCAGGGGTTCTCAATCTTCACTGCTCATTAGAATCTCCTGGGGAGCTTTAAAAAACTTAGATGCGCAAGTCAATTAAATGCTTATATGTGGGACAAAGGTATTAAAAAATACTACCCGAATTTAGAGTAAGAGTAAGGGCAGACAACTAGCGCTTTTAACCAATCAGAGTGAAACGGTCAGTTTTTCAGGGACATAGAAAATTGCAAGGTTTGCTCTAAACCCCCGTGAATGGGGAAGTTGAAACCCAGGAAGATTCCTAAGTTTATATAAAAATCACACAATTTAGATTTCAGGTCTTCTGAAATCTGGGTCATGATATTTTCTGGAATATTATAAGCTTGGCCTGAGTTTCTCATAAGCTATCCAGAGCAGAAAACAGAGTTTGAGACACCTACGCCTTTAATAATAATAATAATAATAAACAACAATACAAGAGGCAGCTTGGCAATGAGGTTATCCTCTACGATGCCCGCACTCTCATCACCAACATAAACCTTGGATTTGGCTTAAACCAAGAGTCACAGTCTCTCCTGTCCACCAAGTTTAGGCAGGCAACGGACCTGGAACAAGACAGGACAAGGAGATGGGAGCCAGGATGAAGTGGAGGGTCTGCTTTTTGAATTCAGATATTTAACAGATTTCAGAACAAGCAGAACAAATTGATGACCTGAATTCCCTTGTAATGTGCTGGCTTACATACCTCAGCTTCAGTCTCCACCAGTGTATCACACTGGATGCTTGATTGTAGGAAGAACCTGACAGCATGATATGGTTCAGAGTTTTGTCTTTCATCTGATATTGTTGCATCATCTGTTTTCTAGATCCAAAGAAACCAGAGGCTGGAGAGACTGAGTGTTGGTCCAAGCTCTCAAGGTGATAGAGTGAGAACCAGGACAGAAGCCTTGGTAATCCCCATCCTATGCTCTTCTGGGCATTGTCAGAGCCTAAGAGCTTGAGTTAGAAGAGACATCAGTTCAAATCCCATGACACCACGTCCATGCTGGGAAACTGTGAGTTACTTTCTCTTTACTAAGTCTTTTTTTTTTTTTCACTATAAAAATGAGAATGATAAAACTAGTTGCCTCATAATCGTCATGCGGGGATTCAATAAAGTAATGCGTGTTAAATGTTTAGCTCGCCGCCAAGTGGAGTTTTTTGTGGTTTAACTGTTTTTTTGTTTTCATGGTTGCTGTTTTGCTGGGCAGTATCACTTCCTGTCCTGAAGTGTGAAGGTTCAGAGTTCTTGATGTTTTTAAGGACCAGATAGTTTCAAACTGGTGTTCTCCTCCTGCGATAGTAGTCTTGTTGACACCCACAAGCCAATATGCCTGAGTTCACTCAGCTGAGAGTTTCGTATGCGGTACATTCTAACCTGCAGCTTCGTGTCTGGAGCTAGGGTATCACAGCTTTAGGGTTGACTGGTGTGTGGCTGAGGCCAGGGATTTGCTATATGGCCTCCCTTCCGTCTCCTATTCAGAAGGGGCAGTGCAGTGATAAGCAGGAGGAAGTCTTTGGTCTGGATGAGAAAGAGAAGTGCACTCATTGGACTAAGGAGAGATGATGGGACCAGCAGAGCGGAAGCTGGGGGCAGTGGGCTCCACCCCGTCCAGTTCACTCGGCTCCTTGGAGCAGGGTGAGGTTGGGGAGGGAGGGAGGAGGAGTCTGGTCTCCACGGCCACCCACCCAGTTCCATGTTAGAATGGATCAATGAGGGGGAGAAAAAGTGCTTTTAAGAAAAAAAAAATAGCATCAGAAGCTTGAGAATGTTCAGACCTCCTAGACCCTGGAAACAATGACATCCTTTCCCCGTAGCCCGGGCAAGAGAACTTTGGCCTGGAAAACTGGCTCATTTCCTTTCTGTCCCTGCCTCCAGTGTCTTGTCCCGGCCTCATCCCATCTGTCACTGTCCTGCAGACATAAGGAAGGGCATGGATGTGTGCTGTGATGGGGCGGACACGTTTTCCAAGCCTCCAGGGCGCCCCAGGCTATGTTACAAGAGGATACTCTTAGTGTTTCTAAGCTGGATGAGGCTTCCAAGGTCTCTGAGACTTGGACTTGAAAGAAAACCCCCATAGCCCTTTCACTGGACCCAGTCTCCTGGGGAGGGGAGGCTGAGCACTCCTGCCCTTGGTCATCTGCTGCCCCGGCTGCGGTGTTAAGACCATCACACGGCCTCCTGCTTGTCCCCAGTGCCGTCCTTGTTGATTACCACAAGGTGGCATTGCAGATTAAAGTGAGGACCACAAACCTTCCTGCTCCCAGGTGAGGCTCCGGCGCTCCACACCTGGGAGTTCAGAGAACATCTGTCCCCATCTGCTCATTCTGCAGATGGTCACACTGAGGCTCGGAGACAGGGGGTAGCCTGCTTGGAGAGTTCCGGCAGAGAACAGAAGGCTCCCCAAACTGCTCAGGCAGGGAGATGCTTGACCCATTGTCAGGTACCTAGATAATGAGATGTGTCCCTTCAGTTTACCAGATACATCCATGTGATTTGTAAATAAATAAATAACTTCTTTGATTCAAGTGGGTACAAGAAATTAGAGCTTAAATGCCTCAAGGGCAGGGGTTGTCCCTACTCCACCTGTCACATCAGCGTTCAGGGTGTTGATTTATGGTCCCTAATACATGTTAGCTTCTCTCCTGTTTATAGTTTTTTCATCTTCAGACCAGATTTCTAGAAGTGAGTGGGGCAAAATGTGCTTTCCCCTGGAGCTCTCATTGACTCAGTTCACACGTGGTTACTGAGACCCTCCCAGGTCCGCAGGCTGGGGTGTGCCCCTGCCGGGAGCCTGGCCTTGGGTCTGGTAGTGAGGAGACGCCCTGCTCTTGTGGATTTACTGTTGCCTCACGCCCCGACTTAAGGAGTCTGAACAGGGATGTTTTGAATTCCTTCCTCCTTTACCCATCTTTGGTTTCCCCCCAGAATTTGGGGTCCAAGCTTTGTTTCTGGTTCTTGGGGAAGCAAGGTCGTCTCTGAAGTCCAATGGCAGAGTCCACTCCCCTGGACAAGAGCGGCAGCATCACTACTGACATATTACAGGGGGATGACCCCTCACCCTCTCACTCTCCGAGGCACCTTGAGAAAATCATTTTTTCTTTAGGTCTCAGGTTCCCTGTGTCTAAAATTTCCTCAAAGCTGAATATGCTATGCTATAGTTCTAGATCATCTAACACCCTCCCCTCATGAAACTTGTTAGCAATTGAAACTTCTCCCCCACTGCTTCTGCTTGGATTCCTTTTCACCAAAACATTGGCTGTCCGATGAGGGGTCCCTGATGACTGAATCTGGAATGTGTATTCTTTGGAAAGCTCTGAGGTTGGGACTTGAGGGGAAAAGAAATGCCATCATGTTGTGTTGGAAAAATTCTCTTCCATCAGAGGAAAAAGATCAGTGATTCTCAGGAGGAAAAATGAAAAAACATATCATATGCCCAGAGGAAGCTTTGTTGCTGTTGTATATGTTAATGCTCATGTAAACCAAAGGATCCTGAGTGGGCCCCTGCTTGTCTTAGAGTGATATTCAAAGGGAGACAAGAGCTGGTGATGTTCAAGAGTAGATCAGATTTTCTAATCCAGAATTTAATGATCCCTACGGGTAAAAATCTCATAGTGTGAAAACTCACCCGAGTGGGAAAGGGTACTAAATTAAATGGTCCATTTACAGATGTGAGTACAGCATCCTTCCTTCCTTGGATCCACTCTAGGTTAGGTCTCTCCAGGCTGCAGGGAATTTTGCTGACTGGGTCCCCATGCCGCCTGCCATCCCCACCCCACCTTCCGCTCTCCTAGTTTAGAGTATTTGCCATTCTTTCACTCGTTCCTCACATGACATGGTTTCCTGGCACAAATCCTTCTAACTCCAGGGTCCCCGTGTCCTCTCTGAAGCCTGGTGGCCCGCACTGCGTGGTCCCCTCTGACAGCCCCTTTCCTGTGCTAAGCAGGGCAGCGGGGAGACGGGGGAGACCTGGCCTGTGTCTTTGAAGAGCTCATCGTACAAAACAAAGGTATCATGTATCTGTAAACACAGAAAACAGAAACAAAAGGCAAGAGGCCTAAAGTAGTTTTCCCTGGATGGGACAGAAAATAGCCCATATAACAGACACGGAGTTCTTAGCACATCATTTGTATTGTCAAGTTTCTGGATGTTGTTATTCTGTTCCTAATATTTCATTAAAATGGGTGTCTGCATTTATTGCCGATGAGTGTCACCCATATGGATATTAAAGAGAGCTCTACTCCCAGAGGAGAGGCTAGTTACATCCTTCCTTTCGTTTGCCTCCTTTTCCTTCTTGTAAGTCAGGGATGGCTCAGTAGTGGTAGCAGAAGATTTGCTTCTTTTATCCCTTTCTTTTGTATGAATCGCCACAGCTGGGACTCAGGGAGGGAATGGTGCTTGCCGTCCGCCCAGGATGGACCAACATGCTGGATTCTTCCGATAGAGGATCTTACCTCTGCAACAACGCTCATTTCTTTTTTGTGCTGGTTGTACTTGTGAGATGGTTAGACTGAGAAATGCAGTGCTCTGGAGACAGGGTGTGAATGCTGCTGCTTCATGGTGGGCTATCTTTGGTGGCAGAGTCCTACTGCGGACTCTTCAAGGCTTTGGTGGAGGGGAAAATAATTCCTCAGCTAATTCAGAGGCCCTGGGCTTTTCTCGTGACTAGAGCAGAGCCCACTCTTTAAGTTTGTAGAAGATACTGCCAGTTGCAGGGCAAGGCTATAGGCATCTTCTTGCTTCCTCCTTATGACAGTCCTGCAAAGCAAGGGGGGATGTCAGCTTATACCCACAGAGACTGAAACGTGTGACTGTGGGAGCTAAGTCCCAGTCAGCGCAGGAAGGACCAGGCAGAGAAGCAGAGGCTGTCACTAAACTCAGAATTTTTGACCTCAGAGCTTTGATAAGTCTTCATGTCCTATATCTGCCTCTAGGACAGGCCCCATTGTGCATGACGTTACTATTAGCAAAGCTCTAGTCACGTAAACCCAGCTCATTTATTCCTCACAACCGCCATATGGGGTTGAGATGACTGTCCCTGATTCTCTTCCCTCCATGTGTAGGAGAAATTGGACAACTGTATAAAATTGAAGGGTGCAGTGTGTGTGTGTGTGTGAGTGTGTGTGAGTGTGTGTGTGTGTGTGTGTATGCGCACGCGCGCGTGGTGGATGGGGGGCTGTGCTTAATCAACACCACTCTCCTTCCCACCTCAAGTTCTAGAAAACAGTGGAGCAAAAAATTAGAATGACCCGATTCCCTCTGTTCTCAGTGAAAATTTCCCTTCACAAAAGATGTTCCCAAAGCTTTGTCAGACCTAAAATGTTTAAACAAAATTTACATTGTTTTCAATATAATCTATATCCCCGGAGTAAAAATTGGGATTATGTGGTTTGTAAAGATGTTAAATATGCAAATCAAAGCTTGACTCCCTCAGTTAACTATAATTTATGTTTGTTGGTAATTTACAATTGAACAAGTGCTTTTGAATATATTTAATACTTTTGAAAACATTTAATTTAATACTTCCAGGAGTCATACAAGGTAGATATTATTTCCACTGTACAAGATGTGCTAACTGAGGCATAGAGATGACATAAATTTCCCAGCCACTTAGTGACAGATGTCAGTCACCTGTCACTTGAATCAAAATATCATGCCCAAATTCTTGGAATTTTACATAAGGGGCAACTGCCATCTTTTGTTCTTCTGTCCCTGGAAAAAACTTCCCCTGTTGGCTGTTGTCACTGTCTCAATAGCTTTACTTCAAGCAAGTTCTTAGTTTAAAAAAACAAAAAATCACTTTGCTGGTGATGGGACACAACGTAAGTGAGAAAGGGCACTTTTTTCATTCTGTTAGCTCGACTGGTAGTCACTTGTACGTGTAAGAATTACAAATGACTGTTAATCTGTGAGTTTGACACCCTGAGTCATGAACAATCCTCTCAGGTTTTGCTGAAACAGCAGGAACAATGTATGTCCAGTTGCTGGACAGGTAAATAGTTGGGGCCAAGACTGTTAGAGTTATTAGCTTGAGCAGCATTCATTCTACCCAGTGGGCAGGGCTCCCAGATTTGCCCGAGAACTTCTGAAAGTCTGTGTGTGGATGGCATCAGACCCTGGAATTGGAATAAACTCTTTGAAAAAATATACGAAAATCACCAAAGCATCTCATCCTGTGTAGTTTGATGGATTCAACAGTATGATATAATTAGATGGGGCCTTAACCATCATCAAATTCAGACATTCCTAGAAAGGGAAATGATTTGCCTAAGATCCCATAGCAGGTCAATTGCAAGGCTGGATCTCTTGATTCCTAAGGATGACCCTCTCCTTGAGTTACTAAGTGGAGATGTACTGAACCCCATCACATTTTGGTGTTAAGGATAAAACAAAATTAAGTTGTGGACTGCGGTCCAGCTCAAGAAGAAAAGAAGGCAGTAAATAGAATTACAGTACACCCCACAGAGTCTATGACAATATAGAATGATAATAATAGCTAACCCATTTTAAGTGGAATATCTTGTATGGGTCTCCATACTTGGAATGACCCCAAAAGTGGGTGTATTCTTATTTTAAAGATGTGAAAGTAATCATCTATACAGATATTGAGTATTTACTCAATATTATGTCCAGTAAATAACAGAACTAAAATTATGAGTATAACAGAAACTTTGGATAACCAGAGGAAGAGAAATAACTATATTGACTTAGGAGAAAGGAGTAAGTGATACCTGAACTGAGTTTTCAAGGAAAGCTAGTACTTAGGCAGGTAAAGAAGGGAAAAGGATACTAGCGACTACACACTGGTGTAAAAATTATTTGATGGTGACTGTAATAAGGTTAAGAGGCATACTGTTAAACCTTACAGCAAGGGCTAAAGAAAATACAGTGAGTGATATGATGTAGACAATATTGGAGACGAAAGGTAATCCTAAAAGTTACTCATTTACACTATGATAAGGCAGAAAAGGGGGAAAAAAAAAAGAGTGAAGAGCACATTAGATTCCAACATGATAGATTTAAACCCAAACATATCAATAGCTACATTAAACATGAATGATTTAAAGATAAAAGCACTCCAATAAAAAATCAAGAGATCATCATCATATTAGAACACGGCAGATCCAACCAAAATTGCTGACTACGAGTCCTGTGAGTTTCTTTAGCCAGTAACACTTTAAGTTATTTTTAAAAAAACATACAGGCTGAAAAGTAAAAGTACAAAAGGTAAAAGTGTAAGTAAAAAGTATAGAAATATATACAAAGCAAACACTGACTATAAGAAAACCAAAATGGCTATGTTGCTGCTGCTGCTGCTAAGTCACTTCAGTCGTAGCCGACTCTGTGCAACCCCATGACGGCAGCCCACCAGGCTCCCCCGTCCCTGGGATTCTCCAGGCAAGAACACTAGAGTGGGTTGCCATTTCCTTCTCCAAATGGCTATGTTAATATTAGTCAAAATAGACATTAGAAAAATGGAAATTCTAGAGATAAAGAGGGATGCTTCATCATGGCAGGCAAGTCAGTTAATCTAGAAGACTTAGCAATCCTAAATGTGCATTCATATAATAATAGAGTTTTAAAGTATACTAGATCAACTGATAAAAATGGAGAACCATACAAATCCATGTTGGAGACTATAACATTCCTCTTTTAGTAACTGATAGAACATGTAGACAGAAGATCAGTAAGAGCAGAGAAAACTCAAGCAACACTATTAACAGTCATTCTAATTGGCATTTATAGACCACTCCACCCAACAACAGCAGAAAACACATTCTTTTCATGTGTACATAGACATTCACCAAGATAAGCCATTTACTGGACAATAAAAAAGCATCAATACCTTTTAAAATGACTGGATAAAAAACAGGGTAGCATTTAGATGTGTTCTTATCTTTACCATAAACTGATCATATCTGCATTATGTCAGTAGAATTAATAAATTAATATTATTGCAATTCAAGCCTGTTATTCTGTTAACTCATTGTGTGACTTTTGGCAAGTTTCTTTGTATGTCTCAACCTCGATTTTTCCAAAATTATTTGGTATTAACTAGACAATGTTTTCTTAAATTATTCTCTACTTTTTGTTTATGAATCCAGCCCCTTGCACAATGCCTGTCGGTAGAAGGACATCTCGATAAATATTTGTCCAAAAAATATTACAAGAATGAATAAGCGATTATTCTGATTGAAGAGATGTTTTATGGACTCTGCTTCATTTCATCCTTCACTTTTCTGACGTTAAAATATGCCTTCTTTCCAAAATGCAGTAGACTAGGGATTGGAATTCTTGGTCCTTACATAAATACTTACCCCTTGTTAATTTATTGTGAACTATAATGGATATGCAATTCAAGTGCAGTTTTCAGTTCATGCTTTATGGAGTCACAGTCTGATGTCTTCAGGTAAATGGCAGTAATATAAATGTTTGTTGGAGCAGTATATAAGAAATGTGCTGATCTATATGCTATAGAGAAC
The DNA here is from genome assembly GCF_910594005.1 of Cervus elaphus. Lineage (NCBI taxonomy): Eukaryota > Metazoa > Chordata > Mammalia > Artiodactyla > Cervidae > Cervus > Cervus elaphus. The sequence continues at coordinate 7,519,597 of NC_057830.1, read as the reverse complement.
GTAAGTAGTGTTTGTGAAATGACAGGTAACAATAATGGAACTCTAACATTTTCAGACTAACAAATTTTACACCTAACATTCATTTGTCCCAAACTATGTAGTATATCTTACAAAGTCCATTTTGCTATTGAAAGCATGAATTCCATAATAATGGTTAAAGTATCACGAACAGTGTACCAGTTGTTTTAGGAATAATAATAAAATATTATGACTTTGCAACTAATTTTTAAACCCAAATGATTATTTTTATTAATAACTGACATTCTTTTTGATAAAACAATCTTGTAATATACATAAATTTTACTATTTAAGCAAAACCTGATACTGTAATATTCTGTCCACCTAAGTAAATTTAAAAATTTAAAGGTCAAACTTATATACAGAGTTCACACTATAAAGAGAAATGTAGGTAGGCCTTGGAGAAAGATGGCTGGACCCCTGGACCACCACTCTGTTTTGAAAAGCTAATGCAGACCTGAGATAACTTTCTCCCCTAGGCGGACCAACCGGAAAGCCCACCTTACCTGAGCGGGTGGCGTGTCAGGCAGAGCATAGAGCTTGGCGAGGGAGTGTTCACTGTTTCATGCACTTAGGTTATTTGCGACTGTTTTTGACCTATTCTTAGGGTGACGGATATTTAACTCAGTATTCTTCCCAGTAAATTCTGCAAACTCACAGTTACATGGGCTGTAAATGCTATAAGGAAAGAAGGAAGGCAAGAACAGCAGTTCTTTTAAAGTTTTGGAAATACTGACTTAAATACTCACAGGATGTTAGAGATCCTGAAGTATGTTAATGTGCATTATAAATTTCAAAATGATGAAGAGAGGGGAGCACCTTACGGAGGACTGACTTCCCAAACATTTTACCAAGCTTATCAGTGTCCCGGGCTGCAACAAATTACCACAACTGTAGTGGCTCACAGCGATAGAAAATTATTCTCTCACAATTCTGGCATATAAAAGTTTAAAAGCAACGTATCAGCAGAGCCACCTTCCTATGGAATCTGTAGGGGAGAATCCGTTCTCCGCTTCCTCCAGCTTCTGGTGGCTGTTGGTATTCTCTGGCGTGTGGCAACATCACTCCAATCATGCTTTCTGATCCATTGCCGCCTCCTTTGTCTTTGTTGACTGTCCCCCTGACTTACTCGTATTAAGGGTATTGTCACTTTATTTAGGGCCCACCTAGATAATCCAGGACAAGTTACTCTCTCGTCAAACCTTAACTTGTTGTTCAGTTGCTGAGGCATGTCCGACTCTTTTGTGACTTCATGGATGCAGTACACCAGGCTTCCCTGTCCTCCCCTATCTCCTGGAGTTTGCTCAAATTCATGGCCATTGAGTCAATGATGCTATCTAAACATCTCATCCTCTGTCACCTGCTTCTCCTTTTGCCTTCAATCCTTCCCAGCATCAGAGGCTTTTCCAGTGAGTTGGCTCTTCACGTCAGGTGGCCAAAGTATTGGAGCTTCAGTATCAGTCCTTCCAATGAATATTCAGTGCTGACTTCCTTTAGGATTAACTGGTTTGATCTCCTTGCTATCAAGGGACTCTCAGGAGTCTTCTCCAGTGCCATAATTTGAAAATATCAATTCTTTGGTGCTCAGCCTTCTTTATGGTCCAGCTCTCACATCTGAGTTACATCTTTTGTGATATATTGTAGTATTCATTTTCTACCTTATAAGGTAATAGTCACAGGTTCCGGGGGTTAGGAAGTAAGCATATCCTTTTCAGGGCCACCTTTCATCCTAGTACACCATGGAACCATTTCAAGGAATTATCTTTTGTTCATTCATATATCACTCAACAAATATTTTGAGCTGCTGCCATATGTCAGGAACTATTGTAGGTATCACAGATGCATCAACAAATAAAATTTTAGTAGAATAAATTTTAGAGCACTCTGTGAGGTTAAGAAACATGATTTGAAAATGCTAAAGATTCCTCCAAGCATGTGAAGTGTTACATAAATAATGTAATATACCTTTTCTTTCATTCAGAAATTTAGCTAATATTATTTGAATTTCTTATATTTATCAGGTGCTGGTATATAGAAGTGGGTGAATACCTTCATGAAGCTTGATGCTACTTGGAAATATAGACATATGCATAAAAGGCTTACCCAGAGTAAAAAGAAAATCTATTAGGATCAAAAGCAAGAAAATAAATTCTTTTTAAAAATTGAGATATCAAGTGGGCAAAATAAAAGAACTGAAATAGAATTCTCAAGATAAGTGAATGGCAGAATGGATAATTAGAGATGCTGAGCATCTTTTCATGTGTTTGTTGGTCATCTGTATGTCTTCTCTGGAGAAATGTTTATTTAGGTCTTCTGCCCTCTTTTTTCTTTTTACTTTTTTTAAATTAAAGGATAATTGCTTTACAGAATTGTGTTGTTTTCTGTCAAACCTCAACCTGAATCAGCCATAGGTACACATATGTCCCCTCCCTTCTGAACCTCCCTCCCATCTCCCTCCCCACCCGACCCCTCTAGGTTGATACAGAGTCCCTGTTTGAGTTTCTTAGCCATACAGGAAATTCCCATTGGCTATCTATTTTATATATGGTAATGTAAGTTTCCATGTTACTCTTTCCCTACATCTCACCCTCTCCTCCCCTCTCCCCATGCCCACAAGTCTACTCTCTCTGTCTGTTTCTCCATTGCTGCCCTGTAAGTAAATTCTTCGGTACCATTTTTCTAGATTCCGTATATATGCATTCAGTTCAGTTCAGTCGCTTAGTCATGTCCGACTCTTTGCAACCCCAAGAACCGCAGCACGCCAGACCTCCCTGTCCATCACCAAATCCTGGTGTGTACCCAAACTCGGGTCCATTGAGTCAGTGATGCCATCCAACCATCTCATCCTCTGTCGTCCCCTTCTCCTGCCCTCAGTCTTTCCCAACATCAGGGTCTTTTCAAATGAGTCAGCTCTTTGCATCAGGTGGCCAAAGTACTGTAGTTTCAGCTTCGACATCCGTCCTTCCAATGAGCACCCAGGACTGATCACCTTTAGGACGGACTGGTTGGATCTCCTTGCAGTCCAAGGGACTCTCATGAGTCTTCTCCAATACCACAGTTCAAAAGCATCAATTCTTTGGTGCTCAGCTTTCCTTATAGTCCAACTCTCACATCCATACATGACTAGTGGAAAAACCAAAGCCTTGACTAGTTGGACCTTTGTTGACAAAGTAATATGATATTTATCTTTCTCTTTCTGACTTACTTCACTCTGTATAATAGGTTCTGGGTTCATCCACCTCATTAGAAATGTGATTCAAATGTGTTCCTTTTTATGGCTGAGTAATATTTCATTGTGTATATGAGCCACAACTTCTTTATCCATTCATCTGTCAGTGGACATCTAAGTTGCATCCATGTTCTATAAATAGTGCTGTAATGAACAATGGCATACACATATCTTTTGAAATTTTGGTTTCCTCAGGATATATGCCTAGAAGTGGGGTTGCTGGGTCATATGATGGTTTTATTCCTAGTTTTTTAAGGAATCTCCATAACATCTTCCATAATGGCTGTATCAATTTACATTCCCACCAACAGTGCAAGAGTGTTCCCTTTTCTCCACATCCTCTCCAACATTTATTGTTTGTAGACTTTTTGCTGATGGCCATTCTGACCGCTGTGAGGTGATATCTTATTGCAGTTTTGATTTGCATTTCTTTAATAATGAGTGATGTAGAACATCTTTTCATGTGTTTGTTAGTCATCTGTATGTCTTCTTTGGGAAAATATCTGTTTAGTTCTTTTTCCCACTTTTTGATTGGGTTATTTGTTTTTCTGGCATTGAGTTGTATGAGCTGCTTATATATTTTGGAAATTAATCCTTTGTCAGTTGTTTCATTTGCTATTGTTTTCTCCTGTTCTGAGGGTTATGTTTTTATCTTGCTTATAGTTTCATTTTAGCTTTTGCTGTGCAAAAGCTTTTAAATTTAATCAGGTCCCGCTTTTTTGCTTTTGTTTTTATTTCCGTTACTCTAGGAGGTGGGTCATAGAGGATCTTGCTTTGATTTATGTCATTGAGTGTTCTGCCTATGTTTTCCTCAAAGAACTTTATAGTTTCTGGTCTTACATTTAGGTCTTTAATCCATTTTGAGTTTATCTTTGTGTATGTTGTTAGGAAGTATCCTAATTTCATTCTTTCACATGTAGCTGTCCAGTTTCCCCAGCACCATTTATTGAAGAGGCTGTCTTTGCCCCACTCTATATTCTTGCCTCCTTTGCCAAATATAAAGTACTCATAGGTGCATGGGTGTATTTCTGAGCTTCTATCTTGTTCCATTTGGTCTGCGTTTCTGTTTCTGTGCCAGCACTGTACTGTCTTCATGACTGTAGCTTTGTGGTGTAATCTGAAGTCAGGAAGCATGATTCCTCCAGCTCCATTCTTCCTTCTCAAGACTGCTTTGGCTTTTGGGGTCTTCTGTGTTTCCATACGAATGGTGAAATTTTTTGTTCTAGTTCTGTGAAAAATGCCATTGGTAATTTGATAGGGGTTGTATTGAATCTGTAGATTGTATTTGGTGGTATAGTCATTTTCATAATATTTATTCTTCCTACCCGGGAACATGGAATATCTCTCCATCCGTTTATGTTGTCTTTGGTTTCTTTCGTTAGTGTCTTATAATTTTCTATGTACCATTCTTTTATCTCCTTAGGTAAGTTTATTCCTAGATATTTAATTATTTTTGTTGCAATGGTGAATCAGATTGATTCTTTAATTTCTCTTTCTGATTTTTCATTGTTAGTATATAGCAATGCAAGTGATTTCTGTGTTTTGACTTTGGATCCTGCAACTTTGCTAAATTCACTGATTAGATATAGTAATTTTCTGATATTATCTTTAGGGTTTTCTATGTACAGTATCATGTCATCTGCAAAAAGTGAGAGATTTACTTCTTCTTTTCTGATCTGGATTCCTTTTATTTCTTTTTCTTCTCTGATTGCTGTAGCTAGGACTTCCAGAATTACGTTAAATAATAGGGGGGGAAGTGGACACCCTTGTCTTGTTTCCTGACCTTAGAGGGAATGCTTTCAGTTTTGTTATTTGGGAGATTTTTGATCACAGCTTCAATTTCAGTGCTTGCAATTGGGTTGTTCATAATTTCTATTTCTTCCTGGTTCAGTCTTGGAAGATTGAACTTTTCCAAGAATCTGTCCATTTCTTCCAGGCTATCCATTTTATTGCTATACAGTTGTTCATAATAGTCCCTTATGATCCTTTGTATTTCTGCCTTGTCTCTTATAACCTCTCCTTCATTTCTAATTTTGTTGATTTGATTCTTCTCTCTTTTTTTCTTGATGAGTCTGGCTAAAGGCTTGTCAATTATGTTTATCTTCTCAAAGAATGAGTGTTTAGTTTTATTAATCTTTACTATTGTTTCTTTCATTTCTTTTTCACTTATTTCTGCTCATATCTTTATGATTTCTTTCCTTCTACTAATTTGGGGGATTTTTTTGTTCTTTTTCCAGTTGTTTTGGGTGTAAAGTTACATTGTCTATTCGATGTTTTTCTTGAGGTAGGATTGTATTGCTATAAACTTCCCTCTTAGAACTGCTTTCACTGCATCCCATGGGTTTTGAGTTGGTCGTGTTTTCATTGTCATTTGTTATTTTGATTTCCCTTTTGATTTCTTCAGTAACCTGTTGGTTATTTAGAAATGTGTTGTTTAATCTCCATGCCTTTGTGTTTCTTACAGTTTTTGTCTGTAATTGATATCTAGTCTCATAGTGTTGTGGTCTGAGAAGATGCATGATACTATTTCAGTTTCCTTAAATTTACTGAGGTTTGATTTGTGACCCAAGATATGCTGCATCCTGGAGAATATTCCATGTGCACTTGAGAAGAAGGTGTATTTTTCTGCATTTGAATGGAATGTCCTGAAGATATCAATGACATCCATCTCATCTAATGGATCATTTAAGACTTGTGTTTCCTTTTTAATTTTCTGTGTTGATGATCTGTCCATTGGTGTGAGTGGGGTGTTAAGGTCTCCTACTATTTATTGTGTTCCTGTCAATTTCTCCTTTTATGTCTGTTAGTGTTTGTCTTATGTATTGAGGTGCTCCTATAGATACTTACAATTGTTATGTCTTCCTCTTGGATTGATCCCTTGATCATTATGTACTGTCCTTCCTTATCTCTTGTAATCTTCTTTATGTTAAGGTTTATTTTGCCTGATATGAGGATAGCTATTCCAGTTTTCTTTTGCTTCCCATTTGCTTGGGATATATTTTTTCCATCCTCTCACTTTCAGTCTATATGTGTCTTTAGGTCTGAAGTGGGTTTCTTATAGGCAGCATATATATGGGTCTTGCTTTTGTATCAATTTAGCCAGTCTGTGTCTTTTGGCTGGAGCATTTAATCCATTTACCTTTAAAGTAATTATTGATATATATGTTTCTTTTGCCATTTTCTTAATTGTTTGGGGTTGATTTTGTAGTTCTTTTACCTTCTCTTGTATTTCTTGACTATATAAGTCCCTTTAACAATTGTTGTAAAGGTGGTTTGGTGATACTGAATTCTTTTAACTTTTGCTTGTCTGAAAAGCTTTTTATTTCTCCATCAATTTTGAATGAGATCCTTGCCAGGTACAGTAATCTTTGTTGTAATTTTTTCCCTGTCAGTACTTTAAATATATCCTACTATTCCCTTCTGACCTGCAGAGTTTCTGCTGAAAGATCAACTGTTAGGAGTATGGGGTTTCCCTTGTATGTTACTTGTTGCTTTTCCCTTGCTGCTTTTAATATTCTTTCTTTGTATTTAGTCTTTGTTAGTCTGATTAGTATGTGTCCTGGCATGTTTCTCCTTGGGTTTATCCTGTATGGGGCTCTTTGTGCCTCTTGGACTTGATTGACTATTTCCTTTTCCATGTTGGGTAAATTTTCAATTATAATCTCTTCAAAATTTTTCTCATACACTTTCTTTCTTCTTCTTCTGGGACCCCTTAATTCAAATGCTGATGCATTCGATATTGTCCCAGAGGCCTCTGAGACTGTCCTCAGTTATTTTCATTCTTTTTACTTTATGCTGCTCTTCAGAAGTTATTTCCACCATTTTATCTTCCAGCTCACTGATTCATTCTTCTGCTTCAGATATTCTGCTATTGACACCTTCTAGAGTATTTTTAATTTCAGTAATTGTGTTGTTTTTCTCTGTATGTTTATTCTTTAATTCTTCTAGGTCTTTGTTCATTGATTCTTGCATTTTCGCCATTTTGTTTTCAAGGTTTCGGATCATCTTTACTGTCATTGTTCTGAATTCCTTTTCGGGTGGTTTGCTTGTTTCCTCCTCATTTATTTGGACTTCTGTGTTTCTAGTTTGTCCCTTCATTTGTGTAGTGTTTCTCTGCCTTTTCATTATATATTTTTTAAACTTTTTGTGTTTGAAGTCTCCTTTTTCCATGTTTCCAAGTTGAATTCTTTCTTCCTTTTGGTTTCTGCCCTCCTAAGGTTGGTCCAGTGGTTTGTATAAGCTTTGTATCGGGTGAGATTTGTGCTGAGTTTTTGTTTGTTTTTCCTTTGGTGGGCAAGGCTGAGCTAGGTGGTAATGCTGTCTGCTGATGATCAGTTTGTATTTTTGTTTTGTTTGTTATTTAGATGAGGCATCCTGCACAAGGTGCCACTGGTGGTTGGGTGATGCTGGGACTTGTATTCAGGTGGTTTCCTTTGTGTGAGTTCTCACTATTTAATACTCCCTAGGGTTAGTTCTTGGAGAAGGAAATGGCAACCCACTCCAGTGTTGTTGCCTGGAGAATCCAAGGGATGGGGGAGCCTGGTGGGCTCAGGGCTTGATCTCTGGTCAGGAACAAAGATTCCACAAGTGGTCTGTTATGGCATTAAGTGAGATTAAAACAAATACCCAAAAATGAGAAACCAAAGATGAACCCCAGACAAATGGCAGTTACAAAATCAGGCAAATAATAATTAAAATAATGGAATATACACATATGCATATATACACATAAGCAATGTCAAAACAGTCCAACTAAAAGTACAGTAGACTGACCCAGGGAACAAAGGCAATCGAAAATTATATTTACAAAAAAAAAAAAAATTATATTTACCAGTTAAGAACAAAACTAACTAAAGCACAAATCAGAAAACAAAACTAAAGCAAGGTACCAATTGGGGAATAAAGCAATGAAAACAAAACTAACAAGTATGTTGAAGAAAAGAAAGAAAGAATAGATATACAAAGTTAAATAGAGGTAGATGAAGAAGATTTATACCCATAAAGATTAAATGCAAGGGGAAAAGAACAGTAGGAAAGGCAAACAAAGCAATAAATATAGGAAGAATACAACAGGATTAAAATTAAAAAATTAAAATTATAAAAAAGAGGAAAAAAAACAGGAAGAAGAAAAAAAAAGAAAGTAAAGAAAACTCCACAGACCTGCAAAAGCCCAATATAGAGCCAGAGGTTTAAAACAACAATAAGAAGTGTGACTGACGCAATACTCATATCAGATAAAATAGACTTTCAAATAAAGGCTGTGAAAAGAGACAAAGAAGGACACTACATAATGATCAAAGGATCAATCCAAGAAGAAGATATAACAATTATAAATATATATGCACCCAACATAGGAGCACCGCAATATGTACGGCAAACACTAATGAGTATGAAAGAGGAAATTAATAGTAACACAATAATAGTGGGAGACTTTAATACCCCACTCACAACTATGGATAGGTCAACTAAACAGAAAATTCACAAGGAAACACAAACTTTAAATGACACAATGGACCAGCTAGACCTAATTGATATCTATAGGACATTTCACCCCAAAACAATCAACTTCACCTTTTTCTCAAGTGCACATGGAACTTTCTCCAGAATAGATCACATCCTGAGCCATAAATCTGGTCTTGGAAAATTCAAAAAGATTGAAATCATTCCAGTCATCTTTTCTGACCACAGTGCGGTAAGATTAGATCTCAATTACAGGAAAAAAATTGTTAAAAATTCAAACACCTGGAGGCTAAATAACACGCTTCTGAATAACCAACAAATCATAGAAGAAATCAAAAAAGAAATCAAAATATGTATAGAAATGAATGAAAATGAAAACACAACAACCCAAAACCTATGGGACACTGTAAAAGCAGTGCTAAGGGGAAGGTTCATAGCATTACAGGCTTACATCAAGAAACAAGAAAAAAGCCAAATAAATAACCTAACTCTACACCTAAAGCAATTAGAGAAGGAAGAAATGAAGAACCCCAGGGTTAGCAGAAGGAAAGAAATCTTAAAAATTAAGGCAGAAATAAATGCAATAGAAACTAAAGAGACCATAGCAAAAATCAACAAAGCTAAAAGCTGGTTTTTTGAAAAAATAAACAAAATTGACAAACCATTAGCAAGACTCATTAAGAAACAAAGAGAGAAGAACCAAATTAACCAAAATTGAAATGAAAATGGAGAGATCACAACAGACAACACTGAAATACAAAGGATCATAAGAGACTACTACCAGCAGCTCTATGCCAATAAAATGGACAACTTGGATGAAATGGACAAATTCTTAGAAAAGTATAACTTTCCAAAACTGAACCAGGAAGAAATGGAAGATCTTAACAGACCCATCACAGGCAAGGAAATCGAAAACTGTAATCAAAAATCTTCCAGCAAACAAAAGCCCAGGACCAGATGGCTTCACAGCTGAATTCTACCAAAAATTTAGAGAAGAGCTAACACCTATCTTACTCAAACTCTTCCAGAAAATTGCAGATGAAGGTAAGCTTCCAAACTCATTCTATGAGGCCACCATCACCCTAATTCCAAAACCAGACAAAGATGCCACAAAAAAAGAAAACTACAGGCCAATATCACTGATGAACATAGATGCAAAAATCCTTAACAAAATTCTAGCAAACAGAATCCAACAACATATTAAAAAAATCATACACCACGACCAAGTGGGCTTTATCCCAGGAATGCAAGGATTCTTCAATATCTGCACATCAATCAATGTAATACACCACATTAACAAATTGAAAGATAAAAACCATATGATTATCTCAATAGATGCAGAGAAAGCCTTTGACAAAATTCAACACTCATTTATGATTAAAACTCTCCAAAAAGCAGGAATAGAAGGAACATACCTCAACATAATAAAAGCTATATATGACAAACCCACAGCAAGCATCACCCTCAATGGTGAAAAATTGAAAGCATTTCCCCTGAAATCAGGAACAAGACAAGGGTGCCCACTCTCACCACTACTATTCAACATAGTGTTGGAAGTTTTGGCCACAGCAATCAGAGCAGAAAAAGAAGTAAAAGGAATCCAGACAGGAAAAGAAGAAGTGAAACTCTCACTGTTTGCAGATGACATGATCCTCTACATAGAAAACCCTAAAGACTCTACCAGAAAATTACTAGAGCTAATCAATGAATATAGTAAAGTTGCAGGATATAAAATTAACACACAGAAATCCCTTGCATTCCTATATACTAACAATGAAAAAACAGAAAGAGAAATTAAGGAAACAATACCATTCACCATTGCAACAAAAAGAATAAAATACTTAGGAGTATATCTACCTAAAGAAACAAAAGACCTATACATAGAAAACTATAAAACACTGATGAAAGAAATCAAAGAGGACACAAACAGATGGAGAAACATACCGTGTTCATGGATTGGAAGAATCAATATTGTCAAAATGGCTATTCTACCCAAAGCAATCTATAGATTCAATGCAATCCCTATCAAGCTACCAACGGTATTTTTCACAGAACTAGACCAAAGAATTTCACAATTTGTATGGAAATACAAAAAACCTCGAATAGCCAAAGTAATCTTGAGAAAGAAGAATGGAACTGGAGGAATCAACCTGCCTGACTTCAGACTCTACTACAAAGCCACAGTCATCAAGACAGTATGGTACTGGCACAAAGACAGAAATATAGATCAATGGAACAGAATAGAAAGCCCAGAGATAAATCCACGAACCTATGGACACCTTATCTTTGACAAAGGGGGCAAGGATATACAGTGGAAAAAAGACAACCTCTTTAACAAGTGGTGCTGGGAAAACTGGTCAACCACTTGTAAAAGAATGAAACTAGAACACTTTCTAACACCATACACAAAAATAAACTCAAAATGAATTAAAGATCTAAATGTCAGACCAGAAACTATAAAACTCCTAGAGGAGAACATAGGCAAAACACTCTCCGACATAAATCACAGCAAGATCCTCTATGACCCACCTCCCAGAATATTGGAAATAAAAGCAAAACTAAACAAATGGGACCTAATGAAACTTAAAAGCTTTTGCACTACAAAGGAAACTATAAGTAAGGTGAAAAGACAGCCCTCAGATTGGGAGAAAATAATAGCAAATGAAGCAACAGACAAAGGATTAATCTCAAAAATATACAAGCAACTCCTGCAGCTCAATTCCAGAAAAATAAATGACCCAATCAAAAAATGGGCCAGAGAACTAAACAGACATTTCTCCAAAGAAGACATACAGATGGCTAACAAACACATGAAAAGATGCTCAACATCACTCATTATCAGAGAAATGCAAATCAAAACCACAATGAGGTACCATGACACGCCAGTCAGGGTGGCTGCTATCCAAAAGTCTACAAGCAATAAATGCTGGAGAGGGTGTGGAGAAAAGGGAACCCTCTTACACTGTTGGTGGGAATGCAAACTAGTACAGCCACTATGGAAAACAGTGTGGAGATTCCTTAAAAAACTGGAAATAGAACTGCCATATGACCCAGCAATCCCACTTCTGGGCATACACACTGAGGAAACCAGATCTGAAAGAGATACATGCACCCCAATGTTCATCGCAGCACTGTTTATAATAGCCAGGACATGGAAGCAACCTAGATGCCCATCAGCAGACGAATGGATAAGGAAGCTGTGGTACATATACACCGTGGAATATTACTCAGCCGTTAAAAAGAATTCATTTGAATCAGTCCTAATGAGATGGATGAAACTGGAGCCCATTATACAGAGTGAAGTAAGCCAGAAAGATAAAGAGCATTACAGCATACTAACACATATATATGGAATTTAGAAAGATGGTAATGATAACCCTATATGCAAAACAGAAAAAGAGACACAGAAATACAGAACAGACTTTTGAACTCTGTGGGAGAAGGTGAGGGTGGGATATTTCAAAAGAACAGCATGTACACTATCTATGGTGAAACAGATCACCAGCCCAGGTGGGATGCATGAGACAAGTGCATGTTCGGGCCTGGTGCACTGGGAAGACCCAGAGGAATCGGGTGGAGAGGGAGGTGGGAGGGGGGATCGGGATGGGGAATGCGTGTAAATCGATGGCTGATTCATATCAATGTATGACAAAACCCACTGAAAAAAAAAATAAAATAAAAAATAGAAAAAAAAAAAAAAAAGAAGAAGAAGTGTGACTGAATATACATGTATACATATACACTCATGAGCAAAATCAAAACAGTCCAACAAAAATAAAGTAAAATATATTGACCTGGAGAACAAAGGAAACCAAAAATTATATCTACCAGAACAAAACTAACTAAAGCACAAACTGGAAAACAAAACTAAAGTAAGGCGCCAATTGGGGAATAAAGCAATGAAAATAAAACTAACAAAATGTTGAGAGGAAAGGAAAGAAAGAATAGATATGCAAAGTTAAACAGAGGTAGATAAAGATTTATATACATTAAAGGTTAACTGCAAGGGGAAAAGAACAGTAGGAAAAGTAAACAAGGGAATAAATGTATAAAAAATAATAATAGATTTAAAATTTTTTTAAAAAGAGAGAAAAAAAAGGGAAAACTCCACAGAACTGCAAAAGACCAACATGGAGGTGGAGGTTTATAATGAAAATAAAAAGTATAACTGAATATACACATGTAGATATACACCCATAAGCAAAGTCAAACAGCCCAACAAAAATAAAGTACAATAGATTGACCTGGCAAACAAAGGAAACCAGAAATTGTATCTACTAGTTAAGAACAAAACTAACTGAAGCACAAACTGAAAAACAAAACTAAAGCAAGGTGCCAATTGGGGAATGAAGCAATGAAAATAAAACTAACAAATATGTTGAGAGGAAAGGAAAGAAAGAAAAGAAATAATAGATATGCAAAGTTAAATAGAGGTAGATAAAGAAGATTTATACGCATTAAAGATTAAGTGCAAGGGGAAAAGAACAGTAGGAAAAGCAAGCAAGGGAATAAATGTAGAAAAAATAACAGTAGGTTTAAGAATTTTAAAAAAAAGCAAAGAAGAAAAAACAATAAAAAAAGGAAAACTGCAAAAGCCCAATGTAGAACAAGAGGTTTATGACAACAATAAAAAATGTGATTGAGAAAAGAAAAAAAAAAGGCTTAAAAGTTTAATTTGATTTCATACTACTAATAAAATTGATAACTACAACAGAAGGGGGAAGAAAGGAAAAGAAGTCCAAAAGAATCTACAGAACAAGTCAAAGCATAAGAATAATAAATGTTTTCTTTGAGTCTCTGCTGTGAGAGTCCTTCCCTCGCTGGGGTCACAGTCCACCTCCCCTCCCTAGGATGCCCCCCAGCACTGTGCTCATCTCTAGACCTGCTGTGGGGGCAGCTCAGAGTCTAGTCTGGTCCTGCTCCTGTGTGTTCTTGCCTCCAGTGTCCACAGCTATCAGAACTAATGGGTTTTCTTTTGTGGGAATTCTCAGTGTCCTTTTATATATTCCATAGACACAGAGTCTGGCTAGTTGATCATGTGGATTTAATCTGCAGCTGGTGGGAAGGTTTTGAGTCTTCTTCCTTAGCCACTCTGCCTCTGGGTTTCAGTTGTGGTTTTATTTCCACCTCTGCATGTGGGTCATCCACTGGGGATTGCTCCTGAGGCTGCCCTGACAGACTAGGGTTTGCCCCTATGAAGGCCAAGCATGGAGGTGGTGCAGCTGCTTGGATCACAGGGGTTCTGGCAGAACCAGATATCCAGGGGAGTTGGCGGCTAGGGCAGCAGGGGATATAGTGCTCTGGAAGGGTATGGCAACCAGTATTGGCCAGTACGCTCCAGTGTTCTTGCCTCGAGAATCCCCCTGACAGAGAGACCTGGCAGCCCACAGTCTATAGGGCCGCAAAGAGTTGGACAGGACTGAAGCGGCTCTGCATGCATAGATGCAGGATTTTTTTTTGCCTGTGGCAACTCTGCCCCCGTGAGAGTTGAGTGTGAAGATGGCACAGCTGCTTGGCTTTGGGGGACACCAGCGGCGCAAAGTGTTCAAGGACACGGACGGCCTCTGCCCCAGGAATTATGACCCTATCAGAGTCTTTTTTCAAGCCTCTCCTAGCTGGCGATCAGAAGCCCTCTTTGGCTGGCTTTTTCCATACCTCTGCCTGTTCAGGCACTTAGAGGGCTCCCTTGCCTGGGGTCCTTCTCTGTTGCTTGGCGAGTTAGGCACATAGAAGGGCCCCCCTGACTAGGGTCCTACTCTGTAGATGGGCCCATCAGGCACTCAAAGGGGCACCCTGGGTGGGGTCCTACTCTGTATTCAATGTGTCAGGCATTTGGTGGGCCAGCTTCTCTATTGTTCAGCTGCCAATGCTAGTGTGTGGAGAGAGAGAGGCTATGCTGATGACTCCACCCCCTACGCGTGACTCAGCAGTATTGCCTTGCTTCCATGGCTGTCTGGTTCTCCTCCACAGGCATTTCTCACCAAAATCTCCTCCCTCACATCCCCATGATCCATCTCTCTGTAGTCAACAGCAGCCCTCATCCTGGGATTGCTCCACAGCCCCTAATCTCCAGCTCCCAGCCACTGTGCCTTCCAGGGGGCCTGCATCCCTGTCCAGGGTATGTGTGTCTGCTGCAAGGACTGTCTGATTTCTCATTCCATTTAGGCTGCCACAGGTCTGCTGTTTCACTCTCAGCCTTAAATGTTTCTCCTCTGACTCAGTTGCCTCAGTGTGGGGATCAGACCCCTGTTTCAGTTCCCCCACCTGCTAAGGGCAGGTCCAGTCCTACTAAGACACCTGTTTTTCCCCCAGTTCCTTCGTCCTACAGAATTTTGCACGGTTCTGTGTGTTCTTTTCTGCTGGTCGGGTCCTCCTGTCTGCTCTCAACTGATGTTCTGCTTGTATTTCTGTGTCTGAAGGTGTATTCCTGATGTATCCGTGGAGAGAGATGCACTCCACATCCACCTACTCCTCTGCCATCTTGTTCTCTCTTCCCACTTTTTTTTTTTTTTAATATTGAACTGTATAAACCATTTATATATTTTTGGAAATTAACCCCTTTATGTTCACATCATTTGCAAATATTTTTCACATTCCATAGATTATCTTTTCATTTTTTTTTATGGTTTCCTTTGCTGTGTAAAGGCTTTTCAGTTTAATTATGTCTCACTTGTTTTTTGTTTGTTTGTTTCCATTTCACTAGGAAATGGATCCAATAAAATGTTGTTATGATTTATGTTAAAGAGTGTCCTGCCAATGCTCTCTTATAAGAGTTTTAAGGTGTCAAATCTTATAGTTACATCTTTAAGTCTTGAGTTTATTTTTGTGTATGGCATAAGGGTGTGTTCTGACTTCATTGATTTACATGTGGCTGTCCCAGCTTTCCCAACACCACTTGCTGAAGAGACTATCTTTTCTCCATTGTATATATTTTCCTCTTTTGCTTAAGATTGACCATAGATGTGTGGGTTTATTTCTGGGCTCTCTCTTTTGTTCCATTGGTCTATATGTTTGTTTTTGTGCCAATACCATGCTGTTTTGATTAGTGTAACTTAATAGTATTGTCTGAAGTCTGGGATGGTTATTCTTCCTGCTTTGTTCTTTTTCCTAAGAATTGCTTTGGTAACTCTGGGTCTTCTGTGATGCCATATAAATTTTGGAACTATTTGTTCAGTTCCATGAAAACAAATAATCCAGTTTTTAAGGAAGTGTTTTATACAGAAAATTCTGAGTGCTAAATAAAGTAGATAAAGAAATCCATACAAAGGAGAACCAAGGAAATAAATAATTCATCATAGTAAAGCACAAGCAAAAACTCCAGAAGAGAGAATTATGTGCATTTCTAGAATAAAAATATATGACTTACAAGGCAGTAGGAAATCAGGTTGAAATCAACATTCTTTATATAGTAGTAGATTCAAGAGGAGAGTGGAGAAATATTTTGCAGTGTTTTATAAAAAGCATACGTATATCAAATTCAAATGCAGAAATGAAATAAACTTAGTCTTAGGTATACAAAGCTCAGAAATTGTAATGCAAAAATAATATCTTTGAATATACTTATATAGGATATATTACAACAAGTAGATAATTATTTATCTGGAGAAGAACTGGGAAACAATGTTAATTACTTTAGCAAAAGTTTTCATCTTAGTGATACGTCTCTCACAAATAAAAATAGAAGAAAAGGGAAATATATAGGAATTCAGACTAAAACTCAACATGATGTAGTGACGGAGTAGAGAGGGCAAGTTCAAGAAAGAAAAGAATGGGTTAAAGTGTTTGTCTTGATCAGAGGAAGATTATATACATTGCAATTTTAAGCACTGATGACAAAATAAAGAGAAAATAATTACAAATTTTAATAAATTGATTCTATCTGAAAAAAATTGAATAGAATATGTAACTTTCAAAAACAGCAAGATGAAATTTACTCTGGCCATTGGACAGTTTGAAAGGAGAAATGCAAAGGAAAAAAAAAATGCATGCCAAATATAAAGTACAAAATAAAGTTGCAAGAATAAATGGCAATGTATCAGTAAAATGATGATACATTAAATGTGTATGGTTTAAATTCATAGCTTAAAAGTCAGAGATTTTTCTGATTGCATTTCTTATGCCAAGATTCACCAGTTTGTTTTCAGAGAAACTGTTTAAACAAATGGATATAAAGAGTGTGCATAAAGATAGAGAAAGTAGTATATGAGGAAGATGTGCACCAGAGAAGGCTGAGGTAGCAGTTTCATAATAGATAAATATAATCTGAGATAAAAGTGGGCATAAGAGTTAATAAAAGCATACTTAAAAGAACAATATATCTAACAGCTATGATGTTTGTAAAGATAAATGCACTGAAGATAGACTCAAGATTAATAAAGCAACACTAGCAGAACTATAGGGAGAAATAAATGTGGGAATACTTTGTAGGTTGAGATTTGTTCACATTCCTCTACTAGATCAAGTAGACTTTAAAAATAAGTAAAAATAGTTTTAAGTTGTTAAAAATATGCTTAATATGTATAAACTATATGTGTAGATTCTATATCCAACAAAAAGCATGCATTTTTTTTCACGTGGAACAGTATCAAAAATTATGCTGTGCTATGCTAAGTCACTTCAGTTCAGTTCAGTCGCTCAGTTGTGTCCAACTCTTTGCGACCCCATGAATTGCAGCACGCCAGGCCTCCCTGTCCATCACCAACTCCCGGAGTTTACTCAGACTCATGTCCATCGAGTCGGGGATGCCATCCAGCCATCTCATCCTCTGTCGTCCCCTTCTCCTCCTGCCCCCAATCCCTCCCAGCATCAGGGCCTTTTCCAATGAATCAGCTCTTTGCATGAGGTGGCCAAAGTATTGGAGTTTCAGCCTCAGCATCAGTCCTTCCAATTAACACCCAGGACTGATCTCCTTTAGGATGGACTGGTTGGATCTCCTTGCAGTCCAAGGGACTCTCAAGAGTCTTCTCCAACCCCACAGTTCAAAAGCATCAATTTTTCAGTGCTCAGCTTTCTTCACAGTCCAACTCTCACATCCATACCTGACCACTGGAAAAACCATAGCCTTGACTAGACGAACCTTTGTTGGCAAAGCAATGTCTCTGCTTTTTAAGTCACTTCAGTCATGTCCAGCTCTTTGTGACCCTATGGATTATAGCTCATCAGGCTCCTCTGTCCATGGGATTCTCTAGGCAAGAATCCTGGAGTGGGTTGCCATGCCCTTCTCCAGAGGTCAAAGCACATAATTGACAAATTTATTCATAAAATGCCTGTGGTTGTGGGGAAGTAGAACTAACTTAAATGTCAATTACCAGCAGACTGGATAAATTAAAAAGGAGAGGGTACTCATGATGGAATAGAGTTACAGTCAGAAGAAATAAATTAAATGCCCTTGGAGGATTGAGGTTAGCTATTGAAAGCATAGTATTTATTGAATAAATTAAGAAATACAATACAATAAAATAAGCAGGAAATTCATAATTTTATTTCTGTAAATGAAAAATGCATACACATAAAATATTTTTCAAGATTGACTCTATATCTAAGGAAACATCAAATACCCTATTTTGTGTGTTTTGGGGAAGAAAGGGAAGAGGAAGGAGAGGAAATAAATGGAACATAAAATATGGGTAAAATGAAACAAGTATGGAAAAGAATCAATTATAATTACTATGAAATTAAAAGTAATATTGACTCAATTATATGCCTTACTGAGGTTGAAAAAAAAACAACACAATGCAGGCAAACAAAAAATCTGAATTTAAATTTATATAAAGAGTATGTAAAGAGGAAAAATAGACAGATTAAAAGTTAGGAAGAAATAGACCAATAGACTTATAATATTGTGTGTGTATACATGCTTCCAGTTGGTGATATATAGATGTAATATCTTAACTTTTCCTTTATTTTTCACATTTTTTCCATTAAGCCTTTATTCCTTATATAATCAGGAACAAGAGAGAAAAAAAAAAAAAGAAAAATTTGTGCCTAAGGAACTATAGTCCATTTTGACATGTTGGTTTTTAATGTCATAACATATGAAAGAAACACAAAATGAATTAGAAGAGATCAAGCAGACAAAGAAAATAGCTGATGAAATTATTAAACCAAATACTCAAGGCAAAACAAAGTCATAAATTGTTGACATGCATATTCCCCAGTCCTAAAGCCAGTGCACAAGCAAACTTGACTACCTCTAAAAGCTAATTTTTGCTGCGCCATTAGCTTCATCTGTAGCATATATCAAGCAAAACTTTTCTCCCATCCTCTTTAGTTTAAGATTTAAGTAAGGAGCCCTTGGTTCTCTCCTGAAGTGGCCTCATCACTGGGACTAAAGTTTAAAAAGAGTATTATTACTAAGCCTTCAAAAATGGCTGTGCCAGTGATGACATGGAAAAAAACAAACATGTGGCACTTTTTAAAGAAATAATACTTTTGAAAGAATAATTCCCTGAAGTCAAGTCTTGGCTATTTTTAACTTGCATGAACTATTTAAAAAATCAGGCTTTTGAACCTAAATCAGGAAATCCAGTTGATACTCTTGCAATTATGCTGCCTTGGGTCACAGAAAGAAAAGCCATAGCCATCTTGGAATTCCAAGAAATTCACAAGTTTACAGCACTTCATCCTTAGAGATGTTGACAGGCCTTTTAAAATCATGATGAAAGCAACCTCATCCCAGTTGTTGTTATGGTGTCCTTTAGTACAGATAAAATCCACTAGCACTTTTCTGGGCTGTAAACACTAAGAAATAGTTTCCAGTGATAGTACTTACTTTGTCTCAACAACATGGGTATCACATTTTATGCTCCTTAAAAACCTCTTTATATTTTTCATCTTTCTTTACCAATTATCCTCTTATTCCTCTTATCCACCTTCATCTCCTCCTCTTCCTCCTTCTTCCTCTTTTCAAAGACAACTACCATCAGGGCCACCACCACTACCGATGTCACTATTTTCATTATTTTAATGGATATATGTTGAATGTCATCTATTGCCAGTAATTGGGCATATCATTTTCATAGACATAGCTAAGGACTTAGATGCATCCTGCCCCAAGATCCTCCCAAGATCCACCCAAGATCCTCCCAAGACCCACCCAAGATGGGTAGGTTTTGAATTTCATATTCAACATGAATTTCATATGAGGTATGCAGTGCTAAATTCTTTACTTACATAATTCCATAAAGTATTAAGAACACCCCGTGTGTTACCTCTAATTAGACCATGATACAGATGAGATAACTGAGCTTAGAGAATATAAATACATTTCACCTGTTCAGAGTTACACAACGATGCTTTCAGGAAGTGAGACAAAATTTGTGCCATGCTGAAGTCAGTATTGCTTCTACTGGATAGTATTGTCTCCAAGAGAGGCCAGGGACCTAAATTAAGTGGCAAGAGCTTGGGTTTAAAATACATTTATGTCAAGTGTAATTGACTTTCCACTTCAATGCATTGACATTTCTTTGCAATATCATTTCAGCTTACCATGGAATGAGAGATTATTTTTAGCATCCAGACTTTTAAGCATTCCCTATGTATTTCTTCAGCTGGACAATGTGTGAAGTCTTTTTTATTTGACATGTGTCTTCCAAGACTGTAAAAAAAAAAACAAAAAAACTAATTCTTGTGAAGATTCACATTAACTCATTATAAAATAATGGCTGAAAATTTCTTCCCAATGGTATGCAGAAGATAACAGTTCAGTTGAAGAAAACTTTATTGAGAATCTGTTTTGACAAAAGCACTGGGATATCTTTGGGGACAGAGAGGAGAATAAAACTGTCACTGGTCTCAAAAGGAAGAAGTAAACAAAAACAGAATCACAATTAAAATGGACCATGATGAATAAGAGGTAGGCTCAGGGATCTTTTATTTTTTTTTAATTGAAGTATAGTTACTTTACAGTGTTGTATTAATTTCTGCTGTGCAGCAAAGCGAATCAGCTGTATGTCTCTATCAACCCCCTCTTCTGGGGATTTCCTTCCCGTCCAGGTCACCACAGAGCATTGAGTTGAGCTCCCTGTGGTGGACAGTCAATTCTCATTAGTTATGTATTTTATACATACTAGTGTGTATATGTCAGTCCCAATTTCTCATTTCATCCCATCCTCCCCTTCCTCCCTTGGTATAAATGCATTTGTCCTGTATGTCTGTGTCTCTATTATTGCTTTGCAAATAAGTTCATCTATAACATTTTTATAGATTCTATGTATATGTGTTAACAGACAATATTTTTTTTCTCTTTCTGACTTCACTCTGTGTGACAGTCTCTAGGTCATCCATGTCTCAGCAAATGGCAAAATTTCATTTCTTTTTATGCCTGAGTAACCTTCCACTATACACACACACACACACACACACACACACACACACACACACACATCTTCTTTATCCATTTCTTTACTAGTGGGCATTTAGGTTGCTTCCATGTCCTGGCTATTGTAAATACTGCTCCAATAAGTATTGGGGTGCATGTATCTTTTTTGAATTATGGCTTTCTATGGGTATATGCTCAGAAAGCTCAGAGATCTTTGCCAACACAGTAGAGGAGTTTCTCCCCTACCCTGGGTGCGCAGGGTGAGAGAGGATGGTAAATAATATTCCCTGAACAAAGTTACTGATGCTGGAACTTAAATAACAGGAGAAAGTCAGCTGGGTGAAAAAAAGAGAAGAAAGTGCTTAAGGGAAGTGCTGTTGCAAGAAACACATTGAAAATTTAGAAGGATGTGATTAGATGGATTGGTCTTGTAGAAGGTTAGTGAGAAATCATATTGAAAATGTAACAGAAGGACCTGTAGAAGGTTCTGTCCATGAGACTAAGACATCAGGCCTGAATTCTTTGGGCTACTGAAGCAGGGAGCACTGTGGTGGGACTGTGGTCTGGAGTCATCAGATCAGTAATGTCCTTTATTATATGGAGGAAGAAATCCCTCTATATGGAGTCCCAGATAGAGTAAGTCTCTAAGTTTCACGTTGACTTCATTGGCAGAGAGAAGTCCATAATTCATATTCTTTTGTTTATTCATTTAACCATTCAGTAAATAGATATTAAGAATTTATAACAGTGAGAAGGATAAGGTAAGACACAAGTCTTGCCCTCATAGATTTACCTACCACTCAGTATTTTTAAATCACTACCATTTATTGAGCTATTATTATGAACCAGAAATGTGAAGAGCCATTTCATTAAACTCTGGCTGTAGCTTGCACATCCCCTATTTCCCACTAGAATCTGAATTTGCAAGAGCAGGTAACCCGTCTGTCTTGTTTCACTGAGGGATTTTCAGAGATGAGAACCATTGCTCATGTGTAATAGGAGTTCGAGAAATGTTTCTAAATGAAATAAATCACTTTATTCTTTAGTCCTTTTGTTATTCCCATTTTCTTTCTTTCTTTCTTTTTTTCATTGAAATAAGGAATTCTGTCAACTCCCATCGAGTCATCCTGGCTTTGGCCATGTCTTCCCTCTCCTTGTTCCCCATTCTATCCCACTTTCTGGGCAGCTGGGGAAATAGCCACAAATATAATCTTATCTGCAAAGAGCTTGGTCTTCCTTTCTCTGACACAACCCCTAGATGTGCAGCGAGCAGGGTGTGTGTCCCAGTGGCCTCGTCTAAGCAGAAGGCATGCTGTCATGGCGTAGCTGGGCAGGGGGTATGAATTCCGGTCCCGGGGAGATAGGGCTTTAAGGGGATGTTCCATTCTGGGGCGAGAGGGTTGAGGCCTGTAGCACAGATTTCCAGGGGGCTCTGGAAGAAAGGCTACATGTGCATCTGAAAGCTGTGACATGGCTCCACCTCCCAAAGCTGCAAGTCCGGTGTGGAGACCGAGATGTGTGTTCTGGCAGAGCACACGCTGCCATTCAGGCCCTCTCTAGGTTTCATCTGGGGCCCAAGCCTGCTCTCCCAGGGTTCGAACTCATAGCTGGGACCCCTTGACCTCTTCTTCTGTCTCCACCCTTCTCTCCTTGTCTTCCAACCCTCCCTGCACCCCTGTCCTCTAACTGCTCGTGAAATACGATGTCGAAAATAATAAAACAGACTTTGGAAAGCTGTGGAGTCATAGGGTCATAAAACTGCACAGAATCTAAAAGGTCGCCGAGCCTAATGTCCCTCATAATGCAGGGGAAATGGTCCTTTTAAAAGTACCTTAAAACATGGAAAATTGAAGAGACAGGAACAGAATCAGTCATTTATTAATGAAAGGTTTCATTTTTATCTCAATGCACGGCCTAGGCATACTTCAGAGTGCTATGCACCTGGTAACATGCTGGTTAGGTTTTATTAGCCTACAAATATCCAGAGTGATCGATGGGGTGGAGCATGGAAAAAGAAGCAGCCTTCTCCTTCTTGGTAAACAAACATGGGGTAAGCCAAGTTTTTAATTTGACTATGCTCAGAGCTGGCTGTGGAGTGAATAATTTACAAAGTAAAGGGCAAGACTTTGCAAATAAATGGAAAACTTTAAGTAAACAAAATCACAGTGCCCCCTGACCTCTTTTACCACAAAAGATTCTGAGGTTTTTTTTAAAGGGACTAAAATACACAGGACTCAGAATGATTAGAATCTATTGAATTATCAAAAGGATATGTCAGACTTTTTGATTTTTGATGAGCTGATGAATGTAAAGTGGTCTGTTTTGATGTTGTTATAGATGTTTGTTTCTGTCTTTGTTTCTGTTTTACTTTCCCCTGATTACTGGTGAGGTAGAGCATACTTCCCTAATTTTTAGGCCATTATTGGTGGTTAAGATTTTCTCTTTTGAGAATTGGCTATTCATAACTTTTGCCAATCTTAACAAGTTATTGATTTTTCAAGTTTTTTCCTGTGTTATAGATATGACTCTCTTGTCTGTTTCTGTATGAAATTCTTATAATTAAGTTTTTTTTTAAGACCGCTGTATCAAGCCCCTGGAAACATTTACTGTCCCCTAAAGGGCTTCCCTTGGTGGCTCAGTTGGTAAAGAAATCTGCCTGCAGTGTGGGAGACCTGGGTTTGATCCCTGGGTTGGGAAGATACCCTGGAGAAGAGAATGTCTACCCACTCCAGTATCTTTGCCTGGAGAATTCCATGGGCAGAGGAAACTGGTGGGCTACAGTTCACTGGATCGCAGAGTCAAACATGACTGAGCAAGTAACAGGGCTTCCCAGGTAGCGCTAGTGGTAAAGAACCTGCCTGCCAATGCAGCGGACATGAGAAACACAGGTTTGATCTGTGTGTCAGGAAGATCCCCTAGAAGAGGGCATGGCCACCCTCTGCAGTATTCTTACCTGGAAAATCCCACAGCAGAGAAGCCTGGTGGGATTCAGTCCATAGGGTCACAAAGAGTAGGACACGACTGAAGCGACTCAGTACACACGCAGGGTGCCTAAGTTCACACAGCTAAAAAATCACCGGGCTAAGGTGCAAAATTCAGATCATCTAATTCTAGGTCCTTTTGTCTGCTGAGGGCAGAGGCTGTGTTTTGATGGATTATCGTGTCCTTTGCCTCTGCGGATGCATCAATTCACTAACAGAGCCACACAATGTCTTCTATGGTGTAAATTGTCCTATGGAAACTGTATTAACTTTCCCAGCCTTTAAGGGGTGAGGGGATGAGAGCTGTGATTAGTGAATTATAAGTGCAAGTCTCTATAAACTAATATGATGCAGGAAAGCTTTGGTGTTCATCATCAATTATTGAAGGCCATTTATATAAGAATCTCTTGCTCAACACAGCCAAGAATGGTCATTTAAATATTAGTAATAATGATAATGTATGGATGTGAGAGTTGGACTGTGAAGAAAGCTGAGCACCAAAGAATTGTGAACTTTTTTGAACTTTTTTGAACACTTTTGAACTGTGGTGTTGGAGAAGACTCTTGAAAGTCCCTTGGACTGCAAGGAGATCCAACCAGTCCATCCTAAAAGAGATCAGTCTTGGGTGTTCATTGGAAGGACTGATGCTGAAGCTGAAACTCCATTACTTTGGCCACCTCATGCGAAGAGCTGACTCATTGGAAAAGACCCTGATGCTGGGAAGGATTGGGGGCAGGAGGAGAAGGGGACGACAGAGGATGAGATGGCTGGATGGCATCACCGACTCGATGGACATGAGTCTGAGTAAACTCCAGGAGTTGGTGATGGACAGGGAGGCCTGGCATGCTGTGATTCATGGGGTTGCAAAGGGTCGGACACGGTTGAGCAACTGAACTGACTGAACTGAACTGAATAATGATAATAATAAAGCTTGCTTTTTCTCTTCTTCCCTAAACAGCACATGTACATAAGCCATACTATTTGCTTCCCTCTGCTGCTGCTGCTGCTGCTGCTGCTAAGTCGCTTCAGTCGTGTCCGACTCTGTGCGACCCCATAGACGGCAGCCCACCAGGCTCCCCCATCCCTGGGGTTCTCAAGGCAAGAACAGCGGATTGGGTTGCCATTTCCTTCTCCAATGCATGAAAGTGAAAAGTGAAAGTGAAGTCGCTCAATTGTGTCCGACTCTTCGCAACCCCTTGGACTGCAGCCTACCAGGCTCCTCCATCCATGGGATTTTCCAGGCAAGAGGACTGGAGTGGGGTACCATTGCCTTCTCCTTGCTTCCCTCAAGCACATGTTTTCCCAAATATCTGTGTGATGTGTGTGTATGTCTTTATCTATCTATTTATCTATATGTATTTCTTTTTGTGTTTCTCAGAGTGAAGAGAGACTTCTAGGATGCTGACAGGAGCAATAGATGCTTAATTTTGGGTTGTGATCTTCCCACGGACAGTTGCCCAGTCCTCAGCTCTATGAGGGCCTTGTTCACCCCAGGGCCCACACATAGCACTGCCCTTAGAACCTGAAGAGAAACTCGCCGCTCAGCCACAGCCTCCTGGCTCCATCCCTCCCAGGTCCCCTCTTCCCAGGGTAATAATCCTGTCCTTAATTTTTTTTCACATGGAATGACCCTCCTTTCCATCCCATCGTTGCTTATTGAAATGCCACATGAAGACTTGGCTGAAATGAAAACTTAATACCTTTCCCACCTACTGCTCCTTTGCTTTGCATGCACGCGTGGCACTCTGTAATCCATGGCAGCCAGCAGGGCATGCAGCTACTTGGGAAGGCCTGGCCTACGCTAGTGGGTCTGCAGGCTTTGCCCCTGGTAATAATGGTCTTGTTCCCTCCTTGGTGAGAGTTCTGCTCATATTGTAGAGGATGTGCTGTCTTTTCCTACACACGAGAGACATAGCTTTTGCCCAGGCCTTCAGCCACAAATGATGCCCACAAAGGCAGTTTTCCACACCCTTCTCATGATTTCAGCAGGTGGGAAACACTGATCCCAAAGGGAGGGCTATCACAGAGCCCAGAGGGTAAATAAGTGCTCACTTATCCCACGAATGTCTATGTCTGTCAAGCACCTTCCTGTTACTTGGCTAGGAACAAGAGGGTGAGGGTGGACCATGGACTCATGATGCTTACTGTTGGTGGGTATAGTGGGTGAATATAGCCCATGGCAGGTCACAAAGAGTCGGACACAATGCAGTGACTAAACAACCACACACAGATAATAGACCACATGATTAAGTAAAATGTATAGCATGTTGGATGGGAGAAGTGTTATACAGAAGAACAAAGCCTGGAAGGGGTGAAAGAATTCTCCGGCAATGTTCAATGGGATGGTCATGATGGACCTTGTTGAGATGAGGTCTTTTGAGCAGACCCCTGGGGAAGGGGGAACGTGAGCCAGGCATATATCTCAGATATGTTCCCTCTAGCTGAGGAATGCCAAGTGCAGAGACCCTGAGATGAAAGCAAGGGGGGCAGATTTGAGGACAGTCAAGGAGGCCAAGAGAACTGTTGTAGAGAGAGAAAAGAAAAGGATATTGACGTCTGGGGGAGGCTGATCAAAGAGAGCTTTGTAGGTCATTTTGAGGACTGGCTTCTGCTCTGCGTAGGATGGAAAATTTAAGATGTTTTTTAAGCTAAGGAGAGATGTCATATGATTTATATCCTGAAAGAGCTACTTCATCCGCTGAGTTGAAAATAGGGAGACCGAGGGGCAGTGGAGAGACTGGTTAGGAAGCTTCTGTGATAATTTAGCAAGGAAAAATGGCACCTTGGACCGATATACAGAATAAAAGCTGCGGAAGGAAAAGAAATGCACAGATACTGTATTAGCGGATGGGTTGGATGGACTTGGGAATGGATTGGGGGGGAGGGGGAAGATGCAGGGGAAAAAAGGTGTCAAAACTGGCTCCAGGGTCAGCAGATTGAAACAGTTATTTTCTGAGATGGGGAAAGTGCAGGAGAGATTGCTTGTGGAGCATATGTACAGAAGACAGTTTGGTTTTAGTCATGTTAAGTGTGATACTGATTGGGCATCCATGTGGAGACAGTGATCAGGAAGTTGGCTGAACACACAAGTCTGAAGTCTAGAAAGCAGGTTTGAATTGGAGGAATATGTTTGTGATTCATTGGCAATAGGAATATCTGCTCCCCCCACCCCCTGCCACCAAAAAATATTGATTGAGTCTGGAGTAGAAAATTTCCAAAGACTGAATGCTGGGTATTTCAATGTTCAGAAGTTCTAATAAGGAGAACCTAGAAAAGGAGACTGAGAGGATGTGAGCATTAATAATAGCAGGAGAGTTTGATATTTCAGAAATAAGTGAATTTGGTATTTCAAAAGAAAGTTGCCACAGGGTATTGTGTTAACAAGTTGATCACAGCTTCGGAAGGAAGTGCAGCTAATTGCTTGGTCACTTAGGACATTTCCGGAGAGTTTCTACATGAAACCAGTACATTGCGAAGTCGTCTGTCAAAAGGAAAATGGAAAAAGGCATTTATCTACTGGCAACCTTCTGTCTTCCATTGATAAAAGTCCTTCCTGTGGCCATTACATCTGGGTTGGACTACCCAGCCTGTCTATGGAGCCAGAGGCTTTGTGGGGCCTGTCGTAGCTTAAGCTCCCGTGGCTCTAAATATGGTAGACCCAATGGATATCATGGTCAAAACCTGACTTTCAGCCGGGGAGAGGTGATAAAATGACTTTGTAACCATAAGGATATTATGAGCCATCAGCAGGGCCACTACATGTGGAAGCAAGCAACTGGCTCAATTTCAGGAGGCATTCACAGCCACTTAGATATGGAATACAGCATAAACTGGGTTATGCATTTTATGAAGGGTTAGGAATTCCTTCATTAATTGCTGTGTCTTTCTCTGTTCTACTAACATCAAACTCTTCTTAACTCATATTCATACCCAGTCTGTATATAATTTCTTTCAGAAAGCCTTCCCAAACCAGTTAAGCCTTTTTTCTTCTCTTCTTTCTTAGTGACCACACTTGATTTCAGATTCAAACTTTCAGGTTTGGCTCTACCAGCTACCAGCCAGGTGAACCTGATTTGACTGTCTTTCCCCTCTGAGTATCAATTCAATTATGAATAGGCTAGGAAAAATTGTTTGCTCACAGTCTCATTTGGAAAGATTTAATTATATGCAGCATGTGATAATATTTTGATAAACCATAACATTGTACATTATTATTTTTATTATTCCATCTTTATTTCATGTGATTGAGACCTTGAGGCTAAGGCTCACACTCTTTCTTTTATCTGTCTCCCCAATTTCCAACACAGTGATAAGCCTCTCAAAGAAAAATTTTGGCCTGACCTAACTTGGAAAAGAAAAAAAAGTTACAAATCTTTTGCTTCAGTTCCTTTTTGGAACTCAGCTAACCATAAATAAATAAATAAGCATATGAAAATAAACTACAAACCAAACTACATGCTTTGCCCTGAACTATGTATTTGACTTTATAAGTCGAGCCTCTCTCTTTTAAAATTGAAATATGAAACATTGTGTGTGGTGTTTTTTTCCCTTTTAAAGACAGAGCTGCGGTTGCGGAAATAATTTAATATACTTCATTGCATTTCCCCTGCAATGGTGCCCATTCTGATTACGTGTTTCCAGACGCTGTTGTGTTGTGGTTCTTTCATTACTACCTGGCCAAGGAGCTGAATGTCTTGTGTGTCTCAGCAGCTCTGGCCAGGAGCAGTCAGGTGATATGTGTTCTCGGTGAAAAAAAAAAACCTGTGGATGATTTTTCACCCTGGGGTCAGTGTTCCGGAGCCCTCAGGGTCCCCAGGCCCCACACCTGTACCTGATGCATGAGAGCCAAGAGACTGGGGGAGATGTTGAGCCCACCAAGATAGGACAGCCGGCAAGAATCCTAAGACAGATCGAATAAGAGACCTCATTCCTTTCCACTAAGTTTTTTGTGAGATATTTCATGGGAATTGCTACTTGAGAGATACACAGGACCAACCTGGGGCCTGGCCAGGCACAGACAGGGAGCTTAAAACCTTTACAGGCTGACTCCTGGTCTACATGCAGAAAACCCTGAGGAGCAGGGACCTCTTCTAAGATCCTCCAGCCTCTAGGTTTTCTGCAGAAATGTGAGAGTGCGCACAAGAAAGCATACTCTCTGAGTACAGGGACTTGAATTATAATTCTACTTCAGCCATCCATTCACGATTACCTGAGACAGGCTAATTTTTCTCTACGGGGCTCAGAAGCCCTGTCTATAAATTGAGGAGACTTGAGTTTCTAAGGCATCCTTTAATTCTTCTCCTGTAAGCCTCCAGTAAGATCGTGGTATCCAGTCCCATCACTTCATGGCAAATAGATGGGGAAACCGTGGAAAGAGTGGCTGACTTTACTTTTCTGGGCTCCAAAATCATTGCAGATGGTGATTGCAGCCATGAAATTAAAAGACACTTACTCCTTGGAAGGAAAGTTATGACCAACCTAGACAGCATATTGAAAAGCAGAGACATCACTTTGCCAACAAAGGTCCCTCTAGTCAAGGCTATGGTTTTTCCAGTGGCCATGTATGGATGTGAGAGTTGGACTATAAAGAAAGCTGAGCACCGAAGAATTGATGCTTTTGAACTGTGGTGTTGGCAAAGACTCTTAAGAGTCCCTTGGACTGCAAGGAGATCCAACCAGTCCATCCTAAAGGAGATCAGTCCTGGATGTTCATGGAAGAACTGATGTTGAAGCTGAAACTCCAATACTTTGGCCACCTGATGTGAAGAGCTGACTCATTTGAAAAGACCCTGATGCTGGGAAAGATTGAGGGCAGGAGGAGAAGGGGACGACAGAGGATGAGATTGTTGGACGGCATCACTGACTCAATGGACGTGGGTTTGGGTGGACTCCGGGAGTTGATGATGGACAGGGAGGCCTGGTGTGCTGTGGTTCGTGGGGTCACAAAGAGTAGGACACGATTGAGCAACTGAACTGAACGGAAGCCTCCAGTACTGTGCTCCATGGAGGGGAACAACAGTGTGATAGGTGAACACAGCTTCCAGGTTGGAGCCACTCACCCTGGATTCTCATCTGCTCTAGTCCTTACCACCGTCTGGAGCTAAGATGTCAGCCACATTGCCCCCTTCCTGAGCCCCAGTTTTCCCAAATGTAGATTAAAGGAGGAACTGAGGAAACTCACTGAGCTCTGTTTTGATGTCCTGGCATCCTATTCGACCGCACCCTGTTGTTTTAAAGGAAGGCTGTACCTTATACCTTATCAACTCGCATACCACAGGGTGAGGAAACCTGTGGAAACTTCCTTGGGGCATTCAAGGTTGCTTTCTTTGAACTTTGTTTTCCCACATCCTTTTCTGCTTACTAGAACTTCTACTCCAGAGAGAGAATTCATCTGCAGTCCTGACTACAGGGATGGAGGGAAAAGGGCCTCCTTGAGGTGGATCAGAGTCTGCATCTTCTATCTTTGGTTTGTCCTTATTGGTGCAGCGGAGGGTTAGCAGGTGGACCCCAGAGGTGGGCTCCCGTCTCAGGATTTACTTTCTGAGTCTCCCATTTATAACATGCTGTCAGATCATGAGTGCGTTCAGTGCCCACTCCCTGCATCGCATTTGGGGCTCCAGCCCAAACGCACTTGCTCAGATTGCCGTCGTTGTCTAGAAAACCTGTGCACCTTGTCCTGCCCGCCGCCTCAGTAACAACCAACCGTGACCATACTGCTGTTCCTACTGCTGCTATAATAACAATAAACACGGACACTTATGAATGCTTATGGGAAAGCCAACGCTGTGCGATTTATATCCAGATCTCATTTATTCCTCACACTTGTTCTGTGGCTAGGTTCTAATTCCTCCCCTCATGGCTCAGTTGGTAAATCATCTGCCTGCAATACAGGAGACCCAGGTTCAATTCCTGGGTCAGGAAGATGCCCTGGAGAAGGAAATGGCAACCCATTCCAGTATTCTTGCCTGGAGAATCCCATGAACAGAGGAGCCTGGCAGGGATTGCAAGAGTTGGACATGACTTAGTGACTAAACCAGCACCACCTTTTATGTGTCTAGAAACCAAGACAGATGGAGGCAAAGTGATGATGTAGTGGCTGAGACCAGACTTCCTGGTGGGGTCTGAATTGTCTGTCCCGCTCTGCAGTCCTTGTGCTTAATGCTTGGGATCTTTGTGTTTCTGTTGATTCACAGAGATAGCTCTTAACCCCACGATATTTCCTTAGTTTAGATTCCATGTATAAATGTCTCCGCCACCTCTCACCTCAGCTGGTGTCCGGTAAGTAATCAAAAGACGGTAATTCCAGGGGTCTCCTGTATTCACCACAGCAGAATGGAGGAAAACAATGTTGAGATGTTAAGAATCTTCTCAAGGTCACGCAGCTAATGTAAATGACAGAGCTGAGTTTCAAACAGAAGCCAGCAAGACTATAAATTCCATGAGGTTCTGAGTCACCACCAAGTACCTGTGTAAATCTCAAGCTTTTTTTCTTTCCCCCTTGAACTTTGATGGGGAAAGCATAAGGCAGGAATTAGGGCATGGCAAACTAGGAGCAGCAAGAAAAAGCAAGCTGGACCCAGAGGCTTCTGGTGGTCTCTACGTTTGCATTCTGTTTGCAGTATTGGAGGGAGCAATGTGCGTAGTGTTGCCGGCAGAGAATTCTTTTAGCATCCAAGTGACCGTCCTCTCTCTCTTACGTATGTATTAATTAGAGTCCAAATACTTCCATTCTATTCATAACCCAGTACTTTAATTACAATGGACTCTCCATTAAACCTTTTGGGTCAGTTCTCTGTCATCCTTTACCCCCCATCCTCTTTTCAGCATACAGAATAGAATAATGCATTGAAATAGCTTTCTCTAAAAGAGAAGAGGGCTTCCCTTGTGACTCAGCTGGTAAAGAATCTGCCTGCAATGTGGGAGACCTGGGTTCGATCCATGGTTTGGGAAGATCCCCTGGAGAAGGGAACAGCTACCCACTCCAGTATTCTGGCCTGGAGAATTCCATGCACTGTATAGATGAATATGAACACTGCCATAGTCATGTTGAAATTACAACCTTAATGACCAAGAGAGTCATTTTCCTTTTCAGCCTGATTCCAAGCACCTAACTTTAAAAATATTGTTTTATATATATATATATATATATATATGTTGTGTATATACACACACACACACATGCATACATATGTTTATATATAGTGTGTGTGTGTGTGTATGTGTGTGTGTGTAGTCACTCAGTCATGTCTGACTGTTTGCATGCCCATGACTGTAGTCCTCCAGGCTCCTCTGTCCAACGGGTTTCCCAGCCAAAAATACTGGAGTGGGTTGCCATTTCCTTCTCCAGGGGATCTTCCCAATCCAGGGATTGAACCTGAATCTCTTGTGTCTCCTACATTTGCAGGCGGATTCTTTACCACTGTGCCACCTGGGAAACCTGGATGTATATAGTTATAAAGTAATATTAACAACACTAGTAATAATCAGTCTTAACCACTTTCTATGTGCCAGATACCATGCTTAAACAAGTATATGCATTATTTCATTAAATGTAATCAACATTCTATTAAAAATTACTTTTATTATGCCTACTGTTATATAAATCTACAGTATCTAGGTTTAGAAAAGCAAAGAAATTTGCCCAAGTTTGCAGCTAGTGAGTGAACAAGTCTGGAAACTTTTGACCCAGAGGCTGAGTTCTCAATTAATAACATAAACTGATTGTCTTAGTGAAAAAGGGGATGATAATTCATAGCCATAAGATCATAAATTTGGGCCTCAGAGGAGTTAATCCTATGAAAGAAAATGTCCATCCTATTAGCCGAATAAGAAAATGTGTATATGAATGCCTTTGAATTCTCTTTTTTTTTTTAAAATGAGTTAGGAAGGTGCAGGTGACCTCTCCAGATGTCCTAGAACTCCACAGCAGACAGCATACCTCAGTGTTCCCTGGCAACAGATATTAATGCCTCTTTAATTTCAGTATCACTGCATAGTTATTCTGCAAAGCTCCTCTAATGCCATGGTATTTTGTGAGGTAGCTCACTCAGAAGGGGAGCTTTCAACATAGAAAGTTCAAACGCCCTGCTGCAAGTCATGGAATTAATAAGTAGCATGGACATGCACAGGCTTCCCTGATAGCTCAGTGGTAAAGAATCTGCCTGCCAACGCAGGAGATGCAGGTTCAATCCCTGGGTCAGAAAGATCCCTTGGAGAAGGAAATGGCAACTTACTGCAGTACTCTTGCCTGGGAAATCCCATAGATAGAGGATCCTGGCAGGCCGCAGCTCATGGGGTTACAGAAAGTGTCGGACATAATTCAGCGACCACACAACAACAGATTGACATATGCACACTGCCACGTGTAAAATAGATAGCTCGTGGGAATCTGCTGTATGGCCGAGGGCGCTCAGCCCAGTGCTCCGTGGTGATCTAGGGGAGTGGGATGAGGGTAGGGGTAAGAGGGAGGCTCAAGAGGGAGGAGATGAGACAAAGGATTAATCTCAAAAATATACAAGCAACTCCTGCAGCTCAATTCCAGAAAAATAAATGACCCAATCAAAAAATGGGCCAAAGAACTAAACAGACATTTCTCCAAAGAAGACATACAGATGGCTAACAAACACATGAAAAGATGCTCAACATCACTCATTATCAGAGAAATGCAATCAAAACCACAATGAGGTATCATTACACGCCAGTCAGGATGGCTGCTATCCAAAAGTCTACAAGCAATAAATGCTGGAGAGGGTGTGGAGAAAAGGGAACCCTCTTACACTGTTGGTGGGAATGCAAACTAGTACAGCCACTATGGAGAACAGTGTGGAGATTTCTTAAAAAAAACTGGAAATAGAACTGCCATATGACCCAGCAATCCCACTTCTGGGCCTACACACTGAGGAAACCAGATCTGAAAGAGACACATGCACCCCAATGTTCATCGCAGCACTGTTTATAATAGCCAGGACATGGAAGCAACCTAGATGCCCGTCAGCAGATGAATGGATAAGGAAGCTGTGGTACATATACACCATGGAATATTACTCAGCCATTAAAAAGAATTCATTTGAATCAGTTCTAATGAGATGGATGAAACTGGAGCCCATTATACAGAGTGAAGTAAGCCAGAAAGATAAAGAGCATTACAGCATACTAACACATATATATGGAATTTAGAAAGATGGTAATGATAACCCTATATGCAAAACAGAAAAAGAGACACAGAAATACAGAACAGACTTTTGAACTCTGTGGGAGAAGGTGAGGGTGGGATATTTCAAAAGAACAGCATGTATACTATCTATGGTGAAACAGATCACCAGCCCAGGTGGGATGCATGAGACAAGTGCTCGGGCCTGGTGCACTGGGAAGACCCAGAGAGATCGGGTAGAGAGGGAGGTGGGAGGGGGGATCAGGATGGGGAATACATGTAACTCCATGGCTGATTCATGTCAATGTATGGCAAAAACCACTACAATATTGTAAAGTAATTAGCCTCCAACTAACAAAAATAAATGGAAAAAAAAAATAAAGTGCTATAGGATTTAAAAAAAAAAAAGGAGGAGATGTATGTGTACTTAGAGCCGATTCATGTTGTTGTACAGCAGAAAGCAACACAACATTGTAAATCAATTATCTTCCAATTAAAAATAAATTTAAAAAACAGCAGCCTTCTCAAAAGTGTCAAAATCCAGTTACAAGTCAAGTCCTTACGCTGTATATTTCACCTTATACAGTGTTCTCTGTCAATTATGTCTTAATAAAAATGGAAAAATGTTTTAAAGTTAAAAACAATGGGCAGAGCCAGGAGCCAAATCTTTGTCTTCACGTCATGGGTATAAGACACTTTTGTTTTGCAAAAGTAAGAGAAGAGTTTGAGAGACTTGAAGTGTGTCTTGGCCAATATTGCAGTCATTTGGTGTCAGAGGCAAAGCTGTTAGAGACACGGGGTGTCATCAGATGGAGCAGAGCCCTGCCATGAGCAGTTCATCAGGATATGTTCACACCATCCTGACCCTTCAAGAAACTGAATGCTGTTATAGGTGCCAAGCGTCATCAAAGATCTGGATGATGAGACTCTGGTGCAAAGGCTGATGTTATATAGCTCCTCCTGGATGTAGGGAAAGAATGAAGACTTTCCCCTCCTCATAAACACTCAGAAATGAGATCCCAGAAGATATGAGAGTTAAGATTGTAATCTTGAGCAGTTTTCTCTACAAGATTCTGAGATCCATCCCTGAAGCTTTTCACAATGTTAAAGTTGGATTTTGAGTATGAATTCAAAGAGCAGAAACCACGGTGTGTGAGTACGTCTATTAACATTTTCAACCTAAGTAGAGTCCAGATAACAGGGAAGAAGCCTGAGGGGCAGTGATATTTGTACCATAAAGTATTATTTTTCTCTCCATTTTATAAATTCCATTCCAGGATGAACCATTCAAGTTGTGGAAATATAAGAGATCGGTTTCTCTTATCAATGACTGCCATCGCTAGGCTGAGGCAGGACCTAGGCTGAAGACCTAGTCTTGTCCTGAGCTTTCTTGTGGAAGCTCATTTGGGATGTCAGTTCCAGGCTTGTTTGTACCCTAGACAGACAGACAGACAGACAGACAGACAGACAGAGTGTGTGTTTGTTCGTTCTATCTTGGTGATTTTTTCCAGAAGCTCATTTGGGATGTCAGTTCCAGGCTTGTCTGTAACCTAGATTGTGTGTGTGTGTGTGTGTGTGTGTGTGTGTTATTCTATCTTGGTGATTTTTTTCCAGACTGATTCCACTAATTGTGATTTCAATAGAGAAAGAGAATAAAATGCCAGGCTCCCTGGTAGCTCAGCTGGTAAAGAATCCACCTGCAATGCAGGAGACACTGGTTCAATTCCTGGGTCAGGAAGATCCCCTGGAGAAGGGATAGGCTATCCACTTCAATATTTTTGGGCTTCCCTGGTGGCTCAGATGGTAAAGAATCCTCCTGCAGTGTGGGAGACCTGGGTTCAGTCCCTGGGTTGGGAAGATCCCCTGGAGGAGGGCATGGCAACCCACTCCAGTATTCTCACCTGGAGACTCCCCCAGACACAGGGGCCTGGCGGACTACAGTTGATGTGGTCACAAAGAGTCAGATATGACTGAGCGACTAAGCACAGCTAGTATGTCATTTGCTGATCTTTGGGAGGGCAAGAAAGTGAAGAGGGGTGTGCAATGGCACGGGGATCTTCCATCTGAACAGAGGCAGTTGGAGGCAGGTTGGCAGGGGAGGCCTTGCATTGTGGGTCAGTCTAGGCTAGGACAGTCAAGGTGCCACCCCGTGATTATATTCTCTATGTGTCACACAGTCTGACTTCTTGCAGCGCCTCATATGGCAGGCATGTTTCTACCTCAGGACCTTTGCACTGGCTACTATCTGTATTTAGAACAACTTCCCCCTAGGATGGCTCCCACATCTTCAACTCTCATGAAAAGGTCATTTTCATTGACTTAATGAAGCTCACACTGACCATCTTTTTTTAAAATGAGTCTTGCATTCTTCCTCAAAGTTTTCTTGGTTTTCTTCATAGCACTTAAAACTTTCTAGCATATCTGTCTATCTGTCTAGCTATTTCATGAGCCCTTTGACTGAAAGAATGAATTTTCCCCAGTTCTCAAGCTAAAGTGAAATGCTGCACTCAGAACATAGGAAATATTCCCAAATTCCCTGTGTTCTTTCTGTTTCATCTTGTGGAGATAGAGAGTGTTTTGCCAGGAGTCCAGTGACTATGGTGGAGAAGGAAAGGGCAACCCACTCCAATATTCTTGCTTGGAAAATCCATGGACAGCCCATGGGGTCGCAAGAGTCAGACACAACCTAACAACTCAACAAGAATAATCTACCTACCTGCTACCTGTCTATATGTTAATAAATAAAGGCATTTGTGTATCTGTTTATTTGAGTATATATGTATACATACACAATTGCCTTTTAGAAGATGTACTCTGAAAGAGAGAAGAGTTTCATCTACTTTGTTCACCAGTGAATCCCATACATACAAGATAGGCTTGACACGGGCTGCAGGCCCTCAGATATTTGTCAAAGAAATAA
Source organism: Cervus elaphus (assembly GCF_910594005.1). Taxonomy (NCBI): domain Eukaryota; kingdom Metazoa; phylum Chordata; class Mammalia; order Artiodactyla; family Cervidae; genus Cervus; species Cervus elaphus. The sequence continues at coordinate 7,482,520 of NC_057830.1, read as the reverse complement.
TTTACTTTATATTGTTTCCTTCAGTTACTTTCTATTATTATATGAAACCATTATGTTTTTATTATATCTATAAGGTAGTTTTTTATTATGCTTTTAAAATGTACTTTTTTTTTTTTTTTTAAGTCACTGATTTTGAGAACAGGCTCAGGGGATGTAAGTCTGCCTTCCCCCAAGTGATTTTCATTTTACAGACACGTACTGAGTCAAGCCACACAACACGTTTGAGGAGTAAATAAATGTTAAACTGATGTTAAATAATCTTTAAGGAGAAAGAGTGGAGGCAGAGGGGCTTTGTACATATGACTTACATATGTACAGGCTATGTACATATGCCTGGGAACCAGGCATTGTCATGCACCATTTTGCAAGGAAAAACCTGAAGTTTGGAAAACTTAAGCTTGTTACACAGGTCATACAGCTAGTAAAAAGGAGAGACATCGGATTTGTTATCCCTGACCCCAAAGCCTATGGCTAACTAGCAACACACGGCACCATCTTCAAACTGTGAATTCTCTAGGGATGGTCATCATAGACAGTTGGTGTGCTGCCCGTGGTGATGTACCAGACAGACAGTCTCCATTAAAATTAAAGCACTCAGGGGCCCAGGTTGAGATTGCTGGTCATCGTCAGCTCTCCAGCTACCAGTGGTCCTCCATGGAAGGGAGCCTCCAAGGCCGCAGGGTGAGCCCGCATCCACTCATTCTTTCACGTGGGGTTTGAAGGCCTGGCCCACTTGCCTCAAGTGGAGTGACTCTGAAGGGTCATCCTAGCTCCAGAGTTCCCTGGTGGCATCAACTGAGGCCTTTGTTTTAACTACATCACAGCCCAGTCCCTCCTTCTGCCCAGTTCTGGCACCTTCACCCTCCATAGATTTATCTCCAAAAGCACTTTCTGATAAACTTCTGGACATGCAAACCTCTGCCAGAGCCTGGGTCTGAGGAATTTGATCAGAGTCAGTTCGTTAGTTGGTACCGTTCAGTTCAGAGATCTGCACCGACAACAGCAGTTGCACTGCATGCCGTCACTCAGTCACGTCCAACGCTTTGCGACCCCATGGACTGTAGCCCACCAGGCTCCTCTGTCCATGGGATTTCCCAGGGAAGAATACTGGAGGGGGTTGACATGTCCTACTCCTAGGGATCTTCCCAACCCAGGGATGGAACCCGCCTGTCCTGCATCACTCTTGCTTTAGTGGGAGGATTCTTTACCACTGAGTCACATAACACCATTAGCATACTCCTTAAACCCAGTCTCAGACAGTAGGGCATAATAGAACCCATAGCTCCATAGGCTTGAGACACTCCACTTAACTTCCAGGAGCATGCTGGAGAAAGCAACTATGGTATACAACTTGACCCTTGTGAGATCATCTGTTTTATGATTGGTTTGGCGTGAAATGTCACCAGTTTGACAGTCAAGACATCCAGTAAGAACTTGCCCCTGAAATATCCTTCGAAAGTAAAGCCCAGTCTGTCCTGGGCCTTAAGTTGCATTGCACTTGAAAGAATCAAAGATGCACAAACCTAGTTTCTGCTCTCAACTATCCCTTGGTTTAGAAGGTAAGTCTCTAATGTGGGTACCTCAGAACCACTTAAGAACTTGTTAAAAATGCCCAAGATTGACCTGGGATTGGGGACCAAAATTATTCCTACTTAATTTTTATATTCTGATACAAATGGTTCATGAGCCTCTTGTGGAGAAACTTGTCCTGAAAATGATATAAAACATGCATTGAACATGCATTGTTCTGTCTATTCTTACTGAGTAACAGGTGCTGCAGTGGCCTCTATAAAGTATGTGTGTGTGTGTGTGTGTGTGTGTGTGTGTGTATATATACGTATATACGTGTATTCTGTACTTATGGAATATAATCCATAAAATATACATTTCCTGAGAAACCATTATGTGTCAGATGCTATGACAAGCTCCACAGAAGCTTGAAGATGAAAAATGCTTGGGTGGGTCCTTTCCTCAAAAGGCTTAATTAAAACTAGATAAGAGTCATTAATTTCTGCCTTCATTTACTTACCTATTTATTTCATCGATGAGTTCATCCCTTTATGTCTTCAAAACATACTTACTGAATACCTACAAAATGAAATGTGCTATCAAAATGACAAATAAGGAAATATACAAAAAGTACATTACATGGAAGACCCAACACCTCCTATGGGAGGGTTGACAGCTTCCATATATTTCATCATATTTAAAGCTTTGTTAATTAAAATACTTCCTGTGGCAATGAACAAGCAATCCTGTGGACATAGTAATCACTGTTAAAATACTGTGTTTGGGCCCTCCTGATTCCCTTCAGTACACAAACCTGGGGATTAGAAGATGGTAGTAGTGAGAGTTCCTTCTGGTTTTCCTGACTCAAGTGAACCGTTTTTGAATTTGGAGAATTTCACAATCATCAGTCAGACCCTTGCTAGCAGTTTTCTGGATTTCTAGGAAAATCTCTGGTATGTGTCCTGGTAAGGAGATGTTCAAACAAGGAAAAGGGTAAATGAAGAATCATAATCATCTAGAAAGAATTCACCAAGAAACAGAGGTCTTTGGGGTGTAAGTGAGGAGTTGCACAATGTGGTTCCAGGAAATGCCAGATACATGACAGGTGCGAGTGAGTTCTCCTCTCACCCCCGCCGCCCCCCCAAGGCAGAGAGCTTGAATCTAGCCCAACTCGCTTTCCTATAGACGCAGATGGAACCACAGGATCCTTCTAAAACACTGACCCCAGACCTCCATTACCAGCTCATTATAACCAGTGTGAGCGAGGTTATCTCATTTCCATTCCTAGTGCAGTGATTTGGATTTGAGCGATTTGTGCAGATTTGGGATTTGGGTCCAGGTCTACAGGCAGGCCCTCCAGACATCAGTTAACTAGGCTTTCTGGGGGATTACTTCTCTTCTGCATGCCTCTGTGTGTCTATGAGATTCACCAGTGAGAAAATATAGTATTCAGCACTCACCAAAGGAAGTCTGAACTATTCCTAAATACGAGACCCTCCTCGCCGTGCCTGTCCCAGCCCTATGCTCTCTCTCTCCTCCAGCTGCCCCTGCCCACTGGCCATTGACTTTTTTGATTATTTTCATCTTCTATCACTTTTCTGAGTCCTTTTGCTCTATTCCTTACATGTTGTGATACTGTTCCTTCTGCCTGGGCAAACTTATCCCTACCCTCCTCTCCTCATTCTCTCTCCCTTGCCCAAACCCAGGCCAGTCATCCCTTGAATACATGACGCATTTCAACTTCTTCTTTAGCTTTACTGGTCCTCCTACTGGGAGTTTTTCTCTGATGACACCAGTCTGGCTTTGACTATGTTCTTCCATGATTCCCATTAGTACCCTTATCTTGGCACTAACCTTTGATTTATTTGAGTATAAAGACTATATGCTTGATCTCCATCTTTTGTACAGTGATTTGCGTGATGTCAGCACACAGTAGGTGCTTAATAGACACTTGGAATGAGTGACTATAGAGCAAGCATTTGTTGCTACTAATGAGCAAGATGGTCACACCTCCATTATTTTAAAATGGAAACACTTATCTGTTTTCAACATTATCCCATATTTTATATAATATACATTTATTTAATAAAATTATATATTTTATTTAATAAAGTAGAAAATAATTTGAAAGAAACATAAAAAATGAGAGTTTGGGTCATATGTTTATCCCATTAACATTTACTGAGTATCATCTTTTTAAAAAATCTTTCCTATTATTTTATTAAAGTTTTTTAAAATTTATTTTTGTCTACACTGGTTCTTTGATGCTTTTGCACAGACTTTCTCTAGTTGAAGTGAGTGGGGGCTGTTCTTCATTGTGGTGTGTGGGCTTCTCATTGTCATGGCTTTTTTTTTGGTGGTGAAGCACAGACTCTAGACACTCGGGCTTTAATAGCTGCAGCATGCAGGCTCCGTAGTTGTGAAACACAGGCTTAGTTGCTTCGAGGCCTATAGGATCTTCCTGGACCAGGAATCAAACCAGTGTCTGCTGCATTGGCAGGTGGATTTTATCCATTGCACCACCACGGGAGTCCTGGCATTTACTAGGTATTTTCTAAGTACCAGAAAGTGGAGAAATTAAGTAGAAAATGGCTCCATCTCTTTCATCAGGAAATTCAGTCTAGCAATGGAGACAGACATGAAATGAGTGTTAATCATATGTTCATATTAACTGAATATTCATTATACACCAGACCCTGTTCTAGGCAGTGAGATCGTGCCTTCAGGGAGCTTCTATTACAGAGTGATAAGTGACGGGTGTCTGAAGAGAAATGACGCATGTAGGAAGAAGCAGGGACTTCTATAAGGAGGTGACATTTGGGGTAACCTGCGTGGAACAAATGCAGTACTAACTTACAAGGATGAAAGCATGCTTATTTAATTATGGGACATCTAATGCAGACATGATTGTAGGAACAGAGTTCCTGGAATCCAGTGGTTGCTTGATAAACGTGCCATTCTGGATACTAAGCCAAGACCAAAAATCAGTAGTGTGGCTCTTTCCATCAAGAATCATGCATTCTAGTGGGAAAGAGGGTGAGGAATGAGGTGGTAAAAGAGAGGAGAAGCTGAGAGAAGAGTGGGAGCTCTGAGACTCACACATTCCTTTCCCTTACCGCCACCCTCCTCGGTCTTTGGGTTCCTTCCTCTGAAAACCAACATTCTTCTTGGGAGTTCTAAGTTCTCTAGTGTATCTGTTTCTTTTGCCGGGTGCTCCACCTTGGCGTCCTCCCAAATGCCTCCTGCAAATGTTTATTTTTATAAATGTTGCATACACAAGGGCAGGAGATAGGGAAAGGGGTGAGCCAGAATCATTTACGAAAGCACTTTGGCACTCTGCTCCGGAAATCATTTCCGCAGGAGGCTGCCCTGGACAGAGTGCACTTATTCTCAGACCTTCTATCCTCATTTCCAAGCAGAATTGCAATTCTTATTTACAGTCAGAAGCCCCATACTCTTCCGAGCCAAAAGCCTCCTTTCCTGAAAAGCCAATGATGGACTCCAGCATTCCATCCTCACCTTTAACAAGAAAGCTTTCTTGTTTGATCCAAAGAAATAGCCAGGCTCTTGGACCAGAAGGAGACTTGTAGACCTAACTCATCTCCATCAGTGAGCATTTAATGGGCACCTACTTGTGCAGATCTTGTTCCAGACCCTGAGGGTATAAGACATAGGATCCTACACGGGCAGGAAGGGACTTTTGTTAGGAAGGACATGCCACACTTTACCATGCTTTACATACCAGACATCACAAAATTTTCATGAAATAGATGTTGTTATCCCTTTATAGATACAGATCCCTTTGTAGACTTTATAGATCAAGGAAAGAAAGAAGGAAGGCAGGGCAGGAGAAAGAGAGAAAGGGAGGAGGAGAAAGAGAGAAAGGGAGGGAGAGACGGAAGAAGAAAAGAGGGGAGTAAGGGAAGAAGACGGGGAGGGATGAAGAATTTGAAGCTCCGTAGCTTGTACAACTCCTGGCAGCTGGTGAGTAGGCTCACCACCCATTTTCCCCCATCGCCTCTAATCAAGCTTTTATCTCTACCTCTCCATCAAAATTGCTCTTCTCAAGGTTATGAAGGACATCCACGGGGCTACCCCAAGGAGTCAGTTATCAGCCCTCATTTTGAACTTCATCACCTGTTAGCAACATATCTTTTATCACCCCTTCTCCTAGAAACACTTCCTTCACTTGTCTTCCAAGCCGTCACACACACTGTCCTGGTTTTTCTGGCTCCTCGCTGCCAGATCTCTTACTATCAGCTGACATCTTCTCATTAGCTTGATGTCTTGATGTTGGAGTTTCTCGAAACTCAGTCCTTTGACTACCACCTTACGCTGTCTGCATTCACTCCTGGGTGATCTCATTCTCTCTCATTGCTTCCAATATTATCTGCATACCAACAGCTCTTTTTTCCTTTCATTCTGGATCGTTTCTTCATATTGGTACTACAACAAGTGTTTGATTTATCTCCTTGCATGCCTCAGACTTATTTTCAAAATTAAACTCCTTACCTTTCCCCATCAAACCCGGTCCTGGAATGGACTCCCCAGTCTCAGCTCTGGTCATTCCAACTGTGCCTTTGCTCAGAACAAAACGCCCTTCTATTTCACTCATATCATGCACCCAATCTTACAGGATACCTAGTCTGATGTTAAAATACATCCTGGATCCCCCTGCTCCTCACCATCTCCATGGTCACAGTCTGATGCAAGCCTCCATCAGCTCTCGCTGAGATTACATGGTCTCCTTCCCCATTGCCTTTGCCCTGAAAGGTTGGTCTCCATTTGGTGTCCAAGTTGATCCCGAAAAATATATCAGTTGTCCCTGTATGACTCTCCAAAGTCTTCTCATCTCACTCAGAGTAAAATCCAAAGTTCTTAAAATAATTGACAGCATCCTACTCCATCCGGCCTCATGATGTTCCCACCCCTGAACTCAACACCTACTCACCCCATCCCACCCCCACTTACTCTCCTGTAGTCTCATTGGCTTCCTTGATATCCCTCCTGCCTGGAATTCTGTCCCCCAGACGTCTGCGTGGCTGATTTCCCCACCTTCTTCAGATCTTCACCTCAAGGCGCCTGTTTGAAAAGGGACGTAGTTGCCCACTGCACTTAAAATCATAGCCCTGCCCTGGCAGCGTGTCCCGTCCTTCCTTGTTAGTGCTTACCGTCATCTTTGATTCCGTATATTTTGCTTTGTTATTTTCTTCTCTTTCTCTCTCTCCACACTGGAAACTAAGTCCCTTGAGGGCAGGACTTTCTGCTGGTTTTCCACTGTTATGTAAGAAGCACTTTAGAGAAGTGTGTATAATATACTGGACCTTCAGTGAATATTTGTTAAATAAATTCAAGTGAGTAAGGAAAAGGAAGGCATCAGTGAGATTTAGCATGGGCAAGGAAGGCTTCATGGAGAAGGAAAAAAGCTTCTTTGAGTTCTTACTATGTGCCAAGTACTAAGTTACTATCTTATATCCATTATCATTCAATTATCCTACAGCCCCGAGAATTGTTATTATTGCTGTTTCCATTTTACAGACTAGACCACTGTAGTGTCAAGAGGCTAATTCACTTTCTCAAGGTCACTACAACAATTTTTATAGACACCCCGAAGTCAGTTGTTCTTCTCTCTGGGATGGGATACAATTTTAGAAATCTCTCATGGGGATGAGGCTATCCTATTTAAAGGAAGGGGGAAGAAAATGAAAGAAAATATAAAAAAGGAAAAAAGTTCTTATATTAATGTATTTGTTTATTTTTCAATAGCTACTATGATTTAATTCTTATAACAACTCTATTATAGTATGCTGTGTCTTTAGGGGAGAAGAATGAACAGTATTTCCTGCCCTCAGTGAGATTACAATCTAGGAGAGTTGACACTAACCCAAAAATAAAAGTGCTTTGTGCTTTAGAAGCACAGAGGAGGGAGCAATTGATTTGATGAGGATGGAATCAAACAAGGAAGACCTCGGAGAAAGAGGACATCTAAATTTAATCCTACAGGGTAGGGAGGACTTTGTATTCCAAGCAGGGCTGCATCAGGAGCAAAGTAATGTCAGTGTGGGGAAGAGCTTGTCTTTGTTGTCATTTTATTGAGTCCCTAAGTTGTGTCCAACTCTTTTGTGACCACATGGACTGTAGCCCACCAGGCTCCTCTGTCCATGGGATTTCCCAGGCAGGAATGCTGAAGTGGGTTGCCATTTCCTCCTCCAGGGGATCTTCCTGACCCAGGGATCTACCCCATGTCTCCTGCATTGGCAGGCTGGTACTTTACCACTGAGCTACCTGGCAAGCCATTTGGGAAAGAGTTTAGCAGGTACAACAAAGAGAAGTTGGATCTGGGACTTTTCCCTAGGGCAATAGGAAACTATGGCCAGATTTAATCTGGAGAGTGGTCTTGTCAGATCTGTTCTTTGTTGAGATCACCCTGAACACTCATCATGAAGAATGTCTGGCATGGAAAAAAAAAAATTAGGGACAGGATGGCAGTCTAAGGGGCCTAGCAAAATGTGGGAAGACATGATGAAACTAATGCTGGAGCAGGAGAAGTGGGAATGCTGCTGCTGCTGCTAAGTCGCTTCAGTCGTGTCCGACTCTGTGTGACCCCATAGACGGCAGCCCACCAGGCTCCTCCATCCCTGGGGTTCTCCAGGCTAGAATACTGGAGTGGGGTGGCATTTCCTTCTCCAATGCATGCAGGCATGCTAAGTTGCTTCAGTCATGTCCAATTCGGTGTGACCCTATGGACAGCAGCCCTCCAGGTTTCTCTGTCCACAGGATTCTCTAGGCAAGGATACTGGAGTGGGTTGCCATTTCCTTCTCCAGTGGGAATGATAGATAATGATGATTTGGGTATACATACTTAGAGTGTTAAAATCAGCGGTTCACTATATCACCTGGGGCGGTTAAACAATTCTGATATCCCAGACACAGCTCAAATCAATTGAATCAGAATTTCTGGGGTTTACAATAGGTTATAAAGCTCCCTGGAGGATTTCTGTGTGTACCCAAGTTGGAGAACTTAAAAATTACAGTAGATGACTAATTGGATATGGCCAGGAAAGAAGGAAAACTGAAAGATAAGGTTTTCCAGCCCACATGACTTAAAGAAAGGCTGTTGTTTCAGTGTCTCATCTAAGAATCAGACTGGCTACAACCGGTGCTTGATGAGTAGCCTTGAGCAAATGACCCTCTTCTCAGCTATAGAGAATGGTGAGCTTACCTTCTGAAACTATTGTGGAGATCAAATGAGATGATGCTTTTAAAATACATAGCATGGGGACTTCTCTGGCTGTCCAACAGGTAAGACTTTGCTTTTCAATGGAGGGGGTTCAGGTTTGATCCCTGGCTGGGGAACTAAGATCCCACATGTCTTGGACCCAAAAAACCAAAACATAAAACAGAAGCAATATTGTAACATGTGCCGTAAAGACTTTAAAAACGGTCCACATTAAAAAAAGTTTTAAAAAAGAAAAAAAAAAAAAAACCACACAGCATGGTGCCAGGGGCGTGGCGGATGCTCAAGTTTTTTATTTTGTTTATTTATTTATTTAATTCTTATAGGCAAACATGAGTCTCTGGGGAAAGGAATGGTTTCCAGATGAGGGGTACTAAGACTGAGTCTCAACTTATTGAACTTAGAGGGTTTGTAGAGTGTCAAACAGTCATTTGGAAGTAGTATTTTGGTTTTCAAAAGAGAGTTCAGAGCTATAAGTACAAATTTGCTACTGTTGGCAGTTGATATTAATTATTGTTGACATATAACTGTATGTTATTATTGTTCAGCCGCTAAGTCATGTCCAACTCTTTGGGACCCCATGGACTGCAGCACGTCATGAATGTGGTCATATAATAGTGTCTCATATGTGGAGGGAGAATATAATGAAAGAAATGGGAGAATGACTAGTGTACCAGGTAAAGGCAAATCACTCTAAACTTGTTTCTTCTCCATAAAGTGAAGATAAGAGTAAATCATGCTTCAGAACATGTCTTGGAGATTTAAATACGATGATACAGACAAAGCACATTGAAAATGTGGGATGTGGGAGGCATCAAAGTACAATAAGTCAGAAGACAAGAAAGGGAACAGATTTTCAAAAAAGTAGTTTTACAAGAAACAAGAGAGTCTCAAATTTGAGGAAAAGATCAATTGTGTCAAGTATATAAAATAAATCATTTGGGGCCACAATGTTCTCCTTGGTATAATGAGCCCTTGAATAAAAGGATATTTACATAAATGGTAGTTTATTGTCCTACTTTAAGTATGAGCTTCCTACCACTGAAAACAGAAGTGCAATCTGTTGTAAGATTCAATACCACTTCTCAAGAGACAACAGTTATTTGCTGGTTAACTGTTGTCTCTTGAGAAGTGGTATTAGGCTGCAGTCCATGGGGTCACTAAGAGTCGGACACAACTGAGCGACTTCACTTTCATTTTTCACTTTCCTGCATTGGAGAAGGAAATGGCAACCCACTCCAGTGTTCTTGCCTGGAGAATCCCAGGGATGGGGGAGCCTGGTGGGCTGCCGTCTATGGGGTCGCACAGGGTCGGACACGACTGAAGTGACTTAGCAGTAGCAGCAGCAAGGCTGAAATCAGTTTCTTTCCTGGGTTGTCATTGAAGAAATCATGTGTAATGTAATGGGAGGTGTCATCTTCAATATCTCTAAAGTACCTTTAAAACTTAGTTCTATGGGCCTCCTCCTTGTAAAATCTCTGTTTACACTACTCCATAAGTGCGTATTTACTTGGGATCAGATAGTGATAATAGTGTCTGATGTTACCATAATAATGAAATCAGCCATCATTGAGCAAGCATTTCTTAGACGTCAATCAGTGTGCAAAGTGTTTTTATTTGCATTGTTTTGGTCTGTCCCCAGAAGAAGGCAGAAGGCAAGTATTATCACCCACGTTTTCCATATTGCGAATCTGAGGTTCCAAGAGACTGGGTGGTCACCCAAGGTCAAACCAGCAATAAATGGAATGGCCAGGAAGTCTACTAAGCTCCAAGATTTGTGCTTGTAGTGCTACTCAGCTTCAGAGTTCAACCTCCTCTTTTGGAAACATGGTTTGTGATGTGAGTGGTTAAGGTAAGAATCAAGAGGGAAAAGAAACTCTGAAAAGTGAAATGCTGTCCCTCAGGGCCCCACAAGTCTCTTGATATGAGGTGTCATAGGTCCAGAAGGTGCCACTTCTGGCTAAAACTCTAATTGTTGTGCTCTATCAGATATAACACTGGTTGACGTGAGCTGAGAACAGAGATTCTTATGTTCCTGCCTTCAGCTGAGCAGAGAATATTTTCAGAACAGTATTGAACATGTCAGGCAGATTGGTTTAGTTGTAACTCCTGACTCTTAAGCAATCAAAAAAAGGTATTGCTTTCTCCTTACTTCTTCTGCACAAAGTATGAATGTTACTCTTCACATGAGTCGGTGGCCAATGGGAGAAGCCAAGCGGAGGAGCCTTCACCTAGATCAACTGGTTCCGTAAAACCCAGTAAGGGCACACCCTCTCCAGGGGAGTGCTGGCGTCCGTGCTCCCTGCTCTCACAGTTTACATTCTCTAGGCTTCCCAGGTGACCTTAGTGGTAAAGGACCCGCCTGCCAATGCAGGAGACACGGAGGGACGCAGGTTTGATCCCTGTGTCGGGAAGATCCCATGGAGAAGGGCGTGGCAAATGACTCCAGTATTCTTGCCTGGAGAATCCCATGGACAGAGAAGCCTGACGGGCTACAGTCTACACGGTCGTCCAGAGTCAGACATGATTGACTTAGCACACAGGCACACATCCTCTCCTCAACTACAAAGATAAACCCCTCAGTACCTCAGGCAGCAGAGCCCTGCTAATACCCTGCCCTCACCAGTCTCCATTCAAATGCCAGCAAAACAGTCTCGTGGATAAAGGTCGTGAGTTAATAAGTCAGCATCCTTTAGGATGTTTCTTCTTTTAACTGACACAGGGCATTGGAATGGCTACCTTTGAGAAATAGGCAGTGATGTAATACAGCGTACCGTCTATACCTCTGGGACATGCTGACGGCCCTGTTTTCAAATCTGGCCCAGTTGTTTACCTGCTGTGCAGCCTAGAGTAAGTCCCTTACTCCCTGACTCTCAGATTTCTCATTTGGAAAAAGAGACAATTAATTGCACCTATTTCCTCTGATAGGCTTCCCTGGTGGCTCAGATGGTAAAGAATCTGCCTGCCAATGCAGAAGATATGGGTTCAATCCCTGCGTTGAGAAGATCCCTGGAGGAGGTCATGGAAACGCACTCTAGTATTCTTGTCTGGAGAATCCCATGGACAGAGGAGCCTGGCAGGTTACAGTTCAAAGGGTCGAAAAGAGTCAGACACACTTAGTGACCAAAACAACAATAGCAATTACCTCTGATAGATGGGAATGTTAGGGAATGTTGTTAGGAGAAAGGGTGTGTGTTTCCATATGGAAAGAGGTCCAGAAGCAAACACTTGTAGGTTCTTACCACCGCTCACTTGTCTAACTGGGATGAAGAACTTGGAAGTCATAGCTCAGCAATGTCCCTTTCCTCTTTGGAACCTTCCTGTCTCCTGAGAACTGATGATTTGGTTTGCCTTCTGTCATGCAATAACCCAGGCTGTTATTGCCCTGCTCATGCCCAAGAGGCCTGGGGATGTCCAGGGCCTCTCTGACCAGGTGGACACCTCTGTCTAATTCTGAAAGAATGCCACTGCCCCTTCTTAAACAGCTCTTTCAGTAATAAAGGCAACATTTTCCTCTCTATCTGCCTAATCCTTTGTGTAACTTGGTTACACAATTTAAGAACTTGGGAGACTCTCTAAACTCCCAAAGGAGTTTAAATAAAATAATGTGAATCAAGTGATGAATATGGTGCTCTTGGTTCTGTTTAAGAGGCATAGTCTCAAGTGCTCTTTCTTCTAAGGTGGACTTTGTGTGATCCAAGAGCTAGCATTATAATTGATGCATCTATTTCCCATTATTAATCATCAATAACGGATTATTGAGAGTTTGCCAGGTGCAGAGTTCTGTGTTTGACACTGTGTATAGTACAGTTGTGAGAAAGGGTGAATCTCATCTCCCAGAGATTCATCAGGCTGTATGTGTGCTAAGTTGCTTGTGTCCGACTCTGTGACCTTATGGACCGTAGCTGGTCAGGCTCCTCTGTCCATGGGATTCTCCAGGCAGTGGGTTGCTGTGCCCTTCTCATCAGGCTACTGGTGTGAAAAAAAGTGAAAAAAAAGTGTGCATATGTATACAACCAGGCAGGAAAGAAACATACCACAATGGAAAGTCAGATGAATTGCTCTGGGAAGCTGCTCTATAGCAGGTACTGTTAATTGTATTTATTCCACAAGAAGGCAGTTTATTTCACTTTTATTATCATGAAATTGATGTAAGGGCTTGAGTAAGTTCCTTTTGTCAGGGCTAGGTCCCACATCTAAAAATAGAAGAGGCTCATTGAATGACATGTCCCTTAGAGCAGCAGTTCCCCACCTTTTTGGCACCAGGGACCATTTTCACAGAAGACAGTTTTTCCGTGGTCCTGGGTGGTGGAGGATGATTTCAGGATGATTCAAGTGCATTACATGTATTGTGCACTCTATTTCTGTTATTGTTACATCAGCTCCACCTCAGATCATCAGGCATTAGATCCGGAGGTTGGGGACCCCTGCCTTGGAGTCTTCCCAGGCTTAAAATGTTCCAGTCCATTCTTTTCCTCTATCACAAGGCGCTGCGAGAGCAGAGAGTCAGGAAGGATCCTTAAATAAACCTCGTGTGCCTGGGGGCGAGGCCACAAGGCGCGGGAGGAAGAGCCCTGCTTCCGTGTGCCCGCCGGACCTCAGCATGGTTCCATTGTATCCAAGGTCGTTCCCTGGGAGAGTGATGCACGTTTCATCCTGGTGACGGTGACACCACCCCCATCCTCCTGGGTACTGTCTTCACTCTGTCTAAAGGCAAAACGAAAACCAGCTTCGCAGAGAAACAGCTGTGCTCTCATCTTGCCCAGGCAAACCGTAAGGAGGCAACACCAGATTTTGTCTCCATCTGTGTGCAAACAAAGAGTCCCCAGAAACCCGGTGGGACCCTACCTGTGGTGCAGAGCTTGGCCCGTCCAGACTTCTCACTGGGAGAGGCAGGAACAGAGGGGCGGGAGGGTCACACAGGGTATTCACAGTAGCCCATCCACTTAGGTGAGCAATGGACTCCCTCGCATCTGAGGCCAAGATAGGTGGAGAGAAGGAAAAGATAGGATGATGATCATAGTGATGATTTACTGAGTGCCTGCTATGTCCCAGTTACTGGTTTAAATGCTTTGTTCTTTTGAATTCTTGAAACACTATGAAACATCAATTGTGACATCATTATCTTAATTTTCAGTTCAGTTCAGTTCAGTTGCTCAGTCATGTCCAACTCTTTGCCACCCCATGAACCGCAGCACACCAGGCCTCCCTGTCCATCACCAACTCCCGGTATCCTGTCCATCACCAACTCCCAAACCCATGTGCATTGAGTCAGTGATGCCATCCAACCATCTCATCCTCTGTGGTCCCCTTCTCCTCCTGTCCGCAATCTTCCCCAGAAAATCAGGGTCTTTTCAAATGAGTCAGCTCTTCACATGAGGTGGCCAAAGTGTTGGAGTTTCAGTTTCAACATCAGTCCCTCCAGTGAACACCCAGGACTGATCTCCGCACACAGTTGCAGTAACTCACTCAAGGTCACACATCTAGTAAACGGCTGAGCTGAGATTGAATTCTTACCTGTCTCCGAACCCTCTGCTCTGTGCTGAGGTTCCGTATGACATCCCTCTGATGAGGTCTATGTGACAAGACAACTTTTCTCCCCTGGCCTTGGTTTTCCTTATCTAAAAAATGGCTCTTTCCCTCAATAGAAATTTTCTAAATATCTGCTTGCTTCTATCTTTCCTGGAAACAGTACCCTTGTCCAAGGCACTTTTCTCTCTCATCTAAAGTAAATATTCTGAAGTTTATCTTCCTCAATGAAGCACGTGGGATATTTCTTAAAAGCGAAAATGGTACGGATCTAACCCGTACCTGAACTCTTCAGTGGCGTAGCCCCTCTAAATGTAAAACAAATCTTTTACATTCCAGTCCTGTTTTCTCTCCAGCCTGACCCCCTTGCCACTTTTTAAATATACTTTATTTACGTCTCAGAATAAGTTTCTTCTGCTTCTATTAAATGGCAAAATTTTCCCTTGACCTTGTAACTGAGCGTGCGCTGGTCCTTCATTCTGATCATGCTCCATCCCTGACACAGTCCACCTTGATAATTCCAATAATTCTGCTAATTCCATTACAGCGAGTACTGTGCTCCCCATAATCCCCTGTCCCCACTTCCATTATATTTGTTGAGTGAATGAAGTAATAAAAAAGGAACAGACTAGAGAGATTCAGGGTGGTTATCATAGAAATCAGAATCCAGTCCCATCATTTCTCCTGTGCCCCAAAAGTTCTTGAAAATTTGAAATACAAAAATGGCTAACAAAGAGGGAATTGCAGCTCATATTAAAGTCACCATTCTTCCCACCCCACTTATTGGACTCACGCCTCCTGAAGACAGAAGTTATATGCCTGGATGCAGAGGTGTGCTCTGAGCATGTCACACGGCCAGGTGGGTTATTAATGTGTCAATTAATTATTCATTAATAATCCACTTTAAAATACCATAAGTATTTGAGATAACAGAAAATAAGCCCTTTTACCCTTGAATGCACTTTGATGTGTACTGAGAGGAGAGTCTCTCTCAAAAGCAAGTGGAAAAAAAAAACAACTTCAAAGTTTCTTATACCAGGAAAGATTAGAATTTTCAGACTTCATTAAAAATACTGTGCAGTTTCCAGTCCTCTAAAGACCCTCAATAAATATTAATTGAATGTGAATTGAATTAAGTAGAAAACCTATTAATGACTCTTGCCCTTTTTTCTCTCAGAGGAATTCGGGGAGCAGTAATAGCTGCCTATTGCCTTTTGATAATGAAAATTTCTAGATGTCAGATATAGAGAAGGAGGGAAAGACTTGAGATGAGAGATCAGAATCGATTAGATTTGGGTTCAAATCCCAGCTGTGCCTTGAAATGTCTGTATGCCCTCAAAGGACTTATTCAAATGAGTCTTGACTTGCTTGCCTATAAACTGGAGATATTGATACTTATTTTTAGATACTGTGATGTATTGTGAGAATAAAACAAATGAATATGTTAAGCTCTGAGTTAGAATATTTATTAAAGAAATCGTTCCTCTATCCATGCAAGTCATGTCAACATACTGCCATGTCAACACATCAACATATTGAGACATCCTCATCTCTCTCTTTCTGCATTTAAGTACCTTATTAAAAGTCAGTGACTATTCCAAGATTCTCTTTCTGGACTAATGTCAGGGAATCAGTGGTTCTATACCAATTTGAAGACTGTTTTTAACCTTCTAAATCCTCCAGGTTTCTGAGATCATCAGTTAGTTACATGAGGGATATCATTCTACCTCTGGACTGCAGGATTCCTGAGATTTGGGACTTTTAGTGATAAAATCAGGAAAGTCCCAGATAAACCAGGATAAGTTGGTCATGCTAGCTTTGGCTCAATTGAAAAATAGATTCAAGGGTCCCAAAAGAACAAAACCCACTTTAGAGTTCATCACATGGCAGCAAGAGCTGAGAAAAGCAAGCACATCCTAAGATTAAGTGAATCCAAAAGAAAGGGAACTTCCAGACAAGATGGAAACAGCAACTTTTAGTTGCTAATGTTGAACTCTTATTATTCAATAGAATAACAGGGCTCACAGAAACCAGACTCTCACTGTCTTATTAATCAGGGAACAAGGGGTTAAGAGTTAAAGAAAACGGGAAAAACGAGTTAAAGGGGAAAACAAAATGAAAGAGGGTCTGGCATTGTTCTCTCTTTGAGATATCCCTTCACCCATCTGTAAGGATCTAGGAAGTAGATTTCTTGGTTAGGTCATTTATGATTCTTCCAAGTTCCTTCATTAGATGAGTTGTGGTATTAGCATGAATTGGAGACATTAGGAGACTGAGCTTGGATTCTGGCTTCCCATGATCCCTAGCTGTGTGATTTTGGACAAGTCATTTACTTTTTCAAAGTCTTAGATGCTGAGGGGAATTTAATATATAATCTATTTAAAGGAGCTTTGCAAAGTACTGCATGAACATATTGGTTCATACTATTTAAAGCGGTAGTTCTCACCTGGGGGTAACTTCACTCTCTTCCCAGTGGACTTTCGGCAACATCCGGAGGCATTTTGGGTTGTCCTGCCTGCAGGAAGGGCAGTACGCTACTGGCATCCAGGAGGTAGAGGGCAGGGATGCTACTCAGCTTCCTGCAATACACAAGGCAGCCTCTTCTCACCTCCCAGATTACTGTCCAGACCCAAGTTGCATGAGTGGAGATGCCCTCATTTAAATGTCGATCTGTACCAATTATCTTCTGCTTCAAAGTGTAAAGGTGGTATCAAATTAAAATTAAGGATATTTTTCTTCCTACATGATCAACCAGTAACAGCCATCAACAATGAGATCCATCTCTTATTCTCTTTAGTGTCATCCATATCAGGGGTGAAGATACTTGATTCTTCGATCTACTGGCTTTTCAAAAGAAAACATTTGCTCATGTGCATGTGTATGTGAGCTTCCTGGGTGACTCAATGGTAGAGAATCCACCTGCCAGGGTAGGATACTTGGGTCTGATCCCCAGGTCAGGAAGATCCCCTGGAGAAGGAAACAACACCGACTCCAGTATTCTTGCCTGGGAAATCATGGACAGAGGAGCCTGCTAGGGCTAGTGTTGGTCACTTGGTCATGTCCAACTCTTTGCGGCCCCATGGACTGTGGCCCACCAGGCTCCCCTGTCCGTGGGATTTTCCACAAGAATGCTAGAAGGAGCTGTCATTTCCTTCTCCAGGGGATCTTCCTGACTCAGGGATCAAACCCAGGTCTTCCTTATTGCAGGCAGATCGTTTACCGTCTGAACCACTGGAAAGCCCCAACTTGCCTGGGAAATCCCATGGACAGAAAGCTTGGTGGGCTACTTACAGTCCACAGGGTCACAAAAGAGTCAGACACGACTTCGCGACTAAAGATCAACAGTATGTGTATATGCATGTTCTTGTGTGTTCATTCTCTTTGAGTATTTTCTGGGTTTAACTATAAAATAACAACTTGTAAAATATCATAACAGGCCTATGACTATAGAATAATGCTTTATGCTGGGGAGATGACACAGTCCATAACCTCTTACAGCTCTTGCACATTTACCAGAACTCATAGAATTTTCACTTATCTTTGAAAATTTTCACTTATCTTTATTATTAGATGATAATAAAATAGTATCCCCATTTAACAAGTAAACAAACTGGTATCCAGGGATTCCATGACTTTCTTAGAATCACAAAGTTATTAGCTGGTGAAGATTTTTGTGTCTCAACACTAGAAAATTAGCAGGTATTTATATGAAGCCAATATAGATATGCATTTGTGCCAAGACTGATTATTTGTTTTGGCTCAGTACTTCAGTTAAAACCAGCAAATGTTTGTTAAATACCAACACTAAGTTTGGAGAGACCCAAATGACACAATTTCTGCCATCAAATTTTCAGAGACTAGTAAAAAATTTCATTGAAATGTTGTCTGGATATGATAATGTTAAATAAAACTGTGTTGATTTCTAAATTACTAGAAGGAACAGATGTTCAAATGAGTTTGCTTGGAAAACTGTGTCATCACATGAAAAATAATTAAAAGTTAACATAGATAATTAACTCTTTCCAACATAACATATGTTATATGCTCAAATATGCATATATACAGACATATTTTGTATTCTCAGTTGGATTTCAAGGCCCTTGAAAGTAGTGACCCTTCTCATATCGTATGTAGGATGTTGCCTAGCTTACGTTTGGGCCATAATTTAAAGAAAATGCGTGCAAGGAGCAGGGTGGGCAATGACTGAACATATTGAAAAGATAGCTTAGAAAACCAAGGAAGAACTGCATGAATAAAGTAATAATTATATTTAAAGTGTGTGATGGATTATGATTTTAAGTGTTTTCTATGATTAAATGTCACTCTTCCAAATAAGTAGGAGGCTCTGTACTGCATTAAATGTATGTATTCTCATTTACAAATTAAATTATCTGTCAGCATAGAATGGAGAAGAGCCAAACAAGACACGCTTGGATTCCAACCCTGTACTTGGAACTTCCCTCACATTTCCCCTGGGACACTGGAGTAGATTCTTCTCTTTGCCTCACTCATAGGACAGAGTTGTTGTGAAAATCTAATAAGAACTCCTCTGTTCATGCTTAGCCATTGAGCTGACCATGTAGTATCCTAAAGTGACCTACGCCTCATCCAATTGCCAGTACATTAGGAGTTCTCCAAGAACTGATGAACTCATCCATCAAGAGCATAACCAACTGAGCCGAAAAGCAATTTTAAACAAGCATCTCTTTAAGAAGGAGATGTAGAAGGAGAAGGCTGGTGGGGAGAGGGGTAAGGGGAGCTAAAAACAGACCAGGAAAGGGAGAGGAAACCCCTCCAGTCCTTTGACCCCTCTCCTTTCTCCCTGTAGTCATGCCCAGGCTTTACTTCCTCCCCATAGCCTTGATTCTTGATGCCCACTTTAAAGGATTCCTTTATCCATAAACTATTTTCATTTCCTTCACCGTGGAACATTCACTGGCCTCTCTGGGAAAACTCTCCTGAACACATCCAGAGATCTTCCTTATTAGGGTCGCCTCTGAATACAACTGCTAAACCCCGGAAGAAGGAATAATTGCCCAGTGCTGCGGGTTGAAGCTACAATAAATTTATAGTCCCAGACTCCACTTGAGCCCTCTACGCCGAAAGCATTTTTTCATGTTTCCAGTTCGCACTGCTACCCTCAGGCTTCCTCCTTTGCAGCTGTCTCACCACCTCCTTTTGGGTCTGGAAGTTCCATCAATTCTTTCTTGGCTCTCCACAGATAAACCTTCCTTTATAATAGGAGCCAGCACTGGGGAATTCCTTCAACATTCTCACACATGTCTTCAAGATAAGCTGCTTATTCATCCTCTGTTCGTCCTATCACACAAAACATTCCTTTATGTCTTTCCCTTACTGTCTAAAGATAATTCCTTCATCAGAGTTCTGGTGAACTTCTCCGGAACTTTGTCCTTTTAGCAATCACCTCCCTATTATGTGTCAGCAACCTCAGCCCTCTTGCTCCCATGAACTGCTCCCATCAGCAGTAGAGTTTAGTTCACCCATGTTAAGATATTTAAGTTTCTCTCAGATTAACAAGTTACAAAGAAGCCTATATCTGTGTCTCTTTTCAAATACTGACATATTTTTTCTGTTCTTTGCAACCAAACTTCTATAAGAATTGTCTAGACTTCTCATGCCTCCCTTTCTCTTCCTTCATTTTCAGTTCTGCACATTACCATCTACCTTCCTTCCCTTCATTCATTTCTCATCTGAATGACATGTGCCAGTGTGTAATTTGCAATTCATAAACACTGGCTGATGAATCAAGCTTGCTTTGCCCTGCCTCTCCACTGTCTAATTAGCCAGGTCATCAAGGACTCCACTGCTGCTGAATCCCGTAAACGTCTCTCACTCCTCATATGAATGGTCATTCATCGCCTATGATGTTGCTATCACCGTGTCTCCTGACATCCTCTTCTCTTTCTGTGATAGCTCTATTGAGATTCAATTCCCGCATCATAAAATTAACCTTTTAAAAGTACAATTCAGTGTTTTTTATATATATTTACAGAGTTATATAACACTAGCCACTATCTAATTACAGAATTTACATCACTTCAAAGAAATTTCATATCCTGTAGCAGTCATTCCTAATTCCTTTCCCCTACCCAGTCCCAGGCAACCACTAAGCTACTTTATTTTACTTTTCTTTTTTCTATTCTGGACATTTTAAGTAAGTGTAACTATCCAATGTGATATTTGGTTACTGGCTCCTTCTACATAAAATAATACTTTCAAGGCTAATTCATGCTGTAGCATTTCAGTATATCATTCTTTTGTGGCTAAATAATGTTCTGTTATATGGATATACTACATTTTGCTTCTTCATTTATCTGTTGATGGATATTTGTTTTGGCTACTTTTTTGGCTGCTATGAATAATTATGCTGTGAATATTTGTGTACAAGTTTTTATGTGGGAATATATTTTCATTTTTAGTGGGTATATTCCTAAGAGATAAATGTGCATTCAGATATTTTGCCTGTAAATTGTGTTATCTGTCTTTTTACTATTGAGTTATAATAAATTTTTATCTATTTTGGATTTAAGTCCTTTATCATAAAAATAATTTTCAAATATTTTCTCCTATTATGTAGATTGTCTTTTCATTTTCTTGATGATGCCCTTGAAGCAAAAAGATTTTAAACTAGATAAAGTCCAGTTTATCTACTTATTCTCTTTTCATTTAGACTTTTGGTGTCATATCTAAGAAAGGCATGAAGATTTAATAATATGTTTACTTTTAAGAATTCTTTAGTTTAATTTCTGATATTCAAGTCTATGATCCAGTTGTGTTAATTTTTCCATATTTTGAGGGGTTCAACTTCTTTCTTCTCCACATGTATATCCAGTTGTCACAGCACTATTTGTTGAAAAGACTATTCTTTTCTTGAGGTTTGTCTGAGCAACCTTATCAAAATTAATTAACTGATAATATAAGGATTTATTTCTAGGCATTCAATTGCTGTAATAAATGAAATTATTTTCTTACTTTTCTTTTTGAAATGTTGATCATTAGTGTATAGAAGAATAGAGTTGATTTTTGCATATTGATCCTGTATCCTGTAGCATTGCTGAACTTACTTATTAGTTTTAATACTTAATTGTGTATTCCTTAGAATTTTCTATATAAAAATCATGACATCCACATATAGAGATAGTTTCATTTTGTTCTTTCTAGTTTGGATAACTTTTTTTCCCTTTTTCTTGACTAATTGTCCTAATTAGGACCTAGAGCAACAGATAGAAATAGTGAGAAGGAGCATCCTTGTTTCTGATCCTAAGATTTCAGTCTTTCATTATTAAGCATGATATTAGCCATGGGTTTTTCTGAAATGCATTTTAAGGTTGAAAAGTTCCCTTCTATTCATAGTTTTTGAGTTGTTTTATGATGAAAGAGTATCAAATTTTGTCCAGTCATTTTAAAGCGTGTACTGAAATGATAATGTGGTTTTGTCCTTTATTGATATGGTATGTTATCTTGATTGATTTTCTAGATATTAAAGCCACCTATATTTCTGGAGTCTTTTGTTGTTCAGTCACTATGTCATGTCACTTTGTGACCCCATGGACTGCAGCACCCCAGGCTTCCCTATCCTTCACTGTCCCCCAGAGTTTGCTCAGATTCATGTCCATTGAGTCAAACCCTCTCGTCCTTTGCCACCCACTTCTCCTTTTGCCTTCAGTCTTTCCCAGCATCGGGGTCTTTTCCAATGAGTCGGCTGTCTTTGGGTCAGGTCACATAAAGACAAGCCCTGTGAATGGGTATTTCAGGGAGCTTCCAGACAAATCAGATAGTAATAATTCTCTGAGAATGGGGCTTTTGGGAGATTCCTAAATTCTGTCTTTTCTAGATTGTGCATTTCACAGCTACCTTGATTATGAGTCTGTTGGTTTTCATGGCTGTGGTTTGGGAAGGCAAAAATAGCTATAGGGCATGTTAAAATGCTACAAAGCTGCTTACTATTGTTACTGAGGTTCAGCTGTTTTCTTTCAACAAAGACTCTTCAGATTATTGCAAGTTTTTGGTTAATATCTAGCATTCTGCAAACGTTGATTTTGACAATTGTTTCAGTGTTCTCCTTGCTTGGATGGAGGAGTGGATTTTCAGAAGTCTCTGCCTTGCCATTCTGGAAGTAATCCTTTTTGTAATTTCCTCTTATCTCTCTGGCTACTCTTAGGAACTCTGAAGGCATATTTCTTAATATGCCTGACTCATTACTATTTGTTTATTTTTTAGAGTTCAGTATTGGACTCTCCTTCCTGCTATCACATCTTTTATCACTTCTTCAGATGTCCTGATCCATTGCTATGGTTTCACTTAGCATCCCTGTGCCGGCAGCTTCACATTTGTAACCCCAGCTCCAACTTGTTCTGAGCAGCAACCCCATGCCTCTAATATTCTATCAATATGTTTTGGAAGGTCTATAGACATCTCAAAGCCAATCTGTCGCAAACTAAACGCATCGTTAACCATTTTCTCCCACCTCATCTCTGTTACTACTACAGACACAGTCAAGAAAACCAACAGTCACCCTTGACACCTTCCTTTCTTTAACCGCTCCGGCAAATCAAATGATCTTTTTATCCAGTCATCCCATTTTCATGCTTCTTGATCATGTTGCTTCCTTTCTGGCTCCTTGTTGCCTTTAGAATTGAATCCAAGTGCCTTCCTGGGGTCTACAGAGAACTTCAGGATTTGGAATTCTGTCATCGTCTCTAACATCATTTCTCCCTATTCTCCCAGGCAGCTTAAATATTTCTCCCATTATATTTCACACAGGCTATTGCAAGAGAAATCCTTGCGTGCTTTTACTAATTCTCACTTTTTTTTTTTTTGCTTATGCTATCCTGAGTTGAATTCTGTTACTTGCAATCAGAGTATCTTAAATAATGTGCTAAGCTTCTCAGTGTAGCTACAGCATGTTACCTAGCTCTACTCGTTATTTGAACTTCACTCATCAATGTATCTACACTCTTACTCAGCTGATCAGATTGCTCTGACACCTGGTGTTGGGCATGCTTTTCTCGTCCATCTTCCTGACAGATTTTACCAGCAAAACTCTTTAATCTCTGCTTATAGTATGCTGAGAGATCGGTTCCACCCATTATTTCAACCCCTGAAGAGAGAGTTTCTCTCTGTTTCTTTTTTTTCTCTCCTCTCAAATAGAATTCCCTTTCTCATTGCTTATCTCAGGAGAGGGGGGAAAAATGAATATTTACTAGCTAAAATGTACATCTAGTATATGAAATATATTGTCCTTGAGGCAAAACCCTTTTAGGGTATTTTTATCTCTTCTGCATCCAATAGATTATATAACCCCTTTGAAAATTTTAGAATCAAGTATAGTGGTTATTCTTTATTCTACCTCTGGGGGAATTTAGATCCTGGGTTCCTTCTTTGTTTAAATCCATGTGAAGTGGTCATGGGGGCATCTTGATACATGGGGGCGTCTGTAATACACGGTGGTCTGGCTCTGACTAGCATGTGCTGTAACCTTTTTTTCCTTTTACTTGCTGATTTCTGACCTTGATACAGTTCTCCAACCACTTAATCTCAGTTTACTTAAAAAAAAAAAATATATATATATATATATAAAATGGGGGCAAATTCAGTCCAAATTGCAGATGACTGGTAGAGCTAATTGTGTGAGTGGATGTGAAAAGTCCAGCCCTGGGTCTTGTCAATGGTAGCCACTCAACAGACGGCTGCTCAGCTTACTAGCATTATCATGACTACCCAGCCTGCACCCTCTGTTCTGTTAACAGATTTCAGCCCTCTAATCTTTTGTTTCTTCATCCTAATCCTTCATTTCCTCTGACTGTTCCTTTTTGGTTCCGAGCAAACAGGCCACTCGTATGTGGATCTGGCAGACTCTGAGATCTCTGCTCGGCTTTGTCAGGCAAGTTCAGGCAAGTCCAGACATGTCCACAAGTTTCTCAGAAGGTCGGCTTTGCCAAAGCCGGAGCATCACTCCCCCTCCCTTCCCGCTGGGTTCGGTGCTCCAAGCCATGGGACATCATTTTGTGCTTTCGAAACTTCAATATTTACACAGAGTCTGTGTCTCTGATTTACCCGGTGTCCAGCTGCTGATACTTATCTTGAAATTTCTAAGTGCAAGCCTGCAATCAAAGTGTCAGGGCACAGAAATGAACAAATAAAGATGTTTGGGGACTGCCTCCTTTTCTCATGCGATTTGCACATTTTTCTTGGCTTGCATAACTGGAGGTGGCTGGGCCCACGGGCCCCTTCATTCCTTGGCCCAGTGGTGCAGCACATGGCAATGTTACAAATACAGAAGCTGGATGTGCAGGAGGGGCCTCAGCCCTGCTAGGAGAGCGTCCATCTCCTTGCCTCCCAGACAGCGCTGACGCATTCAGACAAGCTGGACAAAGAACGTACAGTCTACATTCCCTGGCCTTTGAAGGGAAGATGTTGCAATGTACAGGCAATTGGAGTGTTTGCCTAATTCATCAAAACATTCACATTTGCTAGTAATACAATGCATCTATGGTGAGAAGGACCCAGGGGGAGCTCTGTGGAGTGAGGGTAGAATGGCTCATGTCTCTTAATTTCTACCATTCGGCTCAGCTTTGAAGCAGCCTTCCCTTCATTCAAGAAAGTGTTGCAGTGTTGTTTAAAAGGCATGGGACTTTGGAACCAGATGGATCTGTGGCTCAGACGTGCTAGTTGTGGGATCTTGGGCAATATACGCTTCCTAAACTCTCCTCTCTCATCTGGAAAGTAAAGGCAGTAAAACTAAACTCAGAGCTTTTATGATGATGCTTTGAGATAATGTGTGGTGCTTTAGCAGGGGAGCAGACACAGCGAGTGCTATAAATGAACTTTTATCATTCACTTGCTTTTTTAAGTACCTCCCATGTACCAAGCACTCTGCTGGGCCCATAGCTTTCCTTTTCCACCTTAGAGATGGTTGAAAATCTGAATGACAGTGGGAAACCAGGGGAAGCATATTTCAAAAGAGAAAAAGAAGACTTGAGTTTCATGCCAGTATCACCTCTGACTAATCGCCATGGTCTTAGACAAAAGACTTCTCTCTAAACCTCAGTTTCCTCTGCTGTAAAGCAAATTGATTATTCCTATTCAGAAAGCCAATATAATAACAATAATAGCAACAATATTATTATTATAACTAGTGTTAATACAGAGCTCATTAGTTTCCTTCCTAGGCAATTTTAATTCACTGCTTTATTTCAACATTACAGCATCTCTGGGAAGACTTATTATACAGCTTTTACAAATGAAAGGACCAAGGGGCACAGGATTTAAATGGCTTGTCTACAGCTAGCAAGCAGAAAGCAGCCAGCCTGGCTCCAGAGTCTTTTCTCTCAGTCAACATATTTTGTGTTAGGTAGACTCTAAAGCCCTTTATAAATTTGTAGGTTTATTATTACCACTCTGGAGAAGTCTACCTAGTGAACTGCATTTTGCTTCTGTCATTGTAGGATCCAACATGCTTCTTTTCAAACAAACTGAAGCAATTGCTCTACAGTGTATTTTCACCAACATGTTTACATATAGAAACACTGAAATATTTTACAGTCAACATATATATATATATATATATATACACATCTACCATCTAGATTCTACAACAAACGTTTTACTATACTTATCACATACATATCAAGCCATCTGTGGACCTCTCTCCCTCTGTCAATCCATCTGGTTCCTGATACATTTTGAAATGATTTGTAGTCATCGCTGCAACTTTACTCAAATTCTCCAGTATGCATACCATTATTTAAGACTTACTATACTTTATGACTTTTCTTTTCCAAAACGCGTTTGAGGTTCCATATCTGGGATGGCTATTCGGGAACCTGAGAAAATCATTAAACTAACATCAAACCGTGGGGTGGTTTACTTTTAATAATGTATGGCACCGTTGCTGCTGCTGTGACAGCTATCATTGACCTTCACACCTGTGTTTGTAACACTAGGGGCCGGTCTGCTCTGGGGCTGCTGTTTTCCCTGCTCAGCCCTTCCACTTCATCCCAGACATAATGACTCCTGCTCAGCTTTTCCCACTCCCACCCTCACCCTCTTGTGCCCAAATCCAACCACAGTTTGCTCTCTGCCAGACCTCCATATATCCAGTGGCATTCCAATGCTGCCACAGCATTCCACATGGTATCCAAGTATCTGTCTGACCCAGCCAATTATTACAATAACACCTTATATTTAGTTAGTGCTGGTTCATTATTTCATTCAGTAAGTATTTATCAAAAGCCTATTTAACCAGGTGACCAGGAGAGG
Organism: Cervus elaphus; assembly: GCF_910594005.1. Classification (NCBI taxonomy): domain Eukaryota; kingdom Metazoa; phylum Chordata; class Mammalia; order Artiodactyla; family Cervidae; genus Cervus; species Cervus elaphus. The sequence goes on along the minus strand of NC_057830.1, from coordinate 7,455,963 downwards.
GAGAGGCAGAGAGTGGGCTGCGGACACTGAGGAACAAAGGAATTAAATCAATTAACACACAGTTATTGCATGATTTCTGTGTACACAGAATCACCATCAAGGAGTTTATCGTCAAGTTGAAGGAAGGAAAAAAAAAAGCTCAAGAAATCACTGGAGACCAGCTATAGATGGAGAAGCAAGCAAAAGGTGTAAGCAGTCATGTAGGTCTTTGAGTGTGAATATCTGCCAAAGAGATGTAGAATAAGGATTTGACTGGGATTTCTGGAGAGAAATGAGGCTGTAAATAAATATTGGGTAGACCCTGGGTCATGTACTAGTGGAGGGACAAAAGAAGGCTTTTTTGAATAGGGATAAGAATTGTATTGGGCAAGTGTTAAAATATCTTAGAATGTGTAGAGGAGTTGAATGATAACGTCAGATACTTAAGCTGGAAGGACTTGCCACAAGGATAGATTCTATGCAATTAAAAGATGGCCATGTTGCAACACTGAGACCGCTTCAAGAACTGTCAGGGCTGAAATTGTTTGGCAACATACGAGAAGCGCTGAAGACAAAGCTGAGGACTGTTGTTGAACCTGGCCCTTGATGGGCACTGCCTTTAGCACACATGACTGCTTTGAGTGAATAATTTTAAAAAGAAAGAAAATGCATCCTTTAGGGCAAATTAATTTTTTGAATTAATTTGTGCTTTCTTTCAGCAAGTTAAAAACCTAGCTCATTTCACCTATCCCAGACACACAACTTGGAGAGAAGAGTGCAGACTGGATTTTGTGTGTGTATTAAAGTTGCTCAGTCATGTCCAACTCTTTACTACCCCACGGACTATAGAGTCCATGAATTCTCCTGGCAAGAATACTGGAGTGGGTTGCCTTTCCCTTCTCCAGGGGATCTTCCTAACCCAGGGATCAAACCTGGGTCTCCCACATTGCAGACGGATTCTTTCCCAGCTGAGCAACCAGGGAAGCCCACTTAGATTTTGGCTCACTAATACTCACCTTCTCAGCCATGATAGCCCTGTCCATCATGTTTCCAAACAACTTGACTAGGAGAGAAGAGAGAGAAATTTATCCCCATACACCAAAAAGCAGGCTTCCCTGGTGGCTCAGTGGTGAAGAATCCACCTGCCAAGCAGGAGATGAGGGTTCAGTTCCTGGGTCAGGAAGATCCCCTGGAGAAAGAAATGACAACCCACTCCAGAATTCTCACCCAGGAAGTCCCGTGGACGGAGGAGCCTGGTGGGCCACAGTCCACGGGGTTGTGAAGAGTCGGACATGACTGAGCGACTACCCAAAACCACAACAATATCACCACCAAAAGAGGAGTCAGTCGGTCCCATCAGGGGTGTTTAGGGAGTGAGACTGTCTCTCTGGGTGGTTGTGGAGCTAGGTGAAGATATTAGAAAACCTCCAGTTCCCTCTCCAACTCTGGGATGTGGGGGCTGAGACTATATTCTATGTACCCTCAGTTCCCCCAGCATTACACCGTCCTTTGTAAATAAACAGGGTCACATTAATCCCCCCATTCAGTCCAGTCACTCAGTCATGTCAGCTTCTTTGCAGCCCTCCAGACTGCAGCACACCAGGCTTCCCTGTCCATCACCAACTCCCGGAGCTTGCTGAAACTCACGTCCACCGAGTCAGAGATGCCACCCAACCATCTCATCCTCTGTCATCCCCTTTTCCTTCTGCCCTCAGTCTTTCCCAGGGTCTTTTCCAATGAGTTGGCTCTTTGCCTCAGGTGGCCAAAGTATTGGATCTTCAGCCTCAGCATCAGTCCTTCCAGTGAACATTTGGGGTTGATTTCATTTAGGATTTAATGGTTTGATTTCTTTGCTGTCCAAAGGACTCCCAGGAGTCTTCTCCAACACCACAGTTCAAAAGCATCAATTCTTCAGCATTCAGCGTTCTCTTGGCCCAACTCTCACATCCATACATGACTACTAGCTTTGACTAGACAGACCTTTACCAGTAAAGTGTCACTATGCCCTTCTGTAATTTCCCAGCACCCCCTCTTTTATGTTGGAAGTTGATGAGTCCACTTGGAGAGGGGCTCTTAGGACTTCCAAGGGTTCTCTTGTATGAGCATGGTCCCGGGACTGGAACTTCCAGATGCCCTGCATTTTCAGACATCTTTAAAATGCCCAGATTTGACTGTGATCTCCCGCAGAGTGATGAAGAGCATATTTGCACCCATTCTGTGCCATGCTTCATCTCCTGGGCACTGCGGATGCCCTCTTTGTACTTTTGTGCCTCCCAGAATCTTTGAATAAATAGCTCCTTCAATTTTAGTCCCTGGACCATGCCAGACACATCATAGGCACCGAGTTGTTCTCACCATTCCTTTTTCCCTGCAACCTTCCCCATTCCACCCCCTCTAACCAGTGCAAACTACACATATAAATAAACATGCCCCCGGCCAGCTCTCCAGACATGTATGAATCCCAGTGTCAGTCTCAGCTTGGGCTCATATTGCTACATAGTAAATCTATCATGAGTATTTGTGAAATCCTCAGAGGATGTCCAACTGAACTGAGTTCTTGGGATACATTTTAGATGGAAAATCATTGGACCCTGCTGTGCAGAAATGCAGTCAAATAAGGACAAGTTTACTTTTGAAACATAACTTTGAGGGGTTTTTTGTTGTTGTTGTACAAAATAAAACAGTCTCATTTTAAACATTTAAAAATACAAACAAACATGAAAGAAAAATAATGACTGAAAAATCTCACTACCCAAGACAAGATATCTGCTAATTTTTGATTTGTAGCGTTCCAGGACTTTTCATAAATTTTTTTAACTAGGTCAGAAGTTTGAGAAGTACAAGTTATTTCTAACATTTTGCCATTGCCAATCATGAACGTTCGTATAATGGTATCTTTGTGGAGATCCATGATTATTACCTTAGAATAAATTTCCAGAAGTGAAATTAGTGCCACAGACCTCCAGAGTAGATCATTTGGCAAGTTATGCCAGCTCTGACATCAAATATATCCCAAATCCCAGAACTGTTCACCAGTTCCACCTCTTCTATTCCACTCCATGTCCCCTTACAGCTGGTCCACTTCTGCCTAATCCATCTCCCTAGTCCATCAGCCTAGAACAGTTCCCCTTAGTGCACCACTCTAGTTCACCTGCCCCTAATCCATCAGCCTAGTCTGTCTGCCCCTGGTCCATCTCTCTAGAACAGCTCCTCCTAGTCCATCACTCTAGAGCAGCTCCCCATAGTCCATCACCCTAGAACATCTCTCCCTAGTCCATCTCCCTAGAACACCTCTCCTGAGTCCATCTCCCTAGAACACCTCTCCCTAGTCCATCTCCCTAGAAGATCTCCCTCTAGTCCATCTCCCTAGAAGATCTCCCCCTAGTCCATCTCCCTAGAACATCTCTCCCGAGTCCATCTCCCTAGTACATCTCTCCCTAGTCCATCTCCCTAGAAGATCTCCCCCTAGTCCATCTCCCTAGAAGATCTCCCCCTAGTCCATCTCCCTAGAACATCTCTCCCGAGTCCATCTCCCTAGAACACCTCTCCCTAGTCCATCTCCCTAGAACACCTCTCCCTAGTCCATCTCCCTAGAAGATCTCCCCCTAGTCCATCTCCCTAGAACATCTCTCCCGAGTCCATCTCCCTAGAACATCTCTCCCGAGTCCATCTCCCTAGAACATCTCTCCCTAGTCCATCTCCCTAGAACATCTCTCCCTAGTCCATCACCCTAGAACATCTCTCCCTAGTCCATCACCCTAGAACAGCTTCCCCTAGTCCATCTCCCTAGGACATCTCCCCAGAACATCTCTCCCTAGTCCATCTCCCCAGAACATCTCTCCCGAGTCCATCTCCCTAGAACATCTCTCCCGAGTCCATCTCCCTAGAACACCTCTCCCTAGTCCATCTCCCTAGAAGATCTCCCCCTAGTCCATCTCCCTAGAACATCTCTCCCGAGTCCATCTCCCTAGAACATCTCTCCCGAGTCCATCTCCCTAGAACATCTCTCCCGAGTCCATCTCCCTAGAACATCTCTCCCGAGTCCATCTCCCTAGAACATCTCTCCCGAGTCCATCTCCCTAGAACATCTCTCCCGAGTCCATCTCCCTAGAACATCTCTCCCTAGTCCATCTCCCTAGAACATCTCTCCCGAGTCCATCTCCCTAGAACATCTCCCCCTAGTCCATCACCCTGGAACAGCTTCCCCTAGTCCATCAGTCTAGAACAGCTCCCCCTAGTGTATCGCTGTAGTTGATCTACCCCCAGATCCATAACCCTAGTCTGTCTCTCCTTGGTCCATGACCCTAGAACATCTCCCCCTAGTCCATCTCCCCCTAGTCAATTCCCCTCAATTTTATTCCCCTCCGTTCCATCCACCTGGTCTATCTCCTCCTTAGTCCATCACTCTGGAGTATCTCCCCCTAATTCATCCTGCCTAGTTCCCCTGCCCCCTAGTTCATCATCCTAGTCCATCTTCCCCTAGTCCATGCCCCCCACAGTCCATCACCCTCATCTGTCTCTCCCTAGTCCATCTCCCTAGAACATCCATTCTTGTCCATCACCCTAGTCTATCTTTTTTCCTCTTTACTGCTATAGCTTGATACTTGATTTCCCAGTTTCCGCTTTGAGCACTTTAGGTTTTTCTGCACCTAACAGAATAAGAAATCTTTTAAATGTAAGAGCAGATAATGTTAATCTCCTACACCTAGAGCACTTGGAATCAAGCCCCTATCATGGCTTTCAAAGCTTCAAAGTTCTCTAAGGTATTTTTCTTACCTGTTTGTATAGGGTCCTCCCTGTGTCCCCAGCCTCCCCTTGCTACCCTCTGCCCACAGACACATTCCTCTCCAGCTTAACTGGCCCTCCAACTGTTCCCTGAATGCAACATTCCTGCCTCAAGACTTTTTTCTTCCAAAAACTCTCCATCCAGATCTTTCTAGGAGCCTCTCCATTAATTCACTCCAAAATAGCTTACCACCCATCATTCTGTTTCCTCCTGCACTTCCAGACTTAGCCTGTCAACACCCTGCTTTATTTTCACCACCGCGTAAGTCCTCTTGTTATAGTATAAATGTACTTTCCTATTGTCCCACGCTAGAATTTTTAGTTTCATAAATCCTTCATCACTGTGCTCCAGAAAAACTAGAAATACCTGCCTTCCTAGATGTTCAATAAGTAAACATGAATTGAATGTATAGATGAAAGAATGAACGTATTATTCCGTTTAAGTGTATGCAGAAAGCTAAAGCTTTGGATGCCCGTTGCCAAACTGGCCTTCAAAAAAAAGTATATCTTCCCTCTGCTGTCACTAGCTGAAAATTAAAGGGGATAGTTTTAACTTGATGTACCCAGATTATTTTCATATTTGTTTTCTTAACATCTCCACGAAATAATGTTCTTAAAAGTGTTATTGGTTAGGAAAGAAGTATGTCAGATATTTCATCTCACTATAACTTTCCCTAGAAAATGACTCAAAATAAGTGTAATATAAAACTCTCTGAAGAGTAAGCAGATTTTCCCCCACAACTGATCTTCCTTCTTTATGCTTGTAAAGTGTATGTGTGTAGAGGGGGCAAATAAAAAGTAAAAAGGGTCAAAGTGGGTAAAGCTTAGGAGAGTCTGTTATATAAGAAAATTCTTGCTCTCTAGAATCAGACCTATCTGAATTCAAATTCTAGGACCACCATTTACTCACTGAACAACCAGGAAAATGTCTTAATATCTCGTTGAAATACAACCTCCTCATTCTGTAGTATGGAGATAATCATTACTGTCCTTTCTGAGTTGCGATTAGAATTGAATAGAACTCTAGGCGGGGTTGTTTTATTGAGCACATCTAGAATGGGGTCTCCTGCTCTCCACAAATGGAAGCTATTTTTAATCTACATCCTCGTCATACTGGTGACTTCAGCTGTCCATTATGAAACCTTAAGGGAAAAGGACGTCGTGAAGTACAAGAGCTATCCTCCAGGATGTGAAGAGTCATTTTTGTGAAGGAAGGAGATGCCTTCAGGAAAGAACTAAAGTTACAGTTGAACAGACCCTGGGCAATACAGGAGCTAGATCTGTCCAGCGGATAATGAGATGTGTCATGAAGCAGCACACACCTGCAGTCCTCAAGAAAGGGCTAGGATGACTCCCATGGGGACGCTTTGGCTCTGGATAATGTCACCGCTGGTCCGTCCTTGACGCTTGAAGTTCCTCTGTCAATGCCCCTCTCTGTTTTGCTTGTCAGTGCCATAGGCCTTTAAAGGAAGAGTTTTCCTGTGGCTTCTAGGACCATGCCTCTCTGTTTCCTTCTCCACTGATACAGAAACTTGGCCTTGGGCACTCATGGGCAATTATGAGAAAATGAACCCCAACATTCTTAATAGCTTAGTTGACTGGGAGTGTGAACATTCCAGTTTTCTGTAGAAAACTCTTGTTTACTAATTTGCAGCTCCAAAGGCTTTGGCTGTCAGCAAATTACAGTAAGAATTAAACAACTTCTTTTATTCTGACACTTACTAAGGAGATCCAACCCATTGTCCACTTTTTCTTCTTTAACACCTTGCCTTGTGTAGCACTGAAGTCAGAAAGCTAGACAGTTCACTGGTTGAACCCTTAACAGAAATAGAGGACTTACTGGTATCTTCCCATTGAATTGTAGTTTTGTGTTTTCTCCAGAATGGCTTACGTGTATCTACGCATAAGCCCTATAATAAAACATCACCAGAGTTTACCTAGCCTTCTCAACCAAAACCTGCATTATATAGCTCCAGCCCCTATAAAACTCTTGCTTACTGAGTGTCCTTGAATAAGTTGTCTCTCTCGATCTCCAAGAATCATGATTAAGAGTTTAGGCTTCTTTGGTATGCTTTTTAAAAAATATTTTAACTTTATTGGGTAGAGCTCATTCACAATGTTATGTTAGTTTCAGATGTAGAGCAGAATGCTTCATTATACATATACATATATTTATTCCTTTTCAGATTGCTTTCTCATGTAGGTTATCACAGAATATTGAGTCGAGTTTGCTGTATAGTACACCCTTGTACGGCAGATCCTTGTACAGGAGATCCTTGTTGGTTATCTGTCTTATATATGGTAGCATGTATGTGTTCCTCCGAGCTCCTAATTTATCCCCCCTCCCTCCCCCATGCTTTCGTTTTGGTAACCGTAAGTCTGTTTTCAATACCTGTAAGTCTATTTTTGTTTGGTAAATAAGTTCACTTGTATCTTTAAACATTTTTTTAAATTAGATTCTACATACAAGAGTGACATCACATGATATTTGTCTTTCTCTAAGAGTACAGACTTTGAATTCCACTGACCTGGGTCCAAATCCTGTCTCTACCATGCACTAGTATTGTGACCTTGAATGGTTTTCTTAAGCTTTTAGAGTCTGAATTTCTTTCAGCGCTGAAATGACTATTGCGATAAGTGTTTATTCCTCATAGAGGCATCATGGCCATTAATTGTGATACTGTAATATCTAATGCTTAACCAAGTGCTGGTGAGCACATTACAAGAGCTCAATAAATGTTCCATTATTATAATAATTAGATAAATATGTCCTAGACCTAGAGAAGTCTTCTGTAAATAAGCTGGTATCCTCAATTCTACATCACTAGTTGAATCCTTGCTACCACATTGCTGTTTTCCCCGTCACCCTAGCCAGAACAGTTTGTTCGTGAACAAGGGGTCATCAGAGTCCTCTCAGGGCCCTGTGCAGATTGTGTTTCAGGGGTGTCTTTTCCTCCCATAGTTCTTACAATGTGCAGAATCGTCTTGGAGTTCTTCCTCTCCAAAACCCCTCTCCCAGCCAACAAGTGACTAAATTCAGCTGATTCCGCTGCCTAAGTACCTCTTAGTTCCACCTGCTCCCCTCTCTCCATCTCACTCCGAGTCTTCAGTTCGAGTTTCAGCATCTCTTGCCTGTGTTACCATGGCAGCATCTTCACTATTTTGCTCCATTCCAGCCTCACCCTCCTGCCAGCTCCTCGCCACAGTTGGACTCAGATGTGTCACTCACAAACAAATCTCCGCCTGCTCAGAGCGAAAGTCAGACTCCCTGACATCTCACATGAGGTCTTCCATCATTTGACTCTGTGTTGACCTCTAGCCTGACTTTTTGGCCACTTTCCTACACGGGCAGGCTCTGACCCACAAAGCGACTTAAAAGGACCTGAACATGCATTTGCTGTTTCACATTTTGGTGCTTCCAAACCTTTGTGCATGCAGTTTGCTTTTTTCAGAAGGCCCTGCCCCCTTGCCTCCTGGGAAAACTCACTCTTCAATATTTATTTCAAATGTCACCTCTACTGTGACCTATTCTCAGAGAGCTAATTGCTTCCTCTTTAAAACTATCTTTGTACCCCAAGTCTACTGCTCTTTTTTCTCTTAATTACTCATCAGTTTTCACATTGGATGTCACCTTCTCAGAGAAGGCTTTCTTGACCACTCTCTACCCCCAAAGAATCCCAAGGCCATGAATTTCTGTACTAAATTGTTTCTCCTATGACTTCCTTGGAGAAGGAAATGGCAACCCACTCCAGTATTCTTGCCTAGAGAATCCCATGGACAGAGGAGCCTGGTGGGCTGCTGTCCATTGGGTCACACAGAGTCGGACACGACTGAAGTGACTTAGCAGCAGCAGCAGCATGACTTCCTGCTGTTTACAGATATAGTTCATTGCATCTTATGGCCAGGCTTTTGTGAAACAAACACATAATTATAAAAATACAAAACAACAGCTTTTCTCTTGCTACAAATTAAGAAAAACTATCATGTATTTCTTTTTTCATACAAAAACAGAACAACATTTTCACCATCTCAAGGAAATGTTGGACTAAAAGCATGCTAACTATTCAAAACTTTAAATGTTTCACATTTTACTCCTGTGTTAAGACAGATCCCTGGACTGTATTCTTTGGGCCCCTTAAAGAATTGCCATTTGGAATTATGATTTAGCACGGTTCTGCCAGCATTCATCCATGCTGTTGCTGTTATAAAAAAGCAGATGTCTGCAGAACATCTTTTGGACTCTTGATCAAAGTGCTACTGAGAACGTCTTCCAATGTATTGGTCAGTGTCCTTTGTGACAAGCCCATCTCAGAAGTATAATCCAGGCCAACATGTGCATCTATGTTTTCTTCTGTTAGATGCCAAGAGATTGATACTCATACTCTTTCTTTCTTTGCTTAGGCTTCCAGGAAACTCAGTGCTCATTGTGACACTCAACTTCTGCAACTTAATCAAGACTTTTAAAAATATACCTTTATTTTTTATTTTCATCACTACCCTCCTCTGCCTCTTGTCCAGCTTTTAAAATGTGACTTTTCCTACCTACTAGAAGAATTTATGGCAAAGAGAGCTGTGTGGTAGTAAAAGATGCATGCATTTTAAAGTCATATGGTACTGCGTTTCAAGGTTGGTTCTATTGGTTATTAGATGTATACTTTTAATTTCCTCTATTCTTAGTCATCTAAACTTGAAAACCTAAACATCATGCTATCTAGGTATGGTTATAAATATTATATATATACACATATACACACACACACACACACACACACACACACATGCATACTTACTGCAGTCCTTGAGATTCAAGAGTCTTTTTCAGTTATGTTTGTTCCTCCCAAAACCCTATTGGAAAATGAAGAATAAATGCATGATGGATGATGAAATGGGGAATAACAAGATTGCCTGTGATCACATTTATGACAGATGATAAGCCCTTGATCTTGGATGACTTCATAGAGGAAATAAAATACTCGGGTTTAAATGATGCAGAGAATTTACATACATGATGACTACAGAGAGGAGTCTCTGGATGGGTGAGACTTTGGTGGGAAAGAGTGAATTGGAAAAAAAACCAAAGGAGGCCGATCTCACAGTAAATTTATTAACAAAAGCACCAGAGTAAAGTTTCTGAAATTCAAAAAGTTCCTGTTTATATAATTGAGAGTCATTAAACATAGAACAAAGAGTTAATTTCTTAGAATATTAGAGGGAAAAACAAGGGTAATACTTGAAGCATTCCTTCCCCTCCTCAAAGTTTAAACAATTGATGATGTAGAAACTGTAAGCGGAAGTACCTGTAGGAACCTCACAATCATCCATTCATTCTTCAGAAGCCAAGGCACAGATTCAGAGAGTCAGAGAACAGAGGAGCTAGATTGGGTTCTCCACGTGAACTCGGGCAGCACATCTCAAGAAGAGGCGAGAGAGGCTCAAAACCTCAGAAGGAGACAGGGGTGGGACTGGGACAAGGGTTAGAGCTCTCTGACCCCCAGTCCACGCTGGGACTCCTGTCTGTCCACCAGGCCCTCTCCACCTCCAGGTCACTGCAGTCTATCCTATCCCATCTGGGTATGGGAAAGGGAAGCTTGTTTAGGAAAAGCGTTCTTTTATCTTCTACCTCTTGAATCCATAGGAGTGGCGAATTTTGTGGTGATCAATAAGGTTGAAGAGGTCTGCATCATGTTTAGAGCAGGCTTCTTGCTCTTGCACAGGACTAGCTCTGAAATACCACAAAAAGAGTATCTTAAGAGTCTGTTGTGAGGTTGCCAACTGAGTGTTTGAATTCAGATGAATTGCACGCAACACTTCAAATGGCCTTCAGCTTAGTATCCAAACATTTGGTTTCTTATCTATGCTAATTCCAAATTCTCTACAGTTGCTGAAAGTTTACTGTGGATAAATGCATACATGCCTGGAAAACTCACAGGTGAAGTAGGTTTCGCTTGTTGAGTGGGGCGGGACTTGCCTTCCAAAATGTGTAAGAAAAAATAATTGTTTAGAATGAAGAGAAACAATGACTGGAAATATATATATATATATGTATGTATGTATTTAATGTCTGGGAAGGATGCAAAGATACTCTATTCTGGAGATGAATAATAAATAGGCAGAGTAGACAGCTGCTCTCTAGTGGAATGTGTTGAAGAATGACTGAAGCTTCTGATGCTAAATTCTTACACATCACGAGAGAAGGTTACATAGATTGGTAATGTCTGCCAGGAGCATGGAAGATGCTGGTAGCAGCACACATCAGACATAAACCATCGACAATCTGATCGAATGTAATCGCTGTCTCATGTCAGAAAGTAGTGGTGACTAGGCAGGTGTCATCCAGGTGCCAAGCCTATATTTCTTGGCCTCTCTCTCATAACTTTTTATCATGCTAGGATGATTTCAGACTTGCTATCTTCTAGTCTGATAGAGAAGAAGCTCTACCCATCAATTTATCCCTGTGTTTGTTTTATTTTTATTTTTTTAATTTGAAACTAAAACAGAACTATTAGTGAAATAAGGTTTCTTCCCATTAAAAGAAAAAATTTCAGATGGGTCCCCTAGACCTCCATGTGGCCGTGTCACGGCATCTCAACACTATCCACTCCACTGGGAGAACTTTTGGATTCCTCACTGATGTTCTCGAGTTAGAAGGAAAAGCCCAGCCTTGTCTGCAAAGAGAGTAAACAAGATCCAGACTTTTATTCATCTGTGGGGATGTGGGTAGCTGTTTTTTTCCTTGAGCCTGCCAGGTTCCCTATTACATAAAGGAGGACTTTAGAAGAGCCCTGCCGTAGTGCAGGGAAGAATCAGACATGCTTGCAGCATGTGGGAAAAAGCTGGAGCAGACGTGAGCAGTGTGGGACAGATGTGTTGAGGAGGGGTGGTTCAGAAACAGAATTCTCTCCTCCATTTTCTAGTGCTTCCAGCCGATCCCACCCAAACAAACCCTTCTTCGTATGTCAGAGCCACAGAGGGACAGACAGCTCCCCATTCGGGCTCTCACTCCCCATTTTTTCTTTAGTAGACTCTGGACCAAGTGGCTTTGAGCTTTCTCCCACTAATTCATAGCATATTTTAGGTTTCTGGGGAAACACACATCTCCACAAACATGTGTGGACAGAAATAAACATCTAATACAAAAAGGACAAATACTGAATAGCTGGGATTTTGATTCTAACTTCTAGGATCCATTGTGCTTTCTAAGGAGAGAAGCCTAGTATCACTGGACCTGAATAGAAGCCTATCCTAAAAGTTTAGAACACAAAATTCAAACAGTGAGGGATGAGCAGCCCAGGGATGTGCGAACAGGATGGACTTGATTTTAGAAGATCTGGACACTAACACTGTCTGTCTGTCTGCTAGCCCTGTATCTGTCTGTTTCTGTATGTCTCTGTCTTTCTCCCTTATACACAGATACATGTTGCATATCCTTAGGAGACTTGTCTTCTCTGGGTCTGAGTTCCTCCTCTGTAAATGTTTTCTCATCTCCAGACTCCTTGTCCCATAATAGCAGTTTCTCCTACAGAACTCTGCACTCGCTTCAGTTGTCTCATTGTTCCTGCTACATGAGACTGTGATTTTATGTTTGGTGTGCTAATCTGGGGTTAGAGAATCTGAGTTTTAAAGCCAGATTTGGATTAAAGTCCCGACTCTACTCCCTCAAGTGTATGGCTTTGAACAAGTCATCTGCCATGCAGAACATGGTGATGACATCTACTCACTGAGGTTCTTTTGGAGGCTAAAAATTAGAGTACATTCTACTGAGTCACTTTGTTCTACAGCTGAAAATAATACAATATTGTAATAAATTAACTATACTTCAATGTTTTAGAGCAATATAAAAATGCCTAGTTATGTATAGTCTTAAGATATGGTAATTTTAGTGTCCCTTAAGCTTCCTTAGTATCTAGTATAAGCCTAGCCTATGGTAAGTGTTCCAAAAATTCCTATCAGAAAGAAAAAATGAAAGAGTGAAAGAAGAGAGGGAGGAAAAGATAAAAGGAAGGAAAGGAGGGAGGGAAAGAATCATGGAGAGAGAAAGAAAAGAGGAGAGGGAAAAGAGAAAAATAGGAAGGAAGGAAGCTGGATAGGGAGGAAGAAGTGGGAGGGGGAAAAGGAAATGGTGTCAACATGCGCTGTTAACCTGTTCATTCCTAAGGGGCATCTGTGGCATACTCCTATCTCTTCTCTTAATCCCTAGTATTGACATTAGCATATCATAACCACTCAAGTACTGTTTACTGGCCAGATTTTATTGATCTTTAAAATGAGGATAATGTCATACTTTGTATAAGGCTTCTGTGAGCATCAGTTGAAATGTTGAGGATGAGAGTGTAATACTTTTAAATACAGTAAGGGTGCTGATGACAAACCTCAGGTCTGCTCTAGGATGTTAAATTTTACTGCTTGTCTCAAGTCCCTATATGTAGAATCTAATAAATTGGAAAATGAGGAAACTACTTGGGAAAAGTAGATACAGACACATCTGATAATACTGTGTGTGGGAGAATGAGCAGAGGAGAGACCCCAAAACTGGATTATGTACTCCAGTTGGGCAGTGAGTTTGCTGAGAAAGAATGCATCATAAAAGGCAGAGGCTGGGATAACAAGAGGACTCTGGGAGCAAAAGTTGGGTAGAATGGGAACCAAGCAGCCCTGCTGTGGGACTTCTCCAGTAGGGGAAGAAATAATCCACTCCCTTTGCAGGAGGGTGCTGCCACATACCACAGAGGATTGAGAACATGGTATACCAGATAACCAAGTGGAGACATGTGCCAAAGAAGATGCCAGTGTAGACAACTTTGTGCAAACTCCACAGTGCAGAGGCTAGAGACAAGGGTTTATCACATTTCTTTATGGTGGATACTAGAGATTCAAGGTAGGTAGCCAATGCTGATTAATAGACATGTAAGATCAAATCAGTCAGTCCTAAAGAAGATCAGTCCTGAATATTCATTGGAAGGACTGATGCTGAAGCTAAAGCTCCAATATTTTGGCTACCTGATGCAAAGAACTGACTCATTGGAAAAGACCCTGATGCTGGGAAAGATTGAAGGCAGGAGGAGAAGGGGATGACAGAGGATGATGTGGTTGGATGGAGTCACCAACTTGATGTGAATTTGAGCAAGCTCTGGGAGTTGGTGATGGACAGGGAAGTCTGGCGTGCTGCAGCCCATGGGGTTGCAAAGAGTTGGACACGACTGAGCAACTGAACTGAAGACAACCCTTGAAGAAGCCAAAAATTATTGTGGAAGGGAAGAGAGTACAGGGGAAATGGCGGAAGAGACTGATACTGTTTTCTGATAAGCTTTGCCATATTGGAAGCCAGATTTAGCATAATTGTTTTTCCACTCTGAAGATTCTAAAGAATAGAGGCAAAGAAGGATGATACATAAACAGGATTGCTGAACTAGATGGTTTAAGTTCACTGGCCCAGAGTATATATACTTCTCGGGGTATAGAAGCCATACATAAAATTTCATATCTCAGCCAGACCAGCTGTTTGCCTGTTGGCGTAAGGAAAGAATTGTGGGTCAGTTCAGCCCAGTCGCTCAGTCCTGTCCAACTCTCTGCGACCCCAAAGACTGCAGTGTGCCAGGCTTCCCAGTCCATCGCCGACTCCCAGAGCTTGCTCAAACTCATGTTACTCAGTTACTCATATTACGTCACAAGGGGGCTAAAGGATGATTCCCTTCCTAGCAAAGCAGTATGTTCTTTTTGGAAATATAGATCCCAGAACATTTTTCCATTCATAGGTGGTATTTACCCAAATCAAGAAATATATATATTTATGGTATATGCATATGTATACTATTAATTTACAATTGTATAGGTTTTCCTCATGGCATAATACATTATATATTTCTCCAGCATGGAATTAAAAAGAAGTTTCCTCTTCCTCACCTGCTCTTCCAGAACCAGGATGACCTCAGGAATTATTTCTCATAAGAGATAATGCCTTTCTAGATGTTTCTTACAGTTTGTGAAATCCAGCCAAAGGTTAGGGAGGTGGGGGGTCTGGGAGCTAATCTCCTAATGGTGAAGAACCCAAGTCCCGAACATACACACGTGGATGCAGGTCAACCATGTGTCAAGCATCAGATACTCTCTAAAATAAAAGTGGCCATACCGATCTCAACAAGGAAGCATTAAGACTATGTGAAATAAAACATGCAAAATAATTAGATCAGTACCTAGCAAGAGTAAGTGATCGAGAAGTTGATAACATCAATACATATTATTATTAGTATGGCTACTGCCAACAGACTTAGGATAGAAATTTGACAGCAGGATCTCAGGGATAATCCCACCCTCCTGGAGGATGCCTCCATTCAATTCACTAAAATTTCTGAGCTTTCAGTTACTGACAAGGCATTCAGTTCAATTCAGTCAATCAGTTGTGTCCAACTCTTTGCAACCCCATGGACTGCAGAACACGAGGCTTCCTTGTTCATCACCAACTCCTGGAGCTTACTCAAACTCATGTTCATTGAGTTGATGGTGTTACCCAACTATCTCATCCTCTGTCATCCCCTTTTCCTCCTGCCTTCAATCTTTCCCAGCATCAGGGTCTTTTCCAATGAGTCAGTTCTTTGCATCAGGTGGCCAAAGTATTGGAGCTTTATAAGGATTATAAGAGTATTGAGACTTTCTTGTTTTTTCAGTTTCAGAAGCTCAACATTCATAAGATCAGAAGACAATGAACAAAACTGTCAGTGAGACAGGGCTAAGAGTAATAACACATGTTTATGTTAAAAACTCTTTTGGCCCCTCATCTGCTGCTGCTAAGTCACTTCAGTTGTGTCCGACTCTGTGCGACCCCATAGACGGCAGCCCACCAGGCTCCCCCGTCCCTGGGATTCTCCAGGCAAGAACACTGGAGTGGGTTGCCATTTCCTTCTCCAATGCATGAAAGTGAAAAGTGAAAGTGAAGTCACTCTTCATATGAGGGGTTTATTTTACCTAAGGAGGGAATTGGAACAGACTGCAGGAAAGGGAGTTTTTCAACAACTCTGAAAGAAAACATGGGGTTTGAACACACAGATGTGAGTGAAAGAGGATGGATCTTTTAATGTGAAGATGAAGGAAGAACAGAGATGCATAGACTCCATGTGTGACAGGAGGACTGAGAAATGAGGCTGAAAATGTAGGCTAGGAGCACATGATTCAAGGTCTTCAGAAGTGCTTAACTTTATAGGGGAAGCGTTACATGCCTTTCCTTAAAAAAAAAAAAAGTTATATATCTGGCTGTGCTGGGTCTTAATTGTATCACAGGGATCTTTTATGTTGCTGCATGCAGAATCTTGAGTTGTGGCATGCAGAGTCTTCATTGCAGCATGTGCTAGTTCCCCGAGCAGGGATCAAGCCCAGGCCCCCAAACTAGACCCCTAGGGGATTCCCCTACGTGCCTTTCTTGAGTGGACTATAAATTCTCTGTGGATAGAATATTTAGCTTTGTGTTTGAATTTCTCATGATCTTAATATAATGACTGACAAATAACACTGAGTTATTGCTTTAGTAACTAGTGAGTGATTGGATGAACAGAAGAATTAAGTAACAGCTTTGGAAAATGAATACCCATCTATCTTACACTCTTCTGCTTGTTCGTTCATTCATTCATTCAGTATTTAGTAGGTATTAAATAAATTGATATTTCAGAAATTTTGCTGCTTACTGTTTGTACCTTGAACTTGAGAGCAACCGTCCTCTCACCATGAGCCCAGGGAAGTACACCTTGCCTACCGCGTGGAAAGAGTAACTTTCTATGTAGGACACTCTACCTAGGGGAAGTCAGGTCTTTAGGGATTTTTTCTTCGTCATTTTTGTTGAATCTTTGAGTTTATTTTAATAAGGAGGACAATTCTTTAAAACTTTGGATCCCCCCAAAGCCAGTTTTTATGTTTCCCCAAGCACTGAAGTTGAGGCTGCTCTGCCTGGCTATTAATACTCTAATGGAACAGTGTGCCCTCTTGCAGAGGGGAAGTCAGGCTTTGTGCTGAGCTGATTAGAAGTGATGGCATGGAGCTTCTTCCTGAGAACGGAAGTCCTGTAACCTCAAATACCAAGGGCTATAAATCTCAGCAATATATAATGGTAATTGGTTTGAAAGGCCTAATCGACACAGAGAACAGAAGCCAAGAGCAGAATGCTCCAAACTGGAAGCTCCGGGCCTCCGCTCCCTTCCAGAAGGAGAATTGCCATTTTCTCCCTCAGTGCTGGGAACAGCAATAAAGGGTTTAAAAAGCAATAAAGGGTTTAGACCTGCCGGAGATCCAGGAAGGTCTAAAATGGACGTCTACCTGCAGCACATTAAGCCGGGAAGCTGGTAAAAATCCGGATTCCTAGCTGTGATTTTAACCATATTAAATCAGAATCTCTGAATTTGAGCCCAAAGATTAGTGTTTTTGACAAGTTCCTGGGAGAACTTGACTCTCAGCCCCACTGCTTTTTAGCTACAGAGGCACAGACAAGTCACTTAGCCTCTCTCAACCTGTCACCTGCTATCTGTAAAATGGGCACAAACCATCTGCCTCTCATAGTTACTGTATTAGAGACATTTTTGTGACGCATTTGGACCTCATGAATACTAATACATAGCTGGCTTGAGGTAGAACTGTTACAGCCTCCCATGACCTTCCTTAGTCATACCCCTATATCTCCCCAGTATTCTCTATCATGTATAATGTGTTATGCAAGCCTCAGGTTCCTAAGTTACCCCTTTCTAAACAGATAGTTACATAAGTGCCCCCACCCCAGGGAAACGTTGGAGTCCCCACTCCATAAATATTTATCCACTTATCATATCTAACTTGGAGGAGGTTACCTAATCTATCTAAGCATCACTTTCCTCCTCTTCATGGTTGTCGTCCTAACTGCACCTTCATTAATCGGGATGTGTGCTCTGTGCTAGTAGTCCCTCAGGCGTGTCTGACTTTTTTGCAACTCCATTGGACTGTAGACTGTCAGGCTCCTCTCTCCATGGAATTCTCTGGGAAAGAATATAGGAGTGGGTTGCCATTTCCTTCTCCAGGGGATCTTCCTGATCCAGGGATCGAACCAGTCTCCTGTATCTCTTGCATTGCAGGCAGATTCTTTCCCTGCTGAGCCATTGGGAAAGTCAATGATTAGTTAGAATGAAAGTGAAAGTCATTCAGTCATGTCTGACACTTTGCGACCCCATGGACTGTACAGTCCATGGAATTCTCCAGGCCAGAATACTGTAGCGGGTAGCCTTTCCCTTCTCCAGGGGATCTTCCCAACGCAGGGGATGAACCCAGGTCTCCCGCATTGCAGGCAGATTCTTTATCAGCTGAACCACAATGGAAGCCCAAGAATACTGGAGTGGGTAGCCTATCCCTTCTCCAGTGGATCTTCCCCACCCAGGAATGGAACCGGGGTCTCCTGCATTGCAGGCAGATTTTCACCAACTGAATTATTGGGAAAGTTGATGATTAGTTAGAATGAGTGATGCTAAATGTTCTAATAGATAAACCTTGAAATCCCAGTGCATCCTTATTAAAGTGAAAGATTATTTTCTACTCACATTCAAATCAGATAAGAATTAGCCAGATTTGGAAGATTTTTATCCCTCCAGATTTTTAGGAATCCAGTCTCCTTCCACTTTGTGGTTCCCATCTTTAACACATTGTTGCCTATGTCACTGCAGAAAAAGTAAGGGACACCATGGAGACAGAATGCCAGACACTTAAGTGCCTCAGTGCAGAAGTGACACATGTCTTTTGCTCATGGTTCATTGACCAGAACTACTCACTCAGACCCCGAAGATGCAAAGGGGCTTAAACAACGTCCCTGGCAGGCAGCCACTTCCCACCGTCAACTTTACATTATGAAAGTGAAAGTCACTCAGTCATGTCTGACTCTTTGCCACCCCATGGACTTTAGCCCACCTGGCTCCACTGTCCATGGGATTTTCCAGGCAAGAATACTGCAGTGGGTTGCCATTCCCTTCTTCAGGGGATCTTCCCAACCCAGGGATCGACCCCAGGTCCCCTGTACTGCAGGCAGATTCTTTATTCTCTGAGCCACCGGGGAATCCCCAAGTGAGTGTGTAACTTTCAGTCATGTCCAACTCTTTACGACCCCATGGACTGTAGTCTGCCAGCCTCGTCTGCCCATGGAATTCTCCAGACAAGAATACTGGAGTGGATAGCCATTCCCTTCTCCAGGGTATCTTCCTGACCCAGGAATTGAACCCAGGTCTCTCTCATGGCAGGCAAATTCTTTACTTTCTGAGTCATCAGGGAAGCCCCTTACATTATGAAAGAAGAGTACAAATCTCTGTCTCAGCCACCTGTAGTAAGTCATGCAGTTGCTGTGAAGACTGAATGAGAAAGTACACATCAAATTCTTAGTGCGGAGCCTGGTACAAAGTACCTAATCAATAAATGTTAACTGAAGCCATCATTCTTAATATCACAAGGTCAGTTTCCTTGTTTGTAAACACTAGTGGGATCCTTTGGGTACTAATGACTTATTTAAACACCTGATTGGCTACCTGGATGATCTGTCCTGATTTTAGTCTGATTTTCATTAATTCTTTCAACTTATATTTGTTGAACGACTATTGAGTGCCAGCAGTGAACTACACTTCCCCTTTACCCAAGTATCACAGGGAATGGTGGAGAAAAAGGACAGGAACACAATGCTAACACTTACATTAAGTGGTTGTTTACATTTTAATTGTGATCAGTTACATGACAGAGAAGTGCAGAGTACTAAAAAAGTGCATATCTAAAGGTCTGGCCTAGGCTGTAGGTCAAGCAAGACTTCTCTGAGACCTAGGGAATGAATGGAAATTGGTCACATGAGTAAACAGGGGAAAGATTTTAGACACAGGGAAAGGACATGAGCCTCTTCTTTCGGATCTCTCTAGCCCAGTCCTGGGAATCAGTCTGCTTGGAGAGCGGACCTCATGGAATGTTCCAAAGCATCACCAGCTTAAAAAAACACAAATAAATAAAAACATCCTGGTAAACACATCCACAAGGAACATTAGCGATTTACAAAGAACACACAACATCTAAACACTTTAGCAGGGCCAAGGAACTTACAAATGTTTTTATGCGCTTACAAACTTCCTTTTCTCGTCTTTGAAAAATCTTCAAAAAGTCTTCTGTCTGTGCATAACTTTTCTCGGATTGATTCCAGTCACTAAAAATGTTTAAAGCCTAAGTGAGAAGGAAAACCAAAAAAGCAGCAAAGTGAATCAGCTATATATATATATATATATATATATATAGAGAGAGAGAGAGAGAGAGATAAATATAGATATAGATATAGCTGATTCACTTTGCTGAATAGTAGGAACTAACACAACATTGTAAATCAAACATACTCCCATAAAAATTAATTTAAAAAAAAAAATACTTTTGTGATTTGTACTGCTGTTGGCTGAATAACCAATCTTCCCCAGTTCTCCCAACACCCCTAAAAATGCAGAATATGATCTCATATTAGATGTTCTCATCATAAACTAATAATAATTATAAATAAACAAGAGGTGAGGAGGAAGCTTTTGAAAGTGATACAGATTTATGGCTTAGATGCTTGTGATGGTTTCCTGGGTGTGCACTTACCTCCAAACTTGTCAAGTTGTATACATCAATTGTGTTCAGATTTTTGTATGTGAAAAATAATAACTTCAAAAAGTGGAAGAAAAATGGACATGTGGACTCCTGAGCACATGAGAGCACGTGGCCTCCGAAGCGCACGCAGAGCAGGGATGTATTACGGGGTGATAGAGAGCTCTGTACTAAGCAGGCCCAAGGGTTTGGGGCCCTGCTCTGCCATTTGCTGGTTGTGTGATCCCAGCCCCATAGCACAGCATTCAAAGCCCCTGTGGTACCAGAATCTGAGCATCTCCCAGCATTCTTCCCTGCATGTACCCTCCATTACAACCGGAGCAAGTATCCCCAGTCCCTGATAGGTATCGTGCATCCACTATTTTATGCAGAATATGAGCATATGCCCCCTGAGATGCTCTCCCTAAGCATGGCCCCTGTCTCCACCCTCTTCCACGCACACTCCTGCTCAGTCTTAATACGGATCTCAATCTCTATCTTAGTAAGGACCTCAATCTCTGTCATTAAACTTTGCTTTATCTTGTATTTGTTTTATTCTCTGTGTTCCCATTGTTGTTCTTAAGCTACTGGTAGCAGCCGTGGTATTTTCTAATTATTTATGTGCCTTCCTCTCTCACTTTTCTCGTTTGTTGTTCTTTAGTCGCTCAGTCGTGTCCAGCTCTTTGCAACCGTATGGGCTGCAGCACGCCAGGCTTCCCTGTCCTTCACTATCTCCCACAGTTTGCTCAAGCTCATGTCCATTGAGTGGCTGATGCCAGCCAGCCCTCTCACTAATCCCTCTGTCACTAATCTGTGTAAATTCCCTGGCATGGGCAGATTTTTTTTTGTGTGTGTGTGTGTGTTTTCCCAACATCTAATGCAACATCTGATACATAATGGATATTTAATGCACGTCTTTTAATCAAATGTCTTTTCTAATCATTTGTCCACGCTGAGCCTCAGATTTTTCACCTGTAGAAATGAAAAATAATACCAGCTTAGTTCATCCAGCCTTCTATTAAATGAGAACACATACCTATGGTGTTTTGCAAAGAATCTGCCATAAAGTAAGTGGGAGTGATTAACAAACATTTGAGTGCCTCCCATATCCTAGATCAGATGTATAAAAATTCTTTGCCAACTATTAAGCACTCTGCAAAACAAGGCATATATTTAATAATCATACTGAGATTATTATAACATTAAGACAAATATGTGCATGTGTTGCTGCTTGTTTAATTATAATAATGATAATAATATGGATAACCCTGTTCCTGCTCTTGAAGATTAATGAGAAGAGCCAAGAATATGAAGTTTGCAAACATTGGGGTTCTGAACAAGATGATAATACTTGATGCATAACCAGTTATGAATTCCAGGGTCAGTGAATTTAATACATTTTATATCATTGCAAATGTTTGCTCTACTCCCAGGGAAGATTAAAAAAAAAAAGTATTCCTGTGTTTGGCTCAGAAGCTTGCTTCTCTCCTGGCAGTGTGCATCAGACTAAATGTCACTAGAATATTTCAGCATATGTGGGTAAATATTTACACTCATTTTAAACAGATATTCCAAATTCCTTGTTGTTTTTCAGCAGAGGCCTAAACCTGGTGGTAAAAGTCATGAATAGAACTTTTTCATTCTCGCTAAGTGAGAAGGGACTTTTCAAGGATCCTTTCCTCCAGGGTGCTCTATTTTTCTTCTCCATTCTCTTAGGGTTGAGTTGTTGGAAGGGAGGACTGGCCCTCTGCCATGGAACTCTCTACCAAGCCACTTCGAATTATTGCTCCATGGTCCCTGAGAGCCAGTAGAGATTCAGCTGTGATCTCAGGGGGAGAAAGAAATATAAAGGAAAGAAATATGGAAGCTGTAATACGAAGAAGTAAATCTTGGAAAAATGCAAAATGCATAGTGTTATGGCCTTGGGTTGCAAATGAGTGGACAAAGATTTAGACTGAATTTTTTATTTTAAGATGAATGAGAAATTATGGCTGGCACAAGTCAAAGATTACTTTTATTCTTTGGAGATGCAGAAAGCCAAAAGGACACATCAATGGGAGGCTATAGCTGGGCTGACTGGTTGATATCACACAGAGATTGAGTTATAGACATTTTTGTTCATGTTTGAGTACACTGAAATGGTGTTCTGTGTGTAAATTAGCAATTTCCCTTGTTTTCTAAAATTCCTCAGTAGTAGAGGATCTCATCATAGAAAAGGCAACAGGACCTCTGATAATAGAACAAAGGAAGAATCTAGGCAAAACATCAACCATGTCTAATGGGCGACTCTGAAGCATCATTGGTGCCACAGAGTTGTCCCATTTTGGGGGCAGGGATCCAGCCTTGTGATCCCGTATTAGTTAATTCTTGTGTCCACAGGGATCCAAAGAGGTTGAAGGATAAGGGCTACCTCCTAGGCTGTCTGAGTAGAGTACCTTACCCTTGGCCAAGGAAAGTTGTCTAGCTGTGAGTACAGTGATCCATTTGTGACTCACAACTGCTGAAGGAGAGAAAGGAATTGTGTGGTCATCAACAGCGATGGCTACATCAGGGTTGAAATCCAGAGAGGGACAAGTTAGAATCATAGGATGTTGTGAATTCAGACAGAGGAACTGATGCCTTCATTCTACAGTGATTAAGCATCCATCCATTTTGCTAGTAATACAGCTAGTTACCAGGAATTGCATTCTGGTATAATCTGGGTAAGAATTATGCCCTAGGATTTAATAAAGGGGGAAGGAAGGACACATAAGTCCTGATGACAAGATGACACTTAAACGTATTTGTGCACCTGCTTTCACTTGGGGAAGGTAATGAGTGAACAGGGCTTCATAAAATACCAGGCTCAATGTACTCAATGTCTCATAAGAAGCAGGAAGTTTAAGTACAGAAGAACCCAGAAGAAAGAGAGATCATCAGCTGGAAATCTAAGAATTGACTTTGGAGCTGGCTCCAAAGGGTAGGCCAACTATAAGCATATGCCAGTGGGGTGTTCCAAATAGAGGGAATGGTTTAAGTACAGGTAGGGAGAAAAAAATAGTTTCACATAAATTGTGCTACATGACTGGCAAATGGTGAAATTTTGCTAGAGTAGCAGGTTAGAAATAGGGAAACAAAAGACAATAGGGAAGCTATAGGAGATGAACATGGGGAAGTAGGCAGACCTTCAAATCTAGGCAGCTAAGGATTTGAGATTTGGTCTTCAGAACAACGGGCAGCCATGAATGGATTCTGAAGAGCAAAAAGTTCATAATTAGAGCAGTGGAAGGGTAAATCTGCTGATGCAGAGGGCATAGACTGAAGCAGGAAAGGCTAGAAGAGACTCAAGTAAATCATAATTCTGCTTGACAGACAGTTACCTGTCATGGGGTTGATAGAACACAACATTTTAACACACATAGTGAACCCTAACGTAAACTAGCGACCTTAATTAACAATAATTTACAAATATTGGTTTACCCATGGCAACAAACATACCACAGGAATGCACGACGTTGATAACAGGGGAAAGGCAGGAGTGGGGGTGAAGAAGAGGAGGTATGTGGAAATTTTCTGTACTTTCTGCTCAAGTTTTATGTAAACCTAAAGCTGCTCTTTAAAGAAATTATCAATTTTAAGAAGAAAAATTTAAAAACCCACCACTTTAATTCAGCCCTTTGGCATAGCCAGTTCTTCCCAGAATATCGGTTTAAGCATTGAGTATTTTTCTCTGTTCCTCTCATAGTTGAGCTCCTTTCTGTATGATTTCATATCACACTGAACTAGTCTTATTCTATTATTACTGTTGCAAGGTTGATGATGGGAAATATTCTCATTACACTGTGATATGAGTAAGAATGGTTTATTGTATTAATCTACTGAGATTATGGTATTTGTCATAGTAACTAAAGTTACTTATTCTAATATATGAGTTCAAAATATACTGAGCATCTTTTGAATTAGGATTGTGTGTGTTTTATTTACCATTAATTTTCTAATGCCTGATAGAGTGCCTGGCTCATAGAAGATACTCAGTAGATACTTACTGATTGCATGTTTCATTACAAATGATTTTTATAATAGATATGGGATATTGGTTAAGACTGTTGTATTGGAAGTAAGGCAGTCTTTGGTCTAAGTGTTAATGTGTGTTTTTTCTTTTTTGCTTTGTGATATTGGCCACTTCATCTTATACCTTTAGGTTCAGTTCAGTTCCGTCACTCAATCATGTCAGACTCTTTGCGACTCCATGAACCGCAGCATGCCAGGCCTCCCTGTCCATCATCACCTCCCAGAATCCACCCAAAACCATGTCCATCAAGTTGGTGATGCCATCCAACCATCTCATCCTCTTTCATCCCCTCCTCCTTCTGTCCTCAATCTTTCCCAGCATCAGGGTCTTTTCAAATGAGTCAGCTCTTCGCATCTGGTGGCCAAAGTATTGGAGCTTCAGCTTCAACATCAGTCCTTCCAATGAACACCCAGGACTGATCTCCTTTAGGATGGACTGGTTGGATCTCCTTGCAGTCCAAGGGACTCTCAAGAGTCTTTGCCAACACCACAGTTCAAAAGCATCAATTCTTCGGCACTCAGCTTTCTTTATAGTCCAACTCTCACATCCATACATGACCACTGGAAAAACTATAGCCTTGACTAGATGGACCTTTGTTGATAAAGTAATGTCTCTGCTTTTTAATATGCTGTCTAGATTGGTCATAACTTTCCTTCCAAGGAGTAAACATCTTTTAATTTCATGGCTGCATTAACCATCTGCAGTGATTTTGGAGCCCAGAAAAATGAAATCAGCCACTGTTTCCACTGTTTCCCCATCTATTTGCCATGGCGTGATGGGACCGGATGCCAGATCTTAGTTTTCTGAATGTTGAGCTTTAAGCCAACTTTTTCACTCTCTTCTTTCACTTTCATCAAGAGGCTCTTTAGTTCTTCACTTTCTGCCATCAGGGCGGTATCATCTGCATATCTGAGGTTATTGACATTTCTCCCGGCAATCTTGATTCCAGCTTGTGCTTCCTCCAGCCCAGCATTTTTCATGATGTACTCTACATATAAGTTAAATAAGCAGGGTGACAATATACAGTCTTGGCATACTCCTTTTCCTATATGGAACCAGTCTGTTGTTCCATGTCCGGTTCTAACTGTTGCTTCCTGACCTGCATACAGGTTTCTCAAGAGGCAGGTCAGGTGGTCTGGTATTCCCATCTCTTTCAGAATTTTCCACAGTTTATTGTGATCCACACAGTCAAAGGCTTTGGCATAGTCAATAAAGCAGAAATAGATTTTTTTCTGGAACGCTCTTGCTTTTTCAATGGTCCAGCGGATGTTGGCAATTTGATCTCTGGTTCCTCTGCCTTTTCTAAAACCAGCTTGAACATCTGGAAGCTCACAGTTCATGTATTGCTGAAGCCTGGCTTGGAGAATTTTGAGCATTACTTTACTAGCCTGTGAGATGAGTGCAATTGTGTGGTAGTTTGAGCATTCTTTGGCATTGCTTTAACTTGGGATTGGAATGAAAACTGACCTTTTCCAGTCCTGTGCCACTGCTGAGTTTTCTGAGTTTGCTGGCATATTAAGTGCAGCACTTTTTCAGCATCATCTTTTAGGAATTGAAATAGCTCAACTGAAATTCCATCACCTCCACTAGTTTTGTTCGTAGTGATGCTTCCTTAGGCCCACTTGACTTCACATTCCAGGAAGTCTGGCTCTAGGTGAGTGATCACACCATTGTGATTATCTGGGTCATGAAGATCTTTTTTGTACAGTTCTTCTGTGTATTCTTGCTCCCTCTTCTTAATATCTTCTCCTTCTGTTAGGTCCCTACCACTTCTGTCCTTTATTGAGCCCATGTTTGCATGAAATGTTCCCTTGGTATCTCTAATTTTCTGGAAGAGAGCTCTAGTCTTTCCCTTCTACTGTTTTCCTCTATTTTTTTGCATTGATCCCTGAGGAAGGCTTTCTTCTCTCTCCTGGCTATTCTTTGGAACTCTGCATTCAAATGGGCATCTCTTTCCTTTTCTCCTTTGCTTTTTGCTTCCCTTCTTTTCACAGCTGTTTGTAAGGCCTCATCAGACATCTTTAGGTACTTCTCTGTAAATTGGGAATAAAAATATTTCCTATGCCATAGAGTTGCTGTGAGAAGTAAATACGATACTGTATGGTTTTAGCCCAGGTTCCCCAGAAAACAGAGCTTGATGTGAGGACTAAGTGTAAATTTTTAATTTCGGCAGATGACACCCCAGGGTAGGAAGAGTGTGCGAAAAGTAAACTGAGGCATGGAGGGATGGACATAAATGCAAGGTGATACACTACCATGCTGTCTGCTGTTTCATGGTAAATCATGAAGAGACACGACTGTATTGTAAGAGGTGGATCCACTTTGTCATGTGGGCCATCTCTGGGCAGTTAGTGGAGAGAATCGTTTCCCCAGAGGAAGAAAAGAGGATTCAACGTCCCCTTTGGCGTGTTGTCTCTCACAGTTAACACCCAATGTTTCTGCACTACTGCCTCTGGCTCTTTTGACAACTGCTCATAAAATCTGATCTTCCCACCCCGTGCTGTGAATTTCATCCAAGTCCGGAAGTAGCAAAGGAAACTTGAAATTCAGGACATGTAGCTAGCTGGTCTTCCCCAGTAGTGCTAGCGGTAAAGAACCTGCCTGCCAATACAGGAGACTTAAGAGATGTGGGGTCAATCCCCGGGTCAGGAAGATCCCCTGGAGTAGGAAATGGCAACCCACTACAGTATTCTTACCGGGAAAATCTCAAAGACAGAGGAGCCTGGTGGGCTACAGTCCGTGGAATTGCAAAGAATCAGACGTGACTGAGTGTCTGAGTACATCTAGTTGATCAGCCTGGCTTTGCAGAGGCAAACACGGGGTGGGAGGCTGACCTTCCCGGGGAAGCTAATGACCAGACCCAAGAGGTAGGATCCATCCAGACATAAGCAGAGGTAATTGGCCACAGAGGCAAGCTTCTAAACTACTCCTTGAAAAGAAGATATAAAAACTGAGATGACACCAGCAGTTTAGAGACAGGAGAAGGCAGCACTAAGAAAATTTAAGGTGGTGCAGAAGAGTTTGATACAGTTTGTGAAGAATTGATTTCAGGGTCTGGCACATAGCAAACACTTCATAAATGTTAGCTTTTATTTTCTCCTCCATTATGCAGATAAAACATTTATTTAAAATTAGCATCTCTATGCCAAAGAAGATCGATTAAATAGGAGAGACTCAGACTCTCAGCAAACTTCAAAACAGAAGAAAGATATTTGAGGATTATAAATTGTATTGTTATGAGGGCTGTGGGCTTCCCAGGTGGCGTGAGTGGTAAGGAACACACCTGCAGATGCAGGAGGCCTAAGGAGATGGGTTGGATCCCTGCATCAGGAAGATCCTCTGGAGCAGGAAATGGCAACCCACTCCAGTATTCTTGCCGGGAAAATCCCATGGACAGAGAAGCCTGGTGGGCTATAGTCCATGGGGCCACAGAGAGTCACACATGACTGAGCATCCAAGCATACATGGAAACTACATGAGGTCATCTATGTCCATGTGCTACATGCACACATCCTGTTTAGGGCATACAGTAAGGGCTGAATAAAGAGTGAGTTTTATTTGAAATATTTGTTGAATGAATGGATAAGTGAACAGTGAAATCAATTTTTTTAGGTCTAGAATTCTGAGATACTAGACCTAGGAAGGATCATAGAGACTGGTCCATTCCAAATTCTTCTTTTATGGAATACAATATTGAGACTCATGGGGGCAAATTACTTTTCTAAGGTCTAATGGCTACTGGGCAGGCATTCAATTTGTAATTCCTTCATGCCTTACTCCAATAACTCTTTACTGATAATAGTCTTGAAGTGCAAAGGAATCTGGTAATTATAATAAAGAGAGCTATCTTACTTTTCTAGAACTCAGAATATGTCAAGCACTTATCATTTCCCTGAGATGCTTATCATCCCTATTAAATACATAAGAGAACCATGATTTCAAATGATAAAATACCCTGTCCAGATATTAAACAGTGAAAGTCAGAAAGCAAACACAAGCCTTGCTGTTCCGGTGTTCTTACCTTCTATCACTGCATTGCACAAACTGTGGGGCTTGATGAGGAATTTTCCTCTTGTGAGTCTTACAAGATTCAGGGCGGAGAGGAGGTGGACGTTCCATAGCACATAACAAGAAACCAGGGCACAGAGGGAAAGAAAGGGGAGACTTGGACCAGCAGAAAATTTAAAACTGAGACACCCGCCCTCCTCCCGCCGCCTTCACTATCTGCGGTATTTGCCATTTTTTTTTTTTTTTACAGGAAAAATCCCTTCTGGGAAAGACTCACTCAACTCCAGATCCTTTTCCAAGACATTCTTGGAGCGGAGACTAGCATTTCCAATTTGGCGGCGAGAAGTGTGATTTTAATTAGGCCATTTCCCTCTGGGGGCTGGGGGCTCTGTTGGCTGAACTTCATAAAGAAGCCTGTGGGTGGGCAGCGTGTAAGGAGCTCAGAGGTGAGGAGCCTTCAGAACAAGCCTCCCGGAGGGGCCTGGCTGTCGTGTTGTGGAATTTCCCCCATTCTTTCTTCCTGCTGGAGTAATTGGAAATTGCTACACCCGGGGGGAAAGGTGGCCTCCTTCAGACAGGACACAGTTTGGGAGCTCTTGGATCAGAGCCAGCTAATATCCAGTCCATTTGCTTTGCACTCATAGGGCCCCTGTGTGGACCAGTCATTCAACCCAGACAGGTGTCCACCTGCGTTGGTGCATGGCATCCCTTTGGGTCCTAATGAAATGCATGTGCCCTTCCCCAGGGGAAAGGTTCATATTCCTCCTGGTCATGAAATAATGTGGTCCCAACCTTCCCTCCTGGGGTGTGACCAGTGATTTACAGCTTTTTGACTTCTCCACTGGAGGACGGTACAGAGATAAATTGTTGGCTGCCGACAGTGTCTCTTCCAGGCTGGAGAAAGCCAGGGCAGTGCAGCTGGGTTTGTGGGTGGGCTTGGTCCCTCAGGAGAGGCTGGCCAAAAGTCACCCAGAGGGGGGAAACCAGAGCGCCCTCGGAAAAACCGAGACTCGAAGGAGGACCCAGAAGGCCCCTCCTGCACGTCTTCCATGGTTCTTTAGTCCTCCTTTGAGAACTGGATGTTCACCTCTGGTTTTCAGAGAACCTGAGGTCTTTTTCCTAAAATGCAAATTAAATCACATCAAGTTTCTGCTTTAAAACACCCCAATGGGTCCCTGCTTGTTAAAGTCCTTGGAACTGTATCAAACTTTCTCTATGTTTGGGTCCCCATATAGGGGAAGTAGTGACAGATTTTATTTTCTTGGGCTCCAGAATCACTGTGGACAGTGATTGCAGCCATGAAATTAAAAGACACTTGCTCTTTGGAAGGAAAGCTATGACAAGCCTAGACTGTGTATTAAAAAGCAGGGACATCACTTTGCCAACAAAGATTTGCATAGTCAAAGCCATGGCTTTTCCAATAGTCTTGTACAGATCTGAGAGCTGGACTGAGAAGACGTCTGAGCATCTAAGAAATGACACTTTTGAATTGCAGTGCTGGAGAAGACTCTTGCGAGTCCCTTGAATAGCAAAGATCAAACCAGTCAATCCTAAAGGAGATCAACCCTGAATATTCATTGGAAAGACTGATGATGGAACTCCAGTACTTTGGCCACCTGATGCAAAGAGTGTTGGAAAAAGACCCTGATGCTGGGAAAGATCAAAGGCAAAAGGAAAATGATATGGCAGAGGATGAGAAGGTTAGATAGCATTGCTGACAATGGACATGAATTTGAGCAAACTCTGGGATATAGTGAAGGACAGGGAAGCCTGGCAGGCTGCAGTCCATGGTGTCTCCAAGAGTCGGACATGACTGAGTGACTGAACAACGATAGCAACCCCGCAGAGTTCTCCAGCTTCCTCTGCTCTTCTTCTACACGCCCCCACCCTGTGGTTCCCAGACTCAATCATGTCCTTCACATACTCATCCACACCCTTCCCCTTAAGTGCAGTAACCTTTGCGACTTCTCCCCAGTCAGTGGGCAACCTTCCCTTCCATCCCAAATACCTCTTGTCCTTGCTTGGCTAGGTTTTGCTCATTATTCAAATTTCCAATTAGAAAATTAGAGGAAGACTTCTCAGAAAAGCCTTCCCCAAATATTCCTTCCAGACTCACTGACAAAATGGGAACACCTGTCTTGAGATCTATTTTAAAACTTAACATGCTCTATTATAATTGCCTGCTCAATTTACCTTTCCCGTTCACTGTAAACTGTGAAACTAAAGAACAGGTTAGTGTTTTGTTTATCATTATAATCCTTGTTCAGTGTCAGGCATATTCTTTGCACTCAACAAGTAGTGGTTAAATTAATAAATGAGGCCCCAGAAGGCATCCTGTTAAACCCTTAATGATTCTCATCATTTTTTGAGGATTAAATACCTATTAAACACTTCTCTTGAAAATTTATAGAACTGGAGGGATTGGTGCAGCTTTTCACCAGTAATTCACAAGCAGCTAGGAAGGACTGTTGGTAGTAAACAGAGTTTTAAATTTTCCATAAACACTGAGTTTTGGTAATATTTAAAATATTGGTGTGAAGGATGGCAATAACAAGTGAAGGCCTGCTGTGTGTCCTGTCTATACAGTTTCTCAAAGGGACACATGTGAACAAGCTCATTAACATGACTGGAATCTTTCACATTCATGATACACAGCTAAGGGCTTGGACCTAGGAATGTTGGTAGAGAACAATGCAGGAATATTCAGGAGGTCAGGAGACTGCAAAGAGGGAGACAGCTGTCCTACTGTGTTTTTCCAGGAGGGAGAGTGCTAAGTTGAACCTTGAAAATGATTCAGCAAGCGTAAGAACCAAGGAACAGGAGAGAGAATCTGGCTAGAGGAAAGCTTATTTGTAGTTGAAACAAGGCAATGAGAAAATAACTGGAAGAAAAGAATGTCTCAGATATAAATTTCACAAATGCCTCTCCGCTCTGGGCAGCATGCTATGCTTTGTGGGGCCCAGACAGACTCTGAAGGTCACAGAGACCCTCAAAGTTGGTTCCTGGCCGGATCATCAGTTTTAGCCAAAGGAATGGCAGAACACGCCATGGCATGTTCACGTGCAGATGGTTATAGAACTGAAGACTCATGCAGGAATTTATAACCACTGGACAGAGTGTTGACATTGGACGTCCAAACTCAAATGATCGCCGTGACCTAGGCTGTTTCTGTCGGTTGCTTCTTCCCTGTTACGTGAGTTTTACATCAGGTAGAAGAGTACAACTGGCAGAAATCCCCCAGCCCTTCTATTCTTAGGCTCCCCGCATGGCCCCTTAATGTAGCAAAACTGAACAATAGTTCCTCATAAAAATGATGGGCATAACCCTTTCTAGTTTCTAACATAGAAATCCCCAAAGTGACTTCCACGGAACATCTGTTCTGAGAAATGTTCATAGAGGCTGAGGGAAAAGTGGTTCCAGGCCAAAAAGTTTGGGAAATTATACACGTTCTAGCCCTTGCATAGGTAATCACGTTGTGTGCATCAGGATATTTAGGACTTTGAGTCCTTTTGAAGAAAATAATAGTCCACGTTTATTAAACAATAGATCTTCTGTTATTAAGAAATATTAAATTAATATTCTACTAGGGAAAAAATTTAAAAAAAAAAACTTTAGGGACAGTCTACTACCTCCCCTAAGGATTATGACTGTATGTACTCAAATGCCTTTAGCCACTATTTTGTTTCTAAAATAGATGCATAATTTGACTATCGATTTATCAAAGTTACATGCTAAACAGCCATCTATTATTTTAAATGTTTGTGACATTTTGTATTGTCTTTGTTATTTCGGATGAAATATAATTTTTGTTTTATATTGGGAACTAAAATTTTTCACAAAAATTTATATAATGCTTTATAAGTGCAAGATGTTACATTATACAGGCTACAGTAATAATGGTAATCTTACATAGAGTAATGGCTTTGTTATATTGAGCCTTTAAGTATGGATCAAAAACTATATTGGGTACTTTTACATCTATTTTCTCATTTAATGCTCCAAATAGTCCTGTAAAGACTATGAAATCACTATCTCCATTTTACAGGTGGAGAAACTGAAAACCAGAAAGTTTAATTTCCCAAAGTTATACAGCTAGTAAGTGTATAGTCTGTCTGATTGCATAATTAGTGTTCTTGACCTTCAACAAACTAGTCTTCTAGATCACAGAAATGAAGAGTTTATGCACAGTTGGTCTAATTTTTGTTGCTTCTGGGGACCTAGTACTTTTTATTCCATCTAAGGTCTGAGTGAATTCTCTGCTCAAGCTAAACAGAACATTAGGGGGTCTCCCAGCATCCATTTAGGAAATAATTTGTAAAAGTGGGATGTAACCCAGACTGTCACTGGCTCCATAGATGAACATTCTCAGATAGCACTCAAGAGAAGAATTCATTGAATGTTGGAGAATATGCAAGCTCTAATCAAGTGGGTTCAGATTTCTAAAATTTGAGATTGGGCGTGGGGTATAGTAATGGGCCATGAGTATGCAGAGTTGTAGTTAACATCCTAACTAGCATCTGAGAAGAATGTTTGTCATTTAAGTTCAGTTCAGTTCAGACACTCAGTCCTGTCCAACTCTTTGCGACCCTATGGACTACTTCACGCCAGGCCTCCCTGCCCATCACCAACTCTTGGAGACTTCTCAAACTCATGTCCATTGAGTTGGTGATGTCATGCAACCATCTCATCCTCTGTTGTCCCCATCTCCTCCCATCTTCAGTCTTTCCCAGCATCAGGGTCTTTTCCAATGAGTCAGCTCTTCACATCAGGTGGCCAAAGTATTGGAGTTTCAGCTTCAGCATCAGTCCTTCCAATGAATATTCCGGACTGATCTCCTGTAGGATGGACTGATTGGATCTCATTGCAGCCCAAGGGACTCTCAAGAGTCTTCTCCAATACCGCAGTTCAAAAGCATCAATTCTTTGGCACTCAGCTTTCTTTACAGTGCAACTCTCACATCCATACTTGACTACTAGGAAAAACCATAGGTTTGACTAGATGGACCTTTGTTGGCAAAGTAATGTCTCTGCTTTTTAATATGCTGTCTAGGTTGGTCATAACTTTTCTTCCAAGGAAGAAGTGTCTTTTAATTTCATGGCTGCATTAACCATCTGCAGTGATTTTGGAGCCCCTCCAAAATAAAGTTTGTCACTGTTTCCCCATCTATTTGCTATGAAGTGATGGGACCAGATGCCATGACCTTAGTTTTCTGAATGTTAAGTTTTAAGCCGACTTTTTCACTCTCATCTTTCACTTTGATCAAGAGGCTCTTTAGTTCGTCTTTGCTTCTTGCCATAAGGGTGGTGTCATCTGCATATCTGAGATTATTGATATTTTTCCCAGCAATGTTGATTCCAGCTTGTGCTTCATCCAGTCCAGCATTTCTCATGATGTACTCTGCATATAAGTTAAATAAGCAGAGTGACAATATACAGCTTTGACATACTCCTTTCCCGATTTGGAACCAGTCTGTTGTTCCATGTCCAGTTCTAGCTGTTGCTTCCTGACCTGCATACAGATTTCTCAAGAGGCAGGTCAGGTGGTCTGGTATTCCCATCTCTTTCAGAATTTTCCACAGTTTGTTATGATCCACATAGTCAAAGGCTTTGGCATAGTCAATAAAGCAGAAGTAGATGATTTTCTGGAACTCTCTTGATTTTTCGATGATCCAACAGAGGCTGGCAATTTGATCTCTGGTTCCTCTGCTTTTTCTAAAACCAGCTTGAACATCTGGAAGTTCATGGTTCACATACTGTTGAAGCCTAGCTTAGAGAATTTTGAGCATTACTTTGCTAGCATGTGAGATGAGTGCAATTGTGCGGTAGTTTGAGCTTTCTTTGTCATTGCCTTAATTTGGGATTGGAATGAAAACTGACCTTTTCAAGTCCTGTGGCCACTGCTGAGTTTTCCAAATTTACTGATATATTGAGCACAGCACTTTCACAGCATCATCTTTTAGGATTTGAAATAGTTCAACTGGAATTATATCACTTCCACTAGCTTTGTTCATAGTGATGCTTCCTAAGGCCCACTTGACTTCACATTCCAAGATGTCTGGCTCTAGGTGAGTGATCACACCATCATGATTATCTGGGTTGTGAACATCTTTTATGTATAGTTCTTCTGTGTATTCTTGCCACCTCTTCTTAATATCTTCTGCTTCTATTAGATCCATACCATTTCTGTCCTTTATTGTGCCCATCTTTGGAAGGACTGATGCTGAAGCTGAAACTCCAGTACTTTGGCCACCTCATGTGAAGAGTTGACTCATTGGAAAAGACCCTGATGCTGGGAAGGATTGGGGGCAGGAGGAGAAGGAGACGACAGAGGAAGAGATGGCTGGATGGCATCACCGACTCAATGGGCATGAGTTTGAGTAAACTTTGGGAGTTGGTGATAGACAGGGAGGCCTGGCGTACTGCAATTCATGGGGTCGCAAAGAGTCGGACACGACTGAGTGACTGAACTGAACTTGCATGAAAAGTTCCCTTGGTATCTCTAATTTTCTTGAAGAGATCTCTAGTCTTTCCCATTCTATTGTTTTCCTCTATTTCTTTGCATTGATCCCCAAGGAAGGCTTTCTTATCTTTCCTTGCTATTTTTTGGAACTCTGCATTCAAATGGTATATCTTTCCTTTTCTCCTTTGCCTTTAGCTTCTCTTCTTTTCATAGCTGTTTGTAAGGCCTCCTCAGACAGCCATTTTGCCTTTTTGCATTTCTTTTTCTTGGGGATGGTCTTGATCACTGCTTCCTGTACAGTGTCACAAACCTCCATTCATAGTTCTTCAGGCACTGTGTCTATCAGATCTAATCCCTTGAATCTAATTGTCACTTCCACTGTATAGTCATAAGAGATTGATTTAGGTCATACCTGAAAGGTTTTCCTACTTTCTTCAATTTAAGTCTAAATTTGGCAATAAGGAGTTCATGATCTGAGCCACAGTCAGCACCCAGTCTTGTTTTTGCTGACTGTATGGCGCTTCTCCATCTTTGGCTGCGAAGAATATAATCAATCTTATTTCAGTGTTGACCATCTGGTGATGTCCATGTGCAGAGTCTTCTCTTGTGTTGCTGGAAGAGGGTGTTTGCTGTGACCAGTGTGTTCTCTTGGCAAAACTCTGTTAGCCTTTTCCCTGCTTCATTCTGTACTCCAAGGCCACATTTTCCCGTTACTCCAGGTATTTCTTGACTTCCTGCTTTTGCATTCCAGTCCCCTGTGATGAAAAGGGCATCTTTTTTGGAGTGTTAGTTCTAGAAGGTCTTGTCGGTCTTCATAGAACCATTCAACTTCAACTTCTTCAGCATTACTGGTCAGAGCATAGACTTGAATTACTGTAATATTGAATGGATTGCCTTGGAAACGAACAGAGATCATTCTGTTATTCGTGAGATTGCATCCAAGTACTGCATTTCAGACTCTTTTGTTGACTATGATGGCTACTCATCATACTGTCATTCAAAGTCAAAGCAAAATAAGCAAATGAACCCTTGACCAGTTTGAAATTCTGAAAATGGAAGAGATTTTCTTGGGTACAGCACACTACAGAGGGTATAAGGAAACTACCCTCCTTTTTTTTTGTTGTTTTTTGTTTTTTGTGTTTTTACTAATGGAAGTGCTTTATGAAGACATTTTAGGACAAGTGAGCTGCTTTTAGATCAGAAATTGTATCTTGAATAGCTACTGCATGTTTCATTCCAAGGTGGACAGAATCAGTAAGACATTATCTAAACCCCCTTCTCCCTCTGAACCCCAGCAGGCGGACTTTCTGTTGTGGAAAACAAAGATGATCTTGCCATATTCTTCACAGAACACTCAATGGCTTACCATCATACTCAGTATAGTAAATCCCTATTTACATTTGAGGGCTTACATCATTGGACCTTTACTTCACCTCTCCAATACTATCTACAGAGGTATAACAGTAAGAAATGTGTCAGCAAAGTCAGACTTTGGATCCTTCTGTAAGATATGGGAAGCATTTGGAAGTGTTGAAAAAGGAGTGACATGTTTAGATATTTGCCTTTATTTTTTTCTTTCATTTGTCCTGATGGCATTCTCAGTGACACCAATTATATGCATGTTTTATCTCTTTTGTATTTCTTCGGGAAATAATTTTTCCAATTATTTTTTCAATTGCTTTTACTCTTTTTTAGCTCACTTTCCTCAAGTCTACAGGCTTCTATAGCTCTGGCATTACTTCTCCCATAGAGAAGGTGCTTTTATTGCAGGTTTAAGTGATAGTTATATTTTTTTTTTTCACTTTTATTTCATTCCTGACCTTTTTGCCTAGTTCATTTATTTTATCATTGTTGTTGCTATTCCTTGAGTTCCTAAATATTTTTTGAGCTTTTATTTTGCAAACACTTGTATTTATATCTTATAAATACAGCAAACTATTTGGTAGCAAATGTTTATCTGTGGTAAGATTTTTGACGGTATTTGTTGGTCATTATTCCTTTGTAAATTTCCTTTTCCCCTTTCTTCTTGCTGCTATTATTTTAGATCCTATGCTGACTTTTCTTGTATTAACATAATCATTGAATACGGTTTGCTTTCCTTTATTGTGTTTTCGTGGAAAATGAGTAGTGATGGAAGAGAAGTGCCCTTAGTAAGACTCACCAACTCACAGTGTAACTGCTTGTAATATATACTGTGTGTGTGTGTGTGTAGGGATGTAAACATTAGAAATAAGCGTAAACTTTCTTTTTTTTGTTTTTATTGAATTTTGTTGGTTTTAGAGAAAAGAATAAGATTAGAGGTACATATGCCTGCATGCTCAGTCATGTCCAACTCTGTGACCCCATGGACTGTAGCCTTCCAGACTCCTCTGTCCATGTGATTTTCCAGGCAAGAATACTGGGGTGGATTGCCATTTCCTCCTCCAGGGGATCTTTCCATCCCAGGGATTGAACCCAAGTATCCTGCATCTCCTGCATTGCAGGCAGATTATCTACTGCTGAGCCACCAGGGAAGCCCTAGAGGTAGATTTAATTTTCCTTAAAAACCAAAGTGAAGCTATGTGTTCTCAAAGATCAGTCTAGCTGCACTGAACAGATTGAAGGGAGGCACAGAATGAGGTGAAGGAGCTATAAGGAGACTATTATAAAATGCATCTCCTAAGGTATTTGATGGTTGGTAGTGTTGATGATAGACTGAACAGAATGAAGGTGAAATGGTGATAAGACTTCATGATTGTTTCAGGCTCTGCCCTCAATAGCCTGTGATCATTTCAAAGGCTGGAGATATGCTTATTCATCTATACACTCCCAAGGACCCAAACCAGACACCAGGTAAATAGCAACAAGTACTTAGTATAGCTAGCCAAGAATGCATATTTTAATTCCAATTAATTAAAATATTGTCCTGAATTAAACATTTTACATTTCTCCTTAGAAACTGCAGAGGTCACAGCAAAGGAAATTTGTGTTAGACATTGTTCTGGGAGGTGTCTCTGAGATTATATAGCTTTTTTTGTTTGTTTGTTTTTGAGCCCTTTAATGCTTTGGAAGTAACTGATAAATAATTTATCTCTAAATATTTAAAAATTTCCACATTTTTAAATGGAAATAATAATAATAATGCTCCTACTAATAATAATCTTGATAGGTTCTTCTTGGGATGAGTGAGTAAATGTTCAACGTGCCTCTCACAGGCCTGATTTGTTCTAGGTAAGTTCCTACAGGAGCCCCCACTTACTCTTTCTCTCTCCTTTCTGGAAAGGGATCTCAGGCTTGATTTGCTTCTCATCTTAATCTTGCCAGTACTGCCTCTCTTTATTGCGGTCCTTTCCACAAAGTTTTGCAGATATCTGTTTATGTGCTTATACCCCTACTAGACCAAAGATGGTGGCATTTTCTCCTCATATCTACTGGCACCTGAATATAAAGGATTTTCAGTACATTCTTAATAAAAAAAATCAGTTCCTAAAGGGCAGGTCATTCCTATCATGACTGAGGATGCAAATAGTCCTCCCTACTTCCTTTCTTAGAAACACAAGGATTAAAGCGAGGCCACCTACAGCCTTTGATCCTTGGCTTTAATAGAGAGGATCAGCTGTAACAGAAACAACCCAAATGTGCCATATTAGGAAGACTATGTTTCTCAGACATATGGGCTTCAATGAGCAAGAGTCACAAGCTATCATGTTTTGATGAGTCATAAATGGCTTTAGTGTCAACCAGTTTCAGAAGAAAAAGAGAAAATGGTTTTAGTTCATGAAAGACTACATTCCATCAGAGAAGTTACATATTTCTGAAGCAGAATACAGCATCTTAGGAAAACACAGTCTCTCTCTGTAAACGTATAAAATAAAGCAAATTTATATTACCATCTAAAGCTAGATTTTTTTCTCCCTTGAAAGTGTAATTTGTTACTTAGTAAGGCCTCTATTTTTATTTGGGAAATTGAATAGTCGTAACTAACCCAGTGGAGTTGTGCTTTGTAAAAGTTGGCCTCGTACAAATCAATTTCACTTCCTTCTCTCTAGCGGTGCCATAGCTCATCCTAGCAAGACAGTCAGTTGGCAATTGTTTTCTGAACTGCAGGGTTCTCAGCAGCACACTAAATGATGGATGGCCAGAGAGCTGATGACTGAGGATGGGGAGGGGAGTGTCTACTGTGAGTTTAGTCACCATTTTATTGAAGCTGGCAGAAGAACTATTGCCCTTCCTAAAGTCTAGCAATGCTTTTATGAAAACAAGCATTTTTGTAAACTAATTTGTTTTTATAGCCAAACTAAATGCTATGAACCAAACTAAAATTCCAACTTGGAATTTTACCCCTTGTTTGTTATGATGAGGGAATAGCTATGTATTTGTGAAGGCTAACTATGTACTAGGTACTTCTCATATTTTGCAATTTAACTTCTATTTAAAAAAGTAAGGGGAGAGGAAAATTTAGCCTGGTCCATAAGAAGTCAGAATTATTTTATTGATGTATTCTATTCTTCTTTAATTAATTTAGAAATTACTGAAAGTATATATTACATATTTTACAAAGACCAAAACATTTTAAAAGGAGATACATAGGCAATGATTCCCTTTTATACCCTAGATTATCATTGTTGGAAGGGCAGACACATTTAAACATTCTTATCTTTTTTTTTAATGTGGATTATTTTATGGTTACAAACATTTTTTAAAATATTATTATTCTTATCAAAAATAAGAATTTATATTTTTTATAATTCCATATACAGACACATTCACACACATACTCTAATCATGACCTTCCAAGTATAATTATATCACAATAATACCTAAAATACTCTACTGGGTCCCTGGTGTACTTACAATTTAAAGATCTTGCCACTGCATCAAACTTCACTATATAGGTTAAAATTGCATTCATACCTGTACAGTTGTATCAGTCAGTCCGTTCATTCGCTCATTCATGTCCGACTCTTTGAGACCCCACAAACTGCAGCACGCCAGGCCTCCCTGTCCATCACCACCTCCTAGAGTCCATCCAAACCCATGTCCATTGAGTCAGTGATGCCATCCAACCATCTCATCCTCTGTCATCCCCTTCTCCTCCCGCCTCAAATCTTTCCTAGCATCAAGGTCTTTTCAAATGAGTCAGTTCTTCGCATCAGGTGGCCAAAGTACTGGAGTTTCAGCTTCAGCATCAGTCCCTCCAATGAGTATTCAGGACTGATTTCCTTTAGGATGGACTGGTTGGATCTCCTTGCAGTCCAAGGGACTC
This sequence comes from Cervus elaphus, assembly GCF_910594005.1. Classification (NCBI taxonomy): domain Eukaryota; kingdom Metazoa; phylum Chordata; class Mammalia; order Artiodactyla; family Cervidae; genus Cervus; species Cervus elaphus. The sequence continues at coordinate 7,415,857 of NC_057830.1, read as the reverse complement.
TCAAGAGTCATAGTTAGAAAACTATTGTCCCAGCTGAGCCACCAGTTTTTACATTGTGATCACATTTCTGCTTTTGGATAGTTTTTTGTTTTAATTGGAGTTGATAATTTCCTCCTTTTTTAACTTGCTTAATATCTAATATGTGTGTGTTTCTAAAGTGCCTGCCATTATGTTAGTCTGTATTTTCAACAGAACTGCAAAGCCCCTTTCAATGTGAACAACAGTACTTAGTGCAATCAGTTCTAGTTTCTGTTTTGGGGGTTTTGTTTTTAACTTGAGTATGATACTTCTCATGTTCTCTGTCCCCCAGCTCCTATGTGGAATGGTTGTTCCCCAGGTCTTTTATCTGTCCTCCTGAGACTTTTCATCTTCATTATTTTATTGCTTCCCTTTCCCTCTCTTCTCCTATTTTCTGTCCAAGTCTTTCTTCTTCCTTGCTTTACTCCCTCAAGTTTTTTGAGAGCATATCCTCTAATTCTTGAAAAAAAAAATGAATAGGGGAAGACCATGTATGTCTAAAATTTTTTTCACAACAAATAGCATTTATGGATAATTTTCATATAGAAATTTAGGTTGCAAGAAGAAGCATAGTAGACCACAAGGCCACAATGGTGAGCAAAGACCAGATCGTTTAGGGCCTTCTAAGTCTTGGAAGAAAGTTTGAAACTTATCCTGAATGAGATGGAAAGTAACTGGACAGTATCAAGTAGCAAAATGTCAAGATGTAATTTTAATTTTAAAAGTGTTCTTTTGCCATCATATAAAGAAAGAGTATAAGGGGGTCAGAAGTAAAGCATAAAGGTCTGTTGAATGTGATTGAAACAACCTAGGTGGAAGAAATTTGTGTCTTAAACTTGGTTGGCAGTGAAAGAAGAGGCTAATGAGATGGCATGAGTATGTTGTGAAGAGTGATGCCATTTGATTGTATAAAAAAGACTGGAAGAGAAATAGGTTGTGTGAGGGATAAATGGATAAAACATAAAGAGATTTCTTTTAGCACATATTACTTTTGAGAGGAGGTGCCAAGTGACAATTTAGATATATGAATCTGAAACTTAAATGAATTTAGACATGATATTGAAAGCTAGGGGACCAGATGAAATTATTTAGAAGAGGGGTTAGTAAACTATAGCCTGTGGGACAAACCTAGCCATTGCATGTTTTTTGTAAATAAGATTTTTTGGAGACACAACTTTTCTCTCTTTTTCATGTAATGTCTGTGGCTACTTCCATGCCACCATGGCAGAGTTAAGCAGTAGGAACAGAGGCCATATGGCCCCCAAACCTAAAATATTTACAGTCTGCCCCTTTATTAAAAAAAAAAAAGCCTTGTTGACTCCTGACCTAGGGAATAAATATAGGTAAAAAGGAAAAAACAAGGATGAGCTCTGGCATTTCCCAGTACTTAAAAGTTGGGAGGATAAGGGTGATCCAGCAAAAGACACTGAAAAGAATGTGAAGAGAGGAAAACCAGGTAAACCTTAGGTCCTAGAAACCAAGCAAAGACATTGTCATAAGAAGGGAGTGTTTAACTATAACATGTTGCTCAGGGGTGAACTAAGATGAGGACTGAAACCTGATCACTGGATTTGGCAAGATGAACTGGAGTGTGCTTGACAAGAATTCTTTGTGTGGAGTATTAACAACCAAGTCTAATGGGAATGTGTCCAAGAGAGAAGGGAAGGGAAAGAAGTGAAAATAGTGGACGTGGGTAGTAAGAACACCTAAGATGAGACCTACCGTCTTTGCAGAATGTTGAGTGTATAATAAGGTGGTGTTCACTTATAGGCTCAAGGTTGATGTAAAATGGTGCAGACAGTGCCGAAAACTACATGGGGGCTCCTCCAAGAATTAGAAATATTACATATTGTTATATAATAGAAATAGCAACCCTATTCCCAGGGTTTTATACAAAATGACTGCAACCAGGATCTCAAAGACATATTTATACTCCTTCTCCATTGCAGCACTGTTCACAATAGAGAAGATATGGAAACAATCTAAATGTCTATTGATGCATGGGTGGATAAAGAATATGAGTGGTATTTTGAGTTTTGCTCTGAAGATTAGCCAAAAAAATGAGGCGATAACTGAAAGCAGGCAAAGGTCAGAGTGGAGTGTGTTGGCTTGTCAGGAAGTAGACTTGGAGATAGAGATTGACATGCAGAAGGTTTACTAGGTCTTACTTTCAGAATCAGCGTCTTTGGGAGGGAGCGCAAACTTGAACAGAAGGTGAAGTTGGCTGAGATGAAGTCCACTAAAAGTGTCAGTCGAATCCAGGGAGAGCTTTGAAGCTGAGATGGGCCTTCAGAGATGTCCTTTGACAAAAGGAGAGGGTCAGGCCTATTTGCGCCTTCATTGATTAGTCCTTGGATGAGGACTGCCCTAGGAAAGAGGGACACTCTTGGTCAAGGGGGCTTTGCTCTACTGAGACAGCTCCTAGAGGGGAATGAAAACTGAGAGCTCTTGGTCAGTATCATTCCCAGTGGCTGAGAGAACAAGTCTTTCATTCCCTAAGAGGGATCTGAATGGCACATTCTGGAACTCACTTCAAAAGAGCTTTTAAAGTATGGGACCCCCCTGCTCTTTTTCTTTAATCTTGTCATTGCCTCTCCCAAATTGTCCTTCACAGTTTTGAAAATCACAAACTCATGACTAAACACCAATTGGTCCATACCTTATGCCTCATCTAAAGTCTCTTCCATTAAAAGACATTGACGTGACATTCGCATTTACTTGAAGAATTGAGGATTATTGTTTTGGTCCAGAGGAGCTTCTCAAAGACCGCTTGTCCCCTCCCTTAAAAATCTAACATAAAAGAGATTAAGGGTAACATGATATCAATAGCTGGTACCTTTAACCTTCAGAAATAGAGTAGGTTAAAACTAAATGAGAGAGGAAGGAATTTCATACTGGATGTCTCTTAAATAATTTCTATTACATTCCTCACATCTAATAAATGTCTGTTATTTATTAGCCTCTTTGTCAAATTGAAATCATAGGTGGAAAGAAACTCAATGAACCTCTGATCTAACCATCTGCTCCATGCAAAGACACCGTCTATAAATGATGAGGCTTGTGCAATTCGTCTCTGCTTGCAGGCATCAAGGAGTGGGCCTTGGTGCTGGAACTTTCATATGCTTGCGCCCTCAGCTTACATTTTCTAGTATTAAGGGGAAAACGGTTCTCCCTACAATTTCCACCCTCCAGGCATAGCTCTGTATTCACAGAAGGGTTGGTGTAATTTCTCTACTGAAGGAGAGCCTTTCAGAGGCTTATAGGTAGCTTTTAGCCTTCTTTCTTGACCTACCTACCCTTAATACTCCTCTTCTGATGGCTAAAAGTGTCCTTCATACTCATTCAACTTAGTCAACAAAGCCATATTGAGTCACCTGCCCTAGGCTAGGAAGAGGGCTAAATTATATGGATAAATAGGCGCCCTAAACACCAGGGAATAATTTCTACTATTTTTGTCATTCCAGTTGCTCTCTTGTGTCATTTCTAACCTAAAACAAGGTGATTGCTCTTGGTTAAGGATGTATTCCTTGCTCCTCTTTCTTTCTCATGCTAGATCCTCTCTGTAGAAAAGCTTAGCTAACAGATACCACTTACTGAACACTAACTCCGTAACTTGTGCTCTTAACTGCTAGGCTAATCTTATCTCTGATATCATGGTCCCAAGAAGTATCCAATGCCAGTCACCCCCAAATGGACTTCTGCCCTCTTTGGGTTGAACTGCCCTCTTTGGGTTGAACCCCAAGAAAGATATATTGAAGCCTTTAGCTCAAGCTTCACATTCTCCGAATGTGAATTCATTTGGAAATAGAATTTTGCAGATGTAATTAGTTAAGATGAGGTCATACTGGAACGGAGCGGACCCTTAATCAAATATGACTGGTGTTCTTAAGAGAAGAGGAAATTTTGGACATAAGTAGAAGATGCCTATGAAAAGAAAGAAGCTGAGACTGGAGTGATGCTGTCACATACCATGGAATGCCTGGGGCCACCAGAAGCTGGAAGTGGCAGGATGGATTCCCTCCTAGAACCTTCTGAAGGAGCTCAACCATGCCAACTCCTTGCTTTCAGGATCCCAGCCTTAGAGCTGGGGGAGACAAGAAATTTCAGTTGTTTTAAGCTACCCAGGTTTTTGTACTTTGCTATGGCAGTGCTAGGATACTGAATACAACACCTCTAAGCTATGGCTTCGACTCATTTCCTTCTGCTCCTCAGCATCCTTCTCTGATGGTCTCTGAGGCAGGTAGCATGGGGATGTTGAACATAAATGCAGCATCTCGCCTGCCCTCTTCACCATGCTCACCTTACAGTGCTCTCTCTGCTTTATTTTCAGTGTCCACCTTCACATGGTCACTCCCTAAAAGGTCCTCATTGACTTTTCATCCCGTTTAAGATATTTATTGGGTATCTACTCAATACCAGACACTGGGAGAGGTGGTAAGGACACCAAAGAGAACAGTCCAGGTTGCTGTAGCTGAGCTGGTGCCTATGCAAAGCTCTTCTCCAGGCTTTGCACCCATAACCCAATAGATTCCTCATGGCCATCCCAGGAGGTAGGACCAGTAGTCCACACATTTAACAGGTGAGGGAGCTGAGGCACAGGGAAGTTGAGTAACTTGCATAGAATCACACAGCTTGCCACTAGCGGACTAGGACTTGAACCCGAGCAGTCTGGCTCCAGAGTCTGTATACTTAATGACTTGGCTTTCTTGTCTCTTGGGAGGAAGCAGCTCCTGCTTTCAGGGATGATACAGAATTTTAGAGGAGCTAAAATATTAAAGAGATAATTGTGTGAATGAATATAGTGTTATAAGCTCGGATAAGTATTATGGAGGAAAATTAAACAGCATTAGGAGAGAGGCTGGAGGATCGCATTTCCCTGGAGAAGAGACACTTAGATTGTAATCTGACGGGGGAGTAGCATTTTGCCAGGTAAAGAGCAGAGAAGAGAATTTTGTGGCACAAGAGACAGAATCCATAAGGCCTTGTGATGGACTCAGCCCAGACCCTGGGGTCCCCCTCCTTCACATCCCAAGTGCAGCTGGTCACTGAGTGCTGTTGAATCCATTTCCTCATCATTTCTCAACCTCTCTCCTTTTCCACAATCACTTCTACCCAACAGCAACGGCCTCCTGACTGCTCTCCGTGTGTCCGCTCCAGAGTGTCCCGTCAGAAGGACACGGGGCAGCCATCATCATCATCTGAATTCATATTTGATTGGATATCTCTCCTGCTGAAAACTTTTCAGTGCAGTCCTCTTGCTTTCAAATAAATCCCCAGACATTTGCCCTGGTGCTCTGGGCATCTGAGATTTCTGTCTGTGCAGTGCCCTTTCTCAGCTCTGATAATAGCAGTCCACACTCCCTACCTTTGCCCTTGAAAAATACCTCTGCACCAAACACTTCAAGAGGTTATGGTGGCTCTATCAAAATTCAGGACCTTGCCCTCCAGGCCACCGGGGTGAGCATATGACTAAGAAGTGATCAGTCATTGTATCCCGTCTCCTTAGTCACAATGACTCGTCTGAAGCAGTGGTTTTCAAAATGGAGTGTGCATCAGAATTACCTGGAAGGCTTATAAAAACACAGATTGCTGGGCTTATCTCAGAGTTTCCGATTCAGTTGGCTTGGGGTGAGGCCTGAGAATTTGAGTTCATAGTAGGTTCTAAGGTGATACTTTTGCCAGCACGGAGGTGGAAGGTCAAGTGCCGGCCAAGAAAAGCCACAGAAGCTTATGTGCCCTCCGTAAAGCTCTCTCGTTTCTTTGGAATCTACTGCTGCAGAGATGTCTGGTGTCTCTTTCTGAATAGCCAAACCCCTCAATGGCCAAAACCTCTCAGTCCCTAACACCTGGAAAGAGTCTGTCTGCAGGGTGAGATAATGTGGATAAAATAGATTAAATAGAGAGGAAAACAGACCTGGGAGTTGAAGGAGAGTTTGTGCCTCATGATTTTAGACTCTGCATCTAATTATCACCAAAGCTAGTGTTACTTCTCTTTTTCTTTTTTAATATGAACAAAAAACATCCCTTGATAGCCCCAAGCCCCACCCCTCACTCCTGTCCCAAGCACATTTTCTTATTCAAATGAGATTTACCGCATTTTTTTTCAAACGGTTGCAACAGATTGGCCCTGATTATAAATGCATGGCCTTCAACACCCTGTCTGATCTGTTCCCAGCCTATTCCACTCTGCCGCATCCAGCTTTGGCAGCCTTTCCAATTTCTTCTGCCTCCCTGAGGACTTCCGCACATCTGTGTGTTTATTCCAGAAGGCTCTCCCCCAACAACGACTCCTGTTTATTCCTGCCTACCTAACTCCTGTTTATTCAGGTCTTCAGAAAGTCTTTTCTCACCAAATAGGCTGGTTTGATAAGCTTGGCCTATGCACTCACAGAACTACTTTTAATGACCACACAGTATCTGTGGGTTTGTGTAATTAATTTTTGAATGTATGTCTCCTCCCACTAGAATGCAAATTTTATAAAAGCATAGACCCATGTTTTATTTAAAACTCAATCTGAAAAAAGATACACTGTACCTCATCAGATTTTTTTTTTTTTAAGTGTGCTTCAAAAGACACTATGACAGAGTGAAAGACCATCCACAGCGTGGGAGGAAGTATTTGCAAATCATATATCTTACAAGTGATTGGTATCCCAAATGTATAAGGAGTTCTCACAACTGAACCAGAAAATAAACAACTTAGTATAAAAATAGGCAAAGGTCTTGAGTAGACATTTGTCCAAGTATGATATACAAATGGCCAGTGAGCACACGAAAAGAAGCTCAATCTCTAATCATCAAAGAAATGCAAATCAAAACCACAATGAGATGCTACAACATTACAATACAATAGCTCTTATATGTTGGAATTCTGGCACACTGCTGGCACAGCTACTGTAGAAAACTGTGTGGTAGTTCTTCAAAAAATTAGACATAGAATTATGACCCAGCAACTCCACTTCCGGTTAGGCCCAAAAGAACTGAAAGCAGACTCAAGTAGGTATTTGTACATTCGTGTACATAGCAGCATTCTTCACCATAGCCAAAGGCGGGAAGCAACCCACATGTCCATCAGCAAATGGATGGATAAACAAGAGGTAGTGTATACATACAGTGAACTATCGTTCATCCTTAAAAAGGAGAGAAATTCTAAGGCGTGCTACAACATGAATGAACCTTGAAACCTTATGCCAAGTAAAACAAGCCAGACTCGAAAGGACAAATACTGTATGATTTCACTCACGAGAGCAGTCAAGTTCATAGAGACAGAAAACAGAACGGTGGTTGCCAGAGGCCAGGGAAAGGGAGAGGGAGGAGATATTGTTCAGTGGGTACAGAGTTTCAGTTGAGGAAGATGAAAAAATTCTGGAGAGGAACAGTGGTGATGCTTATACGACAATGCCTGTGTGCAGCATGCCGCTGAACTGTACATGTACAAATGGTTCCAACAGAAATTTGATGTTACATATGTTTCACTACAGTGAAAAGCAACATGGAGAAGGCAATGGCAACTCACTCCAGTATTCTTGCCTGGGAAATCCCATGGACAGAGGAGGCTGGCAGGCTACATCCATAGGGTCGCAAAAGAATCAGATATGACATTGTGACTAAAGAAGACCATGTTAAAACTATTTTCAAGGGTATACTCTTACCTTCATTGTTGCTTTAAAAATAGCATTAAAAATACAAACTTAATGTGCTCAAACATTGTTAATAAAAGACAAAGTAACTAAAAGTTATTATATATCCAGTGCTTCTCTGGGAGACAGACAATATTTATTGGCTTCTAATTTAAAATTGTTCATTTTATCAAACATGATTTGGCTTTGGTTGGTCTTTTATAGTTTACATAAAACAAAGTTGAGATCTAAATGTAAGACCAGAAACTATAAAACTCCTAGAGGAGAACATAGGCAAAACACTCTCCGACATAAATCACAGCAAGATCCTCTATGACCCACCTCCCAGAATATTGGAAATAAAAGCAAAACTAAACAAATGGGACCTAATGAAACTTAAAAGCTTTTGCACTACAAAAGAAACTATAAGTAAGGTGAAAAGACAGCCATCAGATTGGGAGAAAATAATAGCAAATGAAGAAACAGACAAAGGATTAATCTCAAAAATATACAAGCAACTCCTGCAGCTCAATTCCAGAAAAATAAATGACCCAATCAAAAAATGGGCCAGAGAACTAAACAGACATTTCTCCAAAGAAGACATACAGATGGCTAACAAACACATGAAAAGGTGCTCAACATCACTCATTATCAGAGAAATGCAAGTCAAAACCACAATGAGGTACCATTACACACCAGTCAGGATGGCTGCTATCCAAAAGTCTACAAGCAATAAATGCTGGAGAGGCTGTGGAGAAAAGGGAACCCTCTTACACTGTTGGTGGGAATGCAAGCTAGTACAGCCACTATGGAAAACAGTGTGGAGATTCCTTAAAAAACTGGAAATAGAACTGCCATATGACCCAGCAATACCACTTCTGGGCATACACACTGAGGAAACCAGATCTGAAAGAGACACGTGCACCCCAATGTTCATCGCAGCACTGTTTATAATAGCCAGGACATGGAAGCAACCTAGATGCCCATCAGCAGATGAATGGATAAGGAAGCTGTGGTACATATACACCATGGAATTTTACTCAGCCGTCAAAAAGAATTCATTTGAACCAGTCCTAATGAGATGGATGAAACTGGAGCCCCTTATACAGAGTGAAGTAAGCCAGAAAGATAAAGAACATTACAGCATACTAACACATATATATGGAATTTAGAAAGATGGTAACGATAACCCTATATGCAAAACAGAAAAAGAGACACAGAAATACAGAACAGACTTTTGAACTCTGTGGGAGAAGGTGAGGGTGGGATGTTTCAAAAGAACAGCATGTATACTATCTATGGTGAAACAGATCACCAGCCCAGGTGGGATGCATGAGACAAGTGCTCGGGCCTGGTGCACTGGGAAGACCCAGAGGAATCGGGGGGAGAGGGAGATGGGAGGGGGGATCGGGATTGGGAATACATGTAAATCTATGGCTGATTCATATCAATGTATGACAAAACCCACTGAAATGTTGTGAAGTAATTAGCCTCCAACTAATAAAAAAATTAAAAAAAAAAAAAAAAAAAAAACAAAGTTGATTTTCCTCAATTTTGTGATTTAGATATTTCCCACATTGAGCAAATAATGAAGTTTGAATTTATATACACAAAACCAGCAGCATCAATCAGTAGCCTACTCGAGTGTGTGGCACACAGTAGGTTCTCAATAAACATTATTGAAAAATGAATAAATAATAAACGGGTAAAAAGCAACAAACCAATGATTCTATTAAATATATGAGAAAGTATATTTAAAAACTTTGACGTAGAAGGAAGAACGCAACCTCTTTGAAAGCCAAAAATAGTTTATAATTCATGACATACACTAGTGTAATCTTATTTTCCTAAGGGAAAAAAAAATACACTCAAACATACAGACAGAAAAAAAAGTCTGTAAATCCCATCCATTAATTGTGGTTGTTTCTGGAATAGAATTATGGGTGATGGACTTTTAGCTTCTACTTTATATATTTTAGTACTCCTTGAAGGTTTTAAAATAAGCACAAATTACTTCTTATATTAAGAAGTAATCAATACATATACTTTCATTTTGAAAAACAAATGCAGAGTTTGAAATGAAATGCCACACTTTGAGTGTGGTCTGACCAGAGCAGGTTGAAGATGAACATCACTGGCTGGAGTTTCAGAGGCTGGACTTCTAATTTAAGAGGGAATGTATCATATGCCAGGCCCCCAACAAGGCGTTTTCTGGCCCTAGGTTAATTCTGGAAAGGTTAATTACTCCCACAACCTAGCAACCCCACTCTCTGGAGGTTTTTTCCGGACAGAGCATGGTTTTCAATACAAAAGAATGAGGAGATGCCATACGTCAGAAGACCCAGCTCAGAAGTCACCTTTTGTGGCATGGTTATTTTAACCGCCTTCCCCCATCCCACACATTGCACACAGTTGGTCTAACCAGGAAACCCTACCCAGGAAAAGTCCAGGCCTCAGGTGGAAAGTAAGAGGTGGCATTCAGAGTGGCAGGAAGGATGTTATTGTTGGTGAGTCATGTCCGGTGGCAGCTTTGGGGAGCTGCTGAGGCACTGCCCTGTTCTTGTCACCAGCGGCACTTGGAGTTCACGCTGAAGTCATGGATGAGCATCCAGGAGCTGTTTTGGGGAAAATGACTCTGCAGAGAAAGAAGTGGATTCTTCGGTTATGCCATGACTTTTAGTAAATGCAGAAAGGTGACGGGTTGTTTTGGAGGGAACTTGGAAGGGGGAGAGGGTTTGGGATGGAAACAGTCCTCATCTGTCAATCAGACACCCCAGGTACAGGTTCCAGGTCTGTCACAAACTAGCTCTGGGATTTAGGACAAATCATGGAATCGCTTTGAATGTCTCTTTCCTCTGTGCAGCCAAGAGTTTGAGCCAGGTGATTATCAAGGCAGAAGTTAGTGTAGCGGCCACAGCTTGATGGGGTTTGGTCTCCCGGCTGTGCCACCTACCAGCCGTGTGTCCTGGAGTGAGCCCTCCTGCCTTGCAAGATAAGCCAGGAGAGTAGTTCACGGCACACGTGTAGGTGCTCACGGCACTGCCCTTCACGCCACCATGAATGAGATCGTATCCCACTCAGCACACTGCATTTGTTAGTGGCAGTAATTAACGTATGTCTTTGTATACGTGGCCCACCCAGACGGTGGCTGGACATGGAGGTGGCGTGTGGACCCAGCGGAGTGTGCCACACCTCTTTAGGGATCGTTCTCACTTACCAGCTGATGGAAGGGTTACTGAACTTGTCCGAAGTCTTAGAGCTAGTCTGTGCAGCCGCTGAGACTTGAACCCAGGCTGTTTATCTCCAGACCTCTTGCTCTTCACTTCCGTATGACACAGGTCCTCCTGAGCGGCATGTCTTAGGAAGCACCTCTTCTTTCCTGTGTGCCATGAATCAATGGTAATTTAACATCCGAGAACACCTTTCAGTTGCCTTGATATTTGCACTTCCCCGGGCCTTTCCAATAAATGTTCACATTCCAGCCACTTTTGAATAATCCTTGCCTGGCGTTTGCATTTAAGAAGGATCAGCTTGAGCCACGGCACACATTTAATGCGCACTTCTGAAAGTGTAGGAGTTTTCAAAATATTCTAAATCACTTCCTTAAGAAAAAAGAGGAAATGAACAAGTCATGCTGATGGATATTTGAACAGAAACAATTATTGGGAAAACCTACAGAGAAAATGTGGGCTGGGAAAATTCCTTTGCCCACGAACAATGTATTGATATTTGTAATCATAGGGATTTGTCTTCCTCTGTATTTCCTGTGTTCCCTTCACTCAGTTTCCCTGCTGTTGCAGCCAGAAGCCTAGATCTGACCTCATCAACAACCCACTGACTGGTTTCTGCCTTGCTTCTTAGATCAAAGTCATTGCTATTAATTTCTTGATCTTGCCACTTATTCATTCCAAGATCAGCCATGATTCTTCTTTCCCTACTGATGCTTAAACTGAGTACTCAAGAGCTTTGTTATCTGACCCCAAGCCATGGACCATGCATCACGTCCATCTATTTCTCTCCCTTACCTGGCCTTTGCTTCAGCAATGCTGACCGCTCCACGTTCAGTGAATGTGTTCTCCATCCTTTAGGCCTTTCTCACTGCCAGCCCTTTTGCCTGGGATGTCTCTGTCTTCATCCTCTATGCCTAATACTCCTCCAAATTTCCTCCAAAACCTAAACCGAGTGTTACCTCTTGGATGAACCCTTGCACTGATTTCATGATGATTTTATCGCTCAGTCCTCTGCACCCCAGTTCTCTAGGCTGGTTGCAATGTTATGGCTCTAAGAATGCAAACTCTGGGTCTTGGAGTGTCTGAACATTCCATCTGACTGCGACACCCTTACCTGCCCAGCACAAAGAAAGGTCACACTGAATGTTGGGAACTGGATATAGAACCCAGGTTCTTTGACTTATATTCCTGCAACAAGAATATGACTCAACATTTATTCTACACATATTTTGAGCTCCAATAATAGTGCTGTGATGAAGGGATCCCATTCAAGGTTAAAGCCCATGGGGCTTCCTTTGCAGTCCAGTGGTTGAGTCTCTGTGCTTCCACTGCAGAGGGCACAGGTTCGATCCCTTGTAGGGGAAGTTCCACATACTGTGCAGTGTGGGGGGAAAAAAGTAAAAGCCCACGGCTTCGAATGGCCTTTAAAGCCCCTCGTAATATGAGCCTTCATCTCCGTTCTAAGCCACCCTAACCTGCATCCACCTCCTTAACTTCATTACATTTCTTGAACATGTCCTCACATCTGTGTTTTGTCCTTGCTCCTCCTTCCGCCCAGGATGCTCTTTCTCTTAAACAAACCCGGCTTTTCTTCTTCCTGCTTCAAGTTTTTGCTTAAACATGCCTTCCTCGGTCAGGACACATCCCGCTATATAATGTAAAATTGCAGTTACCTCCCACGTTGACTCTCCTCATCCTTTGCTCACTCTACTTTCCTCCATAATGCCTATTGTCCTCAGACTCCCTGCATATTTTTTTCTATTCATGTATCTTTTGATTCTGTCACTGGAATATTAGGCTTTTGATTTATTGCTGAACATTTCACATGTAGGAAAGTACCTTATATGCACTAGGAGTTCTATCACTTATCTGTTGAATAAATGAATGAATACAAAGTTGAACAGGACAGGCTGAGCTTTTGCCCTCTTTATGTCTCATGGACCACCAGAAGAATAGGCTTGATTCAACACCCAGCTGAGAAGTGTGCTGGTAGGGAAGTTAGAGACAGCCAACGCAGATGAGGACAGCGGAGGAAAATAAGTCATTATCCTTGCCCTAAAAGAGTTATAGATTTCCAGATGAATAAATAGATAAATAAGTCGATATCAAACAATATGAAAAGGACTTGGCCAAAGGACAAAATAAATGCTCTCTCACGCACGTCTTATCCTTCCTGCTGTTATAAACCCATTGAGGGCTTACAGGGCTAATTCATCCATGCATCCTTTTTTTCTTCACACCCCCAGGAACATTCCATCCCAGCCTCGCAGGTACACCATCTGGAGGGAGGGAACATACAAGAAGATGACTGATGGATGAATGAATGGGCCCTGAAACAATATGCAAGCATGTGGTCCCTCTCCGCCTTAAGCAATATAAATGCCAGTGGTGATTTGGCTGAGAGACGATTATATTTTTCTGTTTATCCATTTGGCTGGCACAGTAAGGCGGGGATTTCACAGTCATTCACTGACTGATATATGGCGTGATAAAAGCAGGCATCTGCTTGTGAGGAGCAGTTCTCCATAAAGCTATTCTGAGAAAAACAGGTCCAGTAAACTGAGCTCACACCCATTACTGGAGATATCTCCAAATTTATTCCTGGAAGCTGTATTAGGAGGAGAGTTGACATAGCTTTCTCCTGGTCAATTTCATCAATGGTTATTTGGAAGGCATGAGATCAGCTGAGCCATGGAAGACTTGCTGCCCTCATCCGTCCCCTGGAGGGCTAATGCAGGCTGCTGGGACACTGCAGTGTCTGAGGGGACACTGCCTCCCTTAGATGACTCCCTTGTCTTCAGATTATCCTCAAGAACTCTGGGGAGAGCAAGAGGGGATTGGTTCAAACTCAAAACAGCTACGCATTTCAGCAGAGCCTGTACTAGAACCCACCATGTCATGCATGTTGGTCACCTAATCATTGCTCGCATACTTCCAGTGACAGGATTTAACACTGACTTAAAGCTTCTAGATTTTTTTTTAATTTTAATTATTTATCTATAGTTGATTTACAATTTCTGGTGTACAGCAAATTGGTTCAGTGTGTATATTCATAGGCTTCCCAGGTGGTGCTAGTGATAAAGAACCTGCCTGCCAGTGCAGCAGACTTAAGAAACTTGGTTTGAATCCCTGGGTTGGGGAGATCCCCTGGAAACCACTTCAGTATTCCTGCCTGAAGAATACCATGGACAGAGGAACTGGGCAGTCTACAGTCCATAGGGTCGCTCAGAGTCAGACACAACTGAAGCGACTTAGAATGTGTGTGTGTGTGTGTGTGTGTGTGTGTGTGTGTATGTATATTTCTTCTTCATTATAGTTTTTTATAGGATGTTGAATATAGTTCCCTGTGCTCTCCAATAGGGAACTCATTCATCTACTTTGTGTATAGTGGTTTATATCTGCTAAGCCCAAACTCCTGATTTTATCCCTCTCCCATCTCCTTTCCCCTTATGGTAACCATAAAATCATTGTGTCTGTAAAACTGTTTTTGTTTTGTAAATAAGTTCATTTGTATCTCATTTTAGATTTCACATGTAAGTGACACCTGATATTCATCGTTCTCTGATTTTTTCGTTTGGATTTTTAAGGTATTTTAAAGAATATAGTTGCTTGACGCTGCTGTGTCCATTTCTGCCGTACTGCAAAGTGAATCAGCCCCATGTACACATACATCCCCTCTTTTTTTAGATTTCTTTCCTATTCAGGTCACCACAGAGCTCTGAGTAGAGCTCCCTGTGCTATGCAGTAGGTTCCCATTAGTCATCTATCTTACCCATCAGTCCAGTTCAGTTGCTCAGTCATGTCCAACTCTTTGCAACCCCATGAATCGCAGCAAGCCAGACCTCCCTGTCCATCACCAACTCCCGGAGCTTACTCAAACTCATGTCCATCGAGTCAGTCATGCCATCCAGCCATCTCATCCTCTGTCATCCCCTTCTCCTCCTGCCCCCAATCCCTCCCAGCATCAGGGTCTTTTCCAGTGAGTCAGCTCTCCGCATCAGGTGTCCAAAGTATTGGAGTTTCAGCTTCAGCATCAGTCCTTCCAATGAACACCCAGGACTGATCTCCTTTCGGATGGACTGGTTGAATCTCCTTGCAGTCCCAGGGACTCTCAAGAGTCTTCTCCAACACCACAGTTCAAAACCATCAATTCTTTGGTGCTCAGCTTTCTTCACAGTCCAACTCTCACATCCATACATGACCACTGGAAAAACCATAGCCTTGACCAGGTGGACCTTTGTTGGCAAAGTGATGTCTCTGCTTTTTAGTATGCTGTCTAGGTTGGTCATAACTTTCCTTCCAAGGAGTAAGTGTCTTTTAATTTCATGGCTGCAGTCACCATCCGCAGTGATTTTGGAGCCCAGAAAAATAAAGTCTGACACTGTTCCCACTGTTTCCCCATCTATTTGCCATGAAGTGATGGGACCAGATGCCATGATCTTAGTTTTCTGAATGTTGAGCTTTAAGCCAACTTTTTCACTCTCCTCTTTCACTTTCATCAAGAGGATTTTAGTTCATTTTCACTTTCTACCATAAGGGTGGTGTCATCTGCATATCTAAGGTTATTGACATTTCTCCCGGCAATCTTGATTCCAGCTTGTGCTTCCTCCAGCCCAGCGTTTCTCAGGATGTACTCTGCATATAAGTTAAATAATCAGGGTGACAGTATACAGCCTTGACGTACTCCTTTTCCTATTTGCAACCAGTCTGTTGTTCCATGACCAGTTCTAACTGTTGCTTCCTGACCTGCATACAGGTTTCTCAAGAGGCAGGTCAGGTGGTCTGGTATTCCCATCTGGGTGGAAGTTCACAGTTCATGTATTGCTGAAGCCTGGCTTGGAGAATTTTGAGCATTTCTTTACTAGCGTGTGAGATGAGTGCAATTGTGGGGTAGTTTGAGCATTCTCTGAGATTGCCTTTCTTAGAGATTGGAATGAAAACTGACCGTTTCCAGTCCTGTGGCCATTGCTGAGTTTTCCAAATTTGCTCGCATATTGAGTACAGCACTTTCACAGCATCATCTTTCAGGATTTGAAATAGCTCAACTGAAATTCCATCACCTCCACTAGTTTTGTTCGTAGTGATGCTTTCTAAGGCCCACTTGACTTCACATTCCAGGATGTCTGGCTCTAGATGAGTGATCACACCATCGTGATTATCTGGGTCGTGAAGATCTTTTTTGTACAGTTCTTCTGTATATTCTTGCCACCTCTTCTTAATGTCTTCTGCTTCTGTTAGGTTCATACCATTTCTGTCCTTTTTCAAACCCATCTTTGCATGAAATGTTCCCTTTGGTATCTCCAATTTTCTTGAAGAGATCTCTAGTCTTTCCCATTATGTTGTTTTCCTCTATTTCTTTGCATTGATCACTGAGGAAGGCTTTCTTTTCTCTCCTTGCTATTCTCTGGAACTCTGCATTCAAATGGGAATATCTTTCCTTTTCTCCTTTGCTTTCCGCTTCTCTTCTTTTCACAGCTATTTGTAAGGCCTTCTCAGACAACCATTTTTCCTTTTTTGCATTTCTTTTCCATGGGGATGGTCTTGATCCCTGTCTCCTGTACAGTGTCACTGAACCTCTGTCCGTAGTTCATCAGACTTTCTGTCTATCAGATCTAGTCCCTTAAATCTATTTCTCACTTCCACTGTATAGTCATAAGGGATTTGATTTAGGTCATACCTGAATGGTCTAGTGGTTTTCCCTGCGTTCTTCAGTTTAAGTCTGAATTTGGCAATAAGGAGTTCATGATCTGAGCCACAGTCAGCTCCCGGTCTTGTTTTTGCTGACTATTTAGAGCTTCTCCATCTTTGGCTGCAAAGAATACAATCAGTCTGATATCTGTGTCGACCATCTGGTGATGTCCATGTGTAGAGTCTTCTCTTGTGTTGTTGGAAGAGGGTGTTTGCTATGACCAGTGCATTCTCTTGGCAAAACTCTATTAGCCTTTGCCCTGCTTCATTCCATACTCCAAGGCCAAATTTGCCTGTTACTCCAGGTGTTTCTTGACTTCCTACTTTTGCATTCCAGTCCCCTATAATGAGAAGGACATCTTTTTTGGGTGTTAGTTCTAAAAGGTCTTGTAGGTCTTACAAGATCTTATGCATAGTAGTGTATAAATGTCAATCCCTATCTCCCAGTTCATCTCATCCCCCTTTCTCCCTTGGTATCCATAAATTGTTCTCTATGTATGTGTGTCTCTTTCTGCTTTACAAATAGGATCACCTATACCATTTTTCTAGATTCTACCCATATGCGTTAATACATGATATCCGCTTTTCTCTTTCTGACTTACTTCACTCTGTATGACAGTCTCTTGGTTTGTCCACAACTTTGCAAACAACACAGTTTTGTTCCTTTTTATGGCTGAGTAATATTACATTATATAGCATGGCATCTTCTTTATCCATTCCCCTGTTGATAGATATTTAGGTTGCTTCCATGCCCTGGCTCTTGTAAATAGTGTTGCAGTGAACTTGGGGGAACATGTGTCTTTTTGAACTATGGTTTCCACTTGGTATATGCCCACAAGTAGGATAGCTGGGTCATATGGTAGTTCTATTTTTAGTTTTTTAAGGAACCTCCACACTGTTCTCCATAGTGGCTGTATTGAGTGTAAGGGGGTTCCCTTTCAACACATTCTGTCCTGCATTTATTGTATGCAGATTTTTTGATGACCATTCTTACCAGTGTGAGGTGATACCTAATTGCAGTTTTGACCTGCATTTCTCTAATAATTAATGATGCTGAGACCTTTCCATGTCCCTCTTGGCCATCTGTATGTGTTCTTTGAAGAAAGGGCTACTTAGATCTTCTGCCAATTTTTTGATTGGACTGTTAGTTTTTTTGATATTAAATTGTTTGTATATTTTGAAGATTAATCCATTGTCAGTTGCTTCATTTGCAAATATTTTCTCCCATTCTAAGAGTTGTCTTTTTGTCTCAGTTATGGTTTTCTTTGCTTTGCTAAAGCTTTTAAGTTTAAAGTCCCACTAGTTTATTTTTGTTTTTATTTTTGTTATTTTAGGAGGTGGGTCATAAAAGATCTTGCTGTGATTTATGTCAAGAGTGTTCTTCCTATGTTTTCCTCTAAGTGTTTTAGAGAGTCCAGTCTTACATTTAGGTCTTTCATCCATTTTGAGTTTATTTTCGTGTATGGCGTTAGGGAGTATTCTGTTAATAATTTCATTCTTTAATGTGTAGCTGTCCAGTTTTCCCAACACGACTTACTGAAGAAACTGTCTTTTCTTCATTGTATATTCTCACTCCTTTGTTATACATTAGGTGACCACAGGTGAGTGGCTTTGTCTCTGGGCTGTCTGTTCTGTTCTACTGTACCATTCTGTCTTGATTAATGTGGCTTTGTAGTATAGCCTGAAGTCAGGGAGCCTGATTCCTCCACTCTGTTTTTCTTTCTGAATATTGCTTTGGCTATTCTGGGTCTTTTGGTTTCCATACATATTGTAATTTTTTTTTCTTCTGATTCTATGAAAGAATACCATTGGTAATTTGATAGGAATTGCATTGAATCTGCATATTGCTTTGGATAGTATAGTCATTTTCATATTATTGCTTCTTCAAGTTCAAGAACATGGTATATCTCTCCATCTGTTTGTGTGGGCATTGATTTTTTTCATCAGTATATCATGGTTTTATGCATACAGGTCTTTTGCCTCCTTAGTTAAGTTTATTCCTAGGTACTTTATTCTTTTTGTTGCAATAGTAAATGGGTTTGTTTCCTTAATTTCTCTTTCTGGTCTTTCATTGTTAGTGTATAGGAATGCAAGAGATTTCTGTGTATAAATTTTGAAGTCTTCAACTTTACCAGATTAATAGATTAGCTCTGGTAGTTCTCTGGTGGCATCTGTGTAAAGTATCATGTCACTTCAAAGAGTGACAGTTTTATTTTTTTGTTTTTTCCAATTTGGATTCCTTTCTTTTTCTTTTCTGATTGCTGTGGCTAGGAATTTCAAAACTGTATTGAATGATAGTGGCAAGATTGGGCACCTTTGTCCTGTTCCCTGTCTTAAAGGAAATGCTTTCAGTTTTTCACTGTTGAGAATGTTTGCTGTGGGTTTATCATATATGGCCTTTATTATATTGAAATAGGTTCCCTCTGTGCTCACTTTCTGGAGAGCTTTCATCTAAAATCCATGTTGAATTTTGTCAAAAATTTTTTTCTACATACATGAGATAATCATATGGTTTTTATTCTTTGATCTGTTAATATGTTGTATCACATTTGATTGATTTGTGGATATTGAAAAATTCTTTCATCTCTGGAATAAATCCCACTTGATCATGACAGATATCCTTTTAATGTATTGCTGGGGTCAGTTTGCTAATAAACGTATACCTATAGATTTTTTGTAATTATGTGAGTTTTTTTCCTAACATATTCATTTTAATATATTGATAGACCTTAAAATGGTACTGTGTGAAAAAATATTTTTTTAAATTAAGTTTAAAAAAAAAACTAACATAGGTTCACATACACTTTGAGAATGTTCTTTTTAAAAATTCCAGGTATTGATTGTCTGAAAAAAAGTAAACAGTTTTTATCAGTAAGTATTTAGATAATATAGTGACCTTTATAACATCTATATCTAATATGGTATCACTAATATATTTGAAGCATTTTTTTTGCTCTTAGTATGATATTATTTTATTATTTTCTACAAATTGCTTATAATCTTTTCAATATTATGGGTCTTATTTTAATTGTTGACACCTTCAATTGACTCTATTTATAGACTATAATATTGAGAAAATTCTCAGCAGATATGGAGGTACCCAGGAAATCAGAGGAAATTATCAACTCTATTTTTCACATTAAATGCATAAATACTTCAACTCAAATATTTCTAACAGGTAGTATCTTTTCCCTTCAACTTAGCCAAATGGCTTTTTCAACAAAATTTTTTTACAAGACAAAAACTTATCAAATGTGTTTATCTATGTATGATACTAAATTTAGATGCTGCAAAACTGTATACTTTCTCCATCTCATTCTACTATGGCACAGAATAGAAAACTATCCAATTAACAAAAGAAGCTCCTTTAAAAATCTAGATGTTTCCAAATGACATTTAACCACTCCTTCTGTCCCTGTTCATATCCAATCATCATCATCTAGCAACCATCTGAAAACAATCTTTAAAAATATTTTGAAATGGATTCAGAAACTCAGTACTTAATTTCTTTTTTGAATATATCCTTTCATTTTTTAAAATTTTATTGATAATGAAAGGGTTATTGGAAATTTTTCAAGCATTAACAGAAAATTAAATCAATATATAGTTGTAGGTTTACACAATACAATAAATTATAAAAACCCCTGTAGCTGGATGAACTTAGCATCTGTCATACAGAGTAAAGTAAGTCAGAGAAAGAAAAACAGATATTGTATGTTAATACACATATATGGAATCTAGAAAAATGTACAGATGAATCTACATGCAGGCAGGAACAAAGTAAAGACTCAGACATGCAGAACCAACAGGTGGTCAAGGCGGGGGAAGGGGAGGGTGGGACAAATTGAGAGAGTAGCATTGATGAATGTGTGTGTGTGTGTCTGTCTGTCTGTCTGTCTGTCATGTACAACATAGATAGCTAGTGGAAAGCTGCTCTATAGCACAGGGGACTCAGCTTGGTGCTCTGTGATGACCTAGCAGGTGGGGTGGGGGGAGCGGGGTGGGACAGAGGCTGGAGAGGGAGGGGATATATGCATACATAAAGCTGACTCATTTTGTTGTGCAGCAGAAACTGACACAGCATGGTAAAGCAATTATACTCAAAAAAAAAAAAAAAAAAAACCTGTGGCAAGTGCAATTCGGATTACTTTCTATCGGAGGACCACTCAGTCTTTATTTTCCTCAAATGTCTCATGCATACCTCACCTATCTAATTTCTCACTGACCTGCCTGCCCATTTCCTTCATCTCATAATCTGTGACAGGGCCCATGGCCTTACTGCATGGTTCACCAAATGGCCAGCACTGTTCAATTGTTTCTCCAGCGCCTCTGGTCACAGGCAAGACCCAGGTTTTCCTAGTGAGTCCTGTCTCCAAGGGAAGTGTTGGTTTTATATTTAAGTGTAGAAAAAGTCTGAAAAGAAAAGTGAGCCATGGATGATTGTCATTTAGCCTTAACTCTAAGTTACAGGAAGAGCTCACTGGGCAGTGTGTCTTACACTCTATTAGATGAGGCCACGGTGAAATGGAGGAAAAATATGGATATCTTCCACATGATCCCAAACAATTTAAATGCAGCTCTTAGGTGACTCAGATGGTCAAGAATCTGCCTGCAGTGCGGGACATCCCAGTTTGATCCCTGGGTTGGGAAGACCCCCTGGAGAAGGGAACGGCTACCCACTCCAGTACTCTTGTCTGGAGAATCCCATGGACAGAGGAGCCTGGTGGGCTACAGTCTATGGGGTCACAAGAGTCAGACACGACTGAGGAGCTACCACTTTCACGTTAATAATAACACTTTGCAAACAGTGGGCAGATGGTAATCTCTAGGAACGTTTTCTCTCAGGTTAATTGAGTTCTCTGGTCACCTTGCTGTTAGGTATTTCTGTCAGAGCCATATTTTTTTAAAAAATGGTATTTGACTTAAAATCCTAGTTGAAAATAGTCTTTTTGATTGGTCTTGAATAGGTAAGAGAAAAATTTAAATTAGTATAAATATCAAGAACTATAAAATATTTGCAATTCAAACCAAAATTAGACCGTATTGTATGTACATTCTACCTTTGTGAAATCTAGAAGGAAATGGTGACTTCCCTTTCATTGCATAAGTACATTTCAGCGGCTGAAAAAAAAATCACGTGGCTCCTTCCAGTGTCTTTTTGTTTATTTCATTTGGAGGTGGTACTATTATTTTAAGTTGTTTAAAACCCCACAGTGGATGCTCCATAGTCTCGAGGTCAGCATTTTAAATTCAGCTATATCATCTAGTCACTGTCTGTTACTCTAGGATTATCACCCTCAAGCTTCTCTGTTATATTCTTTCTTCCAGCCCAAGTACGATAATTTTCATTTCTTCAAACATGTTTCAAGACATGTGACCCTGCATACATTGTTGCCTCTGCCTAAAATTTCCTTTAGCCCTTATCTTTGATAATTTAGCAAGGATTTACTGAGTGATTCTGATACTTCAGACTCTGTGCTGGGCATCAGTATGTTGTTAGTTGTCCATATGTTTTTAACAAGTAGATAAATAAACAATGAATGAGTCACCTTTATCAATTTTAAGTATGGGTGGGATCTAGGGTGGGGCTGAGATATAGCATTCTAGGTAGAAAAAAAGGCACTCAGATTTCTCCCCCTTTCTCTCCTACTCTTTGGTTTATTGCAGGAGAAAAGGAGAAAAACAAGAGTTGGAAGGTAGTCTTGACCTCATATCATTTAATCATTCCTACTCTCCAGCTGATCACACTATATACTTCAATAGAAAGTAAAAATAAATAAGTAAAACAGACAATGACATGGTTACAAATGGCAGAATCATGGGAGAAATATCATTGTCTCTAAGGAAAAGCTTAAATGCCACTTTCTCCAGGAAGTTTTCATTCATATGCAAACCTACTCCAAGAGGTGTGAACTCTCCCTCTTTTGTCCTCCATAACACTTTGCATCCCTCATTTTTTAGCATTTATTTACTTTTATCTTGTATTTATGGTGATTTGTGGCTCCTTGTGTCCTTACTGTAGAATATTGTGAGCTATCTGAGGACAAGGCACCAGACGCATTCATTTCTGCAACCACTGCCAACATGTCTTTCGTGCTTGGCAATTTGATTGGAAAATCTTATCTATTATTTGGATGCATTTTAGCTTAACCATAGTCACTCAGTTGTTTGTCAGATGTTGAACTATTATGTCTTATATGTGGGTAATACTTTCCAGCCCCTTCTTCCTTGGCCTCCAGTCACACCAGTTTGGTTCCTTAAGCACACCAAATTATTTTCCACTTAACGTCCTTCATGCAAGTTGGTTCTACTTCCTGAAACACCGGTCTTTCCCACCTTGTACATGTACTGGCTTGGCCAAAAAGTCCATTCAGGTTTTTCCAAGAGTTTATGGAAAAACCCAAATGAATTTTTTTTTTTTTTTTCCAAATGAATTTTTTGACCAAGGCATTATATGGACACACACAGACACCTCACACATATACCTTCTGCATGGCCAAGTCTTTCTCAGGCTTCAGTGTATGCATGCTAAGTCACTCAGTCATGTCTGACTCTTTGTGACCCTGTGGACTGTAGCCCACCGGGCTCCTCAGTCCGTGGGATTCTCCAGGCAAGGATACTAGAGAGGGTTGCCATTTCCTCCTCCAGGGGATCTTACAGACCCAGGGATTGGATTGAACCCATATCTTTTTCATCTGCATTGACAGAAGGATTCTTTACCACTAGTGCCGCCTGGGAAGGCTTCAAGCCTGTATCTAAATGTGAACTGCTCAGTGAGAATTTCCTAGACCTCTGTACAGTTAGTACTTACAGCACCCAACTTCCTCATCTGCAGATTCAACCAACCTCAGATTAAAATATTCAAAGAAAAAGATCCCAGAAAGGCCCTAAAAGGAAAACTTGAGTTTGTCACAAGGAAGTAACTACTGTTTAGCGTTTGCAGTTCATTTACAACTATTTACATAGTGTTTACCTTGTATGAGGTATTATAGGTGACCAGGGCTTCCCTGTTGACTCAGACAGTAAAGAATCTGCCTGCAAGGAAGAGACCCCAGTTCTATCCCTGGGTTGGAAATATCCCCTGGAGAAGGGAATGGCTACCCACTCGAGTATATTCTTGCCTGGAGAATTCCATGGACAGAGGAGCCTGGCAGGCCACAGTCCATGGGTCCCACAACTGAGCAACTAACACTTCCACTTCTTTCACTTTTCAGAGATGATATAAAGTTTAAGGGAGGATGTGTGTAGATTATATTCAAATATTGCACCATTTCAAATAAGAGACTTGAGCATCCTTGGACTTTGCTGTCTGTGTGGGCCCTGGAACCAGTCCCTGGAAACCAAGGAAGGACTCTGTTGACTCTCCTTTCCTTGGTGTACTTTGTCATACCATGATACCCCCAACCCCTCCTTTCAGAGCATTTTCCAGTTTGTAACTATATAATTATATGTATGCCTCCCTGTTTATCATCTGTCTTTCCAACTAGATTATAAGTCTCCTAGTGGCACATAAGCCTATTGTCTTCACAACTGTATGTCTGGTGCTTAGCATAGTATTCGCCGTTTAGTTGACACTCAACGTCTACCTGTGAAAAGTATGAGCTTCAAAGTGCTGTTACAAAACTTGCTACTACTTCCAAGTCTTCCTACCACCTGGAAGTTGGGGATGGGTGATGGAAACATTGCTATTTCACAGAGAAGGGTGCTAACCCATAAAGGAAGGATTAATACCCAGCGATGAATCTGTGAAGAAGCTGCTCTCATCTTCTAAGTTGTATCCCATTTTCTGCAGCCCCAGGCTCGCTCTCCTGCTCTTTCCAAATGGGAAATAAAGTTAACAAGTGCCTTTAGTATGACTTTGACCAAGGACTTCTCAGGAGACACTTTGAGGGATCTCAAATGCCCACTTGGGCAAGCCGCCTTCAATCAGAAGCAGGCACGTGCTGTAGGCGCTGAAAGGGGAAACCTTCTCTGTGTCACAGCTGAAAGCAGCACTCTGGATATTTAAAGCAATCCCTCTTTTAAAAAATTAATGACCTGAAAGGGGAGAGAAGAAGCTGCCTATGTAATGCGGAAAGAGGAGCTAGATGACCGCAGCCCTGGTCCCTCTCCAAATGATGTCATCATCAGTCTAGATAATAAATTTGTAACAATGTGGCTAAAAGAGATGGGACACCATTTCGTTATAAGTCAGGGGAGCTGGTGGCAGCAGAATTTAAAGGGAGGAATCTTTAAAATCTGGCTGGCCTACAGTTTTCTCTTCACTGGGTAATTAGATTATCCAGAGAGCAGAGCAGAAACCACCGTGAGCTCTGGCTCTGCCAGTCTGTACGTCCCCAGCCCATCAGAACAGGCAGAGTGGCCAGCGGGCCCTGCTCTGTTAGGAGTCTGCTGGGCACACCCTTCTACTTGAAAGAGCAGAAATGGACGAACACTTGATTTATGGAGTTTTTTGGGGTTTTTTTAAATAGAAATCAGTCACTCACTTAACATGGATCCTAAGACATGATCTCAGAGGAGGTTTTCCTCAACCATGTAAGACCATACTATCTTTAGTGGTGTTACTTTGAGAATCTCTTCCTGGTGACTTCTCCCTGGATTTGGTCTAGAGTCTGCCACCCTTCACCATGTATGCATTGACCTTCCCTTCCTTTCCCATTTCACATATGATCTAAATCACTCTACAGTGTCTTGTTTTAAAGTATTTTTCATTTCATCTATGGTGTTAGAATGGGACAAAACTCAGTTATAGAGGCAAATCTAGTCCCAAAGTCTTATATCATCTATGGTCTAGCAATTTTCACAGATCCTCATAAATATAATTGCTTGATAAGAAAATAAATGAATGAATTGATGAATGTATAGGTTTGTAAGCATCACTGGGATGATTTAATTGTGAAGCACATGCTACCACCTCTTTCCTCTCAACTTCAGTGCTTTCCCAGTCCCCAAAATAGACTGGCAGGTGATGGCTCCATATGTTAAGGATTCAGCCATCAAACCTGGGCCCTTATAAAGGGTGAACTGGCAAGCCCACTTCTCTCTGTCCCCATCTTCATCCAAGTGGCTGTCACTTCTTTCTTATCTTACTGCAGTAATCTTATAACGTTTCCCCACATTCATACTTTTTAAGTTTCCAACAGAATTGTAATTTATGCATAATATATTCACATGAGATAGAAAAGTTGTCTTTTTTTACTTTTTATTACTCATTTATTTATCTATTTAACTTAAAAAATTTTAATTGGAGGCTAATTACTTTACCATATTGCAGTGGTTTTGTCATACATTCACATGAATCAGCCATGGGTGTACGTGTGTTCCCCATCGTGACCCTCCCTCCCACCTCCCTCCCCATCCCATCTCTCATTTGCTTAATTGGATAATACCAAAAAGTTGTTCTACACAGCTCATCACAAAAGAGGTTTTGTTCTTATTAGGAACAAATATCTTATATTTATTTATGCCTTTGTTAGGGCTTCCACAGTGGTTCAGGAGAAAGAAATCCACCTGCAGTGCAGGAGTCGCAAGAGATGCAGGTTCAATTCCTGGGGCTGGAAGATCCCCAAGGAGGGCCTGGCAATCCACTCCAGTATTCTTGCCTGGAGAATCCCATGGACAGAGGAGCCTGGTGAGCTACATACAGTCCATAGGGTCACAGAGTCGGGCACAACTGAAGTGACTTAACATGTACACACTTGCCTTTGTTAAATTAACAAAGACATTATTGATACCATCTAAACTAAATGCAAAATCAGGATTTCAGGTGAATAGACCATAAACATCATTAAAATAAATCACCCATAATGAAAGCCCCGTGGTCATACTCCGTCCCCTCTGCACTTTCCATCGCCAGTTTCGTCTTTAAAAATGCTTTTTGTTTTTGTTACTCTCTTTCCCAGACACTTAAATGGTTACGCATTCCTCCTTAGATAAGGCCCTTCACTGACTGGCCAGCAAAGCCCTGTGTGATCTGAGGTCCGCCCAGCTCTCCCATCCCCCTTTAAAGACCCATTTCTTCTTTGAGCACTTTCTCCAGCCACACTGTATTTTCTTCATCATGGCTTGCTCCTTTCCATCTCTAAGTCTTCCTATGTACTGCCTCTTCTATCTGGAATGCCCATCCATCCTCACTCACACCTGGTTAATTCCCATTCATGCTTAGCTCTCTAGTTATTGCATCCCTGAAGTCTTAAACCATTCCCTCAACCAAAATAAATGCACACACCCACATGAGAGCCTTTCTCACAATAGCCTGGCAGAACCCTAGCAGTAGAACCTCAGCAGAACGTTTTCTACTTAGGATAACATTTTCCATTTATAACTGCTAGTTTCTATGTGACCCATTGCTTAATAAGATGTGGAGGGCACTGTTCACTTTATGAAGTGAAAGTTAAGGTCACTCTGTTGTGTCTGACTCTTTGCGACCCCATGAACAGGTCAGGGAATTCTCCAGGCCATAGGGTCACAAAGTATCGGACATGACTGGAACAACTTACTTAGTATACACACACATGCTTTTGTTATATTAACAAAGACATTATTGATATCTTTTAAACTAAAAGCAAAATCAAGAACTTGTACATAAGTTCATTTTATGTGCATTGCTTATTCCCAGAGACTGGGGAGGGGCCCGTGATTGATATGGTGGTGGCTTAGTTGCTAAATGGAGAAGGACATGGCAACCCACTCCAGTATTCTTGCCTGGAAAATCCCATGGACGGAGAAGCCTGGTGGGCTACAGTCCATGGGGTCGCAAAGAGTCAGACACGACTAAGCGACTTCACTTCTAGTTGCTAAATCATGTCCGACTCTCGCGACCCCGTGGGCTATAACCTGCCAGGCTTCTCTGTCCATGGGATTTCCCGGACAAGGACACTGGAGTGGGTTGCCATTTCCTTCTCCAGGGGAACTTTCTGACCCAGACAGTCTCCTGCATTGCAGACAGATTCCTTACCACTGAACCACCAGGGAAGCTCTCATGATCCATGAAAACTTATAAAATGAATAAAAGAAAATTTATCTCACGTTTCATGACCTTGAGAAATCAAAGTCATAAGTTCAGTTGCAAGGAGCCCCAAGACAGAGGCCATATCCCTTAACAAAGATGACAACGGTGGTTGTGGTGGTGATGATCATGTACCACTATGGAGCCTTAATAGGGGCATTGAGCTAAAAGCTTTCTATATATTTTTCATTCAACTCTCCCAAAAGTGCTGAGAAAACTGAGGTCAGAGAAGTTAAAAGGCCTTGCCCATGGTTACACAGTTTGGATTTAAAGCCGAGTGTGCCCAGCTCCATAATCTTTTTCTTTTACACTTCACGGTAGAACCTCTTCTGATGATGTGGAAGTAGTTTTCCTGCAGCCTGGTGATAACGCACGAGTTCAGAGGACATGATCTGTGGATGTAGCACAGGGGTGTGATTTGCAGACAGACAGAGTCATGGAGGAGAAATGTTTCACAGGAGAAAGGGTGTCCTGTGTGATGGAGTGCAGGAAAGCTTTTCCCTCCCTGGCCGAGGTGTAAAAATATTTCTCACTGATGTATTCTTGACAGTAAAAGCTGAGTTATGATGGTATGTTAATATGTAGGAATAGTAGGACACAGAGTGTAAGCTGTAATAAAAAGTGGGATATCTCTCTTTGGAGGATCTTGCCAAATGGCTAGTGGAGAAAAGTTTAACTGTAGTTAAACATCTGGTGAAACTTTCTTCACATCTGTAACTTTCTCCTATCTCCCCACCTTATTCCAGCCTCAGTAAAGTTCTTTCTATGGAAATATCTAAAATTGGGAAGAAATCAAGTACTTAAAAAATCAAGTGACAGTCTTACTTTTTTTTTTTCTTACTTGCTTATGTTCTTCCAAAGCATCTTAAAGAGAACTCTGTGAATTTAGTGTCTTAAATGTTTGAATAATTGTACAATTGCATGTGTAAGAAATACATGTCAATGAATTAAACTTGCCACTACACTCTTTTGAGAGAAAGGATTTGCTTAGCAAATAAATAACTTTGATATCATTGGAAGGAATGTTTAAACACCATAAGAGAACAAGCCTTTCTCAAGCACTTTACATACCAACCCCTGATAAGCTTATTACAAATCACTTGTCTTCATTTACTAAGATATGTCCCTAGAGACACCTACTTGGCAACTCTAGTTTAAATTAATATATTTTCCTTAAAAGATAATCTGCCTTTACTTTAAAACTGTGTGTAGTTCAAAGCACTACAGATTCATACCGATAGATATGTATTAGTCAGAATTAGGAAAGCTTCAGAGTGTTTACATAATGACTTCTATTTAGAAGTCTGTTCAAGGACCACAGAATCTCAAGGTTCTTTTTTTTTCCCTCTGTCTGTTTCCTCTGTCCCAGTTTCTAATGCATGACTCTGCTTACTGTAATTCAATGCTTGGATTCAGGAGAGAAAGTATACAGGGCAAAAACTACATTAACAGCAAGAACCACCATAGAAACGGAAGCTGCACGTTGAATCTTAGAGTCCAGTATTTGGGGTTCTAAAAACCGCACAGTGTTCTTTTTCTTTTTCTTTTGCATCTATCACAATGCAGTGGTAAAATGTCTATTATGTGTGTACCATTCTGTGGCACTGGAAAAATACAGGGATGTTCTAAGTCTTCCAGAGCTTTCTCTGGCTAGGGAAACAGAATCTTGTTATGTGTATTGATACAGATCAGTGGTGATTTCACTCCCACCACCCCCCGCCCCCAGGACATTTGGCGATGTCACGAGGTGTATTCTGGTCATCACACTTGAGAAGGGCGCTACTGGCAGCCATCACTACAGGCCAGGGATGCCGCCCAGCATCCTACAGTTGCCAGGACAGCCCCCCCAACAGTCATCCAGCCAGGAATGCCAGTAGTACCACAACTGAGAAGCCCTGATTTGATATCAGTTCACTAAAACGTGAGATCCTGAAGCATAGGGCTCTTGTGGCCTTTATTTCTGTATCTCCAGTGTCCAGCCAAGAGCCTTGAACATTTCAGCTGGCTTAAATGTTTGACTGTTACATGAATGAATGAGTAAATGATTAGCAGAATTGGGGTGTAAGACCGAGAGACCACTAATCTCATCAGAAAAACTAGCTACATGTGTTTGAGGTTTTTTTTTCTTTTTCTTTTTCATGTAGAAGTTTATTTTCAGACCACTAGTAACACTGACACTTCCAACATGACTACCTTTTGTTGGGAGACAAATCTTTGCCTATATTTTATCATGTGTCCAGAAATAAAGAAACCCTGGATAGATAGCAATTCTCCAAATTCCCAGTGAGAAAATTAAGACATGTTTGACCAACTTGAAAATGTTAATGATGTAGATTAAATAATTAAATATCTACTTATATAGTTTATTCATTTAAATATATTCAAAATTATTAATATATTAATTTAGAAATGTGCTTTTTTCCTATACTCTTTTATTTTATAAAACAATTTTATTCGAACTTTGGAAAAATGTGTTTTCCAATATTGCTCAGTCATTACATCATCTTTTTAAATTTCTTTCATCTAAGTTGTTTCAGATATAACAGTTTTCTAAATCATATATATTTCTTTTCCCTTGTGTTTTCTCCCTCTAAGTCTTATGTATGATTATGAACAGTTATTTTTTCTTCCTATAGATAATTACCCGAGATCTTTACAATACAAGCAGTTAGTGTATTGCTCTTAAAAGTGCTGTTTACAGGGCTTGTTGGTGGTGGTGGTGTTCAGTTGCTCAGTTCAGTTCAGTCCCTCCGTCGTGTCCAACTCTTTGAGACACCATGGACTGAAGCACGCCAGGCCTCCCTGTCCATCACCAACTCCTGGAGTTTACTCAAACTCATGTCCATTGAGTCGGTGATGCCATCCAACCATCTCATCCTCTGTTGTCCCTTTCTCCTCCCACCTTCAATCTTTCTGCATCAGGGTCTTTTCAAATGAGTCAGTTCTTCCCATCAGGTGGCCAAAGTATTGGAGTTTCAGCTTCAGCATCAGTCCTTCCAATGGATATTCAGGACTGAATTCCTTTAGGATGGACTGGTTGGATCTCCTTGCAGTCCAAGGGACTGTCAAGAGTCTTCTCCAACACCACAGTTCAAAAGCATCAATTCTTCAGTGCTCAGCTTTCTTTATAGTCCAACTCTCACATCCATACATGACTACTGGAAAAACCATAGCCTTGACTAGACAGACCTTTGTTGGCAGAGTAATGTCTCTGCTTTTAAATATGCTGTCTAGGTTGATCATAACTTTCCTTCCAAGGAGTAAGAGTCTTTTACTTTCATGGCTGCAGTCGCCATCTGCAGTGATTTTGGAGCCCCAAAAAATAAAGTCAGCCCCTGTTTCCGTTTCCCCATCTATTTGCCGTGAAGTGATGGGACTGGATACCATGATGTTAGTTTTCTGAATGTTGAGTTTTAAGCCAACTTTTTCACTCTTTTCCTTCACTTTCATCAAGAGGCTCTTTAGTTCTTCCTTGTTTTCTGCCATAAGGATGGTGTCATCTTCATATCTGAGGTTATTGATATTTGTCCCGGCAATCTTGATTCCAGCTTGTGCTTCATCCACACAGTATTTCTCATGATGTACTCTGCATATAAGTTCAGTTGCTCAGCTGTTTCCAAATCTTTGTGACTCCATGGGCTGCAGTATGCCAGGCTTCCCTGCCTTACACTGTCTCCCAGAGCTTGCTCAAACTCATATTCATTGAGTTGATGATGTCATCCAACCATCTCATCCTCTGCTGTCCCCTTCTCCTCCTGCCCTCAATTGTTCTCAGCTTCAGGATCTTTTCCAATGAGTCAGCTCTTTGCATCAGGTGACCAAAGTATTGGAACTTCAGCTTCAACATCAGTACTTCCAATGAGTATTCAGGGTTGATTTCCTTTAAGATTTATTGGTTTGATCTTACAGGGCTTGTTCATATTCAGATCTTGCCTAATAAGACCATCTTCTCTCTCAGCCCCCTCTCCCACCCACACTTCACACCCAGTATTGTACAATTACTAAATATTTGTTACATCTGATTGCTTTCTTTTGTTACTTGCTTTTGTCAGATGATTTCATAAGAATCCAACTCTAGAACATATCAAAATAGGTATACAAAAAGGTGCCTTCCCCCTTCATGGATCACAGCCTTGTCATGGCAGAGGGGCTTGTGTAACTCAGTGATGCTGCAAGCCATGCCGTGCAGGGCCACAAAAAATGGATGGATCATAGTGGAGAGTTCTGACAAAATGTGGTCCACTGGAGGAGGGAGTAACAAACCACTCCAGTATTTTTGCCACAGGAACTCCTTAAACAGTATGAAAAGGCAATAAAGATATGACACTGAAAAACGAGCCCCCCAGGTCAGAAGGTGTCCAATTTGCTACTGAGGAAGAGTGGAGAAATAGCTCCAGAAAGAATGAAGAGGTTGGGCCAAAGCAGAAACAAGGCTCAGTTGTGGATGTGTCTGGTGGTGAAAGTAAAGTCTGATGCTGTAAAGAATAATACTGCATAGGAACCTGGGACATTAAGTCCATGAATCAAAGTAAGCTGGATGTGGTCAAGCAGAAGATGGCAAGAGTGAACGCTGACATTTTAGGAATCAGGGAACTAAAATGCATGTATGCTAAGCTCTTTCAGTCATATCTGGCTCTTTGCAACTGGATGGATGGACTGTAGCCTGCCGGGTGCCTCTGCCCGTGGAATTCTCCAGGCAGTAATACTGGATTGGATTGCCGTTTCCTCCTCCAGGGGATCTTCCTGACCCAGGGATCAAACTTGAGTCTCTTACATCTCCGGAATTGGCAAGTGAGTTCTTTACCACTAACAGCACCTGGGAAGCCCCTAAAATGGATGGGGATGGGCAAATTTAATTCAGATGACCACTATATCTACCACTGTAGGCAAGAATCCCTTAGAAGGAATGCAGTAGCCCTCATAGTGAACAAAAGGGTCTGAAATGCAGTATTTGGATGCAGTCTCAAAAATGACAGAATGATCTAGGTTCATTTCCAAGGCAAACCATTCAACATCACAGTAATTCAAATCTATACTCCAACCACTAGTGCTGAATAAGCTGAAGTTGATTGGTTCTATGAAGACCTACAAGCCCTAGAACTAACACACACACACACACACACAAAGCCCTTTTCATCATAGGGGACTGGAGTGCAAAATTAGGAAGCCAAGAGATACCTGGAGTAACAGGCAAGCTTGGCCTTGGAGTGCAAAATGAAGCAGGGCAAAGGCTAACAAGATTTTGTCAAGAGAACACACTGGCTGTAGCAATCACCCTATTCCAACAGCACAAAAGATGACTCTCTACATGGACATCACCAGATGGTCAACACCAAAATCAGATTGATTATATTCTTTACAGCCAAAGATGGAGAAGCTCTAAAAAAGCTTCTAAAAACAAGACCTGGAGCTGACTGTGGCCCAGATCATGAGCTCCTTATTGCAAAATTCAGGCTTAAATTGAAGAAAGTATGGAAAACCACTAGACCATTCAGGTATGACCTAAATCAAATCCCTTATGACTATACAGTGGAGGTGACAAATGGATTCAAGGGATTAGATCTAGTAGAGTGCCTGAAGAACTATGGAAGTCCATAATATTGTACATGAGGCAGTGACCAGAACTATCTCAAAGAAAAATAAATGCAAGAAGGCAAAGTGGTTGTCTGAGGAGGCTTTACAAATAGCTCATAAAAGAAGAGAAGCTAAAGGCAAGGGAGAAAGGGAAAGATACACTCAACCAAATGCAGAATTCCCGAGAATAGCAAGGAGATATAAGAAAGCCTTCTTAAGTGAACAATGCAAAGGAATAGAATAAAACAATAAACAATAGAATGGGAAAGACTAGAGACCTCTTCAAGAAAATTGGCGATATCGGGGGAACACTTCATGCAAGAATGGGCACAATAAAGGACAGAAATGGTAAGGACCTAACAGAAGCAGAAGATATTAATAAGAGGTAGAAAGAATACACAGAAGAAGTATCCAAAAAATGTCTCAATGACCCAGGTAACAATGATGGTCACTCACCTAGAGCCAGACATCCTGGAGTATGAAGTCAAGTAGGCCTTAGGAAACATTATTACAAGCAAAGCTAGTGGAGGTGATGGAATTCCAGTCGAGATATTTAAAAATCCTAAAAGATGATGCTGTTAAGGTACTGCACTCATTATGTCAGCAAATCTGGAAAACTCAGCGGTGGCCACAGGACTGGAAAAGGTCAGTTTTCATTCCAATCCCAAAGGAGGGCAATGCCAAGGAATGTTCAGACTACCGTAAAGTTGAGCTTTATTCACATGCTAGCAAGGTAGTGCTCAAAATCCTTCAAGCTAGGGTTCAACAGTACATGAACCGAGAACTTGCAGATGGACAAGCTGAGTTTAAAAAAGTCAGAGGAATCGAAGAACAAATTGCCAACATCCACTGGATCATAGAGAAAGCAAGGGAATTCCAGAGAAAACATCAACTTCTGCTTCATTGATTACACTAAAGGCTTTGACAGTGTGCATCACAACAAACTGGAAAATTCTTAAAGAAATGGGAATACTAGGCCACATGACCTGTCTCCTGAGAAAACTGTATGTGTGTCAAGAAGCAACAGTTAGAACCAGATGTGGCACAATGGACTGGTTCAAAATTGGGAAATGAGTTTGTCAATGCTGTGTATTGTCACCTTGCTTATTGAACTTTACGGAGTGTACATCCTGCAAAATGCTAGGCTGGATGAATCGTAAGCTGGAATCAAGATTGCTGGGAGAAATATCAACAACCTCAGATATGCAGATGATACCAATCTAATGGCAGAAAGTCAAGAGGACCTAAAGAGCCTCTTGATAAGAGTGAAAGAGGAAAATGAAAAAGCTAACTTAAAAGTCAGCATTCAAAAATCTAAAAGATCATGGCATCTGGTCCCAGCACCTCATGGCAAGTGGAAGGGGAAAGTAGAAAAGGTGACAGATTTTATTTTCTTGGGCTCCAAAACCACTGTGGCTGCATCCATGAAATTAAAAGGCACTTGCTCCTTGGAAGAAAAGCTATGCCAAACATAGGCAGTGTATTAAAAAACAGAGACATCACTTTGCTGACAAAGGTCCATATAGCCAAAGTTAAAGTTTTTCCAGTGGTCATGTACCAGTGTGAGAGATCGACCCAAAGAAGTGCCAGAGAATTGATGCTTTCAGACTGTGGTGCTGGAAAGGCTCTTGAGAGACCCTTGGACTTCAAGGAGATCAAGCCAGTAAATCCTAAAGGAGATCAGTCCTGAATATTCATTGGAAGGACTGATGCTGAAGCAAAGCTCCAGTACTTTGACCACCTGATGCGAAGAGCTGACTCTTTGGAAAACACCCTAGTCCTGGGAAAGGTTGAAGGCAAATGGAAAAGAGAATGGCAGAGAATGAGATGGTTAGATAGCTTCACCGACTCAATGCACATGAGTTTGAGCAAACTCTGGGAGATAGTGAAGGACCCGGAAGTCTGGCCTGCTGCAGTGGCTGGGGTCACACAGAGTCAGAGAAGACTTTGGGACTAAACAACAACAATGCTGCTGCTGCTGCTAAGTCGCTTCAGTCATGACCGACTCTGCGCGACCCCATGGACTGCAGCCCACCAGGCCCCCCCATCCCTGGAATTCTCCAGGCAAGAACACTGGAGTGGGTTGCCATTTCCCTCTCCAGTGCATGAAAGTGAAAAGTGAAAGTGAAGTTGCTCAGTCGTGTCCGACTCTTCACAACCCCATGGACTGCAGCCCACCAGGCTCCTCCGTCCATGGGGTTTTCCAGGCAAGAGTACTGGAGTGCGGTGCCATTGCCTTCTCTGCAACAGTGTGCATTCCCCAAAGTCTGTTATTCAAAATATAGTAACTGAGATAGCATTGTAAACTCTCAAATGAAAGGAAGTTCTCCTTTTGGGGGGCACAATTTTGAGGGACTGAAAACCTTACCTGCTTTTGAGACGTGTAGTTCCTCCTTATCAGTGGAACAAACATTCCGAGACTCCAGTGGATGCCGGACGCCACAGATAGCGCGGATCCCTGCACACACTGTTTTTCCAGTCACTGCTCTTGCACTGGGACCACTCACAAGCAGCATCAGGGTGACCTGAAGACAAGCACCATGACTCTGCAGCGGTCAAGCTGGTAACCATGGCAGCTGCTGAGTGACACACAGGAGGGAGACGCCAAGCAAAGGGTGGGTCAAGTCCTGAGAAGGACGGCGTGGTTTCAGCGGGCTGCTCAGAATGAGCGTAATGTAGAACCTATAAATCGTTCATCTCTGGGATTTTTCACTTATTATTTTCAGACTTCAGTTGACCATGCATAACTGAAACTTCAGAAAACAAAACCTTGGCTGAGCGGGGGACTCCCGTACAGTGCATTTCTCATTAAATCCCAATGGCAACACGAAGCTTCCTGGTTATTTATGTCCCAACCTTATGAAGCTCAGTGTTGCGGCAATGCAAGGCCATGTGGCTGATAGGAACATGAGCACAACCCATGCCCAGGTCTCTTAGGCCTCAAAGATGAACCTACTTATCATTCACCTAAACAAATTTTCATGAATGGAACCAACTAGGAAGGTGTTGCAGGGGGAAGGTGGAAACGTAAGCAAAGGAGAAGTAAAAATCCCCATGACACTTCTCCTACATTCAGTTTCCTTCCCAGTTGATGTCTAAGGCATTAACTTATATGTTAGACTTGATTCATTTAACACTGCTTAGAAGTTAAGATTCCAAAGAAGGGTTAATTAAGATCTAGTTACTGAATGCAATCAACTCTTGCAGTCAAAATGTGGGGAAAACATTTGTTTTCATTTTAAAACTAAACACAATAAAATTTTAAAACAAATCCAAGAAACTAAAATATCCCATTCATCAAAAGCCTTTGAGTAATTCTATTCCAATGATAAAACTATTTGTTATAGCCTTCCTGAGTGTGATTTGAGTTCTAGGTTTCTTTACCAGTAAAATTCCTAAACCATCATGCTGGTATGAGGTTGAAAGAGAGAAACTGTTTGAAGCCCAGTGCACTAGTTCACAGGAAGTATTCAGCCAAAGTTAGTTCCTCTGACTTTGTTCTATTCTTTTCTGATCACTTCCGCTTTGAGATCAATAGTAATACTTGAGGGGGAGCAGCCGCAGACGGGGCTGAAGATGTGACGGTTATAAACGGGCAACAAGTGGATATGAATCTTGCATGGATGTTAGTTATTTAAAGAAAATCTTAGAGGGTGAACCAAAAGCCACACTTTACATGCTGAGAGGTTGGAAATAATGTTCCTGAGGCCTTCAGATATCAAGCTGTAAAGTGAAGAAAAGCTTATTTCAATGAGATCAGTGGTACTATGACTCCCTTTTTTTAATTATCAAGAAAGTCAAGGTCTGGAGTGTCCAAAAATTTGATTCTAGTCCAGGATCTGACACTCAGTTATGGAACTTCACCATATTTAAAACTCTGCTACACCCACCGGATGCCGATTCCCAACCCCATGCTGCTTAAACCTGGCCATAGTCAGCCAGCAGAAGGGAACACAGCTTCCTTTCCAAATCCCACTACAGACTGGCAAGAGTGTTACATCTGATGAATTTCAGATCTGTTTGAGGCAATGATAATGAAAGACAAAAACGACCATTGATTTGGTAGCAAAATGTCCTCCTTAAATGCAATGATATAAATGTTGCCATTGGTCTCCAATAATAAAGGAAACACAATGGTGGAAAAGGTCTTAGAGATTACCTTTCCAACATAGTTTTCATGCAGATGGAAAAACAGAAGTCCAAGAAAGAGGAATGATTTGTCCATAGTTTCACAACAAATCATGACAGAGCAAGAACCAGAATTCTTATCTGTCAGGTCTCTAGTACCTAACTAGATATAAATATATAGATACATACATGCATAACCATTTCTTCAGAAAGCACGCTTAGGGTGCTCACAATTTCACTTCAACATCTTTGCACAAAGGCCACTGTAGAGTTATGACCTAAATAGGGAAAAAAGTGACATCACTTCTAGGACATCTGTCCCTGGTAGGTAGCATCAAAGACCCTTGCCAAGGACACCTCCAATCTCCTTGGACATGCTGGTTCAGCTCCTTGTTTGGCTGACATCAGCCTGACTCACAGCTTCAGAAATGGCAAGATGTGCACAGTGAGGAATGAAACAAACTCATGCTCAAAGCTAGGTCAAGTTTGCCAAAATCATCCCCGAGCCCCTTTAGCTGATTGGAAATTGCTGCAAGGGCCTACCTCTATTCTACAGCTGAGCAACAAAAATGCCTCCAGTGGAGACTTTACCTCCCAGAGGTGAGCTGAGATCATTTCTGGCAATGTAGCACTCCCTGTTTATTTTTAGACTGGTACACTGGAACTCATTGGTTGATTGCTGAACACACAAATAATTTGAAAAAAAAAAAAAAAGACTTCTAAATAAGTGTTCTTTAATCTGTTTCTGTCTGCATTAATAATTCAAAAATGTTGATTATTATGTCCACTAAGCTATCCTTCATTGTCTATGTACACATGAATGTGTACGCTTCTGTGTGTTCAAGGACCACGTGTAGGATAGAGATTGGCCCTGGAAGGCATTTAATAATCGTCACTTCTTTTCCATTCATAAATTTTCTCAGGTTTCTTTAGTAAATAACTATTGTGTTTTACTATGAACATTATCAGGAACTGTTAGCTCAGATATAATAATCAACAGAATCATTAAACAAGCAAGCGTTTACTGACTGCTTTGTATTTAGTAGACACTGTACTAAATCCTTGGGTCATCATGCTAAATGAAATAGAGTCCCAGGAACAGAAGAAGAGATAACCTAGTGAGGGAGGGAACTGTATAAAGGAAAAAGGATAATACAGTATGGTCGGTGATGGAAGAAAGCCTGCCTAACGTACTATGTAAGCAGAGAGATGGAGAAGGCAATGGCACCCCACTCCAGTACTCTTGCCTGGAAAATCCCATGGACGGAGGAGCCTGGTGGGCTGCAGTCATGGGGTCGCTCAGAGTTGGACACGGCTGAAGCAACTTAGCAGCAGCAACAGCAAGCAGAGAGATGTGAGCAATTAATTCTGCCCAGGAAAAGTTGAGGAGGATTCCTGGATCAACTAGCTGGGTTTTCCCCAGGCTTAGGAGGGACAAGAGGATAACAAGGGTTGTTCAGCCATAGGAAGCAGACTTTGCCTCTTTTCCCAGGACTGAAGCTTCCTGGGAAAAGAGAGTCTTAAGAAGGCCCATGAAGATGCCCCAGTTGACCTGTGGCCGAGAGGAGAACCTCCATGTCTCTAGCCCTCTCTATCTGGGCGTCTCTAATGAGTCTAGAAATGACTGCTGTCGGAAAAAAGTGAAGGGGCCCATGTGGGTTTGGAAGGTGCTTTGCCTCTGAATCACTGCTCTACAATACTCAAGCAGAACCTCAGACAGGGGCAGAGTGGGTTTCCCTAGGCCCAGCCAAAGTAAAGCTTATTCAAACCTAAGCTTTAGAGGAGAAAAATGAAGACTCTGTATGTAAGGTGCTGGAATAATCAACCTCACCTTTCTAAATTCAGTCCATAGACCCCAAAGGACTTGGAATGCTAACAAAGCTGTTGGGGCACATAGGAGCCGGATTCTAGAATTAAGGAAGATGTGAGTTGAGCCCCAGACTGAGATTTTAAAGGCCTTTGGTTTGTCATCAACTCTACCACTAAAAGTGTGATCTTGAGAAAATAACATTCCTTTCACAAGACCTCTCTTTCCCCTAATAAGATGGCAACTGGATTACGCCTTCTTGTGTGATTCTCAAATTTAGGATTCTAAGAGTTTATTTAGACATGGATGCAACCTAAGGGATCTCTGTAGATTTGGACCGTTCATTGGAAAATCAGCCATTTTGACTGGATTATGATGGAAACTGTCTATGCAAGAGATAGGTGAACACATACCTTCACAGATACTGACATCCCTCAGTGATTGCGGTAGGTTGCATTATTTATCTTGGAGAAGGCAATGGCACCCCACTCCAGTACTCTTGCCTGGAAAATCCCACGGATGGAGGAGCCTGGTGGGCTGCAGTCCATGGGGTCGCTAAGAGTTGGACACGACTGAGTGACTTCACTTTCATGCATTGGAGGAGGAAATGGCAGCCCACTGCAGTATTCTTGCCTGGAGAATCCCAGGGATGGGGGAGCCTGGTGGGCTGCCGTCTATGGGGTCACACAGAGTCAGACATGACTGAAGCGACTTAGCAGCAGCATTATTTATCTACTTTTTTTTCCTTCCCTGCCTTCCTTTCTCTCCTTCTCCAGAAGTATCCTCCCTGAACCCACTGTCTTGGGCCAAATTTTATGACTTACTGGCAGCAATGGAGTGTGCACAGAAATAATAGTATGTCACCATCTACCTGTGACCTAAAAAGGCATAGCAAATTTATGCCAGCTTTTCGGAGTTCCTTCCCTTGGCCAGGAGATGCAATCCAACTGGTCCCAGAGAGTCATTGCTTCTTCAGTCTGGGTACTGGCATGAAAATCCTGGAGCTGACCTGAGCCCATCCCGAAGCTTAGAGCCCAGCAAAGCCCAGCCTATGATGGTACACAGTTTTTTGCATATTTTGCCACTGAGTTATTTGCATCAAGCTATCTACCTGCTAGCCTGGAATATATTTTCTGTTTTAACGTACAGAGTTGGGGGGTTATTTGTCATGCAAGAGCATTATTTCAGCCAAAACCTTTCTAGCGTGCTGATCCTCTTTGATTAGATTCCATAGATTGCCCTGCAGTCTGTGGAATAATGCACTGTATTAATTTCCTGTCGCTGCTATAACAAATGTTACTGGCTTAAGCAACGCAGTACTTATCTTATAGTTTTAGAGGTCAGAAGTTTGAAATAAATCTCACGAGGCTAAAATCAAGGTGTTGAAATGGCTGCATTCCTTAGGGCAACTCTAGCTAAGACTCCAT
Source organism: Cervus elaphus (assembly GCF_910594005.1). Lineage (NCBI taxonomy): Eukaryota > Metazoa > Chordata > Mammalia > Artiodactyla > Cervidae > Cervus > Cervus elaphus. The sequence goes on along the minus strand of NC_057830.1, from coordinate 7,375,358 downwards.
CTCCTTGTCTTTTCTAGACTCTAGAGGCTGGCAACCTTCCTTGGTTTGTGGCTCCCTTCTTCCATCTTCAAGGGAGTGTCCTTGACACATTGTCATCTCTCTGATTCTCTTTTCCTACCTCCATTTTCAAGTTCTAAGGGCCTTTATGATATATTAGGAACATACAAATAATTCAGGATAATCTTGTCTCAAGGCCAGCTGATTAGCAATCAGAATTTCACCTAGAACATTATTTCCTATTTGCTACATAATCTAACAGACACAAAGTGAAAGTGTTAGTCACTCAACTGTGTTCGACTCTTTGCGAACCCATGGACTGTAGCCTGCCAGGCTCGTCTGTCTATGGGATTCTCCAGGCAAGAATACTTGGGTTGCATTGCCATTCCCTTCTCCAGGGGATCTTCCTGACCCAGAGACCAAACCCCAGTTGCCCACATTACTGGCAAATTCTTTGCCATCTGAGCCACAAGGCTTCCATGAATTAGGAGGTGAATGTCTTTGAGGGTTTAGGGGACATTATTCTGCCTGACACAGGAACCATTGCTAATCCTGTGCTCCTAAAAAGAAAAGAGTGTTAAAAAGAAATATACAAATGAGCTTATCTACAAAACAGAAACAGACTCACAAACTTAGAGAATGAATTTACAGTTACCATGGGGAAACAGTGAGGGGAGAAGGGATAGTTAGGGAGTTTGGGATTGACATATAGACACTGCAATATTGGAAATGGATAACAACAAGGACCTACCGTGTATGTAGTACAGGGAACACCACTTAATGTCATGTAACAGCCTAAATTGGAAAAGAATGGGAAAAAGAATGGATATATATATATTGTTAATCATTTTGCTGAACACCTGAAACTGTCACAACATTATTAATCAACTATATTCCAATATAAAATAAAAAGGTTAAAAAAAAAAAAGACCAGAGTAGAAGGAACATTTGCCTTGGGGGTTCCTGCTCGTTCCTGCAAACCCCATCCTAAAAACCAAACCACAGCCTAGGTATAGGAAGTGTTTTTGATGGCCAACATCATATCCCTTCAGCCTCTTACCTTAGTGTAGCTGTGATGGATAATTATGTGCATTTTAATTTTAACCCATCTCAGGGGTACACTACCAACTTCTGCATGTTTCTCCTTATGGCTGTTTCGGAACTGCAGAAGCCTGCTCAGCTTCCTATGCAGACACAGCCAGCACTGGTTGGGTGGAAGCTGACGAATAAATGCCCAGCCTTCTGGGAGAACATGGATGGAGGCTCAGTTCACATGGTTTCTAGAAGGGTCTCAGCAGGACCACAATAATTCTCAGCTCATTAACCCCACTGACTCGCTTTTACTTCTTCCCTGTCCCTTTATCCCCACTCTTTATCCTGCCGCCTGGATCACCTCTCAAATAAACTGCCTGACACCCAGACCTCATCTCAGACTCTGCTTTTGGAGGAAAGCAAGCTGAGACTTCATGTTTGGTGTTGGCTGGACAACCACGCCTCAAGGTTGAAAGAACCCTGACCATTACACAGTGCAACTTGCGTAGAAATGTCTAGAGCAGCTTGTGTGATTCAAGAAAGCCCTCTAGTCTGTAACATCTCTCACGAGAGGCCGTGCTGTCTCTGATTACATACCTCCAGGGATGCGGAGGTCACATTTGCTCATGTTGTCACATGAGGCAAACCAGCCTAATGTAAGACAGCTGTCGGTAAAAATGTGCTTCCTTGAGAAAAGTTCTCATTACTCCTAGTTCAGTCTGGTCAGTCCTTTTGTAATGTCACATATGCTTTCTTATAAAAATGCTCAGAGACTTAGAGACCAAAACACAAGGCAAACTAAAACTTTCCTTCTGTTAAGCCTAGGGCCTTCAACAATACCACACAAACTCAAATGTCCTTACAGCTGACGGAATCCTCTTTGCCAATATGCTTAAACGTTTGTTCATAGCGAAGCAGAACATAGTATTTCATGAGTAAGCAAGGTGAATTTGTTTAAAATTCTGAGTTCAAAAGTCAGCGATGTTACTTGTTACCTCTGTGTGCATGAGGAAACCAGCATCATTTGCCAAGCTCCAGTTTCTTCATCTGTAAAATGGGGATAATGAGACTCCCTGAGGGTTGTCATGAGGAGAAAAATCTATTAACACATGAATGACGTGGGGAAAGCTCTGAAATATTGTCGTTGCTCATAGAAATGATTCAGTGGTTTAATTTCAGCTCTGCCTCCAATCAAGGAATAGAAGATCTTTACAATAAACATGGAAGGAGAGCCAAGGTTATAATGAACTGTGTCTCCACTTTTAAATGACCGAGATATTCTGTGCTGAGATGACAGAGACCTTGGTGAATTGTGGCACTAAATTTCTGCCGTGCCTCTGTTTTGTTTGGTTACTGGTGCTGTGAATCAGCTTTATTATATGGGACCAAACATTGTTCCTTGTCCTGACACTCTGCAGTCTACAAATCCTGGTCCTCACCACTTCCCTTTGAAATCTTCTCACAGCAGAGGGAAATGGAGGTTCTGAGGAGGAAAGGACATACTTAATTGGTGAACTGGTGTCAGAAAGCCGGTTGAGAATCTGAGGCAGAACCATACCGGCCAATGGCAAAGCAAGTGCAAAGGCCCTGTGGTTAACCTTGGCCTGTTCAGAGTAGCACATCCACTGATGTGTCTGTAGGGAACAGAGTGAAGGGGCCATGGTAGTAGATGAGAGCAGAGAGGTTAGCAGGAGTCTGATTATATGGGGCTTTTTAGGATATGGGGAAAAGTTCATAATTTATTTTTAGTAAGATGAGAAATCTTGGGAGGTTTTTGAAGGGGAGTAACATGATCTGGTTTCTGTTTTTTAAATCATGAAGTGTTGATAATTGACTGTGGAAAGGGAGCGTGTCCCAGGGAGACTGGTTAGAAGGCCATTAAGTAGTCTATGTGAAAGACGATGATGGTTTGGAATAGTGTAGTAGTGGTAACAACCCTTGGATTCAGGACATATTTTAAAAGTAATGCAGTTAAGACATGGGCTGAATTGGACATAGATGGTTAGAGAATGAGAGGAATCAGGAATGACGCCTACATTTTCGAGCCTGGACAGATGGGAGCATGACACCATTCGGTGAAAATGGAAAACTATGCAGAAACTGTGGGGATGGAGTGCAGAGGGAGCCGATGGGCATCAGAAGTTTTGTTTTGAACGTGTGACATGGAAAAAGTCCATTAGGTATTCAAGGGTTGATATCATCTGTACACATAAAGTTTGAATCTGCAGATAATTGGTTGAGATCACAGTGTGAGAAAAAAAAACTGTGTCATCATTATATCCATGGCATTAAACAGTCATAAAGTCAATAGAACCTCCCGATGGTGTTGAGTGTTCCTCAAACAGGGGAGGGCCTGAGACTGAGACCTAGCCTTCCCAGGTGTGGAAAAGGAAGAGGAACTTGTAAAGGATGCCGAGAGGCTGATGAAACAGGGAAGCTGAGAGAGTAGCTACCTGTATGCTAGCTGGAGCAAGTATTTCAAGAAAAAGTGAGGGACAGGGTCAAATGATGCTAATAGAATAAGAATAAAATAAGGTGACTGACAGCCCACATAATACACATTAGCATATCAAAGTGCCCCCTAAAGACCTCTTTACCCTTATGGAATCCATTTCCCAAATTCACTTGCCCAAACCACACTTCATGTTAATATCAGTTACCACGCCTGGAATATACTCAGTTCGTAAAATGTTGTTGTAAATACAAGGAATGGAGAGGAACTGATCACCTGGGATCCCCCCCGATTCCCAACTCTCGCTGCTGCTTAATCGAGATCCATGAAAACCGTAAAGAAGGGCAAGATGGCACGCATCCTTGTAAGTGTGGGTAGCCTTTTGGTCTGATGTCAATTGGGCAAGGCCTGGTTTCTTGGGTATGAGAAGACCTCACATATGAAAAGAAAGCCACAGCAAAATCCAGACCACAGCCTTCAGAGGTTTGCTTGTCACAAGCCAGGTCCGCACCTTGGCAGTGCCAGTCTGGAGGACCTGATGCAGTGTGGGCAGGACCTTGCCTGGCCTTGGCACCACCCTCCCTTCCCCGAGTCCCACATTCCAGCCTTACTTAAAGAGAAGTGTCAGAAAAGATTTTTCTTTTCCAGATCATTGGCAAATGTTTGCTCAGATCTATTTTGGGGGCATTAGCTCAACACTGCTGTCTTTTCTTCGCAAAGAATTAGAAGAGTATTTCAAAACCACATTTATTTTCCCTCTCTCTCTGTCCCTGTATCCCTCTGTTCTCCCCATTTTCTTTCCTTGCCCCTCTTTCTGTCCTTCTTTCTTCCTTGACGTACTTGAGCTCTGCATGGATTTTCTCTGTCATGTCATGGAAAGGCTGTTGTGGCCCACGGCTTGCTCCTCTGTGTTGCTGACCCTTGGCTCTCTTAGCATTCATTTACCTTGTAAACCAGAGCAGCTACAACGGATACAGAAACTTCCATCAACCAACTCTATGTAAAACTGATCTCATCCTACATATTAGGATCGTTGTTGAAAAAAGGGAGAGAGAGATGGATAACTGCTGAAAGTATGAGACACCCGCTTTCCTTGCTGATGGCTGTGAAAACATTCTCATTGACTCCTTCCAACTGCTCTATAAGGGAAGCACCGCTGTGCCCACTTTAGTTTATAGTTCAGGACACTCAGGCATGATGAGGTGAAGGGCCTTGCCCACCATCAGTCAGAAGTGGCCCATCAGTCCAGGCCTTCCTCTGTGGTCCAAGGTTTTCACTTGAACTGACTCAATAAGGGGCACAGAGAGAAACAGGAAAGCAATGATTATCTTCCTTGAGGAAGAATAATTTATTTAAGAAAGGTAATTTATTTAAGAACACAAGATAAGATGCAGTACCCCTACCCTTTTGGTAGAAATCAATTTTAAGCACATCTCTGTTCTTTGTTTTTACATGATTCCTATCTACCAGGCACTGGGCTAGATACTTTGCATGATCCCTGAAAGTCAAAACAAACTTTTAGGTAAAAAGAAAATGCACATTTTTTTTTCCTTTCTCCTTTCCTTTCTCCCTTTTGTTAAAATTCCCCTCTAACGTACTTCTCAGCTCACAGAATATTTTAATGATTATGCTGGCTGTAGACACACATACCCTAGAAGAGTCATCAGTGTGTACTCCCAAGTTCTTTTTCCCAGATTGGAAAAAAGTTATCATTTTTCCCATTTGACATCTTAAAAAACCATATATACTGAGAATGGCATAAAAAGAACCCATCTCATCATCTTAAAACATCTCCAACTTTTTTTTTTTTTCCTATTTCTCAGCCAGAAGTTCTCCCTAATTTGGCATCGCAAAATGAACAGGAATGTAGGAGGAAGCTTTTATTTCTCTTAAAAAATATGATCTACTCCTGTTTTTGAATCACCTTCAAAAAACCAGCTATTTGGTCCTACACAGTCATGTTTCAACTGCAAAATACGGGGACACTGACATCTCGGTGACCTGCGGTAAATATTAGATTCTTTCAGCTGTCTTGTTTCTCAGCTCCGACCAGCAGCCTCAGTGCGGAACCAGCCCAGATTGTGACCCAAGGCATCTAGCCACTGTCCCTTCCAGGAGCCCTCTTCAGTCTACCCAGAGGCAAACGGTGGTGATCATCTTCTGCCCACCCCGCTTCCTGAAGAGCAATGCCCACAGTGGGCTTCCCTCATGGCTCAGATGGTAAAGAATCCACCTACAATGCAGGAGACCTGGGTTCGATCCTTGGGTTGGGAAGATTCCCTGGAGAAGGGAAAGGCTAACCACTCCAGTATTCTGGCCTGGAGAACTCCATGGACTCTGTAGTCCGTGGGGTTGCAAAGAGTCGGACACGACTGAGCGACTTTCGTTCATGCCCTTAGTGAGTGTATGAAACCCTGGTCGTTCATGCATTCCCTTCTGGCTTCAGAAACAAGGCAAAGGGATCAAATACGACTATGGCATGAACCTGAAGTGGCAAAAAAATACTAATATATCTGTACACACACACTCACACATACATATTATCAGTAGTCCAAGTTGTTTTGATAAGTGGCTTATACTATAGACATTTATCAAGCCATCTATTATGCATATAGCTGGAGAAGAATGAAACTCATGGGTTTATTCCTTCAGGAGTCCAACTAATCCTTCTTTAATGGCTGGTACAAAGATTTGTTCCTCTCCCAGCAGTTTTGAGCTCTGAAGGGCACTTACGTGTTCCACTGAATTATACCGGATATATCAAATTAATTCTATTAACCGGCTTATCCTCTAAATCTTTAACCAGGCCCTGATACATATGCATTCACTGGTGTAAATGACTTCAAGCAATTTCAGAGCCTGCTCGTTGGAGCTGTAGCTACATTGAAAGGTGATCCAGGCTCTGACCTTACTGCATTCCTCAATATTAAATAATCGGCTAAATGGTTACAGCCCGTTTTCAGAAAGGGGTATTGCATTCTCTTCTTACCCGCCTCCCACCCCATTGCAAGCTTGGAATTTGCCTTCAAACCAATTGCAGGACCCATGAACTGTAATGGGCAAAAACAAGAGCTGTGCGCAACAAGGTCGCCGTTGAAGATGGAACCTAAAGAAGTCCAGGAGTGTTGTTTCTAAATCCAGACCTTGTCCTTGTTGTCTCCTAGCCCCTACCCATCTTCTTGGCATATACCCACTTTCACTCTGCTTTCTAGGAAGTTTTTCCTACTCACCTACCCACCACAGCTCTACATAAGCGCCTCTTCGTTTTCTTACAGTATCTTGTAGTTCCCACTATCAAAAATTGTCACAATAATGTAGTAGTGAACATTGAGTCTTTGGGGTTTCCCTGGTGGCTCAGACAGTAAAGAATCTGCCTGCAATGCAAGAGACCTGAGTTCTATCCGTGAGTCAGGAAGATACCCTAGAGAAAGGGAATGGCTACCCAACCCAGTATTCTTGCCTGGAGAAGTCTACGGACAGAGGAGCCTAAAGGGCTACAGTCCATGGGGTCGCAAAGCGTCAGACATGACTGAAAGACTAACGCTTTCACTTTTCACTTCAATATTGAGTCTTTACTGTGTGCCAAACATTTTTCTAAGTTCTTTATAAATATTAACTTACTTAATCCTTGTTATGACCCTATGAGGCACATATCAGTCTTAACCCAGCTTACGTATGGGACCACTGAGACGCAGAGTGGTTCAGTACTTTACTCAGGGACACAAAGCTGGTAGGAGGTAGAACTCAGACTAGGCCCAGGCAGGTGGTCTAATTCAAGTGTAAAAACTAACACTGTTATGTGCTAGTTATGTGCACATAACACATAACACTTGATGTGAAGAGACAGCTCTTGGAAAAGACCCTGATGGTGGGAAAGATTGAAGGCAAAAGGAGAAGGAGGCAGCCGCTGGTTAGACAGCATCACCAACTCAATGGACATGAATTTGAGCAAGATAATGAAGGAAGGACAGAGGAGCCTGGCATGTTGCAGTCCAGGGGCTCGCAGAGTCAAACATGACTTAATGACTGAATAACAACAGCATGCGTACATAGTAAGTTGTCCATATGCTATATCCCATTTCATTCTTCAAGTAGTCACGTGCAGTAGGGATGGTGTAGCAGCCCCGCTTTACAGATGCAAAGGCACAATGATGTGTTTGAGTCCATACAGTGAGTAAGTGTCCATTCAGGATTCGAACACAAGTTCTCTCTTCGTAAAGCCCAAACTCTCCATCATTATGCCTTAAAAGACATTTTTATAATTGCTCATTTATTTTCCCATGAGCTTTCCTTATGTACAAGCTCAATAAGTTCATTTTTCTGTGCTGACCACCCCCTCCCAACACAATACCTATGATATACCTCTTTTTATAAATATTTGCTATGCTCACATGACCTGAATATATTCTGAGGCTAGCCCTGTCAGTTTGCATCATCAGGGGATACAGAACTTCATGAGACAGGAGACCCTATGTCTTAGTTTTGCCCATGTGTTTTTTTTTTTTTTTATTCTGCCTTTCTGAAAGCTGGTGAACATGTAAACATCTATAGCCCCTCTTTTCCCATGGAAGCTCACAAGCTCCGTGTAGGATAGCTCCAGTGTACATAACAGGACTGTTCTGGTGTCATGTGATACAGCTACCTCCCAATAACAAGGGTGGTTCATTGTGTGTTGCGTCAAAATGGTACCAAGCAGTCCAAGGGATTTACAGATAATCAGAGTAGAGTTCTGGGCATCCCTGGTGCCTCAGACAGAAAAGAATCTGCCTGCAATGCAGGAGACCCAAGTTTGATCCCTGGGTTGTAAAGATCCCCCAGAGAAGGAAATGACTACCCACTCCAGTATTCTTGCCTGGAGAATGCCATGGACAGAGAGGAGCCTGGCAGGCTCCAGTCTATGGGATCGCAAAGAGTCAGACATGACTGAGCAACTGACATTTTCACTTTCAGAGTATAGCAAAAGTCGTAGAGTCAGAAAGTTCTACATTTGAGTCTATTTTGAGGGTATCTTACTCTAGATAAATGACTTTGCTTTGCTTTGATTGTTTGTACAGAAAATGAGTTGTACTTACTTTATAACATCCCATGGTGATTAAATGAGATTATATTCATTAAGTACATGACACAGTGCCAGGCTCTTCATAAGTTGTCAGTAAGAGGCAGCAATTATAACAATTATGCCAGAATATCTTTGCTTTTCTTCTCCTCACCTCCTGGCCATCTTCTTCACCGTCATATGCCTAGGTGCATTCAGCATGTTGTTGTATTTACAGGACTTTTTATCAATATTAATGAGAAAAGCAAGAAACTTTCAGTAATAACCTTGTTTTTATGGAGCCCTTGCTATGTGCCAGGCACTGTGCTGAGTGTTTTAACATATGCATTCCTCACCGTAGCTTATGAGGTCAGCAAAACAGTTTTCCCCATTTTAAAGAAGAGGAAATAAAGGCTTTGAGAGGCTAAGTAGCTTACCCAAGGTCAGGCAGTCAATAAGTAGCAGGAACGGGATCCCAACCGAGGCAGGCTTAACTCTACAGTCCGATCTCATAACCAGCCTGGCATGCTAAAATTTCCTCCACGTAATCCTGAGTTAGGTCTCCTGTTTTTAAAATGGGTGACAAGGAAGAGCAAACACTTGGAAGGTCAAATTTACCCAGCTGTAAGCAACATTTGGAACTTGGCTTGACAGCGTGGAAATCTGTTTGTTTGCAGGCTTTTATGAGTAGCGTTGCTGAGTCCCTTTGCTAGCTGTCTTCTGTGTATTCCATACCGATGATCCTCGGTGAACTTTTGGGTTCTGAGAAGCAGCTGGTTGGTTTGCATAACTGCCTTCACCCTCTTCTGGCCCAGATGTCAAGCATTCTTAAATCTGACGCAGATAAAACTCAGTGACTATTGATTGGACTCTTGACACAGCGTGCTCAGGTTTTCCCTCTGTCGTATTTTACTGCATTCCATGGTGATGCTGGTGACCTTCTAAGCTGTCTTTGAAATGTTATTGATCACGCAATTAAATGGCCTCTCAGTGTGTGTCAGAAGTCCAATTCAGGTAAAGCTCCTACTGCCTCGTTCTTGAGGATCTGATCTTTAATTCCAAATAGAGGCTCTTCTCAGAGTGTCAGTCATCGTGTTTAAAGTGGATGCAGGTTTTGAAAGGCTGACTTCAGGGTGGATTGGAGTCTGCATTACAGAAGGCACATGCCGGCATGCATCTTCTCATCTGTTTCTCCCACTTCCAGGAAAGCAGTATTCTGACTTTTAATTGTTCCATGTTCAGAAGGCAGTCCAACTGGAACAAGAAACGCACATTCCAAAGCAGATCTTGCAACTTCTAAAAGGCATTGGTATTCGCTCTACATTGCAGAATGGCTCAGTGAGAGGCCGAGAGAGTTCATGAGCGAGTCGGAGTTTGAAAGATGGTGAATATACATTGTTCTCCCATTAAGTAGATGGGATCTGGGCCACATTTAGCAGATGATATGAGGAGTCAACATTGATGACCCACCATTTAGAGTGATATCAAAGGCTTTCGAACATGAAATGTGGCAGAGTAGAGAAGGAAAACAGCAGTAGCCTAAGATTCAAGAAATTGGAATGGCGGTCTTCCATAATTCCTGGTATAACTTCAGCAAATCCTGCCTCTTCTCTGGGACTCAACTTTATCATCTGTAAATTCAGAACATGAGTCCTGAGATTCCCTGCTATAGGAACAAGTTTCTTACTCTGTGTAAAGCCTGCTGGAGACAGTATGTACCACCGCCCCCCTCCCCGGCCACCCCCACAACCAGAGCAGTTCTCAGGATGCAAAGTCTGTAATAACTAGGTGTTAGGAAGAAAGAAATGACTTTCAGCTCTGCTTTCAAGGAGAAAAAACTCACTACTCAGTGGCCCAAGGAGGCAGCCAGTATTTCCAGAAGTCTGATGTTAACTGATCTCAAATCTGAACCCTTGTGAATTATAAGGCCAATTTTCCAATCAATTCCGGCTGAAATTCAGAACGCTTGTTGAGATTTAAGGGCTGGTGAGAGGATAGAGCTGCAGAATTGCCAGAGATAATTTCTATTGCCATGTTCTGGCACAAAACAAGTCCTTGTGATGATAATAATTTTTTTTAAAAAAAGGTACTGGCAAGGTTGCAGAGTGAAAGTAAGAGTAATCCAATCTGGATATAAGGAATGTCTTCAAGCCCACTTCCAAATCAGTAACAGGCAGACAGGATTTAATCCTCAGTGTATTTTTAACAACTTACAAAGAGCTGTTGCTTTTGGTGTTTTATTTGTTGTCTTTAAATGGAGGGAAATACATGTAACAGCAATGGCAGAATTTTTCCTCCAAACTGGAAATAGGTTAGAGAGAGCTTTCTGATGTGAGTCAGCTAGAAGTTGGTGATTTTGCATTTATTACCACTGTTTAAGGTTAGCATTTAGGAAGTAGGACTCACCCTAATGTTAAGTCAGTGTAGGGCTATTCAGGGCTATTACCTGGAGTTAAGTGCCAACTGTGTACCCGGAAGGGGACTGACCTTCCGTTTGGAGTCCTGATGACTTGGGACCCCACAAGGAGCTGTCACCCTCCAGTTTCAGAGGAGGAAGCAGACTCTGAGCAGTTAAGAAATGCATGCAAGAGCCTGTGGTTGATAGCCTTGAGATTTGAACTCAGTTCTGTCTGATTTTGTAACTCATACTGTTTCTGGAATTCTGTGCCAACGCGATAGGATGCCTGTGACCTATTTTCTGTGACCATGAACTTGACCTCCTGTACTATTTGAGGCATCTCCCATGGAGCTCACCTTCCACCTCGTCACAGTGCGGAAATAGAATCATCGGCCAGTGGAGGGATAAAGACAGCAGCTGAGTGAGGGAAATTTTGCTTAATTTTGAACAACTTGAAATGTAGTGTATGAATAATAGTATCTTTCCAATTATAAAACCAGTATATATATATATATATATATATATTATATATATATATATACACATATCCATTGTTAAAATTTTGAAAAATCCAAAATGTCACAAAGATGAAAGTAAAAATTACTCCACATCCTGAGAATGTGAGAAAACTATGGCTGACATTCCTTTTTCTGAATTACATAATGGTTAAATGATCAAATTCTGTAGTCAGACAGGCTTTGGTTCAAATCTCAGTTCAAGCAATTATTAGCTGAATGAATTTGCATATATGTGTACAGGCTTCCCTGGTGGCTCAGATGGTAAAGAATCTGCCTACAGTGTGGAAGACCTGGGTTTGATCCCTGGGTCAGAAAGATACCCTGGAGAAAGTAATGGTTATCCATTCCAGTATTCTTGCCTGGGTACTAGAGGAGAGGAGCCTGGTGGGCTACAATCCATGGAGTAACAAAGATTAGGACACAGCTCAGTGAATCATATATATATGATTCATCTTTTTGTTTATTTCAGATTTTGTTTTAAAATAACTTATTAATTACATCACCAAAAATGAAGCAAATAGCCAACACTTCTGTAGCACTGACTTTGTGACAAGGACCTGTTCAGCTTTACAGAACATTTTAATTGTCAGAAAAAAACTCTACAAGGTTGTCCCCATTTTACAGGAACTGAGGAGGAAACTGAGACAAACAGAGGTAAAGGATTTCCAAATTCCTGTAGCAAGAAAGTGTCAGAGCTGGAATTTGAACCCAGGAGTTCTAATTCCACAGACTGTGTTCTTAACCATTAATGATACTGCTTCTGGTATTATTTAATATTATTATTGTTTCCTTCATAATTTTTATTTTACAAAATTGGAAACATACGGACATATTGTTTTGTTATCTGCTTTCTTCATTTAACAATATGCCTTGAACTTGCTTCCAAGTCATTAAATACTTTTAGAGAACACAATTTTTTGATGTCTGTGTGGTATTCAATTGAATGTCTGAAATGTAATTAACTTAGCCAAATCTCTATTGTCAGGCATTCCAGATGTTTCTAATTTTTCACTGTAATAAACAATGCTGAGATGAACATCATTGTACATGCATTCTCTAGTTATTTCCTTTGGATAAATTCCTAGAAATAGAATTGCACAGTCAAAAGAGTATGACGCGTTTTATGTGGATATTGGTGCCTTTTGTTTGATTTTTGAGAAATTGCAAATCTCTCTGTAACCACACCACATCAGGGATACTCCTGTGACAAGGGAACTATTAAATGTCACAAAACTAGCTAGGACACACACATTACACATAACTCAATATTTATTGTATATAAAACCAGTGGTTCATCAGAGCACAATTCTTGCTAATTCATGGTTGCAAAATGTAACAGCTACTTAACCCTACACACTGGACAACTCTACTCCATATTCTGGAGACAATCATGTTCATAGGGTGTGAAGGGAACAGTGATGTTGAGCACTTAATACATGTCTGCACTGAACTCAGTCCTATAGTGACCCTGCGCTGGGCAATGGGAAATGTACTTCACAGGTAGGAAACTGAAGTTACATGACTCCTGCAGTGTTGTAGAGATAGTGAGAGGCGGCAGCCTGAAGCACCCCCGGTCTTTACCCCGCCCCTTCCACATGCCAACACACTACCCCAGAAGTTCAAGATTTCTGTCTCTGAACTTGTCAGGGGAAGTGATGCTGGGTTCCGACAACTAGACTTCAGGTTTGGTCTTGGGTCTCTTCATTTGTTAATTTCAACTGAGATCGCCTAGCCTCAAACCTCAATGCAGGGGTCTCCAAATTGTCAATCTCTTTCTCTCTCTTCCTTCCTCCCTCCTTCTCTCTCCCTCTCTCTCCCCCCTTTATCTAGCTTCTGAAGGCCAATAACTGTATTGATTTTTTTTAAAGAACTCTATAAAGACAGTGACTATTCTGCTAAAACAAAACAAAACACGAAAAGGAACCAGAAGGAATAAAATAAATCAGAAGTGAGGGTGGGGTGTGGAAAGGAGCTGGGAATCCCCTCAGAAAAAGTAACAATTGTTGATACGAAACTGGCAAGGGGAGGAAAAGGTAGAACCGAGAGCAAGAATTTCAAACATGTTGACATGGTGAAGGAAGCGAGCTCCCTAAAGACCCTGGAGTGCGCAGAAGATGGGTTAGGATCGCAGTAATCACCTCCTTGTGGAGCCTAGCACAGGAGTCCTCACTCAGCTATAAAGTTGTGTGTTTAGGGTGATTAAGTCATCTTCCTCTGCAGGGACTTCTCCAGTTGTAGCATGGAGGGTTGTCTCACATTCTAGACAAACCCAGACAGTTGACCACCCTGAGTGGTAACTATAAGATAATCCTGGGTCAGACATTCACAGATATGTTTCTTAAGAATCGCTTAATCTATTCCTTCATGTTCATTCATTCACTGCATCCTCCATGCCTGGTCACTGAACAGTCATCTCGTACTCATCTTCGTACAAGAGATGAGTATAGAAGAGATGAGATGGAGATAGGAGAAAAATTGACTTCCATTCTTCCCTTGGTTAACTGTTTCCAAGAGGAAAATGACAGAAAATGTCATTCCACTGTGGGATAAATGCAACAGTACAAGCATGGAGCAGGCAGTGCAGGGGCACTGAGGTTGGTACCATTTAGGAAGATGAGAAGAGGCTTCCCAGAAAGGGGCTCTCTGTACTCAGGACCACAGGTTCTGCAGGACTTGTGCGTGGTTAAGGATGGTCCAGGGAGAGGGAACAGAAAGAACAGTTCAGAGGGAAGGATTTGGTGAGTTTGGAAATTACAAAGAATTGAGAAGGATGGGATGTACATATAATTATGACTGATTTGCATTGTGTAGCAGAAACCAACACAACATTGTTAAAACAAAATTTAATTGAATTAAAAAAAAAAAGAAAAACAAAAAGAATTGCTAGAACATTGGATAAGGGCCCTAACGTCAGGACCCTAGTCAGAGACAGAGGGAAACAGAGGGGGGATGTTTGCTGAACAAATTCCCGCTTATTATGGAAAAAGCTGCATTTGGATGGAGGAGCAGAGATATAAGACCAGAGCCAATGCAGAAAACGGGCTTCCCTGGTGGCTCAGAAGGTAAAGAATCTGCCTGCAGTGCAGGAGACCCAGGTTCGATCCCTGGGTTGGAGAGATGCCCTAGGGCATGACAACCCACTCCCAGTATTCTTGCCTGGGAAATTCCGTGGACAGAGAAGCCTGGGAGGCTACAGTCCGTGGGGTGGCAAAAAGTCGAACATGACACAGTGACTAACACACAACGTAGGGAGAAAAAAAAAGTCAAGACCTGGTGTTTAGTGATTTTATTTACAATGTGACAGTCATAGATCATCTGTTCATTTATTCGCTAATCTGTTCACAAATTGGATATTTATTTAACACCTACTATTTGCCAGAAATTGTTTCAGATGCTGGAAATACAGCAGTGAATAAAAACGAGGTAAAGTTCCTGCCATCAGGAGTCTCACAAACAACAAATAAATATGTAAGTAAAGGAGTTCACCTCAGCTAGGAGCAAACGTAGCCCATAAATACATAGAGCAATGTGACAGCAAGGGGTTGAGTAGTCAATGTAAACGGGATTGTCAGAGGCGTCTTCTCTGAAGATATGTCATTTGAGATGCAACCAAAAAATGAGAAAAATTGGCTGTGCTAAGATAGATCTGCACAAGGGGAACAGCAAGAGTAAGAGAACAACCACCTCAGAAGGCTGGAAACAAAACTAGTAAAACTGGAAGCTGGGAAATGAAAAAGAGAAGAGATAGGATGAAGTTGGACCATATAGAATAAGACCTTGCAGAATGGAAAGTTACTAGAAGTTTTATCAATGAAAGAGAGATGTCATTCAAACTAGAGCTTTCTACACACACACACACACACACACACACACCATCATATACATCCCCACAGACCATCATTCAGTGACCTATATTATTAACATTCCAGCTTTATGACCATGGGAAAGTCATTTAACGTATACACACCGGGCATACAGTGGTGAAGAAACAGACACAGTTCTTATCTCCATGGACCCTTGTCTCTCTAATGTTTGGGTTCCTGACCCAAAATAATTCTCAACCTGTAAAGATTATAATGTGTTGAACTCTCTGCAACTCCATGGACTATAGCCCACCAGGTTCCCCTGTCCATGGAATTCCTCAGGCAAGAATACTGGAGTGAGCAGCCATTCTCTTCTCCAGGGGATCTTCCTGACCTAGAGGCTGAACCCAGGTCTTCTGCATTGCAGGAGGACTCTTCACCATCTGAGCCACCAGAGACGCCTATCAAACAGGATTACAAGAGAGAAACACCTAGCACAGAGCGTGGTACACAAAGACCAGTAAATATCGAGCACTTTCCCTTCCATTATGTAATCATCCATGAAGCCAGCTCAAGGTCTCTTTCTATATTTAGCTAGTGTTATCTTATCAAAACAGTTAAAATTTCAAGAACATATCACCCCTCCCCCCCACCATGGGAGAAGGGATGATCCACATTTTGGTATGCTCATTGCTTCTTTGAAGGGCAAGCCCTTTCAAGGGCTACTAATCCATTCCAAACTCCAGTCATGATCACCTTAATTCCTTTTTCTAAAGAATCAATGACAAAGTTAGAAAAACAGGATAACCAAGGGTCAGCGTATCACCAGATGTCCCTGGGCTGATGGCCAAAATAGTGGAGCACAGGTAGGTTTAGGGTAGAAGGCTATGACCGGTGCCAGATGGAGAATCTTTTCAGCTAAGCAATTTTGTTGATGTGGCATCTACTTACTTCACTCACTGGAACCAGCATTATGCAGGGTCATGCACCATACACGAGCTATCAGGAATGGTTACTTATTACCAGCTCAGTAGGTGACCAGGGGCATGTCATTTCCGAAGGAAGCCGTTTGAAGGCTTTTCCTGCACTTACTTTCCCATGTTCGGAAATTCTTAGAAAAGTGAATGATTGTCGATAGGTTTCAGAATTTCTTTGACTTGAGCAAACTCCAAAGGCATGGGGAAGTTTCTTAAGCCATGCAGGTTCCCAGATCTGAAAGTCTAGCATCGTCAAGCAGTCGCTTTCAACCCCTTCTATATGCCAGATGTTGCATGCCAGGAAGTGATTCACAAAAATGATATGAACTAGAATTGTGTCCTCTAGTCATTTATATTCCAGGGAGCATGGCTTCCCACTGCCTCCAGGCTAATGCTGAAACTCTCAGCACACCCCAGGAGGCCCCTGGCAGGCTGCCTTTGCTCCACCTTCACACGTCCTCTGGCCAAATAAGGGAGTTCTCTTTCCCTGGACACTTCTGATACTTTAGAGTCACTGCAATCATGCCTCTCTTTAAATTTCTCCCAGATGATTTCCCAGGAACAATTTGATGCGGTGAAAAGGACACAAATATCAAAGCCAGGTTCAGCCACTCAACTTGCTGTGTGTTCTTCTGCAGGTCAGTTTCCCTCTGAGCCTCAGTTTCCCTAGCTGTTAAAGGGGTTGAGTTCAGTTCAGTTGCTCAGTCGTGTCCAACTTTGCAACCCCATGAACCGCAGCACGCCAAGTGGGGAGGTCAAAATCATTTCTACTCTTCCTTCCATCACTGATAAATCCGAGGATTCTAGAGCTAAGTGTAGAATGAACAGGACATCTCAAGAAATGTTAAAGCATGCCTTTTTGGAGCAAGAAAAAAGAAACATCTCCCTTCGTGGATTCTATCTGCCCAGAGTGGTGAAGATGAGGTCCGCTGAGCTAGTTCAGCACACTATGCATGCTGTTTATCTGCTTCTGTTTCCTGGGAGGCCTCTAGTAACACTGATGGAGGGCCCACTTAATGTCATTCATCAGCTCTCACATCTTTATACCACTCCTGAGAAGTGCGGGTTATTATTTCCATGCTGCCTGTGGGTTAATGTAGAGGCCCAGGGAGGATCCTTGTCTGAAGTTGCACAGAATCCTTGACTAGGGCAGGGAGTCCAAATGCAGATCAGAGCTCAGCCTCTTTCTGGGTCAGCCTGAAGCCTCCCTTATCCAGCCCGTGTCCTGTCTCTGATCCTCACATCTGGATCTCCACGCAGAAGTGGCGGCATCGGGAGACGAGCCTTTGAGACTGAGCGCTGTGCCAACACACGTGTATACTGACCGGCTTCCCCTCCACGGCAGGCAGAGGCGAGCTCTGTATGTGATATAGGAAAACCACAACAAGGCAATCCCTGCACCATAAAATCAAATTAAATCAGGGATTCTGGCTGGGATTTAAACATCTTAGCCGCTCTGATTTCTCTGGAGAAGCTGGGAGACAGAGCCAACTGCTGGAATGCACTCTCTCCCCAGTAAGAGTGTGTTTTTTTGCCTCAGGTTCTCAATCTGGTTTAAGTTGGCCATTTGGAGAGGAGAGAACTTCCTGGGCTTGGAGAAAAAAAAGAGCTGTCTGGGCTTGGGAAGAGCTTTCGTCTGCCAGTGTGTTCTGCTCACCATGCTAGGAAATCTGGGATGCTGGTGGGTAAATAAGGGTAAATAAAAAGAAGACGGGCTCCTGTTCACGGAGCACGGGCCGCTCTTCGGTTAACTCCACACCTGTTAATTCCCATAGCTGTCCATCACATCAGTGCACGTGGGTGAGGGCCTCTTCTCCAATTTAAAGATGAGGGGACCTCGCCTCAGAAAGACAAAGTAACTAGTCCAAGTTTATGCAACTGCTAAAGACAGAGCCATGTTTCAAATTCTGGGACATATGAACATCTCTTCTTTTAAGCCACATGCCAGTATCACCTCCACTTCCATCCTGGAGGGAAATTTTAAAAGAAGAGTCCAACCTGCCCCATTTGTTGTTGTTCAGTCACTCAGTCATGTCCACCTCTTTGTGACCCCATGGTCTGCTGTATGTCAGGCTTCCCTGTCCATCACCAACTCTCAGAGCTTACTGAAACTCATGTCCATTGAGTTGGTGATGCCATCCAACCAACTCGTCTTCTGTCATCCCCTTCTCCTCCTGCCTTCAGTCTTTCCCAGCATCAGGGTCTTTTTTAATGAGTCAGATCTTCATATCTGGTGGCTGAAGTATTGGAGCTTCAGCATCAGTCTTTCCAATGAATATTCAGTACTTATTTCCTTTAGGATGGACTGGTTGGATCTCCTTTCAGTCCAAGGAACTCTCAAGAGTCTCCTCCAACACACAATTCAAAAGCATCAATTCTTTGGCACTCAGCCTTCTTTATGGTCCAACTCTTACATCCATACATGACTACTGGAAAAGCCATAGCTTTGACTATACAGACCTTTGTTGACAAAGTGGTGTCTCTGCTTTTTAATATGCTATCTACGTTGGTAAAAACTTTTTTTTTTCAAGGAGCAAGCATCTTTTAATTTCATGGCTGCAGTCACATCTCCAGTTTACAGCTAATGAGAATGTGTGTGTGTGTGTGTGTGTGTGTGTGTGTGTGGTGGGGGGGCAACATATATGGGTACTCATGACAAGATTTTATGATGACATTGGCTTTCAAATATATAAAAAAATCTCAGTACAATCTCTTTGGTAGGAGGAAATGTACAAATTAGAATTGAAGAGGGGGAAGAGGAGAAATACAGAGCTATTATGTGTAGTTTATGGACTTCCCAGGTGGTGCTAGTGGTAAAGAACCTATCTGCCAATGCAGGAGACTTATGAGACACAGGTTTGATTCCTGGGTCAGGAAGATCCTCTGGAGGAGGGCATAGCAACCCACTTCATTATTTTTCCCTAAAGAATCCCATAGACTGAGGAGCCTGGCAGACTTCAGTCCATAGAGTCACACAGAGTCAGACGTGACTGAAGTAACTTTGCATGCAGGCACTCACGTATGTGACTGGGTAGTTTATAACTAGTTTATATATATAGTAGTTTATATCAGCAGTTTATAACTGATAATAATTGATACCACATAATAATTTAGCTTGCAGATTCTAGAGGAGTCTATCAAGACTGGAATCTCAAAAAATCTCAAAGAAATGATTTACTCTCTCATTTTTTTCTCTTTATTTAAAGGAAAGTAATAATATTGCTACCTAACTAGATTGTAGTGAAGTTTAAGCTACTATCTATAATGAGCTTATAAGAGCTACTTAACAAAGTTAATGACATATATGCTTGATAGTATTATTTTTAACCAGCATATTGATATGTAATTCATATGCCAAGCAATTCACCCATTTAAAATGTAAAAAGTCAATGGTTTTAAGTATTTTCACGGAGTTGTCAAACTAATATTGCAATCAATTTTAGAACATTTTCATCATCCTAAAAAGAAACCCTGGGTTCATCCGCCATCACTGCCTATTTCCCCGAACTCCTTCACCCTCGATGAGGGGTCCTCAGCCTCCAGGATCTAATGCCAGATGATCTGAGGGGGAGCAGATAGAAATACAAGGTGCTTGAGTCCTCTGAAAACCTCCCGCCTCCCCCCAGTCCATGGGAAAATTGTCTTCCATGAAAACAATCCCTGGTGCTAAAGAGAGCGGGAACTGCTGTCCTAGACAACCATTAGTTCAGTCTCTATTTCTACATATTGGCCTATGCTGGAGATTTCATTAAAATTGAATCATACAATATATGGTCTTTTATGACTGGCTTCTTTCACTTAACTTAGTGTTTTCACAGTTCATCTTGTAGCAGGTATCAGTACTTTATTTCTTTTTATGGCTGAATAATGTTCCGTGTATAGATATATGCAATTTTCCATTTGTCAGTTGAAGGATGAGTTGTTTCCACTTTGTGGCTACTATAAATAATACTGCTATGAATACTTGTGTACAGGGTTTTTTGTGGTCAGATGTTTTAATCTTTCTTGCATATATAGCCAGAAGGGGAATTGCTGGGTCATTACAGTAACTCTATATTTAACTTCCTGCGATGCTACTAGGCTGCTGTTCAAAGAAGCTGCGCTATTTTGTACTCTGACCAGCAATCTATGCAGGCTCCAATTTTCACATCCTTGTCAACACTTGTTATTCTCTACTTATTTTATCCATTTTTGTGAGAGGGAAGTGGTAACTGCGCTTTTGATTTGCATTTCCCTAATGGCTAATGAGATTGAGGACCTTTTCACAGGTTGACTCGCTGTGTGTTTATCTTCTTTGGAGAATTACTTATTCAGATCAATCCCTTGCCCATTTTTGACTTGGGTTATTTGTCCTTTCACTGGGTTTTAAGAGCTCCTTATATATTTTAGATATAAATCTCTAATCAGATATATTATTTGCAAATATTGTATCTTAGATCATAAGTGACTGAAAGGAAAGGGGTTCATATTCCTTTGGATCGTGAGCTTTAGAGTCAGTTCTGGGTTTGAACACCTAAGATTACTGATTCCTAGCTGTTTAACTTTGGATTGGCTGCTTAACTTTGCCTCTGTAAACTGAGAACACTGATTCTGATGCTTCAGTTTGTGAAATTAAAATAGCTAATACATGTTCATGTGAGACGCAGTGCTGAGCATACAGGAGGCATGAAGCAACCGGGATCTGTTGTTATGGTACAGCGCATGGGGCAGTTCATAGCATTATCGTGAATCCTGACTTCTTTTTAAGACAATTGGAATGTATAAGATACTGATTGTTTTATTTTATAACCTATATCAGTTGCTTCAGGAGGTTAAGTAACAAGCCAAGAGACAGAGTAATTCCACAATAGATCTAAAGCTCAAACTGCTTTTTTTTTTCGACTTGAAGTTTAATGCTGTATTCAAAGGGCTTGGTGAGATACATGATGCCTTTGTGCATAACCAGAGAATGGAAATTTCTGGGACTTGAAACAGCAATCCACATAGGCAGGTTGCACACAAGTAAATTAAAACATAATCAATTAATCAAATATCTTCTGGCTAAAACAGTATCTTCCACCCCAAGTTCCATCTTGTAATGTAAGCTTCCCATTCTCTCATTAAGAAGTATTTATTCCCCTTCATTTAAATCTGAATTGGCCCTTTGATTTGACTTGACCAATAAAATATGGCAGGATAATATGACACAGTGTAGTTGCTATGAAGTCTAAGTGGTCTGTTGGCCTCTGGCCTCGCTGGTGGCTCAGATGGTAAAGAATCTGCCTGCAATACAGGAGACCCGAGTTCAACCCCTGGGTTGGGAAGACCCCTTAGAGATGGGAATGGCTACCCACTCTAGTATTCTTGCCTGGAGAATCCCATGGACAGAGGAGCCTGGCAGGCCCCAGTCAGTGGGGTAGCAAAGAGTCAGACATGACTGAGCAACCAACACACACACACACACACACACAAAGTGGTCACATATATAGCAACCCACAGGGAGGAGACCCTGGACCCTTGGCTGTTAGCCCCAGATTAGCTTCCATCCAGCAGTCAGCACCAACTGCCAGCCGTGTGAGTGAGGCCACTTGACCAACCCAGACAATACCAAGTGAAGCAGAGCAATCACTCAGCCAAACCAAACCCGGAACTGTAAGCAAATAAATTATTTCTGTTACAATCCATTAAATTTTAGGACAAATTATCACATAGTATAATAGGTAGATGAAAACCACTTGAGATTCTCAGATAAGGGGTATCAGAATATTGTTTATGTACAGTTTGATATAGCCAAAGAAATACATGCATTTTCTACTTTAGTCAACTGTAGGTAAAGTTTTGCTTTACTATATTCCCAGGAATCCGCCCCCCCCCAAAGATAATCATGTTCATTTAGCCATGCCTCTTTGTATCCATCCATCCAATAAATATTTAATGAATGTCTACTAATTTTCTGGCACTGGGTTAAACCCTGAGTTTATAGAAACAAATGAATGAGAAAACACAGTTTTCTGCTCTTGTATATGATTAGAGAGGAAACAGACATTGAACAAGTATCTGTAAGCTGACAGGTTGGAAAGAATCAGGTATCAGAAGTGCTTCTAAGAGAAACCACTAAGCTTTTCTATAGCTCAGGGCTAGCTGTCTTATCAGGGGCCACTTGCTTGGAGGACCGAGAAGGTGGCTACTTGTATTTCAGTACTAGTGCATCATAAAAACCTCCTCCCCCGTATCTCCACACAAATTCATGGTATAAAACAACACTTGTATCATACTCATGAATTCTGGGGGATGGAGCAAAGGGAGGACCAGTTTCGGCTATATATCTATGACATCAACAGGGCAGCGTCCTAAACCAGGGATCCCTTGGTAGCTGGAGGCTGGAGAAATCTCAGGACACCTTCACCCGCGTGTCTTGCATTTGACGTTGGTATCAGCCAAGATCTCAATGGACTGTCAGGCACCACCTCTCAAATGTGGCCTTTCCACGTGCTGTCTCCACCTGCACCAGTTTGCACTTCCTCATAGCATGGCAGCTGGATGCCAGGAGTGAATACCTCAGAGGAGAACTAGGTACAAGCCAGGAAACTTGTCTTCTGTAACCCTGCCTCAGGTGTCACAGGCATCGCTTTGTCATGGTGACGAGTCCACTTACATTTAAGGGGAGAGCACCTGTGGGTCCGCTGCTTTGATCAGAGCCGTGTCACAGTTTCATTGTGAGAGGAATTTGTGGACGGGGAGAAATGATTGCAGCCATCTTTGGAAAATACAATCTGCCTGAACACATATCAAAATCAATGTTGTTCTTTTGATATTTAAAGATGAGGAAAACATTTATAGTCCTTAACTTTCTTTTTTTTTCTTTTCTTTTTTTCATTTATTTTTATTAGTTGGAGGCTAATTACTTTACAATGTTGTAGTGGTTTTTGCCATACATTGACATGAATCAGTCATGGATTTACATGTGTTCCCCATCCTGAACCCCCCTCCCACCTCCCTCCCCATCCCATCCCTCTGGGTCTTCCCAGTGCACCAGCCCTGAGCACTTGTCTCATGCATCCAACCTGGACTGGCGATCTGTTTCACACTTGATAATATACATGTTTTGATTCTTTTCTCTCAGATCATCCCACCCTCACCTTCTCCCATAGAGTCCAAAAGTCTAACCCAGAAAGATAAACACCAATACAGTATGCTAACACATATATATGGAATTTACAGAGATGGTAGCGATAACCCTATATGCAAGACAGAAAAAGAGACACAGATGTATAGAATAGTCCTTAAATTTAATAGCTACTCACATGCAGAAGAAACACAAAGGTTGAGAGATGCTGGATCTTTAAGATCCAGAGTGTTTCAGTAACCAATTCCAGTCTGGGCATTCATATCAGAATTCCAAGGGGAAAAAATGACTGATTCTAGGACAGGAGCAGGAAATATGAAAGATGATCCTGGGGCATTTTGTTTTGTTTTTCTTATTTTATTTTTTAGTTGGTGGAAAATTGTTTTACAACATTGTGTTGGTTTCTGCCCTGCAACTATATATATATATATATATATATATATATATACACACACACACACATACATATATATACACACACACACATACATGTATATATACACACACACAACACATACACACACAACACATACACATTAACAACACACATATATATGCATCCCCTCCCTCCGGAGCCTCCCTCCCCTCGCCCTATCCTACCCCTCTAGGTCATCACAGAGCACCAAGCTGGGCTCCCTGTGTTATATAGCAGGTTCCTGGTGAGTATCTCTTTTACTCATGATAGTGTCTATATGTCAATGCTCCTTTCTCAATTTGCCCCGCCCTCACCTTCCCTGGCTGGGTTCATAAATCCATCCTCTACTAGGTTCATCAGTACCATTTTTCTATATTCTATATATATGCATTAATATATGATACTTATTTTTCTCTTTCTGACTTACTTCACTCTGCATTAGAGGCTCTAGGTTCATCCACCTCACTACTTCTGACTCAGATTCACTCCCTTTTATGACTAATATCCCTTTGCATATATGTACCACATCTTCTTTATCCATTCATCTGTCGTTGGATACCTAGATTGCTTCCATGTCCTGGCTATTGTAAATATTGCTGCAGTGAAATTGGGGTACAAGTGCCTCTTAGAATTGTGTTTCCTTCAGAGTATTCTTCTCAGTAATGGGATTTCTGGGTCATATGGTAGATTTATTCCTAGTTTTTAAGGAATCTCTATATGGTTTTCCATTATGGTTGTATCAGTTTACATTGTCTCCAACAGTGCTGGAGGGTTCCCTTTTCTCCCCATTCTCTCCAGCGTTTATTGTTTGTACCATTTTTAGAGCATTTTGTAGTGCCAGATAGTAAGGAAGTGTGCAAGAAATAAGCAAACAAATGCTACAATGATGAGAATATGTCAAAAGGAGCCAACTGAAAGAGACACGGATGGCCAAGCCAAGAACATTTTGAGCAACAAAATAAATAAGGTGGCAATGGATTATAACCCTAAATATAAAATGAGTATTCATGAGTCCATACTAATGTTGAATAAAGAAATAAATTAGGGAGAAGAGACAGATCTTCCACCCAGAGCGATATCAAGTGATTTATGTAGATTACCTCCACCCTCACAGAAGTTAAACCTGCTCCCCTCTCCTTAAGCGTGGGCTGTGCAGAGGGTGTTCTTTCCAATGGGCAGGACACAGAAAGTGGGTAAACAGAGGGTAACTGGACAGTGGAGAAGTGGGACAAATAACCCCTCAGCCAGGTGATCAAGGTTAGCATCCCCAGTGATAAGTTCCATCGTTATATCTACCCTTAACATGGGGCTTCGCTTGTGGCTCAGATGGTAAAGAATCCGCCTTCACTGCAGGAGGGCCAGGTTTGATCTCTGGGTTGGGAAGATCTCCTGAAGACAGGAATGGCTACACGGCCCAGTGTTCTTGCCTAGAGAATGCCATGGACAGAGGAACCTGGGGGGTTACAGTCTGTGGGGTCACAAAGAGTCAGACATGTCAGACTCAGACATGACTGAGCAACTAAGCATGTATGCATGCACCCTTAACATGATGGGGTGAACACGGGTCTTTATATCTGTCATTTTCCTCCTTAAAACACACGACCTCAGTCTAATCACACACACACACAAAGCCTGTCAGGCAAAGCCCAACTGAGCTCATTCTACAAAATACCTAACCAGTACTCTTCAAAATGGTCAAGATCATAAAAAACAAGGAAAGTCTGAGAAACTGTTATAGCCAAGAAGAACATAAAGAGACGTGATACAATATAGCAGCCTGGATGGGATCCTGGAACAGAACAAAGGACATTAGGTAAAAAGTAAGGAAACTGGAATCAAGTATGGGCTGTCATTAGTAATAGCGGCTCAATATTGGTTTATTAATTACAGAGATCATACCATTCCAGTATAAGATGTTAACAATAGAAAAAAACTTGATATGCAGTATATGGCTATTCTGCACTATCTTCACAATTTTCCTCTAAACCTCTAAAGTTAAAATTTTTATTTTTAAAAAGTTAGGAGGAAACATGTATAGTTTAAAACCCTGCCTTTCCCAGTTGAAAACAGAACTGATATAAACCACCAACACAGAAAAGTTAATAAGTAAAGGACTCAATCTTTCAGTACGCTTAACACTGGCAGACTTCACATTCTGATTCTCGTCTCGTTCATGGGACGAGTTGCAGCAGGGGCGCTTAGAAGGTGGACAAGAAATGGTCTGAAAACTTTTGCCTCAAGGCCTGGTGCAGAAGATCGTCTGAAGTCTGGAGCAGAAACACTTTCAATCTATGTAAATATCAGGAAATTAAATTCCATATGTTGTGTGCCAGACGCTTTCAGCTGCCACAGCTGTGTGCAAAACGGTGAGCAGACAGTTTGGATTGTCAAGCAGGAGGAGTGTCATTCTTCACAGAGGAGAAGACTGTGGCTGCCAGTTGGAGGTCAAGGGGTAATATGTACGAGTGACTTGATTCCAGCAATCTGACAAGTTAAATCACTGGACAGTTGGGAATTCCTTGGGAGGCTTAAAAGTTGGAAGAACTTGTTAAGGGTGTCATAGTCTTTGGAACCAGATATTGCCTTTGAAATACACTGTTTATTTTAGAAACCATATGAAAAAGGCACGTGTATGATGGGGCGAGGATGGCAGGGAGGTTTCCGTTACGATTAAATATGAATGGTCATTGTAGCAAAAAAAAAAAGAAAAAAGATCATCAAATAAAAAAAAGATAACAAAATGTGGTTATTATGACTAGAATGATACATATGGGATAGCTTTTAAGCTTTCAGCAGGTGTCCCAACCTTCTGTAATGCCTGTCCGTTTGGTTTAAATGCTTTTT
The DNA here is from genome assembly GCF_910594005.1 of Cervus elaphus. Taxonomy (NCBI): domain Eukaryota; kingdom Metazoa; phylum Chordata; class Mammalia; order Artiodactyla; family Cervidae; genus Cervus; species Cervus elaphus. Next base: position 7,348,782 of record NC_057830.1, on the reverse strand, counting down.
AAATATGAAGATAGCAAAAAGTCTGGGAGTGACTGATATTTCAGAAATGAGCAGTAGAGCATAAACATTTAGGGATTAGACAGAAGAAGTGATGTACAAACGTTCCAGGTCTAGCCATCTGTGAGAGAATGGGGGGAGGATAGGAGACCTAAGAAAGGGCACATTTCCAGGAAGAACTCTCAGATTCAGGAGATCTGAATTCTGCTTTGAGCTCTTTTGCTAGACTTCTTCCCACACTGTCTCTTGGCTGGGAAACACGAAACAGAGCTGAAGCATTGGAGTTTAAATCCCTGAATTTGAATCCCCATTCTGTACCTTGTTACCTCTGTGACGTTTGAAAAATAACTCCATCTCTCAATACCTCTGTTTCTTAACCTGTAAAATGGTACCATGTCTCTCTAGGGTGGTGTAGAGAATTCAATCTGTTCAGTGCCTTTAAAGACCTTGCTTTCCCAGGTCGCTCTAGTGGTAAAGAACCCACCTGCCAATGCAGGATATGCAAGAGACATGGATTCAATACCTGGGTCAGGAAGACCCTCTGGAGAAGGGCATGGAAACCCATTCCAGCATTGATGCCTGGAGAATCCCATGCACAGAGATGCCTGTCAGGCTATAGTCCATAGGGTCGCAAAGAGTTGGGCAAAACTGAAGTGACTTAGCATGCAAACCTTACCCCAACCTTTGGTTCTTGCTTAATAAACAGCACCTGTTTTTCTTCCAAGGGCTTAAACAACATTCAGAGTGACCTTGAAAAACTAGAATGCTAATCTGAAACTAACAGAGAAGGATCTTAAAGGAGTTAGCGTGGGACTGAATTTAATCCAAAACAAATCAGTGGCACAAGGTTGGGATGGTTCTTGGGATTCAGGTACGGATTTGTGAAATGAGACCTGAGTCAAAGTCTCATTTTCAAAGCTCATGCTGTCTGGTTAGTCTTAATAGGGTGTCCAATCATTTATTTAGACAGAACACACCAAAAGCTTTGGCTTTAATTCTGAACATCTCATTTTAAGAGGGGTATTGACAACCTAGAATTCCAAAGTAGACTGCATAAGATCACAAAAAATTCTCAAAATGTTGTTACATGGCACAGTTGCTAGAGAAGTTTTTTTTTTGTTTTTTTTTTAACAATTGCTATTGTTCAGTTGCTAAGTCATGTCCAATTCTTTGCGACTCCATGAACCACAGCACGCCAGACTTCCCTGTCCTTCACTATCTCCTGGAGTTTGCTTGGGTTCATGTCCATTGAGTCAGTGATGCCATCCAGCCATCCCATCCTCTGTCACCCTCTTCTGCTGCCCTCAAGTCTTTCCCAACATCAGGGTCTTTTCCAGTGAGTCAGTTCTTCGCATCAGGTGGCCAAAGTATTGGAGCTTCAGCTTCAGCATCAGTCCTTCCAGTGAATATTTGGGTTGATCACCTTGAAGTCCAAGGGACTGTTTATCCATAGAGAACAGATGATTCTCAAGGTACATGATAGCCCCCTCCAAATATTTGGAAAATACTTGTATAGATAACCATGAAAACCACTTAGTGGCACTTTGAATGGCAGGTTTTGAGGCAGCACAAATTCTCCATGTCTTATTTTCTCTTGTCTTCTGAGATACCCCAAAGCCCATTCCTCCATCCTCACTGTCAGCTGGCAGCCTTGTTTGATGTTTCACCAAGAAAATGCAGCCATTCTGGAGATCGTGTTCACAAGCTCCTCCTTCACATCTATACCAACCATCTGTATTCTGATCTACTACAGACTAGATGTTTTCATATTTCTTAGCCAAAACTGAGATTTCTACTTCTTGAATAGACCAATCCTCTCTCTCTCTCATTTAGTCAAAAATATTGTCCCCTCCTTTCTCCTATATCATCAATTCACTTTATCTTCAGGATCTTTCCTTTGTGCATGTAAAATTGGTATTATTTCTCCCATTAACCCCTGCAAAAGCTGTTTGACCCTATTTTTTGTCTCTTTTATGCAAAAACTTGAGTTTCTAATTCCTCTCCTTCCATTCTCCCTTTAATTCACTTCAGTCAGACTCTTACCCATATGACTCCACCAAACCACCATCCCCAAAGTGATGAGTGATTACTATGTTGCTAATGCCAGTATTCCATTCTTGCTTGACTTACAGCAGTATTTGATCCTGATGGTCTCTCTTTCCTCTTTGAAGCTCTTAATTTTCTACCAGGAAGTTCCTCTCACAGCCTTCTTCCTTCCTCTCTGACCGATCCTTGGTCTCCTTTAAAGATTCTCCCTAATTTCTTCATTTCTAAACACTGAATGTCTAGGACTCAAATCTGGGATGATGTCTCTGTCTATACATACTCACTGGTTAAGCATGTCCTACTCCAGCCCTTTAAACTGCTATGCCTGTGATAACCCCCATATTTTACCTGCATCATGGTGTTATAGCCCCTGAACCCTAGATTTTTATAACCAGCTGTCAGCCTGACATCTTCACATAGACATATTGTATGGTTTTAAAATGCACTGTCCAGAATTGAACTTGTAATAGTTCCCCATCATACCTGCACTAAATCTACCCTACCCATAGCATCACTTTCTACATTATACATGATGAATCATGGAAAGGCCATCTTTTTCTTTCCTAAGCCCAAACACACATCCTTATTCTCTCTTTCCCTCTCCCCCTTAGCCTCTCTCACCTCCCTCCCTTTCTCTCTTTCTCTCCAATCCATCCATCTTTGGCTTTGCCTTCTTACCCCTTCCATTGCTCTATCCTTGGTCCAAACTTCCATATCCTTTGACACGGCTTATTTTAATAGCCCATGATCTGTTTAACCTGTTTCCACTTCTGTTCCCTCCAAAATGTTCTCAGTGTAGCAGCTGAAGTAGTCTTTTTAAACTTATATCCATGACATCCCTTATTGGGTTTCCTCCAAAAGTGACCTCTCTCACTCAGAGTGAAAGCCAGTGTCCAAAGCACGGTCAGTTGGGCCCCACATTCTCTGCCCATCATTGTTGTTTCCTTGACCATCTGTCCTAATACTCTTCTTTTTTTTCTCTCCACTTCAGTCACATCAGCCTCCTCAACACGTCAAGCATCCCATCACCTTTGAGACTTCATCTTTGTTGTGCCACATCTGCTTGGAACACTCTTTCTCCAAGTGGTTTCATGACTCATTTTCTTCCAGGATTAACACAGAGGCATTGTCTAGGCTTGACGCTCTCTGGCCATTTACTTCCCACACCTCCAACAATTCCTGTCCTCCTTCCTTATTTTATTTTGTTCTCCTTAATCTTTTTTGACAGTAACATAGTATTTTGCATGGGCTTTCCCCTAGACTGTGAGTGTCAATGATCTTTATTGTTCACTGACCCATTCTCGCCACCAAAAACAGCCCCTGACACATAGTACATATTCAACAAATGCTTAATGAATAAATGATTGGTTGGAAAGATGGATAGATAAGCAGGACTTCTTAGGAAGGTGGTAAGCTCCCTGCCACTGGGTGTCCACCATTCAGGGATGCTGAATATAAGACTTTTGCATAGGCTTGGTTATTTCCAACTCCATGATTATATGCATGTTACAACTTAAGTGGTTTGGAGATTTGGATTCAATTCTGTGGTACTGAAAATTATAGAGGAAAAAGCAGCATGACATAAGGTTTATACCTTAAATATTCAAGAAATTGTACATGGCCTAACTCCATCTTATGGATGAACCCCTTGTGTCCCAGAGGTTGCAAATAATCTGTTCTATGTTACATAACTAGTAAGTGGTAGCAGAGAGATCTAATGAAAGTAGCTCCCTCCAATAAACCACACTTAACCCTGGTTTGAAGTCTGGATCTATGCAAAATCTTGTGGGCAATAATCATTCTTCTTTACTTCAGTTACCGCAGTTGAAATTTATTTTAAAGAAGACTTGCTTTATCTTGATTCTGAGAAGGTGCTTCCTGCATTAGGCACATGTGCTCTTTTACCTATGTAAATTATTTTTTTAAAATATTCTTTCACAGCAGTGTTTCTTGAGAAAGAAAAACAGCATGGGTCCAAAGGAGTGTCATTCTTCAAGTTATTTATGAAAGCAAGTAGAGCATTTGAAAAGCATTCTGCCTTACCGTCCTTAGCTAAGACCTGAAAACTAGGTCTCACGCTGTTCCTTTTGCCAAGGGTTATACGTTTGATCCCAGGAAGGTGAGGTAATGAGGCCCGAGGAGGTGATGACTCAGCAGCTGAACCACAAACAGACCCTTAAAAACTCCTGAATTGGAGACCAGAGTGCCCACTTTCTTCTGTGGTGACCAGGGAGTGACCTGGGCTTTGCCTTATAAACCCCTCGTCCCCTGGGGCCTCGTGAAGACTGCACAGAGCTGAGGTCTTTGGGAAGCTGAACCAAGAACTCCAAGAAGGACAGTTCAGTCTTCAGGGGATGGTTCCTCCCCTTGAGTACAAAACGCATTTGCCAGTACTTTGAAGTGGAAGGAAAAACCACATCGTCAGCTCCCAAGGGAAATCCATGTTCAGGATCAGCAATGGTCATATCCTGGGTGTTACCCCATAAGTCTTTTTCGGATTCAACCCAGCCACCCGGCCTCACCTCCAGCCCCCACTTCTCTCTGGCAACATTACTGGTCAAGCCGGCTTGAACTCCTAGTGATCATGTAAAACCCACACCTCCACTCTACCACCCATGCAGAGAGACTGAGTGACTTCATCTTGCCCTGCTCTTTTCCTTTTTTGTGCTCAACCCACATGGAAAACTTTCTCTTCAAAAGGGGAAAATCATGGGCTCCTGACATCATCACCAAGAGTGTGTGGATCAGAGGGTAGGGGTTGTGATGCATTTGCTTACAGAAGGTTGGCAGGAATGAGGGGCGTGTATGTGAATCACTCAACACAAGGTGAAAATATTGGTGGAAAAATCCAGCCACCTGATGACTCTGAAATTTATTTAAATATAGTATCCATGACCCATGTTTCCAGGGAATTTAAAACAGTGGTTTCCATCGACCACACAATCCAAATTCCAAAGAATCACATACTTAAGTGTTCTTTTATGGACTTGACACCAGAAGAGGAGGAAAGAGGAGAGAAAAGGGACCAAAATAGTTCACAGTGATATGTAAATAGCTTAGCCATGTGCTGTGTGTGTGTGTCTCTGTCTGTCTGTCTGTGTTTGCTGAAGCTTGTTGGCCTAAAGGTGAATACAAAGTATTTGGGGCCTGCCAAGGTATATGGTTTCTTTTTCATTACTGTATCATATTGGGAAATCTTTCAGCCTCCCCTAGCATCCAAGACACAAAGACCTCGAGACACACGTTTGCCAACAAAAACTACCGTTTCCAGTCTCACTCCTGTGGGGCCCAGCTCAGCACCACTTGTCAAAGTAGCCTCCTGCACACCCATTGTTCACCAAATGTCCATTGTCTCTTTAGCACACTCGGCTCACCATTTTAGAGGCTAGCATTTTCTAACTGAGGACTTTCTGTTGATGCTGCAGGAGGAAAGGGCGATACAACAAAGGTAGGTTTCCTAAGTGATTCTGAACTTTCAGAGTGTAGTGGTCACAAAGTCTGGGATGCTTCAGTGCTTTTGTGCAACTTTGGAGTCTTACAGAAACCTCTCTTGGCCCTCCTCCAGTTTTCTCTCCGTTTTGTGGATGTGGTTGATCTGTTAGGACACATGTTCCCAATTTCCTCTGCTCCCCCTTCTTTGACGAACACCCTTATACTATTTACCTTTGGTATTCTCCCCTTGTACACCATATTGGATCTATGAGACCTTTGATTTTATGGGTTCAACTTCTCAGAACCCATTTCAGTTTTCAGGCAGACTTTATGCTGCCAACTGTATCTGGCTGTTGAAGAGCAATTGAGGTGGGGAAGGTACAATTGATCTCTCAGAAGAAAAAGTCATACTACCCTGATCTACAAATCTCCATTCGCCACCTTTCCTCTGTCCACATTTTTCTAGGAAAGTTGATTCCTGATATCCTAGGAAGTATCCGAAAAAGCCTTTCCTATAAAGTAGGCTTCCCTCGTGGCTCAGACGGTAAGGGAATGGCAACCCACTCCAGTATTCTTGCCTGAAGAATTCCACGGACAGAGGAGCCTGGTGGGCTACAGTCCATGGGGTCGCAAGGAGTCAGACATGACTGAATGACTAACACTTTCCCTTTCCTAGAAGGTAAATTAACTATATATAAAGTTTCATTCATTCATTCATTCAGTGCCTGTTACGAGTTTATTGTTTTTTCCTCCTGGATGGTGCTTCTGCCTTGAACAATTTTCTCTCTCAAACTTGATGCATTTAATAAGTATAAACATCCCTCCCACCCTGAAGACAGTGCATATTGCTAATGAATCAGCATGAGCCTGGTCTCTTCAGTTCAGCCACTCAGTCGTGTCCGACTCTGCAACCCCATGAACCGCAGCACGCCAGGCCTCCCTGTCCATCACCAACTCCCAGAGTCTACCCAAACCCATGTCCATAGAGTCGGTGATGCCATCCAACCATCTCATCCTCTGTCGTCCCCTTCTCCTCCTGCCCTCAATCTTTCCCAGCATCAGGATCTTTTCAAATGAGTCAGCTCTTCACATCAGGTGGCCAAAGTATTGGGGTTTCAGCTTCAGCATCAGTCCTTCCAATGAACACCCAGGACTGATCTCCTTTAGGATGGACTGGTTGGATCTCCTTGCAGTCCAAGGGACTCTCATGAGTCTTCTCCAACACCACAGTTCAAAAGCATCAATTCTTCGGCGCTTAGCTTTCTTTATAGTCCAACTCTCACATCCATACATGACCACTGGAAAAACTATAGCCTTGACTAGACGGACCTTTGTTGATAAAGTAATGTCTCTGCTTTTTAATATGCTGTCTAGATTGGTCATAACTTTCCTTCCATGGAGTAAGCGTCTTTTAATTTCATGGCTGCAGTCACCATCTGCAATGATTTTGGAGCCCACAAAAATAAAGTCAGACACTGTTTCCCCATCTACTTGCCATGAGGTGATGGGACTAGATGCCATGATCTTAGTTTTCTGAATGTTGTCTGAGCTAGAGTGTTCAAATGTGACATTTAAATTAGTCTTGGTCACCTGAAAATGAATGAATGCCTTATTCTGTAAGACTTAGAACACTGAAAGTCGTCGGTAACTCCAATATAACCCTCAAAATAGTTTTCCAGTGTGTTCAGGGATTACCACTTGCAATGTTCTTGTATTTGGTTTTAGCCCAAGAGCATTTTAAATATCTAAATCCAAATTATGTTCAATAAACCCTTGTATCATTTTCCAATCTAAATCCCTCTGTTCTTTTTTATGGGTTCTATAACTGCATATTCCAGTTTGTGGGACAGCTCGAACCTGGATTCCCACAGGAGTTTCTAGCTTGGCAAACCTAAAACTGAGCTCCCCCTACCCCGCCGCCCCCATCCCAGCGGATGGTGGAACCATCCACAAATCACATAGCCAGAAGCCAGGAAGCTATTCTTGACACACTGCTATCTCTTTCCTCTTAAGCCCTACCATCCCCAGAATCCTCGTAATGCTCCATCTTCACACTTCCTTACATGTGGCACCTCTGCTCCATCTTGTGAAAGTTACACCTTTCTTACTATTTGTTCAGTTACATCAACCTCCTAACTGGGCTCTGTACTTGAAATTATATCCCTTCCCTTCTACTTGCGAACCAGAGTGATATTTCCTATGCACCACACTATAGCTTAAATCCTTCCCTGTGAAGTTCCTCGCTGTCCTCAAGAGAATTTCAAAGGATCCTTTTTACTAGATACAGGCCCATCTATCTCTCTGGTAGCATCACCTTCCATAAGCACTCTCTGCTAGAAGCATACTCGCTGTTGTTGGTCAGTCACTTAGTCGTGTCGGACTCCTTGTGACCCCATGGATTATAGCCCTCATGGAATTCTCCAGGCAAGAATCCTGGAGTGGGAAGCCATTCCCTTCTCCAGGGGATCTTTCCAACCCAGGGATCGAATCCAGATCTCTTGCATTGCAGGTGGATTCTTCACTGTCTGAGCTACCAGGGAAACTAAACGTCCTTAGATTCCTCACATGAGTCATGGTTTCTCACTCAGAGATATCCATGCCTTTCTATGTACTGTTGCTTTTGCCTTGGGCATCCCATTCCAGGTAAAACATGGAGCATTTTACACTCATTGGTGTTCCTGTAAAACGTTTTGCCCCATGTAAAACATTGGTGCACCTACATACCTCTGTGCTGAGTTCATGCATTAAATGATTATGGAATCCCTCCTTCTGGTAAGCACGATGCTAGGCATTTGGGATTAAGAATCAGACACCATTCTTTTGCAAGGGTCAGAGTGTAGAAGAGAAATAGGAGTATCAGTAACTATAATGGATGGAAGACTGGAAGGAAGTGGATGGCATAAAGGAAACAGTTCTGGTTGACAAAAGAACTGGCTTTCTAATCATCATACCCAGAGAGCACAGTGACAAAAGCTGGATGCTGAAGGCTTTGCAAGTTTGAATACAGGTTGCTCTCACAAGCCTAAGGTGAGTGCATCCTTACTGCAGTGACAGTCTGGAACCTTGCTTCGCGATCACAATGTAAGCATTTACACATGTAAGCGTGAACACAATGTAACAATAGCAGGGGCTATGGTTGAGGTTTTTTTGATAATTTCAAACACAAGGAATCTTTTGTTTAGACCAGAACTTGAAGTTCATCTATCTTATTCCCCCAACAAATACTTTAATCTCCTCAATAAAATTTCTACATGTGATCTTTCAAACTCCACTTCCATATCTCCTATTGTGAGAACCCCGCTCTAGCTGTGAAGAGACAAAGAATACTGTGTTGAAATCTCACTGATCCATGTTCAAACCCTGCTTCACCCATGCATTGATGATAAGTATGCAGCTATCTCAGCTTCCCTGTTTGTTCATCTCTGTATTAGAATGAACCCTAGGTTACAGGGCTACATATTGGAAAAGTGTGAGAGAAAGTATGCAAAAATTCTCAGCACTGCAGCTAACACATAGTAGGTACACAATAAACAGGAGTGCCCTGCACTGTGTGATGCTCCCTCCTTCCTGAAATACCTCTGAAGACTTCACCCTGGCGTGGCATTTCTGCTTTTATATGTGGTTAGTAGCTATAAAGTTTGCCATCTTGCTTATTAAATTTAACTAACACCCCCCTAGAGATGCATAATCAAGTGATTTTGGCATGTGAAATAAAATACAGCAAATGTTATTGCTATGATTATTCAGCTGCCAGGATATTTTATAGTAGTACTCAGATGATGGGTTACATAGGAAACTCTAGGGTAAATAAAATGGGTTTTTGCAAACTTGTAAATGGTTCATTTAACCTTATTCTTTAGGGGGAGAGAAGAAAGACTTTAACCTACCTCCCTTTTGAAAGAATGAATGTTAAAGTTTTGCACTAGGCAACTCAGGAAGTTTTGCTTATATATACATATATATATATATATATTTTAAAGCTCTCTTCTCAGCCTCTGGACACATTTACAGAAATCAGAAAATATAAAAATACTGGAATATTTTTATTTTCTTTTACAAATCTTACCCCTACTAGAATGTTAGCTTTGGAAAGATAAGAATTGTATGTATATTCTTCAATGTACTAACACTAGCAAGTTGAACTGAACTTGACACTGAATAATTAAATAAAATAATTCTTGTTAAATATGCTGGTATTCTTATGCCAAGTAAATACTTTAATAAAGCAGTCTTCATTCTAAAAATGTTTTACATGAAATGGGGGGTTGAAATGGGAGGAAAGGACACATATGTATGAGGTTTTCAGCATCTTGTAGAAAAAGACCAAAAAAAAAAAAAAAGTAAAGTAAAAATTGAATGCCCTAATAGAAGCTCATATTTTACCTATGAAATAGTTGTAAGTTTTCTAACATGAGTATGCAGATAGAATTGCTGACATGAAAGAATGCTAAAAATACACTTTGATTAAGGAAAGGTATTTACATAATGATATAACACATGTTTGGAGTTTGAGATGGTGGAAGGTGGATAGTTTTATTCCTTTCCTTTGATTATGTGTAAACTTTCTATTTTTTAAAAAAATCTTTTTACATGTTATTGATTAGAGAAGTCTTTTCCCTCAGGAGAAGAATTCTCTATCTTTTTAGTTTGTTATAAATGTAGTTTTTGCTGTTGGCATTGTCCCACACCAATTACTTCCAAAATGTTTTATTGACATATACTGTGTTTGACTATCTTACTTGGGCAAGATTTTCGCAAAAACTTCTGAATGTTTTTGTATTAATGATTAGTTATTAGCAATTAGTAATAGAAATTAGCTATTAGTAATCAGTTACATTGAATTTGTTTAATATATGTTATTCTCTTTGGAAAACTTAGTTTGAACACAGGTTAGGAAATGACCTTAAATTTCTCTGTCTAAAAAAAATTCTCTAACTCTTGCTGTCTCCCCACCACAAACCACCCCCATTCTTTAGAATAATATTGGCATAAAATTCCCATTGCTTCTTTAAACAAAAGAGGAAATTAGCTATTCTTTGGCAGAAAAAAAAATTTACTCTAAGAAGTATGTTAAATATATGTTTTGATTATCGGAAAATAAAGAAAAGTTAAATTTAGGCAATATTTTTGGTGGCAGAAACAAAATGTACCCTTTATTTTTTTTACCTTTTTTATGGTAATATAGTTTGTTTATGTATGTTTCAGGTGTACAATATACTGATTTGACATTTTTATAGATTGTATCCATTATAAAGTTATTATAAAATATTGGCTCTATCCCCTGTGCTATACATTTATATCCTTGTATCTTCTTTGTTTTATACCTAGTAGTTTATATCTCTTGATCCCTTTGCAGTTAATGATACTAATAAAAAAAGTCAATCCCACATTGAATGTGGGGACTGTGAGGCATATAGGGACGCATGCATCATCATCTTTGTGTGGGTATACTCTTCCACTCCCCGTCCTCCCCCGAAAACACCATTCTACTCCGTTTCTTTGATTTGCCTACTTTAGATATCTCATAAGTGAAGATATTTGTCCTTCTGTGGCTGGCCTGTTTCATTTACCATAAGGTTTCCGGGTTCACTCGTGATGCTGCATGTGGCAGGATTTTCTTAGCACTGAATGATATCACATTGTACACATAAGTCACATTTTTTTATCCATCCATCAAAGGACATGGATTGGCTATTTTGAATAAAGCTACAATGACTATGAGAGTAGATACCTCTTTGATATCCTGATTTCAATTCTTTTGGCTATATACCCATAAATGGTAATTGTATGGTAATTCTATTTCTAATGTTTTGAGGAATTGCTGTATTTTTTTTCATTGAAGCTACATCATTTTACATTCCCACCAGCCAACAGGGTGCCAGGGTTTCAATTTCTCCATAACCCTGTTGACACTTGTTACCTTTTGTTTTTGTTTTGATATTATCTGTCTTAACACAAGTGAAGTGATATCTCATTGTGGTTTTTATTTGCATTTTCCTCATTGTTAGTGATATTGAGCATCTTTTCACATACTCGTTGGTGATTTGCATGTCTTCTTTAGAGAAATATCTATTCAAGTCCTTGGCCCATTTTTAAATTTTTTTCTATTGAGTTGTTGAAATGTATTACATATTTTGAATATTAACCCCTTATCACATGTATGATTCACAAATATTTTCTCCCACTTCATAGCTTGTGTTTTTACTGTGTTGGTTCCTCCTATGCAGAAGCCTTTCAGTTTGATACAATCTCACTTGTCTATTGCTTTTGCTGCTTGCGCTTTTGGTGTCATCTCCAAGAAATCATTACCTGGACCGGTGTCATGAAATTCCGCTCCCCGTGTTTCCCTCTAGGAGACTCATGCTGTTACTCAGTAAGTGTTAAGGGAGTCATTCGATCCCAGTTCTGTCCTTGATGGGTCACAGATGAGCAGCAAGACAGTTAAACTCTGTGGGCCTCCACTTGCACACCTAGGAAATGGGAGTTGCCATCTGACACACGGTTCTCAGAGCTGTGGATAGGGTTTAACGAGATGCTGTCTGGAAAACCGCACTGTACACTGTGAAACATTACCACAGCAGTGAGGCAGTGCGTCCACATAAGACTAAGCTGTTAGCTTTGTTGAAAGAAGCACAGCTTGATCTGAGGATGCTGTTAAGTGTGTTAATGGGGGTATCATTTCTGACAGTTTTGGGTAGCAAGTTAAATCAGTCACTAGCCTCAAGGAGTCCCTCGCCCACAGCCACATTCCGTCACCCCACTCAGTTTTCATGGCCACACTTCTCACTGCTTGATGTTTCTTGTCTGTCCTCTGGCTGTGTCTGTCTCCCTGAATTATAACGTGGCTGCCACGTGAGTGGTGACCCTGTCGATCATATTCGGTAACATATCCTCAGCGCCTGAAATAGTCAGGGTCATGGACACCTCATGTGTGATTACGGAGTAAATAAACAGATACATGAATAAACAGACTTGAATTTTCTGAGCACTATGAGTACTTGAAAGAAAACATGTTTATTTCTATTTTCCAGTTAAGATTTAGGGTGAGTAATTGGCACAAGTAGTTATAAAGCAAAACCTGCATTTCCTTCTTTGTCCTTCCATCTACTTCTACTTCTGCCCAGGTATATATTAAACTGGAAGATGGAATCTTCTGGAATCTAAGAAGATGAAAGGTAGAAATCTGCATGTGAACAGGCCCTGCTGGGGCCAGATTTTTTATTTTTCAATGGCTCTTGAGAGCCATCTCAGTTCCCTCTCCATTCATAGTCCTCTGCTGGGTTCCTGAGCCATGGCGGGGCCGGGGGGAAGGGGTGGGGGTGTAAAGCTCCCCGTCACTGGCTTGAAGGAGTTCAGAGTCCAACTGGGCAGACAATCAGGGAGGAGGTACTTGTAATAAAAAGGCATAAACATTGTACTGAGAAGCAATAGTGAAGGAGCAGGAGAAATCCAAGAAAGCTTCCCAGTGGAGGTGACCTCTGAAAATAGGAACCGTGTGAGCAAAGGCACAGAAGCTAGAAGCAGCATCATGAGTCACAGCAACATTCAAGGCCAGGAGACATAGTCACAGGTTGCACGCGGTGAGACTGAGAAAGGGGATGGATTTCTCATGACTGTGCCGGGCACTTGAAACTTTCTGCCAACTTCCACTGTCTTGGTCTGGCTCTAGGATTTCTGAGACACCTAAATCTATTGCCCTCATCAGTCCTACCCATCCTCCTATCTTTTCTCATGTAGAACTCACTACACAACCACAGACTTTCTTTACTCAATTCTCAGGTCAGCCCTCCTACACCATTAATGAGGACACTCTTTGTTCCCAGGGAAAGAAAACCAACTTGAATTAGTTTATGCCAAAGGAAGGTGATGTTTGTTTGCTTGTTTTTGTCTGACGTAACTGAGAAGGACAAGAGTTGAACTGGAAAAACTAGAATGGTTTCTCCATGAAGCCACTAGCAGCTTTCAGGATCAAATTTTTCCAAGAAAAGAGAGAGTTTTTCCCTCCTGGTTTCAGCTGGAAAACAAAAATCACAGTCAAGAACCCTTATTGGCTTGGTGTCAGCCAGGCATCGTGCTGAGCGGTGCTTCCTCTGGAGGACACGTTATTGAGGGGAGAAAAGGTGGGAGTTGGGAAAAAGCAGGAATGCCTGGATGATGGCTGGGAGGGGAGATGTGGAGAACAGTGTAGACGTGGATCCTGGGATGACTCATGGGCCATGCCATGCGCTCAGTCGTGTCAGACTCGTTGTGACCCCATAGACTGTAGCCTGTCAGGTTCCTCTGTCCATAGAATTTTCCAGGCAAGAATACTGGAGTGGGTTGCCATTTCCTACTCCAGAGGATCTTTCCAGCCTAGGGATCGAACCCACATCTCCTGTGTGTTCTGCATCAAAGGTGGAGTCTTTAGCTACTGAGCCATCGAGGAATCCTGTCATGGGCTGTGAAGCCATCCAAATTTGTCTCACTGCATCATCCCTTCCTTTTAATTTGTTGCTCAGTCACTAAGTTGTGTCCAACTCTTTGCAATCCATGGACTGCAGCACACCAGGCTTCCTTGTCCTTCACCATCTCCCAGAGCTTCTTCAAACCCATGTCCACTGAGTCAGTGATGCCATCTGACCATCTGTCCTCTGTTGTCCCCTTCTCCTCCTGCCTGTGATCTTTGTCAGCATTAGGTGCTTTTCAGTGAGTTGACTTTTCACATCAGGCACCTTTTAATACCATGGTTTCTCATTCAGAGCCTATTGCTAAGGACCAGAAACCTTCTTGAAGCACAATTACAATGAGAATGAAGGCTGACTATGTAACTCACATGAAATAAGAGAAGACACCAGACTGGATGAGGGAGCAGAAGGGGACATTAGTTGGAGGCAAGGATGGATGAGGGAAGCGAGGAAGAAACCATCACAAAAACAGAACCGTCGGATCCCCTTCATGGAAGAAGAAATAGATCTGCATTCCTCAGGGGGATGCTGAGAACATCCATGTGGGACCAGAAGATTTCTAATGTCCCCACAAGGTAGACTACTCAGGGAGGCTGGGTAGTCTCTCTCTGCAGCTCCAAGAGAGCACGCCCAGGCAGTCTTTTACCAAGTATAGGATCATCAGTGGTTCCAATGGTACCCACCGCCCCCACAGACCTACATGGCAAGTAATGAAAGTCAGAGATGCCTTCTCCAGAGGGCAGCTCAAGGTCCTCCTGGCCCATGCTTGAGTTCAGACCAGGTGTTTGGAGTCCGGTGGGTGTGTGCAGATATTTTTAAGCTACAAGACTCAGTGCCACTAAAAGAGCCAAACAGCTGGGCCTTTCTTCCAGGCTTCTGAAGACACACGTCAGTGTGCAGGTTTGAGTGAGGACTGTGTTCCCCTGGCGCTCCGCCCAGGCCCCTCTATATTTCTGCCAGAGGTGGGGATGAGTGGGAGGACACAGCTCATTGTGGCCAACCTCAGCTCCCCGGCATGTCTGGCTCCAGCAACCGCCAAAGGTTAAAATAATTTTAATAAAGTCTTAATGAACAGCTCAAAGCCTCAGAGTTATTCCTAGGTCAGTGGAGTTGAAGGCAGAGTTCTGAGATCAGTCCATTTTGTTAGAGCCATTTTACAGTCATTGGTTCATGTCAACCACTCACCCATGAAACCCTGGAAGGGCATTAAAATTTCTATTTATAGTAAGGATAAGAGTTTTGTGCTAAGCACTTTGCAGGCATGATCTCAATTTAGTTCTCAGAACAGTGCTGGAAGAGCACTCTTAGGATGATCCCTGTTTTACGGATAAGTACACTGAGGCTTAGCAAAGTTGAGTAACTTTCCACAGGGACCTGGAAAGTAAATGGCAGTGAGTGGACTCAAAGCCAAGTCTATCCAACCAACAGCAAGCCCATGTGCTTTGTATGTTCACTGGGTTTTTGCTGTCGTATGTGGTCCTTGGGCTTCCAGGTGGCTCATGGTAAAGAATCTGTCTGTCAATGCAGGAGATACAGGAGACGAGGGTTTGATCCCTGGGTTGGGGAGATGCCCTGCAGAGGGAAATGGCAACCCACTCCAGTATTCTTTCCTGGAAAATCCCAAGGACAGAGGAGCCTGGTGGGCTACAGCCCATGGGGTCACAAACAATTGGAAATTACTGAGCATGCACACACACCCACAGATGTAGTCCTTACCTATGTGTCAGGCCCCATATTAATTATGGGGTCACAGAGATAAATAAAATCATATTTGTGTCCTCAAATTTCTCGTAGTCTAATAGAACAGATTAAAAAAATCAATCATTATACTACAGTAGCATATTAAAAAAAGATAAATAAAATGTCTTAAGGCAACCCTAGAGAACCTGTCAGAATGCCCGGGAAAGGCAGTTAACCCATTCTAGATCATCAGAGATTTCCTGGTCAGGGTGCGTCTAAGCCAGGTTCTGAAGGATGAGTAAGGCTTGGTCATTTGAACAAAGCAAGGATGGAGCAATCAAGTCATGAGAAACCAAGAGTTTGGCGTATTTAGGGAGCTTCCAAGCAGTGCAGTGAAGTTTGCATTTGCGTTAAGCACAGAGAGCCAGTGAAGGAGTTTATTTGGGGAGAACTCAGAGCTGCTCACGCTGGCAGCGCCTCGGCCCAAGGCTGGCAGTAGCAAGCTCAGAGTGGGGACTCCGGTTAAATGCTGGCCAGCCATGCATCTTGTGTCTCTTTCGGCATCAGTGGGTGCACTGCCTGTGTGAACACTGATGCACGTGGCCAGCGCCTGGATCAAAACCCACCTGTTTTCCATCTGCTCATTTTCACCTTCAAGGTTCCAGGGAGTCTCCTGTAGGTCCCTACAAAGTTATTCAGGCACAGAAATTGAAAAAAAAAAAAATCCTGAAGTTTGGCTTTTTGTGGTTGCAGCTGATTAAAACCACATTTGACAGAGTGTAAGGAGGAAAATGCCCTGGTATTTGAAGGCAGCGTGTCAGAGGAGGTGAACAATTAGGTGCCTTCATCTGTACTATGATATCCTGTGCTGATCCAGGAATTGGCCTGCTGGAATTCTTCTTGAGACTGGGAATATACAGAAAGATCCTCGAGTCCTAGGACATCTCCCTTCAAAGCTCCTCGGATGGTACAGTTAAGCTGCCTGGCCCATGAGCCCATGGCTTTCCTCTACAATCCTGTGATTGTGGCAATGTTTCACATCCTGTTTTGCCTCCATTAGGGGAAGAAATACAGTAAATCACCCTCTGGGGGAAGAAGAGCTGATATGATTGATTTATGAAAAAAGAAAGGTTAAAGGAACCGTGTAGTGCATAGTTGGATAAAGAATTGAGAAAAACAACAGGAAGGTTTGCAGGTTTGGGGAGCCACTCTTTGGATATGTTAGAGGAAGGTGGTACAGATGATTGGAGACAGAATTCAGAAAAAAAAGAGATATACAAATAGGTACTGCCTTTCTCCAGGTGAGAAATTGTATGTACATCGATGCACTTAGTGTTCACAGTAATATTGGGAGGTGAGTATTATTAGCTATATGGTGGCACTAGTGGTAAAGAATCCACTGCCAAAGCAAGAGACACAGGGAATGCAGGTTCAATCCCGTGTCAGGAAGAACCTCTGACGTTGGAAGTGGCAACCCATTCCACTATTCTTGCCTGGAATATTCTGGGACAGAGGAGCCTGGTGGGCTGCAGTCCATGCAGCCACAAAGAGTTGGACACAACTGAGCAATTAAGCACACATGGAGAAGAAACTGACACTCAGAGTAGTTAAATTATTAATCCAAAAGGAAGCAACAGTTAGAACTGGACATGGAACAACAGACTGGTTCCAAATAGGAAAAGGAGTACGTCAAGGCTGTATATTGTCACTCTTATTTAACTTATATGCAGAGTACATCATGAGAAACGCTGGGCTGGAGGAAGCACAAGCTGGAATCAAGATTGCCGGGAGAAATATCAATAACCTCAGATATGCAGTTGACACCACCCTTATGGCAGGAAACAAGGAAGAACTAAAGAGCCTCTTGATGAAAGTGAAAGAGGAGAGTGAAAAAGTTGGCTTAAAGCTCAACATTCAGAAAACTAAGATCATGGCATCTGGTCCAATCACTTCATGGCAAATAGATGGGGAAACAGTGGAAACAGTGGCTGAGTTTATTTTTCTGGGCTCCAAATTCACTGCAGCTGGTGACTGCAGCCATGAAATGAAAAGATGCTTACTCCTTGGAAGGAAATTTACGACCAACCTAGATAGCATGTTAAGAAGCAAAGACATTACTTTGCCAACAAAGGTCCACCTGGTCAAGGCTATGGTTTTTCCAGTGGTCATGTATGGATGTGAGAGTTGGACTATAAAGAAAGCTGAGCACCAAAGAATTGATGCTTTTGAACTGTGGTGTTGGAGAAGACTCATGAGAGTCCCTTGGACTGCAAGGAGATCCAACCAGTCCATCCTAAAGGAAATATCAGCCCTGGGTGTTCATTGGAAGGACTGATGTTGACGCTGAAACTCCAATACTTTGGCCACCTGATGCGAAGACCTGACTCATTTGAAAAGACCCTGATGCTGGGAAAGACTGAAGGCGGGAGGAGAAGGGGATGAGAAAGGATGAGATGGTTGGATGGCATCACTGACTCAATGGGCATGAGTTTGGGTGGACTCTGGGAGCTGGGATGGACAGGGAGGCCTGGCGTGCTGCAGTTCATGGGGTCGCAAAGAGTCAGACACGACTGAGCGACTGAACTGAACTGAACTGAACACAATTTGTAAACTATGCAGGTGAGTTTTTTTTTAACTCAAGTCTGTTAGACTACCAACCCCTTGTTCATGAATTTACTACATAAGCAGGGAATCTGTATTTTTTTAAGGAAGTATAGTTGATTTGTAATATTATGTTAGTTTAAAGTATCCAACCAAGTGATTTAGCTAAATGTATAAACCTATATTAGTTTTTCAATTATTTTTCTTTATAATTTATTATAAGATATTGAATATAGTTTCTTGTGTTATACACTAAAACCTTGTTGTTTATTTTATATATAGTAGCATATATTTGTTAATCTGCTGCTCCTAATTTATCCCTCCCCCACCTTCCCCTTTGGTAACTGTAAGTTTATTTTCTATGTCTGTGAGTCTGTTTCTGGTTTGTAATTCATTTGTACTAGTTTTTAGATATCACATATAAGGGACATCATACAATATTTGTTTTTTTCTGACTTACCTCACTTCGTGTGATAATACTAAGTGATAATCTCTAGGTCCATCCGTGAGCCAAACAGCACTATTTCATTCCTTTTTATGGCTGAGTAATATTCCATTGTGTACATGGGCCGCTTCTTATTTAACGATTCCTCTGCTGATGCTTGCTCAGGTTGCTTCCACATCTTGACTGTTATCAGTAGTGGCACTGGGAATATTGGGGCCCCTGCGTCATTTAGAATTAGAACTTTCATCTTTGCTGGGTTTACGCCCGGGAGTAGGATTGTTGGGTCAAGTGGCAAGTCTCTTTTTCGCTTTTTAAGGAATCTTCATACCGTTTTCCATACTTGCTGAACCAGTTTGCTTTCCCACTGACAGTGTAGCAGAGTTCTCTTTTTTCCATTCTCTCTCCAGTATTTATTACATATATGCTTTTTGATGGTGGCCAATCTGACCAGTGTGAAGTGACACTTCATTGTAGTTTTTATTTGCGTTTCTCTAATAATTAGTGATATTGAACATCTTTTCATGTGCCTGTGGACCATCTATGTGTCTTCTCTGGAGAAAGGGCTGTTTATGTTTTCTGTCTATTTTTTGATTAGGTTGTTTGGCATTTTTGGTACTGAGTTTTATGAACTGCTTGTATATTTTGGAAATTAAACCTTTGTAAATTAGACCTTCTCTTAAATGATCAGTCACGTCATTTTGCAAATATTTTCTCCCACTCTGCGGGTTGTCTTTTCATTTCATTTATGATTGCCTTTGCTGTGAAGGACTTCCCTGACAGCTCTGTTCAGTTCAGTTCAGTTCAGTCGCTCAGTCATGTCTGACTCTGCAACCCCATGAATCGCAGCATGCCAGGCCTCCCTGTCCATCACCAACTCCTGGAGTTTACTCAAACTCATGTCCATTGAGTCAGTGATACCATCCAACCATCTCATCTTCTGTCATCCCCTTCTCCTCCTGCCCTCAATCTTTGCCAGAATCAGGATCTTTACAAATGAGTCAGCTCTTTGCATCAGGTGGCCAAAGTATTGGAGTTTCAGCTTCAGCATCAGTCCTTCCAATGAACACCCAGAACTGACTTCCTTTAGGATGGACTGGTTGGATCTCCTTGCAGTCCAAGGGACTCTCATGAGTCTTATCCAACACCACAGTTCAAAAGCATCAATTTTAATTCTTCAGCGCTCAGCTTTCTTTATAGTCCAACTCTCACATCCATACATGACCACTGGAAAAACCATAGCCTTGACTAGATGGACCTTTGTTGACAAAGTGATGTCTCTGCTTTTTAATATGCTGTCTAGGTTGGTCATAACTTTCCTTCCATGGAGTAAGCATCTTTTAATTTCATGGCTGCAGTCACCATCTGCAGTGATTTTGGAGCCCAGAAAAATAAACTCAGCCACTGTTTCCACTGTTTCCCCATCTATTTGCTATGAAGTGATGGGACCAGATGCCATGATCTTAGTTTTCTGAATGTTGAGCTTTAAGCCAGCTTTTTCACTCTCAGTCCCTGGTAGCTCAGTTGTTAAAAAAAAAAAAAAAAAAAAATCCACCTGCAATACAGGAGACCCCAGTTTGATTCCTGGGTCAGGAATATTCACTGGAGAAGGGATAGGCTATCCACTCCAGTATTCTTGGGCTTCCCTTGTGGCTCAGCTGGTAAAGAATCTGCCTGCATTGCAGGAGACCTGGGTTCAGTCCCTGGGTTGTGAAGATTCCCTGGAGATGAGAAAGGCTACCCACTCTAGTACCCTGGCCTGGAGAATTCCATGGACTGTATAGTCCATGGGGTCGCAAAGAGTTGGACACAACTGAGCAACTTTCAGTCACTTGATATGAAAAAACTTTTAAGTTTAATTAGATCCCATTTGCTAATTATTGTTTTCATTTCCATTACTCTAGAAGATGGATCCAGAAAAGTATCCTGCAATTTATGTCAGTGTCCTGCTTATGTTCTCTTCTAGGAATTTTATAATGTCACATGTCAAATTTAAGTAGTTAAGTCATTTTATACAGTGTTCTCAGTGTATAAGTTTTCGGTTCCTTGGTTGGGTTTATCATTGGGTATGTTTTATGCAATTTTAAGCAGGGTTGCTTTTTAAAATTTCTCTTTCTGATATTTCATTGTAAATGTAAAGAAAGAGATTTCTGTATATTAACCTTATATCCTAACACCTTGCTGAAATCATTGATCAGTTCTAATGGTTTTTGTATGCAGTCTTTGGGCTTTTCTTTATAAAGTATCACATCATTGACATATAATGGCAATTTTACCTCTTCCCTTCTGATTTGGATAACTTGTATTTCTTTTTCTTGTCTGATTGCCAGGACTGCCAATGCCACACTGGATACAAGTGTCTTGTTCTAGACTTTAGCAGGAAGATTTTCAGTTTTTCATCATTTCATATTATGTTGGCTGTGAATTTGTCATAAATGGCTTTTATTACATTGTGATATGTTCCCTCTGTACCCAGTTTGGCAAGAGTTTTTATTATCAATAGATATTGAGTTTCATTAGATGTTTTTCCTGCATCTGTTGAGATAATCCATGTGGTTTTTGTCTTTTCTTTTGTTGATACGGTGTATCACATTGATTGATTTGCAAATATTGTACCATCCTTGTGACCCGGGAATGCCTCTAATCTGATTATGGTGTAGGATGCTCTTTATGTATTGTTGGATTTGGTTTGCTAATATTATTTGCTAGGTATCACAAGCCTCTCTTATGGAGGGTAAATTGACACTCAGAGATTAAATTACTAGTTTGCAAAATAATGCAACTAGTAAATGGTGCAGGGGAGTTTTGAACTCAGGTCTATTAGACTCTGAACCTCTTGTCTTTGAACTTACCACATAAGCAGAGAATCTGTATTTTTGAGATTGGCTGATCAGATGCAGACCTGATAATTTGATCAAGTCTAACTTTAATACTTTAGTACAATTCTACATGTGAAACCAGGATTTTAGTCTTTGCTGTATGGTTCAATGAAATAAAATAAAACATATCATTGAGGAATCAAGTCAATAGGGAAATCAAATCATCTTTCTCAAAGATTCTAACCCAAAACAATGAAAAACAGTCTAAAAATGGTCATCTCACCTTTTGGAAGCAGCAGTGTGATACAGGGCTTCGCAAGGTCATACTGGTCTGAGTTTAAATTATTTATCTTCCTGGTTTCAAGCTGGATGATCTCAATCATGTTCAATCATGTTGTATCTATTTCTCTCTCTCTCAGCTTAATCATTTCATCTGTAGAATGGAGATGGCCTTCCCTACCTCACAAGTTGTTCACCAGAATTAAATGGGGTGGTTTTGTTAAAAAAAAAAAGAAAAAAAGAAGCAGCTAATAGAGAGCCTGGCAAACAGCAGGTATCCGTATATGCCTGGTGGCTTTAAATTGTCAGTAGGATGAAATGGTGATGATACTTTCGCTATGAGTGTTATCACTGTTTCCACGGCTACTGTCCCTGTTGCTGCCCTAACGTCTTCCTGCCTGTAAGAAAGAAATCCCCTTGATTACCCCTGATGGAAATTGAGTGTCGAGCTCTTTCTTTGATTCTCCCCTCCCCCATACTCCTTTGGCTTTTTTCCACTGAAACAGGAGGAGCCTGTCAGGGTAGAAACACACACACAGGCACACAAGCGCTTGACAGCCAAAATGGTGGAATGCATCTGCCAAAAATCTACAACTTCATGCCAGGGGCAAACATATGACTTTATTTTCCCCCGCTAGGATGGACTTGTGCTGTCACAGCAAAAATTGATCTTCTGTTTGTGGGAAATTATGCAGAGTTCCCTCTTGTCTGTGCTGGGGAAAATTCAAGTCCAAATCCTTGCTCACAGATTCTGGCAAGTGGCTCTCACTTTATATCTGTTGATTTTTTTTCCCCACAAATATTTACTGAGCACCTATTATGTGTCAGGCACAGGGCTTGTCATGAGGAATGTAACACTGAGCAAAAGTATACTTAACCCCTGCCTTTGTGAAGTTTTAGTCCAGGTTGTGGAGAGAAGGGGAAGATAAACAGGAATTAAATACTCATAAAAATGTGATGGCAGCTAAGATGAGAAAGATAAGTAAGACTTGAAAGGGTGAAGAGAGAGGAAAAAGTGTCACTAGTCACAGTAAAGTTATCTATTATTTCCCTAGTTATATGCATTATTATAAACCTTAGAGAAGAGCAGATTGACAGACTGAAGAGAAGTGATCTGAGTGTGAAGGGGTCTGGGACTGTGATGTCTGACTTGGGGTCCAATCCCAACATTACTGCTTTTGGGTTAACTGAATAATTCTGAACTTTAGGTTCTAATCTGTTAAATGGGAATAATCCTTGTAAGGCCTAATATAAATAATGCATAGGAGTCTGTTCTCTGTGTTCACAGCTCTCCTCAACTCTGCTCTCTGGTTAACTCCTACACACATGTAAGGCTTAATTTTAAACCTTTTGTTTTCTCAGGAACATCTTCTTTGACCCTCCTAGACTAGGCTAGATCCCTCAATTATATAGCACAATATATAGCACCATGGACTTGCTCTTGCTACACTGATCATAAAATATGTTTTCATGTATATAACTGTCTTCCCCACTTAACTTTTTGATTGCGGGAGCCATGCATCATCCCTGGGTCTAGGCACGTGGCTGAGCCATAGTACATGTTTGGAATAAAGCTGAACAGTTGAATGTGCTGGGGAGCATGTGCCTGGCAGAGAGTAGGGCTTTAGTAAGTGGAGTTTGTAATGGTTATATTATTTGATGTCA